>NC_141461.1:62680000-63965000 GCF_015680905.1 Coptis chinensis
ATACTCTAAAAACCGCTCGACTACCGCTCCTATCATTCAACCCCCTGATTGGTCTCAACCATTCGGTGATGTGTGGCGCTAGCGACTTTGCTATTGGTGCCGTGCTAGGGCCAACGGCGTGACGACAAACCCATTATCATTTACTACGCTAGTAAAACTCTTAATGACGCTCAGCGTAATTATACCACAACCGAGAAAGAGTTCTAGCTAGCTATTGTCTATGCTTTGGATAAGTTTAAGCCCTACCTAGTTGGAACATCGACCATCATTATATCTCGCGACCATGCCGCAATTCGGTACTTACTTCGCGAAAAAGGGCCTTAAAACAACAATTGTTCATTTGGATCCTTCTCTTACAAGAATTCACCCTGGAAATCAAAGACAAGAAAGGAACTGAAAATGTCGTAGCCGACCATTTATCAAGGCTGGTTGGTGACATCGATAGTGATTCTGAAGCTATCAGTGATTCCTTCCCAGACGAATACTTGTACTCTATTTTCTCATCTCCATGGTATGCGGATATCGTTAACTACCTAGTTACTGAGGAAGTCCCCTCCTTTTGGTCACGTCCTGATCATAAAAAGTTCTTATCCACTGTAAAATATTATTTCTGGGATGAACCCTACCTCTTTAAGTATTGTTCCGACCAACTCATTCGTCGTTGCATTCCCGACTGGGAACACACCGACGTATTATCCTTTGCCATGAACAATCTTTGCGGAGGTCATTTCGGTGGGAAGAAAACTGCGGCCAAGGTGTTACAATGTGGTTTTTCTTGGCCTACCCTTTTTCGCGATGCACACAAACATTGCATAGCTTGCATTCGTTGTCGCGCACCTAGGTGAATTACCAAATGAAATATGATGCCCTAAATCCTATCTTGATTGTGGAATTTTTTTGATGTTTGGGGCATTGATTTTATGGGACCCTTCCCTATTTCTCAAGATTTTCTATACATTTTAGTAGTTTTGTAGACTATGTGTCCAAATGGATTGAGGCACTTCGCGATGTCGCTCAAATGACCATAAGACGTGTGAAATTTGTAAAAGAAAATATTTTCTCGTTTTGGTGTTCCCAAAGCTATCATCGATGATGGGGGTACACATTTTTGTAACAAAATTTTTGGGTTTTAATGAAGAAATATGGAGTTACTCACAAGGTTGCTACTCCATACCACCCACAAACGAAAGTGGCCAAGTGGAAGTCTCCAACGAGAGAGATAAAGTCTATTATGGAGAAAACTGTTAACCCATCAAGAAAGGTGGTCTCTCCGCTTATCGGATGCCTTGTGGGCATACCGAGCGACATTTAAGACACTATAGGGATGTCTTTACCGCATTGTTTTTGGAAAACCTTTTCATCTGGCAGTTGAACTTGAGCATTGTGCCCTTTGGGCCATCAAAAGCCTTAATTACAATATCATCGAGGCAGGCGAGAAACGAAAACTGCAATTAAATGAGCTAGATGAGATTCGGAGTGATGTTTATGATCTCTCGAAATCCTACAAAGCTAATATGAAAAGAGTGCACGACAAGCACATTTTGCGTAAGGATTTCAAAATTGGCCAAAAAGTTTTACTGTACAACTCCAGATTACACATCTTTCCTGGTAAATTGAAAACACGATGGTCTGGTCCTTTCATTGTGTTAGCTGTGAAACATTATGGGGCAATCTCTTTGCTTAATCCAAAAGATAACAGTGAATTTGAAGTCAATGGACAACGCCTAAAACATTACCACGAATTACGCTCACGGATGTTGAGCGGACTCTTTTCATAATCCGGTAAGATACACCGACTAGATGTTTTCGTTTTGGCGTACTCAATCTTGTTTCTATAGAGGGTACGCCATTTTGGTAGACGGGCCATCTTCTATCTTATGATCTCCAAAGTTCTTTGAAGTGTGTGGTTGCAAGTGCCGGAACCTTAGTCCACGAAAACTCTTTTTCAGAACTGAGTATAAATGTCTTCTGCAACATGAGCAAACGTACTTTTTGGTAAACGATGGGTACCTAAAATTTTACCTCCTTCCTTTTCTTCCCTTTTCTACTCCCTACCTCGCGAACTTCAGCTAATCATTTGGTGTAAGTCTCACTCGTCCGCGAATAGGGAATGGTCGTAGTTCTTTTTGCAAAAACGGCGTCGTGAAGGATGGCTGGTGTATGCATTGCCAAACACCCTTACGTCTTGGCCCACGACTTCCTATCCGATACTAGCCAATTTAAGGTATACTTTTGTCCGACACCACCGCGGGGATAATCTTCGTCGCGCGCCGTTTCTCCCATAGGGTGGGATTAAGTCTTGAGAATCGGCGTTAAAAGACTTCGATTCGTCTTGAGAATCGGCGTTAAAAGACTTCGACTTCGTCTTGAGGATCCGGCGTTAAAAGACTCACCTTGTAGATATGTTTATATTGTTGCATTTTCCTCTCGCATTAAGTTTTGCACATGAGATTCAGTATCCAACCTCGGATGTCGATACTTGGAACATAAGCGGGCAATGGATTCCACTAGACCAACCCTAGAATTGGTTACTTTGAGTTCCCTTGGGGCCGTTTGAGGATAGTCGTATGTAATAAGGGCAATTTTATTAGACCGTAGCGGCGCCGCGGTCGGGGATGGTACCGATCTCCGCCCTAACCCCATAATACATAGAGGTGAAGCCACACGTCACGGCTAGATTGGGTTCGGGCTCGAGCCGACATGACAGTGGTTGTCTATGATTATAGATGGTGACTCTCCGGACATCCGGTGTTTTCACGATATATCTCCCTTGTATATAAATAAAACCTTTGTTTATAAATAAAACACTCTCCTTCTTTAAAAAAAAAAAAAAACCTTGTGACCTTCAAGAATGACTCATACAATTGGATAGCATTTTTCGTGCCGATCGTTTCGGTATCTCATTCGTCCAATTCGGAGTCCAAATGAGTCGTGGGTAAGCATTTAGATTTTTTTAGGTTTAAATCGGGCTTTAGGCTTGATTTGGGCTTCGAGAAAAATTTTGGCCCAACCAAAATACCGATTTCTCGGTCCATTTAAACACAAAAAAACCGGAAAACACGCGTCACATTTACATCACTCTTCTTCCTAAAAAACCGGATCTTGCCCCCTCTCGATTTAGTCTCACACGAGACAGGCCCACACTAAAACCAGGTCTCGCGCGAGACCCTCACATCTCCGACCAAGTTTTCCTTCCGTCAGAACATCCCATTTCTTCCCCTCATCAGTAATCAATAGCCATCCTCTCTCTAAGACCAGCAATGGCCGGAAACAGACGGATTTGTGTGGAAAGAAATTTTGGAAATTTGTTTGAAAACGGGATGTTTGCTCCATTCTTTGATCATGAAATTCACTCTAGAGGATGGGAGAGTTTGTTATATGCCAATGGAGGGCTTTATTCCAAGGATTTGGTGATGAAATTCTACGACAATGGGAGCTTTAATGGCGACCATTTTGGGTCATCTTGTGTCGGGTGTGCTCCACGAAGTCACACCTGTGTTGCTCTCCGGGATCACAGGCATTCCTCTGGTCGACCACGTACTGACTCAGCAGCAGTCCGTGTACCCACGAACTTACAACCTAATGCTCGACACGCTAATCGAGGGAGAGTACAACATTGACGGGAAATGCGCGGCGTATCGGTATTTCGGTCGCGACGGAACGGTGGCTGTGACTCAATGGTAAGGACTGAACGTCATTGGCACCTCGAAGCCTTCGGACATCAACAAGACCTTCCTCCACCTTCTCTGGATCCTCCAGGAGCGAAAGGGTAACTTCTGCATCGTTACCTTTCTTTTTGATATTATCACACATGCTACTCTTAGGTCAGCCCCTCTTGCCGTTCTAGTAACGCAAGTTATGATTAATCTGGGTTTTCTGTCCGCCACCCCACTACTCCCTATACCACAATATGAGAATATGCTTGTCTTCAAGAAATGCATACAGGACCCTTGGGAACCCACAACACCTAGGGCTGCCGAAACACGCACGTTAGCGTAGGATCCTCTCACCCACCCTACTTTGATGAGACTGCCATGAGTAAGATCACCCAACCCATAGAGGCCTTACGTGCTGTGAACAGTGGTCTGAGAGACATGTACACTCGCCAGGTATCGATGAGACGTACCTTGGGCGAGTTAAGGACAGATATGACCACTCACCACGAAGTCGATGACGGCAAAGATGGGCTTAATTCCAGCGAGGAAATGAGAGCTTCCATGACCGCATTTCGGGACAATATGCTTACTCGCGAGAACCGGTTCAGTGAATGTTCATGGCAAGCCAAAGATCGTTTTGTGCTCGGTGATGGATACTCTTGGTGATATCCAGAGAGCAGTTAGCCTCCACGGAGCTCAGATCTTGACGACGTCGCAGGACTCAAGGTTCTTCTTCTGCAGCCCCCGAGGATTACGCTCTGACATTTTGACCGAGGATCATCAGTAGCTAGATTTATTTTTTCCGGTCTTGTATAATATTTATATCAGATATTTTATTTACGTGTTTGCATTTTCCAGCTTAATAGTAGATGGTTCCTAAATATTTCTATCTTGATATATTAGCTATATCTAATATTATAGTATATAGGTAGGAACATATATTGGTAATAAATTATATACATATATATAAATATATATTTTAAATGTCATACTTAAACAACAAATTTTAACGTAAACTAACGTTTTATAAAACGTTCAGAAACCGATAATGAAAACGCATCAAAAAACGGTCATGAACCACATCTAAAAAATGGTCAGAAAATGACAATTTTCTTTCTATAAATAAGTTCAACTCTTCCTCCATATTCACTCATTTCATATTCTTCCCTCTACACTTCTTATTCTAAAAAAAAAAAACGTTTTTAGATCACTCCAAGCTCAAGATTCATGGATGCACTAGAAAAGTTTGAGCAGCAGCAGATTGAATATGCTACTCAAGTCTTCATGCTCGGTTGTTTTATTATAGTCATGTTGTTAATGTGGCATATAGTTCTATCTAATATTTAGGTTTGTATTTAAGTCATCATATCATTATGTTGTGTTCCCATACCATTGTACGTTCTTACATCTTATTGTGATCGTATATCTACATTTTCCTTGTCCTTCTACTTACGTTTTTAAAAAAAAAAAAAAAAGGGCACTCCTTGTCACATGTCCCATTCTTCTCATCCACACTCCATCCACTTTTGCGCATACCTTAGAAGATACACGTGGTCTAACTACCCTGTGACACCTCGAAACGTATCTTTTACATTTTCGGATGGGTGCCTATTTATAACAAGGATAGACACCTCAAAAATTTAACTTCCCTTTTTCCGAAATAATCTTTTTTCACCACTCCATCTTTAATGGCCCTCACTCGAAGTTTAGGTGCTCGAGCAAAATTTTATGGAAAATTTCCAAAATGGTCTTTTCATCATCCTTTTTTGACATTGAAATATTATGTCGAGGATGGTACCCTCTTTTACACCATAAGCAAGCATTTTATTCTAGAGAATTGGTCTTGTTATTTTATAAAAGCGGTTATTTCCAAAACGGACAATTCTTTGTCCGTGCTAACGGATGCGAACATGAATTGACTATGGAAATCATCTCTGAGGTACTTCAAATTCCTATTACAAACCAAGGAGTACACCTTCAGGATTCACCTTTCGATAATATCCGGCATCTGATGTTTGCAACTATCCTTCACGGCGAATATTTGGAAAAACCGTATTGTTTATCAGCGATCTTTACAAAAGAACCAATTATCTCGTGATCCAATGGGTAGCTCATAATGTCCTAGGCACGTCTAAGACTTCGAAATAACAAAACCCTCCTCCATTTACTCTAGGTCTTGCGCAGAGTAACCGCAATGATTTTTGCATTATTAAAATTTCTGCGGAATGCGATCGCGACGTGCGGGGAAAAAGGCAGCTCCTTTACCAACCATTGTGACACTTATCATGATACATTGGGGTTTTTCTAGTACTTCTCCTCATACACCTCTTGAACAACTAACATTCTTACCATTCACTCGGTATGTAGGAACGGATTACGGAACCCCGACGCGTTGCAAAGAACCATATCGGACAGACCAAACGAAGATTGTTCTACCGACAACATCTTTCTTGAAAATGCATTATGCAACGTATTTAATCCCATGGAAGGGCTTCGCTTTTAATTCAACAAGGACTGATGACATTATTCAAACGTCGAACATTATTATCACAAACCTTCTTGAATTTCGGGACTCTGCGGACAATAAACAAAGAGGAACAAGCACAATTCTTGCACGCGCCACAACCAATTCTTGGCAAATCACACTCTCATAATGGAGAACCGCGAGATTTTACGGACAAGAAAACAAAATATTGCAACAGTCGTTTTTACGCGGATTGACGGCATAGAAAATCTTATAAACGGATCCCTCCCACAAAAGGATCCTCGCCCGTTATTTTGGGCCAATGAAACCATTTAAATTTTGCAATTTTATATTATTTATCATTTTCTTTTTAGTTTTTAATTTTTAGTATGGTAATTTGTTTTACTTAATTATTCTCATCATACTCTAATATTTGTTTATCCTTGTCTAAAAAGGTCACATTTTTTCACACATCTTCTACAATAGAAGCTCCAAAGATGATTCGAACAATCTTTCCACTCGTTCTTTGAATTCTCCGGCATATGGACATCTTTTCGGAGACTACATCACTTT
The DNA here is from genome assembly GCF_015680905.1 of Coptis chinensis. Classification (NCBI taxonomy): domain Eukaryota; kingdom Viridiplantae; phylum Streptophyta; class Magnoliopsida; order Ranunculales; family Ranunculaceae; genus Coptis; species Coptis chinensis. The sequence goes on from NC_141461.1 coordinate 62,686,694, forward strand.
CGAGTTGGTTGGAACTCTCTTATTCTACACCCCGAGCGTACGCACTCCCGGGTTTGGCAACTTATTTTATGATCACATGGAAGATCTACCACCTGTCGGGGTTTCCCTTTGAATGGTTTTACACTCACGTATTGGTAACACCGACACGCTTTTTATGAGCCAACAAATGGCTATGGCTCTAGACCTTCCTCTTCTTCACCCAGATCTCCCCATTCAATACATGATAGAGAATGACCTTAATGAATATTCTAGGGAAGACTTTGCTACCCAAGATGGCGATGGCCTTGCCCACGCCAAAGAAACGTGCGAAGTCGGCCGATGGCGGACTTCACTATTCCACTAGCCAAGATGACCATGAATGTTGGAATTGCCATGTTATTTATTATTCTTCGAACATCATGGGGATTGGCATTTTTCCACTTTGATCAAAGTCGGCGTGTAAGACATTCCATGCATTGGCCCAAAGAACATACCACCTTCGACATTCTGTAACTAGTAATTGAGAATCTTAAGAAGGCTCGGTCTTTTCGGCAACACTATATCACCCCGCGATTCACAGCATGCGGGATAGTGCTAATACTTCCCTCGGTTTCGGCCACCACCTTCAGATCGGGTAAAGGTCGACTCTATGTGTCCAACAAACAAGATAATTCGTTCTTTGCGATTTCGGATATGGCGGCACCGCAAGGTATCTTAAGAAAGTTCGTTCTTTCCCTGATGATGATAAAATGATAGCTCATCTAGACAATGCAAAGAAGAGGAAGTGGAGTGAAGTCCGGAAAGCTATGATAGATTGGCGGGATGCAAAGGAATGACATTTCTACTGGGGACGAGGCAAGGAGGGACTATCCCCGTTCAAGGTTGGGGCAATGTGAGTTGATGCATGTACATATTTGTTTTACATTTTGATGTGAAATAAATAAATAACCTAACAGTGTGCTTCTACTTTTATGATGTATAATATATAGTATGTTATAATAAATTTCTGTGGAAGATGTCAGCTTTATTTTTGCTCAAAGCCTCTCAGGTATACTCTTTCTTCCTCTTAACACTTTGAGGACACAGTGTCCGACTGTTTGGGGGTAGTGAGAACCTTTTGCAAAAATTAGGCATGCATAGTTGTAATATAGTTTACTTAATGTCTAAATAAACGTATTTAGTGACAAATTCTCGTTTCTCTTTCTATGATGAAAAATATTTAGAAATCTCACCCTAGCATCAAAATTAGGACTTGTTCTTAGAAACTTAATTTAATATTATGCAATAGTTTTTACATCTTTTCATGAGCATTCATGCACCGACTATCATTAAATGTACCACGGTGATAAGTTTTCGAGACCCACGGTTAGACAACTTAGTTTCCATATCCTATAAGAATCTAACTAAAAGCCTCAAAATGTATGATATATGAGTAATGACACAGAGGAGTAGTTCTTCCGAATAGAGAAGTTCACACGTCTACTTACTTGATCACTACCCAAATCCTAAAGCGAGAATTTAGGCCTTCTTTGGATCGATATAGCCAAAAATTCACACAAAAAAAAAAAATTTACCGCTAGTCTCCCCACTGAACCTTTCATTAATCCTTTCTACTTCAAAAAAAAAAAAAAATCATTACCCATCTAGTAACCACAAATAAATAAGCCTACCTAGATGATGAGTATGAGAAATAAGATAAAGTGCAGAAAAATGAAGAGAAAAAACCTTGTCACAAATCAAATTCAGTTACCTGTTTCAAAAGAAAAGAAAAAAGAAAAAGAAAATAATAGAAATATGTTTCCAAAAATCAAAAGAAATGTCAAGGTTAGAATTCCCCCCAAAAAAATCAAATCAAAAGGGAATACAAAAGTTTGAAAAATCCAAGTATGGAAACCAATGTTAGAAGCAGGAAAGAAAATAAGGATTCTCTAGTATAAATATCTCGAAGACCTTATTCTCTCATACTTATCATTTTTGAACTTTCCATTCCATTTTCTTCTACACTACCACCTAAGCCCCATAACACCTAATAAAGACCTCTAGCTCAATTAGGAATAGGATAGTGTGATAATAAGTAGTAGTTGTGACTTCTCGACCTCTCCTCCTCTAGCTGTCATTGAGTATGTGAGGAAATGTGTGCCCACGCGACATTGGAGATAGCAAAGCTTGAGTGGAAAAATAAGAGAGAAATTGTGTTTGACACATATACTGTGAGAACCTAATTAAGGACGCTATCCAAAGGATCCGAAGCGGCCCCGCTCATACATTTCATTATTAGATTACTGCATGCATGCTCATACGTAGATGTTTCAATTATTGTATGTATATTAACTTGAATTTCGAAAGAATAAAATCCTTGTTTCCCCTGCTAGTGAGATGTCTAGATACTTGAGATTAATTAAGGAAACAAGCCTTTGTTACTGAGTCGTTGTAGTATAAATGAAGTTTGTGAGTATCTTCTCTGGAAAACTCTCACGAGGCTATAACTTGTCCACTAGGGAATTCCTAGTGGTTCAAGGCCTTGTTGCATAAGGTCAATGCAACCGCACTCTGCGAAATGAGATTTAGCTTAGGACAACACATTTTTGACCACTTATCGTTTTAATGTCTCTTCTTTGCTTGAGGACAAGCAAAGTGTTGTTTGGGGGTGGTGTGATAAGCACCCAAAACTGTAATATTAAACCCCGATAGACATAGCATTTTGGTCGATTATGTGTTTAATAATCATGTAATAATTATATTTTCGTACTTTTACAGGATTCCGCAATTAAAATAAATATAGTGATAAAACATGCATCGAAGTACGGGAATACGGGAATATTTGAAGTTTCCCACTCGATCCCCGTGATGCCCAACAAAGCTTGACTAAAGCCAAAGTTTCCAAAAGAACAAAACCAGTGCAGAACGGGTCCACATATAAAAAGCAGCAAACTTCCGAAGCTCAAATCGGATAAATCTAGATGTCGATGTTGGCTAGTGAAGCTGTCATAGCGACCAGGGCGATCGATACATATATTCATAGCAATGATAGTAAGAATCATTTACCTATCCTTGAGAATCCATATATTTCCCAAGTATAAGGGAGAAACATTTGAAGCCAACCCACACTTCGATTCATATATCTAGACTTGACATTTCTGTATAATACCCAAAGCCTCGACACAGTTCAATTTGTACATCCGACCACTCCTCTCTCTCAAATTGACAATTAGATAGTCCTACTAGCTAGGTGCATGAAACTGTATACATAGCAACACTAATAATTTCATGAAACCAATCCTATATACATGTATCGGCAAGAAATTAATAAGGGTACAAAAGGAAAACATATAACCAGAGAATTTAAATAGCAGTATCATTATTTCAGTACCAATTCACCAAACACTAATTCATTAGTTAAAATATATGATTCAACCCAACAAAAGAACTCCCTTACTATAACAAACAATCTAACTCCAATTTCAGGAAAACAACAATCAATATAAGCCTTCAAATACACAAATAACAAGAAAAGAGGAACAAAATTATGTAAGGAAACTAAACTCTAATTGTATCAACAGGAGAGCATCTATGCTAGCTTTTGCTACAAAATTATGTGTATACTGTATACAGAATGTAGTTAGAATCATATGCCAGAAATTAGGCAAGCACTAGTGTTTTATAAGCTAACCCAACGCTCTGCAAGCTCACCATGCCCAGTGAAATCCACTCAAAAGTGAGCAATGACTGAGTCAACAATCTGACACATAAGCAGTTGTGAAGAAAATGTGTTACTTGAAGATGATCATAATACTCAGTCGATTTAATACATAGAGAATGGTAATTACTCACTAGTACTCTGAAAGGTTCCTCAGACATCTTGGATCAGTTGGCTGCCAAACAAAGAAGCAAGTTGTACTGATGTTCATGTGTGTAAGCACGCGCATAGATATGATCTTTAATAAAAACAAAAGTCTTAATCAGTCGCAACTTATCTACTTGACTTTTCATGAATGCAATCAAATACATGAAAATTGCATCAACGAATGAGCAATAATCGTATATATATCAGTGCACTATGTTATGTTGAAAATACAACACCTTACCATTGAATGTAGCAATTGACAAACTATGCAATAGAAACACTAGACCACTGCAGTACATTTTGCTCAGGTTTGATAGATAACATGTTTGATAGATAACATGTTTGATATACCCTACACAAAGATTATGTAAGATTGAAATAGATAAGAAAAGAGGTAAACATCATAATCCTAATATTATGGCTATGATATGAATATATATTCTCAAAGAACAGGGCTGGCCGCTGGCATCTGTTAAAAAAAACAAACAATTAGGTGACATATCCATTAGAGTGAGAGATGATACTTTAAAAGCAATTGTGCAACATCACATTACCATGGTGCAAGTTGTGTAGCAACTATCAATACTTTTCAGGTGTCCATCATAGGCATAGTTACATGAATTAGCATTCACTATTAATGTTTAACAGTTAAAACTAGGTGATAGAAACGTACAAGTCCTAGTACTTATATTGTCAAGGACAGCTACAACATATGCCAAATCTCTCAGCAATAGGTGATCTGGGAGACTATAAGTGACAAAGTTAGGGAAGCAACACACACATACAACACTCGCAGAGAATACAAATACCAACCATCAAGGATGCAATTTTAAACGACGCCAACACACACACAAACACACGTTTAAAAGGAAGAGGGAAAGAGTACATCACATGAGAACCTCCAAAATAATCATATATGTATACTACCATGAACTAAACTACACCGCCATCCCATTTCACTTGGTTGTTCTAGCTTCGTCAATTATCATGAGATAATCTATTTTATTTTTGATAAGCATACCCACCTGATCCTCCTTGGAATTCAAATCGTCCCTTCCTCTCCCCCCTTACTTAGCTATGAGCATCAATTCCTAAAATACAATACCAACCTGGATGTGGTAGTAATATGGCTGCCTCATGATCGACCTACATGTGAATTGGGTTGTCCTTTGTAGGACACAACCTGCTAACCAACATCTCAAAAAAGACAAAAAAATATATTGTGAATTCACTGACCCTACATTCACTTAGTTCTAAAAAAAAGATATTATGGATTCATTTAGTTCTCAACATTGCAGGAACATCACATAGCGATTATTATCAAGAACAATGACACCAAGAAAAAATCATGAATGCATCAATCAGTGAACGCATTATCAAGAAAAAATAAACCTTTCAACAAATTACAAAAAAAAAATCACAAATTTTACACATCAATCAGGACTGCATCAATCAATGAGCAATTATATATAATTTACAACTTTCAACAAATTCCTCAAAAATATACACAATTAAAATAAACAATAAACAAAACAAAATTATTCAAGTTCAATTGAAATAAAAGAGTGATTAGTCAACACAGTTTGAGAAGCTACGTACACGAAAAGGCAGCAACCTTGCAGTTGGACGAATGATTTCTCTTAACTCGTGAACTTTTTTTTTGTTTTTTTTATAAGAAACTCGCGAACCCTGGGGACAGAAATTAAGGAGAGAAGGAAGTGGAACAAAGAGTTCTAACGCGAGTGGGGAGAAGTGGGTTTCTTTTTTTTACTTCTTCTAAATTTTTTTTCTCCAGATCTGCTTTATCCACGGTAAGTGTAATTTTGCCCAAAATATAAACCACTGTTTTCAAGGAAACAGTGGGGTATATGAATACAAAAACATTATTATGTTATATTTGATACCACCGTGGTATATAGTGTATTATATCCCACTCTTTTACAACATCAGTGGTATTTGCTTGTTCCAAAACTAGGAAACTGTTTCGTACCGTGGTAAATGAGTATAAACCACTGTTATTAGGGAAACAGTGGTATATACCAAATGACCAACCGTGGCTAATGTGCATTTTTGTAGTAGTGTTGTAACCAGACACCCCATCTGTGAAAGACAGCAGTTCATGTCCAGCCATTGCATCCACCAATTTATCAATTCGTGGCAGAGGATAGTTGTCCTTCGGACATACACGGTTTAGATCTATGAAGTCGATACAGATTCTCCATGACCCATTCTTCTTTCTTACTGGGACAATATTAGAAATCCAAGTGGGAAAATTGATTTCTCTGACAAATTTAGCTGCCTTTAACTTTTCAACTTCGGCTTTTACATCTTTGGATCTGTTAGCACCTATTTTCCTTGGTTTCTGCTTGACTACTACTGCATCACTGCAGACATTGAGTTGGTGGCATGCCACATGGGGATCAATACCTGACATTTCTTCAAACGACCAAGCAAACACATCCTTGTGCTCTCAAAGGAACTGTATCAGAGCCATGCGCTCTTTAGAACTCAACATAGTGCCGATGAAAGTGGTTTTTGGCGAGTTGCCTCCCCCAGTATCCACTTCTTCCAACGGCTCCAATGAGGGGGGATCCGCCCTCTCTTTTGGGACCAAGTCCGGGAGAGGGGGATCCAACTGTAATTGCTATTTGGCGGGTAGCCCCACCTCTATTGGTTCAAAAGGTGGTGGGGACTGCTTTGTTGCCAAAGCATAGCACGTCTTGGCAGCCACCTGATCTCCTCTGATTGTCTCAATTTTCCCATGATGTGGGAATTTAAGACATTGGTGATAAGTGTTGGGAACGGCTCTGAGTCTGTGTAGCCAGGTCCTACCTAAAATCATGTGATATGGTGTGTTAGCTTTTACCACAACAAAATTTATGGTAAGAGTTACCGGACCAGTGGCTACAGGTAACTGGATCTCCCTAACTGTAAGGGCTTTGTCCCCACTGAATCCATACAGGTTGGAGCTGGTGGCAACCATCTCCGCATCTGGGATCTGCAACTTTTTGAATGCATCATAGTAGAGTACATCTGCTGAACTGCTTGGGTCCACCAATATGCGATGCAAATCATAATCTCCAAAAAGGAGTGAGAACCAATGTATACTCATGTGGGCTTTGGATGTTAAGACAATTAGCTTCAGTGAAAAGAATGAGTGGATCTTTTTGGGGTACCGCGTTGACCTGAGCTCCTATAGTCAGCTCGCTGTTCATGATCCTCATCTGCTTGGCGATGCGCATTTAATATCGCGCACCCTTGTCCATGACCTGTCCACTTCGTTTACTTGCTTTACCAGAAATCATATTTATCTGGAGTCGGCCATTGAGCGGTCTAGTACCTTGGGGGTGTCCAGAACAGACGTACTGATCTCCTCAGGCTGTACTGCATTTGCCTGTTCGTTTGCCACAAATTGCTTCAAATACCCCCTTTTAATCAGATCATGTAGTTCATTTTTTAGGGTCCTACAGGCTCTGGTGTTGTGACCCTTACTCTTATGGAACTTGCAGTAGGTTCTTTGGTTTCTAGTACCTAGGGAACCTGGCTTAAGAGGAGCCTAGCCATTTGAGGTAACTCTAATTTTTATCGAGTCCAGAACCCCATCTGGCATTTTGTTCAGAGGGGCGAAGTTTATGTCCATTGAGGGAAGAACTTCTTCAGTTCCTTCCACACGTGGCTTGTTCTGTTGCTTTCCATCTAAACTACTGGCTACATTCTGGTATTGTCTTCTGGGAGTTCGTCCCTTTGATGGGGACTTGGCCCTTTGGCGACCACGATTACGGTATCTCTTTGATTTTCGAGGGAAAGAATTTCCATTCCCTTCTTGAGGAATTCTAGGGACTGTCCGACTAGCTTTCTTCGCTTCTTGACGTCTGTTCAGGACATCTTCTTCCCACCCCGCATGAGTTTCAACATTGTCAAGGAGTTCCTCTAAATCACGAGGTGGTTTTCTGGAGAGAGATTTGAATAAGGTGTTGTTTTCATCCAACCCTTGTTTAAAAGCTATTATAACAGTCTGTTCATCACAAGACTCCATTTGGATGGAAATTTCCATGAGCTGTTGATGTAGGATCTCAGTGCCTTTCCATCCTTTTTCTTGATGTTGAACAGTGCATCGATCCGTTTAGGTTGATGCTTGTTGCACGAGTACCTGTCTATGAAGGTCTTAAATAGTTCTTATGAGGACTTGATCTGATGCTCAGGTAATCTGTGGTACCACTGGAGTGTAGATCCAGATAAGGAGGCTTTGAATTCCTGACACATGACATGGTCATATCTCTCATATTGTCCCATAGTGGCACAATACCTGAATACGTGATCCACCGGATCTGACTTGCCACTAAAGACACTGAACTTCGGTTGTCTGTAACCACGGGATATGGTTTCCTCATCACCCATGATGCGAAAGGAGATCTGCCTGCCCCCATTATGGTGGATTGAATGAGGGAGTTTTGCATTTTTCTCCCCTTACTTGTCATCCGATGCATCTGATGGATCAGATCACTCTTCTCAGTTTCCTATGCAGCTTCTTTAGTAGAATGCTTCTTGGTCTGAGCTCTTTTTCTGTGTCGAGGGTCGACATCACGATCCTGGTCGGTTGACTCTAGTTCGAATGATGTATCCGAGTCCTCATCTGAGTTACTGTATTCCAACTCAGTTGTCTCGCGTCGAGCTGGACCCCCCCCCCCTTGGGTTCTTTGCACAACCACCTTCTAGAAGGTTGTCATCATCGAGGTCGATGAGTGACTCCTTCCCTGTGTTAGATTGATACAAATCCCTCAGCAGCTGTACTTCTCGTTCAAGATTGCTCCTTTGCTGTTCTAGAGCCTGTATTGCCTGGCTTTCCTGAACAGACTCTGGGTTGGTGAGGACAACATTTTCACCATCTTGACGCTCCTCTTGAGCGTTATTCTTGGGGCCTGCACCGGGAATTGCTAGTGCGTCGGTGCTAGTCATGGGTTTTTGGAGGGGGTTGTTCGCGTTGTGGTGATCAGCGTTGTCCCCCTCTTCAAGTGTCTCATGCTCTTCTTCTCTCACAGCGACGCTGCGTGTGGTAGCGCCACCTTTTGTTTTATTTGCTCCTGGCATCACAACAGTAAGAGTTTTTAGGCTAAATCAATTGTCTGAAATGTATATTTACCTGCTTTTCATCTCCACAGATGGCGCCACTAGATGTAGGGGATTTTTCGAGTTTTCCCTGATCTTTCTCTATGCCTTGTGATCTTGGAACTTTCGAATCAATGAAGATGGGATGAGATGATTGTGAGTTCAGGGTTGAACCGTCTGACGGCTGCCTACGTATCTCCTTGTTTATTATGGAGAATCAAACCCTATCTTGCGTAGTTCCTAAGAGCGAAATCCCTATAGTTTATATAGGAAGAGCTTTGAGAGTCCTAGGGTTAGGGCTGTCTTCACCGCTTGTGAGTTCCCTTCCATCTTTGGGCTCTATCTTCCTATTAGGAATTCTCTCTTTATGGAAGTCTGAATCTAGACCATATCTTTGTGAGAGGTAAGTTTCCTTGCTGATCATAATGTCCCATCGTGTATGGAAAGATTATATCTAAAAGGAAACTCTTAAGATATGTCTTCACGATTCCTTCCTTATCACCAAAGATCGCCATCTTCAGTTCCCTTATGTTCATGAACTGTCTACATTAGTTCCTAACGACTGGGTAACTATTATGTTGGAAGGCGATCAGCCATGTGCCTGGCACATGTTCACTAAACACTCGTGCTACGCACGAGATTACTTACTCATAGAACTGATTCGATGGTCCTCATCTCATTCTGAACATCTATAGTCTTAGGTTATTTCCCATACACGTGTCATATGTTCAGTGACGGGAAATCCCCCCTACATTAGTGGTAGAGTTTAGATTTGTTGGGATCACGATTATATTCATGTTGAAAAGATTCAAGAAAATAGTCAAGCAGTTCATGCCTTAGTTACTAATCATGCTCAAGGAAAGAAGGTTTTTCTCACAGTTATATATGCCAGTAATGATTTATCATAGAGAAGATCTATGAGCTTTCCTTAAGAGCTTATCTCCCTGTTTCTCTGAACCTTGGTGTGTCACTGGTGATTTTAATAACGTGCTCTTTTCACATGAAAGAGTTGGTTGCACGGCTGTTCACCCTAGGGAGACTAAGGGTTTTCTGGACTGCATTACCTTATCTGGACTTACTGATCTCAAGTTTTCTGGTAATCTTTTTACTTGGTCTAATAATGTAGAAAGGTTGAAAAGGAAAATGTCCAAGATTAATAGAGCTCTTGTCAATGTAGCTTAGACTAATTATTTCTTGTCTGAAGTTGTTTCTCTCCTCCTGGTATCTCGGATCAATTACCTATTTTTATCATTTGGCACAATGCAAGAAAAGTTCACATGCCTTTTAGGTTTTGTAACATCTAGTTCATGCATCCTGAGTTCAAAGATGTTCTGGCTCAGTCTTGGTCTATCAACTTGGCAAGAAATCCCATATATATTCTAAATGCTAAATTGAGATTCCTCAAAAAAGCAATCAGAGGATGGTCTAGAGGCAAGTTCTCAAACTTTTCTGACAGAGTTGCTGCTGCAAAGGAAGAGTGGTATATTGTTTAAAATTCTCTTTATCAAGCACCTTTTGATCCTACTCTCTATAGGAAAGAAAAAGATGTTAGAGCCTCTTATGTCACTTTAGTAATGCTGGAACAAGCAGACCTAAGGCAAAAAGCAGACTATGATTGGCTCATGTTTAATGACAAGTGCAACTCATACTTCTTCAACACTATAAAGGAGAAGAAAGGCAGAGACCTGATCTGGTCTATTGAAAATAGTAATGGCATTCTTCTGAAGGATCCTGAACTTATTTCTTCAGAGTTTCTATCCTTCTATCAAAGGATGCTGGGCATGGAATCTCCAATATCTTCTGAGGCATCTTTCTATAATGATCTAACTCTCTCAGGTACTATTTCTTCTTATATATATGATGAGTTAGATTGTCCCCCCTAGTTTGATGAGATCAAATCCACTCTTTTTTCCATGGAGGACAATAAAGCACCTAGCCTTGATGGCTTTAATGCTTTCTTCTTTAAGAAATGTTGGAACACTGTGGGAGAAGATTTTGTGAAGTCCGTACAATACATGTTTGAGCATCATTATATTCCACAAAGTATTAACTCTACTTTTATTGTACTGATTCCCAAGATTTTGATTCCTAAGAAAGTTTCTGATTTCAGGTAAAATTGTTATCTACAAGTGTGTAGCAAAATTGATAACTAACAGGCTGCAACCTCTCATGGATAGTATTATTGCTCCTTGCCAATCTGCTTCTATACCTGGTTGTTCTATCCAAGAAAATATACTTCTATCTCATGAACTTTTAAGAAGTTATACCAGGAAACATGGTATTGCAAGGTGTACTCTTAAAGTTGATATTTAGAAGGCTTATGATTCTGTCTCTTGGTCTGCCATCTCCTACATGCTAGACATTCTCAAGTTTCCTCCAAGGATCAAAAGATGGATAACGTGCTGCTATTCTTCTCCATTCTACTTTGTGATCATTAATGGTGCTCCACAAGGGTATTTTGCAGGAAAGAGAGGATTGAGACAGGGAGACCCTCTTTCTCCATACATTTTTGTCATCATCATGGAAATTTTCAACTCTCTAATATCACGAGCATACCTGAGTAAGGAGATTATGTATCATTCTAAATGCAAACATTCTAGGATCACACATCTATGTTTTGTAGATGATATACTTCTTTTTGTCAAAGGTCATGAAGGATCTATTCTTGCAATCAAAGCTCTTCTGAGTACTTTTTCTGAAGCAACTGGTCTGTATATCAACTCAAACAAATCTGCTATGATCCTTGGTAGCATGACAGCTGGTGCAGCTGACGAGTTTTCTGCTTTGATGGGAGTCCAAGTTATTAAACCACCTGTCAAATATTAGGACTTCCTTTGGTGGCTAGTAGACTAAGTATCAGTGATTGCCTTCCTCTTATCGAGAAGGCCTCATGCAGGATTACCAATTGAAAGTGTATGAATATGAATCATGTGGGAAGGCTCCAACTCATTCAATCGATTCTCATGTCTTTTCACTCTTACTAGCCTCGAACCTTTCTCCTCCCTAAAGGTGTGCTCCTCAAGGTTTCAAAACTTTGTATCAAATTTCTATGGAGTGGGCCACTTATGGATCCTAAAATGCATCAAACTTCTAGAGAAAATTTGTTGTGCAGTAAGATAGAAGGCGGGTTGGGTATCATAGACCCTATCATATGGAACAGAAGTGCTCTGTGTGGATTGCTTTCCAAAATTGCAAGGAAAGAAAATAATATATGGGCTAACTGGATGTGGAGGGAGCAAATAAAGGCAAAGTTCTTTTGGACTATGAAAATCCCACAAGACTGCTCATGGTCATGGAGATCCTATCCTCAAAAGCAGAAAATATGCTCAACTATATATCAAATATATCATTGCTAAAGGTAATGATACCTTGCTCTGGCATGATATTTGGTGTCTTAAGGAGCCTCTTCTATGTAACAGTGAAGCAAAACATATCTTTCATCAACCTGAAAATGCTATGGTCAGTGAACTCATTGAGGATGGTAAATGGAACGCTCTGGTTCATGAATTGCCTGAAGGACACATCAAAAATAGCATTCTAAAGGTAGACATCTTTTCTGAACTTGCTAAGGATCAAGTGGTGTGGACAGATACCCCTTCAGGTGATTTCTCTATCAAATATGTCTACAATTCTTTAAGAAGGAAAAGGAATAAAAGGATCTGGTCTAATCTTGTTTGGGGAAGATTGGTGATGCCCAAATACTCATTCAATGCCTGACAACTTTTCTTGGGAAGTTTGCCAACACAAGATAGATTAGTGTATAAGAAAGTTTTGCAGGCTTCTTCATGTTGTTTCTGTGACAACAGTAGTGAAAACTCTAAACATTTATTCTTTAACTGCAACTATACAAAAGAGGTCTGGTCAAAGGTAAAATTTGCTATTGGATTAGGGCGGCAAATGGAACATTCAAACAAGGAGTGGTGCAATCTCATCAATATGGTTCGAGGTAATAAAACACCATGGGCAGAAGTAATCAAGTTATATATTTGTGCTACTGTTGGGTACTTATGGACTGAACGCAATAATAGAAGATTTAATGGAGTGTCCTTGAGTCCAATAATCATCAGTTCAATGTTGCTTAGAGATATGAAACAATACTTGGAAGTACAAGTGGAGGAGATACAAGATTCTGTCAAATTGAAAGTTATGGCTGACAGGATAGGTTTGAATTTTAAGTATAAGAAGACTATAATCTAGCAGGTTAGATGGCTTTTTCTACCTTCTGGTTATATCAAACTTAACTGTGATGGTTCAATGAATCTAGAGCATGTTGGCTATGGTGGAATGGCTCGAGATGAGCATGGACATGTCGTGTTTGCTTTCACTGGAGGAGAAAATGTCCAGTCCATTTTGTTTCAAGAATTGAAAGCTATCGAGATTGGGATTAGCTTGTGTATTGCTCAGGATTACACAAAAGGTGGTAGTAGCTTCAGATTCTTTGAGAGCAATACAGATTCTAAAGGAAATAGAGCAACCTCCATGGACATGCTGGAACCTTGTAACTACAATTAAAAGTCTCTTACTAAGGCTTCATGAAGTGAATTTAATTCATGTTTACAGAGAGAAAAATCGAGCAGCAGATCATCTGGCAAAACTTTAATTAGGAGAACCTTTGCAACCTCATGTATTTACACCCCCTTTATGTAATAGATTAAGTTATATAGTAGAGGAAGATGTAACTGAAATTTATGAGAGGTTATAATACAGATGGGAATCTGCAAATTCCCAACATCATTTCAAAAAAAAAAAAAAAAAAAAAACTATAGTCTTCGATTCGTTATCCACTACTACAGAAATGCAAATAGATAGCATTTGTTTAATAGCATTTAAAAAAAAAAAAAAACGCCTATAATTTTTTTTGGGACAACGTTTCTTCATTTATTGCTATCACGTTTTTTAAGTGAGAAACTTAGGATTGCATTTGTATGAAAAGCGCAATAAAATTGATTGCCTTTTTAGCGAGTCGTTGTTGGACTTGAGCACCCCATTTTGGGCCCGCTCAAACGAAAAGCCCAAATTTAAGTGGGCGGCCTTGTTCTTCTTCTTTTTTCATTCACTACGGTCTGATTTCCTCTCTCATCAACGCCCCATCAAAATTCATTCCTTCCTCTCATCTCAAAACAAATGCTCTCATCTTCTCCTTCTAAAATTGTTAGAATTTTATCTCTATTTTTAACAAAAAAAATTCATGACCACCTTGCAATCGACGGTCAGGTATCATCGATTCTCGTGACTTCCTCTTAATTAGGCTTTCTAGTTTTAAATTCCAAATCTGGTTATCCCTAGTTGAAACGTTTTTCACGAAAGTGGGTTGTTTGTTAAAGCATATGTAAAATGATTATTATATCACTGTAAAGTGGTTGATTTTATGTGTAGTTGTTTGAAATTATTTCAACGCGTAGGGATTCTGTTTTGTGGGGAGTAGACGTTTGATAAAATGCTTAGCTGATGAATCTGATTATATTAGAGGTTGAAATTGGATCCAACAACATAGTGCTATTTGTAATGTGTTATTGGTAATTCATTTTAACCCTTGCTTTTGCATCATGTGTTTACTTGGTAATAGCTCTCGTTGTAGGTTCTACAACACCCATGTGACACTAAGTGTTGAACTTTGTGCTTCTTCAGTTCTTTCTCATTTTTTTTTTCCTTTTAACAATCCACTCAAAGTTGACTGTTGATAGTGGTGCTGGTGGAAGTAGTAGTTGGTTTGCTTTTGCTAATACTGTTGTAGTGTTGTCATACCTTTGGATGTTGAATGAGAAAATGTCAACTTTAGTACATGTGAGTGTTCAATCACTTCAATGCCCATATTTAATTAATTAATGGGGAGTTTTAAAGTCAAGAAATTAGAACGCATTTGACACTTGATACAGATATTAGCAATGCACAATATTTTCACTTACCAACACTTGTTTATCGTTGCAGACTTAGTAACGATTTTTAAGCGTTGGATAGTGATTTAAGTGAGACTGTTTTAGATATTAGAAAGGGAGGGGGTCTATTTCTGGTGGTTATACGTATGTGCTGTGTGAGTTAGATTGTGCGACTTCCTATTTTGATTTTGAGTTTTGGGACTTATGTACTGTACGAAGATCAGGGAACTTCATTTCAATATAAGCAACTGCTTGCTTCCTTTTTGATTTATATGTCAATTATTGCAGTTTCAATAGAACAGATCAACACACTGAGTGGCTAATAAGAGCATGTACGTACCATCTCCCGGGGACCCAACTATCATCTTCTTGAGGTAATAAGAATCACTACTTCTAGACCACTTTTGTTTTTTAGAGTTCCCTCAAAGTTTTATTGACTTGGATGTAGTTTTGTTGTAGAAGATGGGATTAAATTCAATATGCAGGTACTATACCTTAGCTTTTACAAAATCGATTTTTCTAATATAATATTGGTTAGAGGCATTGGGGCTCAGGAGAATTGTATGAAAGTACAGGATTCAGGCCTCAGGTAAATTGTGTGAAAGTTTAGGATTAATAACTACCATGTTTTGTTTTCACTTTGCTACTCTTTGGCCTTAACTCTTATGCATGGCAGGTGTAGTTTATTGTTTATTGTGCTTATGTAGTAGTGCCATCTCTTGCTAAAAAAAACGCCATGTATTTCCATTTGTGGTTTCTTGGTGACAAATTAAAATAAGTGTTGTCATGTTTAGTGCAATAGTTCAATTGAATGATAAATGTTTTTCCATGAGATTTCTTTGTTGTCAGTTAGCCTAGTTAGAAAGCACCAATGCAAATGAAATCTTGCTTTGTGATAATATTGTGGCAACGTACTAGAAGTTTTTTTCCCCTTGTCTCGGTCTTAACTCATAACGAAGCAAGTATATAAGTTGACGTCTATTTTTCACATGCTAATTCTACTTCTCTTTTACATCAGACAATCAGTTGAAGGCAGTATACGTAGAAATAAGTCAATGTGTGGCATGGCCGAGTGGTAAGGTTGGGGACTGCAACTCTTTTTTCCCCAGTTCAAATCCGGGTGTTGGGAAGGTTTGGCACCTCGATGTCGGCTCTTCGCCACCTGGGGCTCTAGGATGATTTTGGCTGCCTCTGTCTTTTATTGATTATGCGCTTGTATTTTCTTTTCCATTCTTCTTATTGATTATGATAAAAGGAATTTTGTGGAAAAAAAGTGGTAAAGGCTAAAGCCCTGATGTACAATGAAGAAGCACAAGGTGAGTGAGATTTTAAGTCAGCTAGCAGTGAGTACACTTACTGATTTTGGTAAGAGCTTTATATCTCATTTTGTTTTAATGAATGGGTATGTACTAGTTTGTATATGGTAAAACTATGGAATGTTGGGTATCTTTTAATTGTTGGTGATGTGAATATATTGGGATGTTGTATGTGGTAGTTTCGAAGGTTTACGGATTGAAAGCAAGCAAGCAGAGCGAGGAAGTAGGGAAGGACATGCTCTGTGGTTTCCTCTCCCTAAGGTGCGCTGCCTAACCGACCAACCCACAAGCAAATTTTTCGCACTTATTTTAAGCATCATTCCTTAAGTAGCTAAGAGTGTGTGGAGCATCCTAGTTAGGGTTGAAAGGATTGGCTTATTATGTGAAGTGGGGGAAAGGTAAATATTGAACAAATGAAGTGATCATGTGACGTTTGTTTGGTAGTTAATCAGTACATAGTTAAATTCTGTTTTAAGTTCTTCAATGCTATTTCTAAATGCTCTGATTGACACAGTTAAATTCAGCAACTGATAATTCTTTATACTGTTTTTGAAGATTTGCATTGCTATTTGCTAGAGCGTAAGGTATCATGCATACTCCAAATCCTTCTTATTGCCTTAACTTGATTTTTTTTTTGGTAAGTGCCTTAACTTTATATTCCAAAGATTTTCTCTCCTGTTAATGAGTATCTTATAAGGTCATTTAGTACTCATGCCATGATCCTTGTACTTTTTTAGTTGTCTTTTCATGTACAAGAAGATATATCATATTGGCTACAACTATCTTTTTACATTCCGTGTAGTAAATATTTTTCATTCTTATGTACTAATTCTTTACGTAACTTATATTGTGTATCTGTGTATCTCTATAGATTTACGTTATATTATTTTGAATATAACCACATAACTACAAGTGATTACTCCTTTTTAAATCAAATGTATGTCGTGTGTATTTTTCCGTGGATCTATCTTTTTTAAATCAAATGTATGTTGTGTTTTTTTTTTGTGTGGATCTAAGCTCAAAATGGGAAGAGTGCTCGCTCAATTAGAGTGAGGTTGATGGTTCGAATCCATCTGGATCCAAATAAAAATAAAAATTAATCGTGTTTCTGAGATAAAAAAGCGAAGTTCTACAAATGCATGATTAGGAAATGCTTTAAAATGGATAGCACACAACTTAAAATGCTATAGAATTGATAGCGCTAAAGAGAAAATGCTATTAATAAATACATAGCGATAGAAACAAACGCAATAAAATAGCAAACACTCCTACCATCATTACCCTACCAGATGATGGGTCAACGGTTTTTTTTTTACACTCTTACCGTCATTAATAGCATTTTGGAAAACGCTATGGAGCAGCATCTATAATGTTTTCGCATGCTATCTTAAGACTTTTTTGCAATAGTAATCAAATTTAAACTATAAGGCCCGACCCAAACAAATTTTATAGCCCGATACAAATTAATAATAGAATGAGTTTTTTCTTTTATAAACGGTTGGTTACTTAATCAATTAAATCATTAACTATTTAATGTACAACATTTAAATGAGATGAAGAACATCTACTAGCATAACTGTATATGTGTACTTATAGAGAATACCAATATGATGGGAAAAAACCCCCTAGAATAATAGCAACATAAAAGCATTTAACAAATTGTATACTATAAGAGTAGCAAAGTTAAGTGATTGTATTTGAAATGACACGGGTATGCATGCTCAAATACCCATATGATATGATAACTTAAATTGTCTTCTTTGAGTATCCTTGAACGATTTGTATGACCCAAAGTTTGTATACATCTATAAATAAATATATATTCCTCAGACCCAACTGAAAACCAAATGGCATTAGGAAGATGAAATATTTTCATTACCGACTTACGAGTTGTTCAGTAAATCAATTTGATTATTATTATTATTATTATTATTATTATTATTATTATTATAATTCATTAATAAATTTAGCATAAATAAGGATTTTGGATTTTGGATTTTTTTTTTTCAAGTAGCTATGTATATGATCATTGTATTTTTTATTTTATTTTTTTTACTTATAGATTTCTCCCCTATGATGTGGGTGCAATTTCCATTTCATTTTAGTTAGTATTTAATTTGAGACTTAGATTTGATTAGAATTTGACTGTTTAAATTTGTTGCATAACTTGTAGTTGTAGACATATATTTGGTTCAGTATACTTTCGAAATAATAAACTCCGGGTTTGAATTTTCTTTTTTTACTTCTTCTCTAACAATTTCTTCTACTGACGTGGAGTTTTGTTACACCCTAGCATTTGGCTAAGTTCAAGACGAAGAGAATATGGGTAGATCAGTGAGAACACTTTATTGGTTTATATTGAGCTTAATTATTTAGTAGTTATTGCTATATTGTTTATCATTAGCAACTGTTGTAGTGTGGACTCAAGAACTTCTTCTTTTAAAGCATAAATGTCTTGCATAATTCTTTATTGTTTATCATTTTTCTTATTGTTTGAAATCTAGAATGAAATCTGGCAAATAATTGGCGCTGAAAATTTTGATCAATTAATTTACTATATGAGTTTTAATATAGTTTGGAAGTAAAATTTTTGATACATAATAATAAAATGAAAAAAAAAAAATTATATAAAAACGGTCTCAATTCGTTGAACAAGTCCAAAAATCTAGTTATATATACAAAAAGAAGTGTGAATGATGTAGCACACACTAGCTTCTTTTGTTGTTGTAACCTTAGGGCCTGCTTGATAAAAATTTCCACTTGTTGGGCAAATATATAGTAGGAAAATAATTACCCACTTAAAAATTTGCTAGGAATATATCTAGTGGGAAAATTTTCTTTTGCCACTGTTTGTTTGCTCTATTTATATCAACTAGCAAATGCTGGAAAATGACATTTGTCAGTTTTGTCGGTGCTTGATAACACAAAATTTTCCATCGGCAAATAGTTTTTAAAATATTTTATTTTAATTTGTATTTAAAAAAATAATTTACATATAACAACTAATGCATATTTCTTTAAATCACATAAACAACAATGGCTCATTGTGTCATTCAACTTTGCTCATTGTGTAGGTGGTGGTATAGACAATATATATACCACCTACACCACCAGCACACACCTACACAATCAGCACACACCACCACACGTACAAACACACCACACGTACACCACCAGCACACACCTACACCACCAGCACACTACACCACACCTACACCACCTGCATGACACATACCACCACCTACATTTACCACACACCACATCACCAACAAGTGGTAAATAAAATGGAATTGGATCTCGATGAATTCGAACCATCAACCTCTCAATTATTTGAGCGCTCTGCCATTTTGAGCTTATGGATCCATTGTATCTCATATTTAACAAATTACTAGAGGAAACAATGAATACCTGAGTTCTTGTTTGACAACAATACAACAACAAAATTCGAAAGAAATGCACGCAGACCTGCACCACTCACCAGCACAACACTTGTTAGCAACACTTCAGCAGCAGCACAACAACAGCACTTCAGCAGCAGCACAGCATCAACACTTGTCAGCAGCAACAGCAGCACCCACACACCACCACACACACTCCACTCCACCAGTCCACCACACCACCACACCTGCACACACACACACACACACACCAGTTATACAGTTCACTGCTTTTGTTCCATTGGAATTCGTTCGGCTTTGAAGAAGAATGTACGGCTAAAAATAAAATATAAAAGGATCGACCCATACTATCAGATGAATTGAACCAGTGTATTCCAAAACTAAAGTAAGCAACTGAACGCTTAAGGTAGTTGAAGGAGAGGCAAAACTGAAGAAAGTTTCATCCTAGAAAGCCAAACTGAAGTCAACAATGAGAACATCCTCACAGTTAAAATATAGATTCCCTTCTAGTCTTTAGGCCAATCATAAACTCCATAAGAATCCCGCGGCGAAAACTATCCTTGCAATTTGTGTCAAATCTTATAGGTTCCATGTACTTGATAATTTCTTTGAAACCAATACCTTCTGTACTGGGAGGAAAACATAAATAACTAACCAAAGAACTTTCTGTATATAAACATGTCAATAAAGCCCATTAATATATAAGCACATTTTTTTGTCTTAATTGATTGGGGATTCCATGATAGTCATGCATAAAAGCACCCTCAACCCCTTTCACAAAATACGCCCACTCTGCTACTCTAAAACATACGACATGAGCTAAAATTGCTGACTACCCATTGTAGATAAAACAAACATTAACACAATAATCACAAAATCTAAGTTAAACAACACAAAATTTCTAACTTTAGTCCTAACAATGCTTCATAAAGAAATCCATCAAAATGGGTTAAACAAAAACCAAAAATAATAAAAGGGCTTACGCAAAAACAACTCACCAAGTAAATCTGACCACCTTGACTAGCAAATCTGAGTAACTCTTTAGCTGAAACTAGCCCATCTTTCAATTCAACCAAAGCTTTTAGCATTTCTTCAGATATTTCCTCTTTACTCTCTTCAAACATTGGTAATATTTTTTTCTCTTTGGCAAATGGGCTTTTAAACGAGAAAATATTGAAAGTCCGAATTGTCCTAATCAGTCAACGCGATTCGTAGTTGACTTCCTTTGTGACTCTTTATCCTCCATTGCCTAAATTGTTTTTTTTTAACAAAATCATCATCAAAACTAATAATAATAAAACATTGGCATTGTTTGTCCAATTTCTCCCACTCGTAATCCAACCATGTACTTGTCTTCTGAAAAACCAACACCCATTGATTTCTACAAAGAAGAAGGTAGTACAAGAGACATGATGCTTGAAGTGTTAAGCAACTCTACATTACAACACATTCAACAACAACAACAACAAATGCTTCTTGAACGTGACAGTACTACTAGTGGAGATGGAGAAGATCATGAAATAAAAGCACCTAAAAAACGAGCTGAGACTTGGATACAAGATGAAACTAGGTGTTTACTTAGTCTTAGAAGAGAAATGGATCGTTTGTTTAATACTTCCAAGTCGAATAAGCATTTATGGGAACAAATTTCTTCGAAAATGAGAGATAAAGGGTTTGATAGGTCACCTACTATGTGTACCGACAAGTGGAGGAATTTGTTGAAGGAATTTAAAAAGGCTAAACATCAAGAAAGAGGAAGCGGGTCCGGGAAAATTGCGTATTATAAAGAACTTGAGGAATTGCTTAGGGAGAGGCTTAAAAATGGCCCCTGTAAAACTTCAAAACTTGATTCTTTTGCTCATTTCTCTGAAAGAGGTATTCTTACTTAATTTTAAACATTCATTTATTTTAGGAAACATAGAAAACTCATTATTCATCATGTACTTTTGGGGTGTTTGTTTTCCTGGAAAACTTGGTATGCTTTCCACCTCGAGTCTAGTGTGTCCACCCGGGTGGTGACAAAACTAGTTGTCTAAAATTTCTCTGGATTTTGATACTGTCTTTTGAAAAAGCAGAAATATGGTGAGCCCACTGCAAAATCTGTTCGACAATTTTGATAAATCGTTATTATACTAGTTAACGTAGTAGTTCTTGTACTGTTTATTTGATTGTATTGGGATACTGTTGGATATCTGATTGCAAAAGTTCTGAGTTTTAGGTTTATTTTTTTCGTTTTTGTTTTCTTGATAAATCCACTTTTAGCTATTCTAGATTTAAATTCCAAATTAACATCGAGTTATTGTCAGGAAAATAGTAGCAGAACAACTAAAGAATATTTTGATTATTTTCTATAAATACCTAACACCTGCTTGACTGTTGTTGTTTAGTCCCTGATGATGCCAATATGCCGTTTGGACCCGTTGAAGGTATTGATTTATTAATGTCTTTATGATAACGTGTGATATGCATCTTGGTATAGTTCGCATGCTCTGTTTATATCTTCATTGTGGCTTATTCAATTGATACCTAGGCTGATAATGTAGAGCATTTCAAATGTACGCCCCTGAACACCGATATAATGTAATTGGCTTACCTTGGTGTTAGAACCTGCAAACACAACTCTTTAAGTTTGAAAAACCATGTTGAGCCCCAAAAGATAAACCTAGAGTCAGATATGGCTTAACTTTTGACTCTACCTAAATATCAAGTTTAAAAGAAAACAGTATGCTGGTTGGTAGAAAGTGTTTGATTCAATTTGTAGAGTTAAAGAATGACATATATCCAGCAGAAGAATTGCAATACTCATCTGTTGAGGTGGAGGTGGAGTATTTGCTATGCTCAAAACTTTGCCTTCCACCTTTGGCTTTTTTGCCAATTTTCATTGTCATTTTACATATAGATGCTATTCAACTTTTTGTCCAATTGGCTCTCCCAGTTATTGTTTACTGCAGGAAATGGTGTTATTGCATACCTTTACAAAGTTATCTATAAGTCATTCAGTAACCAAACAAACAAAAAAAATAAGCGATGCATGAGTGGTTGAAATTATCAACCTTGTTAAGGCAAAAGAAAAAAGAAAAAAAAGGAAAACAAAAGAATAAAAGCAAAAAAAAAAAAGAAAAAAGAAAAACAAGAATCAAAGAAGCTAACATAAAAACAAGATAATTTTCCAGCATGGACCAAGGGATTTTTTGTTAGTGTGGATCTTTGAATTAAGACTGTCTAGAGTTCAGGGACGTGAGGAGTTAGATAGAGGAAACAAGAGATTTCTGTGCTGTCCTCAAATGAAATGGCATAATGAGCTAGCCCTTCAAGAGAATTTTCCAAACGCTAATGGTGGAGGGAAGAGAGTTGGAGACAGAAATCAAGGGTGCGATTTGTGAATATACGACAAGATTTTTTCGCAAGAGGGAGAATGCAAGGAATCATGTGAACACGTTAGTAGTCTGAGCATTGGGGGAGAGGAAAACTAGAGGGTTTAGCAAGGAGCACATAGTGGAGTACTGTGAGTTGCTCTGCTCAGAGGACCAAATTTTAAGGCCTAAGGTTGACGGTATGAGTTTAATTCCATTTCAGATGAACAAGCTGCTGGGTTCGATTGCATATTGAAGAAAAATAAGTTATGCTGGTTTTTAAAAAAATTGGCAAATCTTCCAGCAGACTTTGTGGCTGTGATTAATGAATTTGAGAATTCGTCAACTCTTGATCGTTGAAACAATTTCACATCCATCACCCTTATCTCTAATAATGAGGTCAACTCTTGATAAAGGCCATATTAACAGACCGATCAGCTTAGTCGGTGGTCGGCTTCGTGCAGTTGTTTAACCTAGAATTTAGCAAAATAAATTAAGAAAAATAAAATAAAAAATAAAAGGCTTCATGGCTTTGTGCAGTTCTTCTTTCTATCCTCTTTTCATCCAAGTGACTTTGTGGGTAAAACACAGACAGCCCTTGAAATCTTGAATAGCTAACGAATTTACAGACGCTCGTCTTGGATCTTTAGATAATGGTGTGCTTTGAAAGTGTTGATATGGCACAGGCATATTTTCGATCCTTGTGGAGGGGTCAGATTGCGGGTACCTTCAGAAATCAGCGAGGATTGAGGTAAGGTGGCACCATATTCCCCTTTATGTTTAACAGAGTAATGGACATATGGAAGGTTTCAGGACTGCTCAGGGGGTGTCCTCAAATTACAATTTTATAGTTTGCAGAACAATACGCTATTTTGAGTTGATTCCACAGTCTCTCAAATATTAGTCATCATTTCATTCTTCTCATTTTTTAGGTAATATAGCGCTTAAACGCAGAACTAGTCTTTTTAAAGTGGGAAGCATAGAAAGTCTTGATACTATTGCTTGCACTGTGGGGTGTGGAACTGGAAAACTTCTGTGCTGCTTTTTGGGGTCTGCGTTTAAGGTCATCAAACAAATATTGAAAGTTATGGGACTGGTACTTGAAATAGTTCAAGGAAGACATTTAGGGTGGAGGAGCAGGCTTTATGCTCGTTCTTATTCGAAGCGAATTGGCTAGCCTACCTTATCTACTTATATATCATTTGCTACCTATTCCGAGTAGTGTTGCATAGAGGATAGAACATAAAGTAAGAGATTTCTCGTGGGGCTAGATTGAGGAAAGGAAGGATCAGATGGTCTCGGGAAAGGGTGTGCTCATATAAAGATGAAGTAGGCTAGGACTTTGATGACCAATGTTACCTGAAATGCAAATCGCTTCAGACATGGTACCGATACGGGTACAAGGTACGCTTAGTTGGGATGGTGCAGCGGTACATGGGTTGGTCTTAATCATTGCTATTTCGAGTCGTAATTCGCTTTGGGACTATTATGCAAGATGCTGTATATATATATAAAACAAATTTTGATGAAAGTTCATGATGCACTTGTGCGCATTTAGATATGAACGTGACGCCAAAAAATCACTTAACTTCGTTGCTTGTGAGCAGTGACAGTTGTTGTGCGTGACAACTGGACTTGAAACCCACAAATTTGAGAAGGGAGATGACAAGTTATCGCTTGTAATCACCCTGCAGATAATCAATAACAAGAACACACAAAGAGAAAACCTTTCTCACACAAACACAAAGTTTATTAATCATCAACCAAGTATGGCCAAAGGCCTACAACTCAAAATATAGACTAAAGGAACTATGAATTTAGAAACTAAAACAACTAATTTTCGGAATTAAAATAAACCTAAAAAATAACCTATGCTAAAAACATCAAAATAGCAATAAAACAATATTCTAAAATCCCTAATAATGCAAAACCAACATGGGCTAAAACCAAGGGTTTAGAACCCTAGGATGCCTCAGTTCATGCATTGTGAGTCTAATTGAAATTAAAAAACATTAACTGAACTCTTTTCAAGCTCATAAATTACTAGTTATTGTTTTAGACTAAAATCAAAGCAAATAGCTAATATTGCTTCTTCCCTTTGCCTTGTCCTTTGAACTGTTTTCCGTGCATAGCTAGAGCTGCTAGTGTAATGGAGACTAGGACAGCAAAATCGTGGCTTGCTAGAGGTAGAAGTACTCTTGGTACTCTAACCACTCTTTTGAAACCTTGAGGATGGCACGTCTCCTAGTGTCAACGCTTGGAACATAACCACATTCATTCTCTAGGGATCTCTATCTCAAATCCTCCAACCTCACAAGGGAATCAGGTGTTCACTGTAACAATATCCCATTTCTTTTGGGGTTTATCCTTAAAACTCCTAGTGAAACATATTGGGTGGCAAACATTTGAGTAAATGAAAGCCATATTATCTGCCCTTCCAAAATTCAGCATGTTTATGTTTACATTGTGAATGAATGAATCTGTGCTCCAATTCTTTTCAGCCGATGAGCTAGTATTGGTTAAGAAAGTACTTTAAAAAAAGATTAAAAAATTGATGATGTTAATATGCCGACCACGACTATTTAAAGCTGTGATGTTAATCAATGGCTCGTGTTTCACATTCATCCATTTGTCTAAAGCAATAGAGACCCCTTGTTAAAACCAAGTGTTTTTAACTGGAATCAATTTTTTTTTCAAAACTTCTTTTTCACTCATCTAAGAAAGTAGTTATTGCTTTTTCATAAAAAGGAGTCTGTAACCCTTAGGTTCATGTTTATGGCTGAAACCATCTCATGAAATAGAGTATTTCTCAATACATTAATTGTCATTACATTAGCACATAATCCATTTGATCTCAGTCCATTTTGAATCCATCCATTCGTCTAAATATTGGTTGTTGTCTACGCTGAGATATGAACCGTTAATTGGTCTTTGTGACTATTCATCTTCTTGATGTCTTTTGATCTTTCGAATACCAAAACTCCTGCATTACAAATTGTCTTATTTTTGAACTATTAAGTATTAAGTGCTCCCAAACTAATACCTTAATGGGAATGTTTAGAGACGTACATGGTTCTAGAATTTGATTAATCATGCATGGATCTCTTTAACTAATCTTTGGTGAGAATTATGGATTCTATTTAAAGGGCTTATGTGATGGGTTCATGGGTTGGTTCCGGTTACACCGGTTTTGGTTTCAGTTCTTTCGGTTTTGATGTTATATTTATAGGATCCGCAACCATAACCATTAATTAAGTCGGCTCTGGTTCTTATCAGGTTATATATTATTGTTTTTAAAATTAATTTTTAATTTGGTTCTCAGTAATTATAGTGCACCGATAATACTTTCCACCGAGGTTTTAGTCCTCATAAGAAGTAATGGTCCTAAGTTGACTAATCTTTGAAATTTATTTTAAAACTTTAAATACATCTCATAAGTTTTACATGTGTATTAATTAACATTTTAAATTGAAAATGTGTACAATTATACGTACTACTATACATACACGTGTTATAATATAAATGTATATATTGCATTAAATTCTAACATGTACATTATTGATTTATAAGTGCCTATACCACAATTGTTAACATTTACATGTGTTTATTATCCTATATATATACATGTGTAATATTGTGCGCATGAACTATATAAATATTAACATGTACTAGTCTATTATTTATTGCATAGTATACGTATACACTTTAACATCATTATTAACATTTGTAATACACATGTATAGTATAATATTACAAAAATATATATTTAATAATATGCATTCAACAGTATGCTATGTATATTTCGTAGGTTTTTTGCACCTTAAGGCAAATACTATATCACAATGTTTGACTTTGCATTTTGCATTTCTTAGGTGTAATATAAAATTAACTTTATATATCATAATCATTATAATCGGTTCCAATTTTGATTCGGGTACCCATGAAATTTTGACTATTCGGTTCTAATGGTTTCAGTTATGAAAAATCCGTTTTTAATGAGTTGACGACCCTTCTACTTAAACCAACCAAACCGGTAAAGAACCGAATAGTCAAAAGCCAATGGGTACCCAAACTGAAACCGGAACTGATTATTAAAATTATGATGCATAAAGTTTAGTATTATATTAAACTTAAGAAAGGCGCAAACTCAAACATTATAATATACTATTTGCTTTTTAGGTGTAAAAGTCTACTAAACATATATAATGAATGTGTACTGTTAAATGTATATTTTATAATATTATATTAAACTTAAGAAAGGCGCAAACTCAAACATTATAATATACTATTTGCTTTTTAGGTGTAAAAGTCTACTAAACATATATGGTGAATGTGTACTGTTAAATGTATATTTTATAATATTTCACTAAACATGTGTATTATAAATGTTAATAATGATGTTAACGTGTACACGTATATTATGTATTATCTAATATACTTGCACACATTAATATTTTTATATGGTGCACGTGCTTGATATATTGCACATGTATATAGGATAAGGAACACATGCAAATGTTAACAATTGTGGTACTTACACTTATAAACCGATAGTGTATATAGTGTGATATAGGTTTATAAGACGTATGTATGCATAATATAATGTGCACACATTCAATTTAAAATGTGAGTTAATACACGTGTACGATTTATGAGATGTATTTGACATTTTTAGATAAATTTCAAAGATTATTGAACTTAGGACCATTGCTTCTTATGAGAGGACAAAAATATCAGCGGCAAGTATTATTGGCGCACTATAAACCAATTTTTATATTGATCACAAAATTGGAAGGTAATTTTAACAACAATAATATATAACTCGAGAATGATGAAGATTCCTTGGTAAGCGTAAAAGGTTTCAATAACAATGAAGATTCCTTTTTTTTTAGTACACTTTTGTTTTAAACCTAAGTTACATTGACACGAATATGTGTGTCCGTATCCGACACGGATACAAAGTGTCTGACAATGCAAAATATCAAAAATTGAGGTATATCACATACAGTATGTGTCCATGTGTGTCCGACATGGACACATAGATACGTATCAACACGGATTATTTTTGAAATATGGCGTGTCCATGTAACTTAGTTTTAAACCCTATCTATGATCAATACCAAGCTTCGTCCAATTTCTTCTTTCCTTTCGGGTAAAGTACTAAAGAAGTGATAGTGAATGCTAGTGCATTAACTTGAAAAACCCTTTCTACAATGTTTACATCCTTTTTTTGGTTGGAAAAATGTGTGGGCAAGCCCCGTTTTTAAAGAAATCAAGAACTCAATGGTGTGTAGTGGGTTCGAACCCCGGACCTTTGGTATCATCACCCAAAGGTTTTGCCAACTAAGCTAGAAGGTACTTACTCTACAATGTTTACATCTACACCTCTTTGTTACTTTGCTTTCGCTTTTTCCTTAAGACGAAGCCATAAGGATGATTCCTTATGTGCTTCACCTCTAGTATTAGGATTAAAATTTTCTTCTCCATCTATTAAGCCATTCACCAAATTTTGAATTTCAGTTTATACAGATTGTATCTCAGTGAAGTATTAACCTTGTTCCTCTTTGATATCTTTATTCCATCTTTTTTTTTTTTTTGCTCGGTAAAGATGAAATCTCATTAAATATGAAAACAAAGTAGGCTTCTAAATACAAAAGCCTATCCCATCTCACCACAAAATTCTCAAAAGGGATACGCCTAAACTCTTTAAAAATCTTAGACCACTGAAATAATAGAGCCTTAATAGATATGATAAGCTCCTGCTTAGATGCGGAAACGCCTTTAAAGTGTCGATGATTTCGCTCAATCCAAATACCCCACAGAATAGCAAATGGTAATAAACTCCAAAGACGATTGCCTAATGAGGTAAAAGGACCATGACCCCAACCCTTCAACAAATCCACCACTCGCCCAGGACTCACCCCAACCCAATAAAAACAAATCTTTATTCCATCTTTGTGACTATGATTTCTATCTGTAATTGTGTAATTCTACTTGTTGTGGAGTGGGGAAGAGGAATAAATGAGAAAACTGTGAATTAAGGAAGCAATTGAACAAACATGAAGAACAACACCAGTATAGAGAAGAATTTGTATACAAAAAAGGATTATTAAAACGAATTGAACACATTTAAACTAAATGTAAGAAATCTGAGAAAGGACAAAATAAACCAAAACAAAAGACAAATAAAAAACGGAATAGAACAGAAAATGCAGGACTTACCGTCGAGATGGTGTTTTAACGAAATCGCTGAGCAGTGAAAAGTGTTGGTACTAAATGATGAACAGTTTTAGTGTTTTTCATATTTTGGGAGCAAAAACATAAGTAAAGTACGGCAGTTTTTCTTTTCTCGTCCATGTGTGTGGGAGTGAAATGGTGCGAATATTGGGAAGAGGCGGAATTAGTGTGGAAGAGAGAGATGCACCATTTCAGACCTTAACTACTTTACTATGACGGAACTGCTTTTAAAATGGCCAACGTTGAAAAACATTTACCAACTCGCGATGCTGACATAATAAATAAGTGGAAGGAAAAAACGTAATTAATACCAACGCTGAAAAAAGGGTATTAAAGAGGGTGTTGGCTTTATGTATAGAATATAGCTAAGCTAGATTGCTTAGAATATACTATTTTAACTTATGTCTTATCAATAAATATGTATACTTTATCAGTCTATCTAAATCATTTTTGTACCGCTGCCACACCCCAGTGTTTTAGTTTTCAATATTTTTACATTGCAATTCCTGTGTCGTGCCTGACATTAGTCTCATGTAGTCATGTCCGTGTTTGTGCTTTCTAGCAAAGTAACCATATATGGCTGGAAATGGCATTAGGGTCATATCAGGTCATATCGATATTTAAGTCTATACATCTCAAATTGAACTAGACCAAGATCCTACCCATTTTTTTTATATTCAGAATTTGGCTTTGTTCAGTGTAAATTAGTTTAACTAGATCTCATTTTATATCAAAGAATTACCTACTACTTTTTCTGCTTTGTCATGCTCTTTACAAGTAACTAAAAAGACCTGCCTTGCTTGGTATTACAGCTAGTGGGAGGTCAACACTTAATCTTGAAAGTCGTTTGGACCATGAAGGCCACCCTCTTGCCATTGCAGCAACCGATGGTGTAGCAGCCAGTGGAGTTCCTCCATGGAACTGGAGAGATACAAATGGAAATGGTGAGTTTAGTAAGTTGGATTGCCAAATTGTGGACCAATATTTAGTATTGGAGCATGTCAGAATCAGCTTAGCTGGAAAGTTTGTGGGAGTTGTGACCTTTAATAATCTACACATGCACACACATAGACACAAAGTTTTTGCTTTATTGATTTATTCTGAGGTGGACCAAGTTCTATTATGAAAAAGAGGTTCATTTCTTAATAGCTGCTGCTACAGAGAGGGTGTTCGTATTGCGCTACATTTTCCACCTGCTAAGAAAATAAATAAAGGGCTACCGTTTCATGTCAATTGATTATCATCCTCAACCAATAAGTGTTGTCACATGTCAATTGGTTATCATTATTTCAATACTGCATTTAGATCATTCGGTTATAGTAAGGGCGGCAGTGTTAGCATCCCAATTTATGGGATTGGCACCCCTTCGGTGAAAGGGTAGAAGAATAATGGTTAATCCACTCGTCCCTTCACTCAAGCACCCCAATTGTAAAAAGAAAATAAAAAATCACAACTATATTGCTTCCCTCCATTCTTTCGAAACGTTCTCTCTGAGCCCTAACTCTTTCCAAACAACGCTCTCAAAGGTCCACTATTTCAATTCTTCATCTTCAATACCTCAATTCTACAAACAATTAACTCCATATATGGTACGGTCGGATGATATCATCACGACCTCTCTCTTCGTACTTCTGTGGATGCTTAACGCCACTTCGCCAACAGGCGCTACCTTCACTTTCGTGTCTCTCAGTGTGGTCAGCACTGACTTTTACATTGGGGTTCAGCGTTTGGGTCGTTGGAGGACAGCAATTATCTACCTTCTGCGGTGGACCAGTTCGAGGGAGAGAATTTCCGTGGGTTGAGCGCCAGTACTTCTCTGCTTTAGCCTTTTTTATTTGATTTTTTGGTTTCTTTTAGTTGAAAATGATTTAATTGAAACGAGGGGTGCTTTGTGTTGAGAATAATGAAAGGGTGTACAACAGCTCAATTGATTAATGTGGGTGCTTTTGCCATGGTATTCTTGAAAGAGGTG
This sequence comes from Coptis chinensis, assembly GCF_015680905.1. Lineage (NCBI taxonomy): Eukaryota > Viridiplantae > Streptophyta > Magnoliopsida > Ranunculales > Ranunculaceae > Coptis > Coptis chinensis. The sequence goes on from NC_141461.1 coordinate 62,717,775, forward strand.
CCAATCCAACATGGTTGCAGTTGTATCTTAGGTACTACTAATCCCATCCCTCACCACAGCTTGTTTTTTTCGTCTCTACGCTAATAGCTTTTGCAGCTTACAAGTAAAATGCTGCAAAGCTACTTGTGACTGAAGACCTCCTAAAACAAAGCCATGGCAACGGAAGAGATGGGGGGCACAGAAAGAGGCAGTTTCTGGTTGTTGAAAGTAAATTTTATGAATTTGTATGGTGGAATACCTTCTCAGGAGGGGAAGGTGGGGATTATTGAAAGAGGTGGAGGTGCAGTCTTTCAAAGTTCCATTACCCTAGGAGGGGTAAGTGGTTGGGAAAACTCTTGTGCCAAATCTCTTTAGGTTAGGCAAGTGTGGGGACTGCAATTAGACATGTCAATGAGTATTGCAAACTGATTGGCACAGTAAGGCAAAATGGTAGGGCGAAGTTTATCCAGCTGCTTGTTTTACTAGACGCGGATCAAGAACGACCAAAACTTTGTGCTTTCCGGCTGGTACTAACATAGAGGGATGGACAACTATCGGATCTAAGCTCTTAAATTTGTTCGAGCCTGAACCTTCGGCTCAATGAGTGATAACTCAGAATTGTAGTCACGGAGCGACTCAACCCAATCGTCAAGCTGGTACTGGGGATAATCATGAGAATGATCAGGGAAACTTAACACTACGCTCTTGGGTAGCTGGGAAGCCTAGAATTTTGGTAAGATCCAACAATACTGTCCTCAACTCTCCGTGGTGGTCTGTGTCTGTTGTGTGCTCCTCAAATGGTGGATTACCAGATTGGAGGTGGGTGGAATGGAATTTGATCTCGGTTTTGGTGGGTGCTGATTTGAGATTGTGTGTGTGTGTGTGTGTGGGGGGCACTCGCATTCTTTCAGTCGGAAAAGGAGGTGGAGAGGATTACAAAAAGCTGCGGAGAAGGAGAAGTTACTTTCAGGCGGTGGAGTCCCGAGGTGGGAGGAATTGCCCAAGATACCTTGAAGTCTAAAGAGGTTCGTTTGACCTTTACTGGTGTCCCATTGCATCTCAGAACTAAAGAGATTGCCCTCACCCTAACCCAGGTGTGTGGTCGTTGCCTGGAAATCGATGAAAACTCTTTTAATTGCTGTGGAAAGAAGGTTAGGGTGAAAGCCAAGGTGGATGAGTTGGGTGCTGACCCCTGATTGATTAGTTTGGAAGAGAGAGGGTACGTCTTTCGTGTTTGGGTGGAGGTGGAACTCGACGGTGTAGAAGCCGAGGATAATTTAAGCTGGCCGGCAATGTTGAACAATGAAAATGAACTGGTTCCTAGCAATGTGAGATGATGCGCTGGACGAACAACAAATTGAGAGTTGTTGGTCTAATAGTCCGCACGGCAGTGTTTCAGTTGACACATCAGACCTCAGTAGACCGCCTGGCTTTGGAAACTTTGAGGTGGGAGCTACTCACAATTTGAATTTTGAACTTCCTCTGGCTGTAAAGCGTACTCTCTATGATACAGCTGCCACATCAGACCTTATTAGACCTCCTGGTTTTGGAAGTATTTAGGTGGGAGCGATAGTTGACACAAATTCAAATTTTGAACCTCATCTAGCTGTTGAGGCAGTCTTTGAGACAGCAGTGATGGATGTACCTTCTTCATCTCGTACTGGTCAGGGAGATAGCGATGTTAAGAATCTTTTCCCTGAACATGTGAATGCAGCAGATTCCACTGGACCTTTGCTGAGTGGTGTACATGAACCACATAGTGGTTTGGTTATGGAGCCCTCTTCGCCTAGATTTACTAGTGTTGGGCCTAATGTGGTTGAAAATTCTGGGCCTGCAACAGCCCACATAAGAAGGAAAAGGGTCCATGGAGACTTGGGAAATAGAAAAGATTGGGCTGGGCCGTGGGGGGTTGCACCCTGGTCAAATAAGTTTTGTTGGAGAATGGGCATCTTTAGACCTTATAAAAGTAGAGGGAGGAGCAAATCTAAGTTGGATCAGGAAAAGGGAAAGAGAGTTACATCAGATCCAGGCCCTCGTACTGAAACAACAGAAAATGTATCTCTCTTTCACTAATGGAGTTGAGAGGACCTCCCCTCATCAATCTGCAAGAGGTGAGTTTGATGAGACAAATTCTGCACTGTGGGAACAAGAGACTGAAGCGTGCTTCAAATTGAACTGGAGGAGAGGGTTTCAGATCCTTTGAAGGAGAACAATGATATGACGACTGTGGGGAAAGTTGCAGATGTTATGAGCAGCTTGTGCAAATGCCAGAACAACAACGATGTTTGGGATTGGATTAAGTTCATGGTGGTGCCTCTTGCAGGAAATCTGGGTTGGTCCTCGCAAATGGGGAGAATTGGTTTAGAGAAGCTTTTGGGGAGCTCCACAGTAAAAATAATGCATTTAAGGAACAAGGGGTCACTGAAAACTGTTCTCATGGTGATGAGGTAAGGGCAGCTGCTGAGGAAGCGATAGCTAGTAGGGATTTTTGAAGGTGATAATGTCGATTTAGATAGTGTCCGGAATGTAAGGGAACTTGGGAATGAAGAGACATGCAAGTTTATCCAGTTATTAATAAGTAAGCATAGTCCTGTTCTGGTTTTGTTACAAGCTAAGTTACATTGTCCGTGTGTCCATATCAGACACGGACACGGATACGGAGTGTCTGACATGGCGAAATATCAAAAACTGAGTTAGAGGAGTGTCTGACATGGTAATCGTACTCACTTTCTAGATGAGTTAGAGGACATACGGGCCTGGTCAGATTTACCATGGTGTTTAGGGGGTGACGTCAATCTTATCAGGTTTGGACACAAACGTAGCGATGGGAGTAGAATAACAAGATATATGCGATTGTTTGATGACTTCTTGACAAGGAATTGTTTGGTTGACTACCCGTTAAATGGAGTCTTGTATACGTGGTCTGACTGCAGAAGCTTGATTAGGATTGACAGGTTCCTGGCTTCGCAAGATTGGGATGGTATGTTTCCTCAGGCCAAGGAGGTAGCGCATCCAAAATATATGTCCAATCATCGTGTCATTATTTTTTATTGCTCCCAATCTACTAGAGGCCCCTTGCCATTCTGTTTTGACTCTATGTGGTTCGAAGACACCAATCTAGTACAGCTGATAGAGGAATGGTGGGCCTCTTTTCCTTTGAGGGATCACCAAGTTATGTCTGGTGGTGTAAGACCAAGGAATTGAAAAACAAACTGAAGGCGTGGAACAAAGAGGTTTTTGGCAGGGTGGACTTACTTATAAAGTCCAAAGTAGAGGACATTGATGTTCTAGGTCAGAAAGATGAAACTTCCTCTTTATCTTAAGATGAAAAAGCGTAAAGGCCCTATCTTAGAAGTGAACTGCAGATTCTTATGAGGAAAGAGGAAATATCTTGGAAGCAAAAGTCTAGGGTGCGGTACGTCAAAGAGGGGGAAGAGAATACTAGCTTTTTCCACAAGATGGCGAATTCGAGGAAGAGAATAAACAGTATAAATGCACTTCTGAATGGAGGGGGAGAGGTTATGGATGTCAATGTGATTCAAGAGCATATAGTAGAATATTATGAGTCCTTATATTCGGAGGACTCTTTAGGCTGAGTCCAATGGCTCTCTATCCCTTTAAAAGTAGTGTTAAAGTCAATAAAGTAGAGCTAAAATAGAGCTAAAGTAGAGCTAAAGTCAATAAAGTAGAGCTAAAGTCAACATATTTCACTCTCTATCTCTATTTTACTCTCTATTATAGAGAGTAAAATAGAGATAGAGAGTGAAATATGTTGACTTTAGCTCTACTTTATTGACTTTAGCTCTACTTTAGCTCTATTTTAGCTCTACTTTATTGACTTTAGCTCTACTTTATTGACTTTAACACTACTTTTAAAGGGATAGAGAGCCATTGGACTCAGCCTTAGTAAGACTGGAGCTGGACGGTTTGGAGTTTGCATCGATCTCTGATGAGCAGGTTGTAAACCTTGAAGCTGATATTTCTGAAAGTGAAGTGTTGGAGGCTTTGAATGCATTGGGAGGTGATAGAGCTCCTGGCCCTGACGGTTTCCTCATGATGGTGTTTAGGAAATGTTGGCATAGTTTCCGGGAAGATCTAATGGCTGTAGTTCATGAGTTTCAGGAGCAAGCAACCTTGGATCGACGTAATAATTCAACGTTTATCACTCTCATTCCAAAAACACAGGGTGCTCTTTCTCTCAAGGACTACAGACCTATCAGCCTAGTGGGAGGAATCTACAAGCTAATCTCTAAAGTTTTGTCCTCTAGACTTAGAGTGGTCCTTCCGTCAATCTTGTCGTGCCATCAAAGTGCGTTTGTAGGTGGTGGACAAATCCTGGATGGCCCTTTAATTGCCAATGAATGTACTAAGGCCAAAGAGAATGGAGTTCTGTGCAAGGTAGACATCACTAAGGCCTACAATCATGTAAACTGGGGGTTCTTGGATTATATGCTGCGAAGGATGGGTTTCGGAGATAAGTTCTGGAAATGGATCAGCTTGTGCATTTCATCCTCCTCTTTTTTGGTACTTGTGGAAGGCTTGCCTACTGGTTACTTCAGAAGTCAACACGGTTTGAGGCAAGGGGATCCCATATTCCCATTTTTATTTAACATTGTAATAGAAGCACTAAGTAGGTTAGTGTCAAAGGCAGTAAACCTGGGGTATATAAGTGGTTTTAAACCAGCTCCCAATGGTCCAGAAGTTGCTATATTGCAGTTCGTGGATGACACTTTTTTTAATGGATGCGTCATGTTCTCAAATATTGGTTATCAAGTCCTTGCTTCTGATTTTTTGAGGCGGTATCTGGCTTGTACCAACATGTCAAAAACAAATTTATTTGAACTGGAAAGGTGAATATAAAGGACTTGGCGTATTATGGGGTGTGGTACAACTCTGCCCTGTCAGTACTTGGGTCTCCCATTAGGTGCTTCTTATAAAAATAAAGCTATGTGGAATCCCGTCATTGAAACGATACAGCGAAGACTAGGGGGTTGGCAACAAAAGTTGCTCTCAAAAGGTGCGAGGTTGTTTCTCATACAGAGTGTCCTTGCAAATCTGCCAATCTATTACATGTCATTATTAGTTATTCCAGTGAGTGTGGCGGCACGGATCGAACAAAGGGCAAGAGATTTCTTGTGGGGTTCTCAGCTGAGAAGAGGAAGTATCATCTAGTTAACTGAGTGACGATTTGCTCGCCCAAAGAAGATGGAGGTGTCGGCTTTCGGGACTTGCTGACAATGAATGAAGCCCTACTAGGTAAATGGTTGTGGCAATATGGAACTGATGATGAAACACTCTGGAAAAAGGTAATTGATGCCAAGTATGGACCTAATGCTCATGGTGGGTGGCCAAATACGGTATCTCAACTGCACGGTTGCAGTGTTTGGAATGGAATTACAGCAATTCTTCCTAAATTTCAAAGCTGCATCACTTACGCATTGGGGGATGGTGCGAGTATTCAATTTTGGTCGAACCTTTGGATTGGTGAAAATCCTTTGAAAGAGCAGTTTCTGGTGGTATTCCAAGCTGCACTGCAAAGAAATGATAAGGTGGGTGACTACGGTAGCAATGAAGTCTCTGGGATAACTTGGAACCTTCGACTTAGGCGTGGAAGCAATGATTGGGAGTTGCAACAATATGCAAACTTGGCAGCGATGTTAGAGAATGTTATTATTACTAAAGAAAGTGACTCATGGAGATGGCGCTGGACAAAGAACGGACTATTCTCTGTTATTTTATGAATTTCCCTTTGAGTCAAAGAGAGGGGATAACACTACAGCTCAAACCTTTCCTGTGAAACTAGTATGGGGGGTTCCTATTCCTCTTAAGGTGGATTTCTTCTTCTGGTCGGCTTTCATGACCGCATTCTCACAGCCGACTCTCTCAACCATAGGGGCTATCAAGTATCACATACACGTTCTATGTGTGGAACGTTTCATGAATCGATTACTCATCTATTCCTTTGGTGCTCTTTTGCTTTGGAATTATGGATTGTTCTTATGCTCCCGGTGGTGGCTGCTTTCCCACCTAATGCTACCATTTGGGTGATCTGGTGGTGGGAAGAGGAGAGGTAGGGGATTTGTTGCTGCGCTTTGGAGATTGACTCCTTATGCTACCATTTGGGTGATCTGGAAGACACCTAAACAACAAAATTTTCAGGAACAAGGAGGCTAGAGTGGACCGTGTTTGCTTGGAGGTAAAGTCCTTTCTATGGTATTGGATGTCACTATATTGTGAGAGGAGGAACTACCGCTTCAGGGACTTGGTACTCAATTGCAATGACCTTGTTGCTTGGCCATGATCTGCTACAGTGCTCTAGGTGTATGACTTATGCTATTCTTCTAGTCTTTCTCATGTATTGTTGTGTCCTGTCTTGTATCTCCCTGTGCGTGAGGATCTCCCTCACAACTTTTTTTGTTTCTACTGTACTTGGTAGTTCTGTACCACTTACCAATCAATAAAATTCAATTATCAAAAAAAAAAAGTTGGGGTGCCAATACCGCCGTCCTATAATAAGGCCTGACTTGGGCTATATCAAGAAATCTTGTCAATTTTGAGTTATAAATTTGCATCTCGAGAATCTCATAGACCAACATTAATATATCTCATGCAAATGCAATTTTTCTTCTCAAAATGTGTAGTCAATTCCTTATAATATATTATTTTGTTTTAACAATGATGTTAATAATGAAGATGTCGTGCCCAAGTAGAGGAAATCATATAGGTTCTGAGTCTCGGGTATTGGAGGTTATTCTTGGACAGATATTGGGATATAGATTCCATATTTCTGACTGTCTGTTTTAGCAAGCATTCTTTTATATTCTTTTCGGGCTTGTACTGGGGCAGGTGGTGATGGCAACTCATATGTTGGTAGAGTTATTACAGTCAAGTGGGAAGATTTCACCAGAAAGATCGGTATCGATGGTACTGCAGATGCAATCAAGGAGGCGATCAAGTCTGCTTTCAGATTAAGAACCAGACGGGCTTTTTGGTTAGAAGATGAAGTTGGGATCGTGAGGTGCCTTGACCGGGACATGCCGCTGGGGGCTTACACTCTTCACCTTGACGAGGGTAACTGTAACCTAATATTATCTATGTCTATTTCATTCACAACTTTACATAGGGCACTAATAGTTAACCCCCAACCTTCAGGAATTACAATAAAAATTTGTCTCTACGATGATGCCGACCGCATAGTAGTTCGTACTGAAGAAAACACACTTTACACTGAAGATGACTTCCGTGATTTCCTTACTCGCCGTGGTTGGACTGGCCTTAGAGAGTTGAGTGGATTCCGAAGTGTCGATACTTTGGATGAGCTTCGTTCTGGAGCAATGTACCAGTGTGTGAGAATGCTGGGTGACTAGAGATAGCAGCTGGTCCGATCGGTAAAAGAGTAAGACCATTATAAATCTGTATATTGGAAATTCGGTACGTGTACAAGGGCGGCTCATTGTATGTGAATCCAGTAGTTTGAATTCTTGCAGATCTAAGTGCCAAATTCTGTGGAAAAACCTGGTTGTCCTTTTTTTTGTTTTTTTTTTGTGCACTTTAACGTACTCCTCATGATTTATCATGTGTTGTAGTGTTGAACCAATACTGCTGCCATTTATATGCCTAACTGTTATGATGAATATATGAACTTCAATTTCATGCCTTGAACATGTTTGGGAGATTTATATACTGAGGGCATCTTCAGTGCAACACTTTTATGACCAATGATTTACTTCTCAGATCATAAAGATCAAAAGAAGGGTTCTTTTGCATTTTTTTTCTTTTGGAATTGTAAGTGGGTCAGGTCTCGATTACTTTTGTTTGTGGATTGTTTTATTGTTTTGATTTGTATGTCTGCAGATTTTTATTTATTTATTTGATAAAGATAACTTTTTTTATGTCTGCAGATGTTTTTCTTATATTTGTAGATTTAGAGTGTCAGACTGTTACGTGCTATTTGTAAACATATAGCAGTTTAACATATTGCCGCTGCATTTCACAAGTCCTTAGTTATTAATCTGCAGCAAATAGCACTGTAAAAAAAATTTCTTGACTGTCTTTGGAAAGCTAAGACGAGCACTGAGGAGGGCTGCAATATGTGGAGCACCGAAATTGGACTTGTGTTCATTTCTGGTTTGATCCTTGGATCTGCTTTAATGGTAGACCAACTGTCCTGGCTGACCTAGTTTGTTCCTCTGGCGATGCTGAAGAGTAAGAAAAAGCTGTCAAATCAGAAAAAAAATGAAACATTCTGGTGGTGGTTTCTCATAGACGAATAGGGAGCAGTCATCTCATTCTCCAGATCCTGCTTCAAGAAAAATGGAATGTTTTCTAATGTTCTTCCTACAGCTGCTGACAAACTTCAACTCATCATGTACACACAGATGCTTGTCTTTGTTGCAGTAATGCTGTTGACATTCTCCTGAAACAGTGCTATACTTTTGCGTGATTGGAGTCTTGGAGAGCTAGTATTGTGGAACAATATTCAACGCATGCTGTTAGAAGTTTGTGTTTCAGGTGAAGACTTGAATGCCATCAGAATGTTCCAACTTTGCATTGTGTTTTATTTATTTTCTATGTTTCTAAACAATTTTAATGATTTAGCCTGTAACCTAGCTATAAGATTTACAGAATACTTCATGTACGTCAAGTCCAAATTGCTTGTTACTGGATTGGGGAACGAAGATGTCTTCATACTCCCCCTATCTACTAGAAAACATTTCATGTAGTGAAAAATGCTTCCCACAATCACCAAGCTATAGAAGTATTAAAGAGCAAGTAAGAAAATCTTCAGGTTGTAGAACATATGCATTCATAAAATCCGTTGAAATTCATAACAAACATCTAAAAGAAGCATTTCAAACTCAAAACACATAATCGACGTTCTTTCCAATCACACACACATTGTGAATAAATAATTCACACAATTTCCCCTAATCAAAACGCCAATACAGAACGTTGCACCTATTCTTCGTTCCATTCGTCATTCTTGTAAGACACCATCGTATTGACTTTATGTATCTGCAGAGAGAGATGTGGTATGTTAGTGTTCTATACAATGCTAAAGCTTCTTCAAAACAATTAATTAAACAAAATTACCTTAGTGTCAAAAGAATGCAGTTTCACCATCTGTGGATTTTCTATCAGTTTCGGATCGCTCTCAACCCAGGTGAAGGGGACTTCAACATCATTATCAGTATATGCTAAAACATCAAAAACACCTGAAAAACAAACGTGTCAGATAAAAAACATAAATAAGTAATTTCTTCATAAATTTAGCAACATGACAGAGAAACAATTACATGGTTCTTCAAGGCAAGGCAAGTAAGTAATGCTAGATATAATCTGTTTCATAATGGCTTGAATCTCTCTCATGATTTCTTTGTCGCTTTTTTCCCTGACACTCTATAAACACCAATTCAAGAAAAACAGATTAAGTAAATCTTCAAGTTCTGTATATAGTTATTTAAAAAAACACCAACTACATTACCCTTTCTCGACGACCTCTTTGTCGGTCTCAATACTGAAATTCCATCTCTCCAATACTTCAGAAGTAGCCTTGCTCATTATAACAAGAACAATCCTTTGCAACTTTCCAGATTCAAGCCACTCTAAGCACAAACATTCACAATTAAATACAAAGAATATAAATATATATAAAACGTATAAAAAAAGAGTTGGTACCTGATAACTGGGCATTCAAGTTAGTGATGAAAGATTTAACGGTTTCATCCTGAGTCAACAACATTGATAATCCATATTTCTTTACCTTAACAAAACTTTCTTCCGGGTAAACCCCACGATTGTATAGTATACTGCAAAATGTTTACATACCCAAGTTACAGTTTTAACTAATTAATTTCTCATCAAAAACATTTTTCAGTTGTTATACCTGTTTGCCGCATAACCTGGAAAATTTACAAAAAATCAGAAACTACTTGTCAATCTTTAAAAACAACAAAAACGAAAATGAAGAAAAGGGTGAAAAAAGATTACCAAAGAACTCGCTGACGATAGCGGCTGAGCCACGAAGAGTGATGATATCTTTGGTTGTAGTTTTTGAACCCATTTGTGGTGTTTTGTATGTTTGGAAACGAAGAAATGAGAGAAGAATGAATTAGACAGAAAATGGGTTTGAATTTAGGGTTGGTTAAAGAAGATGGGAAAGGGGCTAACGGCTAGTTTCCGTTTTATTCTTTCTCTGTTTCCAACGGTAAGATTTTGAATTGCTTCACTGACGGTCACGATGCCATTCCAAGGACAACTCAACTTGGCTTATAGGTCAAATAGAAAATCGACACGTGTCAATATTTTAAGCATTGGAAAGTAACTAAGTAATACTAGCCACGTAGGGCCCACAAAAAAAACTATGAAAAATGACAATTTTGCGGTTCTTGCCCATACAAAAATCTATAAAACAAAACCTATTTTAAACAATAAAATTACAAAATTGCCCCTGGAACGTACACTAAAATATTGTTCATCCCTCCATATTTTTCTATATAATAAAAGATCTATGGCTTTTTTGACTAGCAAATTGGCATATTTCACCCTCGAACTTGTCAAGTTTTACCACTTACCCTCCTAAAATTCAGTTTAGGCAATTTTAATCCTGTACTTGTAAAACGTATCCACCTGAAGAGTTCATTTCCTGCACCTGAAGAGTGACGTGGATTAATTTTTTTCTTACGTGAAATTTTTAATTATGAGATGTATCAAATTCTTGCACACTCAGCACACTCCTGGTCATGTCAAGTCAAGTCAATAAAGACACGAAAAAACCACGTGACTTACCAACAAAACCACTTCACGCGCGCACAAAAAATCATTCCCTCTCGTATTTTCTATCCCCAAATACCTAATTTGAAACCCTAATTCATAAAATGTTCAAATCGAAAACCCTAGTTCATTTGTTGTTGCTCAAACTCTTCATTTATGCTCAAACTCTTCATTGTTGCTGCTCAAATTCTAAATGTCTATGTCTAATTCTACCACATCTGTGAACTCTCGAGGCAACTCCCGATTCCGAACCGTTTGCTATTGTGGACTTGAACCCAAGTTATGGATTTCTCAGACGCCAATGAACCCCGAAAGAAGATTTGTTGGGTGTAGAAAGTTTCCACACCCAGAAAGGTGGTTATTCTTTGTCTGGGTTGATCCACCAGTGGGGAATGATCCTGAAGTGATTATTGTAAGAACTGAGAGTTGAAATTGCAGAACTGAAAAAGAAGAACGAGAAGAAGAAATGGATTATAGTGTTTGTTTTTGCTTACTTGTTGTTGTTCTAATGTCCTGATTGAAGTGAATTGTATCGACTTTAAAGATTGAATGTATTGAATGTGATTTTTTATATGTCTTTGGAAGTATGTTTTATACAAATCTTACTCGTTGAGTTTTTAGATGATATGTGAATGTGAACCATTGCAGAGTAGAGAGCATTAGAGTCGGTAGTGTCTATTTGTTCTGAATGAAACAAGCTATAGATGATTTATCAATTTGTTCTGAATGAAAAAACAAACCAAATTTGTGCCTCCTACTGGTCAAATGAGATAGACATCACATTCCACATTATAAACTTAGAACTGAGCAAATTGGGGCTACGCACAAAAGTCCCACCATGATGTATACTTAAGATAAAAAAAAGATCCACTGCATTTAAGTAATGAAATTAACATCAGAAGATGCACAATTAACATTTATATAACGCAAATTACTATGCACATATAATATAATCAAATTCATAATGAATTTACTTACTTCAGGTCGTATTCAACAAATCAATCTAGAATTTGAGCAGCAACAATGAAGAGTTTGAGCAACAACAGTGAACTAGGGTTTCAATTTAGATTTTTCATGGTTTCAATTTGAACATTTGTGAATTAAGGTTTCAAATTAGGTATTTGGGGATTTGGGGATAGAAAATACGAGAGGGAATGATTTTTTGTGCGCGCATGAAGTGGTTTTGTTGGTAGGTCACGTGGTTTTCTCGCGTCTTTGTTGATTTGACTTGATCGGGAGTGTGCTGACTATGCTGAGTGTGCAAGAATTTGATACATCTCAAAATTAAAAATTCCACATAAGAAAAAAATTAATCCACATCACTCTTCAGGTGCCGGAAATGAACCAGAAAAATGGAGGTGGATACGTTTTACAAGTACAGGGGTAAAATTGCCTAAACTGAACTTTAGGGGGGTAAGTGGTAAAACTTGACAAGTTCGAGGGTGAAATATGCCAATTTGCCTTTTTGACTTAACCCTGCAAAAGTCTGTATCAGTTTTGTGTTAACTTTCCATTTTAAAAATCATTAAAGTTTGCACCCCACAAAATAGCTATTGTGGCCCCCACACCCAAAAAAAAACAATTTTGAGTTTGCCAAATTCATCAAACGAAAAAGATAAATACTATAGAGGAGGAAGAATATGGTTCTTCATTACTTCAGTCTTGTTGCATTACTATAAGTTCTGTTATTTGATCATATGTTGTTGTATTACACTTTTCCTTACTCTTCTTTTCCTCTCTCTAGGTCTTTTTCTCTCTCTTTCTTATGGATTTTTTCCTCCTCTCCTTCTTTTCCCTTCTTTTCTCTTTATACCCCGTCTCCTTTCATCTTAGTTGTTCACCTGTCCCCTTATCTCATGGTCTCCGACTTTCTACGTGTGCGTCTTTCTACCAAGCGATTTAGTGGTCCGCGACCATGATCCCCTGCCACCCGTCTCCTTTTTGTTGTCCGGCTTTGGGGCCATCCCCAATTAATCCTATACCCCATGGATTGAGCCCCTACAAATGCCCCTCTCTAGTCCATGAACATGATCATGATGGGGTCGAAGCCCACTCCGTGTCCTATTCATACATTTGACCCCACCGTGGCAAACGCCCATTAGTAGGGTCTCTATTTTATTCATTTAATCAACGGGGCTAAAGCCCAATTCGCAATATCATGGATTAATGTACATGCCCATTAACTCATGTGTCTAAGGCTGAACCTTAGCCACATGACTTGCCACTAATATACATTGATTTATGTCCAGATTTATTTCTTATCAAAAAGATAATTATCAGTTGACAGTTATATTCTATCACAATTACTCAAGCAACAAGATTACTTGAGCTACAAGGACTCTCTACTCTACCTATATAAATACCACATTATTTTTCATAAGGAACTACGTTGAAACTTGAATCCTAGAGAATAGATCTTGGGTACGTAGGCAGCCATTATTTCGTTCAGTTTCATCTCCCCCAACATCAAATTCCTCTGTTTCTTAGTGCGTTCTTTACCATTGCTCGTTGTGTTGAAGCGGTTCTTTGCCGAAACATAATTGGCGCCGTCTGTGGGGAATTTAGAATTCATTATCACGTGAAACAATCAAGATGGTAAGCACAAGAAGCAGACCAAATAGTCAACATATTCCTCCTGCTAATAGGAATTGCAACCCTCAAAATTCAAATCAGCCAATGCAAGAACCATTGAACAATCAAGTTGCTCATAGTGGTAAGATCAATTCTCAACATCCAACCGTAGCAGCGCCACCGCCACCACCACCGCCTCCGCTATCGCCACTCCTAATACGGTTGAGCGTGAGTTACGACCGATCAAAAAATTTAAAATAGGAACTTGAGAAGGAAAGGCGGCAAAGAGGCAAAGGCCGGTGGACGGTACGCAAATTAAACAACATCGGCGAATCAACGAAGAGACGCAGGCCATTCCGGTGTATGGGACCGTCTTGAAGATCCACTTCATCGTCCTCAACAACGTGTTATTTCTCAAACACAATCAAACGGTGCACACTTTTAAGAGTAATGACCCTATTACCCGTACTTACGGGGGGAGAATCGGATTGGCGGGGATAACTACTACCCTAGACATGTCCGATCTCAAATGGAAGATTTACCTCGAGAAGCAATTTCGTGGAAGACCGCCATCCGAGATATGTCCGACATGATTGGGAAGGCGGGCATCGCACAAAAGCAACAACACATGGAGAAGTGGTATAATTATACCGACCACCCGCCAGGGTGACTACCGACCCTAGGCAGGGCTGGTTACGGGGATAGACAAAGACAATCACCGGTCGAATGATCGTGCGTCGCCAAAGATCTCTAACTCCAATAAGAGATAATGGAAGGTATTCTTCTCCACATGGCACACGACGGGCGCCCGGTTGTTCGAGCCAATACTTTAACTCTAACAGAACAACGGTTGAAAGAGTTGATTGCAAAATAACTTAACGATAGAGAGTCAAAGGGATGTAAGAATGAAAAACTTGACGACCAATGATGGCGCATTTGATAAGTTTTCGCCGACATTTCAGAAGCTTACCACCATCCCGACTTCAAACAACCCGATTTTGAACTTTATGATGAGTGGAAGGAGATCCTAGCTTGCATGTTCTATCGTTCAAAAATAAGTTGGTGTTATGGGGTGGTGGAGATGATCCGTTCATGTGTAAGCTCTTTCCATCAACTCTAAAGGGAGAAGCATTACGCTGGTTTAGTGAGTTGCCTTCAAGATCAATTCACCAATACAATGAACTAGAAAATCAGTTTGTTTATCGTTTCCGCCACAATTCCAAGACACCAAAGGATGTCGACTCACTTTTGAACATCAAGCAACAACGTGACGAAAAGTTACGTACTTTTGTTACTAGGTTCCGGAAAGTAGCAGCACCGCCGCCGTCGCTACCGCAAACGGCAGTACAAACGCCTTCGAAAGAAGGCATCGCGGAAGAAAGTATATGGAAAAACTTCATCCAAGATTGGACCGACCTGACAGGGAAGGCCGACCTCGCAGATTTGCGGAAAATCGCCATCCTAGATAGGTCCGGCCCGGATAGGGAAAAAGGCGTCACGGAAGAAAGTATAAGGAAAAACTTCATCCCGTGGACCGACCGACTTGGGGAAGGCCGACCTCGCAGATTTGCAGAAAATTGCCATCCTAGACAGTCCATCCATACAGGGGAAAAAGCGCCACGAGAAGAAAGTATAATGAAAACCTTCATCCTAGATTGGACCGACCTGACAGGGAAGGCCGACCTCGCAGATTTGAGAAAAACTGCCATCCCAAACAGGTCCGACCAGGCAGGGATGGAAGGTGTCACAGAGGTAACTAGAGGGAAGACCACAATCCCAGACAAACTACCGACCTAGATAGGTTGGTTACATTTGAAAAAAAAAGACAATCTCCAGTCGGACCCAAAAGTGTGTACCGCCTAAAATCTCTAACTCTTGTAAGAGGTAATGGCAGGTGTCATCTTCCACATAGGCTCGACCGGGGGCGTCTGTCTGTTTAAATCTTCTGGGTGAAATGGATTTTACTCTTCAATACAATTTTTTCCGATCTGTTGGGAAAAATAATGGAGGCTTATATCGATGATATAGTCGTTAAATCGAACAATACAGGTGATCATCTTTCCGATCTTTAACTTGTTTTTGATAGGCTTAACAAGTATAGCATGATACTCAATCCCGCCAAATGTTCTTTTGGGCCTCTTTTCTGGAAAATTTCTGGGATACCTCATGACTCGTAGAGGTATTGAGGCTAATCCTGATCAAATACGCGCCGTTATTGATATGCCATCACCCAAAAATAAGAAGGAAATTCAACGACTTACTGGTCGGCTTGCCGTTCTTCATAGATTTATTTCTAAATATTCCGATCGTTGTCATCCCTTCTTCCAGACTTTAAAGAGGGCCGCAACTTGGAACATTGATTGTGAGATGGCATTGGAACAACTGAAGAAATACTTGGTTAGTCCTCCTATATTAACAAGTCCTTCAACGGGTCAACCTAGTGGCATATAGCTGGCAGCTACATTGATGGAAAAATCTATGGAAGACATTCTGTCGCCGCTAATTGGGGGCGACGAAGACCGACATGAAAACGCAATTCCTAATCCCATTAACATATGGATTGTTTACTCAGATGGCTCGCATAGTAAATATGGGTCTGGAATTGGATGTGTTTTTGTTAAACCCGGCGGAGAAAAGATTGGGAAATCTGTGCGACTTGGCTTCGCCGCTTCAAATAATGAAGCCGAGTATGAGGCTGCCATTTGTGCCTTGAGAACGACTCGACGGGGGGCGAAGCTCCGGTTATACACGGATTCATACTGTTGCCAATCGGTTTGGTGGGTCTTTTGAAGCAAGAGATGAGCGTATGGCGGCTTATCTTAGTTTGATATGTAGTCTTGCTCGACAATTTGATAGCATCTCTATCACTCAAAGACCCCGAAATGACTTACGTCATGCAGATTCATTAGCTTATCTCTCCGCCGCCGTTAGAAGCGAAGGGCTTGACACATCACTTTTGCAGTCATCTTTTCGTCAGTCTAAGTTTGAATGTTTTTACACTCGCTTAATTCATTACTATCATTACGAAAAAATCTGACGAAGTTACCACATTTAGCTTTGTCAGTCTACGTTTGAACGTTTTTACACTCGTTAATTCATTACTATCATTATGAAAAAATCTAACGAAGTTACCACATTTAGCTTCGTCAGTTTAAGTTTGAACGCTTTTTACGCTCGCTTAGTCGTTACTATCGCTACAACAAAATCTGACGAAATTACCACGTTTAATTTCGTCAGTCTAAGTTGAACGCTTTTACGCTCGCTTAGTCGTTACTATCACTACAACAAAATCTGACGAAATTGCCATGTTTAGCTTCGTCAGTCTAAGTTTGAACGCTTTTTTAGTTCGTTATTATCGCTACGACAAAATCTGACGAAGTTACCGCGTTTAGCTTCGTCAGTCTAAGTTCGAACGTTTTTTTGCTCGCTTAGTCATTACTATCACTACGACAATATCCGACTAAGTCACCGCGTTTCGTTTTGTCAGGCGAAGTTTGAACGTTTTTTACACTCGCTTAGTCTAATTTTGCCGAGTTAAGTTAGCATTGGGGGCGTTTTTCTCTATATGGGGGCGTCTCGTTCTATTTTATTTCAACTACATAAATCAACAACATTGTCAGTTTTCTGCAGGTATGTTATCTGTCACAATAACAATATTCAATAGCAAACCCATACTTTATTTTTATTTTCATCACAAGAATTTTTAGTTCTATGATATTACATTCACACAATCACATAATCATTGGTTTGGGAAAAGCCAATGGTTCCTTATCAATTTTTGCTTATACAACTCGTACAACTCTTTCCGTTTCAAGCGAAACTATATGCCAGCTTAATTATTTTTTCTAAGGCATTGTTCCGATCTTTCTACGAAATTTTTTTTTGAGCAAACAATTTCAATAGCTTCATGCCGATTTTTTCTGAGCGAATCTTTCCGAGCGAATTGAACTTTTCCAACAGTTTCATTATTTTTTCTAAGGCATTGAGCCGATTTTTCCGGGCGAATCTTTCCGAGTTAAACTTTTCGACAGCGCTATAAGACATTGAGCTGATCTTTCTCAACGGAACTTCTTTCAGCTTCTTTCATTCTTCTACGACGTTAATTGACACCTTGTTACGCAAAACTTTTCTCTGTTGACTCTTTGTGAATATATTTTGCTCGTACTACCGTCGTTTCTCGTCGGCGCAAAAATTCGTGATTACGTTAACTTTTCGAGCGGATTGAAAATTATTTTCACCTTATTTATTTTTTTCCAAGGCATTGAGATAATGCGGAGCGAAACTTTTATTCGCGGTCTTTTTGTGAATTTCTTTCTCCGCCGCATCACTGCGTTTCTACCTACGACGACAAGAATAAACTTTTAAATCAATCTTTCGGATAACCAAACTTTTAAAGATAGCGATAACAAATACTAACATATCTGTTTTCGACATCGCTTTGTCATATTCTCCGCGACTTTTCTCCGTTTTCTTCGTCTTCTTCGACAGCCAAATTTAATTTTTATAGAAACTCAATAATTTG
The DNA here is from genome assembly GCF_015680905.1 of Coptis chinensis. NCBI lineage: Eukaryota > Viridiplantae > Streptophyta > Magnoliopsida > Ranunculales > Ranunculaceae > Coptis > Coptis chinensis. The sequence goes on from NC_141461.1 coordinate 62,735,620, forward strand.
AGCTTAATATCCTAGCAGATCCAATTTGAAACCGATCAATCGACCTAGATTATGTCGACCAATCTTTAGTTGCATATCCAATTCGAAATTACCGATATTTCACAAGAGAAAGAAATTCAATGAGACTTAATTGTAAAACCACGCCTGTTTCATCCGCCATGGTATCCGTCATCCTAACGCCCACCAGTTTTTCGAGCAATGATACCAGCCGTGGCGACGAGGATGTGTTCGAATTTCTTCAAAGATCTCGTCCAACTAGACAAAAGCTTCAATTCCAAGTCAAGATTCCTCGCCACTCTTTCATCCTTCTCCGCAGGTCCGACTCCCATGCCTTCCCTCTCTCCGTTCTCTTTCCCTATCTCTGCTTCCACAACTTTTCTCCCTATCATCATCACAAGGTATTAATTCATACGCCTTGGCCCTTGGTCACTCTACGAAAATTTAGGCCTTGATAAGTTGGATGATATTGGGATGATGATTTTCGATTTATCTCACCAGATTTCCTCTTATCCTTTGACGAAATATCCGTACCATCAATAATCTCGCCTTCTTCTCTAAATCTTGATTCACCAGAATGCTTTCTTCCAACTTGGTATGCAGCAGCCAGTGGAGGGTGAGGCTTCATTGTCTTCCTCATTGGAGACGATGGTTCAGGAGGTGGTACCTAGGTCGGTGGATTATGCAGCTACTTTGAGGGAGGAGTTTGGCTGGGTGAACTCCGACCTAACTGTATACGACCTGGGTGGAGAGAGGAATGTGTTTGGCTTGGATTACGTTCCTCGGGATGGGGGTGTTGTAGTTTGTTATGGTCAATTGAAGGTTGGTTTGAGGCTGCCGTTCTCATGGCTTACTGTGGAAGTTTTGAACTTTTGTGGAAAAACCCCTTGTCAGTTCGTAGGGAATAGTTGGAGGGTTTTCATATGTTGGATTTGTTGAATAAGAGGGGTTATAATATCTGTTTATCAGATGTGCTAGAGTATTTCTCTGTGAATAGGTCATCTGTAATGAACTTTAGTTTGTAGGTCGTGAAGGGGAAATCTGCTATGATTGTGGGGGTGAGTAAGGAGGATTGGGGGCGTAGGCCGTTATTGGTTGTGGGCAATTATAGTTCTCCTAGTTGGGAGTTGGCAAATCGAATTATAAAATAGGATGGTAGGTCATTATTTTATAGGTCGTTGTGTATGTAGGGTATTTGACATTTTGAATGTTCTGATCAGTTTGTTTTGTTTTTGCAGAATTTGCTATTCGAGGTCGTACAGGCACCGGGGCTATTGAAGATTTTGCTTGTTTGAGTTGGGAGGATAAACGAGCTATCTTGGGGGAGATTGCACATTACTTTAAGAAGCATAGAGGAGAGAAGATCAACCGGAAGAAGATTGAGCAAAAGAAAAGGGATCGGAAGCTCGTATTTGATATCTCTGATTCTAGCTCGGATACTGGGATGGAGACAGAGAGCCAGAAGCGAGCACCTGTTTCTAGAGTGATGGCTGCTGGAGGAGGCTCTGATAGCCATCCTATGTCGAGACGAGGTGGGGAGGGAGGTGAGAGTGATAGGGGAGGTCGTGGTGGTGGGAGTTTTAGAGGAGTTGGTGATGCTCCCACTCCCTTTCGCAGGTCTCAGCTGAAGAGGCGTTCTGAGGTGGTTAAGACTGAGGGGGCAAAGAGGACCCGAACTGAGTATGAGGAATGACCTATATCTGTGGAAGGTCGTACCTCTTCAGGTCAGGCTCCTTTGAAGAGGATGAACTTTCAGGAGCTGGCGGTGGACGTGGGGGTGGCTGATGCCCGGGGCAAGAAGAAGGCTTGTGAGACTAAAGCCGCAGAGCCCAAAAGTGCGGGTCGGGAGTGTGGCCCTGTGTGATAAGGTTACTCTCGAGTCGACATCCTAGATAGGATGGTCACATACTATGACCCAGTGAGTGGGTTGACAAGGCTAGTGAATAATAGGGACTGCAGTTTTAAGTCTTCACTAGTTGCTGAAGGGCTACTGGAGAGTATTGCCCTGGATGGAGATAAGCACCAGCTAGAGACTGGGAAGGATTTGAAGGCAAACCTGAAAGATATGGATCGGTCCATCTGCTTTGTAAATGTCCTTTCGATCTGACTTTTGTTTTGTGATTTGAGTTGCTGCTTTTGTTTTTGACTTATTTTGTTGGTTTATCAGGTTCTGGCCATGTATAGGAAGCTGAAGGAGATGACAACTATCTCCGACCTATACAAGAAGGAGTTGGATGCTGCCAAAGAGGCCTATGACAAGTTGCTGCCTATGCAAAAGGTGGAATGGGCTGAAGTGTTGGGGCTGAAGTTGCAGGTCGGGGATTTGGCTGGGAAGGTGGCTTTGTTGCTACCATCACTTGATGCTTCAAGAGTGGAGGTTCAACATCGGATTGCTAAGAGCAAACGAGCGCAGGACGTTGCTGAACGAGCTCAAGCTGAATATAATGACTTGGTCGATCTGATAGAGGGTATGTATATTTGCGTTCTAGTAAACGATTACATGGAACTAGAACGTAAGTACAAAACCCTCAAGAGGTCGGTCGAAAGTGGGGCTACAACAGTAGTTAGGGAAAGTGTTGTTGTAGATGTTAGTAGGCTTAACGATCTACCATCTAACACGGGTCTTTGCTCGGTTGCTCAGCCAATTGAAGATCTTTGCCACGTAGTGTTGAATGCGAGTGGTGATCCAACTAGTCGCCCTGTTGGTGAAGAGGGCTGGCCACTGGACCCCTTAAATGTGGAGAATCTTCACCGTGTCAACTGATTATGCTCTTCTTGTAATTTTGAATGATGATGGATGAAATTTTTAACTATATTTCCTTCTGATACTGATAACTCAGATTTTTTATGGGGATGCTAAGGTCATTTTCCCAGGATAACCTGGGGGCCTCTAGTATCTAACCGAATTTGTATTAAGTAAAAAATATTTAAATTACTTACTTGTCTTGAATTGAGATTGTGTTTGAATTTTGTATGAATGTGATTGCTTCCATTGCGTTTTTATTTGTTATTTGACGATTTGTGTTGCATAGTAGTAGACTCGACAACCTGTTGAACTTTGTTAGATCGTTAGATGCTTGTAGGTTGTAATTATTTGTTTTACGACCTGATAGATGCGCGTAGTTGGCACCTAGGTTTCCTCGTGTCCTTAGGTGTGTGTATTAACTGATTCGTTCCTTTTGGGGGAACTTCTTATTGATATTTTACTGATAATTAGCCTTTGAGTGGCAATTATAGTTGAGCAAAACTTAACCCTTTCAAAGGCCTTAAGTTGACTTGGGGTCCTTTTGGGGGTCCCTGGGTTTGTATTTGACTGATAATTGGCCTTTGCGTAGCAATTAAAGTTGAATCATGCTTAACTCTGGCGTTGGTGTTAAGTTGATTTGTGGTCCTTTTGGGGGACTGTGGGTTGGATTTAATTAATAATTAACCACTGTGTGGTAATTATAGTTGAGTTATGCTTAACTCTGGTGTTGGTGTACGACCTGATACTTTGATGTCCCAGATCGGGTAGCGAGTGCAAGATGCGTGGTACTTATATAATGCAAAGATAATATTTGTACGTGAAATGCTGATGGAATTTTATTCATATTGATTGATACATCTGGAGACAAATTACTTGTAAAAACGCTTGAGGAGAGCTATATTCCAAGGTTGGAGAAGCATATCACTGAGCTGAGTTTTGATCTAGTAAGCTCCATTTCCAACAACTTTGTGAACTATGTATGGGCCTTCCCAAGTTGGGTCAAGCTTGGCTGGTGCTAAGGTCTTTTTGAGGACTAGGTCACCAGCTTGGAAAGATCTTGGGACTGACCTTCTTGTTGTAAGATTGTTGGATTGTTTGGTGGTACCGAGCTAGGATATTGCAAAATTTGTTTCCCTTCGGCTCCTCTAAGAGGTCGACTTCTTTGGCTAAGATGTAGTCATTTTCTCCTAATTCGATGATGTCTGAACGTGTGGTTATGATTGTGAGTTATGATGGTATGACTGCTTCTATTCCGAAGCAAAGTGTGAAAGGAGACTCGTTGGTATTAGCTTGAGTTGTTGTTCTGTATGCCCATAAGATGTTCTCGAGCTGTTCTGGCCAGTCGCTTTTCTTGCTCTCCAACTTCATTTGGAGATTTTCCTTGATGACTTTGTTTGTGGCCTCTGCTTGGCCATTTCTTTGTACATATCTGGGTGTAGAAAATGCTTGGGTGATGTGCCATTTTTGTAGGAATGTCTTGACTTGTGTGCCAGCAAATTGGGTTCTGTTGTCCATGACGAGGGTGTAGAAAGTTGTATATTGCTTTTCATGTATAGAGAGCCCCCGCTAGCTCAAATAAGGCATGTATAAAGTGCGACTGCGCCCCAAAGGACCAAGTTCTAGTAGCTTGAGCGAACCCTTTCGTCTCCATCTAAAAAAGAGCGACCCAGCACCAGGTTCCTCAAGTCACCGACTATTTTGTTTCTTATTTTGTAACCTCTATATAAACCATTGTAACCTCTTTAGAATACAATCAAGTAAATATTGAACTGTATTGAAATGAATCCTCTGGTTTAACATAGTATCAGAGCCAAACCATTGAAATCCGCTGCGTATTACAATCATTAATCAAACCATCCTTGAATCCTTGAATCTCAAATCCAACAAAAATTTCCAAAACCTAAACCCTAAACCTAAATTTTTTTGTTTTTTCTGCAATGGCTGACAACAATTCTTCAAACGTCATTCATCACCACTACACCCCATAAGACAACTCAAAGATTCCCAAAATCTATTTCATTAGATGAGTCCAACTATACCATATGGGCTCCTCTCATGCGGGATCGTATTGGAGCAAGGGGAAAGATTGGTTTTTTGACTCGCACAAAGGTTGAACCGGATATGAATTCGCCTGAATATGAAGTTTGGGCAACAGATAATGAAAAGGTGAAAAGTTGGCTTATTGATTCTATGGAGATTTCTCTTATGAATCGATATGTTTGTCTTCCTACTGCAAGAGACATTTGGGAGGCTGTGGAGAAGACCTTGTATGATGACTCTGATGAAACTCAAATTTTTGAATTGAATACGAAGTGCTTTGAAGCGAAGCAGAATGGGAGACCTATTCCTTCCTATTACAACAAATCGGTGGCCATGTTCCAGGAGATTAATCAAAGGGTGACCTCCCATAATAACAATGTTGTAATGTAGTCGGGACACGCCAACAATGTCAGATTAAGGGTTCATATGTTTTCGTGGACTCAATTCGAGTATGAAAGCGTGGAGATATTCTTTGCAAGGACCCTAAATTTTCCTTGGAGCAAAGCTATGCTTACATCCGCAAGGTGCAATCGGAGAAACAGGCTATGGGGCGCGTTGTATCAACTGAATCCTCTGTCTTGGCTGTTCATATCAAGATAATTACTCCACCCGGTTTCTCTGGTTCTTCATGCCACCCTAAAGGTAAATCCAATCTTTATGCAGATAAAAAGTGCAATGTTTGTGGAGAATTGGGTCATAGCAAGGAAAGATGTTATGAAGTGATTGGCTATCCTGATTGGTGGGACTTCGCAAAGAGGCCACGAAAGAATATAAGCAAGGCTGTCATTGCTAATGCTGTGCATGGACATCCAAACCATGCTTCGGCTAATGTAACTCAATCAGGTATGAATGGTAAGGTTATTTCGAATAGTACATGGATAATTGATTCGGGTGCATCTGACCATATGACAAATGACCCTAGCCTTGTGGAAAGTCTTAGAGTTTCATCTCAAACTGTTGTTTCTACTGCATATGGCCCTCTAACTCCGGTTAGCGGCGAAGGTTCTATTATGTTATCTAAAACCCTCACTCTTGATTCTGTCTTAGTTGTTCCATCCCTTGCTTATAACCTATTGTCTGTTTGTCAAATCATTCTAGCACTTACATATCTTTTTGGACGTTCTATCCATTCTTCTGTGTTTTTCAAGACATTCTGACTCGACAAGTCCTTGGTTAGGGTATTAGAAGGGGGAAACTATACTATCTGGATTTGACAGAAACTGGAGAGAAACAGAAGAATTCTCTGGGGCAAGCTAATCAGGTCAATAGGGTCGAGAATGCAAAAGAAGTTGTGTGGTTATGGCATCGTAGGCTAGGTCATCTTTCGTTTAGTTATCTTAAGAGGTTGCAACCTCAGTTATTTTCAGTTGTTAGTGATTCTGAGTTTCATTGTGTCATTTGTGAACTGGCCAAGAGCCACCGTATTTCATATTCACCAAGTATTAATAGATGTCTAGTTCCTTTTATGAAAATTCACTATGATGTTTGGGGTCCTGCTAAAGTTTTGTAATTTTCTGGAGTTCGCTATTATGTGACTTTTATTGATGATTGCACTCGCATGACTTGGGTGTCATTACTGAAAAACAAAAGTGATGTATATGAGATGTTTCTTGGTTTTACAAAATGGTGGCGACCACGGTATCACCATCCATTCGGGTTTTTCAGTCTGATAATGGTGGCGAATTTGTGAATGGCCTCATGTCGAATTTTGCCTTGGTCAATTGGATTTGTCATCAAACCTCCAATTCCGGTACTTCAACAAAATGGTTTAGCATAACGGAAAAAGCAGGTTGTTGGAAGTTGTTCGTGCTTCCTTGTTTGGCATGAATGTACCTCGATCCTATTGGGGTGAAGCAGTGAAATTAGCAGCCTATGTTATAAACCGTACTCCCTCACAGGTAATTGAGTTCCAGAATCCTTATCAAAAACTCCATACACTTTTGTCCATCCCATCCATGCCTAACTTGGAGCCTCGGGTGTTTGGATGTACAGTTTATGTTCATATCCCACAACCAGAACGAAGTAAACTTGATCCTCATGTGAAGAAGTGTATTTTTGTAGGTTATGCCGAGTTTCAGAAAGGGTATAGGTGTTATGATCCAATTACTAACAAGATGCATATATCTCTTGATGTCTCATTCCATGAATTCGACCCGTATTACTCAGGGAGAGTTTCCCAGTCTTCCCTTTAGGGGGAGAGTGCCGGTGAAGGGAATCCTGATGTCTTTGGGGAATTGGATTACTTAGAGGAACGATTTGAAGTTCTTGAAGTAGAAATTGATCCTGTAGCAGTAGAGACAGAAGCACATGATCCGGATGTATCTGAAACTGTAGTACAAGACATTTCCCCTTCTACATCAATAACTGAAGATCTCGATCAGAATGATCCACCTCAGGTACCTCCTATAACCGTTAATGAATATGTTGGGTTAGAAAGTCTTAAACCTAGACAATCACAAAGAACTAGTAAGGGAGTTCCTAAGAAACAATATGAACCAGACATCAAAGCCAATACCAAATATCTTATAGCTAACTTTATGTCTAACCATAGCCTTTCTGAGTCACATGCACTTGTCATAAATCAATTATCTACTGTATCAATTCCTAGTAACGTGCAGGATGCTTTGAAAGATCCAAAATGGAAGAAAGCAATGAATGAAGAATTGGAATCCCTTCAAAAGAATGTAACATGGGAGGTAGTTAATATGCCTGTTGGAATGAAGACCTACATTGGATGTCGTTGGGTGTTTATTGTGAAGCTTAATGCAGATGGAACTATTAATAGATATAATGCGAGATTGGTTGCCAAAAGATACACACAACGTTATGGAATTGACTATGAGGAGACTTTCGCACCTGTGGCAAAAATCAATACAGTCTGAATTTTAATTTTGCTTGCAGCAAATAAAGATTGGCCCTTGCACCAGCTTGATATGAAGAATGCATTCCTAAATGGGAATTTAGAGGAAGAAGTATACATGGATATGCCTCTAGGTGTGAAGAACAATCCCAAAGATGTTGGGAAGGTGTGTAAACTGAAGAAGGCTTTGTATGGCCTGAAACAGTCTCCAAGAGCTTGGTTTGGAAGACTTACACAGTCAATGAGAGTTTTCGGGTACGAACAGAGCAATTCTGACCATACCTTGTTTATCAAACATAAGGATGGTAAGATTACAGCTCTAATTGTGTATGTTGATGACATGATTGTTATAGGGGATGATCCGAAGGAAATAAATGAATTGCAGAAGTATCTGTCAGAAGAATTTGAAATAAAGGATCTAGAACAACTGAAGTATTTTCTGGGTATTGAAGTTGTAAGGTCTAAAAAGGGGATTTCACTTTCACAGAGGAAGTATGTCCTAGATTTGCTTGCTGAAACAGGAATGTTGGATTGCAAAACTATGGAGACACCGATTGAGATGAATCATGGACTCGCCATTCATCCTGATCAAGTTCCTACTGATAAAAGAAGGTATCAGTGTCTTGTAGAAAGGTTAATTTATCTCTCTCATATTAGACCGGATATTGCTTATGCTGTGAGTGTGGTTAGTCAGTTTATGCATTGTCCTAGTGAAGAATATATGGATGCAGTCTATCGTATCTTGAAGTATTTGAAGAAGGCACCTGGCAAAAGTTTACTGTTTGAAAAGTATGATGTGTTGGATATTGTAGGATACACAGATGCAGATTGGGATGGTGATAAAACTAATAGACGTTCTACATCATGATATTTCACTTTTGTCGGTGGAAATCTTGTAACTTGGCGTAGTAAGAAGCAGAAAGTTGTTGCCGATTCGGTCGCGAAATTTGAATTTCGGTCCGGCCGCACGCGAGGAGTATGTGAATTGTTGTGGATCCGTACTGTCTTGATGGAATTGGGATTCAAGCTTCAAAAGCCTATGGATTTACATTGTGATAATCAAGCCACCATTCAAATTGCATATAACCCAGTTCAGCACGATCGAACAAAGCATGTGGAGGTTGATCGTCATTTTATTAAAGAAAATCTTGAAAGGAAAGTTATTCATTTTCTGTTCGTAACCTCAGAGGAGCAATTAGCTTATGTTCTTACTAAAGGTGTATCTCACAAGGTGTTTGACAGTTCAGTTGACAAATTGGGCATGATTGACATTTATGCATCAACTTGAGGGGGAGTGTAGAAATCTGTATATTGCTTTTCATGTATAGAATACTATGCTCGGATAAGGCATGTATAGAAGCTGCGCTTCGAGCGTGACCGAAGTTTTAATAGCTTGAAGCGACCAGCTTCGTCTTTAGTATAAACAAGTGCGACCACCCGGTGTTCCTCAAGTCACCGACTATTTTGTTTCTTATTTTATAACCTCTATATAAACCATTGTAACCTCTTTAGAATATTGAACTCTATATAAACCATTGTAACCTCTATATAAACCATTGTAACTTCTTTAGAATATTGAACTATAAATATTGTAACCTCAAGTAAATATTGAAATGTATTGAATTGAATCCTCTGGTTTAACAGAGGGTGTGGAGTAGACCAAATCTTGTGATGATGTTGGTCTATATGAAGTTGATGACGTGGACTTCCTTGAATTGGACAAGTGGGATTGCCTCCACCCATTTGGTGAAGTAATATGTGGCTGCCAGGACGTATTTGAGTCATGTTTTCTTTTGTGGGATGAATGGTCCCATGATGTCTAGCCCCTACATATGAAAAAGCCAGGGGCTAGCTATGTTGATCAACTCTTGTGCTGAACTTAAATGGTTGTGCCCAAATATTTGACATTGGTGGCATCTGAGAACATACTTCTTTGCCTCGATGTGCATGCCTGGCCAATAATACCCTTAGGCAATTACTTTATGAGCCAAAGATCTTGTTCCTGCATGGTTGCCACATTCACCTTTGTGAATTTCGTCAAAGATGAGCTGCCCTTCGCGTGGGGTTATGCAACTTAGGTGGGGTCCTCCTGCGGATTTACGGAACAATCGACTGTTGATCACGGTATATCTGGGAGCTCAAAATTGTATGGCACAAGCATTCTTTGCCTCTGCTAGGAGCTCGTCATGTAAGATAAATTTTATAAATGGGCCTATCTAAGATTGAGTGATCTCTTCTTCGGGTGAGGGCTGAAAGTTTGTGAAGTTGTTAACACTTTCTTGCTGGTAGGCGGGCCTTTCCAGGATGTCAATGTAGACTGTGCTGGGACATGCCTATTGGGTTCTTTAGAAGTCCGCGGTTCCGAAATTGTTCAAGATTAAATTCATCATGTGTCTCTCTTACTTGGAACTTGTGTTTGTTTTGCTCATTTTGCTTGTGGCTAAAACTTGGAACTTTTATCCATTTATTTTGCTCTATTTATTTGATATTTGTAGTTTGTCTCGCCCCTTTTATGGTTTATAATGTAATAGCTCTCCCCTTCTATCTTTAACGTTTGTAATTTGTTTTGTGCGCTCTCATTCTCATTTTCTCTCCTGGCATCTCTCCCCTTCTCTCTCCTAGCTGCATTTGGGACATCTCATTAAGCCCCATAGCTAGAACCAAATGTATTGGTTCGTGGATGGCTCCTCCCCTCCCTCTCTCAAGATTGCACTTTACAATTCGAGGCCAACTCAGTTTGCCCCCAAGTTAGAATTGAACTCTCAAGGTCTCATTACCTATTGCGTCATGGTATTTTTCTTGCAATTCAATGCCTGGTAGTACCTCAAAAGTGTCATTGTATTATTTATGATGCATATAACTCTTGTCTCACATGCTAGATTCACATTGCATTCAAAAGTAAAACCTTCTCAACAGTCTCACATTCCACGACCTCTCTATCACCTTCCCTTCTGTCGTCCGCAGTCTGTATCTGCCAGCCCCTCCCTTCTCTACCACAATGTAAGGCCCTTCCTAGTTTGGGCCCAATTTTCCATCGCTCTCTCTCCTTGTGCTAGGGATCACTCTGCGCAGTACCGAATCTCCTATCCGGAATTTTCGTGACTTTATTCTCTTGTTATATTGTCTCTGCAAACGCCGATGATACTCCTTTAACCTGATTCGCGTTGTGTCTCTTCTTTCTTCTACCAAGTTCAAGTCCTTTTACAGTATGCCCCAGTTAGTCTCATTATCCACAGCTCTGGTTCTCATTGTGGATACCACCATCTTTGAGGGGATCACCACTTCCACTTTATATGCTAACGAGAAAGGTGTTTCGTTGGTGGACGTCCATGGTATGGTATGATATGCCCACAGGACATGGTTTAATTCATATTCCCATGCCCCTTTCCTATCTTCCAGTTTCCTTTTGAGGTTGTTCATTATGATCTTGTTGGAGGACTCAGTCAGTCTGTTGCCCCGGGATTGTATGGGGCTTAGAGTCCATGTTTCACCTTGTAAGATTGCAAGAATGCCTTCACTTTCGACCTTGTGAATTGAGTTCCATTGTCCGCGATGATAGCAAATGGCAGCGTAAATCTGCATATGATATTCTCCCACAATAATTTGATCACCTACTCCTCTTTCACTTGCTGAAGGGGGACGACTTCCACCCACTTGGTGAAATAATCTGTCTTTTGCCACTGGCCATGGGAAGTGGCCCCACTATATCCATCGACCACATGGCAAAAGGCCACGGACTTGACACATTGTGTAATGGATCTGCCGGTGCGAAAATCAACTGAGAGAATCTCTAGCACTTCTCTCATTTTCTTGCATACTCTACTGCGTCTTTATTCATGTGGGGCCAAAAATACCCTTGTGTTAATAGCTTGTGGGTATGGTTCTCCTGGTGGAATGGCTGCCGCAATCCCCCTCATGCAATTCCGCCAATATCTCTTGTGCCTTGGCGCGGCCCGATGCATTTTAGCAGGGGGAAGTTCTTTTGATATAGCTCCCCACCCAAAATAGTGTATATCTGGGAAGTCTACTCTAGCCTTCGCTTCTCCTTTCTATCCTCCGACTCTATTCTAGATAGAAAATGTTTGATGAGATCTATCCACCCACCTTCAATCTAATCTTTTTGCAACACATTCTCATCCTCTCCGCGGTACTGGGTCTTTCTAGCACTTTTCACTGTTGTAATTTTGGTATTAGGTAGAATACTGAGATGGAAATCAGACGGGTATGGGGTAAAATATGATGATTACAAATGTGGGGGTTTATTATAAACTAGTGAAAAAAGTGAGATAAATTAACCCTAAAAGTTAAAACTATGTAGGAAAAACATGTGAATATAAAAGTTGAAATTAGAAAGGTACATGGCGCTGGAATTGGATAGAAGTTATTAGCTAGAACCCAACAATACTTCACAAGCTTGCCTATTACCGAATCATGAAAAGTCACTGCTTTCAATGGTGGTCCTCTCTGTCTCTCTCTTCGTATGGCAAAGAAACAAAACAGATTTTGATTATAGAGCTCCCAATTGTTGGGGTCGTTTGTCAACAATTAGTATCGACACCATGTGTCCATCCACATTCAGTTTATGGTTACAGCTTGTGATGGACCACGGTAATTTAGGCACCTACAATGAGCAGCACACCACTTAATTACACCACAAACGACAGCTAATCTAGTAAGGAAATGAAATGAGGTTCAAATTAAAATGGAATATTTAGATTCCTCAAAATAAAGAAGTGGTACTACCTTCAAGATTATGTTTCATGCAGAAGACACCACCAGAGTGTGCCCTCCCTTTGCTCTCCACATGGCCATTGGTGTCCAACACGCATTTTGCTTATTCTTGTTATTAGGATCTTTTACTGTCTTGGCACTACTATTTCGAACCATCACCGATCCACCTCGAGCTCCATTAAAAAAAAGCAAATATGGCATATTTTTTATGACAGTCTTCTAATCATCTAATGACGTCAGTCTCAGTACCCACGTGGTTAACATGCACCAAAAATCATGGGCTTGGCTAATTTTGCTCCCCGTCCTCTGCCCACAAATCATGCATATCTTCATTTGTAGAAGAGTTTTTGGCATATACTTTGATCGAGTTTTTCGTGATTTCTTTCTTGATTTAGTGTTTTTTCCAACTTTTTCAAATATTCAATGTCCCTGTGCACATGTTTGACTTATAAAAAAAAAACGTTTCCTTCATTTCTAGAAAATCGCATATCTTGTGAAATCTGTATCCGTGCTGGTTATTTTTTGTTATTATTTTTATTTTGATCATATATCCGTATATCCGTACAGCCTTGACAATCCGAGAGAATGAGAGATATTCAACTGTTAGAGCATCAACAGTAGGGGAGCAGTTGTAAAGTGTAAACTGTATAATTTGCAAAATATACACCCCTCAACTTCAAAATTACAATGCCAATGATAGGTATATTTAAACAAACGCCAATATTATATTAATTTCATTATACCAAGAAAAAGACTGATATTTTTAGTTTTTGGTCTCACTGATTTATTTTGGCCCAAAATGAATGGCGGTAGGCCACAGGCCAGAAGTCTCCACAAGTCCACCACGCACCACAACCATAGTTCAGGACTTTCAGTACAACGTGTACTTTTCTGAGGAAAGAGGAAAGCCCATTTGGTTCTCGAAGAACACATGCACGAAGACATCTCACTTTCCAGAGTTGACAGCTTTACTAAACAACAGTATCACAAGGGAACAAACTTTATTATTTTTAATGTGTTACACTTACACACTTACACTGCTGAGATTCCCTAGTCGATATATACACATAGAATATGGTCATATATAGAGGATGGGGGGTATCTGTTTTAGCAGATGATAACATTGTCTAGTAAGCATGTTGCTTTGTTAGGAATTCTATTTGTCGTCCTCATTCCCTTATCTGAATTGTATTTCTTTTTAAATATATATCACTTGATAAACTGAAGATGCTGTTCTTGCAGCAGGTCTTGTGAACTAAAGATTTCTGTCTTTGTAAAGATTGCATGGTCTGGTCGTCATATTTCTTTGCAGTGTACACCCTCACTTCATTTAATGGAGTCTCTTGGAGTTGTAAATGTAGCAGGTTTCTCAATATTTCTTACATGGGCACTGGTAGAAATTCTGAGAAAGAGGAGATATGTACAGGTTGAAGATTTTAAACAATCCAACCACAACAAACACACAAAATCAAAATATATCACCATTGTGTCGAACCTTTTAATTTGTGTTTCTTACTTGGGTTGTTGTTTGTATGAGTTTTTTAAGCTTAACACCATCTCTACAGAATCTGTTCTCAAGGCTATAACATGGATTCTAGTATTGGTATTTGTGTTCTACTACAAGAGAAGAATCAGTAAAGGAGACAGAAAATGGCCTGCAGTTCTTCTTTTCTGGTGGCTATATTCCTGCATTTTGAATTTTGTTTCTGTCATAGCTTACATTGTCACTCATTTCAAGTCGAAACAGTTTATACATTACATCCTGCAGTCTAGTGTTGCTGCTGATTTCATATCATTTCCCCTGTCTGTACTTGTCTGTGCAAGTGCTCTCCATTTCAACTATGCCAAAAACGTAAATGAATTTGAACAGCCATTGCTCTTCCGTAAGGACCATGAAGAAGATGGTGGTGCATTTTCTGGTGCTGGAATTTGGAGTCGACTTACCTTCAGTTGGCTCAACCCACTGTTCGAATTGGGACGAGGTCGAAAACTTGAAATACGTCATATTCCTCCACTTTCTGAATCTGACACAGCCGAGAGCTCATTCTCCTCGCTGCAACAATCTCTTTGGAAGCAGAAAACAGAAGCATTCTCCTTGCCAAAAGCTATACTTACTACTGTTTGGAGACCTCTGGCCATAAATGCAGTTTTTGCAGGTACAAACTCCTTTTTCGTTAGTTTTCATTTCTATCCCTAATGTCATGTTGTCAAGTTTTTAGTTGTGAATGTTATACATAATGGTATCAAAACTTATCCAGGTATAAACACATTGGCTTCCTATATGGGCCCCTTCCTGATCACAAACTTCGTAAATTTCTTGTCGGGGAAACAGGACGATTTAAGCCACAGCTATGGGCTTGTTCTTGCATTCTTGTTCTTCTTCTTTAAAACTCTCGAGTCTTTGTCGCAGCGGCAATGGTACTTTGGAGCACATCGAATTGGTATTAGAGTCCGAGCAGCTCTTATGGTCTCAATCTATACTAAGACTCTTAAGATGAAGAATTACGGTTCAAGCACTGGTAAAATTGTGAATTTGGTTAATGTAGATGTTGAGAGGATTGGAGACTTCTGCTGGTACATTCATGGAATCTGGTTGCTTCCAGTCCAGGTCTTTTTAGCTCTGGCCATCTTGTATAGGAACCTTGGCTGGGCTCCCTCGTTGGCTGCACTATTTGCGACGATGTTGGTTATGGTGAGCAACACCCCTCTAGCTCGTTTGCAAGAAAAGTTTCACTCTAAGATTATGGAAGCCAAGGACTCAAGAATTAAAGCTACCTCAGAGACTCTCAAAAGCATGAGAGTACTGAAGCTGCATTCTTGGGAAAATACTTACTTGAAGAATATCTTAAAGCTTAGAGAGACTGAGAGAAGCTGGCTGAAGAGGTATCTCTATTTGTGTGCGGCTGTTGCGTTTCTCTTTTGGACTTCACCAACTTTAGTATCAGTCATGACTTTTGGTGTATGCATTTTAGTGAAAACACCATTAACATCTGCAACTGTTCTGTCAGCTCTAGCGACCTTTCGAGTACTACAGGAACCTATATATAATCTTCCAGAGCTAATTTCCATGATTGTGCAAACGAAGGTCTCAGTCGACCGGATTCAAGAACTCATTACAGAAGAAGACCAACAAAAGCTAACACTCAAGTATCCTTATAAAACATCCAGCGTCACCATAGAGATCGAAAGTGGGGAATATACGTGGGAAGCTGGTAAGCAGATTTCTAGTAAGCCTACAATCAAAATTGCCAAGAATATGAAAATCATAAAAGGAAGCAAAGTCGCGGTGTGTGGAACCGTTGGGTCAGGTAAATCGAGCTTTCTCTGTAGCATACTAGGTGAGATTCCACAAATTTCTGGTCTAGGAAATAAGGTGTATGGTTCAAAAGCTTATGTTCCACAAGGTGCGTGGATTCAAACAGGAACAGTTAGAGAGAATGTTCTGTTTGGTAAGAAATTGGAGACTGGTTTCTATGAGGATGTTCTAAAGGCTTGTGCATTAGATAGGGATATTGGTATGTGGGCTGATGGAGACTGGACTGTGGTGGGGGAGAGGGGACTCAATTTGAGTGGGGGACAGAAGCAGAGGATTCAGCTTGCGAGGGCAATCTACAGTGATTCGGATATTTATTTGTTGGATGATCCTTTCAGTGCGGTGGATGCACATACTGGAGCACATCTTTTTCAGGTTACAAGATTACACCATTTCTCTCAGCATAATAATTGTGTTTTTTACTGAAGAATTCAAGTAATAAAACATTCTACTTCATCTTCTTTTGCAGGAATGTTTAATGCGAGCTCTAAAAGGAAAGACCGTTATTTACGTCACCCATCAATTGGAGTTCTTGGGTGCTTCAGACCTTGTTCTAGTGAGTCATTCAAATTTAATATGATATATAGTTTTACACTTTTATGTACTTTTACTGACACATGAAAACATAGAGTGTCATGCTATGCCTGCAGCCAGAAATCCCAGAATCCTTACACAGGATTGCATTTAGATGAACTATGGACTCAAAAAGGCCATAGTGCACAGAACTATACTGAGGATCACTTTTGCTATTGTGCTTGGGTGTACGTGGGTCTAATAATTTATATTTCTCTTGATAAGATCTTGGGAGTCCTTTCCCAGAGCATTTTAATACGAGTTAACAAGCATTTTAAGAGAAGTACATGTCGAAAATGATCAAACACGCATATCCTGTAATTCCAAAAAACAATACAGCAAACTTGACTTATCTGGAAAGGATGGTGCAGGTTGATTATAGATTTATAGGTTGATAACCTACGTATTTTCATTTTCCCCCCTTTTCTATTGTTGGAGCTTGCTAATCCAACAAAACTACAGCAAATTGTTTCTACGACATTGTAATGCTAAAATATTTCTTATTATGATTATTTTTTCTGATGTTTGTTCTCACTCGTGCTCTTTCAATGATATAATTCTAGGTAATAAAAGACGGTAAGATCATTCAGTCGGGAAAATATGAAGATTTGATTGCAGACCCTTGTGGCGAACTTGTCAGACAATTGACTGCCCACAGCCAATCCTTAAGCCAAGTTACCCCGTCCCGAGATAAGAGATCTTTTACCTGCGGAGCCAATCATACTAGTAAAACTGATCTCATAGAAGAAAAATGGGAAAACCACAACATTGGTGTCATGGTGTCAGATAATATTGAAGAAGTAACAGAAACCGGTAGAGTGAAATGGAGAGTTTACTCAGCCTTTGTCTCTTCAGCATATAAAGGAGCCCTCATACCGGTTATCCTTCTTTTTCAAGTTCTTTTCCAAGGATTACAGATAGGGAGCAATTATTGGATCGCGTGGGCGACCGGGGAGGAAGGGATGGTAAGCAGAAAGGAGCTCATAGGAGTGTTTGTTCTGTTGTCTGGTGGGAGCTCCATTTTCATCTTGGGAAGGGCTGTTTTGCTTGCAACCGTCACCATCGAGACTGCTCAGAGGCTTTTCCTTAGCATGATCAGCTCCATTTTTCAAGCGCCCATTTCATTTTTTGATTCCACGCCCTCAAGTCAAGTACTTAATAGGGTCAGCTATTTACTTCTTAAGATATCTCTCTCTTTTTTTCTAATATTTTATTTCTAACTTTAAAATCTTGTTTCAAACAATTTCTTTTCTGAAAATTACGGTTCCTTATTTTTTTACATTATTGTTATTATTATTATTATTATTATTTATTTTATTTTATGTTCTTCTCAGTCTTCCACAGATCAGAGCACAGTGGATACCGATATTCCCTATAGACTAGCAGGATTGGCTTTTGCACTTATTCAGCTCTTAAGCATCATCATTCTGATGTCTTACATCGCCTGGCAAATATTCGTTCTGTTTTTTGTCATCCTAGCGATCTCCGTGTGGTATCAGGTTGGCGAACTAACTTCCAACAGAACTTGCAATTAGACCGAAATCTAGTTTTTGAAATGACACCAGTAGCTCCACTGCCAATTTGGAATGCCAAAATGGAGGCAAAGTTACTTCCTACCAAAGGTATCTCCAGGGTTAACATTGGACGATACTATTGTCCAAAAAACCCCTAATACTGATTTGAGCCTAAGATATTCCCTAGAATTGTAAATTGGTGCATATGTATGTTGCACCAATATGAACTATGAAGTAGGTAGATTCTTTTCAGTTCTAGTCCATAAAAGTTTAAAAAATTAAAATCCCTCTTTCTCAAGTTCTAAGACTATTGCCCTGAGGAATATTATCTGAGAGACTAAACATCAACATATATGAATTTTCTACAGGCTTACTACATCACCACAGCCAGAGAACTAGCCAGGATGACAGGGACTAAAAAATCTCCAATCCTGCATCATTTCTCAGAGTCAATTGCTGGGGCATCAACAGTCCGCTGCTTCAAGCAAGAAGCTCGCTTCCTTGCAAAGACTCAAAACCTGATAGATGATTACTCTCGCCTCACATTTCACAATTCTGCTACAATGGAGTGGCTTTGTGTTAGAATAAACTTTCTTTTCAACCTCGGGTTCCTATTTGTGCTGATCATCTTGGTAACCCTGCCAAGGGCAGCTATTGACCCTAGTAAGCTCTTCTACTTTGTCTTATAACAATTTTTTAACTTAGATAAAATAAAGAAAGGTTTAGTTATTTTCACCATGTGCAATATGTGATGCCATAAATCTTAGATACAGAGAGTAGAGTAGCTATAAGCCTATAGCCCCAGCATATGCAAAATGTGGTCTGTTTCTTTCACTGGAACTGAAAATTCTTTAGCATCCATGAAGAAGATAAGTCAGATGATTAAGATCCGTGTTTCAGGCATAGAGGCTCTCCTTTGCCTTGGGACTGATCTGACAGTGGGATATGAGATTTGCATATACTGGCATACTGTTGCTTACGGATAGTTTTATATGAGCTTATTTTGTGTGTTAGTATGGGTATGGCTATATGGGAAGTGCTATGCTAGTGCCGGTGTACAACTTTCCTCATCTTATCTCATAACTAGGATTAGCATGAAACTGTTCTTGGGAACTAACATGGTTATAAATGTAATGTCAGGCATGGCAGGACTTGCAGCTACTTATGGTTTGAACCTAAACGTTCTACAGGCTTGGGTGATATGGAACCTCTGCAATGTTGAGAACAAAATGATCTCAGTGGAGAGAATTCTTCAGTTCTCAAGTATTCCAAGTGAAGCTCCATTTAATATTGAAGGATATAGACCAGATCAATGTTGGCCAATGAACGGAGCCATTGAGTTTGATAATCTCCATGTCCAATACAATCCTTCACTTCCCATGATTCTTAAGGGAATTAGTTGCACATTTCCTGGAAGGAAAAAGATTGGGGTTGTTGGGAGGACAGGAAGTGGTAAATCCACACTCATCCAAACTCTATTCAGGGTGGTGGAACCCTCAAACGGAAGGATCCTGATTGACGGAGTCGATATTGGTAAGATGCATCTGCAGGATTTGAGGTCTAGATTGAGTATAATTCCACAAGAACCGACTTTGTTTCAGGGAACCGTGAGAACTAATCTGGATCCTCTAATGCGACATTCTGATTCAGAAATCTGGGAGGTAAAATCCTGCCAGTGATTTTAATATATTTTTGATTGAATTAAACGGCCTTGCTTCAACTATAACAATCCGAGATCTCAGGTACTAACTAAATGTCATCTTGGGGAGATTGTGAAACAAGATCAGAGATTTCTTGATGCATCAGGTACTTCAACGAAAACAAGTGTTACATTAACGTAGAAAATATGCAAGTATATCTTTGACTGTACAGCTGTACTTAACAAAAGTCAAATGTGCTTTTGTGCAGTAGCAGAAGACGGAGAGAATTGGAGTATGGGACAAAGGCAGTTGGTTTGTCTCGCTAGAGTGTTGCTGGATAAGAGAAGGATTTTGGTGTTGGATGAGGCTACAGCTTCGGTGGATACTGCAACAGATAATTTAATACAGAAGACAATAAGAGAAGAAACCAGTGACTGCACTGTTATAACTGTGGCCCATCGAATTCCTACCGTGGTTGACAATGACCTTGTTTTGGTGCTCGATGAAGGTATTAATACAAACCAAAAAGTAGAGAAACGTTCAGATTCTGCAGACACTAATGTCTGCAATCTTGATTAATTTGCAAAGCTCCGCTACATGAAAGGCGCAAAACAGTTAATATTACTAGCTGTATGTCTGAGTAACTCAATCTAATATTTCACTTACAAGGCTAATTGCATGCATTAATTTTAGAAATGAACATGTTAAGCACACAAGTGTATTATCTGAACTTCACAAAGACTTGTATTTCTCTATACATGTATATGTTTTTTGCACGTGTATTGATGTATGGGATCATAACCAAAAGATGTTAGTAATACAAATTTAGGGCGATGCTGATTAAGTTCTATATCGATCTTCTTAACTTGTTTTTTGGTTTTGTTTTTTTTTTCTGACTACCTTTTTATAAACTGTATTCTTCAGGAAAAATACTCGAGTATGACTCCCCTTCTGAGCTACTCAAAGATTACTCCTCTGCATTCTCAAATTTAGTGATGGAGTTTCTAAAGAGATCATCCAGAGATAATCATCAGATATCCTCATATTGATCCAGAGGCCAACTGCACAGCTCACATTTGAACTTGTTCAAGTCATCTACTCACATGAAAGTAGTAAAGTCAACTCTGTTGTTTCTGCACAAAGCGTTCTTGAGTTCATGCAGGGGAAGCAGACGTAACAAATATAAGGATTCCATGGCTGCACTGACAAGAAAAAACAGGCAGTAATTCGAACACCAGAAGCAAAGAAACTAGAGGTTTTGGATTAAGTTCACAGGAAAACTAACTTCATGTCATAATCTCAACTTACATGAAACAAAAGGGATAGGAAATTTAACATTTAGAGAGAAATAGTTGCTTAGCTATCAAGATTGTGATTATGAAATTGTACTTGGGTCGTACTTCCCAAATCCCATCTGATTTAAAAAGTGAAACTTTGATGGCGATGTTGGCTATAACTTACTAGTATAAAAGAGGAAACGGAAAAAGGAAATTGAAAAACGTGAGGAAGAAAGAGGAGAGAGGAGTCCAGAAAATCTTCCACAGAAATAAGAGGAAGAGAAAATGGAGGATGGAGGAAATGAGACATGTATATGGGCCACAAAAAACTCTCCAAGGTAGGGCAAAATTTCGAGTTCTGGTTTTACTTGGGACGATGAGACACACGTACATCCCTACACGAAATCTATAAGAGCATCTTCTATCAGTGGGCAGCTTCCTTGGGGTAAATTGACCCAGAAGAGGCAGAGAGGCCAAGGACCAATCCATGCAGATCCGATGTCTGGGCCATTTTGACGGATCAAAAACTGAAAACAGAACAACTCACTACACTCTATTTTGGGACTCAAATTTTGTTGCTCATGCACTAGCTAGCAGAGGAAGGAGACCCCATTTTTTAGCTTGAACCCACCTCTATTTTTGGATGTCAAATAAATTTTTTAGAGTGGTTTTGATTTATTTTAAATTTTCCAAACCAATCCATGTTCTATATCAACTAAACAACTCACTACACTCTATTTTGGGAGTCAAATACCCCTACACTCTATTTTGGGAGTCAAATATAGAGTTTGATTTGTTTTATTAAGTGGTCACTCCATATTAGCTGCCCAAACTGCCATAATTTGCCACATATGCAAACAACTAATTTTATTATTTTTGTATCACTACACTCCATTTTTGGGGTCAAATATGGAAGAAAGAAATGGGGGTGTTGGCAAATAGAGAGTGGTCACAATATTTTAGCAAAAGTTTCCAATGGGTCTATAAGATAAGTTTTATTATAAAAACAATAGTATATAGTGCTTGATGACATCACTTTGGACTCTATGAAGTGTATGCATTGAAGATGCTCTAAAGCCAATTTCTTATCCGAAACAAGCATGTAAGGGCTAATAAACATTTATCAGGTAGTGATTCAACAACTAGCAATGGGGACAGCTTTAGGAGAGACAGGTAGTGAGATAACATAAGTGGCTCTCTGATCCTATATCCTCTTTTCTTACTGAAAATAGGAAATAAAACCTTTCTTCAAAAGTTTCTTATCTAGTTTAGCGCCTTTTGTTTCCACTTTTGGTAAAATCCGTCACTGCCAACAGTGAGCGTTCAATAGTGGAAGCACATCTCTTTTGTTACCATCCTCTCTTCCTTCTGTTGGTAAAACCCTCCACTGGATACAGTGTGAGTTCACAGGAGGAAAAAACAAGCTCTTGTTTGTTGTCAGGATTCTCTGAGCTCTATGGCTTCGGTTCCATTTGGTCTTGGTAGTGATAGACATCAAGTGAGGTTTACTAGACCGTCTGAGGCTGTCGGAGTGGAAACATCTAGACAAGGCGCGCTTAGAAACAGTTCTGTGTCTAACAAGGACTCGTATGCTGATATAGCTCGAGGTAGGATGAAACAAACAATAGACATCACAGCTCTTCCTCTCCCTACGCGCATAGGTGATAAACCGGCTATTAAACTTTCTCGAGATGCGGTGGAAAAAGGCATTGAAGCCTGCAAGTTTGCTTTAATTGCTAAATTTGGAAGCTAAAACTCTGAACTTAGAAACCATTAGAGTGGTAGTCACTCGAATAGGGGATTTGCGCAACATTCAAGCTCTCACCTTTGGGGAAAGGATATGTTTTGTTGATTCTCTAATGAGGAGGACTATAATAGGGTTTTTAGTTGTGGTCCTTGGTATGTGCAGAGCCAATTGGTTAGATTCACTAAGTGGACACCGAATTTTAATATAGAAACTCATCGACAAACTTCTGCATTTGTTTGGGTTAAATTCCCAGGATTGCCTTTTGAGTACTGGGAAGTGGAAATACTCATGAGTATGGGAAGAGGACTTGGTAGTCCAATCCGTGTTGATCTAAACTCTCTGGAAAGGAATAAGGGATATTATGCTAGTGTGCTGGTTGATATCGACCTAGCCAATCCAATTCCGGACCAAATATTTGTGGAAGTGCCTGAACTAGGGATTGAATTCTGGCAGAAAATTCAGTTCGGATCAATTCCTAAGTTCTGCAACCACTGCAAGTTGGTAGGACACTTAGTTGCTGAGTGTAGGAATGCCGCAAAAGGGAACGACTCAATGGCACAAGATTCTACAGAGAACGTAAACTCAACAAATGATAGAGGGAAAGGTCCAAGAGAGCGCGGGAACCGGGAGGGAGGGGAAGAATGTCGAAGAACCAAAAAGGAGATCAAGAGAAATAAGAGAGCAGGGAATGGAGACCTAGACCACTACCAGTCTCTAATAGCACAGCTCCTGAAAGGCAGCAACAAGTAGAGGAGAATCAGTATGGGCAAGTGGACGATACTCAGACCGCAATTGAAGTGAATGGAGAAGCATTAGGAACTGACACCAGGGAGTCCTCTAGGGCTGAGTATGAAGTCCAACAGGGAAGCAGAAGGGATGGGATGAATCTAGACATTATCAATTATGAATTAACTCTCTCTGAACCACTCGATTCATGCATGGACACTGAGGATAGAGCCCTATACAATCTGGAATCAGGCAGATTCCATCTGTTGACTGATATGATAGACTCTGCGGAGTCGGAAGCTTCTGAAGTCGAGACGGAGCATTTCCATGATCGTATTCAGCTTGAGGAGGTGGCAGTGGCTGACCCTCGGCATCGAATGTGGAAAATTATTGTAACGGAGTTACAACAAGATCGGGAAACAATGTGGTAGAAGAGGGCCCGATGTCGAAACGTAAGGACTCGAACCCAAGGAGTTGCGCGGTGGCAAGAAACGGGGGCATACCTCGAGGCTCCAAAAATAGGAATCATCGATGAGGACTCCTATGTGTTTCTGGAATGTGCGAGGTGCAAACGAGGTTGCGAAAGCGAGAGAAATAAACAAGGTTAGAATAGAGAAGAAGCTTAGTGTTTTTTGCTTGCTTGAAACCAAAATCAGGCAAGATAAATATGATCTCATTAGGACCACTTGTTGTCCGCTATGGGAGCATATGAATAATTACAATAAGGATCCTTCGGGGCGTATTTGGATATGCTGGGACCCTATATTGATGGAATTGAATAAGATATCGGAGTCAGACCAATACATTCACTGCAAGGGGAGATTCAAACCTACCAATGAAGAGTTCCTTTTAACTGCAGTGTATGCCAGAAATACCAAAAACCTTAGGATGCAGCTATGGAGAGACTTAATTATCATCAAAAGCTCAGTGAATTCGCCTTGGTGTACAGCAGGAGACTTTAACAACATCACCAAAGCGGAAGAAAGAATGGGTGGGAGTCCAATGCATCCTAGAGAAGCAGAGGAATTTGTAGACTGTTTGCACAAAACAGAATTATCCGATCTGAGATTCAATGGGTTTTTTTACACATTGAACAATAAAGTAGAGGGAAAAGGAAAAATAATGACCAAAATTGACCGATGTATGGTTAATAGTCTATGGGAAGATGAATTTGCAAATTCCATGGCAGAATTTCTGCCCCACGGAGTCTCTGACCACTCGCCGATTCTTCTATTTTGGAATGATTTCAAGAGGAGGGCGACACCTTTCAGGTTCAAGAACTTTTGGCTTGAACACCCGCAGTTCCACACTATCCTCCACGAAGTGTGGACGAGTAGTATTGTCTCCAATCCTATGTATGTGCTGATGCAAAAATTAAAGCTCTTGAAGGAAAGATTGAAGCCGTGGGCAAGGAATAACTTTTCAAACATCCATGGAAGAGTTCAGCAGGCCAGAGAGAACCTATATGATATTCAAAGGCAGCTCCAATCTAAGCCTTTGGACCCTTGGTTGGGACAGAAGGAACATGAAGCTCTACAGAGATACAGTGAATTAGCAGGTATTGAAATCTCGGAGATTAAATGCAAGCAAGACAGTGAATGGATGCTAGAAGGAGACAAATGTACATCATTTTTTTTTAAATCCATTGAAGAAAAGAAGGCTAGAACAGGGATTTGGGCTATCCAGAATTCTCAAGGGACTGCTATCACAGGACAGGCAGAGGTGATCAAGACTATTATCGAGTATTACACTGGCCTTCTGGGAGCTGAAGCAGAGGAGATAAGTGATGCGAACTTCTTCAGTCAGCTGCAAGTCCGAAATACAATCTCTGACCACATGAAGGCCATCATGGAAGCGGAAGTTACTGTAGCAGAAGTAAAAACTGCTCTATTTGAGATGAAAGAGAACATAGCCCCAGGGCCAGACGGGTTCACTCTTATTTTCTTTAAGAAGTGCTGGGAAGTAGTCGGTCATGATTTCTCACTTGCTATTCTTAATGCTTTCAAATTCTGCAAGTTTCCTAGAGGAGTTAACGCCACTTTTTTATGTCTTATCCCTAAAGTCAACAATCCCACAAAAGTTGAAGACTTTAGACCGATAGCCTTGTGTAACACTATATACAAATGTATTTCTAAGGTTATTGCAAATAGGATTAAGATAGTTATTGATGCGTTAGTGCAGTCTAACCAATCAGCTTTCATTCCTGGCAGATCCATACAGGATAATATTCTTCTGTCGCATGAGCTTCTCCGAGGATATGATAGGAAGCACGACACTCCTCGATGTACCATTAAGGTGGACATAAGGAAGGTATATGATATGCTTAGTTGGGAGTCTATAAAGGCAATGATCAGGACCTTCGGTTTCCCGGACAACATGTATCAGTGGATAGACATGTGCATTTCCTCTCCTTCTTATTCTGTCATGATAAATGGTGCACCGGAAGGATATTTTAATGGAGGCAGAGGAGTCAGACAAGGAGACCCCTTATCTCCGTATCTTTTTGTGCTAGTTATGGAGATTCTCAGTTGTGTGATCAAGGAAAAGCTCAACAGTAGAGATATCCAGTACCATTCCAAATGTAAGAAAGCGAAAATCTCCCACCTAGCTTTTGCTGATGACGTTCTTATGTTCTGCAAGGGAGAGACTGCCTCCATACAAGCCATGAAGGAATGTTTGGACATCTTCGGAAGTGCAACTGGGTTACAGATCAATAAGCACAAGACATCACTTCTTGTGGGAGGACTTAATGATCAAGAAGCTATTGCTCTGGCCACCATTTTAGAGGTTGAGTTGATTAAACCTCCAGTGAAATATCTTGGTCTTCCACTTATCTCTGCTTGCCTGGGCATTAAGGAATGTCAACCCCTGATAGAGAAGATTACTCAGAAGATTTCTAATTGGAAAGCACGGGTCTTATCGCATGCGGGTAGACTACAGTTAATAAAGTCCATCCTGTTGTCCTTCCATACATATTGGGCACGAACTTTCATTCTTCCCAAGGCAGTACTCGAGCAAGTGGAAAGTATCTGTGCTAAATTCTTATGGACTGGTATGAATAATAGGAGAAGACTGCACCAGGCAAGCTGGAGTACAGTTTGTCAATCACAGGAGGAAGGTGGATTGGGAGTGATGAATACCCATAGATGTAATGTGGGTGCACATTGTGGGCTGATTTTCAAACTAGTCACGAAAGCAGAATCCATCTGGGTAGATTGGATATGGAAGCAACACATCAAATCCAACTACTTTTGGACTATGCAAGTCCCCAGAGACTGTTCTTGGACGTGGCGAAGTATCTTGAACAATAGAACCACAGCCAAGAAATTTGTCAAATATTCAATTGCAAAAGGGGAAGAAACACTGTTTTGGCATGACATATGGTGTGAAAGATCACCTCGATCGATCAACGTTTGAAGCAAAGGCAGAATGGGACTTTCCGCTGAATGCAAAGGTGAGTATCATCATTTCCAATGGAGAGTGGAATGACGCGGTCAACGTGATGCAGTCTCACACCTTACGAGAGGTTATTAGAGCAATGGACATCAATACCCATCTTGCATAGGATCAGGTAGTGTGGACGCCTCACCCAAGGGGGCTATTTACATCACACAGTGCTTATCAGGCCCTCTCACCAGTCAAGGACAAGAAAAGATGGCACAAGCTGGCATGGGGTAAGTGGGTGCTACCGAGACACTCATTCACTATATGGCAGCTGTTTTCGCAAAGTCTCCCGACTCAAGACAGATTGGTGCAAAGGAAAATCCTACTTTCTTCATCTTGTTGCTTATGTAATAACAGCCGGGAATTTTCAGGACATCTGTTCTTTGAGTGTCCGTATTCCAAGGAGATCATCTCTAGAGTCAAACGACTTCTTGGTATTGTCACTGATAGCAGAACAGCTAACAGGGAGTGGTCGTCGATTCTGCGGCTATGCAAACAGGCAGATGTGGGAAAGGTATACAAGGTTTTTTTCTGCGCTGCTGCAGCCTATATTTGGCGGGAAAGGAATGAACGCAGATTTCAGCACTCTACCAAACCAGCGAAGAGGATATACGAGAAATTGGTCAGAGATACAAGGAATTATTTGCAAGTCCTAAGACCAGAAATGGATGATACGGTCAGAGCAAGGAACCTATTTCAGCGACTCAACCTTGAAACCAAATTCAAGAAGCAAAGGCAAACCGAATGTGTTTGGAGACCTCTAAGTGGCAACCGAGTGAAAGCAAACACAGACGGAGCCTTGAGCAATAACGGTGCGGGCCGAGGAGGGATTATAAGAGACAAAGAGGGACAAGTGGTAGCTGGGTTCAGTGGCAGTGGAGGCTTGCTGTCGGTGATGTTCCAGGAAATCAAAGCTATCGACATATGCCTGCAAAGATGTCTCGATGAAGGTTACAAGGAAGTGGAGGTCGAAGTCCGACTCATTGAAAGTCGTGAATGCAATCAACAAGCTAGAGAAACCTCCTTGGTTACGTCTTGACATGCTTAAAGCTATAGAGATGAAAAGAGACAGATTCACTTATATATCCTTCTCTCATGCTTATAGAGAAGTGAACCGAAAGCCGCTTGGACTATCTAGCTTCTCTTCATGACGCATCTAGTTCCGTTGTACATTTTGTTCCCCCTTTAGATCATAGATTACAATGTATTGTAAATGACGACGCAAGTGGGCAAATCTATGTACGAAACAGTTAAATCAATACAGGTGAGGGTCTGCCTAACCCTAGCTTAATTTGGAAAAAAAAAAACATTTATCAGGGTGAAAAATGTTTTTTGAAAAAATAAACATTTGGTCTCTCTTTTTGTTGAAAGTAGTTTTCATCCAAAAAATATTTATTGGTCCAAAAAACATGTTTTATATGATAAATAACAAAACTTGTTTTTCAAGTTAAAAAATAATTTGTTCTTCTCACTTTCTCATCCGGTGTCATTAGTGAAAAATGCCAAGATATGTCAAGATATTTTGAGAAATATCACAAAATTTACTAGTTTGATAAATTAGCTTTTAAGAAAAAAAATATCAACCAAACATATATGTTTATTCAAAAATTGTTTTTACTTTTTGAAAAAATTTGATTTTTTTTTAAAAATGAGATCCAAACACCCACTAAAGCTCAGATCTAACTTTTACTCGATAAAACATAGACAGAATATATATATCACAATCTGTAGTTTCAACTGGAAGCGCCATCGGCTATCGTTATAAAAATGTCAATCCCAACAGAAATAAAGAATTGTATATCACACAAACTACATATGAGTAAGTTACTACTATAACTGTGAAGAAT
Organism: Coptis chinensis; assembly: GCF_015680905.1. Taxonomy (NCBI): domain Eukaryota; kingdom Viridiplantae; phylum Streptophyta; class Magnoliopsida; order Ranunculales; family Ranunculaceae; genus Coptis; species Coptis chinensis. The sequence continues at coordinate 62,764,075 of NC_141461.1, forward strand.
ATGGAAGAAAAGATCTTCCATGTTTAAATGCACTAATCATCAATCTCTCCTCTAGTTCACAAATCCTCAGTAAAGTGTTAAAGCGGGGTCTACTTTTCTATGAAAAAAATACCACTCGATATATACATTGGGATATAGAAGGACGAACTCCTCTGCCAATAAAGCGTCGGAATGGACAAGTACTTGTAAAATTTTAAAAAACAAAAAATTGTTTAATTTGAGTAATCGAACTATTATCCAAAAATAGACCAAGTAAATATGGAACTTACCTCGAGTTCATCGCCTTGTTAGCAATTCGGGATATGGCAAAAATACGGTACGAGAATAATTCAATGACTAAAAAAACGGTATGGTCAAATATTCGGTCAAAAATTCAGAATACGGTAATTATGCGGTGTTTAATTAGTACGAATTTTAAAAGATTGGTTGCAAAAATTCGTGATATTTTGTTAGTAAATATTAATAATAGTTGTCATTCACTACAACATAACAAACATATCCAAACAGTTTAGCTACGAAACATTGAAACCAATTGAACGGTTCACATAGGTACCTTCATTTACTTACTCTTTGATTCCACAAAATTATAGTTCAAACTTCAAAATACACATACCGTGGAATGATAATTTAAATATTGCTCAAAAAGTATGAGCAGGGACATAAAATACATAAAAAATAATAAAACAAAACATAATTTTCATTCAATTTATTTTTTTTATTTTTTAACAGCCAATTAATTTTTTAACCGAATTTTTGAAAAATTCGTCAAAAACCGTATTATACTTTTCAAGACAAAAAATCTCAAATTATTCCAAATTTTTCTAACATTCGGAAGTATTAAATGTATGGCCCTTCAAAGATTCGATCCGCGAATAATTCGGCGAATTGCTAACAAGGGTCCATCATTCACATGGGAGAAAATGTTCCTCATGAAAAATATCAGACTGCTAGCCTTGTTCCAATACTTGGCATCTTTAGAGGTCAGCATTCATCGGAGGTCGTGTGTGCTTCTATAAGCCCTACCTTTCCACTTGGTCAAATCTGGCATGATAGGCCTCATACTAAGAAAGCACTCCCAAACATTAACATTCTTAGCTCTGTCTAGTGTAATGATCAAGAAAGTTTTAGCGATTCGAGATGAAAGAAAATGAAGATTTTTATTGATCATCAATGGTGGTTACATGAATGCTCTCGTTTCTCTTTGTTTTTCAGTTATGAAAATATATATATATATATATATATATATATATATATATATCCTCTTCTCTCTCCTACTTAAGTTTTTTTATAATCGTTTTTTTTTTTTCAAATTAAGCTGGGGTTAGGCTGACCCCCACCAGTATTAATAAAAACTAAGATTTTCTTACATAGATTCTCCTTCCCATATCCTCATTTACAATATTGTGAAGATCATGATCGATAGGAGGAACAAAATGCAAAGTAGAGAAATTAACATGATGATCAAGACTAGCAAGATAGTTCGCAATTCTGTTCATCTCTCTAAATGCATGCAAAAAAGAGAAGAAACTAAATTTTGACTTTTTTTCTTCCATGGCAGCAAGCACATCTAGACAATACCACTGTGGTTTCTCCAGCTTGTTGATTGCGTTGATTGCTCTCAAGGAGTCAGATTCTAATTCAACATCTTTGTAACCTGCTTCGATGCATCGATCTAAGCAAATTTCAATTGCTTTCATCTCTTGAAAGATAACTGAATGTCGTCCTCCACCACTATTTCGACCCCCACCTACGTGGCAAACGTCCATTAGTAGGGGTCTCCATTTTTATTCATTTAATTGACATGGCTAAAGCCCAATTTACAATACCATGGATCAATGTACATGCCCATTAACTCATGTGTCTAAGGCTGAACCTTAGCCACATAACTTGCCACTAACGTACATTAATTTATGTCCAAATTCGTTTCTTATCAAAGAGATAATTATTAGTTGAGAGTTACATTCAATTTTAATTACAATTACTTAAGATACAAGAGTACCTGAGCTACAAGGAGTCTCTACTCTACCTATATAAATACCAAACTATTTTTCATACAGAACTACGTTTTTTAGACTTGATCCCATCGATAATTTGGGTAAGTAGGCAACCGAAAGGTACAGTCTCATCATTCTCTCGATCACCATCATATTTCTCACTAATTTTCTATGTTATTAATCTCTTTCATCACCACTTAGTGTTTTGATCATATTTGGTCGAAACATAATTGGCGCCGTCTGCGATTCTTATTCAACACCCTCGATCACGTTCTGCAAAAGTTATGACGAATATTAGAAGAGCTCAAGGTCCCGATGCAATTACTGACGATCATCGCGAACATGATATTGTCGTCTTATATTATTTGTTTGTAAGACTCTTATATCAGCTGAATGGAGACATTCTTGCATTGAAAAATTGCATTAGCCTTATTTTATGTTATTAGACGTCTTAAGCTTATTTCAAGGATAGAATAGTCGAAGTTTATCCGATTGAATATCCGCTGCGCAAGTTTTTTCGCAATGTCTACGGATCGAATCACAGAATGAAAAAGTTACCTTAGCGCTTACAACATTGTCTCTACCACTCATACAGTTAAAAAGAGACAAACTTTGGTTTCGCTAGTGGCTGATTTTCTTATTGATGATATTCCTATGTCGAACGCATTACTCAATAAGGAACACGTCGAACCCTAATTGCCATTACCTCCCGGGGGCGATGACTTGAAATACTTATTGGATATATCAGCTGATTACTAGATTTACACCGATAGTTCGCATAATAAGTCTAGCTCCGGTGGTTTTGTCATCTTGAAGCTGAATGAAGACATAATTGATAATGTCTTTACGTTTGGGTTTTGACGCTTCAAATAATATGGCCGGGTACGACACTGTCATTTGCAGTATGCGCACAACTCTTCAGTTGGGGCGACTAAGTTACGATTAATTATTCTAAGTTAGTCGCTAGCCACTTTGAATGATAATATGCGGCTCACGATGATAGAATGGTCGTTTATCTTAACTTAATTCAACGAATTGCATGAAATTTTGCATCTATCAGTATTGTGTCGTATCAGCGTTATGATGTAAGACATCCTGATTCTTTCGCATACTTATCTGTGGACAATCAAGTCGTCGCTGTCAAGACTGTACTGGATCAATAACTTATGCTGTCAGATGATTCTAACGAGCTTGGCACTGATATTGTCTCGGTATCTACCGACGACGATCATGCAGCTGACGATGCTCCGGAATTCTTGATGACCAAAAACTCTATCGCAACATCACTGGATTAACCACTTATGCTGTCAGATGATTCCAACGAGCTTGACACTGATACTGTCTCGGTATCTACCGACGACGATCATGTAGCTGACGATGCTCCGGAATTCCTAATGACCAAAAACTCTATCGCAATGGCACTGGATTAACCACTTATGCTGTCAAATGATTCTAACGAGCCTGACACTGATACTGTCTCGGTATCTACCGACAACGATCATGCAGCTGACGATGCTCCTGAATTCCTTATGACCAAAAACTCTATCGTAGCGGCACTAGATTAACCACTTATGTTGTCAGATGATTTTACGAGCTTGGCACTGATAATGTCTCAGTATCTACCGACGATGATCATGCAGCTGACAATACTCCGGAATTCCTGATGACCAAAAACTCTATCGCAGCAGCACAAGTCTTAATCATCTCCTTCATTGTTTGAGCAGAACGAACGATTTACTAGGCATCGAAAAAATTCATTCAGGACTATGTGAGCACCACTCTAAGGGGGTGAAGTCTCACTCACAGAGCAGTAACCCAATGGTACTAGTGGCCACACATCCCCATCGCTTTCTAAGTGAAGCAAACAAATTTCGTATTTTTTTTGTATTTTTGGTTTTCAAAATTTTGAAATTTCAAGTTTTTATCAGTTTTAGATCTATCATCTCATCCTAAGATCTGACGGACCAGGAGGAGTGTGAGATAAGGGTGGCACTATAAGAGTGGCACTCTAGCCTAACCATATATATATTATTTCAGTTCTAATGGTATAATTATGTTTCCATCGCAACCTTATTATCTCTATGACAAAATCTGATGAAGTTCCCACCTTTAGCTTCGTCAGTCTAAGTTTGAACATTTTTACGCTCGCTTAGTACGTTACTATCGCTACAAAAAAAATCTGACAAAGTTACCACGTTTAGCTTCGTCAGTCTAAGTTTGAACGCTTTTACGCTCGCTTAGTACATTATTGTCGCTACGAAAAAAAATCTGACGAAGTTAATACGTTTAACTTCGTCAGTCTAAGTTTGAACGTTTTTATGCTCGCTTAGTTCGTTACTATCGCTACGACAAAATCTGACGAAGTTACCACATTTAGCTTCATCAGTCTAAGTTTGAGCGCTTTTACGCTCGCTTAGTGCGCTACTTTCGTTACGACAACTCTGACAAAGTTACCACGTTTAGCTTCATCAGTCTCAGTTTGAACGTTTTACGATGTCTTAGTCTGTTACTATCGCTACGACAAATTCCGTCCAAGTTACCACGTTTAGCTTCGTCAGTTTAAGTTTGAACGTTTTTACACTCGCTGAGTCTAATTTTGCCAAGTTAAGTTAGCATTGGGGGCGTTTTTCTCTACATGGGGGCGTCTCGTTATATTTTATTTCAACTACATAAATCAACAACATTGTCAGTTTTCTACAGGTACGTTATCTAACACTACAACAATATTCAATAGCAAACCCATATTTTATTTTTATTTTTCATCAAAAGAATTTGTAGCTCTATGGTATTACATTCACACAATTATCTAATCAATTGTCTTTGTAAATTGTCTTACGGTCGCTCGATTAAATCTTAGTTTTCTTCTTCAAATTTTGCATTCGCTTCGCTTAGCGCTTTCGGTTACATATTTTCCGACAGTTTCATTATTTTTTCTAAAACATTGTGCCGATCTTTCTTCGAGAATTTTTTTTGACAACTTCATTATTTTTTTGAATGCATTGTGCCGATCTTTCTACGAGATATTTTCCGAGCGAAATTTTTTGACAGCTTCATTATTTTTTCTAAGGCATTATGCTGATCTTTCATCGAGAAATTTTCCAAGCGAAATTTTTTGACATCTTCCTTATTTTTTCTAAGGCATGGAGCAAATTTTTCCGAGCGAATTGAAACTTTCCAATAGCTTCATTATTTTTTTTAAGGCATTGAGTTGATCTTTCTCAACGAAACTTCTGTCACCTTCTTTAATTCTTCCACAGCATTAATTGACACATTTATGCACGAAACTTTTCTCCATCGACTCATTGTGAATATATTTTGCTCGTAAAATCGCCGTTTCTCCGTGCGGCAAAAATTCACATTACGTCAAATTTCTTAGCGAAAATTCTCTTCACCTTCTTTATTTATTCTAAGGCATTGAGATCATACAGAGCAAAACTTTTCTTCACGACCTTTTCGTGAATTTCTTTTGCCCGTCATACTGCCGTTTCTACCTACAACGACAAGAATAAACTTTTCGTCAGTCTTTCTGACTTAACCAAATTTTAAAATAACGAATAACAAATATTGACATACTCCTTATATGGCTATCAGAAGTCATTGACACCACTTTGTCATAATCTCTGCGATTTTTCGTAGTTTGGGCGCCACACTTACAAAAAGAAAAATCGCGCTCATCCACAAATTTCTTTCATTGTTTTTGTTAATATGCTCGACAACTTACAAATTAACATTAATTCCTTCCTTTTAACATGTTTCACGGTTTCCCTTCGTTCATGGTGTTACATGATATGGTACTTGTCAATTTTCGGTGGTTACTTCGTTCTTGCGACTTGCTTGGCAGCGTGTTTTCCATCAACATCTTCGAATTCCTCATTGGCTTATCTTGTGTCAATAATGTCATCTTCCCAGATCCTTTTTTCCTGCAAGTACAATTCCGATGACAAACTTGTAAATTTCTAATGATCAGACCCACCAAGTGTTTTACAAACACACATACAATTCCTAGATTAGTTTCCCTCATACATAAAGTTCATTGATATTGAGTTAAGCTCCTATTCGATATTTGTATGCCTTCCCACTTTACTTTGTCTTTATCTCTTTGGTTCCTTAGTTAATAGATTTCCTTTTGTCTAATATGACTCTCTTCAACAGTAGCAATATATACCGCACTTGCCACAAATTTTTGCGCCAATTATCCCACTTACATTTCCAGCAAGTTATCTCATAACCCCACCATTCAATTTTTAAGGTCAGCGTGGGTTGTGCTTTGATAATTAATCGATGAGGTTCATATGGTTGAATGGCATGCCTATAGTTTTGAGAAGAGGCAGGAACGCCTATAGTTTTGAGAAGAGGCAAACAAAGTAACAATGAGATCAAAAGAGAATCCTGATGATGCATATCTCATTAGTGTACTAAGGCAGCTTCATGCCATAACATAAATATGAGGATGTCACGTGAATTAAGAGTGAGGTCCCCGACTCGAAACTAACTATGTAATTGAAGTTATCCAAGTGCATTGGACAAAAAAAATAGTAAAAGAGCATCTCGTGATTATACTAGATGAACTGGAAGTGAAAACCTCCTGTGTTGAGCAGACGCCTAAGTGAAACTAGTGAAGGGTGCTTTATTGTAACTTCAATTCTATAATTGGAATTGATTACCAAATTTTGGAGCAAGTAAAGGAGACGATAAATAAAGATGTCAAATACGAACGAGAGAAGAAGAGAATACCATGCATGCATCGGCTTCACTTTTTCCTTTTCGTTGTCTGCGTATAAACGTTTCCACCGATTCGAAACTTGATTTCCAATTCCTCATCACTTGCTGCCTTGCCACTCCATATCACTCACCTTTGTATATGTTTCTCTTTTTTTTTTTTTTTTTTCCGTCTACTGTTTTGTATATGGAGCTTATCCCACACTTATATAATATTTCGTCGATCTAGTTTTACATTGCTGGTTAAACTCTTATCTAATCCGAATTCTTATCTAATCCGAATTCTTATTTAATCTAAATTTTTATATATTCCGAATTCTTATCTAATCCGAAGTTAGCATTCAGTTTTAGTCGCTAAAGTCTTCACCTTCGAATCTAATTCGTATTTAACTTCCTTTTCTTCCTATTATTACTAAACTGCCCCTACATTTAATTTTAACTGTCTAATCCTAATATAAATCTTCTACTAGCATGAGTAGTCATAATCAATTTTATTATTATTACGTAATTATTTCGGTACAGTTTTTGCCATCAATTTCTTTTGGAATTTTTTCTATGCCACCCATTTCAATTCTCACTTCAGCCATCTTTCATTTAACTACATTGCATCCCATATACGTTAATTTGACATTATTTCGTTCACAATAATTCATGACATTTTCCCGACAGTCCATTTTCCTATCGTTTACATTCACACGACACTTTGTTATACATTCCGCTCACTCTTTTCTTATTCCATTTTTTCCTTGATTTTTTCTTCTCTTCTTTGCCATATGAACTTTGTTCGCATGCCAAAGAGGGGGCGATGTTTCGACCCCCACCTACATGGCAAACATCCATTAGTAGGGGTCTCCATTTTTATTCATTTAATCGACAAGGCTAAAGTCCAATCTACAATACCATGGATCAATGTACAGGCCCATTAACTCATATGTCTAAGGCTGAACCTTAGTCACATGGCTTGCCACTAACATACATTAATTTATGTTCAAATTCATTTCTTATCAAAGAGATAATTATCAGTTGAGAGTTATATTCAATTTCAATTACAATTACTTAAGCTACAAGAATACCTGAGCTACAAGGAGTCTCCACTCTACCTATATAAATACCAAACTATTTTTCATACAAAACTACGTTCTTAAGACTTGATCCCATCGATAATTTGGGTACGTAGGCAACCGAAAGGTACAGTCTCATCATTCTCTCGATTACCATCATATTTCTCACTACTTTTCTACGTTATTAATCTCTTTCGTCACCACTTAGTGTTTAATCATATTTGGTCGAAACAACTACCATTGTATCCAGCAAGAACTCTCCCCCCTTCATCTCTTATAACCCCTCCATGTCTTGGCCCCTTATTGTTAAGTGCACCATCTGTGTTAGCTTTGACTCTACCCCTTGCAGGGGGATTCCAAGTGCATTCCATGTTGTCCTGCGATTTGAATTGAACCTCAATGTTTAGACTTTGAGAAAGGTCCTAGATCTCTTGAGGAAAATGGAAGGAGTTTATCGCTGAAAGACGCGATTACTGCTAGCATTTCAAGAAGGAAATTAGTGTCAAGTGCTACTAATAACAATTCTAAATCGACTGTGTCAAGGTTTACAAATTGGTTATGGAGGTTCTGGAAAGAAATCATTGTTCTAATACAGCAGTCGATGTCCAAATTCGGAGAAGTATAGTGGGATAGTTGATGGTGAACCATAGAACACAGTTTGGCCACTTGATAGAAAACTCAGCTTATCAAGTAAACTGATGATTCTATAACTAGGCTGATGAATTGATATGATCACAACACTTCCACCCTAGCTTTCTTCTTCGACCTGGATAGTGATTGAGGCAACCGAAACTCAGTAGAGAACATGAGTGTTTCTTCAACTGTTAACATGTGATAATATGGTATTTTCCTTCTATTAATTGTTTAGTCAAGTTTCCACCATAAATTTCGAATGAATTTTTTTGTGCTCTGGAGATCTATGAACTTTCCGGGGTATTACTGTACTGTATATTGTCAGCATTAGTAGCTTAGCATTTGGCCCCCATAGACTCAAAAGTTAAGTGCATTTTTGGTTATGTGGAACTCTCACATTTGATTTCGAGGTTAACCTTTCTGCTGATTCTGTCAGGGTCACTTTGAGTGTCTTAATGTGGACCTTAAATTTGCTTACTACTTTTTCTTACATTTATGTACTTAAGTTTGTGCTGAAACTTACAAAAGTGTATCTGTCCCATTTATTCTCCATTTATGCCTTTGAGTTTTTTTTTGGTGTAGTTCATTTTATTTTATGGTTCATTGACTTAGTTTTTGTTGAATATAGGAAAGATATTTATTGAATTTGACGCTGATGGACAACTAGTTGGAGATAATTCAAGTAGATATTCCAGTACACTTGGTGGAATTGCGAAAACTCATTGTCCAATTTTCTATGAAAGTTTCACAAACGTTCTTGATCAAACTAAGAATGCAATTTGGAAGAGTGTCAAGGTTAGTGTTGAAAATACATCAAAATGAATTTTTATTTATTTGTAAGTATATAAGATTAACATTGATCTGACTTCATTCTTATACAAAAAGAGTACCATGTTTTCGATACATATAGGAAATGTCAACTCAAGAAGGTCGGTAAGTCTTTCAGGGAGTACACGCATCGCCTTAGAGTTAAACACTATGACAAGTACAAAAATGATGACGAAAGGAAAAGGAACTGTCCTAAAGGAGTAAAGCAGGACAAGTGGGAGAGATTTGTAGACAATGAATCGAAACCTTTCAGGAAGCGAATGCGGTTTATTGGCAAGAAATCAAGACAAGCAGTAAAGTCTTTGCATACATCAAAGTGTAAGAGGATCAGCAAGAACAATCCATGAGTTGGTATGTTATTTTGCATCTTAATGTATGAGAAGTCAGAAAACAGTAAGTTGGTTCTTATAGCTTTTCTTCTATTATTTGTTTTTTTAGAAAAAGAGGAATCTTGGTGCTAAGTTCACCCGAACAGATTCTTACATAGCTATCCATACACGCAAAGATGGTTCTTTCATTGCTCCCGAGAGGATGGTGAGCTATTTAAATATTAAGTTGGAACTAGTTATGACTATTATATGTTTTGCTTTTATGTGTATGTACAAATAATTCGTTTTGTTCTTTGTGTCATTGTAATAGGCTAGAATTAATGCTATAATTGAAGTTGATCTGTCTAGCGTTGACTTAGACTTGGATAATGATCCGGTTGCGCAAGTGTTTGGTCTCGATAAATATGGCCGCATGTGTGGTATGAGTGCTGATATCACGAAGACTTCTCTTGTATCATCAGCTCCTGCCAAAGAGAAGCTTCACAAAGAGTACCAACAACGTACTATGGTTGAAGAGTGGGTTATGAGTCTAGAGAAACATATGATCAATCTCACCCAAATCTCGGTGGAAATGAAAGACCAACAAACAAATTCACAAAAGAGTGTTACTGCTAATGCAACAACATCTAATGTAATCTAATTATATCTCTTGAATTGCTTGAGCTACTTTTTGCAATAAAGTTATGCTTAGCTACTTAATTTGTTTTTCTTTGTTAATGTTTTTTTTTTTTTTGTAGGTAAGGGAACCAGCAAATACATAACCTTCACGAGGTATGCAACTGTGTGAAATGTTCAACATGCATAGAGAACTGATTGCTAAGGGAAGAGTGACGAAAGGAAACATTTTTTTTTATCCGGATGTCGATTCCTCAATGGAGATGTATAATGTCCAAGTATCTCTCATACTTGATCGTAGTGAGCGACTGTTTGGGTCGAAAAGGACATTTGGAGAGCTTCAGCTGCCCACAACATGAAATGGCCAACAATCTTTACTCGTTTTGTTTAGGTACGAATTTTAAATTTTTTCGATTCCTGTTGGGTGTCCTGCTATATATGGTTGAGGGTTTTGACACTATCAAACATATTTATCGTCATATTTAGTCGAATCAGGGGCCTATATCATGTTATAAACTGATTTGGGGTAACAGTTATATGAATAGTTATCTACACACTTAGCATCCAGGTAATGGACTCACTTATATATGGATTGCGATATGAATAGTTTTATGATCTTGTTGGGTTAGGATGTTGCCCTAATTTACTGAGTTTTGAAGTTATGTCGAGCATGATCACTTTTATATGGATTGCGATATGGATTGTGAGGGCCTGCATACCTTTTTTTTTTGCTTATATATTTGTTTGTAATGCTGTGCTGATGTGATCCTTGTTTTTCGAGCTGTTAGATTATAGAAAAATGGATAATACTTTGTGGCAGAAAATTGAAAGCCTTTGAAATAATAGTTTACCTTCTCTAGTCTACCAAAAGTTTATCTTTGTCCAGTATCTTGTTTCAGACAACACTGCACAAACCCTAATTTTTTATTTTATCTACTTTGTAACTAATTTTTGTGTAGCTTTGAAACTTGAAACTTTATCTCCTACTATTCGTAAGCGTGTTGAGGTTCTTAGAGAGATTCAGGTTTGTGTTGATGTAACTCTATTAGTGTTAAACTTTGTTGTGGTTAAGTTTAATTAGTTGTAATTAGTTGTTTACTGTGTTTAGTGAGGTTGTTGATTTAGAGTATCATTAAAATGTTTTCATTAATTCCGTTGCTAGTTTTTGTGTTACATTGGAGCTAGTATACTTGTATATATAATAGTCATTTGTTTTCTGTAATCATGTCTATCACTAGATCAATATGTCCTTCATTCAAAAGAGCTACGCTTAAATCAGTATCACACATGCTCTCCATTGTAAAAAACCATTTCCAATCCCTCACCAGAATTAATCTCTGTATTAACCACCCTTAGACTGTCCTTATCCTCTGTGAGTTCAGTTTGGTCATTATCAACATTCTCTTCAACAAAGCCCCTTTCAAAGCTTGCCACTGCCAAGACTGGACAACATCCTCAATTACCACTGTAGAGCTTTCACCTGTAATTAGAGCAACATCACTCGGAGGTGGTTCAGGGTTCTCTACACTTGTGCTAATAGAACTTTCATCTTGGGCCTGTGCATCCACATGCTCAAATAGTGTTGTGCCCCCCACTTCCACACCGTGATCAGTCCTCAAACAACTACTTTTTGGTTGTGTCACTGCTGTTTCCACTACTTGTTCTTTATCTCTTACTGACCTACGTTCGCTATATTGTTTTCTGCGCGTTCTCGACATATGGCCGAATTTTCTACAGTTGGCACACATCTTGTCTCGTTTCACTCTTTCTTAATATTAGCATCATGAGAACACTTTGGGAGAATATTTTGTTGACTCAATGTTATCGATTACATTGAACATCTTGTCTTATCAAATACCCTGTCCAAAGTGCGAACCCAGAGTATTGTGTTTCATGATGATTGGTGTTGTGGAGTTGTTACTCAAGTTCCTTACTGACTTATTTAATCATAGAAATTGTATGAAAATGTAGCAACTTTAGATTGTGTATAGATTATAAATAGGCTACTGAAGCATCTAGTCCGATTTTTCTTTTGGATTCTTTACAAATGATGATTCTTGATCACTGAGATATATTATTGTTTAAATCAATGTTTTGTACCGTGTCTAACTTCTGTGTATATTTTTATGTCTTGCAGGACTTTGAGGCACTTTCTAGCTTGACATCTTATACTCACACAAGGATATACAAGACTTGATAGTTATTAGTCAATGATATGATGTACAATGATATACAATTAGTTTGTTGTTTGTTGATTTGCATATACTAGAATAGCTGATGATTGTATCATTTTTTGGAATGGTGAGTCGTGGACAGATTTTGCCTACACTTTCCAGGAATTGTTTTTTTTTTAAGAAATTGCATTATCAATTGTTTTTCAGAAAGCTCCGTTGAGCTTGAATGTCCAGGTCGAATTTCTGTTTTTTTTTTTTTAAAAAAACTAAAATAAAAAAACCACGCCCCATAAGTGTCTATTAAAAAAACCACGCTATCTTAGGAGTGGTTTTTTTTTCAAGTGGCAAGTGTGTTTTCCAAGATAAAAGACACTTTGGTTAACGTCATTTAAAAATTAAGACATGCCTATAAACGGGTCACCATCCGACACTCAAAAAGTGTGGTTTTTCTCCATAAAAGATGCTTTGAAAGTGTCTTTTTGTGGCAATTTTGTTGTAGTGCTGTCTCTTACCTTTGGCTTAAGCACCTACAAGTAGTTCCTGATATCTCTTTCCATATTGTTAAAGACAACTGAAACTGGTTTAGATGCTTGCTGAAATCTTCTAGCATTTCTTTCCTTCCATATACAGTCCACTGAAGCACAAATAAACACTTTAAAAATTTCGCTCGTATCCTCGGTATTGCATAGTCGGATAAGAGAAGACCATTCTCTGTTCACGTTTCTGCTGTCAGTGAGGATACCCAACTTACTTTTGACTCTGGAGAAAAAGTCTTTGGAGTAGTTGCATTCGAAGAACAAATGATGGGATGTCTCTCTGCTGATGTTACACAGACAGTAAGAAGATTGTTAGATGATGTTCTTTTGTACTAACATTTCTTGCGTTGGGATGCTATTCGAGAAGAGTTGTCAGGTAGTGAATGAGTGGCGTGGCAGAACCCAACTTCCCCAGACCATTTTATACCACTGTTTCCTATCCCTTTTCTTTGACAATGCAAGATAGTCAATGTGGAGTCCAAATGATTTTGTCCTGACTCAGATGTCTATTGATATCAACTGTCATGGTAGTCTCTCTCAAGGATTATGATTGTATCCCATATACTGCAGTATTCCAAGAGCCATTAGTGAGAAGGGCACTCACTTTTGAGTTCAAGGGAAAATTCCATTAAGCTCTAGCTTCGGCATCTTCTTTCAATGGTGATCGAGAACACCATATATCATGCCACAATAAAGTGTCCTCTTCATTAAAGATAGAATAGATGATGAATTTTTGTGCTTCTTTTCTTGTGTTCAGAATACTTCTCCAAGTCCAGGAGCAGTCCTTGGGAATAGTCATAGACCAAAAAAACTTGTCTTTGATGTGTTGCTTCCATGTCTAGTCAACCTATATTGTGTTTTCCTGTGTGACTAGTTTAAAAATCAGTCCACAAGAAGCGCCAAGATTCCATCTGTGTAAATTCATTATTCCCAATCCGCCTTCTTCTTTTGGTTGGCACACAGTGTTCCAACTTGCTTGGTGATGCCCTTTCTCCAGACTTGGACCAGACCACAGGAATTGGGCACAAATTTTCTCTACCTGTTCCAACACTGTCTTAGGAAGGATGAACGTCCTCGCCCAGTATGTGTGGAGAGCCAGTAAAACAGAAATAATGAGTTGTTACCTTCCAGCATGTGACAGTAGTCTTGACTTCCAGTTGGAAATTTTGCTCGTGACTTTCTCTACAAGTGGTTGACATTCTCTAATGCCCAACCTAGCTAAGATAAGTCGAAGTCCAAGGTACCTTACTGGTGGTTTGATTAGTTCCACACCTAAGATATTAGCTAGAGCTTGAGCGTCTTGATCATGAACACCTCCCGCTAACAGAGAAGTTTTATGTTTATTGATCTGTAGTCCAGTTGCTTTACCAAAGACTTCTAGACACTCTCTGATAGCTTGTACTGATTCCAACTCTCCTTTACAAAACATGAGCACATCATCCGCAAATGCCGAATGTGATAATTTCACTTTCCTACATTTTGAGTGGAATAGGATAGACTTGTTGTTGAAGCTCCGTGAGAGAATGCAGCTGAGAATCTCCATGACCAAAATGAAAAGGTATGGAGATAAGGGATCACCTTGTCTTATGCCTCTTCCTCCCGCAAAATAACCTTCGGGAGCACCATTGATTATAACAGAGTAAGATGGAGTGGAAATACATAATTCAATCCAATTGCACATATTGGCCAGGAACTTGAACAGTTTCATCATGGCCTTTATAGAATCCCAGCTAACCATGTCATAAGCCTTTCTGATGTCCAACTTGATAGAGCATTGTGGAGTTCCGTGCTTCCTGTCATACCCCCGAAGAAGTTCATGAGATAAAAGGATATTATCCTGAATCTCGATCTGCCAGGGATGAAAGCTGATTAATTAGTCTGCACTAAATCATTGATAACTAATTTCACTCTATTAGCTATGACTTTAGATATGCATTTATAGACAGTGTTGCACAATGCTATAGGTCTAAAGTCTTCAACCTTAGAAGGATTGTTACTTTAGGAATAAGACAAATAAAAGTAGCATTGACACCTCTCGGAAATTTATAAAATTTAAATGCATTTTGGATGGCAGAAGTAAAATCATGACCAACTGTGGACCAACAACTAGTAAAGAAAAGAGGAGTGAAGCCATCTGGTCTTGGAGCTGTATTTTCCTTCATATCAAAAAGCGCAAGCTTGATTTCCTCAGGGGTGACATCGATTTCAAGAACAGTTTGCATGTGCGGAGGAATACAAGCTTTGATGTCTAAGTTATTAAAGAAAGCTTCTCCACTTATTTCCTCCGATATAGAGCCCAGAATATCAGAATAGTAATCAAGAATATTCTTTGTGACTTCTGCTTGACCGGTGATAGAAACTCCCTGAGAGTTCTGGAGAGCCCATATTCCGCTTCTAGCTTTCTTTTCTTCTAGAGACTTAAAGAAAAATGCAGTACATTTATCCCCTTCTCTCATCCACTCATTATCTTGTTTACTTTGGATTTCAGCAGCTTCAATGGTTACTAGTTCACTGTATCATTGTAGTACTTCCTTTTCCTTTTGTCCCTGGAAGGAATCCCAAGGGTTTGCCTGAACTTGCCTTTGTACATCATAAAGCCACTCCCTTGCTTGTTCTACTCTCCCATGAATGTTGGAGAAATTTTTCCTGGCTCAAGGTTTAAGCCTTTCCTTCAACAATTTAAGTTTTTGCATGAGGATATACATTGGGTTGGAGTAGATGTTGACCTTCCAAACATCCTGCAAGATAGACTGGAATTCTTTTTGCTCAACCTAAAAATTCTTGAATCTAAAAGGCCAAGCCTTATTGCCAAAATCATTCTAGGAGAGAAGTACTAGTGAGTGATCTGATACTCCGTGTGGTAGGAACTCAGCCATGGAGTTAGGGTGGCATGCATTCCATAAACTATTAACCAAACATCTATCAATTTTGGACAATATTCTACCGCTACCTTCCACCTTGTTACTCCACCTGTATAAAAACCCGCTATAACTAAGGTCAGAGAGTCCAGATTTTTGTAGGCATTCCATGAATTCTTCGGCTTCTCTTGGGTGCACGGGATTGCCCCCACTCTTTCCTCTTCTTTGGTAATGTTATTGAAGTCACCAACTACTGCCCACGTCATATGTACTGAAGAGTGGATAGCTTGAATGTCTCTCCATAGATTCAGTCTGAGAGTTTTGACATTTCTGGCATATACTACAATAAGTAGAATTTCCTCATTGGTAGGCTTGAACCAAACCTTGCAATGTATGAATTGATCCGATTCCTATAACTTAATTATATTATTTATATCCATCTTGAAAGGGTCCCAACAAATCCATATTCTGCCCGAAGGGTCCTTGCTGTAATTATTTGTATGATCCCAAGTTGGGCAACAAATGTTTCTAATGGAATCATACTTATCCTGTCGAACCTTGGTTTCGAGTAAACAAAAAACACGCAATTTCTTTTCTACCTGAACGTTATTGATTGCTCTAGCTTTCTCTACATCATTTGTACCTCAGACGTTCCAAAAGCACATCGATGTCATCATCTATAAGATTTGTTTTTCGAGCCTCTAGGACGGCCCCTTGCCTTCTTTCCATTGCTTTGGTTCTTCGAATTTGTTTCTTGGGTCTTTTTATTAGACTGATTTTTGCTCTCACCACATTTCCTACCAGATCTTGTGACTATGCATGTTGGTATTGTAGCTTCTAGAGAGGAAGGGTTAGCCCCACAACCCTCTACATCTGGTTCTTTGAATCTGTCATTAAAATACTCCACTTCATTCTCAAAAGTTTCAAGTATTTCACCTTCTTCTTCAATGCCAGTCAACAGATGAAACCTTCCTGGTTCCATAGTAAAATTCATCTCAGCATCCCTGCCTATTGACATGCTAAGAGGAGCAATCTCATGTGTTTCATGAAGGGCTACAACACTCATGTATTCATCCATATATTCTTGAGTCACATCTGGGTTTTCTTCCAGTTCAACTCTATCCCTTTCCTGGCAAACATTTGTTCTCTGAGTCTCAGGAAAATCTGACAAGAAGTGAAATCTTCTAGTTTCCATGCTAAACCTCATAAAGGCCTCTTCTTATATCCCCAAGTTAAAGGGCTCAATACTATCGGTCCTATGAACTACCATCGTCTGTGACTCTATCATCTCTTCTGCTGTGTCAGAAGGAACAACTAATGGTGATTCATCTGTCCCCAACCCTTCATAGTTCTCATTTGTCTCAACTGGGCCATTTTCAGAACTCCCTTCAGCATGTGCATTACTAGGCCTTGCTTCCTCAGTTGTTCTACCTTGCCCTCAGCTCTGGGTCTCCATGCTTTTTCTTGGTTCCTCCTATTTAGTCTCCTCTGGTGGCTCTTGGACAATCTCCTGCCCTCTGTTGGTTCCTCCTGTTCCATTAGTTCCTTCCCTCTATTGTTTGTCTGGGGATTTTCTACCATGTTGACTTGTGCTGCTGCATCCTTGTCCTTGTTAACTTGTCTACACTCTGCAACAATATGACCCACAATCTGACAATGGTTACAAAACTTTGGAAGAGATCCATATTGTATCTCCTTCCAAAACTCAACTCCCAGCTCAGGCACCTCTATAGATATTTTGTTAGGGAGAGGATTCTTGAGGTCTATTTTAACTAGAACACTCGCATAATATACATTCCTTCGTTCCAGTGAATTCATATCCACTCGATTTGGACATCCCACTCCGCTTCCCATACTTATCAAGATATCAACTTCCCAGTATTCAAACGGCAATCTAGGGAATTTTACCCATATAAACCCAGAAGTTTGCTTATGAGTCTCAATGTTGAAATTGGGAGTCCATCTGATAAATCTGACCATTTGTCCCTATATATACCATGGACCACCAAATAGTATCTTGCTGAAATCCATCTCATTGGAGAACCTGAATAAGATGTATCCTTTCCCCAAAGGCGATAGCTTAACTGGTGCTGTTAGACCCCACTCAGTGTTGACTACCGATCTGGTGGTATCTAAATTTAGTTTAACATTCATTCTCGCTATCAGTGTAAACTTGCAAGCTTCAATTCCTCTTTCAACCGAAGCTCGAGGGATTGAAATTGCAAGATTATCTCCTTTTCGCGTTGGTAGTGGTAGAGTTGAAACATCCACTGTTTGTTTCGTTTTGCCTCGAGCTTTGTCTGCATAGGATTCCACATTTGTAGGGGCAGTAGAGGTATTGTGAGTATTTCCTTGTGAGGATGTCTCTGCTCCATTTCAAAATGTTCCACTGACATGATGTCGATCCATTTCAAACCCTAGTGGAACCATTTGTGAAGGAACTTGAATGGGAATGTTACCATTGGCCGGATTCTCAAATTCATACAAGTCCATGCTTGTTCAATATTAATGCTTTTCTAAACTCATCACTATTAGCAGTGGAGGATTTTACTAGAAAATCCCCAAAAAAGCCTAACAACAACAAGATGATGGAATAAAAAACCAGAGAAGATGAACCAGGAGAAAAAGTACGGCCCTATCTTGTTTGGAGCTTTTCTGAACTCGTCACTGTGAGCAGTGGAGGGTTTTACCAGAAAAGCCCAAAACAAAAAACCCCACAACAATAAGATGGAGTCGGAGACCAGAGGAGATGAACCAAGAGAGGATCTATAGTAATCACTTCTTTGGAGCTTTTCTGAACTCGTCACTGTGAGCAGTGGAGGGTTTTACCAGAAAAGCCCAAAACAAAAAACCCCATAACAATAAGATGGAGTCGGAGACCAGAGGAGATGAACCAAGAGAGGATCTACAGTAATCACTTGTTTGGAGCTTTTCTGAACTCGTCACTGTGAGCAGTGGAGGGTTTTACCAGAAAAGCCCAAACAAAAAGCCCAACAACAACAAGAAGGAAACGGAGACCAGAGAAGCTGAAACAAGAGAAGAAGAATGGTGATCGAGTTTCCAGCTTCACTCACTCTTCCTCGATGACAGTTGTTGCTATTTAAAAAAGGAAAAACATGTGGGAAGTAGATAAGATAGTCTTACCAACCAAAGTTTACTAGAACATGAAAGCTTTTAGCACACAGGATCGCTTGTATCTAACTACTAAGTTACTCCTAGAATCTCCCCACTAAAGGTCCCCACTTTTACTCCTTGACCTAAAATGTGTAGGCAAGCCTGTTTTTAAAGAGATCAGTAACTCAATTGTGTAGCGGGGGGTTCGAACCCCAAACCTCTGGTATCATCACCCAAAGGTTCTTTTATAATCATCATTTTCACTAAAGCCCCAATCACTTGCTGACGTGTGTCTATCTTCCTCTTCTTCCTTCTTCTTTCCCGCCCTTTCCTACAACATACAAATTAGAAAGATATCGAATTTCATGTTGATATCTCAGTTTATAAACGAAATTAAGGGTAGAAATATCAGTTGGTACGATATTTGACCACCACATCACCCCTCTCGAAATCTTTAAATTTCAAACCTCAAAATTTAAATTTTTTGAGAAGAAACGAAAAACGATTTTTAAAAAACTTGAAAATAAAATAGTTATTGTTGGAGCACAAAATATTTGGCCCAAATCGAAACTATAAAAACTTCTCCTTCTCTTTCTTTAACTTTTACATCTTCTAAATCTAAAAGCCAAAAAAACAAAACAACATCGACTATTTAAAGAAGAAAAACTCAATCTTCTTTGAAAACTTTTTTCTTTATGACTCTTTGGAGATTATTTCGAACTTGTTCGTTGCTGCATTCTCTGTCACACTTCTTTGCTTGAAAACAGGTTAGATTTCTAACCTTGTGTCTCTTTATTGTTTTTGGTAGTTAAAAATCAAAGGTTTGAAATTTGCACATATAAGTATCCATCAAAAGCTAGTGAGAGTGAAAAAGAATTCACGGACCAACATAATTACCTTTTTTTTACCCAATCAATATATAACAGCTAAACTTAAGTGTAAATTTACCGGATTACCCTTATGTAAAATTCTGAATCGTTACACATGATTTCAAATAGATTTCGAACAAAAAACTGCTAAGTGATTGAAGAGAAGTAACAAGAGAAAGAGATAATAAGGAAATAGAGGTGGCCAAGGTTCTTTGTTGTGGTGGGGTGGAGGGGGTGAAATGGGTAATAATAATATTTGGTGATGAACTTATCAAAGTCTATTGTGAGAATAGTACAAGAGGACCAATTTCGGGTCAAAATCACTCTCTAGGACAACCCTTTTTCGAAATCACTCACAATGACAATTTTTGAGTGAAAATAACCCGTAACGACAAATATCCCAGATTTGAAATTAATATTTTCCGATTTACCTTTTCTGTCGTTTTAGTATGAACAATGAGTGTTTATATCTCATGTTGAGGTATGAACAGTGTTTGTTCGTACCCCAAATAGGTGAACATACCTAATGATAATCACCCAAAACTGTATTATAAAACCCCATAGAGACATAACATTTCGGTTAATTATGTGCTTAATAATCATGAAATAATCGTATTTTCGTGTTTTTGCAAAGTTTGCGCAACTAACGTAAAAATGAGTATAAAGCCAATATTTAAGCACGGAATAGTGTATCTACGTAAAGCTTTCCGAGTTAGCTCATGGAAAGCTCAACAAAACCCACCTAAAGCCCAGGAACTCCAACAGAACAATTCCAAGTCAGAAAGGGATTACGTGCACATAAGTATCAGACTTCCAATGCTCATATCTTTTGAACCGAGACTCCAATTTTGGCGAGTGAGCTACTCAGACGATTAGTGCGACGAACTCTACGCAAAAGCAAGAAGTTGTAAAAATACCAAAAGACCGGCCTACCACTGGACGCAGCATGTGGACCCACTCTGTGGGCCCACAAGATTGGATGAATCATCATACAAGTCAAGACAAAATGTGCAAATTATTGGCACAAATTGACACCTTGCATGACATTAATTAAGTTGAATATATTTAGGTGCTAATAGTGTAAAAAAGTGCAAGGTGTCAATTTGTTTTGATTTGGAGATAAGATAGAAGTTAATGCGGTTAATGGTGGGAGTTGGTTCACGTGGGTGAAAAGAGAGAAGGCTTGAAATGGGATGATTTGTATTGATTTTTGGAATCACTCCATTCATTCCACATGTTCATGTATGTTATTTTTCTAAGTTAATTGTAATAGTATTAATGGAAGCTAATATAGTTTTCTAAATAAAAGTTCTTACTTTTTAGCTTAAAAATTCTTCTCTTTGCACTCTTCTTCTTCTTTAATTCAGCATATAACAAACATCTTTTGCATATCTTTCCTAGGATCATGAGCTAAAACCCTCCGAAGGGGAGGGTTAATGATGATCATGTGAGGATCAGTGCACGTTTTATGGTTATAGAATCACTGCTTAGAGGCTTAGGTTTTCTTTGACGACCCAGTTACAAAATGACTGAGACCGACAAATTTTGGAGCCTAGAACATTAGAAAAGCTAGCGCACGCAACCCATTAACACTATGATCACTCGCGCGTGTGAGTGTTGGAGAATCCAGTTTTTTATATTTGTCCTAATGGCGTGAAATGAAACCAGGAGTTGAAGAGCCATTTCAGAGATGAAATACCTCGACAACTCCTCATGCTAGCAAGATGTACTCAGAGATAAGTATCTCTTGCTAGGGATCGATACTCGAATCAGTTTCGGGTTTGCCTATGAACCTGAGACTGATTAGAAAAGAGGTGATTTTATTCCCTAAAAATATATGTAACTAATCTTGCATGAGTAGATTAATCCTCTCCTTATCTTTCTCTCTCTATTTATTTAAGAAACAATTTGCAAATTTCAGATAACTTGTGTAGTAAGTAATTGTTAGGAAAAAGAAATCTTCAAAATACCAAAACAAAAATCCTTCTCACTTAGTTCTCTAAGGTGGTAGATTTCAATTGTGATATTATTCTTGTCTTAAAGTTGGAACGAAACCCTTACTCTAAACATACCAACAAAAACATGTGAGTAAGAAAAAATTGAGTTTTAGCACGCAGTAGGTAGAGAAAATCTAATTTCATAAGATACTTAAAAGTGCTAACATCAAATGGCGTCGCTGCCATCCTAAAGATGCAAGGATAATACGTTACAAGCTGGAATTATCTCCAAGGGGAACCGCCCCACTCCTAACCCTCCATCCTTTTCGTTTTTCGTTTTTGAGTGCGTTTCGTTTGTAGTTTCTTCGCGTTTCGCTACTAATCCCGTATTGTTGTTTTGTCTCGCTTACAGGAACCACAAGCACAGACCTGGAACAGCATCTATACCAATTTTTAAGACTTCTAGGAAAATTTCAGCAAACTGTGGATTTGTTGGATCGCATATGCGGGAAGATTAGTCACGTCCTCGAGTCATAAACCTCGCGTGAGCTATCATATTAGTCGCGTGCACTAGCCCTTTAGATCTGTTACAGTCCAGATTTCAGTGCAAGCACAACCTGTTCTGTAGCACTCCCATAGGGGTCTGAGCCCAGGCTCTCTGTTTTGAATTAGTCTAGTAACTTCTGGAATCAGGACATTCACAAGTTGAAACGACGGTTTCCTTTCTTTGGTGGAATTGCAGGATGCTTGCAGGTTCTAATTTTTATTATACTTTTGCATTATTCACATGTATTTAGTTATGATGTTGTAGGTAATGGACTATTATTTGCGTATTAGGTTAGAAATATGTATGAATCATGTGAATACGCCTGTTAATATATATATATATATATATATATATATATGTATGCAATTCATAATCACTCAAATTATATATATATATATATATATATATATATATATATATATATATATATATTTATATATATGTATTAGTGATTATGAATATATAATGTATATATATGTGGATAATGTTTTGCATTGTTATATATGTATATAGTATCCATCACGTTGTTATGTCTAAATCACATTGCTTTTAGTATTAATGGTGGCCTTTTAAGGGGTGATTTACTTCTAGGGGCAAAACAGACTTTTTACTAAAAAAATAGGAAATATGGAAACAAAACAACAAAAAAATTGTACTACACATGAACAGGAACACAAACACGAAGGTACGCCTGATAGTCCAGCTCGGGATTATGATGAGGATGAACTTGAAGCGCTAGTGGTGAAAAGGTATGGGGAAGGATCCGTTGAGAAACTTCTCAGGAAGAGGATGTTGTGCATCCATGAAGAGTTATTACAAGGAGAGGAGACAGACCATGATCGTGCAAGTACTCCAACAACAATAATAGGTGCAAAAGATAGAAACGGAAAAGATGGAGAAGAAGTAACTGTTAGAGAAGAAAACTTGAGATCCGGAATTATAGGATCTGAGGAAACCGGAAACAGAGGTGATAGTCCAATAGGCAAAGGAACGATACAGCCAAATCACAGTAAGAACACACAACCAATACAAGTGAAGAGTTCATGGGCAGACGTGATAGGCAAAAAGGCAGTAGGCAGTGCTGAACTTTCGTATGTTCCCCCCACCATTGTCAATGGGAAGCCAGTCATACATGTGACCAGTAACCAATTCACAGAGTACAACAAGAAGTTTGAGAATCTTATTGTGGGATCTTTTGTGGGGAAGAGGATGAATTATAACTTTGTAAAGGATATTGTTAGTCGGACATGGAGAATAAAGAGTTTTGTGATGAAACCATATGGAGACACTATGTTTACATTCAAGTTTGAGACTGATGAAGATAAGAAATCAGTTTTGGACATGGGATCCTTTCATATTGCAAGTCAGTTGTTTGTGATAAGGCCGTGGAGAACCTTTGTGGAAGCAGAGACAAGAGAGCTAAAGACTATACCAATTTGGGTTGTTGTAAAAGGCTTACCTATGGAGATGTGGAACAAGGATGGGTTCAGTCAAGTCGGAAGTGCAATAGGGATACCAATGTTCACTAATCGATTGACTGAAAACATGTCTAGAACAGCGTATGGGAGAATGTGTGTGGAGATTGATACTGACTGCCATTACCCAGATGATATTCCAGTGATACTAGACCAAAGGAGAGTATATAAAGTATCATTCGAGTACCATTGGAAACCCCTGAGGTGTACGGAGTGCAAGATATTTTGGGCATTCGAATCAAAGATGTCCAAATAAGGAGAGCGAGGAAGTAGAGCACAATCACAAAGTGTGGCTACAGAAACAAGATAATAGTAACAAGGAAGGAGAGAAGATGACACAGAGACCGAAATCTCAGCAGGAAGAATGCCCAACACAAAAAGAAGGAACAGCAGAAATCCAAGAGGTGCACGAAGTACAAAACGATGAGGCAGAAGTTGGGTGGGAATCACCAAGCAAAAGACACAAGTGCAAAGCTCGGAATATTCAAGGGGGAGTAAACATAGAACAAAACCAACTCTCTAAGGGGCATGGTGAAAAAAGAGAAGAACAAAGGGAATGTACTACTAGAAACAGCAACAAGCAGATTCAAGAACATGCAAAGGGAACTAATACGAAGGAGATAAAGAACACAACGCATACAGAGGTAAAAGGCACAGGTGAGCAGAAAGGAAAAGGAATGGCTACTGTGGAGAGTGGGAATCAACAAAAGGTACCCACAACATCAGGAGGAAGGCAGAATAGAGTGACTACCAAGTATGGTCACTATAAGCATTCCAGTGTTGCCAAATGAATGTACAACTGTGGTTCTGGAATATGAGAGGGTTTAACATGGGTTTCAAGCAAGTGGAAATCAAGGAAATGATAAGGAAGTTTGATATCAGTATTCTGGGATTAGTAGAGACAAGAGTGAAAGAAGAGAATAGAGAGTGGGTGTTTAATAGGAGTTGTGTACAGTGCGAAATGGAAGGAAATTATGTGGAAAGTGATCAAGGCAGAATTTGGTTCTGCTGGAACCCGAGGGTATGCAAAGCTGAGCTAGTGAAAAAAGAATCACAACATATAACTATGGAAGTTACCATGATTACAGGAGTACAGTTTATAGTTACGATGGTCTATGCAAATCTGAGATATGATGGAGAGAAGGGCTATGGAGAAATATAGTGGATCTATCGTGCATAATTCAAAAACCATGGATATTACTTGGTGATTTTAACACTATACTTAGTCCACAGGAGAAAGTAGGAGGGGCAGAGGTAAATTTCGCAGATTTCACGGATTGTGTAACTTCAACAGGCCTAGTGGATATGAAATACAAAGGGAACACTTTCACATGGAGTAACAAGCAAAGGGATAGAATAAGTAGTAAGCTAGATAGGGTGATGACTAATGCAGAATGGGTGAGTGATTTTGGGGATTCTGAAGCTAAATTTCTAAACCAGGGGGCAATTTCGGATCACTCATCAATGGTGGTCAACTCAAACACGCAGATAAATCGGGAAGAAAAAACCTTTTAAGTTCTTTAATTTTTGGTGGAAGGAACAAGGACTTATCAGCAGGCGAGTGGAGGCACCGTGGGGTAGCTCAAGAGTGGGAAATCCTATGTATATCCTAATGAAGAAACTGAAAATCACAAAGGCAAAGCACTCATTGAATGGAATCAAGAAAGAATAGGGAATGTGGAGTATAGAGTACTTTCGAAACAAAGAAAGAACTGGAACAGTGCAAACCGAGCTGGTACATCCATTGAATCGAGAGCTCATTGAAAAAAAGAAAGGAAACCATCATAATACATGTGAAAGCATTTGTCAGCGAGGAAGGGTTTTATAAAGTAAATCGAGGGATCAAGTAATTAGTGTGGGAGACAACAACACAGAGTAATTTTTTCAGGTCGGTACAAGCAAGAAGAGTAGTAAATAAAATAACATGCTTACGGGATCGAGATGGAAATTATATACAAGATGTGAATGGAATTGGGGATGAATCGTAAAAGTATTACAAAGAGCTCTATAGCCCGGATCGGTTGCCAAACATTGATCTCTCTATCTTTCAAGATATCGGGGCAAAGCTGACAAATTAGTGAAGAAGATGCGAGAGGACACGGAAAGGGAAGTTACGAAATGAGATTACAGAGGTGTTGGCTGATATTGATAATGATAAAGCTCCAGGGAGCGATGGATTTTCTTATTTTTTCTTCAAATGTGCATGGAGGATAGTTGGGGATGACTTCACAAGGGTCGTTAGAAATTTCTTTACATCAGGGCAACTACTGAAGGAAGTAAACTCAACGTGCATAACACTAGTGCCTAAAGTTCAGAATCCCTCATCTCTGGGAGAGTACAGACCAATAGCTTGTTGCGGAGTAGTTTACAAGTGTATCACAAAAGTAATGACTAGAAGAATGAAGAAGCTTATGCCCAAAATCATAAACAAGAATCAATCAGCTTTCATTGTGGGGAGGAGCATCCAAGATAACATATTACTGTCGCACGAATTGCTGCATAACTACCATAAGGATGAACATCCACCTAGATGTGCTGCGAAAGTGGATTTGAGGAAAGCATATGACTCAGTGCGATGGGAAGCAGTCGAATTTGCTATGCAAAGGATTGGTATGCCAAGAAGGTTATGTGAATGGGTAAAGAAGTGTGTGGAAATAGCTCACTACTCTATAATGGTGAATGGAGCCCCTTATGGATACTTTAAGGGAAGAAAAGAAATACGACAAGGCGACCCCATATCCCCGTACCTTTTTGTAATGGTCATGGACCTTTTTCGAAATCATCAGTCATAGTGTAACAAATAATTTGTATAAGTTGCATTATAAGTGTGTAAACCCGGTTATCACTCACCTATATTTTTGCAGATGATTTGGTGGCGTTCATGCATGGAGATGTTCAAGCGGCAATGCACGGTTGAGAGAACCTCAACACTTTTAAAGCATGCTCGGGCTTGAAGTAAACACTCGGAAAAGCCAAATATACTTAACAGAGAGTGGATGACAACGGTTGTGAAGAGATAGAGGGCTGCAATTCCCAAGAGGGAGAGTTACCCGTGAAGTACTTGAGACTCCCATTGATTACTACAAGATTGAAATCCACAGATTGTAGTCCTTTACTCTTAAAGGTTACACGAAGAATTTAGAATTTTGGAAGGGAAAATTTCTCTCTTATGCGGGGAAGGTCGCTTCATCAAGGCGGTGCTAAATAACTTGAGTGTGTTACGGTTTGCATCATTCATTGTACCTCGAGGAAGATTATAGATGACATAAACGGTTTGTCGCGAGAAACTTTCTATGGACAGGCCCCACGATTGCAATCGGTCGCATGCTTTGGTTCGATGGGAGGATCTTTGCTATCCTTATGCAGAAGGAGGGCTGGGCATTCGCAACCTGGAAAAGGTGAATCAAGCATCGAATATGAAGCATATTTGGAAGATAATCACAAAGGCAAACAATCTATGGGTTGAGTGGATCCAAAAGAACTTAATCAAAGATAGAAAATTCTGGCAGCTGAAGATTCCACACAACTGTTCATGGAGCTGGCGAAATTTATTAAAGGGTAGAACAGAAACAGCTCAGATAGAAGTGAATCAGATTGGAGATGGAAAGAATACAAGCTTCTGGCTAGATCCCTGGCACCCAAAAGGTATGTTAACAAAAAAAATTCCACAAGCCTTTCTCTACAGATCTCTCTGCCACCTTAATGCAAAGGTGTCAGACTTCATAGTGCAAGGGAACTGGGTGTTCCCAGACTACATAAAGAATCAGATCAAGGAGATAGTAGAAGATGTCGAAAAGAGGTTGAGATAATGGGGGGCGATGACAAAGCGGTTTGGAGTTCGCCGCTTAAGGGAGGGTACAATCTCAGAGATACATATGAAGGTATGAGAGGAGTCACGAGGCGATAACATGGAGTAGCATTGTTTGGTTCTCAAATCGCATCCCTCGCCATTCTTTCATAAAATTTGGATGGTGTTAGTGGGGCGCTAAAAATGCTAGCGAAAATGAAGGAGTTCAAGGTGGTTACGACCGATCTATACGTTCTTCTTTGGAGAGAAGTGGAGATCGAGGAACACTTTACTTCATGAGTGCGGTTTCTCCAAAGCGGTGTGGTACACGGTTTTGGGCAAAATGGGTTATCCGCGGAACAATGGCAAACTCATGGCGGGAGGAAATTGATTGGGTAAGAAGAGTACAAACATGGAAAGGGCCAAAACAAGATGCGACTTCGACCGGGTGTGGAATGCATATAAACTTTGGATATGGAAGGCGAGGAATGAGAGAATATTTGAGAATAAACAAACTTTACTGATGGAGTGGCGCAAGGATACTAAGGGATGTGCGAATCAAGATACAAACAATGGAGATAAAGATGCGGAAGGACGAGAGAAGAAAAGACTTCCAAGAGGCGTGGAATGTAAAAGTCGACCGCGACAACGTCGGACAAGATATGTAAATGGGAAAGGGCAGAAAATGGAATCTCAAATCTAAATTCGATGGCGGTTTGCAAGGGATGAATGGGGGTTAGGCGCCATAGCTAGAGATGGAAATGGGCAGTCATAGTGGCGAGCAAGGGAAGATCGAATAAGCACTCTATTGAACCGATCGAATTGAATGGGGTAGAGCAAGGACTGAAAATGGTAGTAAGGCATGGCATCAAGAAGATGCGAGGGCAAACTGATTCCAAAGCCGCGATTGATTTCGCTCTTTATAAACAAAGGGCAAACACCATGGCAGCCGAAAAGATGATGAGGAGTATTAATCGGTTGAGGGAGCAACTAGAAGACTTCTCCATCACTCATGTGTCTGAGAAGCAAACAAGCTAGCCGATGCTTTAGCTAGTAATATTCCGACAGGTAGCTACATAGAGTTAATTCCCAGTTCCTTTACAGAGGATATAAAAAAAATTATTTATGATGATGCCACCATAGGTAAAGAATATGTAAGAATGTAACAAGCTATGATCTTTATTATATTAATGAAAAGGGGTAGGGGACCTCTATAACAACCTCGCTTTTCCACCAAATATATATATATATATATATATATATATATATATATATATATATATATATACTTATGAGTAAACTGTCATGCTTAATAAGTTGATTTTGACATGAAAAAGGAGACCATTCCAACAAGGGTTAAAATCTGAGTTGGGTAAGTTGTTTCTAAACCCTGCGGGGTGAAGCTGCTCTCTATATAACATTCGCAATCTCACTGAGTATTGACAAAATCAAATTATTATGCAAAACATGAGTAGTATATTACTCTATATATAATACGTTGCCTATTTTGTTTTTACGTATATGTTACGTCTTTGCCTATCAGTATATATACGCATACGTATAATATCTTCGTTTGCTACCATATCTAGATACGTATGAGTAGTTACAATTTGCCTATTAATGTAGATATACGTGTACGTAATATATATTTGTCTATTGGCCTCTATATACGTATTACTGATATGTATTTGCCTGTTCATATAGAAATATTTATAAATGATACATCTTTGCCTATTAGTATTTAGAAAAAATGGACGTTTTGTACCATGAACTTTGCTGGTTTTATCACTTTGGGTCAAGAACTTTTTTTTTGAGCAAATTGGGCCATGGCCTTTGCAAAATCTATCACGTTAACAGAAGCTCATGTGGTGCTGCTGTAATCGACACCTAGAAAGAGCTGATGTGGCATGATGATGTCATAATGTCGTCATCGTAAAATCACGCTTTGCTTGGGATTTGGGACCAAGTTGACCTAAACTACACTTTGAATTTTGAAATTGACCAAAATAGAAAGTTGGAAATAGTCAAAGTACAAAGTACAAAGATTTCATAGCATCACGATCAAAACAACGAAATTGGCATGATTGCCACTTGCTGATTAAAAACGTTTGATAAACCCTCCTTTCAAAATAATCTGCGCTTAACGACGGTTAGTCTCTTAAATTAACACTCCTCTTAAAATCCTAACCTCTCTCTCTCACATCCACAACTAATATACATCAATATTAATTAATCACTCCTAATAAGCTTTGAAACCAATTCCTAGTTATATAAATAGAGTTCCCTCCTCAAAAGTTCTCTTCTTTTTTCACATAATGGAAAAGAAGAAGAAATCAAGCCCTAGTTTTAATCGATGAGGAGAACAGGAAGATCGCGAAGAAGATCGACAATAATGCTGAAGATATTTCGTTAATACGGAAATACCAACACTGAAATGTCGTCAGATTCCGGCTCTATTTTTCATTGGGTTCTGACATTCATGTTGTTTTTTGCTGCTGTCGCGTTTCCTTGTTTAGTAATTTATCACGCTGCTTCTTCGTTTCAGTTTATACCTCGTTCTTCTTCAACAATTCGGTCAAATAAAATGGGATTTCAAATTAATTAAAAGAGAATTCTTGTCATGGATCGGTGGCTGTGGGTCCAAGAATATGAAAGGTAAGCCTAATAATTATTGGTAATATGGTCCATACAACAGAGAACCCGAAGGTCCAAAAGCCCAAGAAGTCTGTTTTATGGGCCTTTGTCAAATAGTAAAAATATTTAGCTTATTAGGTGTGCACTTTAACAGTGCCACATGAGCATTTGGTCGACCACATATATATCCGGCACGCCACATAAGCATGTGAAGTAACAGAATGGTAACGGTGGCCCAAACTGATACAAAAAAGAAAGTTCATGGCCCAATTTGCTCAAAAAAAAAAAGTTATTGGCCCAAATTGATAAAACCAACAAAGTTCATGGTACAAAACGTCTATTTTTTCTAATATTTATATACGTCTGAGTAGAATATCTTCACATGCTACAATCTCTAGCTACATCTGAGTATATTATCTAGAGTGCTTCTACAGCAACACACACTTTGAACACAATGACGTGGCAAGCTGAGAGACCTTGATTTTCAGTACTTCTTTGAGAAATACACACGCACCCCCTGCCTAATGAGTGCCACGTCATTGTGTTCACAATTTTCAGTTCATTTTGTGTGTTGCTAAAGACTTTTCCTATTATCTATGCATGATTAGACTTTATATGCCTATTTAGTAATTTTATTTAACTAAAAATAATAATTAATTAATTAAGATTGTGCATAAATTTTAATAATAATAATATTAATATTAATATTTTGCAGCTTTATCCTATGCATAAATTTAAAAATGAAAAAATAATAATAATAATAATAATAATAATAATAATAATAATAAATCACATAAATCTTAAACATATTCTAACGGTGTCTAGGAAACTTGAAAGATTGAGGTTACTTAATTAGGACCGTGCTTGTATGGAAAACCTCCCTCATATCTTTCTTGTGACTTGGCTATTGGTTTATGTACACGTATTCCTAGCTTCACTGCTACGTTAGCAGCAACTTAGGCCTACGTTGTTCACTTCTAATGCTTAAGAAAATAATAAAATTCAAGTAATATTAAGTTCCTTTTGTGTATTAGATCTAATTTTATACTTGCATGAGATTAAGGTTTGGTAATAATAAAGAATTTGAACATACTTATCGTAGGAAAAAACACGATAGGCAATTGTGTAAGTTCTCACCTCAACAAAGTTCTTCATCTGTTAATAAAAATCATCAAGATCCCTTGTCGCCATTGACTTTATTCGTTATGACTGACGAAACTCCACCAGCTGAGTAGCCCCTTTCAGACTTCTATACTGCCTTACGGGAAGGACCCTCTTCCTGCATCAAACTCGAAGATATTGCCGGCAATTTTCGAATCCCGCCTAACATTTTTGGATTGTTACCTGTTTATTATGGTCTATACCATGAGAAACCGTACAATCACCTCCGTAGAATTCAGCAAGTAGCCACCACATATCACCATCCATCCGTCTCTACTAAGCAAGTCTTGCTTAGGTTGTTTCCCTTCACTTTAGCTGATAAAGCTTCAGTTTGGCAAATAAACTTGTGCAAGCTTTCATGTTAAAATTTTACACTCAGAAGAAAACTATTGAAATGCTTCAGAAAATCAGATTCTTTCGTCAAAATCCTCATGAAATATTTACGGAAGCATGGAGTCAATTTACTGATCTTCTTTTAGAATTTTACTGATTTAAGGACACTATTACAAAAGCTACATCTATTTTTGAGGTAGAACCCGATCCCAAATTAAAAAATGGGTTAGTTAGACTTACCCCCCCATTAATAGTTGCAATTAGTGTTACCCCCCAATTTTCAAAAATATTAGTGATACCCCCCCCCCCCCTCCCATTACAAGATCCAATAGCTACGAGATGAATTTTTTTTTTCAGATGAAAAAATCTGATCGTTGGATCTTACAAATGGGGTCTAATCTATCTAACCCTTAAAAAATCTGATAGAATCCCTGACTAAAAAAGTAGATGCCTTCGCAGTTCAAGTAAACGATCAACTCCCAAAACAGGTCATAAACGTTAACACCTTCCAATGTATTCTTTGTCTCAGTCCTGACCATCCTGATGGGGGGGTAAGTTTATCTAATCCTTAAAAATCTGATAGAATTCCTGACTAAAAAAGTAAATGCCCTCGCAGTTCAAGTAAACGATCAATTCCCAAAACAGGTCATGAACGTTAACACCTTCCAATGTATTCTTTGTCTCAGTCCTGACCATCCTAATGCTTATTGTCCCTTGTTATATGCCTCCCCTTCCCAACCATCAGTAGAGGCATGTGCATTCAACATTCCTAATGCACCTTGAAGACAACATCCGAATTTTGCTTGGCACCCGAATACCCAACAGATGGCTCCTCCAGGTTTTGCCAATCCACCTGTTCGACCATCCACCAACTTTATTCCATACTGCCAAGGAAATAATCAGCAGTACCAACAAAGTCAAAATCAGTTTCAAAGTAATTCCAATGCTAACTACCAAACCAACCGCAGCCTTGTTCCAACCAATCCCAGTTTTAGCTATAATCCACAACTTCTCAGCAATAATCGTGAACTAGTCCCTGTTGCACAACCTGTGCCACTCACTACTAATAGGACGAGCAAGACTTTCTTAGCTTACATGAACCAACAATCTCAAATACTGACGTCTATCCAACAATCGCTTCAACAATTACGCAAGAAAAGAGTCAGAAAGGCGTGTTTCTAGGACAAACAATTCTGAACCCTAAGCCAGCAAACACTGCCTTTGAACTCACCAATGCACCTGGTATAAATGATCCAAACCAGGGTGAGGTGAATGCAATCACTACTCTTCGATCTGGCAAAAGCGTAGACAATCAAGTACGTATGCCAGATGATCAACCAAAGGTAATTGGAGTGTCCAATAAATCTGTTTTCGATAAGGACCCTACGATGGAAGCACCAAAACAAAATCACCAACTCAAAAATTAGGAAATGAGAAAGCGGATCCCTATGCCAAATTCCGCCCTAAGTCACCATTTTCTGCCCGTTTGGCAAAGAATAAACCTGACGAAAATTTTGATGAAATTCGAGAAACTTTTAAGAATTTGACAATCAACTTACCTTTTCTCGATGCCTGATAAGAGCCCAAAACTATAGTTTCAACCCCTTAATAGTATTATATTTAGGCCAATTATGTTATAATAAATAAGAGTTAATAATGTTTACATGTTTTTGTGTATTTCATCTTGGAATCAATTATGTGAAGAAATACGTCACTTTTGCAAGAGAAAGGAGACAAATTGCTTGCTAGAGAAATTATATGATTAAAGCCCAAGTTTCAAGGAGAAAAACCTTTTTAAAGCCTAGTCAAAACTCAAAAGTCAAAGTCAATGTGGGTAGAAAAAGAGCAGAAAAGTCAACAGAACTTCCACATGCCATATCTTTGGACTCAGACATGGACCTATTATATGTCAAAACGACCGGATCGGAATAAAGGAGGAGGGAAAAGGGTGGAGACTTGAAGGAATGTTAAAACATAGGTATATGCTAATCTACTTTGAAATATTTACATCTCACTCTTTTTAAAATTTCAAGTTCACTAAGTAAAGTTTGGTTGGCATCGAGGTGGTGGATTACAACAGTATTGGAGATTACTGGATGCACTAGGGTTTAGGGTGTTGCACGAAGCGGATTTTTTTTTTTTTTTTCAGTGAATGGGGTGAAAGATAGAGTCTGTGGAGAGCTCTTAGAGAGACCTCATTTACCACCCAAACTGGTGGCGAGATCATGGGAAGGAAAAACTTAATGAATAGGTCAAGAAACTACGGCAAGCAATTTGTTTGTTTGTTAGGTTACAGATTTGAGGAGTAATCATCATGTTGAGAAAGATGTTTGTTGTTGGTGCTGGTAGTGGTGGTGTTCATGCTTCTAGAACTTATGCTGCACTTGGAGCTAAGGTAATCTTTATTATTATTGTTTAATTGATTCATTGATTAAGGCTATTAGTTGTGATGTTTGATTGTGTTGTTTTAAATCAACTTATATGTGTTGCAAGGTTGCCATGTGTGAGCTTCCATTTCATCCAATTAGTTCAAAAGTTGTTAGAGTTGGTAGAACGTAAGTTTTTCACCCACTCCTTAGATTTACTACTCTTTAAGGGTTTGATTGTTTCATGGTTTAAATCTCAATCTTAATTCAGTTTTTATATTGTTTGAGAATAGAAACAAATATTTAATATTGGATTTGCGACTTAGGATGAGGTAGTATATGGACATTGGTAGTACTTCAATATGACGTATACAGAGATTTTGCAAGTGCACTGGCTAAGAATAATGGTAGATGAAGGACACACACTTGGTTCAAGTCTTAACTTGACAAATAAATTTCAAATGACAACCTCCTTGACAGCGTCAAATCGGTGGCTATTAACTGGGACACCAGCACCCAATATTCCAAACAGTCAAGTTTCACATCTTCAGCCCTTACCCAAATTTCTTCATGAAGAAGCCTATGGGTTGAATCAAAATTGTGGGAGGCTGGGATTCTCCGGCCCTTTGAGGCAGAGACTGAGGAAATGTGTCGTTTGCCAGTCATAACACCATGCAGGCATCTTCTTTGTCTTGATTGTGTTGCGATGGATAGCGAGAAATGTGCTTTACCTGGCTGTGGGAATGTGGGAACTTGTATGAAATGCAGCCTCCTGAATCTCTAGCTCAACCAGAAAATCCTAATCCAAATGGCATGTTCCCAAGGATCTTATTGAGTTACAACCCTCATATAAACAGGTTCGTCTGGTTTTTGGCGTTTTTTTTTTAAAAAAATAATGGCAAAGTTATCTATTATTATTTCTCATATTACTTTCCTTTATTTGCAATAAATTCTATCTGGGATGATGCGATCCCCGATTGGCATGCAACATCGAGCAGTAAGGTTATTTATCTGGTTGAAAGATTGAAAAATATACAGGAGGCTAATACAAAGATGGATAGCTCATTGAATGAAGTTGATGTTCTTGAACCTAGTGAAAAACTTATCTTACCTTCCCAAAATTATAAAACCACTCCGGAGAAAGTGATAATCTTTTCTCAGTTTCTTGAGCACATACATGTCATTGAGCAGCATGTTGCTATTAATTTTGGTGTTAAAGCTTATCATGAGCTTATCATTACCATTATGAGGTGAAGGTTATAATTTCTGTTTCTATCGATCTAGTTAACAGGCTCTGGTATCAAATTTGCTGGAATGTACAATCCAATGCATTATAGCAACAAGGTATGCATATAAACTCTCTACTTTTATTCCAATGTTTATTACACTATGCTAATTGATCT
The DNA here is from genome assembly GCF_015680905.1 of Coptis chinensis. Taxonomy (NCBI): domain Eukaryota; kingdom Viridiplantae; phylum Streptophyta; class Magnoliopsida; order Ranunculales; family Ranunculaceae; genus Coptis; species Coptis chinensis. The sequence goes on from NC_141461.1 coordinate 62,799,448, forward strand.
CGCCTTTTTCAGATGAAGTCATTAATGACTTTCCAGCAAGATGAAAATTGTATGGCCCTTTTGATAGATGGAAGTGCAACACTGGGTCTGGATTTGAGTTTTGTTACCCATGTATTCCTGATGGAGCGTATATGGGATGGAAGGTACTCTTCAGAAGCGACTTTTATCTTTATGGTATTACTAGGAGACAGAAAATCATATTAAATGCCTTTCATTTCTATTGCCACCTTAAGAGCATCTCTAGGTGGACGTATCCGTGGTCGCATTCTTCAAATTTGAAGAAATGCGTCGGAATTTCCCGGAATTCCAACTCTAGGTGGTCGCATTCGTGGTCGCATCACCTGCTTGTTCGTGATTCTTGTTCGCAAATTTGGCAATTTGGATGCGGATGCGGAGCGACAATAGTAATGTCGCGCGCCATTACTAATGTCGCGCCACTTTTTTGACTTTGACCACAACAAACGCGCGCCACTCCTAATGTCGCGTGCTCCAACGGGCAAAAAACGGTCTGATTTCTACCTTCTATATCTACACTCATCTCCTTCTTCAGTTTACACACACTCAACTCAAACATTTGTATCAAACAACTCAACCATTTCACATCAATCCTTAACAAACAACACACACATTGCGAAAAAATGGATCATGGAAGTATATGAGATATTTTCGCTTCAGTCTTCATCTTCATCTTCATCTTCATCGTCGTCTTCTTCTTCATCTCCTCCAGCAGAAGACTCGGGAGATAGTCTTGATGAAGAATTTGTTAACGCCATACCCCTTATGAAACACACTTTGGCTGTACTTGCACAAGCACAAGTACATGCTCCGAAGGCACCACATGGTGGTTCAAAGAAGGGTCGAAAAATTAAACATAGAAAATATGCTCGACTTTGGAAATCTTGAAGAACAACAACTACGCCGATCGATCGTCCGTCTTTCGAAAGAGGATTTCAAACGGCGCTTTCGTATGAAAAAATTTTTATTTCTTCACATCTTCAACGATATTCAGACTCATTTTAAGTTTTTTCAGCCTAAAGTTAACAATGCTGGTAAACCTGGTATAGATCCATTTGGTCAAGGTGGTCGCAGCTTTTGCGTATTCTTGGTTATGGCACGATTGTCCGATCAACTTGATGATCAATTATACATTTCGAGCAAAGTGGAAACCAGCGTTGAGGCATTTACGTGATGCAATTATCAAATTATGCGGTTCGATCTACTTGCGAAGGCCAAATATTGCAGAATCTGAACGCTTGCTTGCACATTACGCCACACGTGGATGGCGGGTATGTTGGGAAGCATTGATTGTATGCATTGGGAATGGCATAATTGTCCAACTGGATGGCAAGGTGCTTACGGTGGTGGATTCGGAAAACCATCCATTATTTTCGGAAGAAATTGTTGCAACCGAAGACTGTGGATATGGCATTCTTTCTTTGGGATGCGAGTGGTCACACAATGACATCAACGTGTTGGACAACTTCGCCGGTATTTGAGCACATGATCAATGGTACTTCTCCACTGTTTCTTTTGATGTAAATCAGCATAGCTATAATATGGGTTATTATTTAGGTGATGGTATCTATCCTGACTATGCGGCATTTATACAAACAATTTCAAACCCTAATGCTCTTAAGACGAAGGGGTTCGCAACGATGCAAGAAGCTGCAAGAAAAGATATTGAAAGAGCTTTTGGGGTTTTGCAAGCTAAATTTGGTATTTTGGCAAAAGCTTGCAAATTATGGCATGTGGAGACAATGGGTACTGTTATGAGAGCATGTATCATATTGCACAATATGGTAATCGGAGCTAAGAATAAAAATTATGAAATGAGGAGGTACATATATTCCTGATCCAGAAGGGCAACCACAGATCCCACCTACTCGGGAACACTACATTGAAGGGACTCTACGAGTTCAATCAAAGACTATGCATGATAGACTTAAAAGCGACCTTGTCGAGCATCTATGGAGCATTAGGGGTGACCGACATTGATTGTTGTAATCATGTATTAGTTATCTTTTATTTATTTATTATATAATTAGAGTAACTCTAGTAGTATGTAATAAGGGTGATATGTAATAGTTATCTTTTATTTATTTATTTTTATTTTATGCGTTTGCAATCATGTATTAGTTGTCGTTCTATTAATAAAAATTGTAATTCATTTGCTAAATCAAATGAAGTAAATTCTAAATCACACAACATATCACACAACATAATAATAATCACACAACATATCAAAATGATCAAATGAACAATTCTAAATCACACAACATAATAATAATCGTTATACAACAACCTCCTAGACTATCCTACATCGCCTCCTCTGCCAAGTGAACTCCTCCTCGATCGTCCTTGTCTTTGAACTCTCCGTCTGTCCATGCTGTGATGAACTCACCCTTGTGCGATCAATCTGAGCCTGTAACTCATCAATCTGGCGTTGCAAATCGTCATAATCCACATGAGCCTGGGAAAGAAGTCTCTCTCTCTCAACACTGTAGGCGAATACCGAGGAGCGCAAGCCATCATTTACACGAATGCTTGTCTCATATCTCATGCGTAGGTCATCCTGAAATAATTATTCATTAATAATTTATGACATTTTCATAATAAACCAAAATAATAAAACAAAACCAATAAAAATAATTACCAGAGATAGATGTCCAAGGTCAGGCTCTAACTGTACGACGCGAGTGGCATCAATAGAAGAAATTGGCTGGTAAATCGTCGCCACTTTCGGATCGCTCAAACTGAAAACCCAAGGCCACTCGACCGGAGGGGATCGTATTTGGAACAAATGTGTGCCGCAGTCCAGGTGAACGCGTCGGTATGACGGTGGCCAATCTGGAATTCACGTCGACACCCAAATTGCTAATCATATGAATGTTGCTGTGACGACCTACGGTGGGAGCAAATGACCAATAGACACCCTAAACCCGAAGCGGTAGTATCTTGCTCATAAATCTGCAATGTAACTAGGTCGAAGCCTCAGTAGCCAAGTCCAATGCACGTTACTCTCGATGACTTGCTTAAGGTCATGTCCTTAGCCTCGATACATGGGTAGCGGATCGGGAGGGATACCAAAGTATGGTGTGAGTATGCGTAACATCTATCCCCTAAATACCACTCCATATCACTCCCACAAGTGAATACCATCCTCCTATGAGAAATGAACAATGCATATCTACGGTCATTCGCGCCAATGTGCACAGATGTCCTCCAAGGCCTCCAAACAATAGAAGCATGTGTGCTAAGCTCGATTTGGGTTGGATGAAGTTATGTTATGACCGATCTCGGTCGGGTCGGGCTCGACAAGGTCCGTGCCAAGCCACGAGCCTAGGCCTCTCATCGGTATACTCTGTGAGGATAGGATTTGCAACACGAAATACTCATAAAACCATACCTCTAAAGAGAATGACAAACCCTCCCATCCGGGGACTCTCGACAACACCGGTATGTCGAGGCATTCTATCTAAACAACGAACAAATGACGATTATGGCTCCACCAAAATCAATACCTTAACTCATGCAAGTGCTCAAAGTTAGCTAGATATCCCAAGTTAATCGTGGAATGGCGGAAGGAAAAAGAAGACACCCATCAAATACATACGTAAAGCTCTTACATACTCATCAACATGTGTTTGACCATCATCGGAATCAAGTGACAAATAATCTATCAAAAACTGCAATCCTGAATCAGTAGTCAACGGTGTAATGTATGCAGCCTTGATACCAGAAATCCTAACACCAGCACTGTCATATGACTCCTCGGTTAGACAAGGGAAGAAAGTCATCATTTGGGCACAACTCTGGAATTCAGTGCTACATCTCAACGGATTACCTAATCCTATACTCAAACCAGATATCATGCAAAAATCTAATGGAGTGAAGCCCAACTCTCCCTGAGGGAAGTGAAAAGTATGTGTACTATCCCACCATCTCTCAACTAAACCATTAATAACTCCCTGAATGTCAGTCTTATTGTAAGGGATGTCAACTAGATGAGCAAAGGGAGTCGCTAAAATTGCATCTCTAACATGGTCAAGTGCACCGACTTTCTTAATATCATCCCACTGACGCCCTAAAGCGCGCGTGGAGTGCACAAACCCGATACATAACACATCTCCGATGCATAAAATGAAACTAAAATTAAAAATAAAAAAAAAAAATATCGTATTGAACTACTAAAATTAACTACTACTACTACTAATTTATGAAATTAAAATACATACCCATTTGTCCAAGAACAACTCTTGAGACATGCCTATCATGAAACCTCTTAGACACCGCCTAAGATGGGTGAAATCAATAGCATCCGCAGAAATTCAAAATCGACTTGCGATATTGAAGCAAAGAATGGATCGTCGACCTCGGCTCCTTGATTTACTGACTCGGAAGTGGTTGGTTCATCATCTAGATCACCACTGGGATTATCCCAAACGTATGCACTGTTTTCTTCTTCCTCACCGCCACCACTCCATCTTGTTTGGTTATTATAGACGGATTCGTCGTCGGAACTCATTTTTTTCCTACTAACTAGAGTGACTTAGTTGAAAAAAAATTTGTAAAATGACAAAAAGTCCGAGTGTGTAGCGACGACATTAAATAAAACATAGCGACGACATTATTATCGGGCGCCCGCATTAATAATGTCGCAAGCAGTAGGTCCCTTAATGAATTTTGCGACCGCGAATTTGCGGTCGAAATTTGCTATCAGATTCTGTGGTAGCATTCTTCAAATTTGAAGAGTATGCTACCACCACCTAGAGATGCTCTAACTTGCATCAATGTCTTTCCTTCATATTGAACTGGAAGCACTCGTCATAGAAGGACCCTTCTTTATCTCAACAAAAGCAAAATTTATATTGTTGACTGTTTTCATTTAGGGATGTGAAATTGTGAATGTATATATGATGGATACTGACGTTGATATATGTACTTGAATAAAATTGAAATTCTTGTCTGATAAAGTGTAAAATCAGTAACCAAACAAGATACTGGATATCTGATTTGCAACCATATTATCATTATGTTAGTAAATTTATTTTTTATGAGTTTATAACCATTTAGTACCACGAACTTTCATTTTTTTTACTAAATGGTACCCGAATTTTGTTTCTCGCCTATTCGTACCACGAAGTTTCAATTTATTTCAATTTAGTATATCAGTTAATTTTCCATCCAATTTCACTAACAGCGTTAGCACTATTCACGTGAACAGTGTTTTCACTATTTAAGTGAATATTTTTTTTTAGAATTTTTAATCAATCTTAAAAATTAATTCTTTAATGGAAAATAATTAAAAAACACTATTCACGTTAACAGTGTTTTTACTATTCACGTGAACATTTTTTTTTTTTGAATCTTTAATCAATCTTAAAAATTAGATTATTACAAAAAAAAAAAAAAAAAAAAAAAAAAAAAAAAAAGATTATCATAAAAACTTACATAGCATATATATATATATATATATATATATATACAACTTATTCTTTAGAAAAAAAACAACAACACTGCTCACGTGAATAGTAAAAACACTGTTCACATGAATAGTGTTATTATTATTATTTTTCGTTAAAGAATTAAATTTTAAGATTGATTAAAAATTCTTAATAAAAAACACACACACACGCAAATAGTGAAAACACTGTTCACATGAATAGTGTTTTTTGTTTTTTCAAAATTTAAATTTTTGAAAAAACATTGTTCACGTTAGGGGTGGGAATTTGGCCCTAACGACCCTAACCCGGCCCTGACCGACCCGACCCTAAGCCCTATAAAGCCCCTCAACTAAAGCCCTCACTAATGAGTTTAGGGCAGGGCTAGGGCTAAGATTCTAAAACATAGGGCTAACCCTAATTCTAAAACATAGGCCGGACCCTAATTCAAACCCTCATTAGCCCGACCCTAACCCGCCCTAACCAAGCCCTAACCAAGCCCTAACCGCCCTGTTTCACACTTTCACTATAAATACACATACCATAATTGTCCAACTCTTTTTGTTAAATATTTTCAATTAAAATAACATTGTCCTTTGTAATTTATCACTTACACCCAAGGGTACTTCCAATAACTTGTCTTATATAACAAAACTTGTCAACTTAGCGACCATGAAGAACAATGAGCACTAGCCTAATAAAAATAAGACTTTATTCCTTTGATCATCAAGTCAAAGTCCATAACTTATTATTCTCAATTTCTTTTCTCACTTATTTCTTATAAATTATATTTTTATTCACATCCAAGTCAAGTCTAAAACTAAAAGTTTCCTTTCACACCATTAAAGCAAAATACAGAGCAGACATTTGTAACATAGAAACCAAAAAACAACCTTTGTCAGAAAAATAACATTTGTAATCTCAAACATTTCTCCATCACTTGTTCAAAAGCCAATATTTTCATTTCCATATACAAAGTTTGAATCACTTTTAAATTAGAAGAAAGGTAATATTATATTTGTTTGAATCTATTATAGAAATAATTTATGATATTACAAATAGTTTAACAACTTCCATGACCCTTAACCAAAACTATTATGTTTCTTCTTTATATCTATTACTTCTTCCTTTAAAATGATAATATAATTATTTGTCTATGTATTTCAATGTTAAATGTAATTTTAGTGAGGTTTGAGTACAAGGAAGAACAAATTTTGAACTCTCGATGTACTTCCGGTTCATTAGATTGTGGATGTGCATTTTAAATTTTTGGACTTATCTGAGATTATTACTAGATTGGTTGGACTTTGAGTTTGTAGATTATTGTACATTTTTTGTAATATAAATGAGTTTTTAAAGCGATGTAGTAAAAAAAAGAAAATATATAGGTTCTCGCCCTAAAGCCCTTAAAGAGGGCTAGTGGTCGGTCGAGGAGCTTGAATTTAGACTTGTGACCCGGCCCTATACTGATTTTAGGGCCGGGCCGACCCGGCCCTAATATTTGAAGGGTTTTAAATGTTTAGGGCCGGGCTAGCCCGACCCGGCCCATTGCCCACCCCTAGTTCACGTGAATAGTGAAAACACTGTTTACGTGAATAGTGCTAACGTCGTTAGTGAAATTGGATGAAAAATTAACCGATGTACTAAATTGAAACTTCGTGGTACAAATAGGCGAGAAACAAAGTTCGGATACCATTTAGTAAAAAAAATAGAAATTCGTGGTACTAAATGATTATTTGCTCTATTTTTCATAAATAATCGCTAGCATCTCTTTTGTTGAAAATGTTAGGCATGTAAGTCTACTACTCAACAAGAACGGTCTTGAGACCCTATCTTCTATTAAAAAAATGTACATCTCATAAGTTGTTTTATTGGACTGAGTTAATTTTATGAAATATTCAGATTGTTCTAGTATCCATGGCCAGTTTGGAGTATGGGTTCTCTCATGATCTATTTGTTGAATGGGCAACTGATATGAAGAACCTTGTGCTTTTTACAGAAAGAGGGCAGGTATAATTATTTGACTACCTATCCAGTTATGCATCTGATTCTTGTGCACTATTTCATGATGTCGAGAGACTATGTATGCAGCTGCTTTTTTTGCATATTGTTGCTCATAGGAAGCAAATGGGACAATACATTTTTTGAATTATTTTAATCATATAACGTTATGCTGTTGAATGATTGAAATATTTTTGTCGTCCTTTTATTCTTCAATCCATTTAATTTTGAGCAGGGTAACTGTGGGTGTGCTTATGCATGTGCTTCTATGCGTGTTCTGAAATAGAAATAGGGTAGTTTGTTTTGTGACTGTGCTTTTTTTCCTTGAAAAATACTAATTTTTAGTTGAAAGTGTTCCCTGACAACTTGAGCAAAACTTCATTTATCTATGTAAAAACCTAATATGATAAAAATACTTTATTGTGTCGCAAAGTACATGCGTGTAGGTAATTAGATGAAGATGATATTGTTTAATCCTCTATTAATTGTTTTAACATGTTCGTTTCCTTTGTATTTCCATTACTTGTTTTTATTTCATCTATGTAGCTCTATACTTGGTAGCCTTTGATAAAACAATATCCATTTTGGAACCTTTTTCATTAACTACTACTGCAGTTTTGCACATTAGCTCGCATGCTTCAAGCAGACCCACCCCCAAAAGCTGTAAAAGTACTATGCGCAAGAGGGTTCTTTTGGTAGGGGAAGAGTTAAGAGCTTATGAGTGAGGCCTCAATCTCTTCTTGTGGTATCTCTACTTCTTTGGTTGGAGAGACTCTAAGAGAAACATCTACACTCAATCATTGCAGGTGAAATGACACAGGAATTAAAATATCATTATTATTATTATTATTTTAAATGACTTTGAAACGGCCCATAACCGTCGCCAAATCAATCTTTTGGCACAGTTGTTAACTTTACCCACGGTCAAACAACAACAAACCAAAAACCAAATCTCATGACAGAAACAGCAGATCCCACGACCTAAGGCTGTCGGAAAAACTATCTTATCCCACGGCTTAGGACCGTCGGAAAAACCAATCATATCCCACGAATAAAGACAGTAGGCAAAACTGATCTTATCCGACGAACTACCTCACGGTTATTAGCTGTGGCTATACCGACGGCAATGACTGACGCAAAGACCGCAGCTATTGGTTGGCTTTAGCGACGGTCATGACTGTCGGCAGAGTATTACCGACGCACAAAAAGCCCACGGTCGTGCGATGGTCTATCGCCTATCTAGAAATTTATAGTTAGTGTTTTTGTATATTAACTAACATAGAATATATCTTTATAACCAATATGGCTTATCAATATGTAGACCAACAATCATGTGGTTATTATGCATACCATTCACCATGTTCATGTTGTGATAGTCCTTACCATTGGACTTCTCATTGCCCATTATATCAAGAGTTTGAGCCTATTATAGATAACAATTATAATTATGAGCCTCAATTTTCAAATTTCCATAGTAACGCATATAATCAAGAGTTTCCTAATCATCCAAACTATTCATGGAGTTCCACCAATAACAATCAGCCAGCCATTCAGCCTCAACCTAACCCATCACAGTATGAGATCACCCAGATTCACTCAAACGCCATATACCAATAGCGCCTCATAATACTTCAGAACCTAGAACGGACAAGATTGATGCTAACCTCACCTACACCAGACCCTTCCACCATGCCAGAAATTACCCACCCATCAAGTTCGCCACCCTTCCCAGACCAAATTTCCCAACAAATTACTGACTCAAAACAACCATTTAGGGAACAAATAGCCAACAATGAAAAAACGTTTAGAGAACAAAATGCCAAAACCCAAACTATGCTTCAGAATCTAGCCCAAATGATTTCCATGATCCCCTCACCTAATACAGAACTTTCAACCTTGCCAGAGATCGACAAACAAGTAGAACAACCTATTCCCATAACCAAACCATTCGACCTAGTTAAGACCTACCATGAATTTCATGAACCATTACCTTCCCATGACCCTCCCATTAACCATTATATTAACTTCACACACTACCTGGATGAGGAAATTCTTGAAGACGACCCTGTAGGACTTGTTTCGGATAACCATGATGCCATTGAGGAAACTTATATTGTTTTAGAGGACGAGAGTGAGGAAATAGAAATCAATAATTCTAATCTAAGGCATGAATAAGGTAATGTTCAGGAATTAAAGGAAGTAACTTCTTTATCGCAATATGAATCTTAATTTAATTTGGCAGCTGAGGAAATAACAATGGAAGAAATAGATGAATTTCTTAAAAATAAAGTCATGAACCATAACTTTATGGATTCAGCTAAGCTAGATAAAGAATTCTATGATTTCTTAAGAGCGTGTGAGGATCTACCAACAGATAAACCACCAACCGACCACCATCCACCTGAGTTACCACCTCCTAAAATCTAACCATCTACCATAACTAAGCTATCCATTCACCCACTATATGAACCTGATTTCTCTCAACCTCTCTAGCTCCCTATTTCCCTTTTCTTTTCTCTTCTTCTTCTCATAATGCGGCCTCCTTTCTCTTTCTCCTCTCTTCTTCTTCTTATATCTTTCTTTCTCTCATCTGGGTCGTCCACCTGTCTCCTCATCTCATGGTTGCTCATTCCGCCATATATATGCCACGTCGCGGTCTAGGGTTCCGCGGTCAGGATCCCCTGCGCCCCGATGTCTATGGGTATGTTGTTGCCCCCCTTTCTGAGTCTTGCTATCTTAACCCACTTCTCTTTACCGGGTTACTACAAATGCCCCTTCTCAACCCCGCTGACCTGTTAATGGACCAGGGGTCGAGAACCTCCACTGCTTCGTTTTCTGTGCAGCGCGCCACCTTCTCTTTAATCGATACATAGGCATCATTAATAGCAATCATCACGCGCGTTTTTAGCCGCCCTAGTACTTCGAGCCCCTACGTGTCGCATTCTGGTTGGACCACCGTCCCGTCTCTTCAGTTTCCTCACCTCTCTGTAATTACTTTCATGTCCCTCTCCTATTTAAATTCTCCCCCCTCTCCTTCCTTCTTCATTTTCTCATTTTCCTTTGCCCTCTCATTGCTCTGCTCTCCTATCCCTTTTCCGTCCAACCTCTGGCTTGCTTACGTTTGCTCCTTTCTCTGGTGAAGCATCTACTTCTCAAGCATCCCCCTCAGACTCACCACTCCTCTCTCTTTTCACTTGGTACGTCTCTAGTATTCGCCTTCTTTAGATTAACTGTTTTGCTTTGTTTCCCCATTTTTGCTTCTGTTTATCTTACTTTCTGATGTTGGATTCGGGAACCAGGGACTCCTCTTCCTCCCCATCTGGTAGTATAGGTTCCCTTCCATCTCTCTCCCCCACGACGGTCCCCTATACCTCCGGGCGCCAGCCTTCCTTGCAACCGCCACCTTCTCACTGCCGTAGACCAAATTTGGACGCAATTAGGGCAGCTTATGGCATCCCGGACACCATAACCCTAGAACACGTGCCATCCATCACTCATTATCCCCACTTGGTACCACATCGTCCTGGGTCCCTTGTGGTCACTGTAGGTTAAATAGTAGCCGGCCTGCAACTACCCTTCACTCTCCTGGACGTGGAGGTGTGTAATCATTTCAACATTCCACCCTGTCAAGGCATAGGGAATTTATGGCGACACATGTATGCCGCGAACTCCTATAACAAAACCGGTGACCCCAAGATCATGAGCCGTGATATCTTCTCTCACTTTTTCATTAAGAAAAGTACCAAGGATGTAGGTGCGGGATACCAATCCTTTTGTGTACATCCTCAGAAATCATCCTTATTACTCCGTGTCACCACCTCGGATAAAGTGTGGCATCATTACCCTCTATACATATCCGGCCAATTTCTGTCCACGGATATTCCATCAGATTTAACTCTGAATCACCTCGCCTTCATATCATGTGGTGAGTATCTATTCTTATCCAATCTCTCTAGCCGTGATATCTCCATTATCCACTAACCGTGATTCATCTTTGTTCTGCAGGTTGGCGGTCAGACTCCAAGTCTCACATCTACTCTGGTGTTTCTTGTCCTATTTTCCAAAATCTCCGCGAACTAGGATCTGCTCAAGCTGATCGCTTAGGTATCCATTCCACCACTACTACTCCCTTGTTGCACAATCCCGCTCTACACAAGATCGGCGACCTCACAGCTCCCTTTTACTGTCCTCCCCCTCCGAAGGAAAGAAATCCCAGAGACTCTCCTCCCCCCAAGAAGACGACCCGCACACGTCCTTCCCGCCGTCCACATACCCATACCGCTTCGCACTCCACCGCCCGTTCTGAATCTCGCGATCTAACCCACTCTCCCATTCCTGAAATTGTCCCAACCTACCGTTCTATCTCCACTTGGGATGACTAATACACCTCCGCCAACTCCCCTCTTGCTGACATGGACATCCACAAACAAAATTTGTTCGAGAGTGATGATTCTAACGAGGATGAAGTGAGGGAGGTTCCCCCTGCCAAGGCAAGGACTGCCCCTGAGAATCCTTCCGCTAAGAGGCCGCGGACCACTGAATCTGAAAGATCTCCCCCTATCATCACTCATCTTCCCTCCGCGGTCTCTTCCCCTCGCACGCACCGACCTAGTAAAGAACCGGCTCCCCCTGCAGCTCCGGCCTCTGAACTTACCCCTGCAGAGGACTTCCGCCCTGTCTTCAAGGTGCGTAACCGCCGACTTACCACCGCTGACTCTGCTTTGGACAACGCCACGGTGGCCTCGTCGTTGTTCTATAACGCGCATCTGCCCAAGGATATAGCCTATGCAATGGGGTTCCTTTGATCAATACCGCACCTCTTTATATACCAACTGGGAAGGGGTACACTATCCTTTGCTTTTTTTTTTTTTTAATTTTTTATTCTCTCCTTCTGGTTATAGGTAAGCTTGGATGTCTTTTTCATGATCCGCGGCCTTTTTAGCGCCAAGACGAAGTTGGCCTCTCTGGAGAAAGAAGTAAACGCCACTGATGGACTCAAGGCTACCTGTGCCGGTCTTCAATCAGATCTGGCGGCTGCTAACTTGGCCAAAGTCCAGGCCCAGGATGAGCTCGGGCCGCGGAAGACTCCCATCTGCGATACATAAATTCGGCTAATGAACGTCTGAGCAATCAGAAGACCGCGCTCCTCCAGCAACATCAAACTGCCCTTGATACCCTCACTACCCAGCATCAGGACGCTATTGCTGAGCTTACTAAAAAACATCAGGAGGCTACAGCCGCGTTATTGTTGTAGCCGGAGGCGGACATGGAAACTCTCCGCGAACGTTTCAAGATGTTGGCTGAAAAGAGAGTGTCCCAGAAAATTGAGGAGGAGCATGCCCGACTTATGCAAGAGGGTCGTCTCCTTCCAGAAAGGTTGGCTCCCCCTGTGATTGAAACGCTAGTGTTCGCGGAGGACCGGACCACCAACACGGAGGTTGCTCCCGATGATACTGCGGCAGGGGGCTCTCCAACCCTGATAGCACCCCCAGTTGACACGACCGTAGCGCCCCTAGCAGAAGCTTCCGAAGCGATAATTGTTGATGAAACTATTACTGAGATGTAGTGGGGACTACTCTTGTGTATTTTGATGTCTTTGAAACTTATGATATGTTACTATTTACTCAGACTACCACTTGAACTCGCGTGCCGGTTTTCTTTAATATGATGTTTGATTTTGCTCCCTGTATGTCCTATCTCCCTATCTTTGGATCCCATTGCTTGTTTATTCTGCGATGTGTGCTTATCTCTTGGTTCTCCCTGTCTCTATTTCTCTCTGTTTAAATTTTGTTTTATTGACTTAGCTAATAGGTCTCATCACCCAGTTGCCTAGTCATAAGGAGACCATACTCCATGCCCCACATATAAACTGCGCACACTGTCCGCAAAGGTCTCATCCCCTTCCGTGGTCTTTCACTGCTTTTTGGGTTCAATGCCCCATGTGTAATTTGTCTCTCTCGTCTGCGAAGGGCTCATCCCACTCTGCGGATCCGTAGCTCCCATTCACTACCTGTGACAACTCATCTTGCCCCAGGCTCAACTCTAAGATTATATCAGCGAAGGGCTCATCCCCTCCGTTGTCCCTCTCTACACCTGGATCCCGTGTCCCAGGTGTGATTTGCGTCTCTCACCCGCGAAGGGCTCATCCCACTACGCGGGCTTTACAGCCACTGAAAGCCTGTTGGGGCAACTCCCTTTGCCCCAGGCTCCTCTGGCGATATGTTGGTGAAAGGTTCATCCCCATCACCATCTCTCTCTGTTTGGGACTCCTGCTATTACTACTGATGCTCTTATCTCAAAAGTGTCATTGTATTATATATTTACATACAGCTACATATCCTTGCTCTGGATTTTCATTACATTCAAGAGTAAAATTTTTGAGCATTCTCACATTTCAGGGTTTCTCTATCACTTTTCCCTCCTTTGTTTGCAACTTGTAGGAGCCTGCCCCTCCCACATCTACTACGGTGTACAGTCCCTCCCAGTTTGGGCCCAGCTTCCCGTCGTTCTCCTTCTTTGTGCTAGGAGTCACTCGACGGAGTACCTGCTCCCCCATTCAGAATTTTCGTGACTTAACCCTCTTGTTTTGAACCCTCCTCCACATCCTTTGTCCGTGTCGTAGCCGCCACCATCTCCATAGGTATCATGGCCTCCACGCCATAAGCCAATGAGAACAGCGTCTCTTGGGTAGTCGTCCGCGGAGTGGTTCGATAGGCCTAGAGTACATGATTTAACTCGTCTACCCATGCCCCCTTCCTCGCCTCCAACTTCTTCTTCAGGTTGTTCATAATAGTTTTGTTGGATGACTCCACCTGCCCATTGTCCTCCGGATTGTAGGGGGCCGAGAACCCATGTTTCACCCCATAAGCTTGCAAGAAGTCGGCCACCTTCGCCCCGGTGAACTGGGTCCCATTGTCCGCTATGATGGCATATGGCAATCCAAATCTGCATATAATATTCTCCCACAAGAACTTGATCACTTGCGTCTCTTTCACCTGCTGCAAGGGTACGACCTCAATCCATTTCGTGAAATAATCAGTAGCTACGAGCATGAATCTCCGTTTGCCGCTAGCCATAGGCAGCGGCCCCACTATATTCATTGCCCACATAGCGAACGGCCAAGGGCTCGAAACATTGTGCAAAGGCTCTGTGAGGGCAAAGATCAACTGGGCAAACCTCTGACATTTATCACATCTCTTCGCAAACTCTACTACATCCCTTTTCATATGGGGCCAAAAATACCCTTGTGTCAATAAACGATATGTTGTAGTTCTTCCTGCCTAATAGCTCCCACAATCTCCCTCGTGTAATTTGGCCAACACCTCGTTTGACAGCCGCGGACCCAAACATTTTAGCAATGGTCCATTAAAATTCTTCCGGTACAATTTTCCTTCCAACAAGACGTATCTCTTTGCAGTCTGTTCTAACCTTATTCTTTCCTTTTTGTCTATCACTTCCTCTCCCAACAAAAAGCCTTTAATTGGTTCCATCCAACTCCCACTCTCTTCCGCGACCTAACAAACCTCTACCGCATCTTCCGTGCTTGGTCTCTCTAACCTTTCCACTAATATCGTCCTTGCTTCTGAACTAGGAATTGCTGCTGTTATGTACGCCAGGGTGTCAGCATGTTTATTCTCACCGCAGCCCAAGTGGGCGAATCGGATTTTCGCAAACTTTGCAGCTCTTCGGTGTAGCACTTCTAAATATCTCGCCATTCGGGCGCATCTGGCCGTGAACCCTCCATTCGCTTGACATACCACCAAATTCGAATCGAAAAATACTGTCAATTCCTTCACTCTCAAATCCTCGGCCATTCTCAACCCCGCTATCACAGCTTCATACTCTGTCTCATTATTGGACGCTGTGAATCCTAACTTCATGGTTTGCTCTATTCTGTCGTTGTTGGGTGTAACCAATACTACCCCTATACCGATGCCTGCATCCGTAGCAGATCCATCTGCAAACACTCTCCACCCGTTCCTCTTGTCCCACGGGTCTAGGACGTCAGGTTCCCCCTCCATTTTTGGCTCCATAACCATCTCTTCTCCCTAAGTAGGATCCTCTGTGGGGAACTCCGCCAGAAACTCAGCTATTGCATGTGCCTTTTCCAGCGGTCCTCACTTGATACTGTATCTCATAAGAACTTAGCATCACTGCCCATTTTACCATCCTGCCCGACTTTTCTGCCCTCAACGCTTACTTCAAATGCA
Organism: Coptis chinensis; assembly: GCF_015680905.1. Taxonomy (NCBI): domain Eukaryota; kingdom Viridiplantae; phylum Streptophyta; class Magnoliopsida; order Ranunculales; family Ranunculaceae; genus Coptis; species Coptis chinensis. Next base: position 62,815,100 of record NC_141461.1, read on the forward strand.
AATTTGTCACCACCACTATCACATGCGCCTCAAAGTAAGGTTTCAGCTTCAAGGCTGAAAAAATCAATGCCAAGGCGTACCTTTCTATCCTGCTATACCGCGTCTCTGCATCCAGCAATGTCTTGCTCTGAAAATACACCGGCCTCTCTACTTTGTCTACTACTCGGACTAGTACGGAGCTAACTGCATAATTTGTGGCACCCAAATACAAATACAATTTTTCCCCTTGTTCAGGTCAAGACAATAGAGGCGCTTTGCCCAAGTACCTTTTCAATTCTTGAAACGCCTCCTCACATACTGCCATCCACACAAAATCCGGTGTACTCCTTAACAACCTGTACAGCGGTCTACATTTATCGGATGACTTGGAGATGAACCTATTTAGTGCCGCTACCCTACCTGCCAACCACTGTACTTCCTTCACATTCTGTGGAGACGGCATCTCCACTAACGCCCTTATCTGTTCGGGGTTCGCCTCTATTCCCCTATGAGTAACGATATACCCCAGAAACTTTCTCGTGGTCACTCCGAATGTACACTTCTCAGGGTTCAACTTCAAGTTGTATTTCCGAAGTATCCCGAAGGTCTCCCTTAAACCCTCTATATGCTCCTCTTCCGACATACTCTTTTCCACCATGTAATCTATATAAATCTCGATTCCCCTCCTGATTTTGCTTTCAAACATTTTCTCACCCAATCTCTAAAATGTAGCCCGGCATTTTTCAAACCAAACGGCATCCTCATATAGCAGTATATACCGCCTTCCACCACAAATGCGGTCTTCTCTTGATTGGGCCCATACATGGCAACCTGGTTGTAGCCCATCGATGCATCCATGAATGAAAATATCTTGAAACCCGTCGTCCTGTCCACCAACTCATCTACTCGCGGCATGGGATAACTGTCTTTTGGACACTTGAGGTTCACATCAGTAAAATCAACACACATCCGAACTTTGCCGTTCTTCTTTGGCACCGCGACTATGTTAGACAACCAGTCTATGAACTCCACTTCTCGGATGATTCCGCGCTCTTTAACCTCGCAACTTCTTTACAGATTCCCTCGACATATTTAGGTCTAATGCCGCGCATCCTTTGTCTCACGGGTTTAGCGTCTTCCCTTATGTGCAAATGGTGACACGCGAACTCAAGGTCCAACCCTGTAACATCCTCAATCGCCCAAGCGAAAACATCTTTATTCTCGGACAAGAACTATACCAACTTATCCTTCCATTCTTCTGGCAAACTAGATCCTATCGACGTGAACTTCTCTTCTTCCCCCTTTCCAATATTTACCACTTCCACCTCATCGAGTGTCTTCGGAGCCGCCGAGGACTCTGACCTTTTCTCCCCCGAGGAACACTGTAATTTCTATGCCTGCCTCTTTCTAGTATTGGTCGTCTCCCCATCTGGTCCGCTGATCAATCTCTTCACTGTTCCCCGATGGCTGTTCTTGGCAGATACCTGATCGTCATATACCTCATACATGCCGGTTGGTGCAAGAAATTGTATCACCTGGTAGTACGTCGAGGGGACCGCTTTCATCTCATGAATCCACCACCTTCCTAAAATCGTGTTGTACTGCAATGCTGAATTGACCACCATGAATCGAGTGAAGACCGTCACTGAACCCGTTGTCACAGGCAACAAGAACTCCCCCATGGGCTCGGTCATACTCCCGTTGAATCCGTATAAGTTGGTTCGCAAAGGTCTCAGCTGTTTGGGGTCGACCCTCATTTCTTCCAAAGCACCTCTGAATAGCAAATCCACTGCACTACCACAATCAATCAATACCCTTTTCACCATATAATTCCCCATTGCTACGGTAATGACCAGGGCATCTTCATGTGGCGAATCCACTGCACGGAGGTCCGCGCTACTAAATATGATTCTGTCTTTTTCTGTCGCCAAACTCTCACTTTGTCGTGGCCTACTTGTTCTCTCATTGATTTGCTGGATACTCGCGGTTCGCCTTATCTTGTCTCTATAAGCGTTGTTGCTCAGAACCTCCCCACTGTAGATCACATTAATGGTCCCCAATATCCTTCCCTGAGGTGGTACGCATTCCTCATTCTGGGATATAGCTTGTGTAAGTTCGCAATCTCACTCTTTGCCACGGACTGATGCACCCCTGTTCCCGGACGCAAGCCCCTCTCGAATGCTATTACCGCCGTCCTCTCATCCAGATTTTCAACTTTTAGCGTCTCTGCCTTGAACCGACATAGAAATTCCCTGATAGACTCCGCGGATCTCTGTCGCACATTGAATAAAGCCGCGATATCTACCACCCACCTCTTCTGATATATGAAATGATCTATGAAAGCCTGCTCTAACTCGTGGAAATTCTTTATGCTCCCTGCTAACAATCTATAATACCAGTCTGACGCTCCTCCTTTCAGACTAGTTGGGAACATCATACATCGCAGGTCGTCATACCATGCCTCCTGAGGCATCTGTTATCGGAAATGATGAATGTGATCCGCTGGGTCTCCTTTGCCATCGTATCTCTCGAACCTAGGCTGAGTGAACCACTTTGGGACCTCCGAAGCCCAAATGTCATCTGCCAGTAGATTGCGGTTCAACCCAGCCACCACCTATTTGGCCGCTCCTCCGTAGCCCTTTGCTTGTTGCCTGTTTGCCTCCCTATCATTGTCTATCATTTCTTGGACTTGCTCCATTGTTAGACCAGCTATTAGGTTTTCAACAAGATTTGGCTGAGCCTCCTCGTTTTCCGATCCGTCGTTTTCAGATCCCTCGTTCTCTTCCTCCCTAGTCTCTTCCCCCACCCTCTCATTCTCTCTTCTCAACTCGTCATTCTCCTATCTTAGTCTCTCAATCTCTTCCCGCTTCAGCAGTGTTTCCTCTGCCTCTTGCTCCTTTCTTCAGTCTCCCTCTTCATCAATCACACCCTCCGGGGTCAGATCCGGCGCTGGATTCTGCGCCGCCACGTTCTTAGGTCTGCCTACTTTTCTCTTTGGTGTCATTGTTCACTCGCTTTTGTCTTCCCCACAGATGGCACCAAATGTATGAACCTAATTTCTCTCAACCTCTCTAGCTCCCTATTTCCCTTTTCTTTTCTCTCCTTCTTCTCACAATGCAGCCTCCTTTCTTTTTCTCCTCTCTTCTTCTTCTTATATCTTTCTTTCTCTCATCTAGGTCGTCCACCTGTCTCCTCATCTCGTGGTTGCTCATTCCGCCGTACATATGCCACGTCGCGGTCTAGGGTTCCGCGGTCAAGATCCCCTATGCCCCAACGTCCATGGGTATGTTGCTCCCATTTCTGAGTCCTGCTGTCTTAACCCACTTCTCTTTACCTGGTTACTACACTCACCATTTCAGAGGAACCTCGAATTTGCACTTGAGACAATTGCCTCAAAGACCCTCTATAATTTTTTCAACCCTCACGGTGAAGAGTTTTTGCCTAGCACGCAATCCCATGAGTACACCATTCTTGTAGTTGAGAGTCAAGCTTTGACAGAGTGTGGTGAGAAACCTAGTTTGTCATATTTTTCCTCATCGAAGCCTTATAAAAGACATTAGGATCCATACTTCATTCCTTTCTCACCTAAAGTATCATTAATTCATCTTTTGGGTCATTCTAACTCTTTAAAATAGCTACAATATAATGGTTTTCATATGTTATTTGATGGGTTGCATAAGTTTTCATTCATTATTCTATATGATTGTTTCTAATTATACAACTTTATTCTGTTTGGGGGTGCATTTAGTATCATATTTTTATGGCTAGACCCCCAACTCTTTCAACTATTAGTATATAGTTGACCACACATCATCCATTTTGTGCCACCCCAGTTTCTTGCTTGTTTGGGGGTGTGCATAATCTATGGAATCTGACTTAAAACGACCCCACATTAAGTCTAGGGGAATCTGACTTTAAAAGACCCATATAATTTTTTATAAAATACAACTTTAATGGAGTATAAGCCACAAAAAATTTCAAACTTAAAAAGAGTTTTCAAATTTTGTTTGGGGGTGGCGTATTTTGGTATTTCATTTCAAATCTTTTTGCCTCCCTTTGCCTGTCATGTTTACTCTAATAGAGTCTATGTTAGTTAGTACGTAACAGTTTAATTGTGTTTCATGTTATCATATCTTCTTTATAATATTTATGTTACAGGTACTGCTAATTTTTGTCACGTTTCTATGGGAAATTCTTTCCTTATCTCTTTACACTTTGAGGACAAAGTGTTCGATTGTTTGGGGGTGGGATAGAAACATTTACAAAAATTAGGCACTTTTAGGATGTAAATTACACACTTTTCTTTATAAAATGTTAAAAATCATAAAAATTAGTTAGTTACATAATTTAATTGTGCTATTGAATTATTTCATGAACCCCCTTCTCCCAAATTGTTTGGGGGTGGCATATTTACTTTTAGCACATTGTACGTTCATGTATAAATATCGAAATATATAATCCATAGACTTTGTTGATTTTATTGGGATTCATAATATAATTAGGTACCTTAATTTCGTGAAATTTACTATTTCATGGAATTTCAGAAGCTAATCCGATAGGAGCCACGATAGGGACATGCTTAACTTGTGAACATATGGTATTATTTTATTTTTGTTAGAGTCCACTTATGTCCCAAGCGATATCTATTATTTCATGTTATCCCCATAACTGGTGGAACTCATATAGGAGTTGCGTATGTTTTTATTTCTTTATATTAGCATAGATTAACCTTCTTTTTCAGGTGCTCCCATTTACAAGCACGTTTCTATGGTACTCTCTATCCTTTATTTTCATTCCATACTTTGGGAACAAAGCATAATTCTATTTGGGGGTGGTATAGAAACACGTTGTAAATGCTTAAGCACATAGTAGGTTGTATATTACATATTATTTGTCTTATAAAAATTAGAAAAAAAAAATCAAAAATATAGTTTATACTATGCACTTAGTGATAATGGTATTGTTCCATTCTCCATGATGATATTAGTCTAGAAATCTCACGTAGTACTTGAATTAGGATTTAATTTTTAAAACTTAGATTAATATATAGGTAATAGTCGTTGCAACTTTTCATGAACATCTTGCATGAGCATCTATGATTATACTTGACAATATTTTTCTGAGACTTAGGTTAGAGTACTTAATACATATCATGTGAGCATCTAGCTAAAAAGCCTATATGAATTAATATATGAGTGATGACACAAGGGAGAAGTCAATTATGAGTAGAGAAATCACACATCCACTTGCTTGTTCATCATACCATATCATAAGCGAGAATTTAGGCCCTCTTTGGATCGATATAACTAGAAATTCACACCTATATGAAATTTATTATCCGCTAGTCACCCCATTGAGCCTTTCATTAGCCTTTTCACAAATCACAAATCTTTTACCCAATAAAACAAAATAAAAAATAAAATTAGCCTACCTATCTGGATAAGTCTGAAAAATAGGATAAGTGAAGAAAAGAAAAGAGAAAAACCTGTGTAAACAAAAATTAGTTTGTTACTTCAAAAGAAAAAGAAAAGAAAGTTTACATCCAAAGAAAAGAAAAGAAATAAAATAAAAAGTTAAAACTCTAAAAATAGAATCAGAATGAGTCAAAAGCCAAAACAAAGTGGCTAAGGATGGAAACAAAGTGTAGAAGCAAAATAAGAATGAGATTTTCTCTTGTTACATAATATGAAGACCCTATTTTCTCAGATTTGTCTTTTTGAATATCCATTTCCTTCCTTCTTTAACCAACACATATGCCCCGTATCACCTAATAAAGACCTCTAGCTCAATTAGGAATAGGTTGGTGTGATAGTAAGTGGTAGATGTGTTTGATCGACTTCGGCTTCCTTGGATTGTCATTGAGATTGTGAGAAAATATGTGCCCACTACACACTGAAGTTAGCAAACTTAAGTGGAAAAATTAGAGTGTTATGTGTCTTGACACATTCTTTGTGAGAACCTACTTAAGCACGCTACCCAAAAGTTTCAGAAAAAAAACCTGTCACTGCATTTCATAACATAGTTCATTGTATAGTTGTTTATCTTAAGATGATTTAATTATTATGCATGTATTAATTTATGAGTTAAATTGATGATCCTTGTTTAAATGCGTTATATATATATATATATATATATATATATATATATATATATGATCCTATATTATATATATATATATATATATAGATAAATTAGGGGACAATTACTTTTATTTCTTAGTCGTTGTAGTATAAATAAAGTTTGTGAGTACCTTCTCTAGAAAACTCTCACGAGACTATAACGCATCCACTATGGAATTCTTAGTGGTTTAAGGCATTATTGTATAAGGTCAATGCCGTCACACTCAGCGAAACGAGAGTAGTTAGGAATACATTTTTGCTCATTTTAATTTCACATATTTGCTTGAGGACAAGCAAAATGTTGTTTGGGGATGGTTTGATAAGAGCCCAAAACTGTAGTTTCAACCCCTTAATAGTATTATATTTAGGCCAATTATATTTATAATAAATAAGAGTTAATAATGTTTACGTGTTTTTGTGTATTTTAGGTCTTTGAATCAATTATGTGAAGAAATATGTCACTTTTGCAAAAGAAATTAGTCAAATTGCTTGCTAGAGAAATTATATGATTAAAGCCCAAGTTTCAAATAAAAAAAGCATTTTTAAAGCCTAGTCAAAGCTGAAAAGTCAAAGTCAATGCGGGTAGAAAAATAGCGTAAAAGTCAACAGAACTTCCACAAGCCATATTTTTGAACTAAGACTTCGGAATTTGGCTTATTATATGTCAAAACTAGATAATAGTGAGTTTGCCATGAGAATGGGAACAAACTTTCTCTCATGCTAATTAGTTTATGACTAGAGATAGTATAAAGTAATTAGGGATCATTAAAGGTCTAGTATTTATATTTTAACCTTGTGTGAGAATATCTTGACTAAGGTTTTCTATACAAATCTATGCTAGCATGTTAAGAAATTAAAAATTGGATTTCAATCTCTCTCTATTCTTCTCCATATTTTATTCAAGTCATATTCAATTGCTCTAATTAAATTAGTATAAGTTAAATTCATATATTTAGTTTCGTAGTATAAATTCACATTAATAAATATTGTTCGATCTCATAATTGTTTTCTTATGTTTGATTAGTTGAATTCATTTAAGTCTAGAGAGTTAAGAGTGGAACGATTCTGTACTCTATATATTACATAAATATACATGTGAGAGTAAGAAATAAATAATTGATAACGTAAGAATAAGTTAGAGAAATTTAGTAAACTAATATTGTTTTTACATATATCAATCCCTTCAAACAATTGCCAAAACACGCAAAGTTTTTGAAAGATATGTGCACCACAAAAAGAGAACCAATGTTCCTCAACAAGCGTTCATCACCGAACAATTTCCGTACTTCACTGAATCCAATGGTATAGTCAAATACAAGGGCCCTGGTAGACCAATAGTTCCATACACATTGGATGACAAATATACGACTACTGCACTACTAGACTTAGGAGCTAGTGTGAACTTACTTCCATATTACCTATTCAAACAGCTAGGTCTTGATGAGCTTAAACCTACCTCCATGACTCTACAGTTAGCCGATCATTCCATTAAGTATCCAAAAGGCATTGTGGAAAATGTCCTCGTAAAAGTCCAAGACTTTTACTATCCCATCGATTTTGTCATTCTGGATATAGAAGTTGTCTGTGACTCTATTCCTATCATCTTAGGGCGTCCATTCCTAGCAACTGCTAATGCTCTCATAAACTGTAGGGATGGTTCCATGACCATGTCCTTCAGAAATCTTTCAGTCGAGGTTAATGTGTTCAAGTTTATGAAACAAATTCCATAGGCTGACATGATGGTGAGGTTAATATGGTTGAGAGCCTTGTGCAAGAGTATTTAACAAACTATTTTCCTGACGATGAAGTACACCAATTTCTTTCCTTTGATATTTCTAAATTTGATGTCGATGCTTACACTCAAGAAGTAAACGCATTATTAGAGTCAATACCACTATTTGACCCTACTACCGTGACATCGAGCGATTTGGACGAACATCAATCTGTTTTCTCTATGGAAGACGACATTCCTCAAGAATCTTTGATACCCACTCCTCCCACCCCTGACTTAAAGCCAATTCCTTCGAATTTAAAATACGTACATCTTGATCCAGATGGTAATCACCCAATTATCATATCATCACAATTGACTGACAATCAGGAATCCCATTTAATTAATGTCATTCAAAAACACCGTTCTACTATTGGATGGTCTCTCGATGACATTAAAAGCATTGACCCTAGTGTGTGAACCCATCACATACATCTTGAAGAAATTGCAAAGACGTCGCGTGAACCGCAACGTCGTCTAAACCCAGCCATGAAGGATGTGGTAAGGGAGAAAGTTTTAAGGTTACTCGATGCAGGTATTATATACCCTATCTCTGATAGTGTTTGGGTAAATCTAGTACACGTTGTTCCCAAAAAATATGGCATTACAGTTGTGTGAAATGATAAAGATAAATGCATCTCCACTCGCATCCCAGTGAAATAGAGAATATGCATTGACTATTGCAAACTTAATGCGGTAACTCATAAGGATTATTTCCCACTTCCCTTTATCGACCATATGTTTGAACGTTTAGCCGGTCATGTATACTACTATTTTCTTGATGGTTATTCAGGCTATTTTGAAATTGTAATCGATCCTGCGCTGATCAAGAAAAAACAACATTCACTTATCCCTTTGGCACCTTTGCCTATAAACAAATGCCTTTCGGCCTTTGTAATGCCCCGGGTACATTCCAACGCTGTATGCTTCACATTTTCAGTGATATGGTTGAACGTTTCATGGACGATTTCTCCATATATGGTAACTCATTCGATAGATGCCTCTCAAATCTTTCCAAGGTTTTTGCGCGTTGTGAAAAGAAAAATCTCGTCCTTAATTGGGAAAAATGTAATTTTATGGTTACCAAAGGCATCGTTCTAGGGCATATTATTTCAAAGGATGGAATCTGTAACGCCCGTATTTAAAATATGTATTTATTTATTTATTTATTTATTAATTTAATTATTTATTTAATATTTGATTGGATTGGATTTGAGATATGTGGGCCTGGTTTCTGGGTCGAGTCTGTGTTGGGCTTGGGTTTCAAACCCAAGTATATAATCACATTGTTCTAGAGAATAGGGTTTTTAGAGAATAAAAAAAATAATAAAAATGGAGATAGAGATAGAAACTCGTTTGCTGGAGGGTGGAGCGCGACGATTCGGACTAGGAGGATTCGTGGAGCATGGGATTAATGTGAGTAGATATCTTTTTTTTATTCACCGTATGATTTTCGCAAGTTTAAAAATAATACGTAAATTGTCGATTGAATATATATATATATATATATATATATATATATATATATATATATATATATATATATATATATATATATATATATATATATATATATACTGGGATTTAAATTTTCGGTGATGTTTGGAATCAAGTTTACTGTTATAATTGCAAAAATAACAAAAGTTATAAAAAAAAAAGTATAATAATAAACAGGATACAGAGATTCGGTTCGGCAGGCAAGAACTCAGTATAGATCCAATTGTTTGAGGATTGTTAATAGATCATGTTTTTCATTCATTATACATTTGTTTCCTGGGATATATATCAGGGGTGGTGTAGTTATTGTAAATGGTGGAGTTTTTGGGAGAAATGAGAGCTTGATTTTCGGATTTAACCACTGGCGGTCGGGTTCATTTTGCTAAGCAATTCGGATTGGGCGAATTGGTTTTGTTTTGGTTGGTTGTTGTATATGGTTTTGGGGTGCTGTTGAAGCTCTGTAACTGTGTTAATGGCGGCCAGAGAATCGCCCAGGGGGTTTGATTAAATGAACTGTGGTGGTGTTGGGTTGGACGATGTTGGGGGCTAGTGTAGTGTGTAAGGGATGCAAATGGGGGTGTTGGGAGCTTGGAGAAAGCCGTTAATGGCGGCGAGAAGCTTCCAGATCCAGTTTTGGGTTGAAGATTTTAAATTCAAGAATGGAGTTTTAGCTTTTATTAAAGTGGTAGGGGTTGTCGCGGGGATCAAAACCGTGGGCTTGAAATGGGTGGTCGAGTGGAGGTCGACGGTGGTCGATCCGGTGGTGGAGGCTGTTGGAGGGAGAAGATGATTGTTGACCAGTTGGGCCTGGGTTGGTTTCTCTAGGCTTGGGCTTTGGACCAAAGCCTTGAGTATGGTTTTGTTTAGGCCCGATTCTATTTTAAGTTGTTGGGCCAGTTCTAGATTAAGTTCTATGGGCCAGTTTTATTTGGTTTAGTTTGGGCCCAGGTTAGGTTAAGTTGTTTGGGCTAAAACTATTTGGTTTTGTCTTGGGCCTTAGTTGGTTTTTGGGCCCGATTTTAGTTTGTTTTGTTTTGGGCCAGTTCTATTAGTTTTCTTTAGGCCAGTTTCTAATTTATGTGGGCTGGTCCTTATGTCCCCAATTGGGTTAGGTGGAATAAATAAGTTGGTTTTAGACTTTTGGGTTCTAAGGTTTGGGCTTGGCCAGTTGGGTCCAAACCATTACCTTGGTCATGAGCCCATGAGCCATGCACCTTGACCTTAGCCATGAACCATGGCTATAACCATGAACTTATTGGACATGGAAATGACGTGTTGACTTTGACTGTTGACTTTGACCGTTGACTGTGGAATGTTGATTTTTTTCTAGATTTTCACATATTTAAGAATATGGACAAATGTAGTAATAAAATATTATCGGAAATTGTATAATTTTGTTTGTCTTTATCTAATTAAGATTTGACGTGAGTAGTGTGTAAAGCATATAATATATTGGCACGTAACAAGCGAGGAATTATTATAAGACTTAGATATATATGTTTTTATGAGTATTCCATTATTTACGGACTTAGATTCATGGACTTTAGATTTTTGGGGATTTGATTGTGGACTGTGGACTGTGTAATTGTGCTACGTTTTATGTTGTAAATTGTATGGACAAATCAAATGCTAAAATGCTGTGGAAGCTTGTATAAATTTGGTTGTCATTATCTAATTAAGATTTGACGTTGATATTGTGACATTATATAATATGTTGGATATATATATTAAATGCAATAGTTTTGGAGAAGTAAATGTATAAACGTTCCATTATTATATATGTGAGATGCTACTATGAGGTAGTATAGTATTTGTGGATATTTTCCATGGGAGTGTGGCGTAGTGCAATAATATATTGGCACGTGAAAGAATGAAAGTGGTTATGAGATATAATTGAGATATTTCTAAATATTATGGCTTAGTGCAATAAGGTATTTGACCTGCACGTGATATAGTGGAATTTTTATGAGTCATAAATGTATGACATTTGAATAAATTACGTAACGAAAATCCTAGAACCTAGCTACCACAACTCATGTGATTTGCCCTGTGTGGGCGTGTGTAATTTGATTGGCCCTTCCGGGTTTGGTGAATCTAAATGGCCTTCGGCGTAAGTAATGTGATTGGCCCTTCCGGCGTTTGGTAAAATTTGAATGGCCCTTTCGGGCGAGCCAAATAGTGGATTGATTATTCCGTTCGCAAAATAGAACGAGACGCGACGACGATATTTTATGCCGAATAGTGGGCGATTTTGCATAATGGCTTTCGTGTGAGGGTTACCCGGTGTCGCGCATCCCGCTTCGAGGTGGTAGTTACACGGAGTGGTTCATTATGTGAGGAGGCATGTGGATGTACATGTTCGGCGGTAGAGGCGATTGTGGTAGCCAGAGAAACTAGGTAAGACATAGATACGACATGATTTTAGGGACACGCAAAGAAAGCCTTAATTAATATAATTATGGTACTGTGTTGGTTAATGATGTATCTTTAGATAGATGATTGTATATGGTTTTGCAGAAGTGTGGGTCAAACTAATTACTTGGGCAGAGACGACCCACTATGTAATTGAGCATGAAATGCGGTACGGATATAATATGCATGGTTGGTTATTTGTTTAGTTAGAACCTAAGGCACCTCGATGGAGGAACTACATGCCTTATTTATTATGCGTATAGTTTGTTGTGTGGTTAGTAGGAAGTTAAGGCGCCTTAGTGGAGGAACTACCTGCCTTAGTTATTGAACTTAAGGATGTTGTATTAGTCGTGGAAAGTTAAGGCACCTCGGTGGAGGAACTAACTGCCGTATGAATTGTGTATATATTTGGTATAAGTATATGTTGTATTTTAGAGCTACTACTCACACCAAAGCATTTTTTTTATAATGTCGACTGATTTGCATGTTTGCTTATCGGGTGTGTTCATTAAATGAACATAGTTGATAAGTCTTGACAGGTTTAGTGTTGAAGAAGATTGGTTGCTGCTCATGGTTTGCGTTAGCGTCGCATTTCAAGATAGGCTTTGTTTTCCTTTGAGATGATATAGATTTTCAGTTGAGATAAGGTTATTTGTATTTTCATTTGTTAATTTTTGTAATGAAGAGGACTTTTGTTAATTTGAAATTTTTATTGGTTTTTAAATTATCCGCATATTTAAACTGTTTATGGGTTTTTGGGAGTTGAGAGTGCATCACACCTCGAAGATCGAAGAGTCGGGAACAAATATTGTTTTTCCGAATTCTGTCGAAATTCGGGGTGTGACAGAATCAAAGTCGATAAAGCTAAGATTGAAAAAATTGTTTCCCTTCCTATACCAAAAACAGTTCACGACATACGTGCGTTTTAAGGACACGCAGGGTTCTATAGGAGATTTATTCAAAATTTCTTTAAGGTTGCTCGACCTTTAACAAATCTCCTGCTAAAAGATGACGTCTTTGACTTCAATTTCAATTGCAAACAAGCATTTGAGACCTTAAAATCCGCCCTGACTACAGCTCCTATAATTTATCTACCTGATTGGTCTAAACATTTTGAATTAATGTGTGACGCGAGCGACTACGCTATTGGAGTTGTCCTAGGGCAATGCCGAGATGACAAGCCAATTCTCATTTACTACGCTAGTAAAACTCTTAATGAAACTCAACGTAACTATACCACCACTGAGAAAGAGTTTCTCGTTGTTGTCTATGCCTTGGATAAGTTTCGTCCTTACCTAGTTGGTTCTTCCACAATAGTCTACACTGAATATGCAACACTTTGTTACCTGCTAGCGAAAAAAAATGCAAAATAGCGGTTAATCCGATGGATACTCCTATTGCAAGAGTTTACTCTAGAAATTAGAGATAAAAAAGGTTGCGAGAATGTTGTTGCAAACCATTTATCATGACTCGTCAGTGATGTCGATAATGATACCGAATCCATCTGTGATTCCTTTCCTGATGAACACTTGTATTCCGTCTTTTCGTCTCCTTGGTACGCTGATATAGTAAATTACCTAGTTACCGAGGAAGTCCCTTCATCTTTGTCTCGTACTGACCGGAAAAAGTTCTTATCCAATGTAAAATTTTATTTCTGGGATGATCCTTACCTCTTCAAGTATTGTTCAGACCAACTGATCCACCGTTGCATTCCCGACTGGGAACACAATGACGTGTTATCCTTTTGCCATGAACAATCTTGTGGTGGTCATTTCAATGGTAAGAAAACTACGGCCAAGGTTCTACAATGTGGGTTTTATTGGCCAACACTGTTTAGAAATGCACATGAACATTGCAAAGCCTGCACCCACTGCCAGCAGCTAGGACGCATTACTCAGCGCAATATGATGCCCTTAAATCCAATTTTAATTGTGGAAATTTTGTATGTGTGGGGCATCGACTTCATGGGTCCCTTTCCAAATTCTCATGGCTTTCTCTACATACTAGTAGCTATTGACTACATGTCAAAATGGATTGAGGCAATGGCATGTCGTGCGAATGATCATAAGACTGTCGTTTTGTTTGTAAAAGAAAATATTTTCTCTCGTTTTGGTGTTCCCAAAGCTATCATTAGTGATGGGGGAAAATATTTTTGTAATAAATTTTTTGAGCTGTTAGTAAAGAAATATGGAGTTACTCACAAGGTGCCAACTCCGTATCATCCTCAGACCAGTGGCTAAGTAGAAGTCTCTAATAGAAAGATTAAGTCCATTTTAGAAAAAACAGTTAATCCATCTAGGAAAGACTGGTCTCTCTATTTATCTAATGTCTTGTGGGCATATAGAACGACCTTCAAGACACCTATAGGCATGTCTCCTTACCGCCTCATTTTTGAAAAACCTTATCATCTGCCGGTTGAACTTGAGCATCGTGCTCTATGGGCTATCAAAAGCCTTAATTATAATACCAATGCAGCAGGTGAGAAGCAAAAATTGCAATTAAATGAGCTTAAGGAAATTCGGAGTGATGCATATGATCTCTCGAAGTCCTATAAAGCAAACATGAAAAGAGTGCACGACAAGCATATATTGAGAAAAGATTCCAAAATTGGTCAAAAGTTTTGTTGTACAACTCAAGATTACACATTTTTCCAGGAAAATTGAAAGCACGATGGTCTGGTCCTTTCACTGTCTCTGCTGTCACTCCTTATGGGGCTATCTCTTTGAAAAATTTAAACGATAATAGCGAACTTCAAGTAAATAGCTAACGCCTTAAACATTATCATGAGTTACGTTCTCCAGATGTCGAAAAGACTCTTTTCCAAGATCCAATCTACATAGACTACTAGATTCGCTGGTGTACTTCCTTCTATGTGTTTAAAAAAGGGGAAGTACACCATTAGGGTAGCCAAACCCTCTTTTCTTTTCTTCTCTCAAATCTTTTAGAGTGTGTGATTGTAAGTGCCGGAACCAAAGTCCACAAAAACTCAATTTCAGAACTGAGTATAAATGTTTTCTAATAATCAAGCAAACGTGCCTTATGGTAAACAATGGGTACCAAAAATTTCTCCTCCTTCTTTCTCTTCCCTTTTCTACTCTCTTCTTCGCGAACTTCAGCTCATCATTTGGTGTAAGTCTCACTCATTTCAAATAAGTAATGGCTGTAGTACTTTTGATCATAAGCGATGTGCGCTAAGGATGGGGTGGTGTATGCATTGTCAGACACCTTTCTGTCCAGGTCTTCAATTACTATCCGATATTTGCCAGTATAAGGTATACTTTTGTCTGACACCAGCTGAGCAGGATAAACTTCATTGTCACCCCGTTACTCCCACAGGTTGGGATTCATCTTGAGGATCTGACGTTAAAAGACTCACATTCGTCTTGAGCATCTGACATTAAAAGATTCACATTTGTCTTGAGGATCTGACGTTAAAAGACTCAACATGTATATATTCATTTTTTTTTCCTTAGCACTATTTTTGTGACCAACAAGATTCGTGTTCAACATCGGATGTGGCCTTCTTAGGACACGGACAATGGATTGCACCAGACCCCCTAGTTGTTTCCTACTTAAGTTCTTTTTGGGGCAGTTTAAGGCTATACCATATGTAATAAGGGTAATATTATTAGACCGTTGCACCCCTCACATGGTCAAGGATAGCGCCGTCCTACACCCTAGGCCCCCAAAACATAAAGGTTAAGCCACAGTCTGGCTGGATTGGGTTCCCTCCAGCGCCGATATGACCGTTGCCTGGAATTTTACATGGAGAGTCTTCTGGCAGTCTGGTGTTCCAAACATGTTACTCTTCCCTTGTACATTTGTATATAGGTCTCTAAATAAAAATATAAAATATAAAATAAGTAAAAAGGGTTGAGTTCTGTCTCTACAGGACTCAACCCCTTGACATATTGTATATTCTTCTTCAACCTTTTCAAAAACAAGTTTGAATGTGCCCTTTCCATATCCCATTGGATAGTATTTTTAATGTCGATCATTTTGGCAGCTCATTCATTCCATTTGAAGTTGAAACGAATCGAGATTTCATGTTTGAAGTTTTTGGACCATTTCGGGACATAATGGGAATTTCTAGATTTCATATGGGCTTGGGCCAAAAATTTCGATCCGACCCAACTCATGTGTGCGAGCTTTTTAGCCCATGTGATCCCCTCCCACGCGTCATTCACTTTCACCTTCTTCCCCCACAAAAAACCGGATCTGGTTCCCCTCAAATTCCACTCGCGCACGCGATACACAACCCTACACACAACACGCGTTCGCGAGTTTATCACCACCAAACCAATTTATGTTCCATCAACCTTCCAAAATTTTCCAGCTCATCTCAAAGCCACCCTATGCGATTAAATCAGACCTCTCTATGGCTCAGAACAGGCGAATCACAGTTGAGCGGAATTTTTCAATCTCAACAATGGGGGAATGTTCCACCCATTTTTTGATGAGGAAATTGACGCTAGAGGATGGGAGTATCTCCTACATCAAAATGAGGAGTCTTACTCCCAAGATTTGGTTTTTGAAGTTTTACAACAATGGAGGTTTCCGGGGGAATGAGTTTTAGGTAGCGGTCGACGGAGAAAAATGTGAACTCACGTTGGAATTAATCTCGGAAATCACGGGCATTCTAATCCCGTTCAATGAACCAATGCTATAGCAATCCGAGTACCCAAGGATTTACGACCTAATGGTCAACACGCTAATCGAGGGGGAATATAATGAGACCTCGAGATGTGCGTTCCAACACTCTCTGCGTCGCAACCAGCTGGTAGTAGCACAGTGGTTGGCTTACAATGTCATTGGCACTTCGAAGACGTTTCTGCACCTATTGTGGATTCTACAGGAACGCAAGGTAAATTTCTGTATGGTGGAATTCCTCTGCACTATCATTACGAATGCAAAATCCAGGTCAGCACCTCTTGCCGTACTTGTCACTCAAATTATGCTTCATTGGGGTTTCCAATCTGCTACTCCTTTTATTGACACGAAGTCGTTTGAAAATTTGGGCATTTTTAAGACTTGTGTCCTGAATCACTTGGACCCGTAAGAGCACATAGAGGCCGAGCTCCCTAACGTGCCTACCCCTCCTCAATCTCCATCACATTACTTTAATAAGGATGACTTGCAAGAAACTCGTCATCCCATGGAATCATTACGCTTGATGAACACTGGCATGTGTGAAATATTTACCCGCCAGGAGCGCATGGAAACTTCCTTGGTTGCTTTCCAGCAGCAGATGCAAACTTCCATGGGTAATTTTCAGCAAGAGATGCGTAATCATCATAGCCGTTTCCAGCGCATGTTGATGGCTAACCAGCATCAGTTTCAGGAACAAGTGGTTCAGTCTTTAGGCAACATACAGGACCAATTAGCTAACTTAGGAGTTCGCAGTGACCGTCGTCGTCGTAACCCTGGTTCATCTTCCATGAACCCTGAAGATTCACAATAGCAGCTTCCTTCTTTTAGTTTGAAAATGACTCTATCATTTTACACCACCACCTAAGCCCCACAATATCTAATAAATACTTCTAGCTCAATTAGGAATAGGATGGTGTGATAATAAGTAGTAGATGTGATTGATCAACCTCAGCTCCTCTGTTTGTCATTGAGATGTGAGGAAACGTGTGCCACTGCACACTGGAGTTAGCAAAACCTGAGTGAAAAAATTAAGAGCGAATTTGTGTTTCAACACATACCTGTGAGAACCTATTTAAGGATGCTCACCAAAGGATCCAGAAACGTCCTTACTTGTACATTTCAATATAAAGTTCATTATATGCATGTTTATATGTAGATGTTTTAATTATTGTATGCATATTAACTTGACTTTCAAAGGAATTAATCCTCGTTCCCCACTAAGGAGATGTATGGATATCTGAGATTAATTTAGGAGACAAGTTTTTGTTACTGAGTCATTGTAGTATAAATGAAGTTCACTATAACTCGTCCACTAGGGAATTCCTAGTGGTTTAAGGCCTTGTTGTATACGGTTAATGCAACTGCACTCTGCGAAACGAGAACTAGCTTAGAACTACACATTTTTTGCCACTTATCTATTAAATATATCTTTTTTGCTTAAGGACAAGCAAAGTGTTGTTTGGGGGTGGTGTGATAAGTGTAAAGGTTAAGTTTGGTCTAACCTTACAGATGTATAGATTTGGGGGAAATTAGGGGAAGATTGTGGATATGACTGAGTTCGTTCCGAACAAACTGCCTACGTATCAGGTTCTCCCTGAGGAACCTGAATCAAGTTAGACGTAGTTCATGATTTGGTGTGATTAGATCTGGTGTGGTAGATAGAGAGGTCTCTTCTGGAGAGCCTAGGGGGAAGATAGAGTAGATTTGGTGATCTCTCGGAGGGAGCCGATCCAGCCCCAGCAGATGGAGTCGATTTGGGGTGAGCGGATGGAATGGATCTAGCCTCCATGAATGGAGTTTCTCCCCTCATGATTTGGAAGGAGAATGGAGTCTACTTTTATAGTCTTCTTAGTGATCTTTTGTCTTCTCTTTCGTCAGGTCAAGTCGTATTAATGTGAGACTTTATAGAGCATTGATAGCAAAGCAATAATAAGCGTGGCTGAAGTTTTGGACTTGATGGAGACAGCTGGCTCGTCCGTTACTGACTGTTACGATGGCGCATTATGATGGCAGTTCATGAATGAGTATTCAGGCAACCTACTCGGTGATCTCATGGAGAGACTGTCAGTTTGCTATTAGTTCGTAATGAGGTCATCGGGAGAAGTGTTCTTTGATAAGTTGTGCTGGACACGTGTATAATATACATTGGTTGTGTATATTAGTCCCTCACACAACCCCTTCTCATTAGGTTGTCCTGTTCAAAGGGGCGACCTAATGAGAGAGTAGTTCCATTCGTGGGAAGCGCACGGGGAGTTTTAATCAAGTCGACGTAGTTCATGTTTTGGCCGATGGATCGAGTGGTTGTTATTTGTTGAGTCGCTCTTGGACGAGTTCATCTACTCGACTTGAGTCACTTTGGAATGAGCTCATAGGGCGGGTACATGTTGAGTTTCTCCTAGCTTTAGATCGTCCTGCATATGAGTGACTGATATGTAGGTTGGGTGGCACTTCAGTAGACTAAGTGGCCATTCCAACGTTGAGTTTCTCCTGGACAAGGTCATCCACCCGGCTTGAGTCACTTTGGATTGAGCTCATGAGGTGAGTACCTGTGGAGTTGATCCTGGATGAGGTCGTCCACTCGGCTTGAGTCATTTTGGAGTGAGCTCGTGAGGCGAGTTCATGTGGAGTTGATCCTGGACGAGGTCGTTCACTCGGCTTGAGTCACTTTGGAGTGAGCTCGTGAGGCGAGTTCATGTGGAGTTGATCCTGGATGAGGTCGTCCACCCGGCTTTAGTCACTTTGGAGTGAGCTCGTGAGGCGAGTACATGTTTAGTTGCTCCTAGACGAGGTCGTCCATTGGTATGATACTATGATAGCTCAATCCTGAACTGGTCCTATAAGTATAGGTCCCCAGTTGGTGAGACTATTTACCCGACTGGAGTCACTTTGGAGGAGCTCATGAGGCGAGTACCTGTTTAGCTGCTCCTAGACGAGGTCGTCCACTGGTATGATACCATGATAGCTCAATCCTGAACTGGTTCTAGAAGTATAGGTCCCTAGTTGGCGAGACTATTTACCCAACTGGAGTCACTTTGGAGTGAGCTCATGAGGCGAGTATATGATGAGTAGGTCCTGGACGAGGTCGTCCACTCGGCTTGAGTCACTTTGGAGTGAGCTCGTGAGACGAGTACATGATGAGTTGCTCCTAGACGAGGTTGTCCATTGGTATGATACCATAATAGCTCGATCCTGAACTAGTCCTAAAAGTATAGGTCCTTTGTTGGCAAGACTCTTGTGAACGATCTGTGAGTTAGGTGGCATTTCAGTAGATTGAGTGGTCATTCCATAGTTGATGTGACGATTGTTGAATTTAATTAGATCTTTTGTATGTCGTCAGCATGGCGTTTTAGTTGACCTGCAAAAATTGTGAACTAGCACATAGTTGTTAATACAGGCTAATGGTGGTAGATACCTCTGGATTAGTGAGGTACTCGTGTCGAAGCGACTGTTCTTTAGTGAAGCCCCTAATGTATGATTCAAATTTGAGCGTCCTTGATTTTGAGTTGATCTCGTTAGCATTCTTTGAAGCTAGCCCCTAGTTCGTGTTGTAGATGGTCTAACAAGGAGAGCTCGGTTGTGAAAAGGAAAGCCCGATACGTCTTCAGCATTTTATGTACGATCTATGTAGCATCGCACTTGACGGTACTCTGGTTGATTCGCTTGGACAGCTTGTTGATCCGTTGATTCACCTCATTGATACCGTCCTCAATGGTGATACCGTTCGAACTCTGGGTTGCGACCTAGTTTTTCAGCGTCAGGTTCTTTTGCCAGAGGAAAGTAATGCTCTCGTTCATTGTCCCAAGCTGGCTGACCAGGTTCTTGACTTGCTCCTGTAGGCTTTCCACGCTTTGTGGGCTTGAGGGAAACTGATTTGAAGAATGTCGTTTTTCTCAAGAGATCGGACCACAGACAGCGCCAATGTAAATGTTAAGTTTGGTAGATAGAGAGGAAATTGGGAGAAGATTGTGGATATGGCTGAGTTCGTTCTGGACAAACTGCCTACGTATCAGGTTCTCCCTGAGGAACTTGAATCTTAGGAGAAGATTGTGGATATGGCTGAGTTCGTTTTGGACAAACTGCCTACGTATCAGGTTCTCCCTGAGGAACTTGAATCAAGTTAGACCTCGTTCATGATTTGGTGTGATTAGATTTGATGTGGTAGATAGAGAGGTCTCTTCTGGAGAGCCTAGGGGAAGATAGAGTAGATTTGGTGATCTCTTGGAAGGAGTCGATCCAGCCTTAGTGGATGGAGTCGATTTGGGGTGAGCAGATGGAATGGATCCAGCCTCCATGGATGGAGTTCCTCCCCTCATGATTTGGAAGGAGAATGGAGTCTGCTTTTATAGTCTTCTTGGTGATCCTTTGTCTTCTCTTCCGTCAGGTCAGGTCAGGTCGTATTAATATGAGACTTTATGGAGCATTGATGGTGAAGCATTGATGAGCGTGGCTGAAGTTCTGGACTTGATGGAGACAGCTAGTGTCACACCCCAAATTTCGACAGAATTCGAAAAAACAATATTTGTTCCTGACTCTTCGATCTTCGAGGTGTGACGCACTCTCAACTCCCAAAAACCCATAAACAGTTTAAATATGCGGATAATTAAAAACCAATAAAAATTTTAACTTAAACCAAAGTCCTCTTCATTACAAAAATTTACAAATAATATTAGGTTACAAATCTCTTTTCAGTAACTCTTTATTTAAATACAACTGAAAAATATAAAACAACATTTGTCTAAACTAAAAATCTATTACACCTTAAGGGAAAACAAAACATATCCTGAATGCGACGCTAATGCAACCACAAGCAGCAACCCACCTTCTTCAACATGAAACCTGTCAAGACTTATCAACTATGTTCATTTAATGAACACACCCGATAAGCAAACATGCAAATCGGGTCAGCATTATAAAAATGCTTGTGTGAGTAGCTTTAAAATACAACATATACTTATACATATACATACACAATCTATAAGGAAGTTAGTTCCTTCCCCGAGGCGCCTTAACTTTCAACGACTAATACAGCATCCTTAAGTACAATAATTAAGGCAGGTAGTTCCTCCACTGAGGGGCCTTAACTTCCCACTAACCACACAACAAACCATTCGCATAACAAAAATGCATTTAGTTCCTCCACGAGGCGCCTTAGGTTCTAACTAAACTATAACCAGCCAAGCATATTCCATACTTACCTCATTTCATGCTCAATTACAGAGTGAGTCGCCTCTGCACAAGTAATTAGTTTGACCCACCCTTCTGCCAAACCATATACAATCATCTATCTAAAGATATATCATTAACCAACATATTACCATAATTATATTAATTAAGGCTTTCTTTGTGTGTCCCTAAAATTCACGTCATATCTATGTCTTACCTAGTTTCCCTGGCTACCACAATCGCTTCCCAATGCCGAACATGTACATCCACATGCCTCCCCTTACATAATAAACCACTCCGTGCGTAACTACCCCCGGGATGCCGCACGGGTAACCCCTCACACGAAAGCCATTATGTAAGTACTGCCACTATTCGGCATAAAATATCGCGCTTCTCGTTCTAATTTTGCGAACGGAATAATCAAGCCACCATTCGGCTACGATTGCCAAACACATAGGTCAATCAACATTTTATATATACACCCTATATAAGGGCCAATCAAATTGCACACGCCCACACAGGGCAAATCACATGAGTTGTGGTAGCTAGGTTCTAGGATTTTCGTTACGTAATTTATTCAGGTGTCATATATAAATATCTCATAATAATTCCACTATATCACGTGCAGGTCAAATACCTTATTGCACTAAGTCACAATATTTAGAAATATCTCAATTATATCTCGTAACCACTTTCATTCTTTCACGTGCCAATATATTATTGCACTACGCGACAATCCCGTGGGAAATATCCACAAATACTCTACTAGCATCTCACAGATAAAATAATGGAGTGTCTATACATTTATTTCTCCAAAACTATTGCCTTTAATATATATATCCCAACATATTATATAATGTCACAATTGTTTCAAACGTATCGCATACATTTTTATAGCATTTTAGGAATATTATATCTCCTAAAGTTTCTATCTCGTCACGTGTCAAAATATACACAATATCAACGTCAAATCTTTCCTAGACAATGACAACCAAATTTATACAATCTTCCACAGCATTTTAGCATTTGATTTGTCCATACAATTTAATATATAAAAACGTAACACAATTAAACATTCAACAGTCCACAATCAAAGTCCATGAATCTAAGTCCGTATATAATTTAATTCTCGTAAAAACATATATATCTAAGTCCTATAAAAATTCCCCGCTTGTTACGTGCCAATATATTATAGGTTTTACACACTACTCACGTCAAATCTTAATTAGATAAAGACAAACAAAATTATACCATTTCCGACAATATTTTATTACTACATTTGTCCATATTCTTAAATATGTGAAAATCTAGAAAAAGTCAACATTCCACAGTCAACGGTCAAAGTCAACGGCCAAAGGACAAAGTCAACGGTCAATGGTCAAAGTCAATGATCAATGGTCAAAGTCAACAGTCAACGGTCAATGGTCAACGAGTTCATGGTCATAGCCATGGTTCATGGCTAAGGTCAAAGGTGCATGGTTCCTGGGCTCAGGGCTAAGGTCATGGTTCGGACCCAACTAGCCAAGCCCCAAACCCAAACCTTAGAACCCGGCCCCAAAAGTCTAAACCAACTTATTATTCAGCCTGACCCAATTGGGAACATAAGGACCAACCCACATAAAATTAGAAACCGGCCCAAAGAAAACTAATTAGTTTTGGCCCAAACAAAACAAATAAAACTGGCCCATAGAACTAAAACTAAGAATGGCCCAACACTTAATCAAAACTGGCCCAACACACTAATGAAACTGGCCCAAGAAAACTAGTTAGTTTTTGGCCCAACCAACTTAATCTAAACCGGGCCCAAACAAAACAATACTCAAGGCTTTGGCCCAAAGCCCAAGCCCAGCCGGTCATCTTCTCCAACAGCCACCACCAACTGCTCAAGTCCGACCACCACAACCTCACCTCCTCCTCACATCGGTTTGACTCCCCCTTATAAACCAACCAACTTTAACAAAGGTAATAACCTCAAATGCTTAAATTCACAAACTTCTCCAAAACTAGATCTGGAAATCCATCGACCTCCATTAATGGCTTCCACAAGCTCCACTCAACAGCCCTCGCGCACCCTCACTAGCTACCCATCACCCACAATCCATTCAAAAACACAACCAAACCCAATAACAAAGTTTGAATACAAGTGGGCGATTTACTGTCGGTCGCCATTAACAAACACCCAAGCTTTAACAGCACCTCCATTGACGCTGCTCAAAGCTATCAACAACCCCGACATCACCCAAACACCAAACCAACAATCTTCCCACACCACCAATAGTTTACCCAATCATCGAATCAACAATCCACATTCAATACAACAAGAGAAATTTAAAACCACATCAAAAAGTAAAAACTCTGCAGGACGATTTCTACAGGACGATCTCTGTCTAGGCTTGCGCCACCATTAACAAAGCTCCCAAGTTTTGGAACCGTTCCAACAGTTCAATAATCTAAGCAAAAGATACACTAGCATTACCTAGTTTAACAATTCGACAATAATCGCAGAATAACTACAGCCGAACAAACGAAAATGAACCGAAACCTTTGACAGTAAAATTTTGTCTATATACCAGTAAAACTCTAGATTCCGTGAAATAGAAAAACTATCTACTCACCTGTATTAAAAGCTCGACGAATTCCTCCTAGTCCGAGTCGTCGCGCTCCAACGCTCGAGCAAACAAGCCGCCTCCATATTTTTTATTTTTTATTCTCTAAAAACCCTATTCTCTAGAACAATGTGATTATATACTTGGGTTTGAAACCCAAGCCCAACACAGACTCGGGCCCAGAAACCAGGCCCACGTATCCCAAATCCAATCTAGCGAATTTTAAATAAATCAATTAATTAATAAATTAATAACTAAATACATATTTTAAATACGGGCGTTACAGCTATACACATCTCAAAAGAATCTCGTCCCTAGATTCGGAAGTAAAGTAATTTATACGAACAAATAATATTGGTTATTAACTTAGAACATACACAAGAATGTACTGAGATTAAACTTAAGCAAGATAACGTTGGTATTAATTATTTTTAAATAATTCCAGAATATATGTCCTCAGGTCATTACAAAATCTATCATAGTTTAACTGTCTATATTAAAACACATTATTATTGTCACTTAAACGCAAGATAAATATATCATTTCTTTTTAGCATGTAGTTTCTTGACACGTAGCAACCTCTACGAAAAATAATATTCTACTTAAACTAATCAATAATATTGAGTAAGTTCATCCCTGTATAAAACATTATGGAGTCTTTCATTATCATGCACCAAAGAAAAATTAGTGCCCTGATACACTTAAAATAAAAAATCACTCATGTCATTGATACTACAATAAAACTTTATATTTACTTTAGTCATGCTATCAAAAATCCTTTTATTTTATTATTTTATTGTATCTACAAATATTATTTACTTGCATTGCTAAACAAATTATTAAGGGAACTCTAACTCAACTTCATGCAACTATGATTCATCAACACGAGAGGAAGATAAACAATCAAATTTATAGTACTCTCATTTCAGCAAAACAAAAATGAATCATATATAGCTATAGAAATCGGAAATATTAAATTTAGAACGACTATCAAATCCTAATTCAAGGATGCAACTGGATCAAATATAACACGTATTCAAAAAATAATTTTTCATATTCATCTATCAAAACCATGTAGACTAAAACAAAACACTTAAAAATAAATACTCGACATTCATTGCTATTATCATTATTACTAATTATTTTAAACGGTGAAAAGATTCCAAAAATTAATCTCCATATACAATGACAATTAACATAAGACTTGCTACCGTATAACACGAATTTTAAAAAATTAGGATAATATAAACTCACTTCTAATATATCACCCATAACAAGTTATATTCTCACTGTAATATTTATGAACTATAAATCAAGGTATATATTTCAGAATACTTGAATATGCAAAAATCAATGTGAAACTAATTTAACAATATTAATCAATCATGTCTTATGGCAGTTACTGACTGTTACGATGGCGCATAGTGATGACATTTCGTTATGGCAGTTCGTGAATGAGTATTCGGGCGACCTGCTCGGCGATCTCATGGAGAGACTGTGAGTTCGTAATGAGGTCGTCGGGAGAAGTGTTCTTTGATAAGTTGTGTTGGACACGTGTATAATATACATTGGTTATGTATATTAGTCCATCACAATAAGCACCAAAAAGTGTATTATAAAACCCCGTAAATACATAACATTTCAATTAATTATGTGCTTAATAATCATAAAATAATTGTATTTTGTGTTTTTGCAGGTTTGCGCAACTAACGTAAAAATGAGGATAAAGCCAGTATTTAAGCACGGCCCACCCGCCACTGAACGCAGCACATAGACCCACTCTACGGGCCCATAAGATTGGATGAGTCATCATGCAAGTCAAGACAAATTAAAATGTGCAAATTATTGGCACAAATTGACACCTTGCATGACATTAATGAAGTTGACTAGATTTAGGTGCTAATAGTGTAAAAATATGCAAGGTGTCAATTTGTTTTGATTTGGAGATAAGATAGAAGTTAATGTGATTAATAGTGGGAGTTGGCTCACGTGGGTGGAAGAAGAGAAGGCTTGAAATGGGCTGATTTGTATTGATTTTTAGAATCACTCCATTCATTCCACATGTTCATGTATGTTATTTTTCTAAGTGTAATAGTGTTTATGGAAGCTAATATAGTTTTCTAAATAAAAGTTCTTACTTTTTACCTTAAAAATTCTTCTCTTTGCACTCTTCTTCTTCTTTAATTCAGCATATAACAAACATCTCTTGCATATCTTTCCTAGGATCATGAGCTAAAATCCTCCCAAATGATAGTCATGTGAGGATCAGTGAACGTTTTATGGTTCTAGAATCATTGCTTAGAGGCTTAGGTTTTCTTTGACACCCAGTTACAAAATGACTGAGACTGACAAATTTTGGAGCCTGGAACTTTAGAAAAGCTAGCGCACACGACCCATTGACACTGGGATCACTCGCACACGCGAGTGCTGGAGAATCCCATTTTTTATATTTGTCCGGATGGCGTGAAATGAAACCAGGAGTTGAAGAGCCATTTCAAAGATGAAATACCTCGACAACTCCTCATGTTAGCAAGATATACTCAAAGATGAGTACCTCTTGCTAAGGATCAATACTTGAATCAGTTTCGGGTTTGTCTATGAACCCGAGACTGGTTAGAGAAGAGGTGATTTTATTCCCTAAAAATCCATGTAACTAATCTTGCATGCATGAGTAGGTTAATCCTCTCCTTATCTTTCTCTCTCTATTTATTTAAGAAACAATTTGCAAATTTTAGATAAATTGTGTAGTAAGTAATTGTTAGGAAAAAGAAATCTTCAAAATACCAAAACAAAAATCCTTCTCACTTAGTTCTCTAAGGTGCTAGATTTCAGTTGTGATATCATTCTTGTCTTAAGGTTGAACAAAACCCTTACTCTAAACATACCAACAAAAACACGTGAGTAAGGAAAAATTGAGTTTTAGCACGTAGTAGGTAGAAAAAATCTAATTTCATAAGATACTTAAAAGTGCTAACATCGCCTAATACATTATATTGATGTATGAATAGTGATTGTTACCCAAATAGGTATGAATGATTGTTCATACTCCAATAAGTGTTTTTACCAATCATACATTATGTTGAGGTATGAACACTGATTTTTCATACCCCAAATAGGTGTGAACAATGATTGTTCATACTCCAATAGGTGTTCTTACTGATCATACATTATGTTGAGGTATGAACAATAATTGTTCATAGCTCATGTTGAGGTATGATCAATAATTGTTCATACGCCAAATAAGTATGAACAAATACTCCTATAGGTGTGTTCTTACTGATCATACATTATGTTGAGGTATGAACAATGATTGTTACTCATGTTGAGGTATGAACAGTGATTGTTTATAGTAGGGGTGGGAATTTGGCCCTAACGACCCTAACCGACCCGACCCTAAGCTCTATAAAGCCCTCACAACTAAAGCCCTCATAGAGTTTAGGGCAAGGCCGGCCCGGCCCTAATGCCTTCTAGGGCAGGGCTAGGGCTAAGGTTCTAAAACATAGGCCCGACCCTAATTCAACCCTCATTAGCCCGGCCCTAACCAAGCCCTAACTGGCCCTGTTTCACACTTTCACTATAAATACACATACCATAATTGTCCAACTCTTTGTTAAATATTTTCAATTAAAATAACATTGTCATTTGTAATTTATTACTTACACCCAAGGGTACTTCCAATAACTTGTCTTATATAACAAAAACTTGTCAACTTAGCAGTCATGAAGAACAATGAGCACTAGCCTAATAAAAAATAATACTTTATTCCTTTGATCATCAAGTCAAAGTCCAGAACTTATTATTTACAATTTCTTTTCCCACTTACTTCTTATAAATTATATTTTTATTCACATCCAAGTTAAGTCTAGAACTAAAGGTTTCCTTCCACACCATTAAAGCGAAATACATAGCAAACATTTATAACATAGAAACCAAAAAACAACATTTGTCAGAAAAATGGCATTTGTAATCTCAAACCTTTCTCCATCACTTGTTCAAAAGCTAATATTTTCATTTCCACATACAAAGCTTGAATCACTTTTAAATTAGAAGAAAGATAATATTATATTTGTTTGAATCTATTATGGAAACAATTTATGATATTGGAAACAGTTTAACAACTTCCTCTGGCCCTTAACCAAAGCTATTATGTTTCTTCTTTATATCTATTACTTCTTTCTTTAAAATGATAATATAATTATTTGTCTATGTATTTCAATGTTAAATGTAATTTTAGTGAAGTTTGAGTACAAGGAAGAACAAATTCCAAACTCTCGATGTACTTCAGTTCATTAGATTGTGGATATGCATTTTAAATTGTTGGACTTATCCAGGATTATTACTAGATTGGTGGGACTTTGAGTTTGTAGATTATTGTACATTTTTGTAATATAAATGAGTTTTAAAACTGATGTAGTAAAAAGAAGAAAATATATAGGCCCGGCCCTAAAGCCTTTAAAGAGGGCTTAGGATAGGATCAGAGCTTGAGATTTAGACTTGTGACCCAATGGACCGCACCAATCTATGCCGATTTTTTTAGGGTCAATGACCCGACCTTAATATCTGAAGGGCTTTAAATGTTTAGGGCCGGGCTAGCCCGACCCGGCCCATTGCCCACCCCTAGTTTATAGCTCATGTTGATTGTTCATGTCATACCCCAAATAGATATGAACAACGATTGTTCAGGGATGAACAATGATTGTTAATATATATTCCAATAAGTGTTTTCATTGATAATACATTATGTGATTGAGGTATGAACAATAAATATTCATAGCACATGTTGAGGTATGAACAGTGATCAAATAGGTAGGTATGAACAATGAGTGTTCATACTCTAATAGGTGTTCTCACTTATCATAGATATTATGTTGATGTATGAACAATGATTGTTTATACCCAAACATACATGTGTTCTCATTGATTATACATATGTTGAGGTATGAACAATGAGTGTTCATAGCTCATGTTGAGGTATGAACAAAGATTGTTCATACTATATATACATACACCAGGTCGTTTTTGTTGGGCCGGGCGGCTTATCATTTTGCGTCAGGGGTAAACTTGACTTTTTACCACCCCATGCCATTTTTTATTTCGTGTCAAGAGTACACTTGACCTTTCATCTACCCAATCTTTGTGAGTGATTAAAAAAAAAGTGATTTTTTTGGTTATTTTAGGCGGCTCTTTTGTCCTTGTGACTTACTCTCTAGAGAATAGTAACACCCTTGATTCAACGTACGTAGATTAGTAATTGGGTCGGATTTAGGTTTGATATAATATTCTACTGACCACCTGACTTGACCCAACTTGACCCGATCGATTGCCACCCCCTACATTCAGCCAACTCAATCTAGACAGGGCTAGCTGAATCATATAGTGAAATATGCGACTGCTTAGGGCCCCGCGCCAAAGGGGCCCCAATATATTTCAGCCAACTATTGCATTTTTTTTTAACTGTTAGATAAAATTTAGATAACATTTTTATAATGGAAACTACGAAAATACAATATTAAACCCTTGTTTCCCTTGTTTTCTCCACGTTTCCCTCGATCTCCTTCTCCAACAAAAAAACACTCCTTGCCTATCTATAAATAATAAAAGTTATTTATTTAATCGCTTCTTAACAAATATAAAAGATTAAAAGCTACAATACAATAAATACAATCTTACTTCCATCATCTCTTCGTACTTTCTTTAGTTTTTCTCTATAATCTCTCATTCTTTTTATAATTTTGATGTAGATTTTTTTTTTCTCTCTCTCTTTCTCTAGTCTCTAGCTATTTGCAATTCTCTATTAAATAAATCTATTGAAATTTGGTAGTTTAAGTATTTGAGAACACTATTCAAACAAGAAAAGAAAAAATGTTGGGATAACGTTTTTACACTAATTGTTATCTTCTAATTCAATATTTCAAACTTTTTAGTATTAATGGCAGAAAGTCCCCTATTCCAACTTTGTCTAGGTCTTGAGCCTCTCCTGAATCTAGATCGGGCATTGCAGCCACTAGACTATCGCATGTGTTTTTTTTTGTATGAAATTTGAGTAACGCAAATTAGGCAATCAAAGCAAATAGGTCTCGGCAGTACTCCAAAGTCCAAACTACCCTTACATGGTGTGCACGTGCACTAAATCAACACTAACATTAAAAAAAAAAAAAAAAAAAAAAAAAAAAACTTTTAGACATCTGTTTTAAGTTCCGACACCAGCAGGAATATATATTTCTTTCTTGTATTTCGTTTTCTCGATTTCAGATTCCTCAATTTCAGGGAATCTTAAATGGCTGAGACGCCTCCAATAGTAGCTGACAATAATGTTGATCAGGTAACTTTTTTAATTAATCCTTTTTCTTTTATTATTATTATTATTATTTATTTACATTTTATTATTTTTCCAATTCAGGAACCTAGTGCCACACCGTTAGATTTTGACGACACTGATTTTGTTGATGCTCCCGAGGAGCTTAATATTGGTGAATCACCATCAGCTTTGCATGTTACTGAAACTGTGGAGGAAGAAGAGGACGGGAATCAAATTCGTCAATTGAAATATCAACTTTCTTTGGTTCAAGCTGATAAAGATGTCATGGCCCAAAAACATATGGTAATAATATTTGTTTGTTTTAAATATAAATTAGTTTCTTGTTTTTTTAAACTAGTGTTGTTATTTGTAGGAAGAACTTAATGCTGTTGTTTATACAAAGGATCAAGAGATTGAAAATCTTAATGGAATTACGGAGGGTTGGGCTGAAAGGGATATGTATTTCGAGGGTGTTACTAAAAAGTTGTTGGGGTTTCTTGATTCTGTAGTACAACAGCAAGAGAAGGAGGAAATGGGTGAGTGTAGTTTAGTTGAAAGACTTGATAAGACTACTTGTTTGATGATTGGGAAGTATAACCGGTTACAGTCTGAGGTTGGTCAACTTAAGCAGTTTGTTAATGATGTTGGGCCGGAAATCTTGATACCTGAGGATGCTGAATTTGGTAGTATTTTGGATGTGGCCTGTAGGGTGTTGGTTGAACATAAGACAGTGGAATATAATTTCATTGAAAAGATAAACCAAGCTGAGGATGAGAATAAGAAATTGCTGGAGGAACTTGATAATGTGAGAAAAATGATAGATGTGAGTGATGGGGAAGTGAGGAAAGTTAAGATGGAATTGGAGCAGGAAAAGAATAAATCTGCTACTACGAAAGAAAAGTTGGGAATGGCTGTGACAAAAGGTAAGGCATTGATTCAGCAGCGTGACTTGTTGAAGCAGTCTTTAATTGAGAAGACAACTGAGCTCGAGAAGTGTTTGCTTGAACTACAAGAAAAATCAAATGCCCTTGAGTTTGCTGAAATGCGTAACATAGAGTTGGCTGATAGCAGAAGTTATGCCGCTTCACTTCAGGAGTCTCTTTCAGAAAGAGATATGGCCGTTGCAAAAATTGAGGACATCCTTTCTCGGACTGATATTCCTGATGGTGTTCAATCTATGGATATCATAGACTGTGTCAAATGGCTTGCAGATCAGAAAGTTGAATTGCAAAGTGTTTCCATGGAATACGAAAAAGTTAAAAGCATCCTATCTTCCCTTGATCTACCCGAGGAGGTTGCATCTTCTAAGTTGGAGTTCCAAATCAGTTGGCTCGGGGAGTCGCTTTCTGTTGCTAAAGACACTATAGTCAAGTTGCAAGTTGAATTGATTAGTACCAAGGTTGTATCTGCTTCAATTGAATCTGCAACGGTTGAAGCTTTTGATGAGATAGACCACTTGAAAACATCTCTCTTGGCGCAGAGAAAGGAAAAAGATTCTCTACAGATGATGTTGGGGGACCTATCAAGTAAATTTGAGGCGAATGTTGAAATGGAGTTTAAGGCCAGATATGAAAAGGATAAGATGTTGGAAATGTTTCTCGAGGCTTGTGGAGTGGAAGATCATGGTGGAGTCCCCGAAGCCTACTCTGACATGAGGACCGTTTTGGAAAAGTGTGTTGGGAGGATGAGAGAAGAGATAACCAACTCTTGTTTTGAGTCTACTTATGCTGGGAAAGAACTGCTTGAAAGAACACAGACTTTGTTGTATGTGAGAGATCAAGAAGTAACACTATGTAAGGACATACTAGAAGAAGAGATGTTGAAGAGATCAGAGGCGACTAATATTGCAAATGAGTTCGAGAGAGTATCCATGGAAATCATGGCATTGAAAGAAGAAAAAGATTCACTACAAAAAGATCTTGAACGATCTGATGACAAATCTGCTCTTCTAAGGGAAAAACTGACCATGGCTGTGAAGAAAGGGAAGGGGTTGGTTCAAGAACGGGAAGGACTGAAACAATCTCTTGATGAAAAAGACGGAGAAATTCAAACATTCAAGCTTGAGCTAGAGCAGCAAGGTACTATGGTCAGTGAATACAGAGACCAGATTAATAAACTGTCCAGTGATTTAGAACACATCCCCAAGCTGGAATCTGACATTCTCACTCTGAAAGATAAAACCAACCACCTTGAGAAATACTTGCTTGAGAGTAACAGTATGTTAGAGAGTGTAGTTGATTCTATGGAGAGTGTTGTTCTTCCTGTGGACAATGCTTTTGAGGACCCTGTGGCCAAGGTAAGATGGCTTGCTGAATGTTGTAAGGAATATCACAGTGGTAAATTTGATGCAGAGCAGGAACTACAGGAAGTCAAAAAGGAAGCTGGTTCTCTTTCTGGTGAGTTAGTTGAGGCCCGTGCAACTATAAGCTCACTTGGAGATGCACTAACAGAGGCAGAGAAGAATTATGTTCTACTTGCAGAAGAAAAGAAAGCTTTGGAAACCGGTAAAACACATGTTGAACGAGAGTTAGAGAATGCAAAAGGTGAAGCTAGTTCCCAGGGTAGCAAGTTTGCGGAAGTTTGTTCTACTATAAAGTCACTGGAAGATGCACTATCACGAGCAAAGGAAAATATTTCTTTGCTTGAACTGGAGTTGACATCTGCATGCGTTGATAAAACCTGTGTGGAGAAAGAATTGGACAAAGCAAAAGAAGGAGCTGATTATCAGGCTAGCAAGCTAGCAGAGGCCTATGCAACTATGAAATCACTAGAAGAAGGATCATCTCTGCTGGAGGAGAGTCTCTCTGTACTTACAGGGGAAAAAACTGCCGCACAAGCTGGTATTGCTGCCTTGGAGAATGAGCTAGAGAAAGTGAAAGGCGAGGCTGATTCTCATGCTAGCAAGCTAGCAGATGTTTATGCAACTGTAAAATCTTTGGAAGATGCATTATCGACAGCTGAAAATAATATTTCTGTACTTACTGCTGCAAACGAAAATGCTGAAATGGAGATACAAACACTTAACAGTAGATTGAATGCAAGTATGGAAGAGTTGGCTGGAACTCATGGGAGTGTAGAAACCCAGTCTGCACAGCTTTTTAGTCACTTGAATCAACTCAAGGAGATTATGAACGACAACAGTTTATTATTGTCGTTCACGCAAGGTTTTAACAAAAAAGTTGAGAGCCTGAGAGATATGAACCTCCTCCTTGAGAGTGTACGAGTTCACTTTCCTGAGCAAGGTTCAGAACAGCTGCAAATGACTGCTAGCACCGAGGTATTTTTCTTGAGTACTTGTGCATAGTTATTTTGCTAGATTACTTATTTAGTCAGTTAGAAAAGTACGTCTGTTGTAATACATTAATAAAATAGATAATGAGTGTCAATAATGCCTCGAATTTCTATGTTAACTTATAATGCCTAATGAACTCTTTGGAGAAGTTTCCATTCCAGAACTGTGCTTCCTTTTTAGTACTGAACTCCCATTGATTATCAGTAAATGTTCAGTGTATAGGACGTGTTCTGAGATGACTGAATTGTCAACTGTTCAGGATAAGGGGAGGTCAGCATCTTTCAATCATGTAATCTTGTTGCTGTTTTTGTTCTTTTGTTTTGGTTTTGTTTATGATTTTGATTTTTTTGTATTGAGCCTAAGTAGTAGCAATTTGATCAATTTTTGTTCATCAGCTTTTATTTCCAGATTATCTTCTGTATTAAACTTTTAAGTGTAGAAGTATCTGTAATGTCAATTGTGTGCAATGGTTTCTTTTTCTGTTGTGGATACATTTATAAAACAGATAATTTTGAATGTAAATACTGCCTCGACTTCTAAGTTAAGTAATAATGCCAAATGAACTATCTGGATGATTTTCCAGTGCAAAACCGTGCTTGAGTGCTTCCTTCGATCTTATCAAAAAGTGTCCAGTGTATAGGACGTTTATTGAGATGACCGAAATGTCAACTGTTCAGTCCAAGGGGAGATCGGCATCCTTCAATCATATAATCTTGTTGTTTGTTTGTTTGTTGATGTCTTTGGATCTTTTGTATTTTCGTATGTGAAATTGAACCTAAGCATTAGCAATTTGATCAATCTTTGTACATGAGCTTCCTATTATTTTCGGATTATCTTTTGTATTAAACTTAGTCAAGTGAGCGGAGCGAACGTTCTGGGCCGAAGGGGGCTATGCGGACAAAAAATCATTTGGTTGGTTTCTGTCTGTCTGTCCTCATTCCTCGTCTCTCCTCTTCGCCCCTCTCCCTCTCCACACCCTCTCAATCTCTCCCTCTCCCCTCTCCACTCTCCACCCTCCCTCTCCCTCTCCGCTCACGCCCCCACTGCATAGCAATATACTAGTATAAGTACGTGTAGTGCTGAGAGTGGAAAAAGGTGAGAAAGTGACTTGCCATTGAGAGTAACGAAAGAAAAGTGCAAAGAAGGTAAGCTTAAGTTACGCCACAAATGACAGCAGTACAACAACCAAACCCGACATGAGAATCACAAGTGAATCACCCCCCTCCCTCCCCCGCGCGTGCTAAGTCCATGTATGTCCACAACCTAGGTCGGCTTTGGTGTTATGACTTTGACACTATTGAAGCTGCTTGGCCAATACAATCCCTATAAGCAGTAGTATTTGTATATAACGCCACTGAGTGAGCTGAAATGGGCTGGTTCCCAGCAAACTTTTTATCTCACCAACTACAATTTTGGCACTCATCTTTTGGCCATGTTATTCCAAACCAACCTGGAAAAAAAAGAATACTTTATTATGTTTCATTTCACAGATAATAATGTCAAGATAGATGTGCTAGATTGTGATCAAAAGATGGATCTCGAAGCGTTCTGGGTGAACAAATTTGATAAAACTTTTGCCTATAAGGGTTTGGTTATACAAAGAGAGTTATGTTAGTAGAGACAAAGCTGAACCTGTGTGCCCTTTATTGTTGGAACAGCAAGCAGAAGGTCAAAGAGATGTTGGGTGATGTACCAATTAGAGATTTGTCGGACTGTCGGAAATGAAGCTTGAACTGAAAGCTGAAAATTTGGCCTCCGACTTATGAGATTAGAAGACAAATACATGGCCTTACGAAGGTGTACTTGATTTAAGGACATCAATGATTTAGCTGAAGTTTACCAATACACATCAAAATAGAAACTATTTTAGCTTTTAATGCAGCTGTTACATTTCCTTCTTCTTCTCCACCTTCTTCTCCACCGCTAAGACTGGGATTGCCGAAGAAGGAGAAGTTGAACATGATTCAGGCCTATTAAACAATTTGGTTTTAATAATAGTTTTAAAGGAAAGGAAAGTCAATGCTGGTAGGAATCCCCTTCTCAGTATCCTCCCATAGATTGAATATCCACCCAACTCCCCTTGTTAAATTTTCAATTCTCAAGACATTCCCCCTTCTTGAAACACAGACAACAGAGCTGCGGATCTTTTTTTTTTTTTTTTTTGCTCGATAAAGATGAAATCTCATTAAATATGAAAAGAAAGTAGGCCGAGAAAGCCTACTATTACAAAGAAACAAAATAAAACTAAAAACATAGCCACAGGAGGCTAACCCGAGAACTACAAATTATTCTACTTCTAAATACAAAAGTCTATTCCATCTTACCACAAAATACTCAAAAGGGATACTCCTAAACTCTTTAAAAATCTTAGACCACTGAAATAATAGAGCCTTAATAGATATGATAAACTCCTGCTTAGATGCGGAAACGCCTTCAGAGCTGCGGATCTACCACAAAGAGCTTTTACGAAGCATAGTTATTGAAAAATCTTCCAGTTACAATAAAGAAAAATTCTTGGAATGTATAGGCTTTCACGAAAAAAATTCATAAGGTTTGTATGACTAGCTCTGTTTATTATTATTCCCGATTTTCATGGCTCTTATATCTGGTCAGTGAAAATGCCTTGTCGGGATTGCCATGTCTCCTTTTTCATGTCGTGTGCAACTCATAATAAGATCTTGACCATAAATATTAGGAGAAAGAAAATAATTGTGAACTTCTGTCATTTGTGTCAGGCTAATGGAGAGTCAGTTAGTCATACTTTCATCGTCCCTTCTCATAGGAGATCTAGAGTCACTTTGTGTGTATTGAGTTGTTCCTCCGTCAGTAAAAGATTTGTTGGTTTCTTGGGTTCTAACCATTATTCTTATGGGTCGTCGACTGTGGAGCATTCTCCATTTGCTATTGTGTGGGCTCTATGGCTGGGGAAAAATTAGGATACACTTTCAAGGTTGTGTGGCGTCAATGGCAGAGGTTATTATATTGATCAAAGGGTTCATGTTCCTTTGGTCAAAATTTTGGAGGAGTGGAGAAGCAAACAATCCAGAGATTTTATATTCTGATGGGATTCGTTGCTCGGCCAAGCATGATCAAGGCTCCTACTTATTTGTTTTTATTAGGATTCACATTGTATTCTTTTAGTTTCGTAGTTCCCTCTTGTTGTGTTTCTGTGGGATACCTCATCCTACCGTACTGATATATGTTTATACCCACTTTATAGATTAAAAAAACAAGAACGCTTCTACATGCTACGATTCTATTTTCTCAAGTAAACGTCGCATGACTAAGGAACATTTTTGTTGTTTTTATTTTTCAATAGTCACATAGCATGGTTTTTTATATTATAAAATGTTCTGTTTATACTACTATGGTTTGTGGTAAAGAAATATAGGAGTGATCAAGTGTCATTTTGAACTTTATCCAGGATTCATATCTGAGTTACATTGTTTAAAATATAGCTTTTGTAGTAATATTGATTTTTTCCGTCATTTCCCTGTAGTGTTTTCTAACTACTGTGGTTTATTTCTTATTAGCTCTTGTTGTATGATTTTCAGAAAGATCCCTACTTGGCAAAGTCTTTTTCATCATACATTGACGAATTCCCTAATGGTACAGTAGATAACATCGAGCCAAATGCAACAGATATTAATGACATTTTGACAAAGACCGTAGAAGGGTTCAAGAAGAGGAACCAGCTTATTGAAGATAAGTGGCATAGTTTCTCCAGTTCTATTGATGAGCTTATTGCAATTCTCTTAAGAGAATTACAGGCAACTAAAGACAATGTCATAGATATGCTCAACCCTATGGAAGTGTTAAAGTTAGAATTCAAGAACTTAGAAGCTTATAAACAGGCAACAGAGGGTACTGTATCGACATTAAAGAATGATATAATGATGCTACTCTCGGTGTGGGCTGATAGTACGGATTATCTTGGATTCCAGATGGATAACAGTTTGGTAAACCTGAGCTCCAACCTGGAACAAGAAACGTTGAACAGAAGCTTGTACCGAGGAACAAGAAAAGCCAGTGGGGATGCAATGGAACAACAGCTGGAAAGACCTGGTGGCGATGGAAATGGTAAAGAGGCAGAGAGTTTTTTAACGGCAGCAAGAGAAGTTCGAAGTCAAATAAAATATCTAGAGAATGTAAACCATTTAACCTTGACGGCCATTAAAGAATTGCAGGGTAAACTGCAAGAGGCTCAAGTAGCTTCAGAAAATTCTATGATAGAAAGGGATCTAAACCAAAACAAAGTATCTATGTTGGAGAGAGATTTACAAGCACTTAAAGACCTCTGCAGTGGATTGGAGACAAAACTAAAGGACTATGAAGCCAAAGAAGATATGTTGAATCAGAAAGATGCAGACTTTTCCTTGATGTACCATTCATTGGCAATGAAAGAACGAGGTATAATTGTTTTTTCTTGAGCTTAACATTTGTAGTCTGGTGATTTCAGTTCCATGTCATATCTTACTTACCACTGTTCTACTCTCTCTGATTTCAGGCACTGAAGGCTATTTACTGCCAGAAGGCCAAGCTAAAAGACTATTTGGAAAGATAGATCAAATTAAGCCCTCTTTAGACGAGTCGGATCTGGATAAATCAGTAATTCAATATTCAGCTCCTGTAAAGAAGTTTTTTGTTATTCTCGATTATGTTACCACGTTGCAGCATGATTTAAAATCATTATCTCATGACAAAGAAGATTTGCAATCAAGTCTGTGGTTACCGGTCCATGAAGTTGAATATCTGAAAAAGGAAATTTCAAGTCTTCTTAGCATTAGCCAGGATTTAGAAAAGACGAACTATGACTTAGCTGAGCTGACAATAGAACTGGAGAAACTTATTCAGAAATTTGGAGGAAATGTTATAATTAGAGACAATAAATTTGGTGTTAAGGGGCTCTTATCTGTGTTGGAAAATTTGGTTGTGGGCTCCATTCTTGAATGCGAAACATCGAAGTCAAAAGCCCAGGAATCTGTTACTAAATTGCATGATAACCAAAAGGTTTTAGATGAATTGTCAGAAAAGGTTAAACTGCTGGAAGACTCATCCCATAATAGGCCTACTCTTCCGGATGCTGTACAGGAAAGAAGAATTTTAGAACCTTCATTTCCATCTGGGTCAGAGATATCTGAAATTGGTGATGAGGTAAGTGTTACTTAAACTATATTTACCTGTTTGTTCCGACTTATTTAATATGATTTATGAATTTATATTGTTTCAGAGTTTATATGTTGTTAAATTTAAAAATAGGGTTAAATTATACATTTAACTTATCCTCTATTTTCACTAATCAGTTTTGGGATACCCCCACTTTTAACAATAGTTAGTCACTTTCCAGTGGTCATGCCGCTGCACAGAGGCCATTTTAGTCTTCCCCCATGAAGAAAGATCACAATTAAGTTAATTAAGAACAAAATAACTCAATTATTATATAAAAAGAATATGATTTGATAAGAAACTCATTCTAGGAACTCTTTATATAGATAAATCACTCCTTGATTGTAGTTTAGACTCCTGCCTTAAACATCAATTACCTGCTCCCTAAGTTATCTAACGCCTAATATCTAGTTTGATAAAGAACAAAATAGCTCAGTTGTTAAAAAGAAAATTGAAATTGATAAGAGCTTCATTCTAGGAGCTCTTTATATAGGTAAATAACTCCTTGATTATAGTTTAGACACCTACCTCAAACATCAATTACTTGCTCCCTAAGTTATATAATGCCTAATATCTAGTTCTTAATTATATGGTATTAGAAGTTTACAACATAAAATGAAGATATTCTCAAATACCTAGTCCCATGTGAATTCTGTGTTAGTTGTTTAGTTTTACATATTTTCCCTTTAAGATTAGCAGGCTTGTACTCAACAAGCAGTTGGTTGTTATTTTGTTGATGAGCAAGTGATTAAGAGAAAGACTTTTAAGCGTTTTCTATGATGAACTAGAGTTCTTGAATTAAATTCATTGATGTTTATAACTCTTCCACTGATTAGTCTACATCCGAAAAAATTGTGTGGAACTAAAAGAAAAAGAGAGAGACTTCTTAAGTTTTGAGAAGAAGTTGGTGGGAGTTGTTAAGTTTTCAAAAGAAACTTGTTCTTAAGGGGGGAGAGAAACCTGTGTAAAGGGTTAAAGGCCACAGTGCGCCCCCCCCCTCCTCTTAGAGTTGGAGTGCGCCTCTATTCAAAATGTCTTTTTTTCGTGACTGATTAGTAAGAACTAAGAAGCATCAATTCCAGTCAAAAGTTTCAAACAACTGATCCAATCGGCCACAAGTTTTCATCTTTGCTAAAGATCATACATAACTCATACATAACTTCATTTGGATAAGATATAATCAAGCCCTCACCCCTCTTTCAGTTGTGCAACAATATTGGTAAATATTTGCTAGTTACAACATACAGTACAGTATGCCTCATTCCCGTTTTGTCACTAGTCACTATTTTTCTCTAAATTGCCGAAGTACCACTATACCAAACAAGATCAAGCAAGTGGTGGTCACTGGTCAATAATGCATTTGCGTCAAGATAAGTGCTCTGCAATTGGGTATAGGCAGTAGTGTGGCTGCACAGATGTGTGAAAAAGGAGAAGTTGATGAATCATTAAGAAAACAGCTCAATAAGTTACCAGATTTGAGAGTCTACTTTAATTGAACCAGAAAAATGAAGTAGAAATTGATAGAAAACAAAACCGTAGTGAAAGTTGAGAATTGGGCCGCTTGCTCGACTCGCTCACCTCTCTTTCTATTGTTCGTCATCTTCTTTCTTTCAAATCTGAACATAGTCAAACTACTTCCAGCTTTTGATCAATTTTCTTTCTGTATGACTGTATGTACAAGTTTATGAGGAATGCTGTATCAAATTTAGTGATTCAGACTCGAGAGAGATGTTTTCTTTCCGCTTTTATCAAGTTGGATACTTTCAGGTTAAGGTTCATTGATCTATTTTGTAGGACAGTGACGCATGGATGTCGTGGTGGTGGTGGTCCAAGTGGCTAGAGTGGTTCTAGTTTATCTCCTTGTCGTCGTTGTTAGTCGGTGGTGGGACACGAACAATATCTCTTCAGAGTAAAACTTGTAGGCGACCCAGATGATGACACATTTTTTTTCTTATTAGATCCTGTCCCTTGGATTGTTGTCATCTAGGTGAAGACACACATCAATCAAAGTTAAGGTGTGTGCCGTAGTTTAGATGGTCTTCTAGATGACAACCTCATGTCAATCAATTATCATGTATTTCAGAATTCATTTTTGTGGTGTTTGGATGCAAAATAGTGGAGCCTTTGCAAAGTTGATACTGTCTCAAACTGGTTGATCTGATCTTAGTCCTTTTTATAAAGAAACGACGTCGCATATAATACTCAATTTTGACACTGACGCATCATGATTCTAATGCTTCTTGTTTGAAAAGCTTAAACCTCAAATTAAACTGGTTGTGCTTGGTCAATATAGCTCCCAGTTGGTCTACTTCTGAATTGACCACAACACCAATCTTGCTATGTCCCATTGCGCGATCTTTAGTCAGATTAGCCAGATATTTCTAACTTTGTCATCTCTGACTGCTCCTGTAGTATTTCTTCTCTTTGAGCAGAGAAAGGATATCTATGTGGTAGTTGGACTCTTCTGATAAGATCTTAGGTCTGAACGCTTGCTGATTTTTTTTGGCTTCTGTAAGAATGTGCTAGACCATTTTTTGATGTTAAATGACTAGATGGTTTTCTGTGTACTATAGGGATAAAAATGGCACACTGTTTGGTTGCTTGTAACTAGAATGCTCATTCAATTATACCAGTTCGATAACGTCTGAAATTGCTTGATAAAGCAGCATCCGGAGTTGTTGGATATTATTTTTATCTGGAATGAACTATATTACATTAATTTTACCTCTACATACATGAAAGATTTGTCTTACAAGATTTGTACTGTGAAGTGTTTGCATAAAACCATTGCTTCTTATAATCTTATGCTTACGCAGGATCTATTAGGGAAAAACTCAGTGTCACCTGTGCAGTCTGCTGCTCATGCTGCGGTTGTAAGAACCATGCGTAAAGGGTCAAGTGACCACCACATTGCCCTCACTATTGATTCTGAATCTGATCGTCTTGTCAACCATCAAGAAACTGATGAAGATAAAGGTGTGAATTCTATATTATGTTACTCATTTTTGTGCTTAAAAATGGTAGACATTCAAATTCTTATTAAATTTTCTCTTGCAGGTCACGCTTTCAAGTCTCTCAACACATCAGGTCTTGTTCCAAAACAAGGAAAGCAGATAGCGGATAGGATTGATGGAATATGGTAAGTTATATGAGACATGCTGTAAATAGTTCACAGGAAGTATCCCAAAGTATCTAAAACACCCTGAAATTGTAGACTAGGAGCTTGTGTTTTGACTGTCTGACCCTATAGTCACTCGTGAGACTTCTAGGTATCAGAGACCATAAACATTTATCTGTTACTACTAACCACCATCCACTAAATAGAAAATCATTGGCTGGAATTGCACGCTGTCTTACTGAAAGTTTTGAATTAGCTTGTTAACTGAACCAATGAAATCTAATTCATGTGCCATCCAACCAATTTAATCTCATTCTGAAACTAGCAGAAGTATGTCATGTCAGAGCACCAAAGTAATATTTTAAAACTACCACACCTTATACGACTTCTGTACCAAGTGAACAGTGTATGACATTTGATTTGAGGGTTATCTGTATCAAAACAAAAATGGGGAGGACAGAGGAGGATAGGTTAACTCTAAATCAACCTAAAATTGGAGGGGTGTCTCAAAACTAATCTATTATTGACAGCCAAAATAAGGCTACTTTAGTTGGAATAGATTTCAAACTTGTTATATCCAAATAAAATATGGTGAGCATTCAGGTAAGAAAACGGACTTTTCCTTTTGTGCGGTAATTATATACTCAGCAAGATCATTCTCACAAATTAACCATTTCAAATTTTGTAAAAACAAACGAGGACTGTCGAATTGAAAATTTACAATTCCAGTTTATTGTCAAGTTGAACATCATAATTGAATGGTTAGATAGTTCCAAAAGCAATCATCTTTTGCTGGTACAAGTTAATATGATTGTGGAATATATTTTAGGGGCATTTTGGAGTTCAAATGAATGTGATGGACACAAGAACTCTTAGTGCTATGATAGGAGAAGATGTCATATAATCATTTTTACTGACTAAACTCCCTTCTATACATTGCAGGGTATCTGGTGGGAGAGTTTTGATGAGTCAACCAAGAGCGAGAATAGGGCTCATGGCCTACTGTATTTTGTTGCATTTATGGATATTGGGCATAATTTTATAACAAAGCCTTTGAACCTCACAAATATAAATTTAAATTACTTTATAGAGAACAGTCTTCATTGAAGGGATTGGAAAAATGTCTTTACATTTCTCTGGACCAACTATATACCCTTCAACTCATTCATTGATTTACATTTCTATACTGCAGAGAACATACACAAGTGCTTTCTAATTTACACCCAGAGAGTTTCACTGGAATTGCCATGGTGTAAAAGAGTGTGTTTAGGAACTACATCTTTGCCCCAAATAGAATTTGACCATCTCAATGAATCCGCAGTTTGGATCCGTTTCATAGTTGTCGATTCCAATAGTGAGATGTCTTATTTCAGTTCACCTTAAGGTAATTTCTGCACCAAGACATTCCATTATCCTATCTGGCAACAGGATCATGAGTTAGTAGTCTACTTGAACATATCACAGTGAAGTGAGCTCTCCTGTAGCTATGTTAAATTTCACACTCCAGCCCATGAACAGTCTGTTCTTTGCTTCCACCAAAATCATAGATAACTAAAAGAAAAAAGAAAATAAATATTATATAGCAACAAGTAACCGAGTTGAACTGTAAAAATAAAAGCGTAACCCATTGTTTTTTACAAAAATGCTTTCGCAAACCCATTATTAGTGCAACATGTAAGGTTTAACTGTTTAAGTTTGATATAAGAGCGAATATCCCACATAATATTCCCCAGATTTAATAGTTTTTTTCTTCTTTGACTAAACTGACCCAGAACGTTCTAGATTTCGGGGACAAGAATTATTTTCTCTTCTCTCCTCACATCATAACAAACTTGTTTTCTTATTATCATGGCTGGTGACAAGAAGATTAAAATAGGAATCAATGGTTGGATACTTTTTTTTTTTTTTTTTTTTTTTGATTGACTACTGATGACGGACGTGGACGTGTGTTTGTAGGATTTGGAAGGATTGGAAGATTGGTGGCACGAGTAGCACTACAAAGAGATGACGTGGAGCTTGTTGCTGTTAATGATCCTTTTATCACCACTGATTATATGGTAGTATATATTTGATTGATTGATTATATGGTAGAAATTAAGTGGTTTTTATTTGATTATTAATTTGTTAAATGTGTGCAGAGTTACATGTTTAAGTACGACAGTGTTCACGGTCAGTGGAAGCATCATCAACTTAAGGTCAAGGATTCCAAGACTCTTCTCTTTGGTGAGAAAGCAGTCACAGTTTTTGGAAGCAGGTACTCGTATTTATATTTTGTATATCACTCTTATTCGTTTTTTTACTTGTACTTGGGTTGTGGCATCATTGTTTTGATTGAACTTGCATGTTTATGAGGGGTCATTTTCTTTGAACAAGACTGCAAAATAGGTCTGCTATTGTTCTGATTTACTTTTTTGCCTTGTGATTTTGTTCTGGTTTAAATAAAGAAATCCTGAGGAGATCCCTTGGGGCGACACTGGAGCTGAATTCGTTGTTGAGTCGACTGGTGTGTTCACTGACAAGGACAAGGCAGCTGCCCACTTGAAGGTTAGAAACGATTGCCATTTTAAGATAAGGATTTCATACCTTCATGTGTGGTTGAGTGCCCCTTTTAAAATTATATTGTCTTTGTTTTGGATGTCTTGCTGATCAGGGTGGTGCAAAAAAGGTTATCATTTCTGCCCCAAGCAAAGATGCTCCTATGTTTGTTATGGGTGTCAATGAGAGTGAATACAAATCTGACATCCATATTGTCTCAAATGCTAGCTGCACTACCAACTGTCTTGCTCCCCTTGCCAAGGTTTTCAAAT
This sequence comes from Coptis chinensis, assembly GCF_015680905.1. NCBI lineage: Eukaryota > Viridiplantae > Streptophyta > Magnoliopsida > Ranunculales > Ranunculaceae > Coptis > Coptis chinensis. The sequence continues at coordinate 62,859,978 of NC_141461.1, forward strand.
TTATATGTTTTGCATCGATGGATTGGTTGATCTACTTTATATATCTTTTGTGTAGAGGCTGTTTTTCTCATTGTTCTTCATGTTGAACAGGTCATCAATGACAAGTTTGGCATTGTTGAGGGTCTTATGACCACTGTTCACTCTATTACTGGTTAGTTTTTTTTTCATTTTCGGTTGATTTTTCTTGCATTGAGGGAAGAATCTTTAAATTAATTTCTTCTATTGTGCAGCCACGCAGAAGACTGTTGATGGCCCATCAAGCAAAGACTGGAGAGGTGGAAGGGCTGCATCATTCAACATCATTCCCAGCAGTACTGGTGCTGCTAAGGTACTAGCATAACCTTTTTTCTTTTGGTCTTATATGTTGCTTTTTGGGTTTTGAGTAAGACAGCCCCGTTATAAAGTTGAAAGATTTTGAGGTATGGATGTGTGATTTGTTGAAGTTCATGTGCTAGGTCATAACTGTTGTTTATACGGTCACAATTTGTTTCAGTTCACCGTATTTTTTGGAATTCTTTAAGTTGATTGAATTTCAAATTGTGCAACTTGTAGGCTGTTGGGAAAGTGCTTCCTGTATTGAATGGGAAATTGACTGGAATGTCTTTCCGTGTCCCTACGGTGGATGTCTCAGTAGTGGATCTTACCGTGAGGCTTGAGAAGGCTGCGAGTTACGAACAAATCAAAGCTGCTATCAAGTAAGGATTGCAGTATGTTAACTTGTTTGGTTATGGAGATTAGATCTTTTTTGGAACAACTTTCGGATAGGAATTAGATTTCTTTTCTTCTAACTAAATGCTATGTCTGGATGGTCAGGGAGGAGTCTGAGGGTAAGTTGAAGGGAATTTTAGGGTACACCGAAGATGATGTGGTCTCTACCGACTTTATTGGCGACAGCAGGTAAGGAAATTTTTTAATTAAATTTCTTTTGTCAATTTGGTGATTGACAGGTTTTATGCATGTGTCTAGTGAGTGCACTGTATGAGATTGAAGGCGCAGGGGCATGAAAATATGAGGCTTAAGGGATGAGCCTAGAGCCTAGGTGATGGGCATAGGGTAGCCTTTGACTTCTTAGAGTGCATGCCTATTGACACTGTACAGTTTGCCTTTCGATATTCCACAGTGATAAACTTTTTACTGTAAAAGGTTCTAACTCCCAAAAAGTGAGCTTCTATACGCACCCCTTTTTGTTGAAGGGTGGCTAAATATTGGTGGCCACACAAGATAATTGGAAGTTTCTTTTTAGCACACTTTTGATGTTACAGCTTGGCTAACAATTTTAGTTAGTAATCATTTGGGTCTCCACTTACATTTGCCTGGAATGTGGTTTTTTGCATTTGTTTTGCTGTATTTATTTAAGTGTACTTCTACTTGCTTGATTTCCAAGTCTATAGGTTTTATGCTTTTTAAATTTTAACTTGCAGGTCCAGCATCTTTGATGCCAAGGCTGGAATTGCTCTGAACAACAACTTTGTGAAGCTTGTGTCTTGGTATGACAATGAGTGGGGCTATAGGTAAAAAAAAACTGCCTATGCTGACTGCTGAGACATGTTTCCCACTATGAACTGTATATGGTTTATGTCTTGCCTGTCCTATCTGTTCCCAAGAGTTGCAGTTCATAAGATATATTTTATTTAAATGACTACCACGGTTATCAATTATGTTCTTTCTTCCTTCACAATAGCACTCTGACTTGAGTTGTTTTGTCATGCAGCTCACGTGTGGTTGATCTGATCGTCCACATGGCCTCTGTTCAGTAAACTCATGTTCTGAAGCTGCACTCTGTTTAGCTGCAGCGTGGTGTTATTAGTTGTCTAGTGTCTAGGGAGAGGATGATTTGTAATAAAAATAATTGAGAGTGGTGATTTAATGTTCTTAAGTCCTGAAGATAGCACTGAATCTGGAGTTATCCTTCTTTTAGCTATCTCTACCATATTTTGTTCTAAAGTACAGTCATGTTCTTAGGTTGATAACCAAGGAGTTGCTGCCTTACCAGTACTTTCTTTTTGTTTTTCATCGCCTTTGTAGGCAAACTGGAGCCATGTAGCTTTAAAACATTTTTTTTTGGTTGCGCAAGTAAGAAAGAAACTTAGCAGAAAAGGCCTGACCAGGAATCCAGGATTGCTATTTCACGTTGGACATCACCTGAAAATTAAAAATCTACTTGCTTCAATTAAGATTTTGTTGGGAATAATTCCTCCTAGTATGGCCAGTGCAAGGAAATAAATTTTTATGATTAGGGAAAATTGTCTTTTTGGTCTAGGATAATAGAGCAGAGGAATGTTTTTGTTGTGGATCCATGTGATCATGTGGATTGCAGATAAACTATTGAAAATCTGATGGATGCGTTTTGTTTGTTCCGGAGCGTGGGCATAGCTGATGGGAACATCAAAATCTCCTTCCTAACGTATGTAAACGTATGTACTTTGGAGGTTGGACTAGTATATATTTCACAAAGGCAATACAGTGGTTAAAATGAGAAACAAGTCGAGTTTGGAAATGGTCAAATATATGATGGTGTATGAATATGTCTGATTATGTAGCTAGACCATTTATTGCCATCGTTCGAATGTTACGCTCGTTCTGATGGGAGAACTGTGACAAAATAAAAGCGCGTACTCTAGTTTCTCTATGTTGTAGTCTTATTAAGAGGTTTAAATTCAACCCTCTAGAAGCTTCGAAATTACGCACATTCCAATACAACTCAAAACTGAATCAAAAGACAAGCACAAGAAACGGGACTTATTTGCTACTCTGCTCTACAGCTCTACTGGACAGTGTTCCTTACGCATCAATGCATATCATTGCACCGAAAGTGTAAGAACACTTCAAAAGATGAGTCTAAAGGTATATTCTATAGGGCCATATGGTAGCGAAAAATCGCTCTCAAATGGCCTGTTATACTTGAAGTAAGCTTCTACCATGGCTGTTGGACACAGAGTTCAGGCTGCCCACAAAAGCAATTACTTCTGAAATTTCACACTATTGTCTTGACAATTTCTTAGCTGCACCACAACTCAGAAACTAAGATCACATCATTGTGTATAGCGTGGCTCTAAAGGGACTGCAAGAGTGAAGAGTCTTTGAACATTATCGAAAGAAGAAGAAGAAAGAGTCTCTGATATCATCTCAATGGCAGGAACTATGGAAGTGCTGCATTGTTTTCTTTTGACTAACCACAATTTGTATTAGAGATGATTTTTCATGCTTCGTATTTTAAAATGTCGTGAATGAAGCTGTGAATGATTAATAGTTTAATAACAAAGTTCACCTTGAGACACTACTCAGACAGAAGTACAACAAAAGGAAAACGTTCTATTTGCAGCAGTGCAGCACTAGCAGCCTGCTCACCCTATCTCTAGACTCTACCATAGTAACAATGTTTCAAAGTCTGCAGTATTTTCAGAAAATTGAGACAATAGTTGTATACTCAGCATGCTGATATTTCCAGTTTTGTAGTGTCGGATATCAATATATGCCTAGATTTAAAGTTCAAGGTTATATTGACATCTTAGGGAGTATGGTTTCCTTTCCTTATTCTTTTTTTATCTTCTTTTCATTGTTCTTTTTTTTAACTTATCAGGTATTACATTCGCAAAAACCACCCCTGGATACTGTCACATTCATATTCTTACATACTATTTTGAGCTGACAGAAAACCTAATCTTGAACAGAAGTCGACCAGATGTTGTAAACATTACAATGAAGCCACGCCTCCGCATGTTTCGATCTGTACGGATGATTTGGAATAAAGATGAACCAATCACAACAATATGTTTTATTCCAGCAGTTCCTTCTCCTGCCCACAATCAGCATTTCCAGCATGTCAGTTCCACAAGGACTGTTCAGAAAGAGTGAGTTTCAAAAAGAAAATTATCCACGACTAGCATGTCATTGTGTCAGTGCAGATTACTAGTCCAAAGCCGGTAGAGTCTTGTCGCATATATATACCCACCTCAATGTTTCTTTCCAATCAACGACCAGAAGATTTGTCTACCATAAGTTTCAAGGAGATCAGCTCTGAGACATTTTAATAGAAAAGCATATGCCCCATTGGATATCCAGCTACAGTTGGCCAGTCGGAGACTTGGGGCCGGTGGTAGCAACGTTGACTACGTTAATGGCAGCGACACTCTTGCCATGTATTTCGGGACAATGAATTTCTTTTTGAAAATATAGTGGGTTGGTTGTTTTTAGAACCAAGAACAGTGGACTGATGTATTCAAAGTAGTGCTAGGAGATACCTTATACAGTGTATGCTCTGAAAGAAATAGCAGGAGGTTTACAGGCAAGAACATGACTGATGATCTGATTATCTAACATACTAACATCTAGAGACCAGACCAAAGGGAAATGCAAGGCAGAATTAGGAAGATCTTTGATGAACCACTAAATAGGGTATGCCGACTACAATTGCCTTGCACACGGAAATTACTGCCTGAAGCCCTGAACCATGCTTATGGTTTCCTCAGGTCGAACATAGGGGGTTGTCCCAAAGTTGAACATCTGTTCTGAAAATCGAGCTCTTCCCCATCTAGAGAGGCTTAAGAGTATTGCTGTACGCATGGACTTGTAGGGTCAGAGGTGCTCCCCCCTCTTGGAGCTATTTAAATCATTCAGATGGCGGAGGATATACCTTTTAACTTTTAACTGTTGGATGCTCATTACCATCTTGATTTTTTTTTTTTTTAGTATTACCATCTTGATCAAGTGTACTGCTAAGTACTATCATGCGAACAAAGAAAGTAAAAGACCTGTTGTTCTATTGGCTTCTTAAAATTAGAGAAGACCTAGGGAAGGTCCTTGGCCTAGGTTGTTAACTTGATTGCAAAGACACAAACTTTACCGCTTGCATCTTGCACCAAAAGAAAATAAAAGAAACGGAAAAACAGAACAAAGTCTGAAGGACATAAAATAAAGAGCAGCTTTCAAATCCATTTGAATCCACCATATTGCATATAACGTCACAAAAGTCAAGTAATAATTTGTTGCAATTTAAAGGATTTCCTACTGTTTTCAAAATGCTACCATTAGAACACAAAAGAAGTTCCAAAATTCCAAAAACAAAAGTGCTAAGCACTGCAAGCATTCCTAGGTGGATCTTCTCATCAAAAGCTGCCCAGCACCGCAAGCTTCATTCCTGCACATCAAAGGAGACTATCAGAAAATATGATTGCAACATATTTGTGCATTTACCTAAAGAGTAAGGACTGGATGGGACTTGTGCACTTTGCCAGATGGTTACGTTTTTCAATATCTGAGTCGATGACAAAGTTAACACAATAACTAAGATCCAACTCACAAAGAAGCAAAACATTGGTCGCACCCTCAAGAAGCGCAAAAACAGCTGATAAGACTTGGCATAAAAAAATTCAAAGACGCCTAATTTAAGCAAGATTATCCACAAACCTATAAAAATTTCAGTAGTACAGATCCTGAGCTTATCACCACTTTATAGAGGAGATCCTACAGAATTACCTTTAAGGATATCCATCAAGGTCAGTGTTGTCTTCTACTGCACGAGACTTTTCATCACAATGACTGAGTCTCAGTGGTAAAAAATAGCCACCAAAAAATGTTAACAGATATTTTACACCGCCACATTTATATTGAATAATCAATCATTAAGAACAACATTCAAGCTGGCAAAAGCTCCATTCACCAAACATCACTTCTTTGTTAAATATTTTAACCACTAAAAAGGGGTTTCTTTCCCGCCTTCTAACAGGGAAAACATGAGTAATTTAGTGGTTTCAAGAAGTACCTACCCCTTCCTCTCACATGATTTCTCAACCATCTCACATTTCAAGATTATTATAAGATTACTATGATGAACAGATCCAATTCGCTCACAACATCCTAATTGGTTCTTTGTGAGGGTCCAAAGGGCCCAAAAAAAGCAACTATTTGAACAACGTCAACAATTCCTTACCATTGATCTCCAACCTAGATCAGATATCGAGATTATTAGAACGGGTTGGAGACAAAATGGAATGTCCGGATGCAGCCTGAGTCAAGTTATCAAACTACCTAGGGTCAATTATTAATGGGAGCCCAAGCATCAATTATAGCATTGACACACGTGAAAAAAACGCTGTACCAAACCCAGCATAGAAATCTAATAACTGTACTCCCTAAAATTGATTTGGTTGGGAGCAAGTGGGAGGAGCAGGGGCTTCTTCTCCCTCCCTTTCTTCAAACTACGATTCGTCTTTTCACATCAGTAGACCCCAACAGTATTCAGGAAATACCATTCTTATCACCGATATCTAGCAGGGTCCGATGCACAAAGAGAGTATATCAAATTATTCAAGAACTTTCCACTTGCATGGCCCTAATCCTTTCCTCCTGTTCTCTATTTGAACCTTTGATTCTGGATCCTTTTCCTGAACCAATAGGATTACTCAGCAAGTTGTACTACCTATTCTATGCCAGGGAGATTACTTGATAATCTGCATTTGTCTTTGGCAGGGAACAAAGAAAGCAAAGAAAGGCTTAAGCGGGTACTTTCCTTTTTTTCTTCATGGGACCTTACCTAATTGCCGAAAAATTGAAAGCAAATGGCAAAAGCAACTAAAAAAATAGTTTCTAAAAGTCCATAATCAAACTCGGATTAGTGCTATAATCTAAAAACAAAATCAATCAGCAACTTATCACTAAAATCCTAGGTTACATGGACACGCCATATTTTGAAAAAAATCCGTGTCGGATACATATCCACGTGTCCGTGTCGGATACGTATCCACGTGTCCGTGTCGGACACATATTACATGTAATTTACCTCGAATTTTGATATTTTGCCATGTCCGACAATTTGTATCCGTGTCCGATACGGCGTGTCAATGTAACCTAGCTAAAATCTTACATTTTGGATGTAAATTCATCACTTTTTTCTTTTCTTTTTTTCTTGGTTTTGCCTGGATGGAGGATTAATTGGGCTGTATTAGCCGATGCCTGATTTTTTGCAAGGTCCGAGAAACAAAGAGGAGCACAAACATTAAAGGGCAATTTTAGGCAAGGAGGGAGAGGAAAAAATAAGAGGGGCAAGAGAAGAAGAGGAAAGAAAACCGTCTCTTCGACAACTAAAAAATACCAGCAAGACATTTTCCGAGGTACACCTCCTGCAACAGGTACTTGAGAATCGACAGTGCTTTATAGACCAAAGAAAAGGTAAATAGGAAGAGATTTCCTCATTACAACTAACAAAAACAAGCAAACAAAAACCCAAAAAAACAGAACTGTAGCACCACGAGTATCTCTTTACTCAATATGTTTGAAACATATATCCCATGTCTCTTCATGCGCTTTAGACCAAAAGAATAGGAGGCATTTAGACAAGATTACTTCCTCAAAGTGAAGCCACTACACCATCAAATTGTCTTCTATTTATTTCTAACCATAAGCCAACACAATCAGTCAAGGAGTTGTTTGTCTCATGGGAATTTTTCCAGTTACAAGAGGGAATCGTAACTAGAAAAAATCCCACAAGACCAACAACTCCTTGAATGAACCAAGAAAAATACAAATGACCCCTCACCCTAGAGTACACCAGACCTGTCGGAGAAAAAAGGCATTTAAAAAGGATGTAATTCACCACAACATCAAATAAGCTATGATTCTCTGACTGAGCATAGCTCCTGCATACTGCACAAAAGTTGACCAAGGCTTCTTAACATGTCTCATTCTATTGTTAACAATTTTCAGATTACATTCCTCGTGAATTGTGATGCATACCAAATGGAAGAAATGATTTCAGAGAGAACTTTGGAAGCCATCCAACATAGCACCTGTCTATGTTGTTAGGGACAAGTGAGATGCTAGGTTTCCCAAGTAGAGCCACCTCGGTAATGCCTTTGACCAGGAAGTTTTTCAATAAAAATTACCTCCTAGGCCACCTCGCTGCTGCCTTCGACAACATGGGAACCTGGCATTACAGTGAACGGTGGGGCACTAGCCTGACTGAAGAAAGGGTGCAGATAAATTTCTTTTATGTTGCATCTTTTTTCTATTTTTATTTTTTATTATTAATATTTTATTGTGTGTGGACTGGGGGAGCATAGCATAACTATCTTCAAACAATAAAACTGATCAAAGCGGTTTTTTCTCCTTTTTTCGGTCTGTAGAACTAATGAACAATATTAATCTGTCAAAATACGCATTAATCCATGATTCCATGTTACCAAACTTACCGTGAGCACTATAACTACTTTTCAAGTCTCAAATAGCATAGAAATTGAAGCATAAGACATGTAATACGTAAACTATTTTTCAAACTATAGAGTTGATCAAAGCATTTTTTTTTTCCCTTGGCCAGTAAAACTAACGAAAAATTTTGATCTGTCAAAATAAGTATTAATCCATGTTAGCAAACTTACCATGAGCACAATAACTACTTTTCAAGTCTCAAATAGTATACAAATTGAAGCATAAGGTAAGGAACAAGTAGCAAACCAAACATGAAGACATTAGAGATAAGTCATAACTATTACAATAAAATTAATACTCACATAGAAACTCTACTACTAAAATAAATATCCAAGAATGGAAAATTATACCCAAATATATATATATATATATATATATAAAAAAAAAAAAAATATATATATATACCCTAGAATATAAAAAAAATTTTTGTGGATATCATCAAATCACAAAATTTCAACTTATTTGGAAACCTTTATCCTAGATAAAAATTGTTGTCATCAAATCTAACGGTCCAGACAATTGTGTTTTAGCAATCATCTTTTACCAAGGTTAGAGATTTCCAAATGAGTTAAAATTTTGTAGAGATGATATTTATGGTGAGTAGATGATATCCACAAAAAATTGGATTTGAATTCATTTTCTAAGTGAAATTTTACTTAGGTACTTATTTTAACTTAAAATAAGTATGTACTTCTAAGATCCGATATATATATATATATATATATATATATAGTAATTCTCTAAAAAGTAGCTACTTAAGTTAACTTAAAATAAGTACGTACGTAAAACTTCACCTACAAAATGAATATATATATATAGTAATTCTCTAAAAAGTAGCTACTTAAGTTAACTTAAAATAAGTATGTACGTAAAACTTCACCTACAAAATGAATTCAACCCTAATTTTTTGTGGTTATGAAACACTCACCATAATGATTATCTTCCCAAAATTTCAGCTCATTTGGAAACCTCTAACATAGATAAAAATTGTTGTCATCTTTAAAAAGAAATCTAACGGTTTATAAATGTTGAATTTTTGCAATTGTTTTTTGCCAATATTAGAGGTTTCCAAATGAGCTGAAATTTTGTAGAGATGATCTTAATATTGAGTATATCATATCCACTAAAAAATAGGTTTAAATTCATTTTGTAGGTGAAGTTTTACTTACGTACTTATTTTAAAGTTAACTTAAGTAGCTACTTTTAAGAAAAGGACCTTAAATAAGTACCAAACTAAGTACCAAATCTAAAACAACTCACAACTTCACCTACAAAATTATTTAAAACCTAATTTTTGGTGGATATGATCTACTAACCACCATAATATCTCTACAAAAATTCAACTTGTTTGACAATTTTAAACATTGGCAAAAGATGATTGCAAAAACTAGACATTTCTGGACCGTTAGATATTTTTTCAAAAGTGGACAACAATTTTTATCTAAGTTAGAGAATATCGAACGAGTTGAATTTTTGCAGAGATGTTCTTTATGGTTAGTAGATCATATGCACAAAAGATTAGGTTTTAAACCATTTTGTAGGTGAAGTTGTGGGTTGTTTTAGATTTGGTACTTATTTAAAATCCTTTTAGGAGTCGGGCTGTCTATATATATATATATACAAATTAAAAATAAAAGGTGTCATGCCTAAATTTTAAATCAACTCATCATCCAATTGAATGAACACATAAGCATCATCCATCACTACATTTAACTAAGTCCCGCATAATACTTCAATTAAACTTCAGATGAGAGACATGTCAAACTCTTTATGGCATCACTCGATATCCTCTTCAAGGAAATATAGCCATCATTTATATTATTTTTAAGGGACCATGCACCTAAAGGGGCAGGGTCTACGCCTCTTCCTAGGTTTTGGAGCAAGCCTAGGCGGGTTTAGGCAACACTAGATGCTCCTAAGAGAGAGGTACGGAGGCCTTAGGCTCGAGGTGAGCCTGGAGCCTTTGACTGTATAGAAACTAGAAGGGAATTCAGCACTATGGCAAAAAAACTGGAAAAACAATAACTAAATAATAGAAGGAGAAGATATCCATGAATCCGTCAGATTTAGTTAATCTGACAATAGTGCTACTGTGGTGTGTACAACCCTGAATACATATATTCCATCCTACATGTGTCTCTTCCTGTATGTGTCTGTTTGTGTACAACCCTGTGCACACCCTATCCCATGTGTATGTGTGCACTTATATGTATTATCTACAAGTATATAACAGACACAGAGACACACTCATATATCTTGCAGTTTCTGATTGAAAACCCATGCATAGAGCTTGAACTAAATATTGTATATAATATAAAGTTTAAATTAAACAATAGCTAAACAAATGTAAGTCATACATTCCATTTGCCTCCCAACGAGCCCACATCAACCCCACTGATGTGTATGTGTTTATTAATTAAGGATAAGACATGGACACAGAGGCGCAACCCTATATATTGTTGTTTCCGAGAAACCAATATTACGCATTGAAATTACAAAATGTATATAATAAAAAGTTTCAATCAAACAACAGCTAGACAAATGTAAACTGTACTTTCTATTTGCCTTTCAACAAGACCACATCAACCCCCCTCCAGTGATACTTACAATTTGCCTCCCAACAAGCCCAACCCCCCCCCCCCCACACACACACACACAAATGTGTATGTATATGTATATATCAGGGCACTGACACAGAGGCGCACCCCTATATATTGCTGTTTCCGAGCCTTGTAAACCAATATTACGCATGGAACTTGCACATTTAAATTGAAAATTGTATATAATAAAAAGTTTCAATCAAACAACAGCGAAACAAATGAAAGTTATACTTTCTATTTGGCTCTCAGCAAGACCACATCAACTCCCCTCCAGTGATAATTACCATTTGCCTCCCAGCAAGCCCACATCAACCCCCCAATCCCAATGTGTATGTGTATATCAATTAAGTATACAACACAGAGACAGAGGTGCACCCTATATATTGCTGTTTCTGAGTCTTAGAAACCAATACTACATCACGCATTAAACTTGCACATTTAACTTAAATTACTTAAAAAATGTATAGAATAAAAAGTTTCAATCAAACAACAGCTAAACAAATGTAAGTGAAACTTTCTATTTGCCTCTCAAGAAGACCACATCAACCCCCCCTCCAGTGATACTTACCATTTGCCTCCCAACAAGCCCACTTCACCACCCCCCCCCCCCCCCCAAAAAAAAATGTGTATGTGCATGTGTAACTGTATATATCAATAAGTATATAAAACAGAGCCAGAGGTGCACCCCTATATATTGCTGTTTCAGAGCCTTGAAACCAATATTACGCATTGAGCTTACACATTGCTAAAGAAATGTAAGTGATACTTTCCATTTGCCTCTCAACGAGACCGCCAAAATGTCCCCTCTATTCTTTTTTTCCCCTATTGAGGCTCTGAACTCAGGTACAGGGTATCAATTGCCATAAATTTTACCAACTAAGCTAGCTAGTACCTACAACAAACTAATATTCTTTACCAAGCCAAACAGATACTCCAAGAATTGAAAGGATTACATACTAACCAGTGAAGTAAATCTAACAACTTTGTAATGCCTCTCATGCCCGATCAGATTTTTTGCCATTGGGGTCACAGCTCTCACCCTCATACATCTTCATAGAAAACACAAGCATGTTCTAGTGAACAAGAACAATCGTTTAAGCTCGGAGACACAACAATTTAAAACCCTTAGCTGATTGAAAGGGCTTGTCCTCAATGGACCAGGATTTACAATTGCAATATAAGCACTTTATGTCTTGTCAAGCGACTAAAATAGTAGATGGAGGTCCTGTAAAAAGGTTCAGCACAGTTTCAGACCTTGTTCCTAGTCAAAAGCGATTACGCTGTTGGGCACTTGGGCATGAACCATTATTCTCTTTCTCAAGTATACAGGTAGATGATTCTATATATGTCACAAAATTCTTGCCACCGCCAAATCATGTCTTCCGCAATTCAGTTTTTATTTTGGATATTAACTTTTCCATCGCAACCATAAAAGGATAAATAAATTAGCAGTTGACTCAGGGTACTCAAATACGGTGTATAGTAGCCATAGGAAGCACCAATAGAAGCAATTCACTATATTGAACGTCAACAATATACGATCAGGTTAGTATAATATTGATCTTCTAACTAAACTATACTCAATTCATAAAACCCAATTCAAACATGTATAACATATGAAAAACAGTGAACATAGAGAGTGAGGGATATCTAAAAAGACTAAAATCAACTATACTCGTTCCTTTTTATTTCCAATTTTTTTCGCTTTAGAATGTTTTGAACTCAGTTATGTGGTATCAACTTCCACACACTTACCAACTAAGCTCCTAGCACCTACGACACAAACTAATACTCTATACCAAGACAAACATCTATTTCCTCCAAGCACTGAACAAATTAGTTTAAGCTCAAATTTACAAGACAACCTAAAACGCTTAATTTTGTAAGGACCCTCTTTTTCTTTTTCTTTTCCCCTTTGTAGGGCTCTATACTCAGGTACAGGGTATCAATTGCCATAAACTTTACCAACTAAGCTGGCTAGCCCCTACAACAAACTAATATTCTTTACAAAGCAAAACAGACACTCCAAGCATTGAAAGGATTACATACTAACCAGTGAAGTAAAACTTACAACTTCATAATTCAACTCATGCCTAATCAGTTCTTGTCATTGGGGTCGCAGTTCTCACCCTCATACATTTTCATAGAAAACAGAAGCATGCACTAGTGAACAAGAACAATCCTTTAAGCTCGGAGACACATAAAAATTTAAAACCCTTGGGGCTTATCCTCAATGGATCAGGGTTTACAATTGCAATATAAGCACTTTATGTCTTTACAACAATTCTTCTTCGCCCAAGTGAGCTTTTCGAGCGACTAAAATAGTAGATGGAGGTCCAGTAAAAAGGTTCAGCATAGTTTGCAGAACATTGTTCCTAGTCAAAGCGATTAGCGCTTTTGGGCACTTGTGCCTGAAGAACCATTATTCTATCTCTCAAGTAAACAGGTATATGACTCCATATGTCACACAATTCTATCCACAGACAAATCATGTCTTCCATAATTCAGTCTTTATTTTGTATATTAAGTTATTAACTTTTCCATCTCAACCAGAAAAGGAAAAATGGATAGGAAATTGACGCAGGGTACTCAAATACATTATATAGAAGACATAGGAAGCCCTAATAGAATAGATTAACCATTTTGAACACAGTAGTTAATTAAAGTAGTACGACAATCTAAGATCAGGTGAGTTTAATATTGATCTTCTAACTAAACTACACTCCTTTCATATAACACACAAAAACACTGAACAGCATAGAGAGTGAGGGGTACCTAAAATCAACTATACTCCTTCCTATTTCCAATTTTTCTCGCTTTTGTATGTTTTGAACTCAGTTATGTGGTATTGACTTCCACACATTTACCAACTAAGCTCCTAGCAACTACGACAAACTAACATCATATACCAAGACAAACATACATTTCCTCCAAGCACTGAACAAAATAGCTTAACCTCGAATTTCCACAATAACTTAAAATGCTTAGTTGATTATAAGGGCTCGTCCTTAATTGACAAGGTATACTTTATACATTTGGCAGTTCACTCAAGTACATTCTACAGAAGACTTATAGTAGTTAAATAATATAATAGACAATTCATAATACCCAAATTATGAAAACACATATAACGTCAAATATAAAAGTATTGAAAACATATATGAAAAATGTACCTAAAATCAGCGGCCAGTAGGATTGAGAGCAAGAAGCATATTATTCCCCTTGGGAAGATACATAACATTCCCAGACCTAGCCAACGTGGCAGCATTCTCCCTAGACGCTTCAATCCTCCTCAACTCAATCAAGCCCATTCCAGCAGCTGCAGTAGCATCCGATATCAACTTAGCAGCTTCACTCTCTCCTTCAGCTCTAATAACCGCAGCCCTCTTCTCCTGCTCAGCTTTCATAACAACATACTTAGACCTCTCGGCTTCCTGTTGCGCCACCTGTTTCTGCTCAACCGCTTTAGAAAACTCCAACCCATAGGACAAATGAGTAATAGCGACGTCATCTAAGACGATGTTAAAATCCTTAGCCCGTTGTATCAAACTCTCTCTAGCCAGTGCGGAGACATGGGGCCGCTCGGTAAGTAACTGGTCGGCATTGAACTGAGCGACGACAGCTTTCAAAACCTCATTTCCAATCGAGGGTAGTACCTTTTCGTCATATTCAGTCCCGAGGGTTTTGAAAATAGTGGGTAGTTTTGTAACTAATGGACGGGAGAGTAAACGGAGAGTTAAGTTGACCATTTGAAGGTCTTTGGTACCAGAGGTGGAAGTGAAAGTGTGGGGCCGGGTGCGAATATCGAAAATGTATGGCTTTTGTATTATTGGGATTAAGAAATGAGTTCCTTCTGAAACGGTTTCGTCTAGGACACCGCGGAAACGGTCGAATATAACGGCACGTTGCCCACCGTCAACTGTGTAGAGTGATGCGTTGACTAGTGATGCACCTAGACCTAGACCTAGTGCGGCGCGGGCTGTGTTTGTTAGGAAGGAGACTGCTGCTTGATTGCTACCCATTTTTTTTTTTTTTGTTCAAAGGTTTAAACTTTACTAAACCCTAAACCTTAGAAGGAGAGAAGAGAGTGAAATGAGGGTATATATGGGTAGGTAGGTCATCATAGGTCCCCTGTCGTGGAAAGGACGAAAATACAACGTGGACAATTTTTATATATTACGAAATTTCAATGAGATATCAACGAAGAAGAAGAATGCCGATATTTACATATGATGTTCCATTGTAAACAAACTCATGATTGATTGTTAGGGCATTTTTAGTTTTAGACTCGGGTAATTTTTTTGTACATATGATCTTCCAACTACTTTAAACATTGTCACAAAAAATTGTTCAAATCCAAAACTTTTAACCCCATCGAATAGGGTGTGCATAAAACCGGCCGAACCGATAAAACCCACCAAACCAAAATAAACCGGTCATTTTTCAAGTCGGTTATGTTTATTAGTCGGTTCGGTTTGGTTAAGTATATGTGAAAATCAATAGGGTCAGTTTGGTCGTTGATTTACTACGAAACCCCACCCGAAACAACCCGCCATATATAATATATATTAGAATATACATATTTAATTGATTTAATTTAAAAATATATGAAAATCGGTTGGTTCGGGTCGATTAATATCGGTTAAACTGTAACCCAATTGGTTCGGTCCGGCTGAAAATTAGTTGGTTCGGTTCAATTCGATTAGTATAACTCAGTCAATTCGGTTCGGTTCGGTTCCTGATAATCAGACTTTTTATAGGTTTGTTATTTTTGAGTCCAAAGTCCGTAAAACGTCGATACCATAGATCGAGTAAGGGATCCTCCAAACCTTAGGAGTATGCTAAAGTTCACAACTAAAATTTACAGCTTCAAGGGAATTAGCGAGTAGGATTTTAGGTTATTTCTTATGTTGCTAATTAAATATATATTCTCAATTAAAACTTGAAATGCAAGTTAACGTAGAACTATAAAGATTAATTTCTTAGTATAGAGAGAGATATATATATAAAAAGAGGGTCAATTATAATCATGTCAGATCAGTTACAAACTTTTAGAGCACCTTATCACTGCATCTCTAATCCGTCTCGAGCTCATAGACAAACCCGGAACGGCGTCGGGTATCGATCCCTAGTAAGATGAACTCAGAGAAGGAGTTGAACTGACATTCCATCTCTGGAATATCACTTCAACTCTTGGTTTAATTATACACCAGCTGGGCAACCTAGAGGGCTAACGGCTACTATAGGATCTCGCATGAGACTTGACCTAATGTTAATTGGGTCTCTCATGAGACTGATCTGGAGTATCAGTACTCTAAACTTGATCAAACTCAATCATTTTGGGACTAGATGTATAACAAAATCTATTTTCCTAAATAGTGATTATGGACTACTAAAACGCAGCCTGATCCTCACATGAGCATCATTAACCCTCTCCTTGGGAGAGTTTTAGCTCATGGTCCTTGGATGGATTTGATGTCTTTGATATATGAAATGAAAAAGTAAGAAGAAGCAAAGCAAAAACTGCAAATTTTCTTTGAAGAAAACAGATCTTATTAAAAGTTAAAGACTTCATGTATCAACACTAGTACGAAAGCTTCAAAGAGAAAAATACAATGCATGAAATGTAAAACAGCAAAAATGGAATGCCTTTCTATTCTCCAACATCCCAAAAGATATATCAAGTCCTCTCATGTGCAGCCTTCCCACCTTTACTACAAGCTTGTCTTTTTCTTCACAAATCATCCAAATGTTAGCACACCTTTTCTAATCAAAAGTCTAGTCATGCATTTAATTTCTAGGTGTCCAAGAGTGTCTATAACTTGCCACTTGTCCATGCATGATGACTCATCACTTCTTGTGGGCCCGCAGAGTGGGTCCACGTGCTGTATCTAATGGCGGCCCGGGATGTTGGCATTTTTATAACTTTCTGTATTTGCGTAGAGCTCGTCACCCTCGTTGTTTTGGCAGTCACTTGTTGAAATCGGATTCCAGGTTTGAAAGATATGAGATTCGGAAGTTTGCTGCTTCTTTGCACGTGATCCCGTTCTGCACTGGTTTTGTCCCGTTGGAATCTTCGGCTTTAGTCAGGCTTTGTTGGGCTTCACTGGGGCTGAGTGGGAAGACTTCAAGTATGCACAGTATTCCCGTGCTTTGATGCAGGTTTTATCATCATATTCACGTTAACTGCAAAAATCTACAAAAATACGAAAATATAATTATTTCATGATTATTAAATACATAATTAACCAAAATGTTATGTTTCTAAGTGATTTAGTATTACAGTTTTCGGTGTTTATCAGTTATAGAAAAATATGAACCGATAGGGTCGGTTCGGTTGTCGATTTAGTCCTAAACCCAACCCAACCCAACCCGTGCACACCCCTATTTAATGTAATATTATAAAACATGCATTTAATAACACACATTAACTATTATATATATGTTATATATATTTAGTAGGCTTTTACATCTAACAAACAAAAACTATATATTATAATGTTTTGATTTGTCTTTATTTAGTGTAATATAATACTAAACTTTATATATCAAAATCATAGTAATCGATTTCGGTTTCAGTTCTGGTACCCATCGGTTTTTTACTATTCGGTTCTAACAGTTCCGGTTCTTTATCAGTTCGGTTCTTGAAAACCCATTTTTAATGGGTCTAACATTTTAGGACCCATAACTGCTATAAACAGTTTCGGATAATTGGGTACCCATGCACACCCCTACTTATTACAACAATTCAGTGCCATAGATTTATAGCACTCACTAGAAAAAAAATGAAATGCTATTGAAATAGATAGCATTGACTGGAAGAAAAAAAACGATATTGAAATAGATAGCACTCACTGAAAAACAAACGCTATCAAAATAGATAGCACTTTTGTAATAAACACTATCAAAATAGTAATAGCGCTAAAATAAAACGCAATTAAATTGATAGCATTTACCATAAAACGTTATATATACTTTCACAGCATTAAGAAAAAATGCAATTAAATGAATAGCATTTACCAGAAAATGCTATCAAATCAATAGTGTCTTTGGAGACAATGCTATTAATAAAAGCATAGCATCGTATTTGATAGTGTTTTGTAAGAGATATAAAGTAAAATTCATAACGTTTTTGGGATTCTATCTTTGTCCTTTTCTGCAGTAGTACAAACTTCTTTTCCAGGCCTTCATATAGGGTTTCACATTGTTACGTTGTCATAGTACAAAACTAGGTTTTTGATGATGGGTATACGCCTATGATATTAAGAAATCCTTCCTAAGTTCGATATTTATAATAATAAATATAATAATTTTTAGATATCATTGTTTGTAAGATTTCAGGAAACTCTTAAATCTTAACATTATTTCATTTATTTGATACGTATTCATAGTATTCATGGATGATGGTTCAAAATTTGTGATAATTTTTTAGGTGCCCCTACTTGCTTGTTTTCCTTTTAAGCCTTTATCATTGAAAATAATGCATAAATTTCTTCCGAAACATTCCTAAAAATAAATTTGCCATTATAGGATAAATCTACTAGCTACTTACAATGACTCAATAATAAGACTATTTATAATGCTATCCAATAACCCTAAGATCCTAGCCATCCATATTCTAGTAAGCTTTAAATCTCAACCCTCTATTTATTTTACATCTATTTATTTTAAAAGTCACATGTTAGTCACATGACTTCTTGAAAAGACTATAAACATTACAATAGACCATATATGTGTTTTGCGTATCTTGTATTCTCTCACTATTTCAAATTTGTCAATTTGGTAGAAGGTTGCATGCTGGAAAATGCCAATTCAAGTTTTAATCAGTAAAAAAAGAGAGAGGATGTTTAGTTACTTGATGGGTTATTGAAGGAAGCATATTAGTTGTTGGAACTGTGGAACACAAGGATATCTCCTTATACAGTATCATTATCTAAGTACCATAATAATCTTAATTCTTTGGGCTCTTTTAATTTGCCTAGTAACAAAACAAAATAAATAACACCAACAAACAAGCTAATTATGGGACCATTTTGATGCTCCTGCATCAACCCACCCCCGCATCCTAAAAAAAAACTTGACTTTGTAGGGAACACCTTTGCAAACTCAGCATGTACTTCTGGATCAATCTTTTGTAGTTTTTCCTCAGAAATCCAAGTGCTCTCACTACTCTAAAAAAACAAAAATGGTTTCCTATTAATTAGACTCCAAAACCAACTTCCCATGTAGATCGACTAATAATTAATCTAATTTCCTTTTGAATCTAAAGCATTCGGTTGATTGTTTTTCTATAGATTTGAAACACATTCAAATTTGAAAACTAATATGATACTTAAAATTTTAATTTATGAATGAAGGATTTATAGTATAGGCGTATCTCACGTGGACAACTCTCTTCAACAAACTACCAAATAGATATCCACATGACATGACAGACTCAAACTCTTGGTTAATAGAGAGCCCACCGAGAATAATCTCGGTCCCCTGGTGTGTGCTACTTTAGTATCCTTAGATATATATTATAGCTCTACCTTCTTGGCTCTATTTTTCAAGGCTTCACAGAGTCTCCAATATTTTGTAAATTCTAATACTAATTATGAAAAAAATAAATGAATTCCAAATTAGGAGTTTCCATTATCCACGTAATGGGGGTTCAACGAAAAGTCCCACAAAAACACTCTTTCCCAATTTTTCTTCTAAATTAGAAATTTAGCTATATAAACCCTAGAAAACCCAAGTAGAAAATAACCCAAATAAACAAAACCCATATATCAAAGAGTTACAAGATTTCATCTTTTTTGCACTAAAAATTATTGTTAACAAAGTTAGATCAATTATAAATGAGTTTCGAGTACCAATAAGTTTTAACAGTAATAGGTAATACGGTATAGAAGTTAAGCAGTATGTTGGAGAGACATTCAGCCACGACAATGTATGATATTTAAATATTAAGGTCGAATTCAACAAGGTAGATGATCATGTTTGTGACATGGTGATTTCATTGTCCTGATACTTATATTTTTAGCAGCAATATCATGCTTTATATCCTCAATGTCAAGGGAAAATGTCAATCATGTGTTTTTATATGATGACAACAAGACACAATAATAATGAAAATAACTAATGATTGTTAGGAGAAAATGATAACTTCTAAGACATGTAGACCTTGCAAAACACATTAAGTAAAATACAAAACATTATTATTCTCAAATTTATAGAAGGTCCAAATATCTTTGTAGTGTATAGACTATCGATACTAATCACATGTTACTATGTAGTGATAGTCCATAACCTATTAAAATATTATACCAAAAAGAGAACCATCACATAATGCTCCAAGAATGTTTAGATTTGCGTGTAAGGTGGGGTTTTCTTTTGGATCGGTGAGAAAATGAAGGGTTTCTTTGAAGATGACTCTATTAGTGATATGAGCAAGCTAAGTAAGTGATGCAACTGCATTGAACTAACTTCAAAAAATAATTAATAAGAAATCATAAACTGGATGTGAATGCATCGATCTAACCTCTAATAATAATTAACAGGAAATCGAAAACTAAAAACAAACATATCGAACTAAACTAAAAACATAATTAACGTCAAATCAAAAACTGGACCCAACTGCTTAGAATTAACCCAAAAAATTAATTAATAGAAAATTAGAAACTGGATGCAAATGTATTGAACTAACCTATCAAAATAATCAACGGAAAATCAGAAACTGGATGCAGCTGTATTGAAATATCCTTATAGAATAATTAACATAAAATCAAAAATTGGATGGAAATGCATTGAATTAACTTCAAAGAAAAAAAACTAACGAGAAATCGGAAACTGGATGTAAATGCATCGATTTAACCTAAAAAAATAATTAACGAGAAATCATAAACTGGTAGCAAGTGCATCAAACTAACTTCAAAGAATAATTAACAAAAAATCGGCAACAAGATGCAAATGCATTGAACTAATATCAAAGGATAATTAACGTGAAATCGGAAACTGGATACAACTGTGTTGTAACCTCAAAAAATAATTAATGGGATATTGGAAACGGGATGCAACTGCATGGAACTAACAACAAATAATAATTAACGAGAGGTCGAAAACTAGATGCAAATATATTGTACTAACCTAAAAGAATAATTAACGGAAAAACAGAAATTGGATAATCTTTGATCACACTTAGTGAATAATGTATAATATATTTTTTTTATGTCAAGTTTGCAAAGAAACTACAGAAGAATCAATAGAAGTTGGTATTACACACCACCTTTAAATCTTGAATAACTAATAGGAGATCACAAATTGGATGCAAATGCATCTAACTAACCTCAAAAAATAACTAACATGAAATCCAAAAATGGATGCAACTGCATTGAACAAACCTAAAAGAAATGATTAACGATAAATAAAAAAAACTAGGTGTAACTGCATTGAACTAACTTCAAATAATAATTAATGAGAAATTAGAAACTGGATGTGGATGCATCAATTTAACCTTAAAGAAAAATCGAAAACTGTATGCAAATGCATCAAACTAACTTCAAAGCATAATTAACGGAAAATAAGAAACTAGCTATATGCAATTGCATGGCACTAACCTCAATGAATAATTAATAGGAAATCGGAAACTAGATGCAAATGCATCGAACTAACCTCAAAGAATATTTAACGGGGAATTAGAAACTAGATGCAAATTAATCAAACTATCCTAAAGAATAACTAACGGGGAATTGGTAACATGATGCAAATGCATTGAACTAACCTCAAAGAATAATTAACGGAAAATCCAAAACAGGCTAGATGGAAGTATAATGAACTAACTTTAAAGAATAATCAACTGGAAATTGAAAATTGGAATTTTTTTTATGATCCAACATAGTGAATCATGTACTTGTATGATATTTTTTTAAGCCATGTTTGCAAAGAAACAACAAAAGGATTAATAGAATTTGGTATTACACACTACCTTGAATTACTAATGGAAAATCGAAAATTGAACGCAATTGCATCCAACTAACCTCTAAAAGTAATTAACAAAAAATCGGCAATTGGATGCAAATACATTGAACAAACCTCAAAAAGTAATTAACGGGGTTTTTTTTTTTTTTTTTTTTTTTTTGCTAAAAATAATTGTATTGATTAAGAAAAGGTTCCAAGTTTCAAAAAAGAGTTAAAAGTTAATATAGGTATCATGTCTTCATTTCGACAGATAGCTAATTTACAAATCAATAGTATGTAGGTCATATTATTGTTTTCTATCCTGTGTAGAAAATTAGGAGTACTGACCCACCATTTGTTTTCCCATTTAAATTGCCAAGGTATCAATAGTTTTAGAGCAAATGTCTGCTCCAAAGTTTACCTCTCGCCATGTGATGGTGATTAGAATCCAATCGGCTAGATGCTCGACTTTTTTCCATGCTGCTTACACTCACCAATGCATTTGGTTGTTATTAAATGACTTCATTGCTGCAGTAGAATCCGACTCCACCCATATATGCTTCCATCCCAGTTCCACTACCTTGCTAATGAATCCAACTAACATCTAAAAGTAATTAACGGGAAATCAGAAATGGGATGCAAATGCATTGAACTGACATCAAATAATAACTAACGGGAAATCATAAACAGGATGTGAATGCATCAATCTAATCTCAAAGAATAATTAACTAGAAATCACAAACTGAATGCAAATGCATAAAAGTAGCCTAAAAGAATGATTAACGATAAATTGAAAATTGGTTGTAACTGCATTTAACTAACTTCAAAATATAATTAACGGGAAATCGGAAAATTGGATGCAAATACATTAAACTAACTATAAAGAAAAAAACTAACGAGAAATTGGATACTGGATATGAATGCACCGATCTAACCTAAAAAAATAATTAACAGGAAATCAGAAACAACTGGTAGCAAATGCATCAAACTAACTTCAAAGCATAATTAACGAGAAATTAGAAATTGGACGCAACTGCATGGAACTAACCTCAAAGAATAATTAACGAGAAATCAGAAACTGGGTGTAAATGCATCGTACTAACCTCAAAAAATAATTAATAGGAAATCAAAACTGGATGCAGATACATTGGACTAACCTCAAAGAATAATTAATCGGAAATCAGAAAATACTTGATGCAATAAGTGCATTGAACTAACTTCAAAACATAATTAACGGGAAATTGGAAACTAGACGCAACTACATTAAACTATGATGCATGATAAAGTACAAGAGTTTTGCTGAATATTCGCAAGTCTACATGCAACCAAACTCGAGGACGAGTTTCTTTTAAGTCGGGGAGTATGATGCATGGGCATAGAAATTTCTAATTATATTATTAGTAGTCTTATATATTGAATTAGTATAATTTCTTATTTGTTCTAGATTTAAGTTAATTAGTAAGGTTTCAATTTTAGTTTATAAATAGAATTAGAAACATTGGTTATTATATAAAGGTAGTTAAGCCTTTATTTTTTTTTGTAACTAAGCCTTCATTGTTCATCGTTAGAGGGTTATTATTGAATATTTATTTTAAAGGAATTGTTCTTCATGATTGAAGGTTTGTTCTAACCTCAAAGAATATAATTAATGGGGAAATGAAAACTTGATGCAAATGGAACGAACTAACCTAAAAAAATATTTAGTGGAAAATCATAAACTAAATGCAAATTGATCAAACTATCCCCAAAGAATAATTAACTAGAAATTGGCAACATGATATAAATACATCGAGAACTTACCTCAAGGAATAATTAACAAAAATTCAGAAAGTGGATGCAAATGCATCGACCTAATCTCAAAACATAGTTGTATCATATATAATGGGAATGTCTTGACAAGTATAGTTTTACATTTAAAATGGTGTTTATCAATGTTTTGTTATTCAATTAGCGTCAATGTGATCTTTGCCTCTTTGGGCATTCTCCCAAAACTTTAATCAAACTTATATTATTAATTAAACAACAAAAAAAAAGTCAAAGGGTTTTATCAGAGTAGGTTATTTCTTTTTATTGAAAGTGGGATTTTCACATTGCAAGAAATTTGGATGAATGGTAAATATAATATTCATATTTCATAGTTATGCATAGCTGCATGTTAATACTTTTATAACGACACACGTTCGTAGGACGGGTTTGGAAGCTAGTATAGATAATAATCTTTAGCTTAATGAACCTTAAATTGATATTCTGCAATAGACACTGATTGTTGATGATTTGTTCTTTCCCTGGGACTTTTATTGTGTTTTAGAAGACATTATTATTGAAAGATGAAACTCAGGAGCTAATGTTTTGTAAAAAATTGTTCCATTTTCCTTTAATTTGCGGTCTTTTACTTGTTTACAACATTTAAATTGTTGTGTGCAGGTAATCGAATCACAATTATTGCATTGCGACTAGAATTTGAACCACACATGATGCAAGACCACAATGCTAATGTATGTAAATATTTGTAATTCTTTTAGACTTTATGGA
Organism: Coptis chinensis; assembly: GCF_015680905.1. NCBI lineage: Eukaryota > Viridiplantae > Streptophyta > Magnoliopsida > Ranunculales > Ranunculaceae > Coptis > Coptis chinensis. The sequence continues at coordinate 62,884,250 of NC_141461.1, forward strand.
TTTGTATAATTCCATATGAAATCTCCTATTGGTGGGCTTTGCCTTTACCCTTTAGTAACACACATAGATAATAGACTTTAGTACCTCACAATTCCTTGGTCAAGTCTCTTCCACTGACCATTGCATTGGTATCTTTGCGTATCTTTATTTCGAGTCGCACATCAATTCAGCCAAGTAGCCACTCTAGTGCAATTCTATATCGTTGATATGTCAATATCTAAGCAAATCCCTGGGCAGTTTAAGTGTTGAATAATCTGTGAGTAAGCGTTATGCGCTAATTCGCCGATCCGATTCATCAAAAAATTACAGGAGTAAGCAGCAGCAAAAAGTCTGGCGATTTGGTCCGATTTTTGAGAAATTGGTATCGAAAAGCACCGCTTAGTAGCTTGGTTACAAAATTGCAATGGGCATCCAGAGGAAGAATCAAAACAAAACTTGTATTTGATTAGCTACATACACTACACGAAGGAGGGACGATCTTGGTGACAAAGATTAGGTAGATGAGAGGTATTAGAACGAGCTTGAGCAAGGCGAGAAATCGCAACTTGCAAGGTTAATTAACAAGAGTCTTGAACTTGGTGGTCCTAAAGTTTCTACGAAGGCAGAGCGTCCAATGTTGGAGTCATCCCTCACATGAGGAAGAAAGAGAAAAACATGTATTGTTCGTATGAAGAGGTCTGACTGCGCATGTGCTCAGATTAGTCGTGACCAAGGCGCGCACGCGCCCTTACCATGAAAAAGAAGATAGTTTTTTTTCAGCCTCTCACGAAACATGTCTACTGGAGTTTTGGGATAGAAAAATATGAGGGCGCGCGCGCTCAGATTGGCCTTGCCAAGAGCACGCCCGCGTTCATGCCTGAAGATGTCGGGTTCTAATTTTTCTACAGTAAGCACAAAATTTCGCAGACGTGCCAAAATTTCAGATTACTATAAAAACAAAAGTTAGGTTTTGGAAAAATAAGTTTTGAATAGAAACTCAATTTTGAGAGCAATCAAAATTGAGAGAAAACCCTTTGCAAAGAAAAAAGCTTGTAAGGAGAGAGGAGTGATTGTAATCTTCCTTCCCATACTTATAAAAAGATTAGTTCTTGTGGAAGTAGGCATCATTGGCCGAACCACGGTACATCTTTGTGTTGTGGTATGTCTTACTTTCTTTATATTTCTATTGTTTGTTTGTGATAGTTATATCCATAGTTTAGGTTGTGGTTGTTAGTTGTAGCTAGTGAATGATTAGATTTTTTTATTAGAGTATTAGATTGGCCAAGTGCAAGCTATCTTAGTGGGGATCGATTGGTATCGTTTTCTCCAACAAGTGGCATAAGAGCTAGGTTGGATTAAGTTCAACAAGGTTGTTATCCAAATCTTGCCCAAAAGGTGTTTAATAAAATTCTTGAGAGGAGGTTTGAGTTGAAATACTTTGTTAAGATGGACCATTCTATAAACACTCGCATGACTAGTCTGAATAGAGCTAATTACACTATTTGGAAAGCCAAGATAGAAAACTTGCTTTAATGCAAAGACTTGGCACAACCCATTGAGAATGGAGGAGCTAAAACCAGATGCAATAGTCGTGGCTGAGTGGAGCAATCTTGACAGAAAAGCAATTGGGTACATTCGACAGTGGATTGACGACAGTGTTTTCCACCATATATCCCAAGAGACTATCGCTTTTGGCTTGTGGAAGAAACTCAAAGACCTCTATGAGAGGAAGTCGGCTGGCAACAAAGTGCTACTCATTAAGAAATTTGCTAACACGAAGTACAAAGAAGGTTCTTCAATGTCCGAGTATCTTAATGAAGTACAAAACACCATCAATCAGTTGCATTTGATGAAGATTGATATGGGTGATAAAGTTGAGGCTTTGTTACTATTAAACTCTCTACCCGACAATTAGGAGACTTTAGTAGTTTCTCTTGGCGGAGCCGCTAAGGATGGAATCATTTCCATGGAGATGGCTACCGGGGCATTGTTGAAAGAGGAGACAATAAGGGGTTCATGAAGCAGCTCCTTTCACTCAGAGATCCTTGTCACAAATAAGCGGGGGAGAGGTAAGTGCAGAAAACCATCTCATTCAAGAGGTGATGACATAAGCAAATCTAAGGGTGAAGCTATAACTCCTAAGGTAGAGAGACAATGTTAGTATTGTGCCACCAATGGTCACTTCAGATATGAGTGTAGAGCACTGAAGAGGGATGAGAAAAATAACTGTGTACATGAAGATATGGTAAAGAGGAATGAAAGCACAGACAGAGATACTATCGCACTAATAGATGATGGTCTAGTGTCAAATTGTGTCAGATTATGGTGAGTGCTGTGTTAGTACCTCATGTCAGGATACAGAGTGGGTGATAGATACAGGAGCATCCTATCACCTCACACTGCACATGAGTTTCTTCACTACCTACAGCTGTGGTGAATTTGGTGAGGTAAAGATGGATAACAGTGGTGTCTCAAAGATTATAGACATTGGGGATGTTCATGTAGAAACCAATGTCGGCTACATCTTGACACTCAAGGATATAAGACATGTCCCTGACATTCGGCTAAGCCTAATTTCCACTAGGAAGTTAGATGATGATAGCTTTCAAAACTCGTTTGGTAACGGGGTATGGAAACTAAGCAAAGGTTCCATTGTAGTAGCCAAAGAGAAGAAAACTTGCTCACTTTACAAAACACAATCTAGTTTGTGTAAAGCAGAGTTGAATGCGGCACAAGAAGAAGCTTCCTCCGAACTATGACATAAGAGACTGTGTCATATGGGAGAAAAATGCATGGAAGTTCTTGCCAAGCAAAAGGTATTGCCAAACATAAAAGGTACACATTTATTTAAATATACTCATTGTTTGGTTGGAAAGCAACACAGGGTGTCTTTTTAAAGATTCTCTTCTCACAGAAAGGAGAATGTCCTTGAGCTAACACACAGATTTATGTGGTCTTATGAAAATACAGTCCCACGAGGGGCACTACAAGAAAATAGGCTTTTTGCCACGGAAGCCTAGTATTTTTACACACGGATAATTACCCTAGCTAAATATCCAATAGATGTTGGCCGTCGCTACTGCCTAAAGGTCTGTAGCACTATTTTGGAACTCGTAGCCACTATTAAGCGACACTTTTAGCCGTGGATGTTGCTACAGTTTCAACCATGGGACACATGCGTGAACGACTTTAGATCTTGTTATGCTGTCAAAATCTGTAGGCAAATGTAATGCCCGTATTTTTTAAATACGTATTTTTCTATTTATTAATTAATTAAATTATTTTATTATCAAAATTAAATTGGATCGGACGGACTTCGGGATATGGGCCTGGTTTTGGGCCCGAAGTCGGTGTTTTGGGCTTGGGGTTTAGGACCCAAGTATATAAACACTTTTTTTTCTATAAAATAGGGTTAGGAAGAATAATAGAATATTAAAATGGAGGGAGATGAAATTTGGATTTCGGGGGTGGAGTCGGCAATTTCGGACTCGGAGAAATTCGTAGGAGTATGTTCTTGGTGAGTAGCTATTTGGCTATTTCACCGGATTTATAGTTTTCGCATATCAGATCTTTATTTTAATATTTTCGTTTATTGTTCATTATATTTGTTTCGATTCGACGTCGTGGTTGTCGAGTTGGTATAACTCTAGTGATTTCGATTTGTTTTAAACCGTCGAACTTAGTTAAAATTGGTAAAAGCGTCGAGGCTTCGATGAGTGAGCTTCAATGGCGTTGCATGTGCTGTTTTTCTATTGAACTTCGCCTGGGGTATAGTGTTGGGTTTTGTTGGGGATGAAAACCCAACCGTTAGGAGTGGTGGTCGAGCGCCGCCAAAGCTTCGGTTGGAGGTGTTAATGGCGGTGGACGAACCGGTGGTTGGGCTGTTTTGGTTTGATTGGTTGTGGTGTTTTGTGGTGATGTGGTGATGATGTGTTTTGGTTGGATTAAGGTGTGTGAGGCGGTTGAGTGAATCGAGGAAGCCATTAATGGCGGCATTAATGGCGATGAAAAACAAATCTTGCGATCTAGTTTTGAGAATGGGATATCGATTTAGTGAATGGTGTTTTGGTTTTGTAAATGTTATGTGGTTTTTCCTTCTCTTCATTTTCGGTTTGATGAAGTGAAGAATGGTGGCAGCGGTTTTGGGTGGTCTGGTGGTGGTCCGGATCTGTTGGAGGGAGAAGAGAGAACGCGATCCGGTGCTCCTGACGACTCTATTTTCTACATGTTATTGTTGGGCCTTGGGGCGGTTTTCGATTTTGGGCTATTTTGGTTGTTTTGTTGGGCGGGTTCTAATATTAATCTATGGGCCCGTTTAATTTGATCTTTGGACGGTTTAATTGTTTAACTTAAGTTTTGGGACCAGTTCTAATATTAGTCTATGGCCCGTTTCATTTGTATTTTTAGACCGAACCCCTTAACTGTTTTGGGCCAGTTTTCTAATATTGCTTGGGACCAGTCCATAGGACTTAAAATAGATCCAATTGGGTCAGGTAAAATAAATAAGTGGATGTTTAGACTTTCGGGTTCTAAGGCTTGGGGTTTGGGCTCGGCCAGTTGGGTCCGAACCATTTCCTTAGCCATGAGCCCATGAAATTTATCATCTTTGACCTTAGCCATGAACCATGGCTATGACCAAAGTCGAACACCTTCGAAACGACGGTTTGACTTTGACCATAACAGTTTGACTTCGACCATGACGTGTTGATTTTGACGTTGACTATGATGTGTTGACTTTGACCATGATGGGTTGACTTTGATTTTGACCATGATGTGTTGACTTTGACCATGATGGGTTGACTTTGATTTTGACCATGATGGGTTGACTTTTGACCGTTGACATTGGACTTTGATTTTGACCATGATGGGTTGACTTTGGCTTTGACCATGATGTGTTGACTTTGGCTTTGACTATGATGTGTTGACTTTGACCATGATGGGTTGACTTTGATTTTGACCATGATGGGTTGACTTTGACCATGATGTGTTGACTTTGACTTTGACTTTGACCATGATGTGTTGACTTTGGCTTTGACCGTTGACTTTTCCAGTTTTTCACATATTTGACTATATGGATAAATGTAATAATAAAACGTTGTCGAATATTATATAATTTGGGTTTGTCATTATCTAATTTAGATTTGACGTGAGTAGTGGGTAAAAGTAAAAGCATATATATATTGGGCTTTGATTATGGATCGTGGACTTTTATTTGTGCTACGTTTTTATGTGTATATTATATGGACACATATAGTAATAAAATGTCATGGAAGTTTCGGTATAATTTGGTGGTCATTATCTAAGAAAGATTTGACCTTGATGTTGTGTATTTTTGACACGTGACGATATTGAGATGTTAGGAGATATTATATTCCTAATACGTTATAATAAAATGTATGCGATCACGTTGAAGCATTGTGACATGATATAATATCTTTGGGATAGTTATATTAATGCAATATCTTGGAGAAATGTATATACACTCCATTATTTTATATGTGAGATGCTAATATAGTATCGGTGAATATTTGCCCGGGGGAGTGTGGTGTAGTGCAATAATATATTGGCACGTGAAAGAACGAAAGTGACTATGAGATATAATTGAGATGTTTCTAGATATTATGGCTTAGTGCAATAAGGTAATTGACCACGCACGTGATATAGTAGAAATGTTTATGAGTCATTAATGTATGACACTGAATAAATTACATAACGAAAATCCTAGAACCCGACTACCACAACTCATGTGATTGGAAAAACGGCGCTTGATTAATCTGAATCGGTTTCTGACCCTTCTAGCATTTCGATTGTGAAATGGCCTTCGGCGGCCCTCTTTTAGCCGAATAGTGACTTGATTATTCCGTTCAAAATAGAACGATGATGCTAATATTTTTATGCGAATAGTGGCGATGCTTACATAGATTTGGCTTCCGTGTGAGGATTTACGGTGTCGCGGCATCCCGCGGGGTGGTTACGACGGAGTGGCTCATTATGTAAGGGAGGCATGTGGATGTACATGTTCGGGTTGGTTTGCGATTGTGGTAAAAACTAGGTAAGACATAGATACGACGTGATTTTAGGGACACGCAAAGAAAGCTTGAATTAATATAATTATGGTAATATATTTGTTAATGATGTATCTGTAGATAGATGATTATATATAGTTTTGCAGAAGGGTGGGTCAAACTAATTACTTGGGCAGAGACGACCCACTCTGTGATTGAGCATGAAATGAGGTACGTATATAATATGTTTGGTTGGTTATTTGTTTAGTTGAACCTAAGGCGCCTCGATGGAGGAACTACATGCCTTATTTATCATGTGTATAGTTTGTTGTGTGGTTAGTGGGAAGTTAAGGTGCCTCAGTGGAGGAACTACCTACCTTAATTATTATTCTTTAGGATGTTGTATTTGTCGTTGAAAGTTAAGGCGCCTCGGTAGAGGAACTAACTGCCTTATGGATGGTGTTTATATTTGTATAAGTATATGTTGTTTTTAGGGCTACTCACACCAAAGATTGTTTATAATCTTGAACCGATTTTGCATGTTTTGTTTATCGGTGTGTTCATTAAATGAACATAGTTGATAAGTCTTGACAGGTTTAGTGATGAAGAAGATTGGTTCTTTGCTTGTGGTTTGCGTTAGCATCAGATCTCGAGGTTGTGTTTTGTTTTCCTCGAGGTGATATAGATTTTCGGTTGAGATAATATTATTTGCATTTTCATTTGTAAATTGTTTTATAATGAAGAGGACTTTGTTTAAGTTAAAATTTTTATTGGTTTTAATTATCCGTGATATTTTTAAACTGTTTATGGGCTTTTTCGGAGATCGAAGAGTCGGGGAACAAATAATGTTTTTCCGAATTCTGTCGAAATTCGGGGTGTGACAGCAAAGGTCCACCTTATCACATATTATCTAAAACACAAGAAAACTTTAGAAAGACAGCTCGAAATTGCTCGTATTCAACACTTCAAAACCAACGAGAAGATCTGCCACTCCCATTTTGTGACTGGCCGGATGAATCGGAGTTATTATTAAATCGTTGGGATTTGTGGGTGGAGGATGGATGCGCCTCTTTTTATTTCGATATTCAAAGGTAAAAAATTATTTCTTTTGTGTTCTTCTGTAAGGTAATTCTACATATACCATCTTTTTGATATTTTCGCTAATTGGGGTTTCACTTGTCATATTTAATTGAATTAATGTTGAAGCTTTGGTTTTTCGAGAACCCTAGTTATTATAAACCTAATTTCTCGAGTATTTAGGGTTTGGAAAGCGAAATCTGATTTGAAAACATTTATTGGATTTCAAATAGAAACTTAAACTACAATTGTTGAGCTCAGATAATATGAGAGATAGATACAGGTTTTGATGAACAAAGGTAGTGGCGAGATTTATTTGAGTTCAATTCCTTTTTTCTGTTTTTGGTAGCATTGTGTTGGCTTGGCAATTAGTATTTTTTACCAACTTATTTTTCAACTACCAACTTATTTTTCAACTCTGCCTTTGTTAGAATTTAATCATATGTCGTTCAGTTTTATTCATCGGTCCCTCAATGTTATAATTAATCCAACCATTAAGCATGTTATCAGCTTGGATGGACTTAGAACCCCTTACTTGAGAACTGAATTAGAGATTCAAGTATCAAAGAAGAAAATAACAAAAAAAAATTGGTACTCGTCTCGCAGGCACTCGGCTTGGCTCGTTGTTTTATGTTACAATATACTACAATTGCATCCTACTAGATTGGAGTTGAAATTAATTAAAATGGTTCCAGCTTTGTAATATGGATCATTGTTTTGTATTGTATGTATGTTACTATAAGTGCTCAATTTGGTTAATTGGTGTGTTTGATATATCTTAGGGGCAACAACATATATTGTCATTCAATTGGTAGTGTATACCTTTTTCTCAGATGCACCCAATATATGTATGTTTGTACGTGTCTTGTGTGTCCATGTGAAGTTTGATACTGATTTCTTAGTGCATGTTATGATGCCTTTTCAACGTTGTTAAATAGTTTAGTTTTCTAAATAACTCAAATTTTCTTTAGAAGCGACCCCTTTGCTTAGGTTATGAATCTGAATTTTGTTTATAAACTGGCATTATGATTTTTTTTTTGCTAATACTTAATCTATTTGGTAAGTTGGGTCAAGTGGCAATAATCTTGAACTTTGTCTTGATTTTCAGGTGATTCCAAATATAATTGCTACACCAATTGAGAGCAAGGGGAAACCCTCCGATCTGTTTGCTTTTGTTTCTGTCAAAGATATCAGTCAATAAACCTGATGATGGGAGTAAAAGTTTGCTTGGACAAATCTGGAAGTGCAACTTATCGAAGTCTTCTCTAGTTGGCGGAGTATTGGTAGAGGTACTTTCAGATGACTCTTGTCCATACTTTATATGTTTTTGGTGATTAAGTTTACTTTATATGGATTTTGACTAAACATATAGTTGTAATCTGTAAATAAGCACTACTTCATTATAAGAACTAATTTAGTTAAACAATGAAAAAAAAAAGTAGATTTTCTTAGTACCAATGAATTTTCAGTTCTCTTACTGAGAGGTTTAAGTTGTTATATAGAAAGGAATTGAAGCATTATAAAAACTTATTTGGAAAAATTATGTCAGATATGAGCATTACTGGATTGAATTTGAAAGTACAATGCTATGTCCTCCCAATATTTTATAGTAGAGTTTTGTCTTCTCCATGAAGATCATTTGTTAAAATAACAATTGAAGATTGTTATCAACTACATAGCTTTATTTGTTGTTAATTTTATAACGTATGCGGAGTATGAGATTTTGGTATGATTGTTGAACACATCTATTTTTTTTTGGTAGACTCGATACCCTGAGTTTATCACCATCAGTGCCTCTGGGGAATATTTTGGTATCCGAAACAAGCACAAGGTTCACCTATGGAAAATCCTAGCGAAGGACTCCAAGTATGATGTGAAGAAGATGAAGTTGCATCACACAAAGAGCTTTTCAGTTCTTGCTTTCCATCCAAAGGAGAGAATTTTAACTGCAGGGGATGTAACTGGGAGAATTTTGATTTGGAGAGATTTTGGAAACAGAGAATTTTCTTGAAGTGGAGTAACAAAGAAGGGAAGAGTGCTAAAGAATGAAGAAAAAAGGCCTGGGGGTGAGGGAAGGTGATGATGCTGACTCCTGCACAACTTGGTACTGGCACCCATTTGAAGTAAAATCTCTATCATTTTCCTCTGATGGAGCTTATTTATACTCAGGTAAGGTTAAAACTTACAGCTTTACAATGACACACTCATGTGGCAATTTCTAAGTTTGTGGGAACTGAAGGGAGTTGGGGTGAAATCAATGGTTTACACTGCTCACCTAGACCGCAATAGAATGGTATAGCCGAGAGGATGAACTGTACCATTGTAGAGAGAATGAGATGCATGTTGTCTCATTCTAAGTTATCAAGAAGTTACTGGGTAAAAGCAATGCGCACAGCCGTACATGTGATCAACCTATCGCCTTCGAAGCCTCTGAATAGTGATTATCCAGAGAGAGTATGGTCAAGCAAAGATGTTGATTATGGATACTTGAGGGTATTTGGGTGCAAGACATTTGTTCATATTCCCTAGGATAAGAGATCCAAGCTTGATGACAAAGCCAAACAGTACATTTTTCTGGGTTATGGGGATGAAAAGTTTGGCTATACTACAAACTTTATGATCCAATCAACAAGAAAGTAATCCGAAGTCGAGATGTTGTATTCTTGGAAGACCAAACCATAATAGACTTTGAGAATGGTGAGAAGCTAGAAGTTTTCATTGATGATCTTGTTGATATAAAACGAGAAGTTCCTATAGTGGAACGTGCAGAAGGTATTGAGAATGCAGAGAACCATGGGTTTGAAGCTCATGATGATGATCCTATTGCTCATGATGGGATAAAACCTATTGATATAGAAAATGCAGATGAAGTGCATGAACCACCACCTGAGCAAGCAGAAGTGCATCCTCCTAAGCCACAAAAAGATGGGGTAAGGAGGTCAGAGAGAGAAAGACAAGCTTCAACCAGGTATCCACCACATACATATGTTTTACTATCTGATGGTGGAGAACATATGTACTATCAAGAGGCTCTTGAAGGTATAGACAAAGAGAAGTGGTTGAATGTCATGCAAGATGAGATGAGTTCTTTGCATAAGAATCACACTTATGACTTAGTTGAAAAATCGAAAGGAAGAAAAGTTCTCAAGAATAAGTGGATCTTCAAAGTCAAGCATGAAGAGAATAGGAGAATAATCCAAGCCCAAGGCACAAAGCTTACCTTGTTGTGAAGGGATTCAGTCAAAGGAAATGTATTGACTTTGATGAAATTTTCTCTCCTGTAGTTAAGATGACTTCTATCAGGGTAATATTGGGTTTGACCGCAAGGATAAACCTAGAGGTTAAGCAACTAGATGTCAAGATAACTTTTCTTCATAGAGACCTTGAGAAAGATGTATACATGGACTAGCCAAAGGGGTTTGAGGTCAAAGGCAAGGAGCACCTGGTATGCAAGCTAAGAAAAAGTTTGTATGGGTTGAAGCAAGTACCGAGACAGTGGTACATGAGGTTTGAGTCCTTTATGGTGAAACATAGATACAAGAAGTCTGCTTCCGATCATTGTGTGTTTGTTCATAAATTTCCAGATGGGGATTTCATAGTGCTCTTGTTGTATGTGGATAATATGTTGATAGTTGGCCAGAACATCAACAAAATATCCAAGCTGAAGAAAGACTTGAGTAAGTCCTTTGAGATGAAGGATTTAGGTCAAACAAAGCAGATACTTTGTATGCGGATCACTCGTGATAGAAAGAGTGGGAAGTTATGACTTTTTCAAGAAAGCTACATTGAGAAGGTGTTGAAGAGATTCAACATGGATCAAAGCGCCGGCTTGGTCGGTTATGGCTTGGCCCGTTCATGACCAAAGATATGTGTCCAAAGGGTGAGCATGAGCAAAGTCAAATGGAAAAGATTCCTTATGCATCCATAGTGGGCAACTTGATGTATGCAATGGTGTGTACAAAATCGGATATTGCTTTCTCCGTTGGTATTGTAAGTCATTTTCTGTCAAATCTGGGTAAAGAGCATTGGGAAGGTGTTAAGTGGATATTGAGATATCTCAAGAGAACTTCCAAGGCGTGTTTGTGTTTTGGTGGAAGTAAGACCTTGCTTGAAGGCTACACAGATACAGACATGGCAGGTGATGTTGACTCTATGAAGTCCACTTCCGGTTATCTGTTTACTTTTGCAGGAGGAGTAGTTTCTTGACAATCTAAGTTACAAAAGTGTGTTGCCCTTTCCATTACAGAAGCCGAGTATATTGCAGCCACTGAGTGTTGCAAAGAGATGTTATGGATGAAAAGGTTCTTCGATGAACTAGGGCTAAAGCAAAAATAGTTTGTAGTTCTATGTAACAGTTAGAGCGCCATCCATTTGAACAAGAATCTGAGTTTTTATTCTAGATCCAAGCACATACATGTGTGTTATCATTGGATTAGAGAAGTTCTTGAAGTCAAGCATTTGTGTATTGAGAAGATCCATACCGACAAGAACGGGTCGGATATGATGACCAAAGTCTTATCGAAAGGTAAGTTTGATGTTTGTTATGCTACCGGAATGGTATCACACTCCTCCTGTTGATTTCGGAATGCATGGAGGTATCCCCCCGCACTGTTCAGGAGGGGCAGATTGTTGGAGTTATCCTTCACATGAGGAAGAAAGAGAAAAACAGGTATTGTTCATGTGGAGGTCTGAGCGCGCACGCGCTCAGATTGGTTGTGACCAAGGCGCGCTTGCACCCTTGCTGTGAAAAAGAAGATAGTTTTTTTTTCAACCTCTCATGAAACATGTCTACTGGAGTTTTGGGATGGAAAAATAAGAGGGCGTGCACGCGCTTAGAATGGCCTTGCTAAGAGCGCACCCACGCTCATGCCTGAAGATGTCGGGTTCTAATTTTTCTACAGTAAGCACGAAATTTCGCATATACGCCAAAATTTTAGATTACTATAAAAATAGAAGTTAGGTTTTGGAAAACTAAGTTTTGAATAGAAACCTAATTTTGAGAGCAATCAAATTTGAGAAAAAACCCTTGCAAAGATAAAAGCTTGTAAGGAGATAGGAGTGATCTAGTAAGGTGGAGAGACTTAAGAGGAGTGATTGTAATCTTCCTTCCCATAATTATAAAAGGTTTAGCTCTTGTGGAAGTAGACATTATTGGTCGAACCACATTACATCTTTGTGTTGTGGTATGTTTTAATTGCTTTATATTTATATTGTTTGTTTGTGATAGTTATATCCATAGTTTAGGTTGTGGTTGTTGGTTGTAGTGAAAGATTAGATTTTTTATTGGAGTAGTAGATTGTCCAAGTGCAAGCTATCTTAGTGGGGATCGATTGGTATCCTTTTCCCCAACATCCCCAACATCCAACCTATTACTCTTAGACTCGAACTCTTGGTGAACTTGCAAAGTTGAAAGACGTTCTCTGTTTGAGCACTACAACACAAACATGAGTTGGAAATAACGCTTTTTATGAGGTGTAACGTGTTATTGTAGACACTGACACATTTGTTGTTGACTGTGTATTAATTTTAACTTTGTTTGAATACTCTATGTATTAAGTACAACAAAAAACCCACGCACAGTATAAAACCCACAATTGAAAAACCTATGTTGTTCCGAGGCTTACTTTGGCTATACTATTCAACTTGTTTCTTTTGTTTTATGTGTGGGCATATGTGCTATGGGTAGGGGTGCAAGTGGATATCCAAATATTCGAATCCGATTCGAATTCGTATTCGAAAAATTGGATATTATCTGAAAATTTTGGATTCGGATTCGGATTCGGATATTTTTTTTATGTCGGATACGGATTCGAATACTGCCATATCCACATCCGATAATATCCGATCCGATTTAAAAAATTAATAGTTATTATATATAATTAATTAATTAATTTTTTATTGTATAAAATATTATATAAAATCATAAACTAATAATATAAAACTATAATAACAAAATAATAATAATAAATGACAAATATATATATTTATACTATTTTTTATAGTGGTAAAATGAATTATTTAAAGCAAATAAAATTTTAATTAATTTTAATTTTCGGATCGGATATTATCCGATATCCGTTTTGGATATCCGAAATCGGATTCGGATAAATTTTTTAATATCCGTCGGATTCGGATTCAGATATCGGTATAAATTTTCGGATTCGGATTCGGATTCGGATACAGGCATATCCGCATCCGAACCTATCCGTTTGCACCCCTAGCTATGGGTTACCCTTAGGAATCCCTGATTAGTTTCCGATTAATCCCTGATTTATAGGATTAATCGCTATAAGGTCTTGGAGCGATTTGCTGTCGAATGCTTAAACTGCACAAAGGATGTGTTTGGAATACTATATTTAAGTGGAGAATTCATAATGTATTTCTGAGCTAGAATTAGGAGTTACCTCGTTTGGCAACCTTTTTGGGCACTAGAATGGAAACACCAAAACCCCAAAATCAAGGAATCGCAAGTTTCTATGGGGGCATAAACTTATGATTTTCATATTCCACAATTCCTGGAGAGTGAAAAATTATCGGGCAAAATATATTTTCTACTTCTTTAAAACCTCTCGTACATCTCACTCTTTCTACCAATACCGCCGAAAACTTGCCTCTTTTTCTCTGCAACTCGTCCAAGGCCGGTGTGCACTCTCTCACTCTCTCTCGCTATTTTTTATTTACCTCTCCCATCCCTGATTATTTATTTTTGTGCACAGTTCTACAATTCTTATCCATGCTTTTCAAGTTATGTTAAGGTAATTTTTTTAGTAATATAAAATTTGTATTTTCATGTATTTTTTAAGGTATTTCTTCTTAAATATTGGTTAAATAATTTGCAGTCACATTCCGATGCCAAAGAGTTCAAGTATAAGCCTCTCACAAACTAGGATGAGTTGTTAGCAATTATTGTTGGGAAGAATAATGCAAAAGAAGTTGGCGCTAACACTGGAGGAGAACTTGATAAAACAGGAAAAAAAAGTTGAAAACAATGGCAACAATGAGAATCATGGCCATGAGGACATTAATGGAGAAAATGAAGGAAGTGACAAGCAATTGAAATGAGGTTCGGATGAGAAACAATCCACAAATAAAAAAGTTTGCGCAGGTGATGCCATTGCCACAATTGTGACTTCCATGACTGATACATTGAAGTTTATAGTAGACACTAACTCACGTGCACGTCTTCCCACTGTTGATGTGAACAAGTTATGCCAGGAAGTTAATAAAGTTCCGGATTTTGATCGTTCTCTAACACTCTGTGTTGTTGATTTGCTTGTAGCTGATAATAATAAGGAACACGCTTTTTATGGGCTTCCAGATGATTTTAATAATGAATGGTTGATGATGCATCTCAATGTTTAGAATACTACCGTTAAGAAGAGGTTTAAACATTCAAAATAAAGTTTATAATAAATTTGGTCCATAGACCTATTGGTTTAGAGTACATTATTATTTTTTAATATTTCAACTTTGGTTTGGAAATTTTGATGGCCAAACAACTGATTTGAGATTATGTGGAGTTTGAAAACGAATTCCTTTGTGCATCCAACTATAGAAATTCCAATTTGAGAAATTTTAACTACTTGAAATTGTAAGTATTGGAATTATATTTTCAATTCCAATTCCAAATAAAAACTTCCAAACACACCCAAATCCTTTTCATTTTCTGAAAAGTCAGCGATATTTTCGTTGAAAGGTGAGTTTCGCTGATATATCGATGACGGGTCACTCAAATTCCAAAGTTTTTTGTGGAAAAAACGTGGCTAGCACGTGCAAAAGACCCTAAATCCCTAATCCCCCTCAAAACCCTTTCTCAAAACAGGCAGTGGAGTAGCCCAAGTCCAATTCCGTAAACAGGTACCATTTCCAATCTCTCAACTTTTACGTTATTTGCTGTTTCCTGATGATCTTGACGTGATATATACATTACATGCGCCTAAATTATAGATCACTTGGTATTTTATTGTAGTGGAAAATTTGTTAAAAAAACAAAGACTGATAAATTACATTGGGGGATGCAGGATAAATGAACCCCTTGATCATAATCTCAACAAGGAACTACCTGAAGAAGAATACCCGTGTCCATTTCCTCGCATTTTCCTTAGAGAAGCCTTTTGTGTGTAGATTAGGTCCTCGTTATTTGACGACAGTACCTTATGTTGAAGTTTTAGCTTCTAAAGTTCGTGTGGGGAATAATGAGGAAGAGGTTATGCAAGCCCTCTTGCGTGACCAATTCTGTTGTAGTATTCAGCTGTCTAGTGGACTTGTTGATACATTGCTCTTTAGGTTTGAGGATGATTGGAAGTCTGCTTTAGGTGTTTTCAAGTGGGCAGGAACACGAGTTGGATATAAGCATACCCCACAAGCATATGCTAAAACGGTGGATATTTTGGGTAAGGCTAAGAAAATATCTAGAATGTTGTTGCTACTAGATGAAATGTGTGAAGGGAATAGAGTCACACTCGAGATTATTGCCAAGGTCATGAGACGGCTTTGTGGTGCAGGGAAGTGGGAAGATGCCATTAAGATCTTTGATGACTTGGGAACATTTGGATTGGAAAAGAACACTGAAACCATGAACTTGTTGCTAGACACCCTTTGCAAAGAGAAGAGAGTTCACCTTGCTCGTGATGTCTTTTTGGAGTTAAAGCGGTACATTTCTCCGAATGCCCACACCTTTAACATTTTCATACATGGTTGGTGCAAATACAATAGGATTGATGAGGCAAATTGGACTCTTCAAGAGATGAAGGGACATGGATGTACCCCTTGCATCATTACCTACTCAACGATTGTCCAAGCCTATTGCAACCAATTCAACTTTCGAAAGGTTTATGAGCTGCTTGATGAGATGAGGGCACAAGGGTGCAGCCCAAATGTTGTCACTTATACCACTCTCATGTACTCACTGGCTAAGTGTGATGAATACGAAGAAGCCTTGCAAGTATATGAGAGAATGAAATCAGATAAATGTAAACCTGATACACTCTTTTATAATGCGTTGATCCACGTATTAGGGAGAGCTGGTCGGCTGTGTGAGGCTGCTCATATCTTTGAGGTGGAAATGCCCATGAGTGGCATCATCCCAAATACTTCTACCTACAATACTATGATTGCTATGTATTGCCACCACTCTCAGGAGCAAAGTGCACTATTCGTACTCCAAGAGATGGAGAAGTCAACATTGTGTAAGCCTGATCTTAAAACATACAATCCATTGCTTAAACTATGCTTAAGAACTGGAAAAATAGATAGTAGTCTTAGTAGTTTATTGGATGACATGTTAAAAAAGCATCATCTCAGTCTTGATCTTTCAACCTATACACTTTTACTTCATGGGCTTTGTAGAGCTAACAAATGCGAAAGGGCTTATAATGTCCTTGAGGAAATGATACGTCAAGAAATAAGACCTCGGTACCAAACATGTCGTTTGCTTTTGGATGAAGTCAAGCAGAAAAGCATGACTGATGTTTCAGATAGGATTGAAGATCTGATGAAGCAAATGAAGACTTCACATAAAGAGATATAGTGGATGTGTAGGTTTGGAGCAAACCTATGTTTTAATGAAGCTATGCTTAAGGTAAATAATCATTTGTCCTTCTGCTGCAAGCGTGTATGGAAGTTCCAGTTTATACAGGAGTGTGGAAACCTTCCTGTAATGTCTGCATTATAATATATACGATAGTAAATTGCTTATCATCAAAAACAGATATACAGTCACTTAGTATGTCAGTGCTGAACTGGTGCAAGTGCTGTTATTTTGGAATAGGAGTAGATTTTTGTTGCTGATCCAGTAGCTTGAGTTTTTTTTCCCCTTATTGTTGTTGTTTGACATTCATTTGTGCAAAATAACTATGGCTAAAATATGAATTTTGAATATAATGATGTGGCAAGAGCCTGTTCTGTATGCTCTGCTTATGTTTTTAGGATTTTAATAATTTTGCTGCTCTCACAGTGGTCCACAGATCTTGTTTAGCATACATCTTACTCCTTCAAATTGAATTATATAATCTTTAGAAACTTTGATATTGCGATGTTTGTAACAGCTTTACTTTTTCTTTTTTTGATAAGTAAATTTTATTGAATTTAGGGTTTATGCATCTAGCGAATTCTTTAATTTCAAGTGAAATAGCTTGAGAAAGCACCACATCACTGAATTATAATGGCAAGATAAGAACAGAACCATGCATCATGCATGGTTCATGGCAGTATATCATATAAAACCAACTATGATATTTTCTACTGTTTTTACGTGCGGTTCTGTACGTTCACTTAACCAGTTTCCCATGGGTTTTCTGGTTTAGAAACTAGAAAGTTGACATTAGATCATAATAATGTATCATGTATGTCGTATCTTTGCAGCCTGAAATTCTACATCCGCTCATACAATCATCTTTGTGGTGAAACATACTTTCTCATTGTTATACTTATTAAACATAGTCATCCATAGTAGTCAAATTGTGAGAAAAGCTGAAGATACATATTTTGCTGATATGCACTCTGAAATTATAAATATCTACTACTCTAAGATTTCTGTTTGGAAATAGTTGCTCATCTCCTAATTCCAAGTTTTTTTGAAATGGTGTTAGTTTACAGTTGATTCTGCACAAAAAAAGACATGGCAATGAGCTGCAGGAGATCCTTGAGAAGCTTGATCTTTGTCAAGGAACCAATTATCGTGTTGGCTCGCAGAACATTTGCAGCAGGTGGTGGTAAAGCAAAGAAGGGTTCGAAAGGAGGTGCAGCTGGTGTTGCTCCAAAAGATTCCACTCTTGCCAAAGAAGTGAAGTCTACTACAACAATAGGTGCCAATACTCTCAAGGATGGCACAGACCCCAAAATCCTTGCAGATTCTGAATACCCTGATTGGCTCTGGCGCCTACTGGATAAGCACCCTGCATTGAGTGAACTACGACGGAAGAACATGGAGAGCCTTCCGTTTGAACAACTCAAACGTTTTGTTAAGCTAGACAATCGTGCAAGGATCAAGGATAACAACTCTGTTAAGGCAAAGAACTGATCGTTAGCACGTAAGAGGTTTATCTTACTTAAGTTAATTCACTTTTATTTCATTTGGCTACATGCCTACATTTGGCTGAAAGTATGATGACATGCTGTTGAAGAAAAACCAAATTTTATACTTCGTGTTTAGAAAAGAAGGGTGGAATAGTTTGGCAAACCGTTCGTACTCTCTAAGTTGCTACTGTTATCCTTTTTTATTTAATCTGGAAATTTAGTGCATCATCTCCTGATTCTGCTCATTCCTTGTCTGCATAATCTCTCTTTTGCGGAGTAACTACAGTCTACACCTACTGAGATTCGAGGACATAAACCCATGACAATGCTGAAGCAACTGCACTGAAGAATTGCTTCTTATATATGCTAGAAATTGGCTGGGCTGCCTAAAGTTTTAGAATTAGGCTATCTACAGTGCGAGTGGTTTGCATTCTCTCAAATGGTCTCGCGATGACAAGGTATACAACAACTAGTCCATGTGAAGAATAGACTAACTATATATAATGGCACAGGGGAGAAGACATGCTTCCCTTCATAATGCGCATTAAAGTAAGAAAAAGGCGCTTTAGTGGCAATAATAACTGAACCCGACATTACATACATTTTAAAGAGACTATATCTTTCCATGATCCAGCCCCACTTTCTTTACAGCCGTCTGTGATTTATAGTTCCACCGAAAAGCTAAAGCTGGCACTCACATGGGATCCCTTTTTACATCTTAATGGATTGGTTTTTCTGTGGTATCATCTATTAGTCTATAGTCTATTACATTGCTTTTTTAGAAATCAAAGTTTTGCATTTTGATGAGACAGATTAATAAACTCACAAGACCAATGTACGTGGAAAAAATTGCACCATGAAGAGTTGGGATCAAGTTAACAAATTCATGCATATCCTATCTGTTCGTTAAATAAAATGAATCACTACATTTTTTTTTTCATTCGGCAAGTTTAATTGTGGAGTCAAATACAAATGTGTTGGGTGCAAGTGTGCAACTGTGTTTCTTCGAGACACTTTTATCTGTCACCTTCATAGCGTGCACTCTGTGACTCTGTTAGTACTAAAGATCAAAATAGGCCAATGTGCACGTTACTGATGCCATCGAGTTAGGTTTCAATGTTTGATATCGATGGATAGTTGGATACTGTAAAGGCAATAATCTGTAACATGCAATTATGCATATGATACTTGACATTCAAATTCTTCCGTCTTCTTTCCGAAGATAAATTTTCATATGCTATATAGGGTGGTATCTAAATACGCGATCCAATTTGACAGTGAAATGAACCTTACTAGTTCCCAGAAACCACACGTGACATTCCCTGCTTAACTTTTATTTTTAAGCATCTAATTTCGCAACACAGATATAATTATATCAAATCTTTATAAATTACCCCTTCCCCAAAAAAAATCTTTATAAATTAGATGTAGTTCTTTAGTAGATCCCTTTGCATATATGTCTTTATTAATAAGCTGCACATGACACAGAGTTTGAGTCATAGGAATAGAGCAGGGAATTGAACCCGACCAGACCCTAACATGTCGGATTCCGATACATTTCTCTAACCGTATTTAAATTCGGATTGGATGAAATATTTGCAAAAAATTTGAAAATTTGGATTTGGATAGGGCATATCAGACCCGTTTCCTGCTCTAGAGTGGAGTCTTTGAGCTCACGTGCGCAATTCAACTATTGTGATTTGGGATCTTCCTCTCCTTCTAAACTATGTTATCTTACAAGATTGGAATTATGCAGGCTCACATTGTAAAGAAGACAACCATGTGCAGTTGTGGTTAATCAAGATTGAAGACAAGAACTTGAGCCAAAATTATTAAGTAAACGTGGATACATGTTTTTTCCCTTGATGAGTTATCCAGTGTATTCATTTTAACTTTTCCACAAAACAACGATCATATATTAATTTTGTATAATCCACTCATAAACAAAAGTCGATTTCAATTGATTATATCAAAAGTCGACAAGTCAACGATGTTTTTTATGTCTTGGACAGACAATTCGACAAAACTACTTGCACTCCCAAAATAGAAGTCGTCGGGAAATATTATGTTATGAGACATCTGTGTTTCTTAAGCAGGATTACTAACTACAAAGCTAAAAGTTTACAAAGAATGTTATTCACGACTTCAAGCAACGTTAGCGAAAAAAAAAAAGACTTCGAGCATTAAAAATACAGAAGGTTCAACAAAGAATATCAATTGAAAATGAAATGCACCTGCAATTTACAAGCGTACTATACTTATTAGCTGGTGTGTTACTTAGAGCAAGTCCAATGGAGGCTATATGGGTTGTTAAAGGCAAATATAGCATCCCAACCACAAAAATGTCATTCTAATGGAGCTGCTAAAGGGTCTTAAATTTGGAAGAAGTAAAAAACCCAGCCAAAGTTAAGACCTTCGCTAGTAGCTGCCATAATAAGTTCCGGGAGACGGACGACATAGTTTCTGCCGTCTGTTGGTTATTTATATACTGACGGCAGAAACTATGCCATCTGTCTCTCATTTTAATTAAATGGACGGGACGACAGAAACTCCGCCGTCTATACCTGGTAGACGCAACTCCATTTATTTTATTCCATATACAAATTCATATCCATTCCACTCACTTCACAATCCATTATCATTCATTCCACAACTCAACAATCCACACATCCATTCAACTAACCAAAATTCATTCATTAAACAAACATAATTCAATTCAATTCATTCATTAAACATAATCCATACAAATATGAATCAATACAAACATAAAAAAAAAAAATAAAAATAAACTAATTTCGACTCGAACCCTAGCCAGGTTGCCTCTTTTTTTATTCACTCCCGTGCCATGATTCTCGCAATGTCATTTCTAGAATCTGCGCTTCTAACTCTGCGACTCTATCATGTGACTTTTGTTTCTCTTCTCGCTCGGCCACCAAATAATGATAGTATTCGTCGGTCGCAGTCATAACCGAATCGCACATCCCATGCATCATTAGCTGCGACTCGGCATATTGCTCTAAGTGTAGCCTACAAAAAAATCAATAACTTTAAGAAAAATCATCACTATAAACCAAATATAATTCAAGTTTCAAAATATAAACCAAATACTAACCTCATCTAGAGTGTTAAAATTAAATCCGGGAAAAGATTCGGAAGATAACTTTGATCAACATGAGGTATAGGTATGACGACATGCATTCCCTGAGATGTAACTATGTCATAGCTCCATGGGTTATCTAGATCGGAATGAGCTGGAACAAAAGACTCGTAAGGACCTTGAGATGAAGAGTAAGGCTCAGCAGGGTGTGGGATACGC
Source organism: Coptis chinensis (assembly GCF_015680905.1). Classification (NCBI taxonomy): domain Eukaryota; kingdom Viridiplantae; phylum Streptophyta; class Magnoliopsida; order Ranunculales; family Ranunculaceae; genus Coptis; species Coptis chinensis. The sequence goes on from NC_141461.1 coordinate 62,905,643, forward strand.
AAATCACTTCTAATAGCCTTATGTCCTACAAAGTCCATGTTAGCAGCTATGTACGTACATGTTAGCAGGCAATATAGGACCCCTTAAGACGCGATCCCAGTAACTATCGTAGTCACCATTCATATCTAAATATAGAGAAGCTTGTGGTCACAAGTATTCATGCATTCTAAAATATGATCTCCACTGACTAGCTCTTCCCAATGGGTACATATTCTCGAGGAGGAGGGTGGGATGAAAGGTGTCCTAACGATTTGGTGCCAACACCTATCGCCCAGGTACCACACGATGATACCTCCAAACTCAAAGACGATTAGGCGCATTATAAGATTATATGAACGATGTACATGGTGAATCGCCTCACGTAACCAAACATCATCTATGGTATCTCTCTCCACATCATCAACATTTTCCATATATCGAGTATGAAACCATGGTGTCCACTGTATCGCCAATGCCAACCTAGTCTTGGGTTGGTTACGATCTAAGTGAATGTTGTGGTGTCCTTGACCAGTTCGGCGATCTTTAAAGTCATTCATCCATGCTCTAATCCGTGGGACGATATCACGGTCCATATTCAGTCTCAGAAGAGGAGTCATGGTAGGTACGTACTCATGCCACCAATACTATCATAAAAACAAATATCAAAATCAAATTTGTACGTAATTTAAAAATTATAATACTATCATAAAGTTATAATACTAAAAATTTAAAACTTACTTGTAAAAGAGGGGTGAAGCCACCACATTGACCATCTGTAACATTAGCTGTGACTCAGCACGCTTGATCCAGTGCGTAAATCAAAGCTCCAAACATAGCACCACCCCAATCATACTGATGCATGTAATCTAACCAAACCAAACACTCTATCCAACCTAATCTCAGTGAGCTATCACCCATGGGGAAGAAACACTGCGTGATTAAGTAAAAATAGAATACTCTCAAATATCTCTCCCGATCTGTACCCGTCGGGCACCAACCTTCATCACTCTCTTTATTCTTCTCCATGAACTCATTCACAAAAAAGGAGGGTTTGATACCCCCTTTAGCCCAATGCTCCGGCCTTATATTCGGCCATTTTTGCTGTGCATAATCAAAAGTTGCGAACCGACCTTCTCCAAACGTAATGACATTTTCCTTTCCTACGCTCATTCCCATGAGCATAGTAACATCCATTGGAGTGATGTCTATCTTGCCTTGTGGAAAGTGGAAAGTGGAAAGTGGAAAGTGGAAAGTGTGAGTTGTGTCCCACCACCGCTCGATCAAAGCGTATATCAAACCACAGTTGGTGTTTTGATAACCACATTGAAATAATGACCCAAACGGAGATTGTAAAATTTCATTTCTTGTCTTCCACCAATTGTTCACGGATGCCCAACAACACCGCAATTTTATCTCTCCCCTCCCCCCTCCTCCCTAAACATTTATTCAAAACACTTTATTAAAATTAAAGAAAATACAAATTATGATGTTAAAGAAACCAAATTTAACAATCAAATGCTTACCATATTTACACGATGAGAGATGTGAGTTTCCAGGTTTCTAGCCAATGTAGCATGTATTAGTGGATCGACTGGGTCCGAAAATTCAATTACTGGAGGGTTTTGCAAATGATAGACTTCATTTTCATCCTCATCGGCGTTTAGTGTTGACGTCGACTTATTTGTCAATATAGTAACTGATTTTCGACTGAAAAATAGTTTACTTTTGTTACTCATTTTGCGTGTCACCTGCAATTCAATCAACAATATCCTCTTAACTTCAATTCAAACAACACTTCTAACATTCTAACATCAATTCCAATCAAGTATAATTTCAAACCATTTCAAACTAACATTCTAACATCAATTCCAACATCAATTCCAATTCAACATTCTAACATCAATTCCAATTCAACATTCAACATTCTAACATTCTAACATAAATTCCAATTCAACATTCTAACATTCTAACATCAATTCCAATTCAACATTCAACATTCTAACATTCTAACATTCAAGCATTCAATAAACAATTAACAATTCAAGAATAAAAATTGTCATTTTAATGTTACTTTTGAGTGAGGAGACCGAGTGAGTGAGAGAGGGAGGGATTTGTTTGAGTGGAGGAGTGATAATTTGTTTGAGTGGTAGAGGAGTGGAGGAGTTAGAGGAGTGGAGTGTGCGTTTTAGTAATTGCCATATACGGAGAGCATAGATTCTGTCGTCTGTTGCAATTTAACATTCAGACATCAGAGCATAGAGCTTCTGCTGTCTGTATTCCGAATTTAACAGCTACTAAAAAGTGTGATTGAAACGATTTTTTTATTTTGGGCTGCTAAATATGGTTGGGCCTGCTAAAAGGCCCATGTGACACCTTTTTTAAGAAATTATTATATCCATTGGATTTCTTTCTTGAAGCAGTTTCCAATGGAGCTAAAGACCATATAACACCCAAACACCAAAATGTCATTCCAATGGGGATGTTAGAAGAGTCTTAAATTTGGATGGTGTGATAAATCTACTTATCACACTAGCCAAATCTGTGGCATTGTGTAGCAGCTATCATAATCATGTTCCGAGAGACGGACAACATAATTTTTGCCGTCTATATGTTAAATTTCGACGGACGACACACTTTCTGTCGTCTGTGCTTTAATTTTCAACTTAAGTTTAGAACATATTGGATGGATGACACACTTTCTGTCGTTTGTATCAATTTGACACTTACATTTTAAAACTTCGATTGGAACAATTTTTCAGTTTTCACATGGCAAATTTGACTTGACTAGCTAATATTGTCAAAAAAAACTTAGGCGACACCTTTTAGCAACTCCCCATTGGACTGGACTTGCTCTTATTATTAGATGAGATGGAAGTCACTTTCCTAGTTTCCTTAATTTCATAATATACAAATTGTTCTCTTTTCAACACCAATCAAATAATGGTGGCTCTCCTTTTTGCTTCCCTTATCCTATGGGTGCAAACGTATATGTTCGGATTCGGATATGCTTGTACCCAAATTTGAATCCGAAAATTTATACTGGTATTCAAATCCGACAGATATTAAAAATTCTATCTGAATCCGATTTTAGATAATATCTTATCTGAAAATTAATATTAATTAAAATTTTACTTGTTTTGAATAATTCATTTTTTATTATTTTTTTGTTATTATAGTTTTATTATTAGTTTATGATTTTATATAATATTTTATAAACTAAATAAATAATAAATTAATTATATATAATAACTATTAGTTTTTTAAATCGAATATTATTGGATGTGGATATGTCCATATCCGAAACCAATTCGGACATAAAAAATTATCTGAATCCAAATATGAAATTGTTAGATAATATATGATTTTTCGAATACGAATTGGATTCGAATATTTGGATATTCACTTGCACCCCTACCTTATTTCTTATAGCCAAGTGCATAACCATAATTATGTTTATTACTGATTACACTAAATCAAAAAAAAAAAAAAAAAAAAAAAAAAAAAAAAAAAAAATCTAAATCTATTTTCTAAAATAGAAAAATGAAAATAAACTTGTATTCTATTCCAGATAATGAAACTCTCGCTGTCTCACACTCTGACACCCTCCACTTTCTTTCCAACTATAATTACTCCAACTCCCTCAAACAGTTGCCCAGCCTCAAAATATTACCATCATTATCCTTTCCTCTACTCCACACTTCCACAGTCCACCTTACTCTCTTTCTCTCTCTGGTAAGTACCAGCTTTTTCTTTATAGAGTTTGCTTTCATTGTCTGTGGTTATGTTATGTTTGAGCTCTCAAAATGGCTTTTATTATTTCCTCTACACTTCCTTCATGGGAATTCTGTTACTAACCTTAGCTCTACTGGGTCTACTTCATAATCACATATAATAGTGTCATGTTGCATGTCAGTGCTTAGTGGGTGATGTAACTACTATTGGTATTTATTGTATTGTTTAGTACCACTCTTGCTTTGGTGTACATTAATTTCCATGTGATTACTGTTTTCAGTTGGCTGCTTGAATTGTAGTTCATCTTTTCTTGATGTTATCTGAAATGGGTCTTCCTTAGTTTTCCATTTGGAGTGTTGTTTGTTCTGAATTTTGAGACCCAATGCCGCCGCCTTCATACTTCCCTCTGCGGTGGGAAAGCACCGGTGACCAATGGTGGTATGCCTCACCCATTGATTGGGCAGCTGCCAATGGACACTATGACTTGGTTAGGGAGCTCCTCCATCTTGATGCCAACCTCCTTATTAAGCTTACCTCCCTTCGGCGCATTCGCCGCCTTGAAACTGTGTGGGATGACGAAGCTCACTTCAAGGATGTAGCCAATTGTCGTTCTCAGGTTGCACGGAAGCTTTTACTTGAATGTGAAACTAAAAAAAGATGCAACTCTTTGATCCGAGCTGGTTATGGTGGATGGCTCATGTACACTGCCGCCTCAGCTGGTGATCTGGACTTTGTGCAAGAATTGCTCAGGAAGGATCCTCTTCTTGTGTTTGGTGAGGGAGAGTATGGTGTCACAGATATATTTTATGCTGCAGCGAGGAGCAAGAATTCTGAAGTTTTTAGGCTGTTATATGATTTCTCGGTGTCACCTAGGTGTCTATTGAGTAGTGCAGGTGTATTGGAGGAGCAACCAAGGGAGACACCACCTGTTTTTAGGTGGGAAATGCTGAACAGAGCAGTTCATGCCGCCACAAGAGGTGGGAATCTGGAAATGCTGAAGGAACTTCTTGGGGATTGTTCTGATATTGCGGTATATAGAGATGCCCAAGGCTCTACTATCTTGCATGCAGCTTCTGGAAGAGGACAAGTTGAGGTACATTTCTTCCACCTTTTTTTGTTCATTTTTTCCTTATATTCTTGATGTTCCTAGTACAGAGTTTGATTTTTGTTAAAAAACAAAATAACTGCTTGAAGATTTGGTTATCTAGAGAATAATCCTGCAACTAATGAAACACACTCTAGATTTGGTTATAGGAGTCAATCATGCTCCTGTTTAGCTTTGCGTCTGAGGGTTATATCTGATAAATAGAATTGAACAGAGGCACAGATCTCATAAGGTTTAAGCCAATCCTAGACATCTTGGCTAAGGTAATACTGCGGTTATATGTCATAACTTTGTAATAGCTCAGTTAATGAGATATTGACATTTCTAATAAATAAGTTTTGGAAACTGAATATTTGATAGTTCAACATGTACATTAGTTGTTGCATCGCTAGCACGTCTTGTTGATAAAAAAAAAGGTGAATGGTCTTACTTGGTTCAGTATGCTTATCTGAGTGCTTATGCTTGAAGTTTCACATTGGATAAATCCATGAAATGTATTGTGCTGAAAACACCCTCAATTCAACTTCCTCATGGGAACTTAATAGATGTTGAGCTCTTCCAATTGAAATTGCCAAATTGGAAATACTGAGGCTTTAAGGCACATATTCTTGTAGCAAGGGAGTTTCTTAAATTATAGTGTTTGAAGTTAAAGTCCTCAAAACCGATAGTCAATTTTGTTTTGTACAATGGGATGTTAGTACTTGTTGAGACTGAAGTCGCACAGAATCTTCCACCGATGGAATTTATACCACAAAGATTGGTACTTATCAAAGATAAAAATAAAAAAAAGGTTTGGTACCTGCGGACCGAAAGGTTTTATAAGACATCGCAATATTTGGTGATTTATGCCGACAATTAATCAGCAACAATGGGAATTATTGATCACTCTGGAAATATGGAATTATTTTGATGTATTGAGATTTCAGATTTGATTCAAGTATAAGTAGCATATAATTTCCTATTCATGCTTATGAAAACTATTTGCTGGATGAATTAAGATTAAGTGGATGTAGTTGAGTGATAGTGTGTTTAGATACTGATTTCTGATTGAACTAACAACGGTGAATCATAATGGTGGTGTGAACCTAATTCAAAAATGTAATTATTTTCAAAGTGATTGTTACATGAAATTAATAATGTATACCATTACTATTAGATGTAGACCAGACATGACTCTGTTTTCAATAATTTATGAGACAGAAACTCTTATCCTCTATCGAGCAGTGGTTGCATCCTTTATGTTCAGCTAGTATGATGAGTTAGACAATTAGTATGTGGTAGCATATGTATTCAGTTATTTGTGTAGAATCTGATATAAATGTAGCCAAAGATGTGCCCTTACCTTTCTTTTCAGACCTGTCAAGATATTGAAGCCATTTTGAATTTCAATACATATTATCCTCTCATGACCTTCACTCAATGCTCCGTTGGCTCTATGATTTCTGTCCATAATAAAGTCAGATTTAATACCAAATTAATCACAAAGCAACTTCAATAGTTATACATTGCTTTAAGATAATTAGGTGCATTTTTAGTTGTAGAAAATACTCAGAATAGCAGTCTCTTTTGTTTTGTGGAATTACAATTTAGTTCTTTTCTGATAGATTTTGTAATTCGGTTGGCAAATTGATATTCAACATGGTATTTGATGAGTATACATGAATTGACTACAATGAGCTGAATCATCTGATCACCTTCATATTGGCTGAAAATGGGGTTTGCGAAATAATTGTCTATCTAGGTTCTACTTATTCACTTACCAGTCTTCTTCAATCACACAGGTAGTCAAAGATCTTGTGGCATCGTCAGATATCATCACCTCGACTGATAGTCAAGGGAACACAGCTTTGCATGTGTCTGCTTATCGAGGCCATTTATCTGTGGTAGAAGCACTAATTGTTGCTTTACCCTCATCCACTGCTCTAACAAACAGTTCAGGGGACACTTTCCTCCATATGGCTGTGGCTGGTTTCAGAACATCTGGCTTCCGCAGGTTGGATCGACAAATTGAGCTCATGAAGCAGTTGCTCTGTGGAAAGATTGTGAACATGCAAAATGTCATCAATGTTGGGAACAATGAAGGCAGAACTGCTCTTCATATGGCAGTTCTCGGTAATATTCTCTCTAATCTGGTGGAGCTCCTCATGACCGTTCCATCTATTGATCTGAACATCCGTGATATTAATGGCCTTACACCACTTGATCTCCTCCGCCAGCGGCCACGATCTGCCTCATCAGAAATTCTGATTAAACAAATCATTTCAGCTGGAGGAATCTCCAATTGTCAAGAATATATGGTGAGGAGTGCTCTTGTTTCTCATCTTAAAATGCAGGGGATTGGAAGCAGTCCTGGGACTTCCTTCAGGATCCCTGACTCAGAAATATTCTTGTATACTGGTATCGAGACATCAGAAGCATGTGGTGATCAAGGAAGTGCCAGGTTGAGTTCATGCTCGAGCGACATGAGTCACTCTGACTCCATAAATAGCAAATATGCCTCCTCTAGTAGTAAAATGCCAAGTTCTATGAACAACGCTGCAAGGCGTTTGAAAATTCTCCTTCGATGGCCACGGCAGAAAGAGAAGAAATCTAATGGCATAAAGAAGTTGGGAGATGGAGATTCAGAGGGTTCATATAAGAGATCGAGTGATTTAGAGGAAACTCCAACTCCACTTCGGCAGAGATTCTCAAAGGCATCATCACTTCCAAATAACAAAAGAGCTCTTGCTGTCAGGAGCAATCTTCCTAGTCCATCCGCTAAGAAGAAGTTTGCTTCAGGGCTTATGCATGGTGTCATTCAGTCCTTGCCACACTTACCCACTCGAAGCCGATCACGTTCCAGTTCTTTCTCAGTCGTATCCTCTATGACTTCACCTACCTCTGTGGATAAACTAAAGGGCGTGCTTACTTTTGATGATAGTGCAGGGCCTTCTTGTTCTTATCAATCCTGTGACGCTGGAACACAAGACATGACCCACAAAGCAACTTCTATCAATAAGCGATTGATGAACCAGTATTTCTGCTTTGGTACACAAGGTTTGGTTGTGGATGACAAAGGTGGTGGTTCACAGTTCAACCAGGGGTGCAAGCAGTCTGTTCTACCAGTGGCCTGATTGAACTGATTTTAGAGATGCAGTCCTAATGTAGTATAGCACCAAGTCTACGGGGCGTTTTTGTGGCCAATTTAAAGGTGATGTAATAGAATGTTTTGGTACGATCCGCAACTAATTCGTAGATTTGCACTTGTATTGCTTAGTTCCATCCATGATGCATGTAGAGCGAGTATTTATACTTTGGAACTGTCTGTTTGAAACGTGTGAGATTGTTACATGAAAAATGTTGTGACAGTAAGAATATAGTATGTATAACCCGTAGTTTATACGCCTGGCCTTCCCTAATGATGTTCTGCCGGAACAAGTGTCATTATTACAACTAGCAAGATGCACGTGCTATGCACGTGGTTGACAAAAAAAATTATTACGAAATATATATATAAATGAAGGTTAGTAAAGTATGTGAATTTGGGGGATGTAAGTATTGGTTAGTATAATATATGCATAGGGACTTCTTTAAAGTTTTTTTTTTGGTAAACTTCTTTAAAGTTTGTTTGATGACCGTTACATATAGAACACATTTAAAATAGAACACATTTAAAAGCACAGTGCATTATGGAATTGATTGGGGGTAGGCTTTTTTGAAGAAAAGGAATTATATCATAAACTTTGACATGGCTTTTGATATTAACATGTGAATTTCTGAGGCCTTATAAGGAATTGAAATGGCAGAGGGAGACTGAATTTATTGGTTTGAATCATAGAGTGACAAAAAGGGCCAAAAGCTTCAATTGTTCATGTAGTAGGAATCCTTCTTTGTTGCTTCTATCACCACACTTTGAGGGGGCGGGTGAGGGCAATACAATGAAGCAATGTTATAATGTATAAACCAGGAAGAACCTCCAGTTATAAGTACTACTCTCAGCATCGAAAGTTAAAAAAACGAATTCTATACTAACATATTTGAGTATAGAAATAGGTCCCTTCTCTATAATTATATACTAACATATGCTTTTCTAAGTTAGACTATTTTTTTTTCCATCCTCTAAAATGAGGATGTGCAATCTAACACTGGATTGTCTATATACAAACTAATTGGTGACTGAAATCATAAACTAGACACAATCAAACACAATTCGAAAATGATTGAAAAATGATGAATGAATAAGGTGTCCGTAACAGACAATTCAAGACAATTAGAAAACAATAAGATGAAGAAACAATATCTGTCAGCACAGTCATCACATGAACTATGATTATCAAATCCCTATAGAGTAGATAGATAATATGACGAATAGGGAAAAAAATAAATAAACATAACACGTATAATGGCTTGAATTTATAGCCAACGCTCATCACTATAAACATAGAAAAAGGGTGAACGCACGTAAACTGTCGTTATCAGTTGCAAGGCTAAAGGAAATATTGTAACGCCCGTATTTTTAAATACGTATTTTTCTAATTATTTATTAATTAATTTAATTAATTATTTTCAAAATTGGCCGGATTGGACGGGATCGTGGAAACGGTTTTGGGAAGAGTTGGTGTTTAAGAAGGTTTGGGACCCAAAGATATAAACACATTTTTCTAGAAAATAGGGTTCAGAGAATAATAAAATAATTAAAAATGGAGGCTCGAGCGTTGGAACGCGACGGTTCGGACTACGAGGGATTCGTGGTGTTTCTGTTTATACAGGTGAGTAGAGTTAACTCTCACCACTATTAGAACTATGATTTTCGCCGGTTTTGAATTTATGAATTTACTGTCCATATAAACTGTTATTGTGAGTATTTTAGTTTTACGGGAGCATAACAGTTTTGCGAGAAAACAATGTTTTCTGTGATTTTTCCTGTTCATTCTCGTCCATGATTTGTTCTGTTTTTTTTGTATTAGTATTTGTTCTGTTTTTTTTAGTAAAGTCGGTTATAGCTTAAACTGTCGAAAGCTCGACAGAGCGACAATGGTGGCGGCGCGAGCCAAGAATCGTCCTGTATACTATCTCTTTTATTTTTCTGAACCTTTACAATGTTTCATACGGTGGTTGGGATACATATTGAGATTGTTGGTTTACTGGGGAGTGTGGTGGAAGCTTGAACAACTGTGATAATGGCGACCAGAAATCGCATAGTTTAGAGTAAACCTTGTTGTTGGGGTTTTTTGTTTAGGTATTTGAATGGGCTGTTGTGGTGTATTGGTTGAGTGATGTCGGGGCTGGACGGAGGTGCTGTTGGAGCTTGGAGAAAGCTTGAACCGGCGCCAATGGCGTTACTGCCTTTACTGCGAAACTGTGGTGGTGTTGGGTTTTTGTATGGTTTGAATTATTTTGTATTGTGTTTGGGTTTGATGATGATGGGAGAGTGTAGTAGAGTGAGGGGGCGGCTGGAAGCTTGAAAACAAGCTTTAATGGCAGCCGAGATTTTAGATCTAGATTGAGGAGTATAGGAATTGAATGATTTGGGATTTTTGTGTTTGTTAAAGTTATAGGGTTTGTGATTTGGAGTCAAACCGCTAGGTTGGATTGGGTGGCCGATTGGAATCGGGTGGTGGTCGATTTTGGTGGTGGCTGGAGGTAGGAGATGACCGGCTGGGCTTGGGCCTGGGTCGGTCTCTCTTGGGCTTGGTTGGTTTTGCTATATGGGCCGACCTTGTTTTGTTTCTCTTGGGCTTGTTTGATTAGTTGGGCCGGACCCTATTAGCTATTGGTTTGGTTGTTTGGTTGGGCCATAAGCTCTAATTTTATGTGGGCCGAAATTCTATTTTAAGTGGTTGGGCCATTTTCTATTTGTTTAGTTTGTGGACCAGTTTTATATTAAAGTTTTTGGGCGAATCCACTTAACCGTTTGGGCGAGTTCAATATAAGTTTTGGGCCCGTTTTAATATTCTTTGTACCCAGGTCATAGACTTAAAATAAATCTAATTCGGGTCTTTAAATGTTCGGACTTTCGGTTCGGGTTTTGGGCTACCAAGGGGTCCGAACCAGGCGACCGCAGTCACGAAAGTCATGAGTCACGACCTTTGCCCTTAGCCACTTGACCCATGGTTATGACCAATGAACCCTGTCGAACACCTAAAACGGTTTGACTTTGACTTGGACAATTTGACTTTGACTTGGACAGTTTGATTTTGATTAGGACAGTTTGACTTTGACCATCGACCGTTGACTTTTGACGGTTGACTATGACCTTTGACCATGAACGGTTGACTTTCACCTTTGACTTTGACGATGACAGTTTGACTTTGACCATGACATGTTGAGTTTGACCTTGACCATGAGGTGTTGACCTTTGACCGTTGACTTTGACTGTGGAATGTTGACTTTTCTAGTTTTTCACATATTTGATTATATGGATAAATATAATAATAAAACGTTGTCGGATATTATATAACGTGGTTTGACATTATCTAATTTAGATTTGACGTGAGTAGTGTGTAAAGCATATACATATTGGGCTTTGATTGTGGGACCGTGACATTTTGTTTAATTGTCTTCGTTTTTATTTCAGATATTATATGGACACATATAGTAATAAAAAAATTGTGGAAGCTTCAGATAATTTGGTGGTCATTATCTAAGAAAGATTTGATGATGATGTTGTGTATTTTGACACGTGATGATATTGAGATGTTAGGAGATATTATATTCCTAATACGTTATAATAAAATGTATGTGATACGTTGAAGATTGTGACATGATATAATATCTTTGGGATATTTATATTAATGCAATATCTTGGAGAAATGTATATACACTCCATTATTTTATATGTGAGAGATCTTAATATAGTATTGGTGAATATTTGCCCACCGGGAGTGTGGTGTAGTCTAATAATATATCGCACGTGAAAGAATGAACGAAAGCCGACTATGAGATATAATTGAGATGTTTTAGATATTATGACTTAGTCGCAATAAGGTAATTGACCGCATCGTAATATAGTAGAAATGTTTATGAGTCATTAAATGTACACCGAATAAATTACGTAACGAAAATCAGAACCCGACTACCAACAACTCATGTGATTGGCCCTTTCCGGCGTTTTGATTAATCTGAATGGTCTTCTGGCCGGTGACCTTCCGGCGTTTCATAAAAGCCGAATGGCCCTCCCGCGAAGCCGAATAGTGGCTTGATTATTCCGTTTCGCAAAATAGAACGATGATGCATAATATTTTATGCCGAATAGTGGCGTGCTTACATAGATTTGGCTTCGCGTGTGAGGATTTACGGTGTCGCGGCATCCCGCCGGTGGTGGTTACGCATCGAGTGGCTCATTATGTAAGGGAGGCATGTGGATGTACATGTTCGGCGTTGGGTTGCGATTGTGGTAGGGTGAAACTAGGTAAGACATAGATACGACGTGATTTTTAGGGACACGAAAAGAAAGTCCGAAATAATATAATTATGGTAATATCTTGGTTAATGATGTATCTTTAAATAGATGAATGTATATAATATGTTTGGTTGGTTATTTGTTTAGTTGAACTAAAAGGCCTCGATGGAGGAACTACATGCCTTATTTATTATGTGTATAGTTTGTTGTGTGGTTAGTGGGAAGTTAAAGGCTTCAAATTGGAGGAACTACCGCCTTTAATTATTATTCTTAAGGATGTTGTATTTGTTGTTGAAAGTTAAAGGCCTCGGTGGAGGAACTAACCCGTAGTAGGGATTGTGTATATATATGTATAATTATATGTTATATTTTAGAGCTACTCACACCAAAGATTGTTTATAATGTCAACCCGATTTGCTTGTTTGTTTATCGGGGTGTTCATTCAATGAACATAGTTGATAAGTTTTTGCGGAGTTTAATGTTGAAGAAGATTGGTTGCGGCTTGTGGTTTGCGTTAGCGTTGCATCTCGGGATGTGTCTTGTTTTCCTTTGAGGTGATATAGATTTTCAGTTGAGATAATGTTATTTGCATTTTCATTTGTAAATTATTTTTGAAATGAATAGGACTGTTGTTTAAGTTAAAAATTTTATTGGTTTTAATTATCCGCATATTAAACTGTTTATGGGTTTTTGGGAATGGAGAGTGCGTCACACCTCGGAAATCGAAGAGTCGGGGACAAATAATGTTTTTTCCGAATTCTGTCGAAATTCGGGGTGTGACAAATATCATAGCAAACAGGAAATTTGAAATGAAGTGCTCAATTTTTTTGTACAAACACATGCATACACTTGATAGGCATTAGAGGACCAAAACACTTCTTTACATTGATAAACAACTCAATTAAATACTAAGCGTATGGAAAATTGAGACATATGGAATACTAAGGAACCAGTTGTCTAAGCATCACAAATAATAGGCCATCCATTCTACAACACCCGCCTATTCTCATAGGCATCAACATCTTTTACTTATAATAGGCTATTGATTTGAAACCAACTCTTCAGCGCTGTTTGATGTTGTTATTCATGATACTGTAGCGTGTAGCAGTAATGTGTGCAAATGATCTTAGATAACAAAAAAATGTAACAGAACCTGCATTTAGCACACTTCAATCATATTCATAGAATAATTCCAAAAGATGTCGAACCTATTTGTTGCGATATTGGGCTAACGCGTACAGTTCTGCTCACTCAATTCCAACGATTGAACATCACAAAGAAAACAAAATCAACTACCAGGATAGGCTTAAAACACAATTCAAAAAAAAGGTAGAGCAAGAAAAAGACCTGCTTCCGAAAGGCTGCAGTTTGGAATCTAGCAAAGATCAAATATGTCGAATCTAGCAAGTCAGCAACAAATAGGTATGGCTACTTATCATACCTATTTGATCTTTGAAAGTTCATTGGTGAGTTAGGAATTGGACCTTATAGAAAACCAAATAGAGAGAAATATTGATTTGCTCTAATTAATTGCTTTGTCTAATATCCAATTTGACTATTGCCTTGAAAACAATCAAGACTCCATGTGCTATAGACAAAATAGACTGAAGCGAGTTACCCGTCAGAAACAAATAGCAGTAGAACTCGAGAAATATTAACAGCACGTGTGATGTCCCCTCTCCTTAACGTTATTACACCTCTGATGATATGATATGGCTTCAATACAACCAAACAACAAAACTATTGGATGAAAGAAGTAACATACTTGTGAGGAAATAGCTTGAGTCACTATATATTCAGTTTTAGTCTTGAACTGCCTCCACAAAGACTTGCATTGAACTGGTGTAATCAGCACATCCTTTGGGGAGACCTAAGAAAACTTTTCTTTAACACAATACTCATGAACTATTACCTAAAGACGAAAACATAGAAGGAAAGAATATCATACCTCTTCCTATGTGTTTGAGGCTAGTGGATCTGCAGAGATTCCTACACTGCTCTGTTGAGACCCAGGAACAGAAACATTTCTATCCATTAGAGAAGAAAATAGTACATTCTCAATCTTATCGGATTTGTCTTCCAAGCGTAATGCAGCCATTACAAACAAAATCTTCAAGGACTGCAACACATTAATAAGAATTTGGCGACCGTTACAGCAAAACCACATGCAGATGATTATGAAACTCAAAATCCTGTGCCTAAAGGTATAAAATAGTATTCAAAATAGTAATACCGCAGCACATGCATCTTTTGTTATTTTCCTAATGTCTTCCTTCCTAGTCCAAACCCTTGGCATTGAATCATTGTCATGACTGAACACTGTTGAAAACCTAAACGTAAAAAAAGATGGTTAAAAACAAAATAAAGGAAAAATGAAGCAGATACAAAGTTTACAGGATGAAAATATGTACCTATCCTTCATTCGGATCAGCACCTTCCCATCTTCTTCTTTTGCTTTTTTCTCCACAATACTTCTCGCTAATTGCCGTAGATCCAGAACCATTCCATTATAAGTCGCTTGGTCCAACTCAAAACCAGAGAGGGAAGTTGAGAACTTTGCAAGAGCAGACTCAATTTCACATCGAAGTAATCTTCTAATTGATGCCCAACTGTCTTGACCAGAAACATCTAATAGGGATTCCACGAGTTCAATGAGTGCTTCACTGAGTTGTTTCTACAAATCATAAAAGCATCATTGATGAATTTTTAGTTCAAAATAGCAGGTGTATCAAGGACTACGGGTTCAACATGCTTTAATTGGAGCGATTACAAAAATGAAATCTTAGGTACAACACCTAATACTTGGCTTTCAACTCTGACAATTCCTCACTACAGACAGATGCTGCATGTGCTTCTATATCATGTCGAAGTTTTTCTTTGACTTTTGTAGGATCCCAGTTGGCCTGTTGTATGGCAGCATCTGGAAATCAAAACACACATAGTTGGAGCTGGGTATTAAGCATGTATATCGGTAACACAACAAACATAATTTAATACTTCAAGGGAAACTTTTTCAGTTGGACATCACAACTCATGGTTGTAAAGAAGTTTGTCAACTGTCTATAGCCCAAGGATGACCATTATAAGTTAACAAATTGGATAACTGTAGATTTGAGTTAAGCCCACCTACAACTCCTTTATCAAATCCAGACATGCAAGACTGGGTAGACACACGAATTGATGCAGCAAATGGTTCTCCTTTGTTAAATGAATTTTCTAGTCCTTAAAATTCTCCAATGCTCTAGACCTTAGATGCCCCAACATGCACTGGTGAGTAGGCTGCACATACTGCACAATACATAAACAACAGTTATTACAGGAAAGACAACTTTAAGCTACAATGCAGAAATCCTTATTAACACACAAACCTTATGCGTTATTTTTTTTTCTTTAACTGACAAACATGTTTTTATATTGAGTTCCCGTAGGGCCACAAGTAACACAAACCTTATTTGCTCAACAATGCAAATATAAAAATGACAGAACTCGTGTCATTTTAGATCCCTAGTTATCATTTAGATATCAACCGCATTAGATTTGAACTGGAAAAATTAGTCACAAAATTAATAGAATTGAACCAAGCATTCAATAGATGTAATGATTAATGCATTAGGATCGGACAACCATTCGCCAGTAGTAGTTACAAAAAAACTGGAATCCACAAAAACGAAGTACAGGAATAAAAAAAAAATTAGGCAGTTAGTTACAACCAAAAAATAATTGGTTGTGAAGGAACCACTAAATGATGAGTTCAACTTGCATTTGCATGTACTCCATGATAGTTAACAAAAATGCATGGAGTACTCTTAACTTTCTTAAGTGGCTAGCCTTCCATTAAACTAAGATTTAAGAATATAAATTAAGTATGGAACATATGAAAACCAAGCTAATTAGATAAATCTGGTATAGTCACAACAACAAATATGACATATGACATCACTAATTTAGATCACTTTTAGCTAAGTGATGTCATATGAAAACTATGACATCATTTTTCTCAGTATGTGATGTAATAATTATCACAATTTTTTTTTAACATCACTTATTTGAAAGACTGATGTAGTAGAGTTGTACAACATCATTTTAATAAGTGATGTCGTGATAGTGATATAGTAACATTTTTTTACGTCACTCGCCATGTCACTTAAAAAGTGATGTCATATCTATGTATTCAACATCATTTTAAAAGTGTTGTCACTCAGCGTGTCACTTATAAAGTGATGTAATATCTATGTATTCAACATCACTTTAAAAGTGACTTTGCCAAGTTTTGGAAATCACTTCCAGAAGTGTTATTATTAATATACCTATTAATTATTAAGTTAATTAGTTAGAAAAAACCATATAAAAATAAATTAGGTTAAATAGAAATAAAACAGGCGCGTGATTGGTTCGCCCTTAAACGAGAAATAAAAAATAAAAGCCCGCGATTTTTTCTACTAAATATATTTTGGTTTCCCCAGTTAGAATCGAAAGATCATCAAAAAATTAGAAATAGAAATTAAACAGCCATTGGTTTGCTCGACTAGCCTTAAATGAAAATTAGAAATAAAAAACCGCGAATTTGATACGGAAAATTTTGGTTTCCCGCTGAGAGAACTTGGTATAAGTTATACTTACGACAAACTGGTATAGGAAAAGCTAGAAAGTCGGCTGAAAATTATTGCGAAGCAGGTTTGTTTCTTCTTCCTTTCTTCCTCTTCTCTTGATTTTATTCTCATATACATTAACTAATTTATACTTTGTTTTCACGATTTCTTCAAAAAAAGAATCATCTTTTTTAGTAGATCTTACACGTGAGTGAAGGAAGAACGCAAACAGGTTCATTCTTTTTTCTCGCCCCCTCTCCATACTCGATTTCCCGATCTTTTTATTCAATATATTTGTGTTTGTCTGGTGGTGTGATAAATTTTTAGTGTTTTTCAATTGGGTGTTTTTCTACTTGTGAATCGGCATGGCCTCTTTAAGATTTCTCGATATGTTTATTGAATTATTGTGATTTGCTGTGTTTAGTTCATCTTTAAGATTGATTGTTTGGGATTGTTTGGCTACAATCTTTTGGATTACACTTGTTTATGGATAAGTTTCTGGGATGGTTTTGTAGAGAGAAAGTTGTTTTTTTTGTGTGGAATTGGGCATGATGATACTGCAATGGTGATACTTGCTGTCTAGATGGTAGTCATGGAGTCTAGTTTTACAAGTTACAAAATAACTCATGGTTTGGGTTTGCGGTCTATTATTGAAGTATTCCCTTAATTAGATGAGGTCTATCGATATTATTTAGTAGTCTGCATGGTGAGTTTCTGGCTGGTCATATTTCCGACCTGCCTCTATGTATGAATTGTATATGTATATAAGTTCTGAACAACTCTACAATAATAAGAAATTGTCGAGGCACAATTTTTTGCCATTAAAACCGCCCAAGGTGCTACTTTTCGATATAGTAGGTTCAATATAAGCGACGTTATGGACAAGACTTGGAGAACTTTAAACAGGTTAAATAGTTTACACTTATATTACTTTATTTGAAACAAGTGCTTATTACTATGTACATATATCATTGACTATACTGAAATTTTCCAGAGCTAGTGATGAGTACGAAGATGCTGTTGATGAATTCATCGAATTCGCTTTGGCTCCTTTGATGGATAAAACAAGCATTAGATGTTTGTGCATTAGTTGCAAAAACTTTAACCATTTGAGTCCCGACATTGTAAAAGACCATTTGATCATTGAGGGTATTGATATGACTTATGATCCTTTTGTTTTGCATGGAGAAGAAGTGCAAGTGCATGTAGTAGATGAAAGAGTTGAAACTACAGACTTTAACCTCACTGAGACTTATGAGATGCTTAAAGTGACAAATGAGAGTAATAAGAAAGAAGAGTTTTCTGGTGATCATCCAAAAAAAGAAGCCAAATTCCAAAAGGCAGTTGAGGAGTCTGAAAGGCCATTGTATGAAGGTTGTAGCAAGTATACGAAGTTGGAAGCAGTTGTTACGCTATATAGCATAAAAGCTAAACATGGTTTGTCTAATAGAGGTTTTACAGAGTTTTAGAGGCGTTGAAGGATATGTTTCCGGAGGGTAATGTTATTCCAAAGTCAAATAATTCAGCAAGAAAAGGGCGCTTTTAAGGAAGTTTGACTTGGATTATAAGCAAATCGACGCATGTGTAAATGATTGCATGTTATACACTGGTGATTTTAAAAATGATGTGAGCTGTCGAAGGTGCAAGACTACACGATGGAAAACTGATCCTCATACAAAAAAAGTACATGAGAAGGTTCCAGCAAAGGTTTTGAGGTACTTTCCTATTATTCCAAGGTTCAAGAGGATGTTTCAATCTGTCAAAATGGCAAAACAGTTGACATGGCATGCATCCAATGAGAGTACGGATGGAAACATGCATCATCCGGTTGATAGTCCTGCATGGAAACATATTGATAGAAGTTGGCCCTCTTTTGGTGATGAAGCATGAAATCTTCGACTGGCGTTGTCTGCTGACGGTGTCAATCCTCATCGCACTCTTAGCTCGAGGTATAGTTGTTGGCCAGTCATTTTGGCAATATATAACTTACCTCCTTGGATGTGCATGCGAAAGAAGTATTTGATGTTGACATTGATAATCCCCGGTCCTAGCTAGCCAGGTAATGACATAGATGTTTATTTAAAGCCACTGATTGATGACCTGCTACTTTTGTGGACAGATGGTGTGGAAACGTATGACGCATACCGAAAATCCACCTTCACATTAATGTCTATTTTAATGTAGACCATTAATGATTTTCCAGCATTTGGAAACCTAGCTGGATGTGCAACGAAGGGTAGATTAGCATGTCCTAGGTGTGGCGTTAATACATGTGCAGATTGGCTAAAGCATAGCAGGAGATTCTCTTACATGGGAAGTCGTAGGTTCCTTCCAGATGATCATTCATATCGTTTGAAGAAAAGTTGGTTTAATGGGAAGCAAGAACACGGGGCTAAGCCAGTTCCTTTGAAGTCTGATGAGATTTTTACTTAGGTAAAATCTATAGAAAATGATTGGGCGAAATATTCGGAAAAGAATCTGAGAGATGATTGGGGAAAACCTATAGGAAAGAAAAAAAGAAAACGTGGAAAGGGCATACAAGGTAAGCAAAAAACAAAAACTGGAGGTGCAAAATTGTGGAAGAAACAATCTATATTTTTTGATTTGCCATACTGGAGATTTCTTTTGTTAACTCATAATCTAGATGTTATGCATATAGAGAAAAACATTTGTGAAAGTTTGCTAGGAACTTTGTTGAATCTGAAAAAAAAATCAAAGGATAACCTTAAATCTAGGAAAGACTTGGAAGAAATGGGATTAAGACCTGACTTACACCCTATACATAATGGGAGTAGAACTTTACTTCCTGCATCACAATGCACCTTGTTAAAGAGTGAGAAGCAAATTTTTTGTGAAAGGTTGAAAGCGCTGAAGTTGCCTGATGGGTATAGTTCCAATATATCATACCGTGTTTCCTTGTCTGACTATGCTATATATGACTTGAAGTCTCATGATTACCATGTATTAATGCAACAACTGTTGCCTTTGGCCTTGCGGAATCTCTTACCAAAAGGGCCTAGGAATGCAATTTTCCGACTCTGTTCATTCTTTAATGAACTATATCAAAGGACTATTGATAAGGAAAAAATGGAACAAATGGAGGATGAAGTTGTAGTGACAATGTGCTTACTAGAAAGATATTTTCCTCCATCTTTCTTTTACATTATGGTACACTTGACGCTTCATCTTGTGCGGGAGGTGTGCCTTGGAGGACTGGTGCAATTTCGTTGGATGTATCCCTTTGAAAGGTATTTTTTTTTTTTTTTTATTTCCCTGTTATTACTACAATATATTTTAGCTAAAAGATACACCTTTTAGTTTGTAAAGTGTTGCATTCTAAACATTTGATTATTTATCGAGTATAGGTATATGAAAGATTTGAAAGCAAGTGTAAGGAATCATGCAAGTCCCGAGGGGTGCATGGCGGAATGTAACTTGGCTGAAGAGAGTGTAACATTTTTTTCCGAGCATATGAAGCGAGTTGATATTAATAATGACCAACCAAGTAGAAATGAAGACTATAATGATGAGCACAAAATCCAGTATTCTTGAAGGTAAGCCACTATTGAAGGGGACAATTATTACATTAACAAGAGACATGATTGAAGCAGCACATCGTTGCATTTTGTTCAATTTCGAGGAAGTTTAGCTGTGCATTGAGTAAGTTAATATGTTTAATGTGACAACTTATATATATATAATGAACACCTTTTTAAACAGAAGACACAAAAAAATGCTCATCCGCAAGGAACCTCACTTAGGAACAAATGAAGGTGCTTTAGGAGCAAAGCGTGCTGAAACGTTCAATGAGTGGTTTAAGCTTGAGGTGAAGAAGCAGGTTTTGTTATCTAAATTTATAGAAGTTTTAATCGATGTAAGATTTTGACTTTCAATTTTTGTTTGTCTTTAGATTGAAAATGAGAAAAAAACCAAACATGTATCTGCTATGTTGGATTGGCTCTCGGATGGACCTTGTTGCGATGCTTGGAGCTATAAAGGTTATTTGATAAATGGCTACCGCTTCCACATAAAGGATGGAGAAAAAGGAACTCAAAACTCTGGAGTGTCATTGTCAGCTAGTAGCTTGTGTAGGGCAAGTGCTAAAGACACCAGACAAATCGAGGAAGATGTGACATATTATGGTGTGATAA
The DNA here is from genome assembly GCF_015680905.1 of Coptis chinensis. Classification (NCBI taxonomy): domain Eukaryota; kingdom Viridiplantae; phylum Streptophyta; class Magnoliopsida; order Ranunculales; family Ranunculaceae; genus Coptis; species Coptis chinensis. The sequence continues at coordinate 62,926,580 of NC_141461.1, forward strand.
AACAGATAATTTTGCTAGATTATGGTGTTTTTCAGTACCCATTATTTAATTGTGATTGGGCAAACGTAGGAAGTGGGATCAAAGTAGAAGAGGGATTCACGTTAGTTAATCTGCATCAAAGTTTAACACACAAGCAAGACCCTTTTATCCTTGCATCCCAAGTTGAACCAGTTTTCTACTCACGAGAATCACATGACAGCAGTTGGTTTGTGGTTTTGAAAGCACCTTCTTATGGATTCCGTGATTTTGAATGTAGTACGGAGGAGGACCTTAGCAATGTGCCTGCACTACCACCTTTTGCAAGTGTGGAGCTAGTTAATGACATCGAAGGTGATGTAGAAGGCGAAGTCTATAAGCGTCAAGATTGTGAGGGAACTTGGGTGCTACAAAAAAAAAGAAATAGAGTGTAATTGGGTCTGTTTGTTTTCATTTTGTCCATTTAGACTGATTATTATGTGGTTTTTGGTTTTGTCTATTTAGTTATTGACTTTATTATGTTTTGTGAGTGCTTCTTATAATGGTGCAAGGCATGTTGTGTTATGGTCATGATCAAATTATGTACTTTATTTTACCTAAGTGCCATGTATATGATTGTTTTGTTTTTTGCTATACGTATTTTCTAATCTTTTCAATGCATGTGAAGAATGGCAAAGGAAAAGACTAGAGAACTAACCCCGGTAAGATATTTTGATTCTCTCCCAATTTTTTTTATTCGTCTTTGTATTTGTAGTATTTTAATTTTGTTTTCTTACATTTTGTTTTGATTTTCTAGTACCAAAAGCGGCAAGAGCTAAGGTTCAAAAGTTTAAAAAGAGCACTTGTAGAAGCATCTAAGAAAAGTGGGCGTGTACATTCAGGTTTGTGTATATTGTTAATTTCCACTTAGAAAAATAATTATGCTTGGTTGTGATTGTGTCATTAAGGTGTGGTTGTAAGTATATTAAACCAATTTATTTTGTCATGTACAAGGTTCCAAAAGTCCAAATAAAGTTTATGGTAAGAAAGTTCAAGAAGTGGAAAGGTTGCCAAGGGATCAACCAAATAAAAATCAGGATATGGAAAAGCTACCAAGTGAGCAACAAATTGGAAATCATGACCTGGAAATGGAAGATGACGAATGGTTGGAAAACCACTATGAAAATGACTACGAAGGAGAAGGTAATGCATCAGAAGGTTCGAATGATCCTCAGCCAACCAACACCAGGGGGCCGACAAAACTGAATCAATTGGATCCAAAAGCAAAAAAAAAAACTTGTGCTTGACTTTAATGAAAAAGGTCTACCTATAGGTCCTAATTGAACTTATACAAAGAGTTACTTGGGCAAAGTAGCAAGGGATCGCGCTCCAATTGGCTATCCTACTTGGCATAAAGTAACACCTGAGATTAAGGACAAAATGTGGACTGTTATAAAGGTAAATTTCTTTATTTACATGGCAAGTTATATATTATTAAAGAAATATAGTAATATTTGTTTATGCATCTTTTTACAGCAACATTTTGTAGCACCAGAACGTGCTAGAAAACAGACTTTTAAGTCTATTGGGAAGCTCTGGCGTGGGTTCAAAACAAAATTGAGATCAGTAATTTATGATGGATATGATACTGACCAAGCTAGAATTGCACATTGCCCAACTGATGTAAAGCTACCTGATTGGAAAGCATTTGTTGCAAATTGTTCACGCGAAGGATACAAGGTATTCATCATACATTGTATGGGTTATAAAATCCATTTTGCATATCAAGACTCATATATTATTTTTTTTGTAGAAACTAAGGGAAAATGGGAAGAAGGTAGTTCAACACCACAAGATGCCCCATACTTGTAGTCGTAAAGGTTATGCAAGATTGGAAGATGAGTTGGTAATTGAATGATCTATTTTTGACTTGTGAAGATTTTTCCCCTTAAGAGTACTTAATATATATGTGCGAAATGTTTTATTTACTTGTTTTGTAGAGGCGTAAAAAGGGTAAGATTGGCAAGCCTGTTACAAGAGGTACTGTATGGGTTGCAGGCCACAAGAGGAAAAATGGAGAACCAGTAAATTTGAAAATAGTATGTCGTTCACTGTTCATAAAATATTTTCTAAGATAAAAGGCATGCTTATTCGATTTCCATGCGACTCTAGTTATATTTTTTATTCTTGTTGTTGTTGTTGTTGTTGTTGCTGTTATAGGATAAGTTGGATGAAATAGACTGTGATATAGAATGTGGAAGAGGAGATGCCCTCTCACAAGTTTTAGGTCCTGATCCTAATGGGCATGCGCGTGGAGTGGGATATGGAGTTACTCCATCTACTTTGTATGGTATCCAACAATCCAATGGGAGGATGAGTAAATTGCAGGAGAAATATGATGATGTATTGGAAGAAATGTCTTCTGTCAAGAAACTTGTTGCCAAACTATTGAATAGTGAAGAGGTATTCCAATTTGTTTGGGGATTCCATATATACTTTTGTTTTGATTTACTAACATCAAAATTATTTTCAGCCAAACCATTCGCCCATTCAACCCTTCTCGAGGTGGCAATGAACCCTCAAAGTCCATCTTCCCAAAGCAATCACAATCTGAATTTTGTATGTATACAATGTTGGATTCTATTTTTTTTTTAAATTTCAAATTCCTAGATTTACATTTATATTATTGTTTCCTTATATGTTTTCGTATAGGGATGGACTAAATCGAAAGATGTGTCTACTGAAAGATCTCTTGAGGGTCGAGGTGACCACCAAAGTCCATCTGCCCCAAGCAATCAAAATTCAGTAAGCTTTCCATGTTAAATCCTATTTCATTAAATTTGAAATTTTCATTGCTTTTTTTTATTTTCCCTTTCATGTTTTCGTACAGGGTGGGGCTAAATCCAAAGTTGTATCTACGCAAAGACCTACTCATTAGGCTCAACGTGACCATCAAAGTCCATCTGCCCAAATCAATCAAAATCTGATTTCTGTATGTTATCCTTGCTAAATGCTATTTCATTTAACATGTGAATTTCTAGAGTCATGTATGTATATCTTTTTGTTTTCATACAGGGTACTAAATCCAAAGTTGGGAAGTGCAAGTTGTTTAGACTTGTTCCTGAAGATGTCGTGGCAGAAGGATTGTGGTATACTGATGATCCAGCAGCTACAGTGCATACTAAGCCTTTAGGCCCGGGTGATTCAAAGGTTTCTGTTGAAGTTGCAATTCAAAAGGATGCACTACTTGTTAGGGGGAATAACACTTTGAAGACGATAGAAGATGCTGTCTCTAGTTTTGTGGCTTGGCCAACCAATTCCTTAATTAAGTTGTGATGTGCACTCAATTTTAAGAGCTAGTCTTTTGTTGTTTGAAAACACTTAAATTTTGAAGACCTTTTAATTATACTTGTTTGGGCACTTGTGTTAGTTGGAATTGGACTCAATGAATGGTGAATGGTTTAAATTCTTCCACTTGGTGCTATATGTATCTATTTTCTTTGTTATTCTTAGCTTTGTTATTGATACGTTTGCAGGCTTTAGAACTGATCATTATTCATATATCCATACTGATTGTTCTCTATTGCTTCTTGCAGGCCAACACTTTTTAACTCCGCCTTTGTAAAGTTGTCGCTAGCTTTACAATGCCGGTCCCAAGCCCGGATAAAGGAGGAGGGTAAAGGGAAGAGTATAGGGTATTGCAATTAAAATTCTTTTTAAAATATATCAAAGTTTGGGAGTGAAGCAGATGATCTACTGCTGTAACACGGTATTTAGTTCACCTTTTTTTTGTATTTCCTTTTATGTCAGAACCAAATACTGTTACTCATTAGTTCTAACTATTACTTGATAATTTTTAGGAATTAGTTTGATAATTACGGTTTGCATTATTTGATTGTTCATTTGTATTTGTGCTTAATAGGGAGCTGAAGTTGTCAGGATGTACAAAACTTTGCTTGGGAGTCGAGGCTTTCAAAAAGTATGAACATGGATTTTCCTGAACCTTGAGTGTGCATGTTTTGTTTTGTCACAGGGGCTTTATAAGTCGTCGTCCTCTGGGAACTTTTATTTGGAATGTGAAATGAGAGAGTTTCGAGGAAAATCACATTTTATCAGGTTTCTTCTATCATTCAAACTAATTCTATGGTTCCGATTGCTAGTATTGTTGATCTATTCTAAATATATCAAGGTATGCAATTTATCTTGTTAGGATCGCCCTGATATCATGGCAACATATAGTTGTCGAATTAAAGCTGATAAATAGAAAGCGATGACGGTGATCCTCCAAGATTATGGGTGCAAAATGGGATGTATCCTGGCACAGCTTTTACTAGAAGTTTAAGGGATTTTGTTGCGGAGTCTATCGGGGTTGTTGCTACCCCTGAAATAGTTGTCTTGGAGCTCAATCCAAATAATCCATTTTTCGTAATTGCCAGTGATGGGGTGCTTGAATTTCTTTCTAGTAAAGCTGTGGTTGACATGGTAAGTGAGCTCTTTACATTTATTTTTATCCTCGTTCTAAATCTGCCCCTGCAACTAAATCTGCCCTTGCAACTTAATATGTGTATACATATTTAAGTTTGTAGCTATAGCTTGCAGATAGGAATGATCCAGTTTGGAAAGGTGGACAAATATCTTCACCTACAAGAACAGTAGGCAAACCCAATTTAAAAGGAAAAGAAAAAGAAAAGGAAACAACGAAAACAAACAATAGGCATAGGAAAAAGAGAAAAGGGTTCAACACCATTAACTTTCATATATGTTCATCATAAAAATTTAGTTGTCACTTTATTAACTTCAGAAAATGTTAAATAAAAGTTCTGTCCAGGTATAGTATATAGATATAGAGTTGACTACTTAAGAGTTACATATGGGTTTATTATCTTGGAGGCTGTCTTCTTTAATAAACCATCTACACCATGAATCAAAGACACAACTCATTTTATGTTGGCTGATACATGAAATTGTTTCATTCTTGTGAATGTTGAACTCAATTGTTTGAATGATACTTGACACGAAATAAAAGCTTAATTAATGATTTTCTTGTTCAAGCCTAATCATTGATCTGCATAGCCATAGTATCGATGGTACCTTTTCTTCCATAAGCAGGTAGCATGGTTCCTTTTGCAATAATCTATCGATTCTGACTGTTCTTGAATACAACATGTCTTGATGTTGTAGTAGAGGAAATAGGTTGGTTGCTTTACTGAATGAGAACAAGCTGCCTAGACTTCTAGAATCTATTTGAATACATTTAAGGACTTATCAATTAGAAGAGTTTTAAGCCTCCCAAAATTTAGTCATACTCAATGTGGCAATGAGATGGAGAAGTTTGTATTCTCTGTATCCAGTTCTGTTATCAAATGGGAACCTAATTGAACAAGGAGAACTTGAGGTATTTTTAACTTCTTACGGAATATGGATTTGAACTGGAACTAAATCATCTTCATGTTAGTTTTTTCACTTTAATTGTTGTCTCATTACATTTGAAGGGTGGTAGACATTATGTTCTCTGGGAGGACCCATTCAAGAAACCTTGCTACTTGTTTTGCGTTAGTTCTTTGGAAAATTTGGAAAGCATAGATGAAACATTTGTCACTCACCTTTCGAGGTCGGAAGGTTTCCACGAGGATCCGGACACTGCACAAGATCTCGCCAAAAGCAGGTCATGCCATGTATTCACTCAAAGCGTGATGAGATGGGATGAAGATGTCAAGACTTCTTGATCCTATATTAACTTTTATCTATTTTCTCAAAAATACTTTTCAAAGACATTTTTAAAGCTTCTTGTGCTACATTTCACCATTGGACAGGGTGTTTGGTCTTGAGTATGACACGGATATCTTTAATATTGTTCTTTGTTCAGTTATGACATGTAAGTTCTTTGTTTTCTTGTGAATGGTGTTGCTATAATCTTTACCACAATGTCAATGTACTATTTTTGAAATTGTGAATATATACTCTCTCTGTTGGTGAAAGGACTTTTCTTTGTGTTGACAAAGATAGATTTGATGGACAAGGGAACAAATGTTGATGTAAGTATTAAGATCCTTTTCATTGTGAGCGATCCATAACCGTCATTGCACAAAGTAGAACTCTTTTGGTCATATTTTGAATTTTTCACTAAAATTCTTTCTCCACCAAAGACTTTTATTTTGTTGAAGTTCTTGGTGAAGTTTCTCCCAACACTTCATATTTGTTAAAGCATTCTTGGTGAAGAATAATTTCTTTATCTCTTGGATTTTAATATATCTTGGATTAAAGATACAACACTTGCTGTATTCATATTTGTTTTTAGCTTATTTTGCTCCTCTCCTATTACCTTGCTTGGGGTGCTTCTACTTTGTTGGATTGACTCAGAAACATATGTATTTGTTTGTTTTATTGGTGAAACCAAAAAGGTTCTTGAAGGAAGAGCATATAGGCTGCAACATCTTTGGGTAGGAGTTGTGAATCGTTCTCAGGTCGATATCAATAGAAATGTGGACATGATTGTTTGCGACGTAGGATTAGGAGGCGAATACTTTGTAAGTAGTCCTGATTACGGACACTTAGCAAGTAAAATGGGTTCAGAATATCTCGCAAAACTTCTGTCAAAGGTAAGATACTAATAAGTTTTGTTTCCCTTTATCGATTATATGGTTCTGCGTAGAAAGGATATGATACACTTGGATGGTATCATGAATATGGAAACTCATTTTTGTACTTTTATGTTTTGCAGTACTTGGAGGCAGTTATTAGGGCACGCATACCAAATATCACATCCTTGATTAACAAAACCATTGATGAACTTGAATTTGAGATGGACCACCTTGGCAGGCCTATTGCTCTTGACGCAGGGGTATGAACAATGTTATCTCATGTTTGTCTTGTAGTGACTTTTGTGTTCACTGATCTAGCTATCTGTATAATAGAGTTTTGAGTTCTTAGATCTAGCTATATCTATGAGAGTTCAAGTTCATAACCAAATTTGCTACAACTTTACCTTGCAGGCTCGTTTATATACTATCCTGGAACTTTGTCGGGCATTTGACCAAATTTTCAAGGAACATCTAGATGGAGGGTAAGCCCTTCTCAAAAGCTTTGATCTTCCCTCTATTTAACCTAGCCCCATGTCCCCACTGCTGATTTTCGTAGACCAAATAAGAGTTTTTGATTTTTTTTCATTAATCAAACTTTTCTTTATAATGCAAAGTAGAAGGAAGACGAGTTCATATTTCCAAATATATTTGAGAGACCAATTCCATCTATCTTAAGGGACTACTGAGTGCACCTATTTGTCTTGATTCGATCTCACTCAAAGTGACACGCTTTTTCTACTTGCGCATGATTCGGATGAATTTAATCGGTATGTCTTGTCTATTACCCTTTTCTTGATATTGTCGGAAATACATAATATGTTAAAACAAAGCACATTGTGATGGGTATATATGTGTTATATAGTTGGGAGGCGGGACAAGTCTTTGGCGGGAAGCTTATGCTTAACTTAGTCGCTAACTTTCAGCAAAACAAATCACTGGTTTTGAACCCATAATTTTTACATGGACTCAAAAGTCTTCTATCTAACTCCAGCTTGGATAAAGTCAGAGCTGTAACGATTACTTGAGATTTAATAGAGTTTTTGTCAAACCCATATATATATTTACTAGCATTGTCGAACATCTCCCTTGAGGCGGACTGGGCCTTCCTCTTAGAACTCTAACAATTGTATAGTTGCATACCAATGACTGAGGCACCGTATACCTGTTTCTCTGGGTAGTTTATTCTTCATAAACTGAATTGTTTCAAGTTGATTCTTGCCAAATAGATGAATGAACTAAATCCACTAAAAATTTCTACATCATGAAACTTTTTGTGTATAAAATAGATGATATTGGCTCCCCATTCTACATCGTCCGAGAGTTGTTAGTCATGGTGTTTTATGCTTTAGGAGATGGGAAACAACCTTTTCTGATCAACATTGGTGCTATCTCTCTGAATGCCTTCTTGGATTGGCTTTTTGTGTCCGTGGTTACGCCTTGGCATACGAGGACTGGTATGATACATTTTTACTTGATGGGGGCATTGAGAGCCTATTGTGTGAAGTTGTGTTAGTATATTTAGAGTCCTAACGAAGTCACTTTCAATGTTAAGGCACTTTCTACATCTTTGGTTACTTCATTGTCAGCCTTGGCGCTCTACTCTCCTCTCAAGAAAACTTAACCAAGCTGGGCGTGCAGGACTGTTCGACGTGACAGCACTGGTTCGCCCTCTCTTGCATAGAAGGTTACTGGTAAAATAGGTAGATCCATATTGATTTCTCATCAATACAAAGTACATCTTTGTCAGTCTTACAAGCTGGAATAAGTTACAATGCAGGACTGTTACTCATTAGTTCTAACTACTCCTTGATAATTTTTAGGAATTCATCGCAAAGGTGCTTACTCTTCCTAGAGATGGAAAGATCATGGACATGATGAAGGTTGCAAATCCTGATGTTGTTCATGCTGTCAGCTCTTTCATCAGGAAACTTCTCGCTTCGGAAATGAAAGTTGAATTTCTTAGCACAGTATGACATCTTCAAATATAAATATATGTTAAATCAAAATAGTATTTACTTTTATTGTTCTTATTCTCTATTCATTTGGTCTTCCTCGCTTCATTTAACGCATCATATATTCTAGGTTGAAAATAATAGGAGTATTGAGCCTTACATCTTTGACCATGCTAATATCTCCAGACATGCTTTGAAGAATATTTCTCTTGGTGAATCTCCAAGGGTTTTGTTTGTGTAAGATGGATGCAGGAAAACTTGTTATGTTATCAAGTACATTATCTGACTACCTGGTTTTGTTCCTTGTATAGCCTATCTTGCTTATCATGAAGATCCAGACATTGTCAAACTATTCTTGCATGAGTACAAGTCTGCATTGATTTTCTAGTACAATGTTTCGTAGTGTAGAAAAAAGAAAACAGAGTGGTTTGTTAGGCTGTGATAGGTTCTTGGATTAAATTGATTGCATCAAGTCAGGCTGTGATAGGTTCTTGGTTGGGTGATTGTGTTCTCTTTGGCTCAGTTCGGTACTGCAGATTAGATTTTGTTGGTATATGTTGGCTCGTTACAATTTTTTGTATTTAGTGTAATATTTGTAATTGGAGATGATATTTGTGTGATGAATGTGATTTTAAGATACGTTTCATCTTTATTTGATGATAAATGACTAGGAAAATGGTATTATATTGGGATGATATTGGCAATTTTATTTTATTTTAATTATTATTTTTTAATTATTTTGATAAATGAGACATCACTTTTAAAGTGATGTATAGAGTTATTTTACATCACTTTACAAGTAATTTAGAATCTGAATGAGACGTCACTTCCTAAGTGATGTTAATCGGCCTTATTGATTTCACTTAAAAAGTGATGTTAAACGTTATAACATCACTTGTGGACATCTATTAAAAAGTGATGTAACGTTATAACATCACTTGTGGACATCGATTAAAAAGTGATGCAAAGTTATAACATCACTTGTGGACATCAATTAAAAAGTGATGTGAAGTAACATCACTTGTGGACATCGTTTAAAAAGTGATGTGGAAAACCCTGACTTTTCACGTCGCCACCAGTTACATCACTTGCAAAAGTGACGTCGTATATTTTTGATATCACTTATGGAGTGATTTTAAATGTCTTTTCTGTTGTAGTGAGTACACAATATTGCATACATTAGGCTTCCAACAACCTGTGCATATGGTTTAGCATTCATTTAATTTTGCTCATTATCGTTGGCGGTATAAAAGTAATACCTTGTGGTAGGAAATATGCAACATATTAAACCTTTTATTTGACAGCTAGTTGCCTTCCAGCTGAAGAGTCTGAACCAAATTAAAAATAAAAATAAAAAATTGCAACCTACTTAAACAAAAATGGAGGAAAAAAAGGAAAAATATGGAATCGAGCAGATACTTTGAGTGCTCAACGAAATATATTATCTTTTGAAACCGAGTTGTTGTTTTTTTTTTTTTTTGCTTCACTTCTAATAATAATCGGCAGTAGAGAGACAATAAGGGATAATTGTTTTTTTTTTTTTTTTTTTTTTTTTTTGGCTTTCAGTTTTAGTTTTTTTAAGAGAGAGCAAATTAGGGGAGATTTGGGAGAGAGAAATGGGTGCATAAGAAGAAGAGAAGAAGAAGAGAGAGACGACTGGTTTCCTTGCATTTAATTTCGGTATAAATAGTAATAATATGGGAATTAATGTGAAGGCTAAGTCACGAACAATTGAATAGTGTCATGTAGTTGATTTCCCACTTGAATTTACACATACGTCCTTAATTGAATATCATGTGCATTTACAGTGTTTTGTGTTTAAAAATATGAAGATTATATGCCTTTCATTTACCTACAATGCTTTTGCCAGCCTTGCAAATAAATCACACCATCGAACGTTAACCCATCCCTTGATCACTATATACGGAGTAGTATTTATTCTGGAAGACTCATATGACCCTGTAAATGGAAGGCATTGAGATGCAATGCAATCTTATGAAACACTTTTATAAAAAGGCTCATAGTATTGAGATCAAAACAGATATGAAAATAAGGATTTAACAAATATATGAATAATCAAAGCTACAATCTAACCTGCTCCATAGAAATCCAACGAATGTAGATATCAACATATAAAAGAAAATGACAAACGGTGAATGGTTCCCAAAGTCATAATCACTTTGGTAAAACTAAAATAAAGATAACAAACAACAAAGTCTTCATCAATTACTTGAGCTCTGGAATCAAAACGGTTTTAAACCAAGTCAATGCTTATAAACCCATGAGTAAAACTCATTTGCTCTCCTTCAATCACTGGCTGGAGACGGAAAACTCATGCTAATCCAACCCTGATAGGATTTCAAACATGAACTATATCTGAGAAATAGTATACGCTTACACATTAATATACACTTGGAGACAGGGTATCAATTGTGGGGAAGTTTCACAATTGGGCTTTGTGAGGATTAATGGTTTATGATTCTGTTATGTCCAACACTTGCACAAAAAAAAAGGAATAGTGTTATAGTAGTACTGTTTGGTTCCTTTTCCATTACAAGGATGACTTCTGACGATGTAAGGTCTTCGTATTCTTGCAAAATAGAGAGAATAGAAGAAGGATCCACAACACTACCACATATTTAACTAAGAAAATTATTTGGGAGTGATCATTCCTCATGGTCAAGAGGTAAGTGTTCTTCACTTCTTTTCATATGCAATATTTAATGCTATACAATAAATATTCAGTTACTGTATAAGCATAGCTAACACTGACATCCTCATTACTTATGAGAAAGATCAAGTATAACATCACAATCTTAGTTCTAGCCTATGTTATCAGCAAAGGGTGCAACGTGTTAGGCTTCTCAACTAACACCTTGGGTCACCTTGGCAACGCCTTTGACAACGACCTACAACTATTTTTCACTAAATATTTTTGCCTACCTCGCTTCCGCCTTTAACAACATTGGTTCCAGCTACACTGCACCAGGTGAGTAGCTAGAAGTCCTTGTATATTTCATAATGGGGGCAAGTGGAGCACTTGGGGTGTATATTTAATTATGTTATGTATGACTAACGTGATTTACATACACATAATTAAATTGTGATACAGTAATGATTATGAAAAGCATTACATTTAGGTACCTTCTGGAAGCCAACCGAGATCAGGTTGAGAAACAAAAAGCATAGAAGTCAACAATGTAGAAGTAGTAGCAGTATGAAATGGTAACAATGTTTTCACAACACAACTCAACTCAACCGGTGACCTGACCCATCTAATAAAACACATTAAAAACATTAATAAAAGAGTAGTAGTACAATTAGTTAATTAATAGGGGGTTATTGAGATAAGACCTGAAAATTCGACTTGCAAGAGGGTTTTGCTTTGGAAGTTGGAATGGACAGCGTGTGGCTTTTGATGCGGTTCGGAAAGTGGTTGAGCGTAGAAATGATCTGGCTCACAAAAAAGTTTCCACTAAGCATATCCTTAATCACAGATTCACATGTGTACGTAAAATTCTGTTAGCAGGTACAATTCACTTAGTCACACCGGTTTACCCACACAAACTTCACAGAGGAGACTGCCCTAGGAAGTAGGAACTGACTAAAATGTTAAAAATGAGTAAATTGATCACAGTCAATTGTGCCAGTATTCCGTGACACATGCATTCATTTATAGAAGTGCATACACTTTTTGGAAATCCCCCATAACCTAGAGGTGAGGGATACGCACCAGCATCAATGACCATTTTGTGAACTGCTTTATCAATTTCATCCGTTGTCACGGATGGCTGATACAAAGAAGAAACAGAGCAAACACAATGGACGTTACTATAATACTTTCACTATTTCACCATTAGAATGAGATGAAAATCTAAGTTCAACAAACATGTACATAATGGAGATTTCTGGAAATTGCAGATTTACTTATGATATTGATAAATAAAGTAATAAAAGTAGTATTTATAATGAACTCTGTATGATAATAGATAATATGAAACATCTATGGGTGATCAAATTAACGGACAAATTTAAACATATGACTGAACTTATTCCACTTGGAGTGTAATTTAAACCACCTTTACATGGACTTATGTTAAATGACTACGTGTAGAAACCACCTTGGGAATTATCCTACCTGATTGCATTAGGAACAACTATTTAGGACCAATATCAAAGTGTATCAGAAATACATCGAAAAAATAGATGAACCTGTCTGTCAGAGATTCCATTGCCGCTCCCCTCCTCAGTTTGTGACTGAAACAGCTTATACAACTCCTTTATGTGGTTCCCTAGATGCTAGCTTGCCTACTTTCTATGGCGGTTCTATTTTAAAAAAGTTTAAGCAATTACTCTTCGAACTAAGAAATTCCTAGTTTTCTAGTTAATTTAGTGGGAACTTTGGGATAGACAGAACTCAACCTTTAATATGGATAGGACTTCCGAGTGAAAGTCTTATAACAGTTTTCTTATAACCTACGTCCTACTATCTGGGAAGAGCATTGCATGGATTTCCCTTTAAATCTGTAACAATTAGTGCCAGTAATTTTATAATTGTAAACTCAAAAGGAAAAATGACTACCTATTTCTTCTCCAACAATAAGATACTTGAAATAATCGAGCAGTTCACTTTTGTGAATGTGTAAATGTGTAATAGTTATAGCTGAATTGAAACAGTAATATATGGATAGTTATTTATAAAGCATCGGCCCTTATGAAGATAACTTAATAACTAAAATAAAAGATTATTCAATTAACTAAATCAAAGGATTCAAGTTACAAAATTGAAACACGCGTTTCTTCTGATCAGACCCATGGGAAGTATATAATGAAGAAGTACAAAAATAGTATAATTTATTCTCACCTTCACTAAAGTTCCTGCATAGTCCAAGACACGAGCAACAAGCTCACAAGCAGCCTTCATGCGAATGATGCTCTCAGAATCATGAAATTGATGTTCTCTAGCAAGTTCTGCAACAAACTTGAGCCAACATAAGGAGGCCTTGGTATGTCCTCTGGTACAGAAAGGTATCCAGGTTTTGGGGCATTTTGAGTGCCTCCCATGAAGAAAAAAGGACTGAACATCAAGGACTTTTGTGTCTATATGATAAGGACTGATTATTGTTACTACCCTTGGTATTCCATAACACAATTGCTTTACACAAATCCAAGTAAAAGAGCTTCTAAGGAATTTCTCTCGGTGTTAAAGAAATTTCATTCTCTATCATACGATTAATGTGCACATAAAGAACGAACCAACCTTTGGATATCAAGGAATTCAGTAAAATCCCATACATACTTAAACAAATTCGAAGAATGAAGACACCCACTGACCAAAATATGCAAAAACCAAATTTGTGAAAAACTCAAAAGTCATTAACACTAACCTGATGAATATGGAATTGGTACAAACAGAACACTCGAGCAATTCATGAACGCCAGTACGTAGCAGGAGGAATAGTTGTTGTTGGTGTTGAAACAGTATTAAGATGTTGTGAAAAGAAGAAGAAAACTGATGATTGCAACGATGAGATAAAAATGGAAATAAAACTTTGTTGGTTAATTTCGAGACTTTTCAGTTTTCGGCAAAGCAGCACAACTGTTAGCGAGATATTTTATTCTAATAGTAAAGAAAGTCTTGGAAAAGAATGATCTTGACCAAATGAAGAGAGGGTTCAATGTTTTAATGGTGTTGCAAATGTTGAGAGTGAATGCGGGGAGATTTGACAGAGAGAAAGACGTTGGTTTCCTAGCAATTAAATTCGGTATAAATGGTAATAAATTGGAAATTAATGTGAAGGCTAAGTCGCGAACAATTGAATAGTGGGCGTGTAGTTGATTTCCGACTTGAATTTACACATACGTCCTTAAGGTACTATGTAATCTTAAGGGTATAAATGGTAGTACATTTTGAAATAACGAAATAATCCTTCTTAAAGGCATTGAATAATTTGTTTGAATATTTTATCAAGGGTATTTAGTGGTAGGAAAAAGGCTGGTCCAATTTAAATGTCCATGTTAATTATGATGTACTATACTAATTGAGATAACCCAAACATAATCGCCAGTATAGTTAGCTAGCATCCATTTGATAGGGAATGATATTAACGAGGCTTATTTGTAGCTCAAAAATGTCGTAGCTCAGAGCCAAGACAATACAAAGTCTCTGAGATATCCCACGGAATACCACTTGGTACTCTTGGATAATTGTTCGAGTTGAGTGCATTTGTTCCATGGGAAAAATAAATAAACCCTGCGAAGACTAAAACCCTGCAACTTGGGTTATTGAATCCATAACCTCCTGTGCAAATCAGATTTCCGTTTAATGGACTATTATGATTGTAAGAATGTAAGATGGCAACATCGCAACCAGAGCGAATTTGTGGACATGCACAGGACAGCAAGAGCTGATTGGTCCACATCAGCAAACTTAACCACATCAGCCCATTTTCTTTTAAAATTTTATAATTAAGAAAAAATAGAAAAGGAAAAAATAAAAAACTAAAAAAGATAATACACAGTTCATCTTCTCCATTATTTTTTCGACCAGAATTATCACAAACTAGCAACAACAATAATCTTCCGCCATAAAATGAGTATTACGAGATCCACAAGTTTGATCTTCTATTGGTGGGAGATTAAGATACTTAAAGAAATAGAAAGCAAAGACTCCATTTTCCATAAGATACCAAATCACAAAACTAATTCGGAGAAGAGGAATTGAACTATGGTGGTTGAGTCGTGGAGAAATTAAGAACAATTTGACAACCCCATTTCAAGATTTAATCATCCAAGAAAGCTTCTTTCATGGTAAATCAACAACCCATTCAAAACTCCTTCAAAATTTCAGTTTTAATCTTTTCCAATTGACAAAAATAAAAACAAATTTTGTAATCTTTTCAATTGACAACTTAATCTTGTAACTTGATTCTATCGTTTTAGAAAAACGTTTTTGTATGTAGATATGAAGAAGGCATGCGAAGAAGATGAACAATAGTGTTCATACTCTTTTTTCAACTTTTCTTTTGCATTTTTTTTTTATTATAATGAGAAAGTTTTTTTATTAATAATTATAACGAGTTTTACAAATAATTAAGACAAGTATATACGCAAGTTAGCTTTAGGTGGACATAAATTTTTTTTTTGTAAATAGTGAACGAGAAAAAGGGCTACTAGTTAAGTTTGCTGATGGACCAATCAGCTCTGGCGTTCTGTGGATAGAAATTAGGTGCCTGTCCACAAATTCGCTTCCACTGCAACCACAACCTGCCAAAAGATCCACAAATTCGCTCTTCACTGCAACCACAACCTGCCAAAAGATCCACAAATTCGCTCTTCACTGCAACCACAACCTACCAAAAGAAAAACAACCGCACATGAACCTAACTTGACTACGTCGTTACAGAACATCTCATCTGGTTACAAAAACACAAAATACGAAAAAGTCTGAAATTCACAAGACAGGGATGCGAAATTGTAGTTCTAAAGCCTGAAATTGGGCCCAATAAAAACCAACGGACGGAAGCCCAATTGCACCCAAATTGGGCCTAACTGAAGCTGATGGACTAAAGCGCAATGTCACCCAAGTTGGGAACACGTGCACAGACACTCGTAGTTTTCAAACACCCACCCCAGAAAATGGAGTTAGCACCCATTTGTCTAAATCTGTGGTACTGGCACCCTCCTTTTAATGAGACATTTTCCATACACTTCACCATCCAAAACACTCCGCCCCATTTTTTGAAACTTTTGATCGACCCGAGACAAAACAAAAACGAATAAAAAATGAACTAAAAAAAAAGAAACTTGCGGGTACTTCTTCTTCAAATAATAAAACTTTGGCGCTTGATAAGAGCCCAAAATTGTAGTTTTAATACTTTTAGACCAATTATGTGAGTAATAAATAAGAGTTAATGCTGATTATGTGCTTTTATATATTTCAAGCATTGGAGTCAATTATGTGCAGAAATGTATCACTTTTGCCAGATAAAGGAGCAAGGGTTGGTTGCTAAGAAGTTCTGTGATTAAAGTCCAAGATTCAAGGAGAAAAAGCCTTTTTAAAGCTTGGTCAAAGCTAAAAAGTCAAAGTCAAAGTCAACGCGGGCAGAAACAGCGCACAAAAGTTAGTAGAACTTTCGAAGACCGTATCTCTGGACTCAGACCTTGGAATTGGGCCTACCTTATGTCAAAATGACCGTCTTGGAAAGAGATTTCTAATGGTCTAAACCTTGACCTAATCAGAGGAGCATAAGTGGGCGAAAAGTCTGTTGAAGTCAAATCCAGCTAAAAAGACCTATGTGGACTGAAGAAATTGGGTTTTGGGCTCGATTTTCCGGCCTAAAACATAGCTCCAGGCCTATGCACGAAATTGGGGATCTCTTTCTCTTCTTGAAAGGAGGAAAGGAGGGACTAAGAAGCTAGACCTAGATTAGAAAATAAATTAGCTTAGACTCTATTAATTAGTTTTATTTACTTGTTTTTAATTAAGTTGTTGAATCAATACTCTTTTATTTCATTAGATCAATAAAGTTAGTTTGTTACTTATAATCTAGTTTTAATTATTAAATCACTTAGATCTAATTTTGATTATTTAGTTATTAATCATTTCTTAGTTGTTAATTTAGTTTTGAATTATTTATTAGATCAATATAGTAAATTTACAATCTTTATATCATGTCTTACTTAAATTCATATAGAAATGATAGTTTAATGACTCAAGGCTAAAACCTCCATTAGAGGGGTTTGAGGAAGCCTTGATGAAAACTTGATTTTGTTAGCTTAGAAATCGCCGTGATAATCTATTCAATTCTAGAAAGTAATTAGTTCACCATGAGAATGGGTTTGATTGCTTCACATGCTAGTTATTATTTGGTAGAGATTGACATGAATAATTAGGGATTAGAAATACCAGTTTGTTATGTGAAAGCATTGAAATTTGGATTATGATATTTCTTTGTTAGTTGATTAAGTCGAATCAAGGTGGAATCGAATTCCCCTAATTCATTCTCTATTGTCAAGTTAGTATTTGAATTCTGTCATTTCGTTATTCGCATATTGATTCGTAGTTTCCCATCGTAGTATATTTCTGCCGTTACTCTCATTGACCTTGATAGATTGATAATCATAGTTAACTTATAATTCTAAAGAACTAGGAGTGGAACAAATCTTCTATTTCAACTATATTGCAATAACATCGAGAGTAGAAAACTTTGATAACATAAGCAAGAAAATAGCTTTAGTTTTACTTGCGTTTGAGTCTCGTAGCTTATGTGTAGGTAAAACTATCGTTTTTACCTTTTATCAGCGCTCTCTCTCGCTCCTCTCAATTTGCACCTTTCAACTTCTCTTTTAATTTCAATTAACACATTTCGGTATTAATATATTCCTCTTGTCATTCATTCAATTTTTTTTTTTCAATTTCGACTTTTATTCTTCGCAATTTGTTATGTAAATTAAGCTAGGTAATTGCATGTTCTTATGGTTTATTGTAAATTAAATTGGATAAATTTGAAAAGACTAACTTGTATATTTGAAAAAACTTTAATGGTTTATTTTTAGTTTAAAGTTCAGTTATAGATTTACATTATCAACAATATCACCAATTTCATAAAAATTTCTATTGTTATTTGACAATGAGGTTTGAATTTTTAAAATGTTAGCTATTCTTGGTTTAATGTTGATTTAAATGATTGTAAAGTGCATTGTTTTTTTTTATTAAATGCGTAAGAGAACTTTGAGAGATTCTGTAGATGAATTTGTTGATTATTTTGAATTGAAATGAAGTTGGTTTTGGTTGTATGAAATATAAGTTGGATAAAGTGTGCTAGATGTTTGATGAAATGCCTAAAATGATGTATTTTTTGTATTTTTTTTTTAGTTTGGTTTTATTGAAACTAAATGGATGTTGTTTCATTTTTTTGCTAAATATATATTGAATGTTTTAATTTTTTTTATTTCATTTTAAATAATTGTGATGATGTGTTGTTTATACTGCTTATCATTTCAAATTTGTTAAAGAATAAACTATAATTAATTGTATGATTTTTGTAGTGATGCCTCCTAAAACTAGAGGTGCAACGGTTTCACAAGTACAACTTAGTGCTGCAAAATTGTCAAGAGCCGACAAACAACCTTAAACTGCTTCTTTCCGTAAATACCACAATCGAAGAAAGTGGGGTATGTAAGAATGTTATTGAAGAAGAAAGTCTAAGTGTTTCTATTTCTGAGAAAGAAATTTTGGAAGAAAGCAATTCCATAGACTCTCAAGAAGGGGGTCAAGAATACTCTGACAAAGCTTTTATACTTTCTTTGAAAAAAAAGAAGGACAAAGCCAAGGAGGGTTCATTCCTTAGAGCCCCAACGACAACAACAGATGGTAGAGATTCTGTTTTGAGGTGGAATTACAAGCATGTATCTTTCCTTGTTTGGTTGGGAAAGGTGTGTTACTTATGCAATATTAAGGTATTTGTTTTATAATATATAACTAGTTTGTGTTCGTTGTAATGAGAAAATACGTGTTTTGTAGGAGCGCGGAATATTGAAAACTCGCCAACACACAACGAAGATGTTAGCATGGGAAAATCAATATTAAAAAGGCAGATGCTAAATAATTACTAGTGTAAGGGTTATCTCCAGCTGTAACAGAAGTCGAGATAGATGAAGAATTAGATTGGCTTAATTCATTCTAGGTTGGTGGGAAACGAAAATAGTAAAGATAGCAAAATAGTTGATAATTGTGTGAAGGGTTATTTATTATATTTGCTTGGATGTGTACTCTTCCCAAATAAGTCTGGTGATAAAAAATTTGTGGCATACATGAAGTTTTTGTTAAATTTGGAAAAAGTGAAAGATTATGCTTGGGGTATGTCTGGTGGAGCATATTTCTTTTTCGTTACTTTTTTTTTCGTGTTTGCTTAACAAGTGAATGCAATCAAGTAGTAATTGACCATGTTAGTTTGGGTATATATTATTCTTGCTTGCTTGCCAAATCGGTTTTGACGAAACTCGATTCAGATGAGTGGATTCTTTTGTTTTATTTGCTAAAATTGAATAGGGGTTAATAAAAAGTTCTTAAAAATTTAGGAACTTGGGTTTCTAGAGTTTGATGTTATGATATAGGAGTTGATGTTATGATGAATAAAATGAGTTAGTTTTGTTTGTCTCTCATTCTGTGGCCTGTTGCATTGGCTTGTGTGGATTTATAAGTAGGAACCAGGTTTGAGGTTCAAATAGAAGTTGTAGAGTTCTTACTCAACTTTAATACCCAATTGGATTTGTTTCAATCCAATATATATAGGAAAAAATGCAACTGTTTTAGTACATGTATGTTAACTAGGATTTTCCTGTCCATGTTTTGTGTTTAGTCGACATCTCTGAATCTGTTCTTCGGAATCTGCCGTATTGGTCTGAATAGAAGCTATAGAGTTTCGAGTGTAGTTTCTTATCCATTTTGGTGTGCTCTGATCTTAAGCTACAGAGAGAAAGTTATGACTATTTTAGTTCAGAGTGGTGAAGTAGTGTTTTTCCTGACTGCCTAGCAGGTCCAGTCAACGTTTGTGGTTTGCTGGATAAACATTGACTTTCAAGGTCTTAATGTAAGTTGTAGTTCTGTGAGTCTAGTTTCAGACCCAATTGGATTTGTCTCTTTCCAAGCTATATTGAGAAAGATATGTCTATTTTTCATTCAGGGTGGTTGACCAGAAAATTTTAGATTATGTCGTCAATTGTGTTATGAAGATTATTTGAGTGGGAATCTACTTTGGAAATCTAAATAGGAACTGTAATATTTCAAGTCTAGATTCTAATATAATTTGTCCCCACGCAATTGTGAGTTATAGAGATAAATTTGAATTTAAATAAAGTTTCATGTCTTTTTTTTGGAAGTTGGCTTACGGACAACTTTTACCTTTTTGTGTTTTGAGAAATAAATGCTTGGCCTAGACTTTTAGTTTGTGTCTTTTTTTTTATTGATCATGTCTTCAGATTTTTCTCATGACTTTTAGTTCTAATTTTTGTCGTGATTTTTTTTTCCTAAAGTATATGAATTGATGAAATTGTAGATTTCTCGTATATCAAAAGCAAAGAGCATTTTGAAGACTGTGATGGATGGGGGAAGTGCCCATTGAAGTGCTTGGGCTATTGTGCAAATAACTGAAGCTTACTAAATACTTTTGGTTGATGATTCTTCTGTGTCTTCTGCATCCAAAGATCCGGTTGATAGTTCTTTTGTGTCTTCTGCATCTAAAGATCCGGTTGATGGTTCTTCTGCATCTACAGTTGGTGGTCTTGAGAATGAAGGTTGTGCTGCGGTTGTTTCGGATGATGGCCGTCCTGTGAATGTGAAGAAAATAAAGACTACGGATCCAGGTCTAGGTTCAACTAAAGGGCTAGGGAGAGGTCGAAGTCAAAGTCAAGGTAGTAGAAAGAAATAGTTTTGATGAGTGTTGGAATATGTAATGGTGTACAAAACTTGGGCTCTTCAAATATTTGTGAAACTTGTTTGTACGTATGACAGGTTTTATGATTTAATGTTAAAAATACAGATGAAACTTTGCTGAAATTTGTTCTTGATATGGAAAATGTAATATTTGATTTTACATGTATGACAAGTTTTATAATTTAATGTTGAAAATACATAGAAAACTCTGTTGAAATTTCGGTTCCTTTGGAGAATGGAATACACTCATTATCGAGAAAAAAAAAAGAAAGAAAAAATGGAATGGTCTCTTTCCAAATTTAAAAAAATTAAAGGAAATTATAGTATTAACGCCTCGTAGTAGTTTTTTTTTTAAAAAAAAACCGTGCTCATGATTAATGCTACTTCGTGGGAACTTGTTGTCGCGCCACCATAATTACCATTTAGCGGGAATTGCTTGCCGTGGGGTAGGTTGATTGATTGATTTTTTTAATGGTTTGGGTGAGTTGATTTGAACTCCCCACGACATATCACAACGTATTGAAGTAACCATCAAAGCTTCTGGATTCCCACAGAAGTCTTTTGCCTCCACCCATCAAAGCTTATGGATTCCCACATCATGAAGTTTCCGCCACAGAGAGGTTCCCACGGAAGTCTCTTGCCACCACAGAGTAGTTCCCATGTAGGGCTGGTCGATCATCAAGATGAGCTGCTTGCGAGTAACTCTAGCTCGATTGGCTCGTCCAAAGCTTGACTCAAACTTGTTTGCACAAAAGTATGAGTAAAGCTTGAGCTTAATTTAGAGCTCGTTCTAAATGGCGAGTAACTCGAGTAGCTCGTGAGCTACTCGAGTCGAGCTCGAGCTTGAGTAGCTCGTGAGCTACTCATGTTACAAGCCCATAGTCCCATCCCTACCTAGTATCCTAGTATATAATTCATATTCCAGTATCCCACAACCCATGAAGCAGTGACCCATTATCCCGTACCCATTTGCCCATTTGCCCAATGTATTTAAACAACTAAACACTTTAAACCCTAACACCCAACACTCCAACAGCCACCATGGCTCCATCTTATTCTCTTTCATCTTCTCTTGAACTCTTATCTCTTTAACTCAAAACAACTAACAATTTAAGGTTAGCAATTTGATTTATTTCAATTTATACTTGTTCATTTATTATTTTTTTGCTCACAATCATCTTAAATGATGGATGGGGGTTAAGTTTGTGAAGTGGTTTTGCACAGTTGCACCAACCATCTTATTTATTTATGTTAAGGTGATGGAGCCTTATGTACATAGTACAATTTTTTTTTTTTTTTTGTTCTAGTGATTGGAGTTTTGCTTACATGTCGACACCTTAGAAGGCAAAGACAAAGATCAATGTGCACATATTCAAAGAAAGATGTTGCAGTTGTCAAAGACTCAATGTTCGATCATAGATTGATATAGTATGACTTTTTTTTTGGTATTATAAGTCTTTGGATGATAGAGTCATAGATTGACATAGTCTGACTTGTTTTTGGTATTAAAAGTCTTTTGGATTTTGGAATTTAATAGGTACTGGATTGTGGATGTATTATATTATACTAGTTTGGCATTGACAGATGCACTTTTGTACGTTTTAAGAATTGAATCTCAATACACACTCGAGTACATTTTTTCAAAGACCTCACTCACGTTCACGTTGTAATTTAATTGGAGTGAGGGTTTCGTTCCAAACCAAAAGGCTAGAAGTCTAATTAACAACCAAGTGAAGATTTCTCTAAGAGGAGATTTTGTGAGTATGATTTTACAAATATTTTAAAACTATTTTCTAAAGTGACTTAATTTGCAAGTTACTCAACTTTGATTAAACTAAACATAAGAAACATAAGAAAAGAAAATTCTACTAATTACTTAATATTGCAATACTCAAGTTAGAAATAACTTTTATTAATAACTTAGACTTGAAAACATATTATTTAATTAACTTAACAAAAACCAAAACAAAAATAAAAAGGTGGAAACTTTTAAACTCCAAACTAAAATTTAACTACGGAGCAAAAGTTATGTCTTGCCCATCAAGCCTCCTTTTTATAGGAAATGAGAGTGCTATTTTTCTTTGCATCCACGTAAATTCCAACGCTCCACTACACTATTAAATGTGGAATCAAGACTTTCTTTTTCTTCCCACATAATTTGTATCCACCTGTCAAGAATTTGCACCAAAATTTGATTTGTATTTACCTAATCATGCCACCTAATCCTTTTCCACCTAATCAAGCCACAGACTTTGTGCCCTAATTAACAAGACTTTCAAGCCACCTCATTACATTTGATGACTTTTGTGCCAAGTTAT
Source organism: Coptis chinensis (assembly GCF_015680905.1). Taxonomy (NCBI): domain Eukaryota; kingdom Viridiplantae; phylum Streptophyta; class Magnoliopsida; order Ranunculales; family Ranunculaceae; genus Coptis; species Coptis chinensis. The sequence continues at coordinate 62,949,822 of NC_141461.1, forward strand.
GCACAAAAGTCTTTGATTCATTTCAATGCAACTTGAATTGTGTGGAAGCTTTACGTGTGAGCTTGGTCACCAAATTCCGTGGGTCTGTATAGTGGGTCTCTCATGCCTCAACCAGTGGTGGGTCCAAAAGTTGACTTTTTACAAAATTCCGCTTATGTGTAGAGCTCGACGCATTGATCATTTTGATGGTTTAATTGATGCTATTGGAGTCCAGGTCTAGCAGATATATGATTCATAAATTTGATGCTTTTTTAGTACTTTGATCTTGTTCTGACTTGGAACGGTCCTGTTTGATTACATGGGCTTTAGTTGGGCTTCATTTGGCTTCGTGTGGGATAAATTAGAATACTTCATGTAGACACCCTATTCCGTGCTTAAATACTGGCTTTTATCCTCATTTGTACGTTGATTGCTCCAACCTGCAAAAGCACGAAAATACGATTATTTCATGATTATTAAACACATAATTAATCAAAATGTTATGTCACTATGGGGTTTTATATTATATTTTTGGGTGCTTATCACACCACCCGCAAACAGCACTTTGCTTGTCCTCAAGCAAAGAAGAGACATTAAAACAGATAAGTGGCCAAAAATGTGTAGTCCTAAGCTAATTCTGGTTTCGCAAAGAGCGGTTGCATTGACCGTATGCAACAAGGCCTTAAACCACTAGGAATTCCCTAGTGGACGAGTTATAGCCTCGTGGGAGTTTTCCAGAGAAGGTACTTACAAACTTCACTTATACTACAACGACTCAGTAACAAAGGCTTGTTCCCATAATAAATCTCAGATATCTATACATCTCATTAGCGGGGAACGGAGATTAATTCCTTTAAAACTCAAGTTAATATGCATATAATAATTAAAACATCTACATATGAATATGCATATAGTGAATTTTACATTGAAATGTACAAGCACGACCGTTTCTGGATCCTTTGGAAACCTTCCCTAAATAGGTTCTCACAGGTATGTGTCGAAACACAAATTCGCTAGTAATTTTTCCACTCAGGTTTTGCTAACTCCAGTGTGCAGTGAACCACATATCTTCACAACTCAATGACAGTCAGAGGAGCCGAGGTCGATCAATCACATCTACTACTTATTATCACACCATCCTACTCCTAATTGAGCTAGAGGTCTTTATTAGGTATTATGTGGCTTAGGTGGTAGTGTAGAAGAAAATAGAATGGAAAATAAAAAACGGCAAGTATGAGAGAATAAGGTCTTCAAGATATTTACACTAAAGAAATCCTTATTTTCTTTTCCTGCTTCTCACAGGGGTTTCCATATATACTTGGAACTGTTAAGCTTTTGGACTCCTTTTGATTTGATTTTTGGGAGTTTGATTTTTCTTTCAAATTTTTAGAAACATATTTCTATTTTTTTTAATTTTTTTATTATTTTTCCTGAAGCAATTAACTGATTTTGAATTGGGACAAGTCTTTCCCTTTATTTTTCCACATTTCATTCTATTTCTTATACTCATTATTTAGGTGAGTTATTTTATTCAGGGTAGATGGGTAATGAATATTTGGTGAAAGTGAAAGGTTTGATGAAAGGTTCAGTGGGGCGACTAGTGGTAAAATATACAGGTATAATTGTTCAGTGGGGCGACTATGAGTTGCCTAATTTTTGCTAGAGGTTCTAACCACCTCCAAACAGAATGATGCTTAGTCCTTGAAGTATCAAGAGATGCAGAAAGAAATTACCTGAGAACCGTGAGCAAAATTAGGACTGGACATCTGCAACATAAAGGTTTTATAACAAATATATTATACAAAAAAGGAAAAACAATATCACAGCAACCCCAACTATATACAGTTACATATATATACACATTGTACTACTCAAATTTTACCAACCATTAGCTACTGGCTTCCTCGCATCCACTCGAGTGAAATGCATTTCCTTAGCATCGCGCCAATATATAATGGTTTGCCAAATGGTGCTCCATTGTGGTGCCCCTAATTTGTTCAAATGTGTCAACATCTTTTCGTCGTCAAGGAAACAACGGACATACCTCAGGTACCGTGACGACTGCCGCCATGCCCGAAATCTTAATGAACAAATTATCCTATTCGCAGGGCACATAGAATCTACTTTAACCCAGTTGTTGAAAGTGGCCGAAAACTGTGGGAAATGTGTCCTCATAATTAGGCATGCGGTTATAGGTAAAAGTAAATATTCATGCCGAAAATTGAGATATTTTCAAATTAGTGATAACTCAGTTTGTGATATCAAAGAGTGTATGACCTTGAGCAAGAGCATTGAAGACTACACATGTAATGCCATTGGCAGTAGAAAAATGTCAATCTCCAATGATGTTTAGAAGTACAAACAACATCGCAGTTCCCACGTTCATGGTCATGCTTGCTAAGGGAATGGTGGTTTCTGGTCATCTTCCAAGTGCTGCTTCGTCTATCCGTGCTAGACCATCACCATATGTCCTGGGAAAATGAGGCCATGAAAATGAACGTTATGAATTCTGACTAATGTATGACCATTGATAATTGAAAAATAAACTTGTAGTCCTACTTAACTAATTATGCTAGGAAAAAGTAAACGATAATTTATACTATTTTATATAAAATTTCTACTCTCAATTATCATGTAATAAAACTAGAGTAAGAATTCGTTCCACTCCTAGTTGCTTAGAAAATAACTAATTTACTTAATGATTAGTAATTAAACAATACGAGAGTAATGATTTTAAATATACCTAATATTGTGAAAACTATGATTTAATGTATTCAAAATTGAACTATGGCAATTAAATAATAAGATGTGAATATGAAGAAGGAATTAGGGAGATTTGAAATCCACCTTGATTAATCCCTAACATGCTAGTATAGAGTTTGTTGCAACCCTAATCTTTATATTTTCACACAAGGTTCAACATAAATGTTAGGTCTTTTTGTCCCTAATTATTCATAGCATCTCTAACCAACTAATAATTAGCATGAGAGGAAGTTGAAATCCATTCTCATGGTGAATGAACTACTCTCTAGATTTGAAGCTCTTAAATACAACTATTTTATACTAACACATTAAGTCTTCATCAAAGCTTCAATCAAACCCCTCTAATGGAGGTTTAGCTATGGATAATTAGACTATCATTGAATAAATAATAAGAAGAAGAAGACATAATTGAAATACCACTTGATTAAAAATAACTTGAATTGTATTAATGGTGGCTAGGCTAATAAAACATAAATTAGGTTTAAACTAAAGAGAAAAAGTAAAAGCTAAGAGATATGAGTGTTCTAAATTATTCTAATTAATGGGAGATAGATCTTTAGAGTTTTGCCTTAGTCCTCTTTATATAGGAGAGGGCTAGGTTTATAATTTCGTGCATGGGCTTTGGAGCTATGTTTTGGGCCACTAAATCAAGCCCAAAACCAAATTACTTAAGTCCAAAAAGGGTTTCTATGCTAGAAATTACTGCAATAGTCTTTTCATCTACTTTTACTCCTCTGATTGGATCATAGTTTGGATCATTAGAAATCTCTTTCTGAGCCGGTCGTTTTGACATACAATAGGCCCAATTATGAGGTCTGAGTCCAAAGATACAGCCTGTAGAAGTTCTGTTGACTTTTATGCTCTATTTCTGCCCGCGTTGACTTTGACTTTTCAGCTTTGACTGAGCTTTAAAAAGGTTTTTTCTCCTTGAAACTTGGGCTTTAACCATAGAACTTCTTAGCAACCAACCTTTGCTCCTTTCTCTTGCAAAAGTGATATATTTCTTCACATAATTGACTCCAAGACCTGGAATACACAAAAGTACGTAAATAGTGCTAACTCTTATTTATTATAAACATAATTGGTCTATATGTAATATTATTAAAGGGTTAAAACTACAGTTTTGGGCTCTTATCAAACCACCCCCAAACAATATTTTGCTTGTCCTCAAGCAAAGATGAGAAATTAAATTAAGTAAAAAATGGAGTTCTAACTAATCTCGTTTCGCCGAGTGCGATTGCATTGACCATATGCAATAAGGCGTTAAACCACTAGGAATTCCCTAATGGACGAGTTATAGCCTCATGAGAGTTTTACAGAGAAGATACTCACAAACTTCATTTGTACTACAACGACTAAGAAATATAATTACTGTTTCCTTTTTTATTCTCAGATATCTATACATCTCATTTGCAATGAATAAAAAATAATCAATTCAAAACTTAAGCTAATACGTGCATAATAATAAATTATCTACGGATAAACATATATATAATGAACTATGCTATGAAATGCAATAACAGATCCGTTTATGAAACTTTGGAATAATATCCTTAAGTAGGTCCTCACAAATATGTCAAGACAAAAATACTTTGATTTTTCCACTCAAGTTTCGCTCACTCCAGTGTGCAGTGGGCACATTTTTCCTCACAATATCAATGACATATAAGGGAGCCAAGGTCGATCAAACACATCTGCCACTTACTATCACACCAACCTATTCCTAATTGAGCTAGAGGTATTTATTAGGTGTTGCGGGGATTAGGTGATGGTTTAAGAAGGAAGGAAATATATATTCAAAAGGACAAGTCTGAAAAAATAGGGTCTTCATATTATGTAACTAGAGAAAACCTTGTTCTTACTTTGCTTTTACACTTTGTTTCCATCCTTAGCCATTTTTTTCTTTTTCTTTTGGCTTTTGACTCCTTTGATTATGTTTTTGGAGTTCTAATTTTTTATTTTATTTATTTATTTATTTATTTTCTTTGGATGGAAACTTTCTTTTCTTTTCTTATTTGAAGCAACTAACAAATTTTTGGTTTTCCACAGGTCTTTCTCTTTTCTTTATTCCATTTCATCCTACTTCTCAGACTCATTCAAAAATAGGTAGGCTGATTTTATTTTTATTTTGTTTATATAAAAGAGTAAAGGATTTGTGGTTTGTGAAAGGGCTAAAGAAAGGCTCAGAGGGGCGACTAGCAGAAAATACTTTTATATAGGTTTGAATTTTTGGCTATATCAATCCAAAAAGGGCCTAAATTCTCGCTTAGGATATGGTACAATGATCAAGCAAGTGGACATGTGATTTCTCTATTTGGAATTTACTTTTCCTTGTGTCATTACTCAGATATTTCACTCATATAAGGCTTCTTGGCTATATTCTCACAGGATTTGTAGAATGAGTATTCTAGCCTAGATTTCATAAACTTATTGCCAATATAAACATAGATGCTCATACAATATATTTATGAAAAGATACAATGACTAACCTACATATTAACCTAAGTTTCTAAAAACTATTCTAATTTAAGAGCTAACGTGAAACTTCTAGACTACTATCATCATAGAAAAAAAAACAATACCAATATTCCTAAGTGCATAGTATAAATATTTTTTATTTTTATTTATATATATTTTTTATTTTTTTACTAGAAAACAAAGTGCATATTATACATATATATATCCTAATCCCTTAAATTACTCGTGTTTCTATGCCACCCCCAAACAAAAACATGCTTTGTCCTCAAAGTATAGAAATAAGAAGGATATAAAATACCATAGAACATACTAATATGAGTTCCACCTGTTATGGGAATAAACAAATTTTAGAACACCTGCAAAACAAATTTAGAACATACTAATATAGGTAAAGAAAAATAGACACAACTCCTATATGAGTTCTACCCGTTATGGGAATAACAAGAATTAAATTTCTTGGGACATAAGCAGACACTAACTGAAAGAAGAACTTACCTTATATCTAGCACTACGTGTTGTTCTCTCATTCAATAAATAAGTGAGGTTCCTTTGCATCCTGCCAAGCCATGATAATCTGCCAAGCCTCACGCAATTTATCGTCTACCTTTTATATCCTGTTAAGCGCCACTTGGTCGGATGGGGTGTAAGGGGCAACCCAATTAGGTTGTAACCACCACCCCGGTCAAATCATAATACGAAAAGAGCATACAATGCAATTGGTGGGTTGCATAATGTCAACCCCAACCCAATCCGTGAAACAGCTACAGAACTTAATTAGGAAAGAAACATAGCATTATGTGGCAAACCAAGACAAGCATAAGAAGGTACTTATGCTTCATACTATGGGCTCGTGCTAAACTAGACACTAACGTCTGGAGAAGGTCATATAACATATGTCCCTCAGTTAAGGAAGATGTCACAAGTGGCGTTATTCACAGATGAAAAACGCCATTCCCCTAAAATATTCAGCATAATAAATAACATAATAGTATTAAGATTCAGTACTTACAGCCACACACTCTAAAGAGAGGGTCCGGCTACCTTAATGGTGCACTCCCATAATATAAGATTGGAATGGAGTACACCGTAGAATAAAATGAGTCTTTTATAGTTAGATACTCGAGACTTTATCTAAAACATGTATTAACATGTATTTTACCATATATCAACAATCTAAAGAGTTGCGGGTCTGTCCATAAATAATTAACACAGACTGCAAACCTAAACAGAAATAGGCACCAAGATTTCCTATAACATGGCGTAGCGGAATGAGAGTGAATATTGACGGATCTAGAACCTAACCTAACATGCAATTTCTTCTTTTTTCTCCAACGAAAGGGTAGCCAAGTGAATGATCATGAAAAAATGGATGGTTGTGGAAGATATGTGGGATATGGATAAGTTTTAGAAGGAAAGAATGGAAAAAATGAGAATGTGGGTTTAGCACAAAACTCATTAGTGGCGTGGGTTGGTATAATCACACATCTGAAAATGAAAGGGTCGGGTGGCTTGCCCTTGGGTATTATTTTCTTACTAGGAGGGTTTAGAAAATCATGAAGTATAAGAGAAGCAAGAGGGTCAAGTGCAAACTCAAGGTTTCTTTGGAAAGGTGGAGGGCGGGGAACATTCATGATGGAAGGTGAATGAGTGACATGAGGATGTGAGGTGGGTGAATGGTGCACAGCTTGTGTCCTTATTTCTAAATTATTAAAGACCTTGAGATATGCAAGACATTCCTTAATAGGTGGGTCAAAAGAATCACTGGGATAGAGGGTGAAAAATTCATCTTCTGTCATAGTGTCAAGGGATGAATGGATATTGATTAGGGGGGACTTGCGAGGTGGCAAAGAAGATTTGCGAAAGAGTTGAAGGAAATCTTCCTCGATTTTATCTATATCCAGGGAGTCATCGTCGAAGTCAGAACTTCTAAAGGAAAGGAATTGGTGCATCTGATTCCCAGGAAATGTGTTGTTGAAATAATCTTGAGCTAAGCTCTCGATCATGCTAACTTCTCCTCGATAGTCGTATCTGGTAACTATTTCATCATTTTGAAAACATTCACCTCAACAGAAAGGTGTCCAAAGGACATGGACATCAAACCATCACGGTAGTTTATGAGTGCGTTGGCGGTTGGCAAGAAGGGACACCCTAAGATGATAGAAACAAAGTTGTTAACGACTTCTGTGTCGAGGATAATAAAGTCGGCTGGGTAGTAAAAATCTTGAACTTTAACAAGCACGTTTTCAACAACACTCTTAGGATACTAAATAGAATGGTCAGCCAATTGCAAAGTCATTTTAGTTTGTTGTATCTCTTGTAGACCTATTTGTTTATTTAGATAATAAGGGAGTAAATTAACACTCACCCCCAGGTCTAATAGAGCAATTGTCATGTGGGTATCCCTTAAGGTGGATTGTACAATAGGATGACCAGGGTCCTTTTACTTAACGATTCCATTATGTTCAGATAGAGTGGAAAACTGTTCAGTTAAAAAGACGTCTTTTGGAATGTTAATTTTCCGTCTAGTAGTGCACAATTCTTTTAGAAACTTAGCATGTTGTGGTAATTTTTTAATAGCTTCAAGAAAAGGTAGGTTTATCGTTTGATTTTTGAAAACTTCCCTAATCTCATCAAAATTTGTATCCTTATTTAACATGGCTAGTCTCTAAGGAAACGGTGGCTTCTCTCTATATTTAGCATATGGGTCAATAGGAATTTTAACCTTGGCCACATTTTTCTTGAGTTATGGTTTAACTGGTACCTCTACAGGGGTAGGATCTTCAGTTTCTATATCGGTATCTAGTAAATTTTCATTTTCAATGACCACTGGTGGTGTATCAATGGGCATAGTGACGGCGTTATCAACCACTTTGCCAGAACGGAGAGTGGTGATGACATTTAACTCACCTACGTTTAAATTTTCGTTACTAGTATTACCGGTTACTTCAAAGGCTGTGTTTGGTGTTTTAGGATTAGGTATAACTTGACCAGGAAATACATGTTTTGGTTGGGCCTTCTCTTGGGTAAACTGTTGTATGGATTGTTGAATGGATTGTAGAATCTGTTGTTGAGCTTGCATGTAGGCATCAAAATGATCCGGTTGTGAAGGTGTAGTGGCTACAGGTGGTGTGACAGAAACTATCTCACGTTGATTATTAATGGGTGGGTTGTGATAGTTGTTATTAACCGGGACGATACCTCTATTATTATTATTGTAATTATTATAATTACCCGGTCCTTGTCCTTGTTGTGGTAGAGCTGGGTTATAGTTGTTTGTTGGCCTAACATTTTGATTATCAAACCCCGGAGGTGTAACTGGTTGATTATTGCGCCAACTAAAGTTGGGGTTTTATCTCCAAGGTGCGTTAGGAATAGGAATGCTATTTAACGAGCAAACATTGTCTGACTGTGCGGGTGGTTGTTCATAGAAGAGAGGACAATAGGAGTCGGTATGCTCAATACTAAACCAGAGATTACATGGAAGAGAGTTGATGTTCATGACAGGACTGGGCTTATGTTGAATAGAAATGACTTCTACCTTTTTTGTGAGGGATTCGATTAGAGTTCTAAGCTTGGGATCATATTTAACCTCAAACATACTGACAGCCTTGGCTGTGGAAGAAGAAGAAGTAGCAGAGCGGGGGATGTTGTTACCCCCAGTTATTATTACGTTTGGATTGATCTTCTAAAAACCTATAAACCTATGAGGCTCCTTTACTAAGGAAACTACCCTCATTCATTATATCAAGAACCTCCTTATGATGATGTGAAATCCCCTTGAAAAAGGCACGAACAAGTGTGTCTTTCGCAAGGTTATAATGTGGACACTCTACAAGAAGATCAATGTACCGGTTCCAAGCCTCTGAAAAAGATTCATGAGGGTTTTGGAAGAAGAAATGAATCTTTTGAATTATTTCATCTATCTTCAGTAGTGGGTAAAACTGTTCCATGAACAATTGAACAAGTTTGGCCCATGAGTCCACGGAATTAGGCGTTTGGGCAGTTAACCAAGATACCGCCTTATCGGCTAGGGTGAAAGAAAATTAAAAACCCTCAGTTTAATTTGTCTAGAACCTACGTTAGGATGATGGAATGTAGTGAGAACTTGTTCTATCCTACGAATATGCTGATAAAGCTTTTCGTGGTCTAAACCAAGAAAAACAAGTAACAAATTAAAAACATTCGGGGGAATTTGAAAATCCCCCACTGGGTCTGCAAGAATGATGCATGACTTAGGGCCATCATTTAGGGCTTTGTAAAAATCAGAGAGAGGAGTCTCGGCTTCGTCAACCATTGATGCAGGTGTAGTGTGTGATATTCTAGATAGGTGTTTGCATTGACGTTTACAATAGATAACGTTAGATGGTTTTCTCTTACCAGACCTTAATCTCATGCAAGGCTAAGTCCAATATGAAAGAATACTAACAATAGTCAAACAACAACCTGATATACTAGAATTTAAACTCCTCTGACAGAAGAGATGAGGAGTGAAAGAAGGAGAACCTAAGTGCCTCCTTGTTACGCTTATGAATAATGTCTTTAATACGAACCTCAGTGTCCTGTGGAAGCTTGGAACACTAAATCAACAATTATTTCAAACGAAAAGATGTTCTAGAACTGACCTGTGTATATCGGGCTTTCTTCGGAGGGGCGCGAGCGCGCTCAATTATAAGGTAACAAGGGTGCGAGCGCCCTCTGTGAGTTTTTTTAGAAATAGAACTTCGCACGGTTCCTTAATGTGCAGGGCCTTAAAATTGGAAAGAAAACACAAAATTAGCTTACTGGAAGGAAGGGCATGTGGCCTTCGAGATATATAAATAAATAGGACGCGAATTAAGCTCGAAAGTACAATTTCAAAAAAGTTCTAGTAGACTTCCAGGAGCAAAAATCTTGTTTTTTCAAGAAACAGAACACACAGTTAGAAACAAACACTTTTGAACAATAGGGTGGGTGGGTGAATTGGGCTATTGTAGAATTGAAAATACTAAGGGAATTAAATTCTAAAGACAACTAAGATGGCAGTGACGCCATGTGATAATTGAAAAATAAACTTTTACTCTTACTTAACTAATTATGCTAGGAAGAAGTAAACGATAATTTATACTCTTTTATATAAAATTTCTACGCTCAATTATCATGCAATAAAACTATAGTAAGAATTCGTTCCACTCTTAGTTGCTTAGAAAATAATTAATTTACTTAATGATTAACAATTACACAATACGAGAGTAATGATTTTAAATATACCTAATATGGTGAAAACTACGATTTAGTGTATTCTAAATTGAACTTTGACAATTAAATAATAAGATGTGAATATAAAGAAGAAATTAGGGAGATTTGAAATCCACCTTGATTAATCCCTAACATGCTAGTATAGAGTTTGTTGCAATCCTAATATTTATGTTTTCACACAAGGTTCAACATAAATATTAGGTCTTTTTATCTCTAATTATTCATGGCATCTCTAACTAACTAATAATTAGCATGAGAGGAAGTTGAAACCCATTCTCATGGTGAATGAACTATTCTCTAGATTTGAAGCTCTTAAATGCAACTATTTTATACTAACACATCAAGTCTTCATCAAAGCTTCAATCAAACCCCTCTAATAGAGGTTTAGCTATGGATAATTAGGCTATCATTGAATAAATAATAATAATAAGAAGACATAATTGAAATACTACTTGATTAAAAATAACTTGAACTGTATTAATGGTGGCTAGGCTAATAAAACATAAACTATGTTTAGACTAAAGAGAAAAAGTAAAAGCTAAGAGATAGGAGTGTTCTAAATTATTCTAATTAATGGGAGATAGATCTTTAGAGTTTTGCCTTAGTCCTCTTTATATAGGAGAGGGCTAGATTTACAATTTCGTGCATCGTCTTTGGAGCTATGTTTTGGGCCACTAAGTCAAGCCCAAAACCAAATTACTTAAGTTTAAAAAGGGTTTCTATGCTAAAAATTATTGCAATAATATTTTTGTCCACTTTTACTCCTCTGATTAGATTATGGTAAAGATCATTAGAAAGCTCTTTTCGAGCTGGTCGTTTTGACATATAATAGCCCCAATTCCAAGGTCTGAGTCCAAAGATACGGCCTACGGAAGTTCTGTTGACTTTTATGCTCTATTTCTGCCCGCATTGACTTTGACTTTTCAGCTTTGACTGGGATTTAAAAAGGTTTTTTCTCCTTGAATCTTGGGCTTTAACCATAGAACTTCTTAGCAACCAACCTTTGCTCCTTTCTCTTGCAAAAGTGACATATTTCTTCACATAATTGACCCTAAGACCTGAAATACACAAAAGTATAGTACGTAAACAGTACTAACTCTTATTTATTATAAACATAATTGGTCTATATATAATATTATTAAGGGGTTAAAACTACAGTTTTTGGCTCTTATCAACCATGTTGTGGCTGGTTGGTGATAGGGCAGATCCAAAGTTATGGCAATCGTTGGCTCAGAGAAAATATGTTGTGTGTCCCCAACTGTGATTATGAACTCGTCTAGGAAGAAACCGTGTTCATGGGTGAATGCTCGGGTGTCTTCCATATTGGCATAAAAGTATGCAGCCAAACTTGGAGAATAAGTTTGGTTTGGGGAAAAAAGTAGGGAAGTCCACCCAATGTTGGTGATGTAGTCACAGAAGTGAGGGCCATAAGCTGGGGAGTCCATCATAGCCTGGAAGGATTGCTCAGTAATAATTTTTGGAGGTTCCATGCTTGATGAAGATGATCCTTGATGGAGTAGAGAGATATGTGATTTACAGCAGGGAATCCTGACAAACTATCAATCAGTGTGGTGATAAGTCCAAAAGTAAATAGTCACCTTGCGTGAAACAACGATAGGGGTCCACCGTAAGGGAATCGAATATGTTCTCCACACCTGCTGATAAAGTCGAATAAAATCTGTCGCGATGGATGGAAAAGTATGGAAGAATATAAGGCCCTTCTGCAAACAAATTTAAAACAATAGTTTAAAATTTGTCTTGAAATGATGGCTTATTGATAACAACATTTATTATTACAACCTAATGGTACCCTATCCTTAACCACTGTTGAACACTAAAAGATAAAAGAGGTGGACTAAGAGATAAACATAACCTAAAAATCTAATTTTTAAAGGCGGAACCAAATCCAGGGCTTTGTTGACAACGAGAATGGTTGAGTGGAAGTAGATCATTTACAAGACTATAGAGTTCATTAACTTTCTGGATGAGCTGATATTGAAGTTCAACCTTGTGTGTGGAAAAATCGCTTTGGTTCTGCATTATGAGAGTGTGATTTTCCATAAATTGTGAGTGGTTTTGCAAGAATTCTTCCTGTGCCACTTCGTGTATTGCCTGAACTTCCTGTAATTCCAACAGACTTGTAAATATGACTTCTTGACGGGCGAGTAGGGCTCGCAGGCCTTGGTGAAGAAAATGAATGCCTTCCATAGGATTAAAGATATTATGCATGACATTTTCATCAAAAAAATGTTCAGAGTATGGATTTTGGTCTTCTTGTTCCTCTGTCAGGTTCATTGGAGGATCTAGAGTCCAAAAACCAACGGTGCACTCTGCGTGAATTACAATAAGGCCAGCTATTTGAAGAGGTATTTCTGGATAAACAACTTGATAACCCCAATGCAACATAATTTTTGTGACTAGAGTAGGCAAAGGTGCTAACCGTTTTTTAGGCCTGGTGATTGAGTTCCAGAGATATTGGATTATGCAAAAGTCATCCCTTTGAGTTTGCATAACCCAGAGTAGGTGGAGAAGAGGTTTGGTCACTTCAGATGTTTGTGTTGTTCCCTCCACATTGTGTCCTAACCAATAGAGCACGGTTCATTGATTCTATTTTAAAGAGCACTGAAGAATAACGTGGTTCTGGTTTTTGAGCTTGCCATGAGATATAGTGGCCTTCAGTAAATGTTTGATGATATCAAATGGTGACTCTTGAAAATGCATCTTTGGGTTCATCATTGGAATTTGAAGGATGTCGGAGATGATTTCTATAGTCAATTCAAAACGTTAGCCATAGGCATGGAAATAGAATTTTCCATGGTCAAGTCCATTAAATTGGTAGAACATGAAAACCAATTCTCTGGAATAAACAGCTGCCGAATGATATAGAAGATGCATCCATCCTCGACGTACAATTTATGTATAAAAAATATGGAGTGAATAGGCCTTCATGAAAAAATTTCAAATAATTTTTCTTGGGCACTATTTTTATGGGTCGATCCATTTGAAAGTATATGTGAGGGAAGAATGAGTGAAATGAAGATGGCTGAAAGGAAGAGATTTATAGCCAAAATATGAACATTTACGGATCAGGATGACAAGTGCAGTTAGATCCAGAATTAATATGTGGAAAAACACAGATAAAACATGTGCGCCTGTCACATTACATTTATGTGGTAGTATGTTCAAATGAGAAATTCTTTGGTGGGCCTTTTAACGTCTGATTCCTGAGACGATTAAGAGGTGTTCAGAAATATTAGATAATACGGTGGAAGGTTTCACAGGGCAGTTGGACCAACATGTATTTTCTATCTTGAGTTGTCAAATAGGGCATTGAAAGTCATGTCCCTAAGACTGTTATCGAGGTATGCAAGGAGATAGAACATACGGAGGAAGGGACCACATGGTAGTTAGACCTACACGTAAAATCTGAATTTATGTAGCAAACCTTAATAATGGAAGCTGGTTAGAGCTTATAGGACATATTGAGTTGAGATTGTTTTGTTTTTGTGATTTTTTGTGATTTTTTTTTTTTTTTTTGAGGAAGTAAAAATACAAATTATACATACAAACATAACATAGGCAATTTCTCCATTTAATATGTAAACCGTACAAATGTGTGAGAATTATTTAACACACCACGTTAATGTAAGTACAAAAACATTAAAGAAAAGGAAAGATGTACGTTACATAGATCTAGATATTTTGAAGGATGTTATACATAATCAAAAGTATGACAACGATAAACACCCCTATCATGAAAACCTTGAATGCATAGTCACGTTGCTGCTTTTCAAATTTTTTGATTTGATTCATCATGCGATAAAAGAGTAGAGTGTGGAAGAATTAATTTTTGGAGAGGTAGAGAATGGGATGAGTGAAGTAATGGGAGGGGGGTCAATATTTATAGGGAGAGATAGGACCGTTGGTGAAAGCGTGCGGAATAGTAGAGATCGCATGGGCTAAAAAGCTCAAGGATTGGGTCGAAATTTTTGGTCCAATCTCGAAAAACGTGCTGAATAGTAGCGATCGCGTGGGCGAAAAACTCAAGTATGGGACTTGGATCTCGTTTTATTTTTCTTAGGAACTATATACAAAATGTACAAGGGGAGATTAACGTGTTAGCAACACTGGATGGCTAGAAGACACTCCACATAAAATCCTAGGCAACTGTCATGTCGGCTCTGGAGCGAACCCAATCCAGCCGACTTGTGGCTTAACATTTATGTTTTGGGGGCCTAGGGTGCATGACAGTACCATCCTTGGCCGTGCGAGGGTCGCAACGGTATAATAACATTACCCTTATTACATATGGTATAGCCTCAAACTGCTCTGAAAGGAAATCAAATGGCAAACAGCTAGGGGTTGGTCAGGTGAAATCCTTTGCCCATGTTTCGAGTAGGCAACATCCGATGTTGAACACGAATCTCTTTGTGCACAGTGCTAGTGCAAATGTGAATTGTAAAAGATACGAGTATATACATATTGAGTCTTTTAACGTCAGATCCTCAAGACGATTCACAACCCGTGAGAGAAACGGTGCTGTGACAAAGTTTATCGTGCTCAGCTAGTGTTAGACAAAAGTATACCTTATACCGGCTAGTATTGGATAGGAAGTCAAGACCTGGACAAAAAGGTATTTGACAATGTATACACCACCACATCTTTCGTGCACGTCGTTTACGAGCAAAAGTACTACGACCATTACCTATTCGTGATGAGTGAGACTTACACCAAATGATTAGCTGAAGTTTGAGAGATAGAGAGTAGAAAAGGGAAGAGAAGGAAGGAGGGGAAATTTTTGGTACCCATCGTTTACCAGACAACACGTTTGCTCGATTATCAGAAGACATTTATACTCAGTTCTAAAATAGAGTTGTTATGGACTACGGTTCTGGCGCTTGCAACCACACACTCCAAGTTATATGAGAGAAGAAAAGAAAAGAGGGCTTGGCTACCAACATGGTGTACTCCCTTTTAAAACACAAAAAATGAAGTACACCAAGCAAATCAATCAGTCGCCATAGACTAGATCTTGAAGAAGAGTCTTGTCGACATCAGGAGACCATAACTCGTGGTAATGTGTAAGATGTTAACCATTTACTTGAAATTTGTTGTTATCATTTAGATTTTTCAAAGAGATTGTCCCATAAGGGGTTACAACAGAGACAATGAAAGTACCAGACCATCGTGTTTTTAATTTTCTTGAAAAAATGTGTAATCTTGAGTTGTAAAGCAAAACTTTTTGACCAATTTTGAAATCTTTCCGCAAAATGTGTTTGTCGTGCACTCTTTTCATGTTGGCTTTATAGGATTTCGAGAGATCATAGGCATCACTCTGAATTTCCTCAAGCTTATTGATTTGCAATTTCCACTTTTCACCTACCGCATTGATATTATAATTGAGGCTTTTGATGGCCCATAGAGCACGATGCTCAAGTTCAACCGGCATATGATAATGTTTTCCAAAAATGAGATGGTAAGGAGACATCCCTATAGGTGTCTTAAAGGCCGTTCTATATGCCCATAAGGCATTGGATAATCAGAGAGACCAGTCTTTTCTAGATGGATTAACTATTTTCTCCATAATGGACTTTATCTCTCTACTAGATACTTCCACTTGGCCACTGGTCTAAGGATGATACAGAGTTGCCACCTTGTGGGTAACTCCATATTTCTTTACTAATGACTCAAAAATTTTATTACAAAAATGTTTTCCCCCATCACTGATAATAGCTCTAGGGATACCAAAATGAGAGAAAATATATTCTTTGACAAAAAATATGATAGTCTTATGGTCATTAGCATGACATGCTATTGCCTCAATCCATTTAGAAACGTAGTCAACAACTACCAGGATGTAGAGAAAACCATGAGAATTTGGGAAAGGACCCATGAAATTGATGTCCAAGATATCAAAAATTTCCACAATTAGAATTGGATTTAAGGGCATCATATTGCATTGAGTAATGCGGCTTAGCTGCTGGCAGCGAACGCATGCTTTGCAATGCTCATGTGTATTTCTAAAAAGTGTGGGCTAGTAAAACCCACATTGTAGAACCTTTGCCGTAGTTTTCTTACCACTAAAATGACCACCATAAGATTGTTCATGGCAGAAGGATAACACATCATTGTGTTCCCAGTCGGAAATGTAACGGTGTATGAGTTGGTCTGAATAATACTTGAAGTGGTAAGGGTCATCCCAAAAATAATATTTTATAGTGGAAATGAACTTTTTTCAGTCAGCACGAGACCAAGAGGAAGGGACTTCCTTGGTAACAATGTAGTTCACTATATCAGCATACCAAGGAGATGAAAAGATTGAGTACAAGTACTCATCAGGAAAGGAGTCGCAGATGGGGTCTGAATCGTTGTCAAAATCACTGACTACCCTTGATAAATGGTCGGCAACAACATTTTCGCAACCTTTTTTATCTCTAATTTCCAAAGTAAACTCTTGCAAGAGAAGGATCCATCAGATTAATTTCTGTTTCGCATCTTTTTTTGCGAGTAGGTAACGAAGTGCCGCATGGTCAGTGTAGACAATTGTCGAAGATCCAACTAGGTATGGACGAAACTTATCCAATGTATATACCTCAGCTAGGAACTCCTTCTCAGTGGTGGTATAGTTACGTTGAGCTTCATTAAGAGTTTTACTAGCGTAGTAAATGAGAATGTGTTTGTCGTCTCGGTGTTGACCTAGGACAACTCTAATAGCATAGTCGCTAGCATCACACATGAGTTCAAACGGTTTTGACCAATTAGGTGGTTGGATGATAGGAGCAGTAGTCAAGGTAATTTTTAGAGTCTCAAAAGCTTGTTTGCAATTGAAATTGAAATTGAATTTGGCATCCTTAATTAGGAGATTGGTTAAAGGTCGACCAACCTTTGAGAAATCTTGAATGAATCTCCTGTAGAATCCAGCGTGGCCTAAGAAGGCACGGATGTCACAAACTGTTCGTGGAATAGGAAGAGATGAAATTTTATCAATTTTTACTTTATCAACCTCTATTCCGTCTTTTGAAACAATATGTCCTAGAACAATTCCTTTGGTAATCATAAAATGGCATTTTCCCCAGTTAAGGACTAGATTTTTCTCTTCACAACGTGCAAAAACCTGGGAAAGATTTGATAGGCATTGATCGAATGAGTTACCATATATGGGGAAATCGTCCATGAAAACTTCCATAAAACGTTCAACCATATCACTGAAAATGTGAAGCATACAACGTTGGAACGTACCAGGGGCATTACAAAGGCCGAAAGGCATTTGTTTATATGTAAAGCTGCCAAAGGGACAAGTGAATGTTGTTTTTTCTTGATCAGCCAGATCGATGACAATTTGAAAATAGCCTGAATATCCATAAAGAAAATAGTAATATGCATGACCTGCTAAACGTTCAAGCATCTGGTCGATGAAGGGAAGAGGGAAGTGATCTTTACGTGTGACCGTATTAAGTTTGCGATAGTCAATGCAAATTCTCTATTTCACTGGGATACGAGTGGAGATCCATTCATCCTTTTCATTTCGCACAACTATATTGCCAGACTTTTTGGGGACAATGTGGATTGGACTCTTCCAAACACTATCAGAGATAGGATATATAATACCAGCATCAAGTAATCTTAAAATTTCCTCTCGCATCATATCCTTCATGGCGGGGTTCAGACGATGTTGTGGTTCACGCGATGTCTTTGCTCCTTCTTCAAGATGTATGCGATGGGTACACACACTAGGGTTAATGCTCATGATGTCATCTAAAGACCATCCAAGGGCAGAACGTTGTTCTTGAATGACATCAATTAAACGACCTTCCTGATCGGCAGTCAACTTGGATGAAATGATAATTGGGTAACTGCCATCTAGATCCAGATGTACGTACTTCAAATCCGAAGGAAGATGTTTTAAATCAAGAGTAGGAGGAGTGGGAATCAAAAATTCTTGTGGAAAGTTTTCTTCAATAGAGAAAACGGATTGAGGTTCTTCGAAATTGTTAGACAATGCTATAGTCGGGTCAAATAGTGGTATTGACTCTAATAATGTGGTGAAGTCCTTGGTGTATGAGTCAACATCAAATTCTAAAACACCAAAAGAAAGAAATTGGTGCACTTCATCGTTAGGAAAAAAGTTTGTTAAATAGCCTTACGCGAGACTATCAACCATGCTAATCTTACCATCAATGTTAGCATCTGGAATTTGTTTCATTAACTTGAAAACATTTACCTCGACAGAAAGATTTCCGAAGGACATGGTCATGGAACCATCTCGACAGTTTATGAGGGCATTTGCAGTTGCAAGGAAAGGACGTCCTGAGATGATAGGAATGGAGTCACATGCAACTTATGTATCTAGAATGACAAAATCGATGGGATAGTAAAAGTATTGGACTTTTACGAGGATGTTTTCCACAATGCCTTTGGGATACTTGATGGAGCAATTAGCTAACTGCAGAGTCATGGTGGTAGGTTTCAGCTCATGTAGATCGACCTACTTGTTTCAACAGGTAATATGGAAGTAAGTTTACACTTGCGCCTAGGTCTAGTAATGCAGTAGCAGTATATTTGTCTCCTAATGTGCATGGAATGGTGGGTCTACCTGGGTATTTGCATTTTACAATACCATTCGTTTCCATGATGGAAGGGAACTGTTCAGTAAGGAACGCTTGTTGGGGAACATTGGTTCTCCTTTTGGTGGTGCACATATCTTTCAAAAACTTTGCATGTTTTGGCAATTGTTTGAGGGCCTCAAGAAATGGTAAGTTGATGGTCAAATTCTTGAACATTTCTCGAATCTCATCAAAATTTTCATCAGGTTTGTTCTTTACCAAATGTGCAGAAAACGGTGCCTTTGGTTGGAATTTGGCATACATATCAGCTTGATTGTTACCCAGTGTTGTGGATGGTGACTTGGTTGGAAGTGCTGTGTCCCGTGTATGTTCAACATCAGCAACAGGTACATTATGAGATTCAGCAGTGTTTGGGTGATCCTCTGGCATACGTATTTGATTATCTACTATTTTGCTAGAATGAAGAGTAGTGCTGCATTCACCTCACCTTGGTTTGGATTACTTGTACCTGGGGCATTGTTAAGTTCAAAGGTAGTGTTTGCTGGCTTAGGGTTTGGAATTGCTTGTCCAGGAAACATGCCCTTTTGACTCTTATCTTGAGCTAAAAGTTGAAGAGGTTGCTGGATAGATGTAAAGATTTGAGATTGTTAATTCATGTATGCCAGGAAGGTCTCTGTCGTCATATTAGTAGAAGGTTGAACAGGTGGAGCAGCAGAACTAGTTCCACGATTATTGTTAGTGGTCGAGGATGATATCCATAATTTTGATTCAAGGGAACAAGTCTGCGGTTGTTTTGTTAGGTAGGATTTGAATTGCTCGGAACTTGATTTTGACCTTGTTGGTACTGTGGATTATTCCATTGGCGGTATGGAATATAGTTGGTGGATGGTCGAACAGGCGGATTGGTGAAACCTGGAGGAGCCATCTGCTGTGTATTTGGTCGCCAAGCGAGATTCAGATGTTGTCTCCATGGTGCATTAGGGATGTTAAATGCACAAACTTCTTCAGATGTTTAGGCAGTGGAGTCATATAACAAGGGACAATATGCATCCGGATGGTCAGGACTTAGGCAAAGAAAACATGGGGAAGTGTTAACGTTCATGACCTGTTTGGGTTTATGATCGTATACTTGAACTGCAAGAGCATCTACCGTCTTGGTTAGGGACTCAATCAGAGTTTTTAATTCTAGATTAGGTTTGACCTCAAACATAGATTTAACTTTAGAATTAGTATCTTGGGATGATCTTGAATGATCAGTTTACCCCAATGGGCACCTCTCGTTGCTTGTTTTTTCAAGAAAATTGTATGCCTCAGTAGCCCCTTTGTCCATGAAACTACCGCCGTTCATGATATCAAGAGTTTCTTTTTTGATGATCGGAAAGACCATTAAAGAATGAATGGACGAGGACAGCGGTGTCAAGTTGATGATGAGGACATTCCAAAAGAAGATCAGTAAATCGGTTCCATGCTTCGGTAAATGATTCCTAAGGATGTTGGCGAAAGAATTTGATTTTCTGAAGCATTTCAGTAGTTTTCTTCCGAGTGTAGAATTTGACCATGAAAGATTGCACAAGTTTGTTCCATGTGTTGAGGGATTGTGGCGGTTGACCTGCTAGCCAAACTGAAGCTTTATCAGCTAAGGTGAAAGGAAACAACCGTAGCAAGACTTGTTCGTTGGAGACGGATGGATGTTGGAAAGTGGTGGTGACTTGCTGAATCTGACGAAGGTGATTGTACGGTTTCTCATGGTCTAACCCATGATAAACAGGTAACAATCCAAAAACGTTGGGTGGGATTTGAAAACCACCCGCAATCTCCTCGAGTTTGATGCAGGAAGAAGGTCCTTCCTTCTTGTAAAGCAGTATATATAGAAGTCCGAAAGGGGCTTCTCCGCTGGAGGATTTGTTTCATTGGCCATAACGAATGGAGTTAATGGCGACATAGGATTTTGAAGATTACTATTAACAAATGAAGAACTTTGTTGATGTGAGAACTTACATAAATGCTTATCGTATTTTAAATCTCACGATAAGTATATTTAAATTCTTTATTATTACCATACCTTAATCTCATGCAAGCATAAAATTAAATCTGAGGCACAAAAAGAATTTATTTTTACATGAATTTTATCATTTACGTAAGCATTAGAAGTGAACAACGTAAGCCTACGCTGTTGCTAATGTAATAGTGAAGCGAGGAATACTTGTGCATAAACCAACAGCCGGGTCACATGAGAGATATGAAGGAGGTTTTCCGTGCAAGCACGTTTCTTAATTAGATAACATCAATCTTTCAAGTTTGCTAGACACCGTTGGAATATGATTATGATTTATGATTTATGATTTTATTTTATTTTTTATTTTTTATTTTTATTTTTTTTATGCATAAGATAAAAGCACAAAATATTAATTAGTATGATTATTATTATTAATATTAGTTTTTAATTTTTTTTTAGTGTAAGTTACTAAATATGCATATAAAATCTAATCATGCAAATATGGTTAATTCATACGTAGCTATACACAGTAGTATGGGAAGTGATTCTACTCATACGTATATATATACTAATAGGCAAGGATGTATTATCGATATATATTTCTATATTAACAGGCAAATATACATCAGTAATACGTATATGGATGCTAATAGGCAAATATATATTACGTATATGTATATCTACGCTAACAAGCAAATCGAAACTACTCATATATATATATATATATATATATACGGTTTGTCTAGAGTGCCATTCTTATAGTGACACTCTTATCTCACTCTTCTACTCAGCCGTCCGATCTCGCCCTCAAGATCTGAAGATCTAATTCACTATAAAAAACGAAATTTCGGAATTGAACCCATAAAATACGAAATTTCAGTTCTCACAAAATACGAAATTTTGAAATTTCCCACCATCAGACAAAAAAACTCACGATCACGAGGGTTTTGAATTCTCTAAATTCATACAAACTCAACAAAGGTGGGCTTCCTGTTCATTTTGTGATTCTGCTTGGGTTTGTTGTTTTCATTTACTTGCCCTAGATAATCTTCAAATGTTGTTTGTACTTCTATCTTAATTCAATGAATTTTTTTTTTTTAAAATTTGTTAGCTTCCTTGACTACCTACAAATTAGTTTCTTTGTGGTGAATGGTGCAAAGTTTGTCGATGAATTACATTAAGTAACATCTTGCCCTAGAATTTTTTCTATGGCCAACTCATATTCATCTTGCAACTAATGTATCTCAGTTTTTTATTATCGTATTAGTAAGAGACTTTGGCTGGTTAGGAAACATGTTGTGTTTGGGAAGTTGTTTATAATATGGATGTTGTTATGGCAATTAAAAGGTTGGTTCTCCATCCGGTAGATATGCTAAGCTTTGTTGGTTTTCTTGATTGTGGCCGACTTTCTTAAAGTGGTTTTTCAAGTAGCAAAAAGAAAAAAAAAAAGGTTTCATGAGATATATGTTCATTGAGTTGGAATGAATTTGGTTGATCCGGTTTTAGTGATCTAGGTTATTGTTGTGTCTCCTGTGGTTTTAGTCCTTAACTTTGTGGATTTGGTGGTGTTGTCTTGGTTTTGGTGTGATAAACATGAGATTCTACTACTAAATAAGGTAGGGAAATAGTTTGCAATTGCCTTTATAATTATCTGAATCTTTGTTTTAGTGAACTGAATGCTTCTGAGAAACTGAATATTGTTGATATTTTGGTCCTTTTGCAAATACAGAGAAGTTCATATCCTCGAGATTTTAGGAGGTAAAAGAAACTCAAAACAGAAAAAAAGTAGAATTGGGAAAAAGCGTGAACTTGGAACTCATACTGAACACCCGCTCTTGGTCCTCTATGATTAATCGAGTGTTAGATAGAATTTATTTTGCATTTAACTTGTCCTAAAATGATGCTTGCTTTGAACATTGAATTATTTATTTCTTGTAGAAGTTCAATCTGCAGCAGATACATTCTAAGTATGGTGGCTTGCCGAGGAGAGATTGAGGCGATAAGAGTATATAGTGAACTTTGTTAAAGGGAATTCCCGACAACTTTGAAGATTTGAAGATACATTCTGACGACTTTGTTAAAGTGTTTCGACAATTTCTAGAAGCAAATACATTTCTCGACGACTTTGAAGATTTTTGTTTGGCAATCAGCCAGTTCGCTGCTAGCTCAAAGAAAGTTTGAGACAAAATCCCGCAGAGAGAAGATCGGCACCAAGAGGCAACCCTGTTTTATGGTCGAGGGAGCCACCCTTGAAACTATTAAAGGTGGTTCTTGAAGCATCCCCTATGATGTGGTCAATGACCTTAAAGGTGGTTTCTTGAAGCATCTTTGTTTGGTAGCGTGAAAACATTTTGGACAAGTTCGATTGTCGCACACGCCGCCTAACGAAGTACTATTTTTCACGCTTTTTCAGCTGTAAAGATCTTGTTTTCATTAGTTTTGTGATAGTTTATGTGTAGTTGCTACATTGCATTGTGAAGCCGGTGAACTTGATTTTACATTAGAGAGAAATAGGATAGTGAAATTTGGTTTATATTTCAGTAGTTCGGACTTGTCGAAATGAGACTAGCTTTTCTCGACTATTTATAAACTTAAAGTTGATTGGGTTGTAGACTTGTCGAAATTAGTTCTTCTTAGGTTGATTGGGTTGTGGACAATAATGAAATATCCGGATACAAATATATAGTTGTTGTTTTAGTAGTTATTGAGTTTACTCGGCGGATAGCGATTCTGAAATTTTAGCCCTTGTTAATGATTGAAGGTCTAGTCATTTACAAAGTGAAAAATGAAGTTTGGTAGTTCTGATTACTTCTTCGTCATATTACAAGTAGGCATTAACAGCAAAACCAAATGTCTATATATCTAACAGTTGTTAGTTTGGGATGGATTGGACTTGCTTATTCAAATTCAGGCATGATAAGATGAGCTAATTTTAATAAGAGGAAAATGCTCAAGAGCTACGACTAAGGTACAAGATATATCACAATTTCAGTTCGGAATCTCTACATCTTGGTTTTAACATATTCAAAATCGAGGACTACCAAAAATGCTAAAAGTGTCATTACATGCAAAATCTATTACGCCTTACGCTTTTACTAGTTTTACAAGCAATAACATTTTGATAATCGCTGCAAGTTCAGATTCAGCTCCCTTGTGTAGACTGCTCTAGACTCCCCTTTATTACATTCTCGGTGCACAAAGACTTCCCTTACATTCTCGGTGCAACAACACTTCTCGGTGACAAACTCCGGTTTGATCAATGTTTCTTGAAAATTCCCAATGAACTACAAAAGATAGGCCAAGTGAGATCAAAATCTCATAATCCACAAGCTATTTATTTGTACTATTACAATTATCACATTAAAACACTTTTCTTGCAATGTGAAGTCATAGCAAGTATAGTTTATATTACAACAATACTTCCAAGTTAGGTGAAAGAAGACAGATATCAAGATAGATTGCAATAATTATGTGTATGAGCATATTTAATATCCCAAGGAGGTGTATCGAGAAAAGTCTCCTAGCTCATGAGAAATGATTGTAGCACCATGGTTTAGTCCCAAATCAGTTAAGAAACTATTATATGTTCATTAATTGAATTATCATTAAAATCCATAAATCAAATTATCATTAAAATCCTCACCAATTCCGCACCGGACTCGGACGATCGCACATCTGGAAAAAAACATAACTCAATCAATCAATATATAAAAATAAAACTTAAATATGTTAAAACTTGACCGACCTTTTTACGCCGGGGAAAGCCGGTGATCAAGTTTAGCTTTAGCATTCTCAGTAAAAGCGTAACCACCACCTGAATTCTTGATTTCGCGTAAATGAAGTAAATAATTATACCGATCATCTGGAAATCCAAGTTCTAAGATGAACTCAGAATGACTGCCATACAATGAAGGCAAGCCAGTGCAACAACATTCAAACCAGAAGCTACATCCAAAGCAACTGAAGTCGAGCACTCTTCCACAATTTGCATAATGTCCCATCATTCTGGTAAAGTTCCATCGTTCTTTGCTCTGCAAAGAAGGAAGCAACAGTTCGAATACTACCCACGGCATCGTTTGCAACTTGACAGGAAGAGCACAAGCCAGTAGACCACTTCGAGCGTCCAAACACTTTCATGTTGAACTGCAGCTTGTAACAGACTACTACTACAACTACAATCTCGACAAGTTGTCAATGAGAACAACACCATCTGCCTATGGAATCTGTTGAATAGGGAAAACGAAATTGTTGCGAATACCTGTCTTGAGATTGCATGACATTTCCAAGAAGCCAAGCGGTTGCGATGGTTCCAAATCTATTTTGGTGCATTGAAAAATACCAAGCAGGAGGGGTCGTGTATCCCAGCCTTGGAAAGATGTGTTCACCACCCAAAACTATCCCCATAACTCCAACTTAAAACACAAGTACGGTCTTGCTAAGTATGCGTTTCGGAAGGGCAGGTGGATAGTTTGCAAGAATAACATCAGCCCCTGGAAAAGCAGTTTCCAACCCCTTCTTTATAGTTTCCGCAGTTCCCCTGCCAAACAAAAAAAAACCGCCAATCAATTTTCCAATTCCAAAATGAAATTTCAAGAAAAAGGTTCTTGCGCCTGAATCTCTGTGGTGGCTCACGGTTCCTCATGTTCGTCCTGGAACGAACCCTCACGACATGTGAGTGAATTGCACAAGAAACACGGTACTGCATCCTAGCATACAGCT
This sequence comes from Coptis chinensis, assembly GCF_015680905.1. Classification (NCBI taxonomy): domain Eukaryota; kingdom Viridiplantae; phylum Streptophyta; class Magnoliopsida; order Ranunculales; family Ranunculaceae; genus Coptis; species Coptis chinensis. The sequence continues at coordinate 62,975,556 of NC_141461.1, forward strand.
TAGGTAGAGTATACCCTTCATTCAAAATTACCCATCATAAAAAATGATACTTAAAAAAAAACCAAAAACATTGAAAATGATAGAGGCTACCTTCATTGACACAAGCTTCTTGAACATCTCTAACAACGGCTTGTTCAACTATGTTCCTCACCAAAAACCTCTTAATAGCCATGTCCTATTATTATTATTATTATCCAATTAATAAATAAACACGGATCTCTAATATTACAATAAATAGAAATTGAGGGGATCTAAAACCTTAGGGCAGTATTTTCCTCAGTTGGAACAATGGATTAACTTGACGTGACCACGACCGTGCTTGTTACGGCCACCATTCCTACGCTTGAACGTCTGCAAATATAAAAAAAACGTAATATTAGCAATTGAATTAGTAAATAGTGTTTCATTTGGAAAGTAGGGTGAATAGAAAGGAGAATGGCAAATCTAGCTATTCGGAGGTGTTTCGGTTTTGATTGCTTCGCCCATGAACTTCGAATTATTTGGGTTTTGAATTTTGGGTTTTTGGGTTTGATTTTGTTGTTGATGATTTCGTGGATTGATTTAAGTAAAAAGAAGAATTTGAAACCCCAAACCCGACGTATTTTGTGAGAACTGAAATTTCGTATTTTATGGGTTCAATTCCGAAATTTCGTTTTTTATAGTGAATTAGATCTTCAGATCTTGAAGGCGAGATCGGACGGCTGAGAAGAAGAGTGAGATAAGAGTGTCACTATAAGAGTGGCACTCTAGACAAACCGTATATATATATATATATATATATATATATATATATATATATATATATATATATATATATATATATATATATATATATATATATATATATATCATTACAAATAGTGTAATATATGTATATGTGATTCCAAATAATATATTAGTGTGTGTATCATTACAAATAGTGTGTGTGTGTGTCATTCCAAATGATATATTAGTACTAATATCATTACAACTAGTGTAATATATGTATATGTCATTCCAAATGATATATAAATTAGACTTGGTGCTGGAGAAAAGCCTACGTATGTTACTTTAGAAACTTTAAGAAATAGAGTGCCAATATGACATTGAGAATGACATACTACATTATGGATATTTTCATTGTAAACAATTTAGAGTCATATGAGACCAAACTTGATGTGGCATTGAAACAAGCCGTACTATGTCATTCCAATTGTCATAAGAAAGATATGTTTTTCCAACCGTTATAATAACTGCCTAATATGTTATTGTTTTTATCATACTTAACAATATGACAGTAAATATGTCACATATCATTGATGTTAAAAAAAAACAAAAATTGTCATAATATACGCATATATACAATTATCTGCCACAAACCATTTTAAAGACTCTGGTACATCAATCATTTACTCTTTGCACAATCAATCATTTACTCCTGCATAATGCAACCTTATACCCTTAGATTTGAGTAGACAAACTATTAGGGGGTTCAAAACAACTGAAGATGAACAAAATGTTCCAATTCCAAGTGGAACAGTTAAACATATTCCTGCCCTAGTCAAGAAGAAGTGGGGAAGGTGTCTAGCACTGGTACTAAAAAAAAACTCTCTTCTTTTCTCTTTTCTTGTTGTAGTTTAAGAACATAAAGATGCATCATATTGATTGTTCCGTTAAGAAGGATGCACATCAAATAGCGGTACTTTTCTATGATTCTTCAAGGCACGAACACCAAGTGCAAGTCTGGATATTAAATTCCTTCACTGACATGAGAAAGAACATTAAAAAAAAAGTTAGTGAAGAAAACTATACTGAACTTGGAAAACAAAAACAAAAAGGTTGCAAATTTGACATAATATGACCTCGATAGGATCTTTCGTATGTTCAACAATAGAAAGAAGCTTATTTTCCATAGAATCTACATAAAAATAGTATTCAACAACTCATAATAGGATAAGAAGAAATGCAAACCTTGTATTGAATTTGAATCAATCCTTCACAATTTCCTACAAACCATAAGAGGATATAAATAAAAAAATTAGTGGCCTAACTTTGAAAAATAAATTCATAAATCACTAGTGTATTCAAGAAGCAAAACTAGTGTAACAAGTGTACGTGGACAATTAGATTCACTCGCAATATATGAAGACTTGCAAGCTAAGGAATCTCACATCAAAGCAAAAGTTAGAAAAGCCATCATGGAAGCACATTCTCAATCCGAGGGTCTATGTATAACACAACACGGGAACTCTGGAGAACAAACTCGGAAGAGCTCCAAGAGAAGGAAGTCGGTGGAAGTAAGAAAAAATAAGCTCCTCTTATGATTGTTGAAGGACGAGACGATCCGACAACTCCACAAGACATGATTCAAAAACACAAGCTGATGAACAACGAGGACGAAGAACCCGAGGCATCACATTGTAATAGATGGGTCGATTTAGCGGTACTCAAGACAGAAGTTGCAAGGTAGAAACAAGCCAGATTTAAGCATAGTTCATTCTCTCCCCACAAATCAAATTGTATTCCTACATATAGACCTATATTCAGCAACAAAGTAATACGACAACCAGCTATTGAATATGAGAGATACCGCCAATTACTTAGTTTCCACAAGTTCACAATACTGCTCTATACATGAAAACTTCATGAATTCCATTATAGGGTCGATGTCTAGAATATCGGTTCGCTAAAAAAGCAATTTCACGATACTACTATGGCTATTAAACAATTTGTTGCAAAAAAAGAAAAAAAATATATATCATCTTAAAAAAGACAAACACAAAGAACCAATATCTTTAACAAATCATGTGTAAGAGCAGAAAAACTTAGTAGCCGTGGAAATATAAGGTAACAGATTAAGTCAAAATACCTTATATGTGATACCGCAGGTAAATTGTCTTTCAACACAGCTTTCAAAGCACATAGTTCACAAACCATATGCCCGAGGGGCAGAGATGCCACTAATGCTACTTCCAGTCTTTTGAATTCTTGGCTGTTAAAAAAAGTACAAAAAGATGAGTTCAAATTCATGGTTTTGATTGTCTAACAAGAACTGACACCATACACTCTTTAAGATTAATTTTTGAATTAGACATAAGGAAAAGAAACATACCGCCGACCAGAAGATTCTCCACACTCCCATTTTGCATCGGTTCGTTATGGGGTTTTACAAAACCCTCCATAAAACTTCTTCTAAAAAAAACAAAGTGAAAAACAAACAGGGAATCTCAAATTTTGGCAATTTATTTTGGGACGCTACGTTTGGGATATATGAATATATCGATATACCTTGTCCCTTAGCCCATATGGCTAATCCATTGGCATGCTATAAAACATAGAGTAGAGCACATTACACAGACTATTTGGAAGAGACATCCACCAGCATAAGTGTAATTGTCCAGACACATCACCATTATCTTGCCCATCTGTTCACAAAACAATTAGTGATAAGTGTCTCTTTAACTCTATAGTACGTCTATTTATCTTAATAAAATCTGAAGTTTATATAGACAATCTTTTACCATCCAAGTGATACTAGAAGCTAACATAGATCAAAGTTGTAGATAGAAGATCCTCGAGTGCTCCTTCTTCCCTATCTATCAATATACTGTCAAGGCAGAACAAGCAAATTGGACCTTTTTGAGACCTGCAGAAGGTGAAACAGAAACTTCAGAGACCACATGGGGAGATGTTGAGCATTTATTTGAAGGATATGTGACCAGCAGAAAGCTGCTATCCAAAGAGAGAGGGCTAGGAGGATAGAAGAACAGAACACACTTCTTAATTTCTCGTTAATCATTAAAAATTTGCACGTCGGGTATTTTCAAAGTGCAGTGTCGAGGGAACCAGTATAAATGCAAAATAAAACAGTGTGACTCGTAACAAAATGGCGGGACTTACTCATCCTTCAATTTCTGGATCTTCTCTGGATCCGTCTCTTAAATTGCTGCCTCACCATATCCACTACAAGCTCCGTCTTTGTGTTGCTACATATTTTGAAAACAACGTCATCACTCAATTTGCTGAATAGTTTACATAAGTTAATAGAAAATTGAATGAGTAACTGATAATATTTGTGACTACGTACATAAAATGGAAAGCTAGATGATAGTTTGATCTTTGATCAAAACATATCAACTCAAGGAATTTATAAGTTCATGCAAGCCAGGGAACTCCAACTTTGTATAAAGCCAACTAATATGGAAAGTAAGAAAATGAAACCACAAAATTGTTGGAATAGAAAGATGAGAATGGAGAACAACACAATACATTTATTAATCAAAGATCTTCAAAATGCATGCATAGTCTGACATAACAGAGAAACTTAGTTCTCTACAACCAGAATGAACTTCTATTAACTGAACAAGCATAATGGGCACTCCCACTATCTTAATTAGTACATGAACCCATACACCGAGACACACTAACTACTCTAACCACGCAGCAATAGGTCTTTTCACAATGAGATCTACAACTGAGTCAACACATTAAACTAAAGAGGGACATATGGCTGTACGACCCAGCCTAAATACTAGACAATAACATAGCATATGTATTTGTATCATATCTCATCCCTCCCTCATGATGCAAAATTGCAAATATAAGAAACACCAAGACAGGATCTGAACTTCACAAACTTGCGAAAAATGAAAGAACCTTAGTAAACCTATCTGCAACTTGGTCATTGAAATCGCTGACTTGCTGTCACACAGTAGATTACGGTAGCATCTCTGAAGTCTGGTGCACATCTTCTAAAACCTTCAAGATCCTATTAGCCCGACAGCTGCGATAAAAGCTGTAACATATTGAGCATCGAGGACGACATTTCAACAGTGTCTTGGTTCTTAGAACACCATGAGATTGGTCCCGAACCAAGGCTAAAAACTAATCCATACTTTTTCCGTCGTCTACAAAACCAGCCCTAATCGCTATCAAGTATAACCAAGCAGACTAAAATCAGAAACTGGTTTATACCAAATTTCATAATGACCAGTCCCTTGGATGTGGCAAAATTTCGCTTTGCAGCTCCAAGATGATGAATAGAAGAATTGTGCATGATGAACAGAACACACTTCTTAATTCTGCTAAGGTATTATGATTTAACTATCCAGAGAAAAGAAACGGAAAACCATTTATTATTCTAGTCAAAAGGTAGTGCTTGCTATATAAGATTAGTTTTTTATATAAGAACATAACAAGCTAATGATAATCTTATTCTAATACCCTGAACAAGATTTTTACCCGATTAGCTAGTGCCTTATCAAAATAAAGAAAAGGAAAAAAAAAGGTGAAAGTTAGCTTGTGCATGACTGCCAGAGGGTAGCAGAACTTAAAGGCTAAAGTGATGTAAGGGCCAACTCTCTTTTCTATTCATCTTCCTGGCATAAATAATTGCGAGTTTGATTGCTCAAAAAATGATTTCCAGAAATAAATTGAACAAATGGGAATGCAATCTATATTTTATTATCCCACCTAAAAAAAGAAAAGAAAAATCTGAACCAGAATTTTCCCATCAACTATAAAAAGTTAAAAACCATAAAGGTTATTGTTGGGAAAATGGTGCAGAGGTGTCTTGACAAATTTTCTCTTTTTCTTAATGTATTTTATTTGTCCATGAGGAGTTAAACTGAGCTAGATGGAAAAGGAAAACACATCGACGTTAGCCCTGACCTTTTCATTCGAAAAGTAGAATGCATTATAAGCTGAGAATCAGTGCAGACTTTTCAACTCGGAATCTCCACATGTGGCAAACAAGCACAACTTGGCAAGTCCTGCTGCCACGATGCAAGTAATCCACAAATAAAATGGAGAAACTACTATTAGTATGTGATGAAGTACAACTTTTATCATAAACAATTGGAATTTAATCCTAAACTCATTCGACCTTGAATGCCGCAGTTAACATGCTATCTATGGCATAAAAATAAGAAATCTAAGTTCAACAAAGAATCATATGAGTGTCCTCCCACTAAGTTTTCTTATGAGATAGAGGAAAATGATTTACAAATTATATGAAGAAGGCCCTGCTAGTCCACTAGTGAATCCCACATGAGAAAACAACAAGGAAAAACAAAAAACCATGGAAGAAAAAAGAAAAACCATGGGTATGTGGACAAAGCCAGGAATTTGGACTTTCCTAGAGAAAGTAATTTTCAATAAAAGGTAATTGTTGTTTAGTATCAGTTTCTATTGGACACTAAGTTTCTTTTTGTTTCCTATTACTTTACCTTAGGCTAGCAAGCTTTATGAGCTCCATCTTTATACAATGGGGAACAAGCTGTATGCCACAGAGATGGCAGAAGTGCTTGACCCCTCTGGGGTGTGGTTTGCTAGGCGAGTTATTTCAAAGGGAGATGATGGGGACCCTTTTGATGGCGACGAAAAGATACCAAAGAGTAAGGACTTGGAAGGGGTTCTGGGTATGGAATCATCAGTAGTGATCGTAGATGATTCTGTAAAAGTATGGCCACACAACAAACTGAATTTGATACTTGTAGAAAGGTAACAGGCTCAACATCTCCTTGTAGATTTTCCATTTTTTTTTAGTGTATAACACCTTTGGTGTATTTCAACTAGAGTATGAGATGCACAAATACAAGTAGGCAAAAGATAGAAGATCTATTTCAAATGTAGACAGACCTGTCCATTAAGTTTTTCCTTCCCATGATCTCGCCACCGGTTTGGGTTGTAAATGAGGTCTCTCCAAGAGCTCTCCACAGACTATCTTTCACCCCATTCACTGAAAAAAACAAATAGAACTTCTGCTCGGTGTAAGTCACTAAGTCATTCGAGAAGAGTATAAGCTGAATTAAAATGATAAACAACACAGGTTAATTTGTCCCGAAAGCTATAACTCTACCACTTTTCGACTCTTCTGCACTTTGTCCCACTCATCCAGCCATAACTTTCCCCCCTGTAATGAAGCAAATACCACAGTTTTTGAGTTAGAGGAGGAGAGGGAGAGATATTAGGGGAATAATGCAGCCTCTTGTACCAAAGTAACCAATAACCCATAACTTCTTCTTCCTCCCTTAGCTTCCGCCGTCAGGCAACAACAGCATCCAAGTATCCCCAATACTTTGTTGTAATCCACCACCTCGATGCCAACCAAACTTTACTTAGTGAACTTGAAATTTTAAAAAGAGTGAGATGTAAATATTTCAAAGTAGAATAGCGCATACCTATGTTTCAACATTCCTTCAAGTTGCCACCCTTTTCCCTCCTCCTTTATTCAGGCTTGGGACCGACAATGCAAATAAATTGGCAGAGTTAAAAAGGGGTTAGTACAATTGAGTAGAGTCCACCACCTAAATATCAAACACATATACATACATACATATGCAAGTTCCACAATGAAAAAATAAAAATAAATAGATGAATAAGATAAACTATTCCATCTAACAAAATTATCCATAGAAAGACAAAGTCTGCACAAAATGAAGCTTACAAGTCTAATAAAGTACCTTAAGCTAATTACATGGAACTCAAAATGAACCTTACATGTCTAATAAAGTACTTAAACTTACATGGAACTCAAAATGAAGCTTACATGTCTAATACAAGTTAAAACTAGTTCAAGTTTGCTTCCTAACAACGAGGAGGGAGAAAATTGAGAAACGCTTTAGGCCATATAACATTTCCCTGCCCAATTTGTCCAAGGGTTCGAAAGTGGTTATATGGTTTAGGTATCTTACATGAGCTTTCGATAGTAGCTTCAATGCAGACCAGGAAATTGCCCTCCCCTACGGTTCTTCTACCAATTTTATGTCCCGGATCAACATTTATCACCCTCCCAGATGCAACTTTTCTCAAAGGCCAATGAGCTAGAACATCCACTTCAACTTCAATGTAATTGCTTTCCTGAAAAACAGTGCAAGAAACATTACTAGCCGAGTATGGTTGTTTCATTAAGAACATAAAAAAGATTAAATAGATTCATACATTGGAAACTGCGTTATGTGAAGAGAATCCAGAAGAAGAAGATGGTCCATTAGGGGTACTAGGTGTGATTGGTATCATACGGAGAGAATGCACTTGACTTTGTTTGAGTCGGTGATCTACTTGTCCTTGAAATTTGTTAGTCACCGATCAAGTTTCTTTTCAAACAAAGGCAGCTAAGTCCGAAGTCGCCTTCACTTGTTTCTGATTCCTCTTGACATAAGGAGACGAGTTCTTCAATTTTGATTTGGAGCAACCCCGATCCCATCAACCGCATCGTCCTCTACCATCCTTGCCAAGAACCTATTTAATTGGAAAATTTTAATTTATGCTTATAACTAATATTCTAGACTAATTTACCTTTTGAAATTTAAAAAAAAAAAAAACAAAAAAATTCAAACCTCTGCCACAGCATCACAAGTCGGGTATGATTGAGGATTGGAGGCAGAATGTGCACCAATCTTATCCTATTGAAAGATAAACATACCAACTCCGGGTATCAATACCATATATGTATACAAATCGAAAAATCACAAAAGGTACCATATAAAGACTTACTGCCAAATCTTGTCTTTGCGGAATTTTGTTTTTTCCCATGGCTATGCATGCCTAGGTACAAGTCACCACGGAAAACTTCTACATCTGGCACAACTCTTTCCTTTGCAATCTCATGGCAAACAAGTTGTGCCGGTGTCCTTCCCCGAAAGCAATTGGGTTCTCATTTTGCTTCACGATTAATTTTATTTTTCACACTTTTTGCCTACACGTCACTGATAAAATATTATCAGACAACATATTATCAAATAGGTAATGTAAAATGATTGGGTATTTCTAATTGAATTTCTAAGTTTGCCCCTACATATGAATTTCTAATTGAATTATTTAGCAACCAAGGAAGCAATAAGCTCAAGTGCAAGACAAGTATATGTGGATATATACCATGTCAAGCCATGATACATTGTAAATAATAAACAAACGCATCTCCGACTAATTGAAACTCTAGGCTTCATGGAGCAAAAGACAACGATGACTTAGAAGTTGTTATAGAAACTCAAGTGCACTTGGCTTGGCTCGAGCTGAATTAGAAAGCAAAGAATTCACCATTTTGACTAGACACGTGGCAATCTTTCAACCTTTAAACTTTCAAGATCTTGTGGTTGTCTGGATAAGTGATTTTGTATGTCAAACATATATGTCCCTAGAACCCGTTAAAGTGTAAAAAATCCTCGGTAAATAGATATAACTTTGAGTTATCAATTAATCAAAAGTTTTGTATGCATGTAATATTTTCTAACAAGCAAACACACCTAACATGCAGAGTTTGGTAAAAAATAAATGAAAAAAATATAAATAAAAATGAAAAATGAAAGGGCAAAAGAACTGCAAATGATGCAACTTTCATCTGAACCATGCATATGGTAATAACTAAACTAGTGCACAGGGAAGCTCATGAACAAGAAATGAGAATCTCTAGTAGCATTGCCGAATCAGATAACAATTTAACAATTCTTTTCAGACTTCCCAAAACATATCAATTGTCTTCCATGACAATAACTTAGGCAGCAAAATGTTGAATGTAAAACAGACATTGGTTAAACCTTTTGGAAAGCTTTGCGGCTTCTTCACATTTAAGTAACTCTGCATACAAGCCATTGATGGCTAACAGTTCCTCACGGGTACCCATTTCAACAAGCTATCCTTCCTCCATCACGGCTATATAGTCAGCATTTCTTATTAGGCTAAGACGTCGAGCTATGATAATAGTTGATTGCCCCAACCTGAGAATATCTAAAGCCTCCTGAACAGCCCCTTCTACTTCAAAGTCAAAGCCACCAGTCACCTCATCAAGAAGAAGAATAGATGTATTTGAAAGCACTACTCTGGCAACAGAAAGTTTAATCTTTTGTTCTTCCGTTAATGCCAACCTAGCTCTGCCCACCTAAAATGCATAAAAATAGAGGAATATTAACAAAAGAATAATTCTTCCATTAATAACTTAATACCAAGCATTAAGATACATGACTTTGCTATGATAATAGTCATTGTTTAAGAGCTCCCCACTCAGAGGTTCTGGGGGTGTTCTTTGCTAGAGTTTTCGAGTTTTTTTGGATTGCACTCTTAAGGAGACAGGAATATCTATAATTCTAGGACTTCACAAGTTGATACTTTGTATATTGTCAAGATGAAAAATGAGTCGTGGGTTGCATCTTTACTTTTCAAATATAGTTATACAAGAATTCAATGAATGCCTTTACTTGCATAATTTTCACCAAGGTTGAAAAAAATTTGAACAGAAGAAAATATCACATATATTCTACCTGTGTTTCATAGCCCTTCTCAAGGGAGCTGATAAATGTAGGTGCATGCATTGTTTTAGCAACTTCCTCGATTTGATCGGGTGTGGCAGATCGTCCGTACGCAATGTTATCTCTAATGCTCAAACTAAGTAAAGCAGGCTCCTGTGTGACCAGTCTTATTTGGCTTCTTAACCATTCAAGTTTAAGACTCTTAATATTCTCACCATCCAGCGGGACTTCTCCGAAAGCGAGGCCAAAATGCATTCAATATCAAGTCTGACAGATGATATAGATGAAACATAACTAAAAATTCATAATAATAAAAATTAAATAAATAAAATATTAAATCAATAAAAGAAAACATGCCAACAGTGTATGAGAAAATGTTCATCCAAATATCCCTAACATAGGATCATAAAACCTCTCCATGAGAGGAATTATACTGCTTTTTCATGAACCATTGTGACCAACAAGTGCTACAAGTTTTTAGCAGGCACAGTCAAGTAAAACCCATTTAAGATGGGAATTTCAGGACGAGAGAGGTATAAAAACTCAAGTGTAGATGAGAACATTAAAAGCAACAGGCCAGCGAGACTTCCAACTCACTCGACATATCTTTTAATATTATTTACACAAGACATCTTCTGACCACTCATTCTCAACTAGATCTTGCACACATTTATAAACAAAAAAAAAGGACACCTAAAATGGAAAATAAAAGGTCAGATCATATGAAATGTTTATAAGAAAATAAAGAAAATTTCACAGCTACTCCATCAAGATATAATAACAATGTACTAAAGAGTCACTCATACAGATGAATCATTTTCTTTTACTCATAAGAATTTCTAAATGCTTGAGGAGAGACTTTATATTATATTTTTCTTGTTATTTTTAACTTTGTCATTATTTTTTTTCGAGTTTTAATTTTCTTGATAACACAAAGACAAACATGCAACCAACTTGAAGTATATGAATGACTAATTCTAGTAAATATGGTCTTGACATTCAAAAGGTAGAAGTTAAGGTTGAGAAAGAATCGTTGCTATGCTTCTGTGTTACCCTTTTCCCCCTATGTGGGAAACTTATTCACCCGTTCTTGTTATTAAACATGAGTGGCTGAGAATCCTATGCACCGATACACCCTGCGCACCATAGCTTTTCTATTGGTATATAATATAAGACTTTGTTTTGAATGAAAATACTCTACTAGTATTGAAGCTATTTTATGAGACGAAGTTTTAAAGTAATACATTGCTAACATTTGTCTATAAAATGCAGAGAGCTCAGAACTAAAGTTGGAGTGTGGAACAAAGTGTGGAACCACCATATTCATCACAAATATGCTTTTACTACCCAAAAGTATAAAAATCATACATAACATACAAATCTTGCTGCTAAAAGCATAAGTGTCACTGTGTCAAAATAGCATTGAGCTGAGATGTCCTTGTTGCCAGCAAGATATGGAGCCTCTTATGGGAATGTAAATTTGCTAATAAAATATGGGATGGCTATTGAAAGAGTTCAAGAATTTGGCAATGCTTCACCAATTTCAACGAGGCATCCTGAACTAAACAAATGAGTCTATTCACTTAACAACTATGAAAAGCAGTTGTCTTCCATTCAATGGTGGTGCTCTGGAAACATAAGAATTCAATTATTTTTTCAGTAAGAAATTAAATGTTCAATTAAGTTTTGCCAGATAATGATTTAATTTCTGCTAATGAGTAGAGTTTTCCTAGTTAAGGGGCATTCCTACAACTTGCTTATATACCGAGTTATAAGTCAAAGCTTCAGTGATATTAGGACAACTAGTAGAGCATCTTGCTCACAAATACTATCGGTGACCTCCAATCCAATGATAAGTTAAGTTTAAACTTTGATGGCGTATTGAGAAAAATTATTGAATTATTGGTTAAGGTATATATTAATTTAAGATTATAATGTAATTTTATATTGGTTATCCAAACAAAAATTAAAAAAATAGTAAACTCGTTCAAGCATCTTAAACATCCAAAGAGAATGATCCTTGTAATATAACCTATTACAAATCCATACTTAAAACAACAGAAACCACCAACAGGCATTTCGAATGTTGTTTCTCTACATTAGTGCAAAGCACATTAAATAAGCTTGATCAATAATAATTACAAATCAACTCACTCAACATATCCTCTATTCTACTATATTCATTTTTTTCGGTGTGAATACACTCATTTGTTAAAGCTTTTCCAAATATTCATTATTTTTATTTAATTATGCATCAAATAGTCGCATTCTAAATAGTCAAAGTTTCGAATAATTAATCAAATTAATACTGAGTAGCCACACCAATTCAGAAAAAAAAAATGAAATCAATTAACCTGAAGAAACACTAAATCACTAAATACTCCATAGTTCTTCCAACCATCCAATAGTTCTACTATCTAAAGAAGAAGAGAAAGAAGAAATTTCTGCATTACTTTACCACACGCGAATCGAAGAGAAAATTCCCACTATAACTTTGTTATTCTCCTTGTATGATTGTCTAAGAAAAGCGGTAAAAAAGATATATCACTCCGGATTATTATTAGCGAAAATAAAAGGAATTAGATATGATATACTCCCACGTCCCACTTCCAAAACTTTGCCCCAAAAAACATGTGTAGCAATACATCTCGCGCACTGAAGAAGCCCCAAAAATGCTAAATCTAATAGGCTATTTTTTTTTTATTGAAAGTGATATACCCTATTTACCCTTTTTTGTAAACTTATTCTACTGGTTGCCATTTTGCAGAATGAGTGGACAAGAATATCATAAAACTGGGGTAAAAACCCTGATTCCAGTCTTTATTAGCTTAAAACCCATTGACTTTTTGAATTACGGCTAAAGCCCACCCCTTTTTTTTAGTTGTGAATTAAAAGTTTTCGCACGTTAAAATTATGGAATAAGGTCATTGATCCAATTAGATCACCTCCTTTAATTTCTTCTAATACCAAATTTACCATTTTCTTCTCTATTTAGTTCTTATTGTAGCTTGTTTTCGAAAAATCGCTCTTTTATTGAGTTTGAGATCGTGATATGTGATTTCGTCAATTGAAAATGTTTGGATAACATAAATTTGTTATCCATGTTTGGGTAATGGAGAAAGGAATCACTAGTGGCTTAGCAAGAAAAAGGTTAGATTTTTATGATGTTGGGTTTTTGATTTAATGTGTAAATGAGAATTGGTGTTCTTCATTTTTGAGTTTTAAGCTTGGTTTTGTTAAGGTATAGTGTACATTTGGCTTTGTTAAGCTTCAAATACTTAAAGAAATGAAAATTTTCTTGTTTGTTTTGATGTGAAACAGATCTAGATAGAAATGTCAAAGATGCAAAAGCTCTTATTGCAACACAAGATCAATTAGAGATGGTTACTGATTACCTAATCTTATTGATGCAAAGACTTGCACTTTAAGCTATATATGAAATAGCATTGGAACTCAATTCTAGAACACTTCTTTCAATTTAAGGAAGTGGCTAATATGCTCCATGAAATCGTTATTAGCTTTAAAATGGTGTATGATGAAGAATTTACTTCTTTAGACAATAGTAGTTAACAAGAGATTTCGAGAGAAAGAGTGAAGCTTCTTTCTTAAAATTCTTCGTCAACCAATTCATCTGATAGACAGTCTCCACTCAAATGCTTTTTTGTTTTTGATATGAAGAAAAAGTTATGGTTGGGCTTTGTAAACAATATGATAAATAAGGTCAATGTGGGAAAATTATTCATCTCAATTTCTTTAGTAATTGTGATTTATGTGGATTGATTTGGAGGATTATTGGAATAAATGGTATCTCACTATCCCTATGCAATGCATGTATTTGGTATTGGGTGAAGCTTGTTGCTATCTTGGATTAATAGAAGACACAATGGTTCTCCTACAAATAGTAAGCCGCTACAGTTCGAAGAGAAATCATATGATGTTATGAGGATATCTTTACCTTGTCTAATGCCACTTTGTGCAATGACATGAATAACACCATGCTGCCTCCCTCCGAGGCTGCATCAAGTTTCAAAGGGGTATTATACCGAGACATTGTTTGTATTTGTGATTCTTCTGAGCATTGGATTGTGAGTTGTTGTTGTCTTTTTTTTTTCCGACAAACCGTAGTTTTACAAAGGATCCATAAGCTAAAAATGGAAGAGCACTCATTAAATGAGAGAGTGATGGTTCGAGTCCATCTGGATCCAATTCTAACACCTTTGCATACATGCTTTGATATTTCTTTCACTCGCGATGTTATTCATTCAATTGATTTGATGAATAGAACATGTACTTGTAACTATTGGCGTATTGATAATTTCCTTTGCATACATGCTATCGCCTGTATTGGTAGTAAGGGTGATTCCTTTTATGGCTACATTGATGAAGGATATACGGTGATCGCGTTCAGGCAATGCTACTCACATTCTATCAAGCCAGTTCCGAATGGTTCTATGCTAAGACGCATGCCTTATTCTCCTGCGGTTTATCCGTGTAGTCCAAAGATTGGTCCTGGTAGACCCAATAAGAAAAGAATTGAAAGCACCGGTGTGATTCGTTAGTCTATGATTAGTTTTGATGTTCTCGACAAACCATATGTTTTTAGTTGTCTTAATTGGGATTTTTAAGTTTAGTCTTTTGACATTTATTAATGAGAAATTGATATTCATTGTATACTTTTATGGAATGTTGATACTCATTTGAGATTATTCGCTAGTCGGTTTGTTTTATTTTTCATTTGTTATAATGAAATTTATAGTCTGTAAAATTATTCATGTTGCAGGCGTAATTGTGATGCAACATTCATGTTGCGATCGTTGCGATCAGATTGAGAGTGCAACATTCATGTCTAGCTTGTAATTGATAGTGCAACATTCATGTTACTGATCGTAATTGAGAGTGAAACATTCATGTTGCAGTTGTAATTGAGAGTGCAACATTTATGTTTCAGTCTGTTGTAATCGTAATTAAGAGTGCAACATTCATATTGCAGTTGTAATTGAGAGTGAAACATTCATATTGCATGCAGTCGTAATGCGTGAGACTTACTGAACCTATCTCTTTTAAATGAGACTTCTCCATTTTACAGGTGTCATGCTATGTACTACAACTACATAGTTTGATGTTTCCTTTTAAACTTGGTGTTTTTGTCTTTGGAATCATGTACTCATAATGTAGACAAAGCTAAACCCATTTATTAGAAACTTGGAATTTAGGAAGCAATTGGCTAATGAGGTATTCAACGTCTACTAATACAAATTGTAGGGATTATAGGTCATCCTATATAGGGTCTGAACTTTACTACATATTCATAACAACAATCACAATTCACAAGAATGAACCTAAACACAAAATGGGATTTATGAAGTACCAAATTCTCAAGAAATGACGAAACAGAAGCCTCAGTACCACAACCTTTCATCTCTAAGAACTGAATGAACCCTAAACATTGGCCCAAACTGAATTCCATAAAATTTAGGCATAAAAAAGTAACCAAACTTTACAATTATGCTAACATTTTCTTAACTGACATCATTCCAATTCAAGATCCACAACCATCATCATTTATAACTATCTCAGATTTGAACTAGGTAAAACGAACGAAGAAATCAACCAAAATAGAGAACACCATAAACCCTAATTTCATTCACAAAAGATCTAACTCTGATTCATAGGTTCCAAATCAACTATATATTACATCGACACCACTAACATTGAAACATTCTAATACTAAATACTAAAGAAACATTGAAACATTGAAACATTGAAACAAACAAACCACTAAACAAATATCTTCAAGAACTAGTAAATTTGGTAACCGCCTTGGTGCCTTTAGAAACAACATGCTTAGCCAATTCACCAAGAAGAACAAGACGAACAGCAGTCTGAATCTCTCGAGAATTTTTCATAAAATGTGTAGACAGAGGACACTTCGGCCACCCGAATAACTACGATGCTAGCTAGCTAACAACAAGACCAAAATAACTACGAGTTAACAGTGCAACATTCATGTTGTATTAATGTTTCGGCACCCAACAATATCTTTTCTTTGCCTTTCGTTTTTGGGTTTTTGCTCGTTAAGGCGGTAGTTGCATCTTTAGTTTGTTTCGGAAGGTTCAGTTTAGATTTAGCGGCCTTCCCTTGTTGCGTAACCTGAAAGAAAACTAATGAATTAGTAGCTTGTTTCAACCAATTACGACTGCAACATTCATCATTCAATGTTGCAGTGTGCTTTTTTTACTGCAACATAGATGTTTTAGTGGAAAACATGCCTCAAAATTCAAACAAACATCACCAATTTAAACCTCAAACAACACTCATGTTGCATTCGACCCAAAATACTCATATTAAAGTGGGATTCGACAATGCAATATCCATGTTGCATTGGGATTTGATGATTCGCAACATCCATATTGCAGTGGTCAGTGACAGTGCAAATGAAAATCCAAGTATATTCGATGCAACACTCATGTTGTAGGGAATACATTCAACACACTTTAACCAATTGTTCATAAAATGAAAATCCTAATATATCAAAATTGTGAAACTATCAATGAAATTTGGTATCTAACATTTTTGCCCTCTTGTTTTTTTTTTTTTTGTAGTAGATCTTGTGTTTGCTTGCTTGGCATTATCGTTTGAATCTTTTTTTTTTTTCTTCATTAGGGTTATTCATTTTGAAATTTGGGTTTAATTTGGGGAACTAGGGTTTTGAAATTTGGGTTTAATTTGGGGAACTAGGGTTTTGAAATTTGGGTTTAATTTGGGGAACTAGGGTTAGGGTTTCGAAATTTGGGTTTAATTTGGAGAACTAGAGTTTCAAAATTTACTTATGTTGTTGATTGCAACATGAATGTTGCATAATTGTCTAGTTTTGATTTTTGTTTAAAGGATAATTGTGTAATATTGCCAACAAATGGACCGGATGGGCTTTTGATATAATTAGAAAAAGTTGTGTCTTTTTTACGTAATTAAATTGGAACACTAGGCTTTAAGCCCATTCTCTACAAGAATATTGCGTATCCGATGCATCTCGCGCACGCATAGATTTAGCGTAAACCCTTAAATCTTTTCCCCTAAACCCATTATTTATTTATTTACACAATTATTTTTCCACACCAAATAATGGCGTTGGTTGTTCAAGACAGATTGCAGTTCACAAAAGAACCTTATATCGAAGACGTTGGTCCACAGTTAAAATGTAAAAAGTAAAATTTAACTTTATAATTTTTGTATTGTATTGTGTTTTTATTATTATTATTTAATTGTTGTTGTTTTATGTATATGTGTATTGGGCAGTAAGAGTGTGAATTTCTCAATGTTCTCTGGAGATGAAATGAGGAAAGCAGCTGAATGCCAAGTTTTTTCAAGTGCTTTATATGATGAGTTTCGAAAACCAAAAAATAACGGTTTACTTGATTCTAGAATGGGTCCTGCTAATAAGGCTGGTACATGTTCAACATGCCATGGGAATTTTACATCATGTCCTGGCCACTTTGGATATTTGAGCCTTTCACTCCCTGTATACAATGTTGGATACTTTGCTTCTATTATAAACATTTTGAAGTGCATTTGTAAGGTATGGTTTTTCTGTTCTTTTGCCCCATGTGTTTTTTTTTTTTTTTTTTTATTCATTTGATGCTTACTGTTTTTTTTATAACAACATGCAGTCTTGTGCGCGAATACTTCTTACAGAGAACGAACGTAGAGATTATTTGAAAAAAATGCGGAATCCAAGAATGGAGGCTTTGCAGAAGAATGGATTAGCAAAGCAAGTCTTGAAAAAGTGTAAACCGGCTTGCTCCCGTTGTGGATATGTGAATGGTATGCTTTCGATATCTGTGTTGCATTTTGCTCTTATAAAGTTGCATTGTGCGCAGTGGCTTCTCATTCATTGTGTTAAAAATATGTGCTGTTGTTTTTTGTAATTACTATTCTTTACTTGCTGGATCACTAAGAATGAAATAGCAGCTTCTATTTTAGAAAAATTTACTATATGCTAGTGGCTATGCTAAGGCTGCGATTTGTTGTGCTCTTTACTTTTCACATGAGGTTTTAATACAACTTAAGAAGATGTGCTTGGTTTGTGTAATTTTGAATTTATTGGGTTTTTGTTTTTGTGTGTGAAAGGATCTTTCCTTCTACATCTTTCTATGGTGTCTCTTCTGCACAAAACGGAGCAAAGCCAAAAGAATTGTATAAGGAAACATTGCAATCCAGAATTTTTTGTTTATTATCTTCCTCCATCTGTCCCTCTTTCTAATGGTTGGAAACAATGAATTCAGAGATCTTTGCACACGTTCATCCCCTTTCTCTGGTTCCCATTTGTCTCTCCTCTCTGCCTATGCATATATTCCAAAACCCGTTTTCAATATTTAAATTGGTGACACTGATTTCATGTTCATGGTGATACTATACTTCATCGACGAAATCAATTGAGTGGTTGAAGAATGAAGAAGAAGTTGATGGGGTTTCTGAGAAGGTTGTGGCAGTTAGGTTTCTGGATCAAACTGGAGTGGTTTTTGTTTGGTCGTGAAAAAAGCAAAAGTGGCATTTCAATTATATTGATCAACAAATGAGTTTTACATCTGTTGGTCATAATTTTAAATTCCACTCCTTAGTATGTTTTGAAACCAGGCTTATCCTCTATGATATATTACATAGTTTTTTGAGTGTAAATTTGTAGAGGGTTGAGTCGAAAAGAGGTAAGAAGAAGCTGCATTTAGGTGGTTCTTTAGGCAATGCCAATCAGTCTGCAGCTCTGTTGCGTTGCATTCTTCAAGCTTCTGCTAAAATCTAGAAATATAATCTTTCCAGTTGATTTCTCAAGTCACTTATGTAATTTTTTGTTTGGGTTGGTCCAGGGTATTGTCTCGTTGCTGTTACTAATCAGAATTGCCTTGCCCTGAGAGAATCTTATGCTATCTCACCCTGTTGGGTCCTTTTCCGTAGCATAGCTCTAGTTTGATTGTGTTGCTTGTAGTTCTCAGCACTGAGTTGCTAGTCCAGTTGTCCCCTAGGCTGTATCTGTATACGAACATTGGGCATCACCTTCAGTTTCTTAAAATCACCTTCAGTTTCTTTAAATCCCATAACCTGCTCAGTATCTTCTTGCTCCCATCACTGTTAATCTTCACTTCGTCCTGTTCGGGTGGTTGCATGCACACTTTATGAGCTGCTCCTGTTGAAGATGTATGTTGTGTCCTACGCTTTCTGTGATGCTTCTTGTTTTGTGAGTGTCTTTAAGAGTGTCAATTTTGCATTGTAGATTTCATTTTTATATGTTTCTTCAGCCATATCAGTAGTTGGCCGTCATCCTTTGAACCGTTTTTAGATCGCCTGTTGTTGTTCCTTTTGGTTCATAGCCAATACAATGTATTTTTAGTAGAATATTCTTTGATTGATTGATTCTACATCTATTGATTATGCACTCCAGTCATGGTCAGTTGGTAGCACAGTTCTCTGAATTTTTATCCATTGTATCATTCTGTTCTGTACCTTCTAAGTGTATTAATGTTCAAAGGATAGGTGGATTGTATTTTCTACTGTCACATGAGAACACCTTGAGTTTTGCATGGTCATTATTGTACCAGCTTATCAAGTGTTACTAGGGCCCCCACACACTTTACCCTCAAGGAATTTCACTCATTATTATGTAATAAATAGTTGTGGAAATAAAAGGTTACACTCAGTTTATAGGTTTGATGTCCCACCCTATATTGATGCTTTTCCAGTTTTTCTTGTCATAGGCTTGATATTTTGATGCTTAGAAAAGCAGCTTAACCAGCCTAAAAATTTGGGCTGCCATGCTCTTTTATTTGTAAAGTCACATGGGACTTAGTACTTACACTTCCTGTTTAGATATAATTTTCTTTTAGTTTGTGATTTACTAACATTGCCATTGTAATGTAGGGATGGTGAAAAAAAAAGAAAACTCTGTGTTGCGTATCATTCATTATTGGAAAGCTGCAAATACTGCCGAAGAATTTCTCGACCCTGTCAGAGTTCTTGCTCTTTTTAAAAAGATGTTGGATGAGGTAGATTCTTTGAAACCCTGGAATTAATTGTTTTTCTCAAAAGTGAAGAATAAATATGTAATACGTTGGGCAAACATTCTCTTTGTTGTACAGTCTATTCTTAAATAACATTCCTTCTTTTTGTTGGGTTACAGGACTGTGAAGTGCTATATCTTTCAGATAGGCCTGAGAAACTCATCATAACAGATATGCCAGTGCCACCTATACCAATCCGTCCTTCCGTCATTATGGATGGTGGACAAAATAGGTTGTTTCAATGTTAATATCTCGTGTTATTATGTCTCCTAAATATGTTATTTGGTCAAAAAATTAGCATCTATTGATTAAAAGGAAGAAGTATACAGGATAAGGTCTATTAATAAAAAGAGAATAAACAGCAAGAAGGAAGAATATACTAGAACAATCTACATGTATCTGTATTTTTTAGTAAAAGAGAGAAGTCTTCTGGAAGACTCTCTCTCTCCTAGTGGCACAAAGTTTATAAATGTGGAAGTGCCACACAAGCTCACTATAATTATTCCCAGCTAGTGAAGACCAAAGTCGCAAATGTCAAGCCATCGATCTCCGTAGTTTGTTGATACTGGAATATAGTTCTTTTCATTTTCCAATTTTCTGCTGGATGTTACTAGATCTCCCATTCTCACTTTTTCTAAACATAGTTGTTAGCAGTATAGTTCTAAATATATAATTCATAAAAGTGTATGTGGTTCTGTTCTTGCAGTAATGAGAATGACGTGACATCTAAATTAAGAACGATTATTCAAGCTAATGCGAGCCTTAGGAATGATTTACAGTGTACGGGCTCCACATCCAAATGTTTGGTATATCCGAGGAACTCTTTTCCTTTTCCCTTTTTTAAATGTTGATTAATTTTAGTGTTTAATATATTAATTAATTGAACGTTTATGACATTTCTTAAAGAATGTTCAGATATTAAATTTAAAGGAAAATATATCGAACAATTAACACAAAAGTGAAATATATTTCATCTTCTTTTTAACTATGGCGGTATTTGTTTGAATTGCAAATTTGGAAACTTATCCATGGAGAAATATAAGCAGAACGGGCTGGCATGGTTAGAGTCAATGTGATATTATCTAGGATTCTACACCCTCAGTTTCAGTTCCAATTGGTTTAGTTGGTATTTTGGGATTATTTTTAGGGTTTAGTTAGTTTCGGGTTTAGAGAGTTCTAATCGAATTAGAAGTTGTGTCAAGTAGTTTTCCTATTTAAGGAGTTGTAGGCCTTTGTTATTTTTTTGGATTAAATTGAATATTGGGTTTTAGTTTTCTTGAGAATGTGTTGCATTCGTTCTTTGCAACTGCGAGTGCATCAATTTGGTATCAAGAGCTAGGGTTCAAGGCTTCAACGCCATTGAAGTTCTGGTATTGAGAGAAAAAGAATTGCTTCCGCAAGTCCAACTCATTTCACCAATCCATCATGGTTTTACCATTTTAGACTTTCAACCATTGCAACTTCCACCAGAAAATTAGAAAATTAGGAGAGAAGAAGAAGAAAGGAACTTAAGTCGCAAAAAACAAAAGAAAAAAAAAAAATGAAAAATCAGAAAAGACAATGTCACCACTACCATCTTTTTAACCCCACAGTGAGTGATAGTTCTTTCGTTTATTTATTTATTTTTCTCCCTTCTAGTCTCCGTATTCTACACCACACTTACTGTTCCCTCATAATCTCTCCAATTAGTTTCTCATTGTCATTGGTGTTTATCTCATAAATATACAACCAGTTAACACGTTTAAATCCACCAAGCCAAGTCCAGCCCAGTAATTAGTTCAGTCAGTACTTTAGCATCCCACGTTCTAGAATTCCAGTATTAAATTTCAGTTATCCCATTAGTTATAATTTTAGCATCCCATTAGAATTCCACGTAGGCCCAGTTTATATAATTAGTTATAAGCCAATACCAGTCCTCCAGACGAGTCCATAGATACCTAGTTCAGTCCATTAGTTTTTATTCTAAACAGATCACCCAATCCAAACAATTCATTAAACATTCTCAGCCCGTAAATCAGATTACAATCATAGGCTCATGTTTTTCAGTATTATTTAGTACAAGATCAGTCCATTCTTTTTTCCAGTCCAATTGAAAGAAAAAGTTCTTATCGCTACTACAATCATGGAACCTAACTTGTAGTTTGAAGCATTAGAGTGTGCATGATATAACGAAAAAGATATCTGGTTATGATGAGAAGTTTATTGCTTTGGATGATTATTATTTTTTTGCTCGGTATAGTTGAAATCTCATTAAAAGTGAAAAGAAAGTAAGCCGAGAAAGCCTACCATTACAAAGAAACAAATTCAAACGAAAAACATAGCCACAGGAGGCTAACCCGATGAAAGTAGATTGGCGATTTCTCTTGATACACGTTTTACCGAATAGCAAAATTTGTTGGTAAGTAGGAACGACTGTCATAGATAATTCACTTCCTTCAATTTCATTGCATCGTCCTCCACTGAATGAGTGTGAATTCAAGCCTAAAATTGATATTCCAGAGCTTACAAGGTATACTGGAACTTGAGGTGTGTTTTGGATGGATTGCCACAATTGAGAATGTGTTTGCATATCAATATATGTCGGATGATCGGGAAGTTGTTCAGGTTACTGCTAGACTTTGAGGTTTTTATTTGATTTGGTGGACAATTTCTTTAACAACGACAACATCAGAATTTGGGTCAAGTCATTATATGGGCACACATGAAAGAAGCTTTGGTTACTAAATTTGTGCCTATTAATTATGTTCTGCAATTGTATGAGAAGTTGCAAGATTTGAAACAGGAGTTCAAGTCTGTGCAAGAGTATATCGAGTTGTTTTACTATCTACAATCACGATGCACCTTCCAAAGGGTGGGGAAGTCCGCATCTGACATCATTTACATGGTCTTTTAGTAGAGACATTCGCTATGATTTCGTCCATGTTCGGGATAATACATTGGAGGAAACTTATAGATCTGCATGTCGGTCTGAGAAGAAAATGAGCTATCTTTCCTCCATGCCATGTTTGAGAGGCCAGTCCCACAATTTTTAAGAAAATTATTAAATACTATACTTGTGGCCTATAGGGTCATGTTCAGGTGAACTATCCTAAGAAGCCAGTTTTGACTATTGTTACATAGACACCTCAAGAGGAACCACTAGAAGACAAATATGAGGGAATTATTATTCCTGCATACAAAGGATTCCCTATGCTTATGACATATGTGTCGTCTATTACGCAATCAACACGTGGTAATGCATTTCGACAAAGTGCTAAATTATATAATCCACTGGTTTCTATGACATGTCCAGCTCATGTGGTTTGGTTAATGGTAGTAACATTTCTCTAATTTCACGTTGCATGACTGTCACACTTGGCGTGACTACTATGGTATACCACCGACCGTATAAGGTGCATTCTCTATGAGTTAGGTGAGTTTTAGGAGTTGATAGAGATTGTTTGAATCGGTGTTCGTATTGGAGCTTTCAGTGATTTTGTTCTTTGACATGTGAATAGTCTTGATTCAAGTGACTTGGTTTTGGGTAGCACTTGGCAGCATAGTGTCTGAGCTGTTTGTCGTGCATGGAGCAGACTTATTGCTTGGTGGTCAACATGTCTTGACATTGGGTAGTTAGCCTCTGCATAAGATGCCATCTCATAAGATTGTGCCTGCTATGGTTGGAGCGAAACAAGAGACACTTTGAGGGAGTTGAGGCATCTTTGGAAGAGGTCTTTATGGTCATTAACGACTTTCTATTTTTTTGTTCTAAGGCGCATGAGGAGACCCAAGACATTCCTTTTGAGTACTTTGTGTGTAGATGGGAGTCATTCATGTTCTTATTCCGATGCTTTTTCTTTCTTTGTAGTAGGTTTCGAGGTGTGGAACCTAGGGAATGATCTTTTTCGTTTTTTAAGTTTTTCTTTTTTGTTACTTGTAGTTTTGATATCTCATGCTTTTTGTAATTGTTTTTCCTTTATCAATATATATATCGTAATTCTACCGATAAAAGAAATAAGATTGTGCTTGCTAAGTATGAAAGAATGCTTACCTCCCCCCTCATCGTCATGCTGATTGGAGATCCATTTTTTAACTCATTGGGGGTTGATGATCTAGGATTTTACACCCTTAGTTTAAGTTCCAATTGGTTTTTATATGGTTATCAAAAGGTTTAGCATATGGTTATTTTAGGGTTTTCATCAATTTCGAATTTAGATACTTCTAATCGTTTTATACGTTGTGTCAATTAGTTATCCTGTATAGTTTCAATTTGTTTCTACATGGTTAGGGCTTAGGGATTATTAGAATAAGGTTTAGTTGATATTTTGGGATTATTTAGCATAGGGTTATTCTAGGATTTTCTTTGATTTTGAATTTGAAAGCTTCTCAGTTCTAATCGAATTAGAAATTGTGTCGAGAGTTTTCCTATTTGAGTTGTAGGACTGTGGCCAAGTTAGTTTTCAGATTAAGTTGAATATTGCTTTTGCATCACAAGGAATTAGTTGGTCTTTCCACTACAAAAATTCCTATAAAAAGGATGGAAATAAGACATATATTAGAGGGGTTAACTAGGAGTTCACATGGAGCTTAGAAATCCCTTAGGCGAGGTTGGCACCCCTTAGGCCACTCACTGCTTTCCATCCCACCGCTTACGCAGAAGAGCCTCCTTAGAAGGCACTAAGAAACCATACTGCACCAACAAGTATTGATTGGAATAGAGTCCAACTGAGATGAAGTCTTGGAATCTTGAATCTTGATGCGAGATATACTCTTAAGGTCATTGTGTTTGCATATGATTTTTCTTATTGTAAATGTACAATGCATATATTGCTCATATAGAAGCAAATGCAGGGAGATCTTTATGTGGCTATTCATATTCACTTTGTCTAATATCTAATAATGTGTTTCCAGCCCTCAAGTTGCTACTGTTGTAATCCTGTTATAATTGTTCAATTGATAATTAGAGTGTATGTTCTTACCTCTTAAAGAACACCAGATTCTTTTCTTCTCTCTTTTATTATCAATACCTTGTTCTAGGAGGATTATTTATGATTATTGAAATTATATAGGCTTTCTTCATCTGTTTATTTCTAAGTTTCATTGACACGGATGTGTGTCCGTATCCGACAAGGATACGAAGTGTTTGACACGGTGAAATATCAAAAATTGAGGTGTATGACATACAAAATGTGTCTGTTGTGTCCGACACGGACTCATGGATACATATCTGGCATGGGTTTATCTAAAATATGGCGTGTCCCTGTAACATATGTCTATTTCCATTCAATTCATGCATGCTGTTGAAAATTCCCAAATTCTGTTTTTCTACCCGCCGTCCTTTTTCTTTCCCTCTGCAAATGCATTTATCCCAGTCAGACCACGTTATGTGCAATGTGGATTTTGAAAATCGTCTTGGCTTAGTTGAGGTGGTACTCTGTTTTAGAAGCCTCTTGGCTGAAATACACCTTTTTTTGCGGGGAAGGTGGTTTGGTGATACTGTCTGTTAAAGTTCTAAGACAACATCTCCCAAGGGGATTTAAGGATTGGGCTGCAGGATGCTACTTTCGTTGTGTGCGGATGGTCCACTGGGGGTTTGGGGGCAGTGTCCCCGACCTGAATATTTTAGGAAGTTTCTATTATTGTAAACTCTTATTTTTCATATATATTTTGAAGTGATACAAGGCCAAAACTAATAAGGCCGTATCCTCATTCTCTTTCCTCTCCAAACTTCCTCTCCACTAACAACAATACAATTTTACTCTATCAATACTCATTTAAGCTACTGTTGTTTCATGTAGTCATTAACAGTTTAGTAAGTGTCATGTTGGTGATTTGTCTTATTTCCCCATCTTTTTTAGGAGCTCTGCACTCTGGTATCATATTCTTCCCCAATAGATAGTGCCTTGACTGCTAGTAGTGTAGCAGCTTATATGTGGGTATTGTTTTGCTGCTCACAGGGGTGAAGTTTAAGTTCACCAGCAAAAAATAAAACAGCAAGTATTTTTTGACTGCACGACTGATTGGGCTTCCTTATTATCACGACTGCTACATATGTATCACCTCCCTGGTCTCTTCTTGAAGCACTTACCTTGGGTTATGGCCGCTTAATGTTTAAATTGAGTTCTTGCATTGGAGGATAGCTTATAGAATTTATTAACTATCTTTGGACTTTTACTCTACAATATAGGATGCATCTCAACTTGGTGCTTTGATGTCTTTTACTCTTTCCACATTTTATGGGTTCTACGCAATTGTAGAATGCTTATGCATATGTTGTTTTAAATTCTGTTCAAACTCAGGCGGACTGGGAGCTGCTTCAGATTGAGGTTGCACAATATATAAATAGTGATGTACGGGGTGTGCCTGCAAGTATGCAGCCATCTAGGCCTTTGCAAGGGTTTGTTCAGCGTCTCAAAGGGAAGCAGGGACGTTTTCGTGGAAATTTATCTGGCAAGCGTGTTGAATATACTGGCAGGACCGTTATCTCCCCTGATCCTAATCTCAAAATTACAGAGGTCAACAACTGTTGGGGTAGCTTCAATCATTACTAATTTCTCTTCCCTTTCAATTTTTAACTTAAAACCTTTTCTGGCATGTCAGGTGGCAATCCCCATCTTAATGGCTCAGATCTTAACATATCCTGAACGAGTTTCCCATCACAATTTAGAAAAGTTGAGGCAATGTAAAGTAATGGACCTCAAAAATATCCTGGAGCAAATTTTATCAGATATCCTGATGGTACTTTGATGTGAGTTACTATTGCCATTTCAGTTATCTTTCCTCTTATTGTCAATCTGTTTACTTTTGTAACAGTGAAATTTCTGTACTATCTTTGCAGGCATTTAAAATATTCTGCTAGGAAACGTGCTGCTGATGAATTAAAATATGGTCATATTGTAGAACGCCACCTGGAAGATGGTGATATTGTTCTTTTTAATCGACAGCCAAGCTTGCATCGGATGTCGATCATGTCCCATAGAGTAATTGCATCAATTCATTGTGTCCAACTTCTTTGATGTCCATTAAGGTTGCCTTATGTTTTTAGTATTTACTTGTAGGCAAGGGTAATGCCTTGGAGAACATTGAGATTCAATGAATCTGTGTGTAATCCTTACAATGCTGACTTTGATGGAGATGAGATGAACATGCATGTTCCTCAGACAGAAGAAGCTCGAACCGAGGCTCTCACACTGATGGGGGTAAGTACAGGAGATTTTTACTTGCTATGTTGTACTGTTTACGTATTAGGTTTTTCTGTTTGGCAAACTCCTTTTGCTGTATATCAAGCAAACGGAAAATATTTCAATTTAATTTGTCATAATCTAGCTAATAATGTAATATTTTTAAGAGCTTTTTATCTAGTTGACTCCTACACAATAACTTATCAAAGCAAGTTCTTTTACTTGTAGCCTAATTAGTTAAATCAAAATTACTGAAAACAATCTTGATTCAAATTGGACTAATTGAATAAGGACTTGAGAAGTTTTTATTTGTTTTAATATAGTTGCTCCTCGTGTCAATAGACTATTGGTTTGCTTTGTTGTCAATATGTAAGGACTTGTAATAGATTAGAGGTTGGTTGTTTTTGGATTAATAAAAAGTATTAAAGCGGAGGCTTATAGGGATTATTCCCCTTTCCTTAGTTGTAATTTAGAGTTCTATCTATTAAATTGATGTTGGATTTTCTAATCAAAGCGTCCGGGTATTAGATCACATCAAAGTTGGTATCACATCAGTTCTTTCTTGGGTTAGAAAGAAAGAAGATGAAGAGTTTGGGTTTCTTGAATGCTTCGTCTGTCAGGCGTCAACTGGTTCGAGAAGGGTTTTGTCAGATTGTAGGGTATTGTGTCAAAACAATCTGTTTCGTAGAAGCTAGCACAAATTTCAAGCATCTACACAAAGGTAGCAGATCAATCGGTTTGTTGTATGTCAAAAGAAACAAAATAAAATTGCATCACTGTTCATCACCCACTACTCACCGTGTTAACGTTTAACAGAAAAAATGCCTCCAAGAAACACCAAGCATAGGGTTGATTTTCGCAAACTTAGTGAACATTTTTGGAAAATTAGTGAAGGTTTGTTGAATGGTAGAGACATAATGTCCCAAAACTCGATTTTGATTGAAGAAATTTTGTGTTTCCTTGAGGATGGCACAAAATTAATCCCATCTACAATTCAAAACATCCATGACGAGGTAAACTTTCCTAGTGCTGCTAAACATTGTTTGGATTGATGAATTATTTGATTGTACTGAGGACGATATTTTTGTTGATTGCAATTGTCATTTCGTTTTTTATGAGTTTCTTGTGGATGATACTATGGTTTTTGGTTCAAGTTCTCCAAGTTATGATGAGTATATGGAGGAAGATAATGTTTTTTTTCTCCAAATTCTGCGCCTATTTTTGGTATGCGTGTTGATGCATTTAGCTAACTAAACCCTTGATTTTAGTCCGATATTGGTCTATGTATTATTAGGGACTTTTAGAAGCATGTTTGATTGCTTTGGTGTCGGATTACATAGAACGAGGGGAATAAATAGTTGAGTGGAATGTGACTTTAAGAAGAGATTGAAATGATTGGGAACTTGAATCCTATGCATCATTTTTGGCTAGCATTTATAAAGAGGGGGAGTAGTTTGGTGAGGTGGATAACAAAGAGGAGTTCTTGGTGCGGTCGTTCTATCATGTGTTGGCTAAAGAGTATGCTTTGCACTACCTAGTCCCATATAGCCTAAAGAACCAAAGTCTCTTTGCAAAGAACTTTATAAAGTCGTTAGCTTGGCTAGGAATACTTACTGCATGCCCTTTGGGCCTACAAATTAGTGTGAGAGCAGACCTTTTATTAATTGTGCAAGTGGTCAGTTTAAAATATGCATTGGCTTATAGTTGGACATCTATAAACTTGAAACTTTTTAGACTTGATGGTTTGCAACCGAACCATTTTTAATGGTTTGTTAGTATCAAGTTCTCTCCAAGCTACTGTTCTGTTTTGGTTTGAAAATTTGGAAACCGACCCAAACAGTTCGTTCCATGAATCAAGTAGAAATTTACCGAAACCGAATCATGGACACCCCTAGAGGAGACACCTGGTGAATATGAAGGTGAAGAAATTGTTGAAAATGCAGTATTAGGTGCCTTGCCACAAGAACAGTAACCCATTTGGGATGTATATTCTTAGTGTTGCTCCACAAGGTCATATGAAAAAATTGATTTTTTTTTGTTGCCTAAGAT
The DNA here is from genome assembly GCF_015680905.1 of Coptis chinensis. Taxonomy (NCBI): domain Eukaryota; kingdom Viridiplantae; phylum Streptophyta; class Magnoliopsida; order Ranunculales; family Ranunculaceae; genus Coptis; species Coptis chinensis. The sequence continues at coordinate 63,005,037 of NC_141461.1, forward strand.
CGATTAGGTTGATGGTAGCAGTCAGTGTGGTCAGCACCAATTGTGGTTCATCCTGCCGTCCCCCCAATTACATAGGTATCCGATTCTGAATAGAGATGTGCTGCCCCCCTCTGGATGTGACTAGAAAACCAGATGCTGAAAAGAATCTCTTGGTTCGAAGTAGTATTTTTTTATGTAAATATTTTCTAGATTGCCTGCGACTTCCTATTCTTACAGTCCCAATTTAATATAGTAATGTTTTACAGTTTTGTTTAAAGAATGTACTTGCTTTTATATAGGGGAGGGATAATGCCACTTCCTTAGAGTCGCTCCATTTGAAAAGCTGACATACACCATTTGAAAGTGGAGATCATCCTCTCAAACAATTGTCTCAATGGAATACGTCTAACTGTGTGAAAAGAGACAAATAGTGTAGCAAAATAGAAAAATCTTGTATCGTTTAGGTATATCCGGAAATATATGGACTACTTTTAGTATGATTAGACGAATTAGCTGAATATTGTGAGAATTTATAGAGATATGTATGGTAAGGACATTATGACACAGTAAACTACGTGTTTGTTGGCCGCACATGGAGAAGAGTTAGGAGCTGACTTTTTGTGAGGATATCCTCATGATGATGAAGATCATCTGATGCATGAGCATGGAAGTGTATTTAATTAGTAGTTTAATTAAATTAGTAAGAGGTTATTAGAGTCTCCTATTTGTTTTAGAACTAGGTAACTTAGTACTTTCTATTTTGGTTTCCAATTAGAATTAGGAACAAGGTTTATATTATATAAAGGCATCTAGGCCTTCATTGTTAGTTGGCTGTTATTGAATATTATTTCTTTCTTCTTGTTGAAGGTTTAAACCCTAGTTTTAGGTGTTTGTTCTATTAATCATAATTGATGTTTATCGTCTTCCGCCAACAAGATACATCATCATCCTTGGAAATCAGCCCATTTGAAAATGTTTAGCCTTGTCAAGAGAATTTTGCAAAGTGAATAATTGTGAACCATTGGTTAAAACGTAAACATAAATACAACTTTGGCAAGCTATACACGTCTAAATGGGCTAATTTTTTGTGAGGATGTTCTTCATGATGTGCGGAACATATCCATATCCATAGAAAATCAGACCTTAGCTTATCACTATGTGCGCCTGTCTTTTGAGTTGTCGCGTATCCTTCCCTATATAAGGGGCAGGATACCTAGCCTACCAAATATCCATCCCGACCCAAAAGTGGACTAATGCAAGCAATGAAGGGATCATTTTTTGTGTATATGGTCTCCCCACTGGAGATTATTCATACAAAGAATCAACTCATTTGAATATTTCCATCCTTGTAAAAAAATGTTGCAAAGATGAAACATTATACACTGTTAGCGAAATCATAAAATTTGACCACTTCTTTTGCCGCGATTAGAAATATTTGAATGAGCTGATTTTGCGCATCGGAATTTTGCTTGTAGCTATTAGGTGTGTATGTGTGACTGTGTGCACGAGCTTTTTCAATCTGCCTACACTATTAAGTTCTTGTTATTGTTCCACAGGTGCAAAACAACCTGTGCACACCAAAAAATGGAGAAATCCTGGTTGCTTCCACTCAAGACTTTATAACATCATCGTTTCTTATCACAAGGAAGGATACATTCTATGATCGTGCTGCCTTTTCTCTTATGTGTTCTTATATGGGGGATGCAATGGATCCTGTTGACTTACCAACACCAGCTTTAATTAAGGTAAAATTTACGACCTTGATGATTTTGGTACTTTCTGATCTGCATAATATACATTTCTCATATTCCTACCTTGTATATTTTTCCTTCTTCATAATACGTTTCTTTTTTTATTTGGGAAAGGAAATATAGTGATACAATTAGAAATCTTATCAACACTTAGAATTGCAGCAAGAAGCTGCATGTAAGACCAAAGATGATACAGTATCATGGTCTGATTATTATTTGTTCAGTATATTTTTACTGTTTAGTAATATTTGATTAGTATTTTTATTATTTAGTTGGTTATGAAAAAAGAAATCCTATGTTGAAATTTTTGCCACTTTGCAAGACCAAATTTTTGCTACCGAGGTCATGAAATAAAAATCCTATGTTGGTTATGCGAATTCCCCACGTTTCCTTCCTATTCGACTCGGTAAACATATATTGCCACTTTGTTTGAGAAATTCCTCTACCATATTCCAATGGATGTCAGCCACAGTATCATGATTACAACTGTAGCTGTCCACCACTGCGCAAGACAAAGCCACTCCCAGAACAATGTGTCCATCATAATAGTCGCCTATTGCTGCAGCTTGCTCATGTTTATCCAATTGGTAGCACTCCACCCACTTCTTCTTGCTCAATTCCAGTTGATAGGTCTGAAGCTACACAAACAAAAGAAATGTGGGGAAGGCGTAGATAAACAAGGGGAGCAGCCTGCATCAAAGCCACTATCTTTGGGTGATATTAAATCATTCAAGTCTTCCACATCCAAGATCTCAAAGATTGCCACAAATGCCTACAAGCTATGAGGCACGGACACCAAGGCGCTGACACGGGCATATCCTAAAAAAGTAGAACGTGGACACGGCAAGGACGCAGATGTTATATTATATTTTGAATTTTTTTTATATTGATGTAACATTAGATTTGAAGTAATATCATTATTTATCAAAATTTATAACGACGTGAACAATAAAAAGAGTCATGAAGACATCTCACATAAGTATATAAGTCATGGTCATAACATTACAAAGGCCACAAGAGGCATAAAGAAAATAACAAAAGAACTCCAAGGACAAAAGAACGAAAGAACTCCATAAGAACAAATTATCCGTTTTCAATTATCTTCATCATCATCAACCCCAAGGACATCTCTGCAGTTCCTTCATTTGTGAGTAGCATGGTCTCCATTTCCGGTTTACCAAGTGAAAGAGTCGCAACCTCAAGTATACCAACACCCTTCAAGGTATCAAATGCATTTCCCCCACATCCGACATAGTAGACACTCCTTGAGTTCCCCTTGATAAGAAGTGAAGATTAGAATTGACATATACCAAGTCTTCACCTCTTTGTGGTGTTATCTTGTTCCTCTTCAAAGAGTTGATGGAAGTTACGTACTCCAATTGCGCCCACAACATGAAGAGGAGCAAGGTTATCCAAGTAAATTCAATGCTAAGCTTTGGAGTAAGGGAGTGGAAGCGCCATGATTACCCACCATAAATCTGGATCCATATATCGTCTATCATTGATGGAATCACTACTACCAAACTCTCTAGAGGCCGTGGAGAACTTGGCAAACTCTACGTTGACTTTTCTCCTCTCCAACACACCCGGAAAGTATCTTTCGAAACATTTGTCTCTCATTTGAAATTTCCTCATTGGCTATCAACAAGTCTAACCAATTAAAAGTTTCAAAATCTTAAGTTGATGGTACTTGAAATTGAAGAATAAGTAGATCAATGGGGAGCAAGGGGTTTGGTTAGAAAGGAAGAAATACAGGAGGAAATTGGGGTTGCATCTGATTTTTTTGTTAAAGGTAATGCTGGACACAAAGATGAAACTGATGCCCCTAGTGTTCTTCGTTGTCCAGTGCCAAGGATGCAGCCTGACTTCGTACACTCAACAGTGCTGAACTCAATTGACTGCGTGTGACATATTATATAGAATAAAGGAGCCAAATATGTGGGATTCTATTTTGACTTGTTTAGTTATGTCTTAGAATTATATCTCTTGGGATTGGTACTCTATACATATGATGTGATCTAATCGGCAGAAGCTTTGATTAAATCATCCAACACCAATTTAATAGATTGAACCCCAAATTACGATTAGGGGAAACAAGAATAAATCCTAAAAGCCTCAACTTTATCACTTTTCATTAATAGCAAATGAACCCACTTCTAATGTATTACAAGCCGTTATTATAACTTAGGGTTTGCTTGTCAACAAAGCAAAACTAATGAACCAATAGTATAATGACATGTGTGCTTAAATTGAAAAATAAAGACTTGGGGCTTGACCTTGGACTTGTCCACCAACAGGATTCCCATCATTCTCCCCGACTTTGAGAATCTCATCCTCGAGATTAGAGATCAAATTATCAAAATATTCTTCACAAGAAACTCACGAACTAAATGGATGGCCCAAGACATTAGGAGAAATGCAATTATCCCTGACTTTTAAGATGACTACGTAGCCTGCCTCGATATCTTCTCTTGTAGCAACTTATTGAAGATGGACATCCAATTTAAAACCAATTGGTGATAAGTGGCTTAACATATCTTGTGTGGGGAGCTAACATCTCAACGCGCCCCCTCACATGTAATATTACTTGAGCCTAACACATAGACAAACATATTTGTAGACATTGAGTAAATAACAGGCCCTTTGGACCAATAACAATAGCCCGCTCTAATACCATAGAATTTCGGTATCCAACTTAAAACAAGTTGGTGATAAGTGGAGAGGTCCCAAGACTTATATATTTTTATTCGTGGCTTATCATAACCCTTGTGGGACATAACATATCAACTGTGTTGCATGGGTACGCCTAAAATTCCTCCGTGTCCTATGTCATGTCATGTTGGCGCCGACACCGACTTTGGTACGATACAGATTCATGATTGGTGTAAGAAAAAAAAAAGAGATTAGAAAATTTCGAGTGAAAATAAGGTGAAAGAAGAAGAAATGAGGAGAAATTTAATTCTTTGAAGAAGGAACTGAGGGATTTCCTTGTAGATATGTGTTTTCCTCTCACTGGAATTGAAGAAGGAAACTTTTCTCCAGCTGATTTAGAGAAGGAGGCGGCTGATTTAGGGTTTATTTGTTAATTAAGAGGCTTATTAGTATGGGCTTAGCTAATTGGCCTATCTAAGGTCAAACTTCACTAAAGAATATGGGCCACTTCTAAAACCAACTAATTGGTTATAGGTTCATACCACTGGCAAACTCACTGGAATTACTATTATTATAAGCATGCCCGTTTACTGATTCCAAGCCCCATGTTCTTTGTAAGATAATTTCTTTTCAGGATTCAATGTTTTAGAATTAAATAATTTCTTTTTAAAAAAAAATTAGAAAATGAAATTATAATATTAGTTGTTCCTGTGTCTGATTTTTCAGACCACACCGTGTCAAATCTTCGTACCCCGTGTCCAAACCCAACACTTGTACCCATACCCATGCAACATAACATATCAACAAAAAAAAAAACTTCTTGGTAGGGAGACTCGAACTCTTGACCTAATTGAGGTGGAACAGAAAGAAATAGCCACTCCATCATCCCTTCTTCCTTGAGTAGCTTCAAACGACTGCCCAGACTACTTTGACTTAGATTTTTAGCTATAGCTATAACTTAGTGGAAAGCTTGTCAAATGTAGTTTCTAAAACGCACAATACGTTTCAAGAACTAAGAAAATGTATGACTTTTTTCCAACAGGTTCAGATTAAGATGGGAAAAAACTTCAATTACGAAAAAGAAGGCATACAAAGTGAAAGTTCCTTTGCCAAAATACCTTTTCCTTGTCACAGTCCGCTAGAGGAAGAGACCAATTTAGATGAGGAAAAAGAAAATTCTTTGCGGAAGTCCACCTTCTGCCGGTCACCGGAATTCGTTGACTGAACGTGAAATCTATGTCTAAACCCTAACTCTCTCTACCAAGTAGAAATCTAAAATTAAAATTATATTGATCATAACAAAACTTAATATTTACATGGGACCCACTCTCCTTAAATAAAAATTAAAGATGTACTAACACTCCTACATACTCTATATACTCTCTGTGGGATTAAAAATCCAAACTGAAGAATACTAATTCCTAGGAAGCACGGATACCGACACGCGACACGACATTTTTAAAAAATATAGGATATGGATACATCATGGACACGTTTGAATAATATATATATATATATATATATATATATATATATATATATATATATATATATATATATATTGTCATCCTGAATGAGAACGCGAACCCGGTGGAAACCTATATTGTAAACTGACTATTTTCCTATATAAGAAAAGCGTGAGGAGGGGCTGAAACCTAACTAAGCCATCCTCTTTTCTCTCTAAAAAATTTCTTGTATGCGTGAGATTACTATTCTAGCGTGTCCCCGGCGTGTCGGAAATTAAAAAAAATAATTATAAAATCGGATAAATCGCGTATCCGACACGTATCGAATGCGTATCGGGGCGTATCTGTGTCGGACACGTATCGGACACTGATACTTCACCCTTAGAGACGTATCAGTGCTTCATAGACTAATTTTTATATATCTCTACACAACTTTCAGAAAGTAAGTCGAGCAACCCAAATCGGCGAACACTGAAATTAGCAAGGCACAAAAGCTGCAATTGCAACATATAACCTTGTGGAGCAACAATTAGAAAATAAGCATGCCAAACCGGATCCACATAAATTTGCGTTTCTTGTGACACAATATCTAATACTGCATTTCCAACAATTTCTCACCTTCAGACTCAACTGGTAAAATCTCCTTATTGTGTTCATCGAAAAATGGGAGGGGACTCAAATCAATAACTTAAGTTTGATCCTCCACATGTATCAAAAATAACTTTAGCTTCATAAATGTTGTATTAAGGGCAGGTGCCAACTAGCAAAGTTGGTAAAACCTTTGGGTGATGATACCAGAGGTATGGGCTCGAACCCCGCCAGCACCAAAGAGTTACTGATCTTATTTAAAATAGGCTTGCCAACAAAAAAAGAAAAAAGTCTTTTGCAGGTGCCGACTAGTAAAGTCGGTAAAACCTTTGGGTGATGATACCAGTGGTCTGGGGCTCGAATCCCGCCAACATCAAAGAGTTACTGATCTTATTTAAAACAGGCTTGCCAACAAAAAAAAAAAAATGTTGTATTAAGGGGCCAATCATTAAAACATTTCTCTTCAAGGTCTTCGATTACCCGTTGGATGCCTAAACTTATTTTCTTCAGGGGTTTGGTTCCTCCTCCCTATCTTCAAAGGTTGTTTACTTTTGGGACTTGAAATCCCTGTTTTGTTTTTTTCCTTGATTGGAGTGAAGTAGTTATTATATCTTTAATTGGTTGTTTTGAACTTCTTGGTGTGTATCTTATCCGTTAATTTTGTGGTGTCATCTTATCTCTCAGTTTACTACTCTTTTCTGCCTACTTTTTCATTATTTGCAGTTTTCCTAAGTGCAGTCAACTCTGGCCAATCAATATTTTACGTGATACTGTTCAAGATCCTTCACTTCATTCTAGCTTCTTTTCTTCCTAGGAAGTCTGACATTCTTACATTATGGTAATGGTTTTCACTGTAATGTTTTGCTATTGGAATCACAGCCAATCGAGCTATGGACTGGGAAACAACTGTTTAGTGTCCTAGCACGTCCTCATGCTCAGATGAAGGTCTTTTTGAACCTTACTGTTTTGGAGAAAAATTACAGCAAGTCTGGAGAAACAATGTGTCCTAATGATGGTTTTGTCTATTTTCGGAATAGTGAACTTATATGTGGGCAACTTGGGAAGGCTACTGTAGGTTGGTTCTCTCTTTCTTCACTTTATTTCTTCTGCCTTTTTTTTTGTCTTATTATGATAATTTGTATATTTCTTGTGACCGTCTGTAGTGAACTTATGTGCAATATGAAACATATAGCAAGTGTTGCTTCTATCCAGAAAAGGCTATAGGTAAATGGATATGTAGGAAGAAAAAGAATGGTCTTAAAGGCGAAGATGAAGATATGAGATTTGTTGGAGACAGGGAGATATTGGTGGACATGTAAGGTGCTCACAATTTCTCCCTAAGTAGGTTTTTATTGTATGAAAGGTAATTGAGTTTTGAGGGGCAACTGTCCGCCCTCCATCTCAGTACTTGGTCCACCCCCCATATCAATAATTGGTTATAAGAATTAACACTGGAAAATAAGAAACATTATTACACTCCACTTGTTTGGACATTGATCAATCTGCTATACTTAAATTTGATATCAGCTTACTCCTTTTGTAAGAACTATACCTTGTAGTCAATGTTCATCAGAAAGTGAACATTTGTTTCTCTTCCTGTTTTTTTTATCCCATCTTATAATGAGTGTGTATTTACTTCAATGTGTTTTGTGCGCTCATTCTGTTTTAGACTATAAGGTATGGTAGTCTATTGTGAAATTGCTGAAGTAGTACTGAACTGTAAACTAGATTCAATTTCCAGAAGATGGTTGTACTTTTAGTTTTTAAATCGAGTAGCGTGGTTAACTTGCTTTGCAACAAATTCCAAGGATTGCTTGATATGGTCGAAGAATGAGGTAAACATGCTGGTGGAAAATTCAATGACGCTACAAAGTTCTTTATATCAACTTTAAAATTGACTGCATTTGAGAGGCCAAGCCTTAAACAACAAGATAATTTGATGAGCAGGAATCCTAATTAAACTAGGAAATCCAAAAATTAAAACTGTTAGATAAAGCTTGTGTGTCCTCATATTCATTCCACTTGGCTGGGAATTTCGTCTTTGTCTTTAGAGCGTACTGAACCTAGAGGCTAAGTTAAGAGGCCTTGTTTCACACTATGAGGTACAAGGTGAGTAGAAACTAAGATTTAAATTTAGGGAAGCACGGTGATCAATTCAATGCCAGCTTGTCATAGATAGGATTGTGAAAACCTAAGTTACATGGCGATTAAGCAGTGTTCTAAAAAACGCTAGGCGGTAGTCGGGTGGTGGGAGATCGCCTAGTGCCTAGGCCTTTTAGGCAGTGCTTAGACGGTTTGGGCGCTAGACGGTTTTTTTCCCTAATATATATAGTAATACACACCTATACTACAAGAAATGAAGAAAATCATTTACCATAACTCAAAAAATAAACACAAACAAAGATACTTATTATGTAATAGTTGAAAAATATTGACTTCATATAAAAACTTACTCTTTCTTATAGTGACATATAATTTACATTAGATTTTAGTCTTTTAAACTCATTCAAATCTTAAGCCTACATGGGTCTTTAATTTTCGACATTTAATTATTAAATAATAAAAAAAAAACTTGAATGGACCGCCTAGAGGTCGATTAGTCCGCCTAATCGGTCCACCGATTTTTTAAACGACTTGGGCTTAGGCGAGTCGGTTGGGCACCGCCTAGAGACTTCCTAGGCAGCCGCCTAGACCGATTTTTAGAACACTGCGATTAACACACATATCGGTGTCCGACATGGCAAGATTTTTAGAGAAAAGACACAGGGTCACTACTAGGAATAGATAATTAACTTATTTTAATATATTTTAAGTAGAAGTTCTTTAGAAAAGGAAAGGTGAGACGAAGAGAGAGACGGAGGGGATGGATAGCTTGGTTAGGGAAAGAGTTCAATGTTGGAACTTGGAAATAAAAAGGTAAGCAATGCTTTCTTTTTAAGTTTCAACTTTCGTTTTTTTTTTAAAAATCAAGTGAAAATTTTATTGATAACTAGTTTTACAAATAATTGAGACAAGTGTGCAACAAGCTGTGTCGCAAGTCCTTTCTGAAGGGCAAATCCCATCTTCTTAAAAACAAATTCGTTAGAACTAGTTGTCATTATGTTACTATCCATAACCTTCTGCAATCTCTTAAGGAGCTCAACAGACTGTAGTGCCTAGAAACCGAAAGTGTCTAAACTGAACGGAATAAAACAATGCTGGTTAGCCCTACAACCTTTCTGGTGCTTCTCCATGTTTCCTGCCGCTGCTCTATTAGCTGTTTTTCCTACCTCAAAGTCCCCATTCCTAAGGCCTACCAATAGAGAGACTCTAGTCACATGCATGCTTTCCCTCAGACCAACTGTAAATCAAGACATCCGCAGGTCGAAGTGTCGACATACTCTCATTTGGATCAATGATAAAATTGACGGGAGCCTCATTCACTTGTGTCCCCGCCTTCCAAAATGCATCACATAAAATGTCTCTCATATGATCATGTCGGTATCCGAAACCTATAAAATGTTTACAATGTGTTGTATGGTCCCCGAAAGGATCTAGTCTACTTTTTTTGCATACAAGGCAAACACCACAATCAGAGTACAAAGGGATCATGAGATGGTACTGGAGAATAGTGCGATACTCGATCGGTGGCACACGTTGTCCAAGTTCCTACATCGGAATAGCAAGTAGAAAATCTTTTGCATTGTTCCGACTACAAGTATCCAATGACTGTTTCTGTCGAGTAGATAATTCAAACTATCTCACAAGACCAACAACAATTTTACCGTAAAAAGCTTCCTCCAAAACTTTTTGTGGTTTTGAGGGGACAGTAGTATTCACAACCATAGAATTGAGATAAAAATCGGGTAGATAGAGACGCAATGCACTTGTAGCATCATCAAGAATCTCACCCATAGGCACTAGACCACAACTCCTAAGAATGTGGTTCTGAAACTCAATAGTCTGAAAATGAGAGGCCACAAAAGCAAATGCATAGACATCAGTGGCACAATAGATACCTAACCCACCAAGACGTTAAGGAAGCGTCGCTAAACGCTACTGTAAAGCACCGAAACCAAAAGGACCATCTGAAACTTTAATACCCTGAAGAACCATGCAAAGATGCCAGTTAAAAGTCTTAGCTGCCTCCTTAAAAAAGGATGGTGGATAAGTACGAATCGCAAAGACCAGTTTAGGGAGCCCAACACAAACTTGTAAGAGCGCTAGACATCAGTACAACTTAACGGTCCATCAAAGTCATAGCTGTGCCCCGTGCCCCGCGCCCCCCCTTCCCCCCACCTTTTTTTCTTCCCATGGAAAATTCCCAAGGATTTGATTTGGATATTATTTCCGATAATGTGACAAAAACCTTTCATTTCCTATTTTTTGGGGATTTTTTTATCACCAATTGTGCACATGATCTCCGTGAGGATCAATCCTACATAACAAGAAAGGCTCACTAAATGTTCAAATGCAATTGAAAATTGACATATGTTTGAGTTGGTGCAAATGCACAATTGTAATGTAGATATTTTACTTTATTTAAACTGCTTAGGTTGGATCGAACCATCAAGTGACCCACCTTTCTCTGTACGTCACTAAATGTTAAAATCCCAATTTATGAGGACTGACATAGATCGTAGGGTTTTTTCAAGGGCAAACATTGATTTTTACGTGGCAATTGGAACACAATATTTTGCTTTATCTAGATATATATGCTATTAGATGGTGGTATGAATTTTTATTGTATATTTTGATACATAAGAAGTCACTGTCTATATTGATATCAAAATGGTTGTCCAGCCCATGACTGTTTAGGAATTTTCCACTTTTTTCATCAGGTCTGACCTGGATGTTGTGCAGTATGGGGATGTGTTTTCTGTTGTGAGTTTAGATTTGAACATTTTTGAAGGTTTTGATTTTTTTTTTATTTTTTTTATTTTTTATATAGGAAATGGTAACAAGGATGGCCTGTTCTCTGTTCTCCTTAGAGACTACAATGTACATGCTGCTGCTTCTTGTATGAACCGTCTTGCGAAATTGAGGTATTCTCTTTTTGGTGCTTATGCCTTGTGATTACATATCTTCTATCGGGTACATGTGGGTTGGAATCTTATTTTGTACTTCTTGACCTTTATATGCTCTTTGGTTGCATGCTAGTATGGGAATGCCCAAGTCTAAGTTCTTTTGTCAGTGGGAAGGTTGTAGCCTTTGAACTTAGCATCTTGCTAAGTGATGAATGTATTCTTTAGGGAGTAATGAAATATATCTCTAAGTGTTCATGGGAAAAAAAACAGATACAAGAGCCTTGGTTCATTTGAGGGGAGTAGTGAGGTGAAAAAAAAATCAGTGGGTTATGTGGGCATAAACTATGTCTTGAGTAAGGGGAAGGGGGACTACAATGGCTGTAGACTTGTGAAGGTATAGTGAGGACAAGGACCATCTATGGCTTAGGGATATTTAAGTATGGAGAAAGAGATAATAGTAGAAACCAAAATCCCCTTGGGGTCTTTATGGGACCACATTGTGGGAAGGGAATAAGGAATTACAAAGTGGTGAGAAGATTTGGAAAATGTTTTCTTTCATTAGTGGGATGGATCACCTTATTTTGTATTTGCATGACAGTGGGATAAGCAGAAGACTGCTTACAGAAAGTTTTTGGAAATTTATGAAATTGCTTCTGATAACAATGCCAAGATAGTGGACTATGTGGTGACGGTTGAACATGTGTTGGTGACTGGTTAGGATGTGGCTTTCAAAATTTTGGCTGACTTTTTAACCGCCATTTACCAGATACGGGAGAAATCCATTGAGGAAGATGGAAGAATTTGGGAATGGGACGTAAGCAAGATATTTTCACTTAATTTTTTCTATGGGTTTCTGCAAAGAAGGATATCTGGTTCTGGTACTGCATTTGGAGTCATTTTTTTTTAATTTGATGTCCTTCCACCAAAAGCAGTGGGGAGGTTTTTGGCGTGAATATCTTTCAACATGCCCTTTCACCAAAAGCTAGTTGGATCCCAAAACATCTACCCAAGGCCATAGTGTGGGTGCTTTGGAATGAGCGGAATTAGAGAACTTTTGAGCTAAAAAGGCTATGGGGTTGTGATGGGGGTCAAGTAAACATTTTTCGACTGGGCAGGGGGCATAGAACCTCTTAGGGACTTGAGATTCCATGACTTTGTGTGCAATACTACAATCTAGTTATTATAGTATTGGTACTAGTGTATGGTATGAGTTATTATTAGTAGTGTATGGTACAAAATGTCATCATTTTCAACCACTAGACCCAAATTAGTATTAGACATAAAGGGATAGGCTAGCTGTTAGATGAGTAAGCTAGTTGTTGTTTTGCATTACAGTTGTTGTTTATCATATCCTAAAACCTTAGATGGCTTTCTAAGTCTTAGAAAGGAGAAAAAAAACTAAATAAATCTTAAAAACTCGTTTTCGGGTAATTTTTTTAATATTTCATGTGTTTGAAGCGTATCGCTCTATACGGAATGTATCGTATCATATCATACGATACGTTCCCTGTATTGTGCAATACATAAAACTTTCGATACACTAGTGTGATACTATCATATCGTATCATACGATACGCTCCCTGTATCGTGCAATGCATAAAACTTTCGATACACTAGTGTGATACGTACTGATTTGCTTTCGATACGTATCGTGTATCGTACGATATTGATAACTATATTGCCTTGCACTCACATAGTTTACTTGAGATTAATGATATATAATATTTACCAATTAAACAAAAATAAAAATTTGAGCATTGTAGTTGTCATCCCTATATTTTGGGCCTTGGGCTGTCGTAAAAAATCCTGCCTTGCATTTCTCTTAGATGAAGTATGCAGTATCATTTTTGCTGAATATAAACTTTGCAGCACTCCGATGAGTGACAAGTCCCAGCTTTCAAAGCTTGTTGGTGATCCTCTTATTTGTTAAATTGCCAATTTCTCCATAATCTCGAACTTATGTGAATGGTCAATTTTATTAATATATTAGAGGTTCATATATGTCAACACTCCCCCTCAGCGGGACACGCTGGAAATACACAGGTAAAAGGACTGGACATCTTCACCTAGTAAGAGTTGAATCGAGACCTCTCAGAAACTAGTGGCTTTGATACCATGTTAAATTGCCAATTTCTCCATAAGCTCGAACTTAGAGTATCACAGCTAGGTTTGTCCCTTGCAGTATCTGACCCTCATAAGACTGTTGTACGCCATATTGACCAGTTTGTGTGGAATAACTTATATTCCTGATTCCTCTCTGGATCCCACATTCATAGAGCGAGCTGGACAGCTTTCCAGCCAAAGTGCAGAGCCTTTAACCGAGACAATATGCGCCTAGTTGTGCACAATAATTTAACTGATTGGCCAAACATGAAATTTGGAATCAAAAGAAACAAAATCATTTACTGTTGTTTTGACCATTGCACACGTCTGTAATAATTTTACCGCATAGGAACCATTGTATATATCACTATAATGAGTATGTGGTGATTATTCCACCTCAATTGAAGGTGTGTCCCGCCTATGTTATATTACCACAGCCTTCTCTTGAAATTCATAGAATTTTCCCTCTCTACAAGGTCGATATTATGGAGCAATTGGCGAAGTGACATGATATTAGAAATATGGATATAAAAGGTCTTGGGTTCAAACCTTTCCAGGTGCAGTTGCAGAAAAGGTAGAGAACTGCCCACAGGTGTTTCTTTCCAGTGTGTTTTCGCTGAGGGGGAATGCTGACATTATTCCTCCCCAATTCTAGGTGTCTCACAGTTACACGTGTGTTCTCTTTCCGAGCCTCCTTTTGATATTCATAGAATTTTCCCTCCCTACCAGTCAAGCCTTCAGCAAATTGACAGATTAATATAGCAACGTGAAAGAAAGATATCCAAAGTCTTTTAAAGATGAAGAATGTTTTCTTCTCTTCACATGCCTATGGCCTTAGTATTTTTTTGTGTTCAGTGCCAGGTGGATTGGTAATCATGGGTTCTCGATTGGAATAGATGATGTCCAGCCAGGAGAACTTCTCAATCAGCAGAAAAAAGCAAGGATAGATGAAGGTTATGAAAAATGTGATGACTTGATACGGGAACACATCAAAGGGAATATTGAACTTCCGCCAGGTTCTGATTCTGCTCTAACATTGGAAGCTGAGATTAGTAAAGTGTTAAATAACATTCGAGAAACAACTGCAAATGTAAGTGATTATTTTCTGTTGATTGTTGCATTTTTTATGTTTATATTGACCATTACGAGTCTGTCTGAAGAATCAATTTTGTGTGTTTGTGTGTGTGACACCCTTTACTCGAGATAACAAAGTGTTTCATTTAACTGTAAAATGCCCAAGAGGCGTAACCCAGTTTTTCTCATCTTGTCACCTACACGAAGAAAGACTCTTACTCCAAATAGTAACATCACTAGATTGGACTCTCTCCTTTAAATGGCGACACACAGGTATATCTGCACAGATTCCAGTAGCTTATTATTATGTAATCTGTTACAAACTATAGTAAACATATAAAACTATACACTCTCTTGGTAATTGATCCATGGAAATTCACATATTTAGAATTTTTATTCAGCTCGGAAAATTCAGTGTGATAATTGTGTACAGTATAGATTTTGGCTTTTGTTTGACATACGTAAGTTTCCTTTATGGTGCAACAGATTAGGCAATCAAGTTAATCTTTTTTGTCTTTAAGATGCTTTTCTCTAAAGATTAATTGTTGTCCTTGCTGACTTTCATTTTTGTCAGCTTTCGTTTATTTGTTCATGATTTCTCTTTTCTCTTTTCAGTTTGATTTTTATTTTATGTTCTCAGGTTTGTATGAAAGAGCTCCATTGGAGGAACAGCCCTTTGATAATGTCACAGTGTGGATCCAAAGGTTCCCCTATTAATATTAGTCAGATGATTGCATGTGTTGGCCAACAATCAGTTGGTGGTCGGCGTGCCCCCAATGGATTTATTGATCGTAGTCTCCCACACTTTCCTAGGAAATGCAAAACACCATCTGTAAGTGCATATATATTTTTTTATTGCATAAAGAATTAACGAATGCTTTATTGTCTGATTTCACTCTTTGCTAATGCGAGCAAACTCTCCCCCATGCACCAATGCGTATTTTTCTTTCGTGCTTCTTTCTAGGCTTGCCTAGGCGCCTCCAAGTCCTGTGTATAAACAAAAGAAAAAAACTTTGCAAAGGAGACAAAAATGCCATAGGTTTTTTATTCAATGTAGTCTTCATGTGGGTGTTGAGTGTCACTTCCTTTGTATTTAGACTCTTCATCTCATAATGAAAGATGTTTTGAAAATGAGGATGGTTTCCATGTGGATGCAATGAAAGGCTTTAAAAATGAGTCTCATGCTTTATTCATATTTGAGTTATTTAGCTTAAGTTGGTGAAATTCTTAAGAGTTTTTTAGCTTTTGGCCCTAACTTTTTTTCCCCCCATTTTTGGCCCCATTTCCGTTAGTGGACTCACAGTAAGCACAAAACATGTGAAGATTAACTCAACCTTGACCGAGTCAACTGACAGAAGTGGGGCCCAAAATGAATAAATGAAAAAGTTGGGGGGTCTAACACTGAATACACCTAAATCTATATGGTTCGGGTCGGTTTTAAACAAAATTTTAACCAAACCGAACTAGTCGGTTCGTACAGATCAAAACTGAAACCGAACTGAGAAAATTCAAAAATCGGATACAACCAAACCATAAATTTTGGTTCGGATCAGTTTGCCAATCGGTTTTAAGCTTCAAATTTCTTACTGGCTTGGGGTAATGTTGGACCACGTTACTGGCTTGTGGACTGTTAGGCCATGGTTAAGTTGATCAGTTAACCATGTTAAGGCTAATAAACCAAGCTCAAGACCAAGTAAAATGTGGTTGCCCAAGCCCAAATTGATAGAGTTTTTAACAGTATAGTGTCCTTCTACTTGGGTAATATGTGACTAAAAACAAAAACCAAGTTACTGATAAATCTGTGTAAATAATTTAAAGTAACCCTAAATGATAAGTTGATAACCAGCTAGTACTATTATTTGGATCCAACCCACGTTGATTTTAGTGGTTCAGAAGAAGCTCTAGTGTTGTCATTGCTTTAACTTGGGGTGGCTTGAGGATGTTGGATTAAGTTCTCGTGGTAAAGGAAGTGTTAAAACTCTTTACACATACTAAATCACACTCACATTTCATACTTTCAAACCAAAATGACCCAATTAATACTACATGCATACTATTAACACCAACTTAAACTCCAATTTGGATCCAATGTATAATTAATCCCAACCCCATGAAGTAAATAATAACCCCACACTAATGAAAATTCCCTTGGTGTTCACCGTGATTTTATGAGCATTTCAGCATATTAGTAATCATCGATGCAATGCAAAATCTACCTCTTCCACACTTATACAACATCACAACTCATTGCCAAACATGTGAACAAAATAACATTGGCTAGGATTCACCCAAACAAAGTTCTAAAGCTTTATGATGAGAGTATAACATAAGACTTGCTCCATATACAGTTCGGTAAGCGGTTAACCGAGTACTAAAACCGAGAACCAGTTTGAACCTGGCGGTTTTGAAGTTTTAAAACAGTGAACTGAACCGTGTATCAGAAACCGAAAAAACCTGCTGGTTCGGCTCGGTTTTCGGTTTCCAGTGAACACGCCTACCTAAATCAGTAGGCCAAATGCTAAATAACCCCCCATTCTTATTTAATCATGAATTGTGATGCTTTATGTTAGTGTTTCTCGCTATTCTTTAATTAGTTTATTGAAACTATTTTCTCTTCATTGTATGATGGAGTCTCATGCATTGAACAATTCAAACCAATGCTCCTCAAACCTATGCTTTCCAAGGTGTTATGCATTGCGAGGCGAGGCAGGGTGGGCAGTGGACTGTCCCCAAACGCCCAGGTAGTGCCTAAACGATGCTTGGGCAGTACCTAGATGCCATGCTACAGTATTTTTCTGGGATCCTATGTTCTATAAACTCGAAATCACAGAACATTTTACAGTAAATTCATGAAATCAATTGGACATATTAGGTGCTTTTGTTTTACTTAGTTTTGAAGTGGAATCTAGTTTTTAAGGAAAACAAATATAGGATATGATAAGGCAAGGTATGCGAGGCGGTCCCTTGAAAAGGCAAGGCTACTTGCCAAAACAAAAGCGTCTAGGCGGTGCCTATTCGCTTAGGCGTCACCTATGACAACATGGGTATGGAAATTGTCTTAATGCATGCTACTCTATTTTATGCAATCTTAAATATCATAGATTTTGAATTATTTTCTCTTTAAAATCATGTAAAAGTTATGGTACATATTTTCAGGCAAAAGGCTTTGTTGCTAATTCATTCTACTCTGGTTTGACGGCCACTGAGTTTTTCTTTCATACAATGGGTGGGCGTGAAGGTCTCGTTGATACCGCGGTATGAGTTATATCTTTTCCCTTTGCCATTTTATGGTGTACCCATTTATCGTTTTCTGTTTTACACATCTTATTTCATTTCACTCACATTATTCCCTATTGCCCAATGAGGCTTTCTTCCCTATATTTCAATTTTATTGGGAAAACTTATCACAAGTATTCTCTCCGTGTACCTTTCGTTGCACTTGATTTGTTTGTCTAGTAGTACACAGGTTGAAGAGTGATCAACGTTTCTTGCTAAATAAAATTATGATTTGTGTTTTGTTGAAGTAATTTATATTCCTTTTGGCTATATGTAAATCCACAGATGTACTTCTCAGTGATTTTTGACATAGCCTCTTTGACCATCTGGTCATGGAGCTATAATGCACGGATATGGATATGGATATAGGTACTGACACAGCACATGGCAATGGACTACGATACGGGATTTATGAAACTATAGGATAGGGTGCAGGAATACAAGTAATATATTCTTTGAAGAAATTCTAGCATGTCAATATGATTCCAACATAAGATGGTGTTGCACTTGTTGATTACTAATTAGCTACGCGCTCCTCTTCCTTTTTCTTCTGTTCCATCTCTGTTTGTGTGTTTCTCCTGACACAGCGACACAGGTACGGGTTACGATATGTGATTGATGAAATCTAGGATAGGGTGCGGGAATACAAGTAATATATTCTTTTAAGAAAACTAGCATTTCAATATGATTTCGAACATAAGATGGTGTTGCACTTGCTGATTGCTGATTAGCTGCTTGTTCCTCTTCCTCTTTCTGTATATCTTCCGTTCCATCTCTGTTTGTGTGTTTCTCCCCCCACCCCACACCCACCCGTATTCTTGATGGCTATGTGAGGATACATGTTTGAGCAGTACCCATAGTGTATCCTGTACCTGTACCAGAATCTTTCCCAGTTGACACTGGTGCAATGGGTAAACTACAGTATCCGTGCATCATACCCATGGAGCTATAATGGCTTTAGTCATGTTTGGTTGATCAAGATATTACTTATCTTTTATGCTGCGTTCGTTCGCTTGGAACTCGAGTCATTGAATATCATTAAGTTTTTTTCCCATGCAAGGAATATTTGGTTGGACGTGTTTTCTTTTCATATTTTATAATCTTGTCAACCTTTGCTGAACAGATAGAAAATCATTGCCTTTTATTTTATTTGCAATTTGCAATAGCATCATAAATTTCGTGTTTTCCATCTGTACTCTATTTTATACACATCACTGGTCAAGTTGGTGTTTATGGATCTTCAATTCTTCATTATTTCGGCCATGCTTTCTTTGCCTGTCCTGTTGTCTCTGGTACTCCAAATCAACAGTAAATGGCTGATAGAGTGAGAGTTCTTCTTGCATCCCCTTCATAGCGTTATAATACTCACGAAGAGGCCAATCACCTTCTTTTGTCTTAAATATAGACTCAAGCAAATCATAAATGCGAGAAATATTGTTTTCCTGAGAGTACATCTCTTTCACTGATGACCAGATCTGTTTGGCTGTTGGTAGAAAATAAACTAGACATTAGTAAGGACGTTTGGTTCCATACTATTCCATAACCATGTTAGAACTTATTGACACATATGAGTGTCCCCGAGCCTACTCTAATATATTAATAGAATTGACATGGTATCGGAGCCTCTGGTTTTTTAGAGGTCTCAGGTTCAACTCCTGCCAAGGGAAGATGTCCAGTCCTTCTACTTGTGTATTTCCAGTTCAATTCCTGCCAGGTGAAGATGTCCAGTCCTTCTACTTGTGTCTTTCCAGCGTATCCCACTGAGGGGGAGTATTGACATATATGAGTATCCCCGAGCCTACTCTAATATATTAATAGAATTGACCATTCACATAAGTTCGAACTTATGGCGAAATTGGCAATTTAACAGAACTATGGAGTTGGAAGCTTGCCAATCATCATATGTAGGATCACCAAAATTGGGAGGATTATCAGTAAAAAATTTGGAATTTTTCTTCGCATGGATAAAATGTGTCCAACCGCTTAACTCCACGTCAAAAAATTATTACCATTCAATCAAATATTAGTATTGGGCTTACCAAGACCGTCATTCACGTAATTTAAGTGACCATCGAATTGAAATTAACTGTATTGTGGTTACTGCAGGTGAAAACTGCTGACACTGGGTACATGTCACGTAGATTAATTAAAGCCTTGGAAGACCTATCAGTTCAATATGATTATACTGTCCGTAATGCTAGTGGTGGGGTAGTTCAATTTCTTTATGGAGATGATGGCATGGATCCAGCAAAAATGGAAGGGAAGGACGGCGTACCTTTGAATTTGGAAAGACTTTACATGAAAATTAGGGTCAGTTGTTAGCTTCCACTTTTTGTCTGATAGCTAAATCAGCTCCTGGATGTTCACTGTTTTTCTTTGTTGTTGTCATCAAATTTACAGGCTACATGTCCTGCTAATGCGCATGAGAATTTGTCTCCTTCAGAAGCTTTAAAGAAAGTCTATGAGAGACTCGAAAAACCTGATATAAGTCTTGATGGGGCTAATAAATTCAAAAATTCGTTGCGGGATTTTTTTGAAGGAGTAACTGATTCATTAAAGAAGACAAGGAAGTTTCTTGATCTTGATGAAAATAATGTTGAGAAGAATGATCCTAGTTTTCTTGAAAAGATTGCTGCGAATGTATCTGGTATTTCATTGAAGCAGCTAGAGGTAAATTATGTTATACTGTTGAACTGAACTCTTGGATTTAAATACCTAAACAACAATTGAAGTGTTTTTTGATGAACAACCAGCAAAGAGTTTAACCCATAATACAACCTTTCCCTGTTATTATTTATAAGTATAGAAAGGTCAAAGTGATGCTTCTCTTAACTATATCTTCTCCTCCAGTTGGTACTACATAGAACAAAAGTTTAAATGCTTTAAGAATTGTAGTTTTGGGGTTTTATATCCCTTGTTAATGCAGTTGTGCAAATTATTGCATTATCAATCAGATCTAGTATCTTGTTACATAGACTTTCCTAATGGTCCTGCACTGCATTCCGTAGAGCAGTATCACATCTTTTTTTTTGTTTGTCCCCTACTCCCCTTATATATATGCATCACACATGGGTGGTGGTAGATTGTTAGGAAACCAGTCTGTTTAATGTGTTTAGGACTCGTATTTGGACTTATCCTATTTCGGCTAGTAAAAGGGTAAGGAGGGTTGTTTCTATCTGTATCTTAGTATATTACCCGTGTGAAGGCAAGGATTCTAAGTGATTATTAAGCAGTCACTTTGGAAATTAGAAGATTAAGATGGTTGATCCCTGATCAAAGGATCTAGGTAGTTCAAACATTTATTGGTGTGAAAAGCCATTTCTTGCCCTCTGCAGGTGCATGTCTTGTGACAATGACAACTTCCTATCTTACCTTATTTGTATTTGTGCCCATGCTGTAACAGCTGCACATTCTTTGCATTTGTGCACCTGTTATCATTGTATTTTAAATAGGGTTAACGAGTATTACCCCCCAAAATACAACCAAAAAAATGGTCAAATTGGGTTGACCGTGTTTCTTTCTTTTGTGTGTATTTTGGGGAGACCCTAATTTCCCATCTAGTGGGGGGGAATCCTAATTGGCTCACCTAGTGGGGGGGTAATACTCGTTAACCCTTTTAAATACTGATGGATGCAATCACTCAAAATATCAAAATATAAACCACTACATGGTATCAGAAAGGTTAGCCATCCTCGTTACCTTTTACTGCAAGCAGCTCCTCTCCCTGTGTGCTGCCAATGTCGCACCTCCTAGACACCCAAGCAAGAGCTGCCCTTGCCTGCCACTTTCGCAAATCAGTGTGTTCATAAGAGTTGCTCCGCTAGCTCTTTTACCCCTGCCATATGCTTGGAGATGGTAGTTGATGGTGTTTGAAAGCTTTCTAATAAGGGGGGAGTGTTGAAAGTTATTTTGGACGCTGCTTCCCCTCAGTTAATACTCAATTGATTGGACACTTCACTGCTTTGGAACTATGATTATGTGGATTGGATGCAGATCAGTCATTGTTCTTGTTGATCAAGCTCTTCCTTTATTCGTTGCCCTGGTCTTGAGCTATCTCTAAATGAGAGGAATTTGTTTTTGGAGCTACTGAGGCCTATGTGCCTGGGGCCTTGTTGGAGCTACATAGGTCACAAAGACTAAACCTTTGTTATCGTTTGTTGACTTTGTTGTTGCGGGTGCAATCGAGGATGTTGCTTGCGGCTGGAGCTTGGTGTTAAAATTATCCTTATATTTGTGATTTTGCCTAAGGGGGAGATGGTATCTATGTATTTTGTTCAGTTACGCAATGTAATTTGAAACCTGAGTGTATTTTTCGGCTTGTGGAGGAGTGTTGGGTAATATGAGAAGTAGTACACTAGAGTATGGGTATAGTCCGATATTGAGTAGGTAGCAGTCGTAGCATGTATACTCTCCTTATATTAGGAGAGTCAGTGCAGTCCCCATTTAAAAATTGTTGGTTGAATAAAGTTTAAGCCATTTTAGAATTTAACTCTTGATAACCTTTGGCTGAGGTTACTTCTCTGGTTGTGTTCTTGTTGTTAAGGTTCACAATAGTCGATTTACTTATGTGCTACTACGATTTCAGAATTCTCCAAGGCTTGTGGTACTAAGAAGAGGTTGTTATTGCATAATCCATGTTATCATCTTAGAGGTGTAATGGTGAAGCATTTAAGGTTGTGTGTAAGCCTCAAAATATTGTTGTTTCTTGAAGCATTTAATAGAGGTTTGTTTTGGTAAAGAGAGGCTCAATTTGCTTTCATACTTATCTATGATTGTAGGGTTTGGGATTATGCATCATGGTTTCTTAGCTGGATAAGACTTGTACTTAAGTTTAAGGTGGTCAATTGGTGAGTTCCATTGCGCACTTGAGCCTAGCCACATTATAGGACCTATGGAAAATCTTTGGCGTGGGTGTTCTTCATTTGTTTGTGGTACTTGGTTGAGGATATTTGCTCCATAATTGATTTCCTTGCACTTGTAATTAGTTATTTAAGCTTTTTTTGCTAGTAATCTAAAGGTTTGTATGTTTCTTGTTTTTGGTTTAGTGAAACCGGTAGGGGTCTGCCTTAACCCTAAAAGTTACTTAAAATATTTATTGAAATTCTGACGGTCTTTGACAGACATGTACATATGGGTTAGGCTACCCTGACATTTTATTTTGACTTCCACAACTTAAAGATGACATATGTATGGGTCAGGCTATCTTGGCAACTTATTTTGACATCCACAACCTAAAAGTGGACTTGCACATTGAACTAGGGGGTGAGTTTTGGTAGGGAATATCTCCCTACCATGGACAGCATCTCCACCAAAACTCCGCTCCATTGTGGGCTGTTAAACTACTATTGAACTTGAACCCAACTTTTGGCAAGGTTAGGCATGTTCATATGACTTGATTTGTTTTTTCTTTGTTTTTTGGTGATCTCCATGATATGGAGGACATATTCCCAGACAAACAGCTCTTGGTTCAATGTGCAGGTTGTGGATGTCAAAATAAGGTGTTAAAATAAGATGTCAAGTTTGTCTGTATATTGATAAAATGGAACATGGGATAAGAATAATCTTCTACAACTTCTAGAATTTTTGTATTGTTACTCTTGTTAAAGAAATCTTGAATATGGTATATGTTTATTAGTTGCCATATCTATACGTGTGTCGTCCCTTAAAGAGTTAGACTATTACAGCCAATATTTTTCTCTGTCAATTTTTGGTTATCTACTGTTAAGTTGTTTCATATTGGAAATAGTAGCACATAATCCTTTGAAATCTAATACCAAATCATTCTCTACATTCTCTTGTAATATATGAACTGACAAAATGACTCTTTACTTTTACATTATAGGTTTTCTTAGATACTTGCATTGATCGTTACCATCTGAAAAGAATTGAAGCAGGAGCTCCAATTGGAGTTATTGGAGCTCAAAGCATTGGAGAACCTGGGACCCAGATGACATTAAAAACTTTTCACTTTGCTGGAGTTGCTAGCATGAGTATCCTTTATGTTGGTTGGCTTTCGTTGTAACATATGCTCATCTCTTTTTCCTTGAATGGTTTGTCCTAATTGATCCTATCATCGTTTCCTTTTTCACTCAAAAATTGACTTCTGAGTTGTAACATGATTAGTTGTTTTGATATATTTTTCTTTTCTTTGCTAAAATTAACTATATCAATAGCAAAAGGTAGAAGATTTGAAAAAATTGAAATAACTTACAAAGTTGATAGAAGAGAACGATTGCTAAACATGCCATTTCCAAGTGCATCGATAACCCATAGTAAGTGAATCACTGAATCCTTCATGTTCCACCATATGCAAGAAATATGGTTTGTATGATCACCATTCTGAATTACCCTTAGGTAAGCCTGCACCTGTTTGTGCATAGGAGTCGGCAACAGTTCTTGCATATGAGTCAGCACCCATATTTTCTCCAGGAACATGAGAAGTTAATGAATTCAACTTTGTTCTTAACCCTATTCCATTCAGTCTTCCAATACTCCTGGTTCTTTAGGAAACTGCTCACAGCCGCCACAGAATCTGATATAACCCTGATTTAAGTATTTAACATCATATAATTGACCTTAAGCCATGTTTTGGCCACAAGACTAACCTTGTAGAAAGCATCTTTATACTGCACAATCTCTTTGCGAACCCGATCATTATTATTATTATTTTAATTTGTTTTTGTTACTCAATTCAAAATATCGATTTGGATTCTGTATTTGTGTCAGAGTTCTGATCCAGAGTACGTGTCAAGTATGTGGAACCCCAGACATAGGATTAGTGCTCCAATCATTAGATATATACGTTTTTCATATTTTGTTTTGATACAAAAGTGATCAGTTATTTACTTTCCTCTATTTATGAAATATGTTTAGGGACATAGTTGCTAATTGCTGACAGTGCATATCTATGATTCTACGGACAAAATTTATTTTTTGAAGGGCACAAGCTTAATATATGATAAAGCTATTTTACATCTTGCGGTTGAGAAGAGAGAATATTGAAGTAATCTTTTTTACAATATGCGTCTTTTTTTTTTTTTTTTTAACTGTCAAATTCACTTTGTATTCATAGAAAGATAATAAATGTTACAGTGTTTAAGGGTCTAAGTAGCAAGGAGCTACTCGACCACACTCAACCTCCACAAAACCCCAATTTAGCAATTACAAAAGCTCGCTCATCTCACTAGCCCATCCCAATTCCACATGAAATCAACAAATTTTACACCCATAAACAATGGAGTAGCATGTCCCCATTCAAATAGGAGTTCCTTGATTTCCCCTACCAACTTATGCATCTCCCTTTCCTTTTGTTAGAAAATCCTCATACTCCTTTCTTTCCATAGTGTCTATACAATGGCATTTGGTAGATGACCCACTAGCCATTTGGCTCTGTTAGAGAGTGGACCCGTGATAATACTCTTGCGCAATGCCTCCTTAATATTTGATGGTGGCACCCAAGCAATATTGAAAGATGCATTCGTTGGACTGACATCCTCGAGTCAGGTGCTCCACCTTTTGGTTTTGAATTTGTGAACTCTAGCATCCGCCAATTCGAATGTCTTTTGACACATTTTTTCCTACTAATTTTTCTAGTTAAGGATAATCTTTTAATTTGTTAACATATAAAGTAGAAGATCTAAGGGCTATGATTTCCTTATTTCACTAAGAGTTACACCATTGTGTTTGGTTCATATAGCATACTGTCTTTTTGATTTTCTTTATTGAGTGAAATGATAGTGGGAAAGTGTCAAAGAAAACCTATGTGTTGATATATATAAGACGAAGCAACACTGTACTTAGTTCCAAATTTTATTCTAGTAAGTTTATTATTGCCCTAATATGAAACTCTGGAGAGAAAAGAGCATACGGCCTTAGTTGAGTTTGGCCTTCTCTGTCCTCTCACTCATCTATATATATGAAGATAGTTGGGTTTACATTCTTTAGGGGGCAATGTCTGAACTGTCCTTTAGAACTCTAACAAATATAAATTTAGAACTTGATTAACAATCCAAGTATTTAGTGTATGAATGCAAATATTTTGGTAAAGTTAGGATTTTGTTACAAATATTCCTCCATGTTTTTTCTCTCCTGAAATGTAAATTTGATTAAGTCATTAGATTGAAGATTTTTACTGTTGTGTACCTGTGACTGTTATGTTATACCATGCGATATCTTAACTCGTTGTTAGACATCACACTTGGAGTTCCTCGCATCAAAGAAATAATAAATGGAGCTAAGAATATCAGCACACCCATTATTACCGCAGAGTTGGAGTCTAAGGAAAATGTTACTTCTGCACGAATAGTTAAAGGTCGTATTGAGAAAACCGTCCTGGGTGAGGTATGCCTATGCAGATTTTTTTATTGTTTTCTGTTTTTATATTCCCGCAATCACCCCTTTACACGTTTTTGTTTACATGCAATTACTTGTGTTGATGTTCCATAACCTCCAGAGAATGAATTGAGTATTTTATTTTCTCAATATAAGTATGTATGCTAATTCATATGATACGCATATGGGAAAAAAAATATGTACATAGAAAACATGTGATAAGTAAATTGATCTTGTATGATCTCTAACATTCACCACAAAGTCGGCCGTCTGGTTAAATGAGTTTTGAGTGCCGATGCTGAAAACAAAGTGTATGAAGCCCTTTGGTGAAGAAATCAACGGTCTGATCTACAAAAGGTATAAATCGAACCAAGTGAGTTCTGGAAGAAACCTTCCCACCAGCCAAGCGGTAATCCAACATAATATGCTTCGTTAAAAGCATGAAAAGTTGGATTTGAAGCCAGGTATGGTGCTGAAATGATCACAATAGAAGGGAAACTGGTGATCTAGGAGTATGTGAGCAACCCTACTAGTCACAGGCTCAAAGCACATACATGCGCAAGAGAACGGTATTAATAAACGGTATTTTATTAATAATATTTTAATAAAAAAA
Organism: Coptis chinensis; assembly: GCF_015680905.1. NCBI lineage: Eukaryota > Viridiplantae > Streptophyta > Magnoliopsida > Ranunculales > Ranunculaceae > Coptis > Coptis chinensis. The sequence goes on from NC_141461.1 coordinate 63,031,876, forward strand.
TATTAAAGTTGCTTGATGAGAGAGAGACTAGCAGGATAGAGGAAGCAAAAACAGGGACTTGGTCCAATTTCAATCAGTAGTATGATGACTTTGGAGGAGGATGACGATGAAGAAGGCATGATCGACTTTGAGTGCTCTGGGGAGGAGACGCGAAGTAGGTATGGTGGTCGTGAAAATGAGGTAGGTGGAGGTACTAGGGCTGGACTGCTGGACAGAGAATGATTCCACCATGGTGGTGGTTCCTAGTTTTTGCATTTTATTCTGTTTCTGCTTACAGGACTTATTTGGCTACTGTACTTTTTCTTTCTCTTCTTTCTTTCGTTTCTGCCCTTTTTCATAATATGGGGTGATCGGGTGTACTTGGGTATTTTGGTTTTGGTCCTTGAAATCTTGCTGTTGATATAATTGTTGTATGAACTCCACCACGAAAAGTTGACTTACAAGATGAATTGAGAGCTGATTTTTGGTGAAAATTGTCTTCACATAATAGAGAATACCCCACAAAAATTCAGCTCAATCAAATATGTTTAAACTTTTTGTTAAAAGTGTTTTTGACATAAAAAATAATTGGACGGTGGGATAACATCACAACATTCTAAACAAATTTTCACAAGGTTAGACATCTTCAAATGAACTGATTTTTCGTGAGGATAATCTCTACTGTGAGGAGAACTTGTCCTCCAAAAACCAGCCTCTAATTCATTGTTTTTTATGGTATAGTTAATATAAGTGGAGTTCATATAAATCCCCGTTTATGAATTTAACATGTTTTGAGTTTGGTCTAGCCTTTTGGCCCTCTTCTGGTGCTGATGGAGCTGGTAAGCTGGTTATCCAGACACCAGATGGTCCAGAACAGGAGCATAAAATACATTTAGCAGCAGTAAGATGATCAGTTCATTGTGCATTCTTGATTTGAGCAACATGATGCACAACATAGGCTATGTCAGTCCTATTGGGTGTCAGGTTTTGTGAACACCAATATAAATGCCAATACTCTGAAGCAGTAGAAACAAGATTATCATCAGTAGTTGAAAGCTGCGCCTTAACACTTAATGGAGTGCTAAAGGAGTCAAGGGTTTGCAATCTCGCTTTTTGCTGGAACAAAGAATGTTGAAGGTGTACTTTGTCTGTTGTAATTTCCTGAAAGTTATTAAATTGGTCGAGATCCTTAATCTCAAACACTTGGATGATGACAAAGATGGTGTGTTCCCCGTGAGTATAACGCCCGTGAGTATAACGTCATCAACATAGATTGGAAATATCATAAGCTGAGACCCTTGTCTGTATACAACCTTGTTATCATCCGCACAACTCTCTTTGCACTCAGATCCGATAAGGAACTAAAGCTTAGAAACCAGTCTTGGGGAGCCTGCTTGGGGCATTCATAGCTTTATGAAGCCAATAAATTGTTGACATATATGAGTGTCTCCAAGCCTACTCTAATATATTAATATAATTGACCCTTTACATAAGTTTGAGCTTATGGAGAAATTGGCAATTTAACATGGTATTAGAGTCTCTGGTTTCTGAGAGGTCTCGGGTTCAACTCCTGCCAGGTGAAGATGTCTAGTCCTTCTACCTGTGTATTTCTAGCATGTCCTGCTGAGGGGGAGTGTGGACATATATGATTGTCTCCAAGCCTACTCTAATATATTAATATAATTGACCTTTCACATAAGTTTGAGTTTATAGAGAAATTAGCAATTTAACAAAAACATCCTGAGGACACTGAGCATCAATGATGCTAGGTGGCTCGGTAATATGTATTGCTGATACATTCCCATAAAGACAGGTGTTTCACATCAAGCGGTCTTAGTATGACAATACTAAGAACTTACCAATTTTACCGCCAACCTATTTCCATCAGCTCAGGGGTTGGAGCAAATGGAGTGTAGACACTAAGAATGTGAATTGCAGATTTTGTCAGAAGTTATTGGGAAATTCATTATGTTGTAGGAACATGCATTTATGGAGAATTGGCATGTTCCTTTCCAGTGTCCTTGACACTTTCTTTTCTTTGAAAATTTTCCGTCACTCTATAGCTGTGCAGTTTAAGCGGCTATTAATCGGTGATTAATCGGCGAGTAATTGCTATGCGGTACTTCACCGATCCGATTAGCAAAAGATTTATAAATTTAAGCGAAAGCAAATAATCGGGCGAGTTAGACCGATTAATCAGCCGATTTCCAATAAATCGGTTTCGAAAATGCGCCGATTTAGTCCGATTAGCAGCTTTGGGCTAACTTTTTCATCATATATATCTGAAAATGTGAAGCAGCATGAGGGGTGTAAAGAGCAAATCTAAATATGACACGCAAATCTAAAGATCAATTGTCTTATTCCTTTGAACTCGTGGTCAGAATGTTGTGTGCACAAAATCAAATCTGAGAAAGGTTGAAGACAATGGGGATACTTTATCAAAAACAAAAGGTTTGATCCAGTGTCACTCGGGTGTATGTAAGCTACATATACAAGCAAGGCCCATTTGTACTTAACAAACCTTATACAAACAGACCTTAATCTTCTCCAAGACCAATATGTACTCCGCCTGGAATAACCATTAAGAGCATAGTATGAAAGTTAAAGCATGTACTACTTTTAAAGAAGCTTTTCATTTGCTGGAATATCCACTCTTTAATCACCAGGCTATGCATACATCAGAGTCTCCTATTTCAGCCGAACCATCAACTGAAGCTAGATCTTCCAACTCTCTCGTTTATCAAGGCCTGACACATAAATCAGATTGCAGAGATATGACGTTGGCTCTAGCGATGTCATATCATAATGGGGTCTCTCATATCAGCCCGGATAGAGAAGTCAACAATAGAGAAGTTGATCCCAGTGATTTGATTAATCTAGATATACAAGGTGGAGATATTATAGAGATGGAACGAGGCAGTCCATTGCGTGGGGACCTTCTGTGACACCGGATAGTGAACAAGAGACAGTGGAGTGGTTGTTTGATAACATGGAAGAGATTGCAAAAGTGGTTGGCTTATCTTTTTCTGGTAGAAGAGGTGAGGTTATGAAACTTCTAAGATCTGTTATGAGTAGAAAGTATGATGTTGGGGCAGTGGGGAACGATTGTAAGTCCAGTGGGGCGAAGAGTACTAAGGGTGGGGGGAAAAATAAACTTGAAAATGAGTTGAAGAGCCTCACGTCGTCTATTAATTATGGCGACGATGCTGAAGGTAGTATTAGAAGAGGGAAATCTAATGTGTGTTTAAATGAATCACAAGATCCTTTCGTGGAATGTAAGAGGTTTAGGGAGTGTGTTGAAGAGACCGTCGATTAAAGATTGTATCCGTAAAACGAGAGCTAGCATGGTGATCCTTCAGGAAACCAAGCTAGAGGAGTTTCCAAAGTCTGTGGTAGATGACATTTGAGGTATTATTGATGTGGGCTGGCATTTTCTTCCAGCAGTCGACACTAGAGGAGGTGTGTGTATTTTATGGGACAAAGGGAAGGTTGAGGTGTTTGAAACTGCAGTGGGCACCTTTACAGTATCGGTCATTTGCCTCTTTAGGGGCGAGATTACGCGTAAAGTTGTGACTGGTGTGTATGGTCCGTCCAATGGTTTGAATATTCAAGAATTTTGGGCCGAATTGGATGATACTTTTGCCTTTGGGAGTGCTTACCCGTGGTGCATAGGTGGTGATTTTAATGTCCTTCGGCAGTCGAGTGATAGGAGGGGCGGTTGTCATATTGATTCGAGGATGGTGAGTTTTGATGATTTTATTACTCGTTGCGAGCTTCTGGACTTACCTCTTAAAGGAGGTCAATTTACGTGGTCTAGTAGGCTAGATAATCCCTCTCTCTCTAAACTTGATCGTTTTTTGGTGAGTGTTGATTGGGAGGAGGATTGGCCTTGTTTGTCTCAGAATGTTGTTCCTAGTTCGGCATCTGATCATCATCCCATTGTCCTTGATAATGAAAGTGGGTCGCGTAGACCTACCCCTTTTAGATTGGAACTCATGTGGTTTGACGACCCTAATTTTGAGGAGAATATCAAGGATTGGTGGAACTCGTTCTCTTTTGAAGGGAGACCTGGTGTTATCTTTTCAAAAAAGTTGAAGGCGCTTAAAGAAAAGATTAAAGTGTGGAATAGAGAGGTTTTTGGGAGAATGGATAGGTGGAAAGAAGAACTTCTTAAGGATATCAGGGAGTTAGACTTGAAAGTGGAAGTGGATTTTCTATCCGATGAAGAAAGAAATTTGAGGGATAAGCTTAGGGCCGACTTTCAAGTCTCGGCAAGAAGAGATGAAATTTTTTGGAAACAAAAAGCAAAGGTAAAGTTGACAATTGAGGACGAACTATGTACTAAATATTTTCACCAATTGGCCAAAACTAGGAACCGAGTTAATTTTTTGGAGAATTTGAGAATAGAAGGGCGTGAAGTTACAGGAGAGGATAACCTCAGAGAAGGTATTGTGGATTACAATAGAAATTTGTATATTGAACCCGGTTGCTTTAGACCGATGGTGGACGATTTGTGTTTGGATAGCATTTCCGATGAGGAGAAAAGATCTCTGGAGGGTCCTATTGAGGAGGATGAAGTGTGGGCAGCTATTGTTAGTTTGGGGGGAGATAGAGCCCCAGGACCAGATGGGTTTCCGATTGAGTTTTACAAAAGGTGTTGGGAGACTGTTCTTGTGGATTTTATGAGCATGGTGAAAGATTTCTTTGATACGGGTTTCCTTGCTCATCATTTGAATAATATGTTCATTGCTCTTATTCCTAAGGTTAGTGACGCGGATGATATTAGTGACTTGAGACCGATTAGTTTGATCGGGAATGCTTACAAGATTTTATCTAAGGTTTTGTCTTTGAGGATGAAAAAAGTTTTGTTTAAAATTATTTCTCAAGAGCAAGGGGCTTTCATTAGCGATAGACATATTCTCGATGGAATCCTCATAGCTAATGAGACTATTGATGATAAGCAGAGGAGTGGTGAGTCGGGTATTGTTTGTAAAGTTGATTTAACGAAGGCTTATGATCATGTTAGTTGGAGGTTTCTCGACTATGTCTTAGGGAAGATGGGGTTTGGGGCGAAATGGAGAAGATGGGTGTGGAAGTGTATATCGTCGGTATCTTTTTCAGTTCTAGTAAATGGATCTTCAGCAGGTTTCTTTAAGAGTTCGAGAGGTATTAGGCAAGGTGATCCTCTCTCCCCTCTCTTTATTTTGGTGGTAGAAGTTTTCGGTAGAATGATTTCGAGAGCCAACTTGAGGGGTATCTTAGAAGGTTTTAGAGTGGGTAGTGACATGGTCCGCATTTCTCATCTCCAATTTGCTAATGATACTTTGATTTTTCTTGGAGCGGAGGTGGGTCAGGTTAGGTGGTTGAGGGGCATTCTTTGTTGTTTTGAGGCAGTTTTTGGGTTTCATGTGAATCTTGCCAAGAGTAAGATGTATGGTGTGGGGAGTGTTCCCTTTTTGAGCCGTCTTGCGTCGGTGTTAGATTGTCAAGCGGATTTGTTTCCTTGTACGTATTTGGGTCTTCCTCTTGGGGCCAACGTGCGTTCTACATATATTTGGGATCCTGTTATTGAGAGATTCCAACATAAGCTGGCAGGGTGGAGGTGTAGGTATCTCTCGAAAGGGGGTCGTTTGGTCTTGATTAAGAGTACTTTGTCCTCTCTTCCAGTATACTTTGTCTCTTTTTGTTATTCCCAAGAGAGTTGCTAATAGGATTGAGAGCATCATTAGGAATTTTTTATGGGATGACTCCGAGGAGCAACATAGGTATTATTTGGTGAGGTGGGAGATTCTTTGTTTGGCTAAAAACGTTGGTGGTTTGGGTTTGTATAGTATGGTAGCATTCAACCAAGCGCTTTTGGGTAAGTGGTTATGGCGTTTTGGGGAAGAGAGAAATAGTCTTTGGAGGAAGGTGGTTGTGTCTCAATTTGGGAAGAGACATTTTGGGTAGGAGAGTGGTCCGGTTTCCATATCTTATGGGTGTGGAGTGTGGAGGGCAATTCTTAAGGTGCTCCCTTTGTTCTTAAGAGGTATTCGATACAGTTTTGCAATAGGTGATGAGATTCTTTTTTGGGAGGATCATTGGACAGGTGGTGGGGATTTAGCCTCTGCTTTTCCTTTGTTGTTTGGTCTATCCAGGTTCAAAGGGAAACCCATTTTTGATTGTATGGTTAGATCCGAGGGAGGCATATCTTGGAATCTTGGACTGCGCAGGGCTTTGAATGATTGGGAAATTGGAGACCTAGCTTCACTGATGGCAAGGCTTGATGTGACTATCCCAAATGCACAAAATGGTGATAAAAGAGTGTGGTGTCCCAGCAATAAAGGTATCTTCTTGGTTAAGTCTTTTTATTTTTCTATCATTTCTTGGTTGTCTAATGCTAATAGTCCTAGCCCCATTCTTGAATTCCTTGTGACTATAATTTGGAAATCCAAAATTCCCTCCAAGATTGCTTTTTTTGCATGGTATGCTTCCTTGGAACGCATCCTTACCATTGATAATCTTAGGCGTCGAAATATGTGTTTGGTCAATTATTGTCAGTTGTGTAGAAAAGATGGTGAGTCTGTGAATCATGTACTTCTTTGGTGTCCTTTTTCTTGGAAAATATGGTCTGCTTTTCTTTTAGAGTCTGGTATGACTTGGGTATGCCCGAGCCGGGTATTGGATTTGCTTAAAGGTTGGAGTCATGGTCCTTTCTCTTCTTTGGAAATCGCATGGGGAGCTTATTACCTTTTGCGATCATGTGGGGCATTTGGCTAGAGCGAAACCGTCGTCACTTTGATGGCATCTCTATATCGCGAAAGAAGATAATTCTCTCGATAAAAGCTTTGTTATTTCGGTGGTCTAAAGTCTTCAAAGAGTTTAGAGGATGCTTCTTTGAGTATTTTGTTGCTAGAAGGGATCGTCTTATGTTTTTAGACATGGGGTGATGGCGCATGTCAGGGTTTTTTTGTTTTTTTCTTCTTATGTTTTGTTTCATCGCTTGTAAATATTTTTTTCGGTTGTTCTCTTGTAATGTAGGCCTTCTCAGCTTTTTTTTTTTTTTTTTTATTAATGGAATATCACTTTTACCAAGCAAAAAAAAAAAAAAAAAAAAACCTTATACAAACAAAGTCCATTTGACCTATGTATGTAAGCTACATATACAAACAAAGCCTATTTGACCTTATACAAACAAAGCCCAAAATATTTTGTTTTTTTTTTGGTAAAGATGTATCAATATTTTGTTATTACTATTGTATTTTAGGAGTTAAATTTATATTTAGTCCTCATTTAGTTTCCCCGACTAGTTTCCGATTAATCCCCGATTAATTGCAATTACTACGATTGCTGCCTATTAATGCTTAAACTGCACAGCTCTATAGATCTTGCACCAGGTCGAAAAGTCTGATTCGTTATACTACTGAATAATCGAAGACTGTAAATACATTTTACGTGGTTGATAGTAAGCTAGTTTGATTACCCCCTTACCTGTGCAGGTCGCCAAGAGCATAAAAATGGAATTGACATCCAGACAAGCATCAATAGTGGTCAGCCTCGATGCGGAAAGAATTCAAGCTTTACATCTAAGTATTTCTGCTGACAGTGTAAAAAGATCTATCTTGCAAAATTTAAAGAAGTTAAAGGATCAGGTCAGGGATTCCACCTATGGTGTCGAACTGTCTATATGGTGTTTAATTTATTAATTATTAAAGCCTCATTCATGTATGTATCTCGCAGCATATTCGCACGATTGATGGTAGAAAGATAAGAATTTTTCCTCCTGAAACTGATAGGAATAAGCTCCATTTTGATTTGCACTCCCTCAAAGCCATGCTTCCAAAGGTTATTGTGAATGTGAGGCACTAACTTTACTTAAATGCTCATCTTATCATTGCTTTAATTTTAAATTTCATGTTTCTAGAGAGTAGCATTTGCGCAGATTAGTTGACAAGAATGCTTTAATTCATACTGCTGGAGAGGATTCTAATCCAAGTTCTTGTTCGTTTCATATACAGGGCATATCTACGGCTGAACGGGTAGTAATTAGCGAACAAAAGAAGAAATATAAATTGCTTGTTGAAGGGTCGGTTACTACATTCTTAATGCTACCTTACTCTTAAGAACTTTATGCACTTCATGTGGTTAAAGTTATTGACTCTCTTTGGTGTTTGGTCCTCTATGACATTTCCTTGGTGACATTGTGGACAATGTTTTTAGTTTATAACACAGAACAAAACACCCAAAATATTCTGATGTCTCCAGAATGTACGAGGATAAAAATTTCAAGTATAATGGGTCCATATATATCCTGTTGACTTTTAATCGGCACATTCATTTTTACTTTCAAAAAATTCCATCTCCTGACACAGCATCAGAAATATCTCCAATACCTTCCTATATTTCAATGGTCTAAATCTCGCCTCTCCCTGGTACTTTGTTATTTGGTTTATTCCATCATTTTTGCTGGATGCTTCTTAGCCGGTGTGCCTTCTTTGCATTTGGGATTTATGTATGTGAGGTCTATATTTGTCTCAGATTATGGTTGTCCTTCAGGAGGCCTCACTACAAGGTGGTTCGATGAGCATTTCTGTAGTATTATACTATTATTTATTACAACTCAACATGATAGGGTTCATACTTAATCAGTAAACTATTAAAGAAGCTTAAGTTGATCTTCTGAATTGGGTATCTTACCACGTTTATCTTTTGATTAGAGATCAAACAAACTAAAACTTCTTATTATTGATTGACTGAAAGTCTGAGACATAAAGCAGAAGTATTGTGCTTAGATAGATAGAATAGTGGACTTGACTTTCTACTAATTTATCTAACCTGGTACAATTATCAGAATGGAATATATTTATACTTTTTAATACTAATTGATGAATGAGCATATATGCTGATATCAGCATGACATCTGCACTTGTTGAAAATCAGTTTTTATTTGGCTTGAACAAGAAAGTATTCTATTGTTTAATTTAGATTTTAGTTGTTATTCTATTTTATTACTAGTTTCTAAGTTAGGATCATATTTAGTTAGGATTACAAATAGACTAAAAGGTTATTTGGTAGTTTACAGGAGTTTGGTGGTTTCCTGTTGGAAATTCCAAATAGAATTAGGAGTTGTTTTCCTGCATTTAAAATAGGTTGTTATTGATTATTTTATTTGAAGAATTATTTTCTTTTAGTCGAAGATCAAACCCTTGTTTTAGGTATTTACATTTTATTTATTTATTTATTTGTGTTCTTCATTGTTTAAACTTCCACCAACAGTATTATATCACTGCTCCTATGCTAATTATGGTTTCCGGATGGATGAGTGTTTATGACACTGATATTAGCTGTAACAAAGAAAATTGTATTCGATCTGTAAAGATACTAGTCAAGATATTCGATCTGTTGTTTAAAATTTCTTTGCTCTTTCAGTAAAAACCTCCGAGCAGTCATGGGCACTCCAGGAGTTGTTGGATGTGAAACAGTGAGTAATCATATAACCGAGGTCGAGGAAACACTTGGAATTGAAGCTGCAAGGGATCGTATTATTTATGAGATTCAGGAGACCATGAAAGGTCATGGAATGAGCATAGACATGCGACATATGATGCTTTTAGCAGATCTAATGACATATAGGGTGAGTTGTTCTGCCCATTTAATATTTTTCATTACTGATGCCTAAAACTCCAATATGGTTTAGATGCAGCCATGCAGGTGATGACATGCACTTGTTTCTGTTGTTCTAACAGGGTGAGGTGCTAGGAATCACACGATTTGGCATCCAAAAGATGAAAGAAAGTGTGTTGATGCTGGCATCATTTGAGAAAACAGCAGATCATCTTTTCAATGCTTCATTTAATGGTAGGCATGATAACATTGAGGGAGTAGGTGAATGCATCATCATGGGCATACCTATGCAAATAGGAACTGGAATACTTAAAGTTAGGCAAAGGTACAAACCCAACTCTTGATATCATATACTTGGTCATTTGAATTCTTGAGTGAATTGTACTGTTTATCCAACACTTTTCTATTACACATGGCAATTAATATGCATGCTTGCACAACATTTCTAATATGTGCTTTTCATTTGAATTCTTGAGTGGGATTTATTGTTTCTATTACACCCTTGACTTGTACCTACTTACACAACATGCTGGAAATCATTTCCATCACTCCATAACCTAGATTTCAAAACTTATCCCAGTACTGGGGCATACTACATGATTCCTATTCCAGTGTCACATTATTTTAAAATTTTATGGAAAATAACTCTTGTTTTACTAGGGGTCTGAGTTTCTCTCTATGAAGTACCCTTGACAACCTACCTAGCTACTTTACCCCTCTTCACACTTCTTGCCAGGGTCACATAAAATTTGGGAAAGACTGCTTTAATTTTTTTTGTGGGTTGCTTCTAAAGAGTGAAGGAAACAGTACCATGCTTTTTTAAGATAGATGAAATTATATCCTCAAGTTTGATTGCTTTCAAACAGATCTGAAGGGGAAGATGCTACTTTTAAAGGTTCTTATGAAAATAATTTTACCACCCGCATACTTAGTAATTGTGCTTAGAAGGTTTACCAAATAGGTCGCTCAAAGCCTCTACTTAAAGGTCATTATAGATATAGATATACACCTACCCTTTTCATACATCTGTTTGCCATATGAATATATGATCAAAAGTGTTACTCATCACCTCCTTCACACGCTTAGCATGAGCTATCCTACACAACTCAGGTACATTAGCTTCAGTCGGTGTTGGAATCGACATAGATTCCCAATACAACACTTTGGTCTTTCCTTCAATTATTGTTTCTTTCACCATTCATGATCTCTCATATCAACATATGGTGTCACTATATTAGATTCCCTTGGCATGACAGGAGTCAATAAAGCATGGGTTCCACCTTTAGGGTTTGTGACTTTGTGATGCAACCAAATGTTCACCACTGCTGCATAGTTGTATCAGTACTAACGATATTTCTGACATCCCATTTGATGTACAGTAAGCATCGTCAGACAATCAGATTATTGAAATTATTACTATGAAAAGAAAAAGATTATTATATGCATAAAACAATTACTTAATGCATGGATCAATATACATTTGACATATTATTGATTCACGAAAGAAAATTATGTTACGACATAATTATTCATCTAGCACTTGATCTGGCACATGCACACACGGAAGAGAAGATGATGTAAATTATGTGGTGGACGTGTCCAAGTTCAAGTTCAAGACCAAGGCTTTATTTTATTTATTTTAGTTTAGTTGGTCCACATGTCATTAGAATATTGGTTTGCTTTGCTGTCAAGTAAACCCTAGGTTAAAGCTGAGGTTTGTATCATTAGAAGGTTGGTTTCGGGCTTTTAGGCTTTAGTTTAGGGCTTGTAACATGTTGAGATGTTTAGTCCCACATGGTTTATGTTAAGCACCGCATGAAAGTATATAAGCCTTGGGGCCTTTCCACTTAATACCATTTGGTTTTAAGTTTGATGCTAATCTTTAATATGGTATCGGAGCGGGCTATTGTGTTTGGACCGCCTTGTTGTTTGGTCCACGTAACCCAAGTTGAATTCAACAATTGATTTACGAATGAACAATTTTCGTATATTTCATATTGTAAGAGAAATATGAAATTCTTATTGATAAATTTCATATTTCATATTGTGTTTGGACCGCCTTGTTGTTTGGTCCACGTAAACAACCAACTATTTCATATTGTAAGAGAAATCATCCTCTGACTAATTCAACAATTGATTTACGAATTAACAATTTTCGTATATTTTGTCAAGAATTCTTATTTGAGTTTAATAAGCATTTGATACTTCTCTTTTTAAATAGTTTTAACTGTATTTTTGCATTTTATAATGTGGAAATGGAGTGATGGACTTAGAAAGGGAGTTCGATCACCTTAGAAAAGCATCTATAGCTTTTCCAGTGTTGTGATTTTTTGAATATGCCTGAATATTATACTAATAGGATTTTTCTGAGGTAGCTAAAGCTTACGTTGTAAGCATGTAGCCAGTTCTGAAGATATGGTAATTGAGCAGTGAATATATCTGTAAATACGTTGTAATTACTAATTAGACTATGATCATTACTGTTTAGAAATATATGTTACTCAGTTCCAGTTCTGGTTCTTGCGGAGTTGTGGGTATCCATTGAATAGTAAAGTTCCCTTCTAGGTTCTCTTTCAATTGGTTTTAAAATCAGTTCCAGAACTGTAAATTCTTTGTGTGTTCCAATTTTTGTTAAACAAGTACCAATAATTGACAGCCGACCACTGACTGAAGTTCCTTTTGGATTTCAAGTTCCCCAAAAAGTGTGACTCCCGCCCAAAATTGTCAGAAGCTTACGTGAAAGGTTTTCGCTTCATGTTTGCAAAGGTTTATTGAGTTGGGACGCTAAAATTGACTTTTATTTATGCATCTTGACACATAGCACCAGGATGATCTGACGGAATATTAATGTTGTGCAAATTTTTAGGCTCCGTGTATTCCTGTTGACGGATTTTCCATTTATTTTGGCCTTCATTCAGTAGAGGGCTCTGTTAATCCCTGTTTAGTGGTTATCGTATTCCTTTCGTCCATACAATACAATAAAGAACAGTAACATCTCTTTCATCTTCTGCTGCTCTTTATCTGTGTATTTGCGTGTGTGTTGGTCTAAATGAAAATATTCGCAACTTCGTTGCCGAAGCGTGTTGTAACTCTTTTTGGTTTCATCTCTGCAGAGTTCAGCACGTTCCAAGTTTGACCTATGCGATGGATCCAATTTTATCTTGAAGATAAGATATGAAGCTAGCATTTTCCAACATGTTTAAGCTGATAGTGGAAGTAAGCTCGCATGTTGATTTGTTACCCCAAGCGTGAGTGTTACGTGATCCAATCTTACTTTCGCTGTTTTTGTTCTTTTAAATTGTTTTAATAGCGGTCCACCAAGTCCAAATGTGGAGATTGCTTTTGTGGTCTGTCACTATTTTTGGGTATTTACATGGTCCAAGATCGGTTGATGTGCAGAGTTACTGAAAATAGTGTACATCCTCAAAAATGTTGTACAGGGTTATTGAAATTAGAGTATAAGACTAATACTGTGATATTTTGGAGTTTTGTAATTATATATAAAAGTAAAAAACATGAAATGGTTGTGTTCTAAATTTCTATTAGCGCAAGTTGCACAGGATACCCCGACTCCCTAATCGGCTAAAGTTGATATGCATTGAAATACACACGGTCGCGTATTTTACATGAATCATGAGTGGTCAGTTTCGGTGTTGGTTTTTGGGAGTCCGCATATGATTACTGAACATGAGGATATGTACTCCGTATATGATAGCCTTTCTGTAATGATGGCCATGGACTAGATGGTCATGGACTAAAGTTTACAGTTACTGATTGGAGTGTGCTATAGTGGTTTTACTTGGAATAAGCACGAGCTCCTAAACACTTCTAAATGGAGAAGTAATATTGCAATAACCAGATCTCAAATGTGTGAGTGAAAATTAATTTTTGAGTTTTGTTTGGCCAGAAGTAAAAGATGCTAATTTAATTGCTGTGCTCGCTATGATCGGTCTGCAGCACCATGTGCCAGATCAGTTGTTGTAGCTTGCATTGTACCTTCTTATTGTTTTCTTTCACCCTTTCCATCATAAAACAAAGGAGGCAGAAATAAGGATCTCGATCTTTCAGTCGACCATACGTACATAGAAAAGTGAACAAGGTTTGGAATCTTGCATGGATTTCTTGCCTTGTTAGAGTGTTTTCCTCCTCATAATTGAGACTAGCGAGTGCCCGGCCTCGGTGATTGCGGGCCATGCAACACTTCACTTGTAAGAAAAAAGATGACTGAAGGAGTGCCTATGGTTCACGGTAAAGCAACCTCATGTGCAAACAGGAGAGTCCACCTGGTCATGGAGGGCGTTGGTGTGTAGTGTGTACCCACTACCCACATAAGATCTCGAGATCTCATGCTGTCTAGGGGGATTCTGGTTCCAACCACCCAAAAACACAACTCCTCGGCGGTCAACCCCTGTTAACCAGGGGAACCCTTGGCAGGAGACGATGACCCTGATGTCTCCGTCCTTGCCTAGTGGCGTTAACTATTTATATGGTAAACTGGTGAAGTAGTATGCTGAAGAATCCTCCGGGGTTGCCCCTAAGTTATATTAGAAGCAGAGAACTACAACACATATAAAAGTGTAGAAATGCCCCGAAAATAGGTATATTGGTTAGGGTGATTATTCCTAAATTATGTGTTTTTATCCTCTTGTCAATTTAGTCAAATTATATATTAAACAATATAGAAAATTTATATTCTATTGCTTTTTCAGAATACAAGCCTCTTAACCAAATATCTGAAAAGATGTGTTTTAGAGCCAAAAAGGAAGACAAAAGGGACCTCATAGAACAACTGGGAAAAAATGTCAAAAAGTCAACGGTCAAAGTCAAAGTAAACTCAAAGTTCCAAAAACTCAAAGACTCAGGAAACACTTCGTAGGCTTTATGGACCAAGGACTCAACTCTTTGCAAGACAATAGCTACGCACAAAAGCCTCATAAGACTAAAGGCTCAAATTCCCAAAGACATACATGGGCTTCGGCCTAACAAGGCTTGATCTTATCCACTAAAAGAAGGCACAAGAAGATTCTAGATTAGGTTACTTGTTGGATAAGATATGAGAGGGGCAATTATATACATCTCTACACATAAAAGTGTAGAGATGCCCCGAAAATAAGTATGTTGGTTAGGGTGATCAATCCTCAAATATGCGTTTTTATCCCCTTGTAATACTTCAATTTAGTCAAATTATAAAATCAATAATGTAGAAAACTAATATTTTTATTGCTTTTTCAGGAAACAAACTTATTCTTAACCAAATATCTAAAAAGACGTGTTCTAGGACCAAAAATGAGACAAAAGGGCCCTCATGGAACAATTGGGAAAAAATGTCAAAAAGTCAACGGTCATCGATCAAAGTCAAAGTCAACTCAAAGTTCCAAAAACTCAAAGGCTCAAGAAACACTCGTAGGCTTGAAGGGCCAAAGACTCAACCCTTTCTAAGACAATGTCTAAGCACAGAAGCCTCAAAAGACCAAAGGGCTCAAATTCCCAAAGACATGCATGGGCTTGGGCCCAACAAAGCTTGATCTTATCAACTAAAATAAGGCACAAGAAGGTTCTAGATTATGTTACTTGTTGGATAAGATATGAGAGGGGCAATTATGTACATCTCTACACATATAAAAGTGTAAAGATGCCCCGAAGATAGGTATGTTGGTTAGGGTGATAAGTCCTCAATTATGCGTTTTTATTTTTTATTTTTTATTGGAAAGCGAGGTTGTTATAGGGGTCCCCTACCCCTTTTCATAAAATAAAAATAATCTTAGTTTGTTACAATCTTATATAAAGTTTTCCTATTGCATCATCATATATTATTTTCTTTACATCCTCCGAAAATGAACTAGGTACTAACTTTATGTAGCTAACTGTGGGTATAGTACTTGCCAAAGCATCTGCAAGTTTGTTAGCTTCTCGGTATGTATGAGTAATAGAGAAAACTTCTAGCTGTTCTCTCATTCGATTGATATGCCACATCATCTTCTCTGCTTGGCATGGGTGCTGTCCTGTATTCTTGAAAAACGAAATAACATTTGTTGAGTCTGTTTGAACACTGATGCTCCTTATTCCTTGCGAAAGAGCCATCTTTAGTCCTTGCTCAACACCTTGCAGTTCTATTAAAGCACTGGATCGCTTGCTTGACTTGCCTTTACTTGCGCTAATTACCTGCCCATTCCCATTTCGATAACCGTAGCCCATCCACCTAGTATCCCCTGCAAGCTGCCATATGTATTCAAATTTAGAATACCTTCTTCTGCTCGTTCCCACTTGCATAACTTTTGCCTTCTCTCTTTCGTATTCACTTCCAAATTCCACATCTCTTGGAATCGCTGCTTCTCTGGTCCAGCTTCCATGTGAATATCCATTACTAATAGCTTGGTTCTGACATCTCTTAAAATCAAATACACCACTTGATGAGTGTATGTCTGCTTGTTTTCGAAGATTCTCTCATTTCGTGTTCGCCATATCCAGTAAATGTACCCATTCCATCCTAATCTTATAACATTTGATCTCATCTTGCCTTGTTTTGAACCCATTCGATCTCATCTTGCCAATTGCTCGCCTGTACTCGATTATAGCCCATTTTAGCTAATATCAGTTGCCACACTGCCTTTGAGTAATTACACTCATGGAAGAGATGCTATGTTGTCTCCACCTCTTTCCAACAGAGTATGCACAGATCAGTGGTTACTTTCTTCCATTCCTTCATCTTCTCGAGTGTTTTAAGTCCCCCATTTACCGCCATCCAGCTGATGAATGAGTGGCGAGGTATCCAATTCGAAAACTAAATCAGTTTATGCCATGGCACTGACTGCCTTATCCCTCTCAGCCTATCATACGTATCCCTCAAGCTATAGTCTCACTTCAGAGTAGCAGTCCACACCAGCTTATCATCTCCCCCCATTATTTCTTTTTCTTCATAAATCTGCTCCACTATCTCTCTTATGTGTACTTTAGTATGTTTTGGAAATTGCCACTTCCCTTGTATAATGAATTCAGAGACCTTTACATTCATATGGAAGTTAGAACTATAAAGAAAAACTTGCGGAAACTTATCTTTCAAGATTCCACTCGGATGCCATGGATCACCTATTTGGTGTGTTACTATCTGAGCAGCTTCTTTTCTTTCCTTGAGAAGGTTTCACCAGCTCCAGGAGCAGTCATTTGGTACCTTGAGATGCCAAAAATTCCTATCTTTGATTAGGTTCCTGTACACCCAATCCACCCATAAGTTATCTGCCTTCGTTACTATTTTCCAGATGTGCTTCATAGTCGCTGCTTGATTCACTTTAGCCAAATTCCTCAACCCCAGTCCTCCCTCTTCATATGGATAGCACAAGTCCTCCCATCCAATCAAAGCATGTGATTGATTATAGTCAGGCCCTGTCCATAAGAAGTTTCTACACAATCTATTTATGTCATTGGGTGTGCATATTTTAGCAAATAGATATGTAACACGTGGTAGCATCTTCTTAAGGCACGGATATAGTCTCGGTGTGGGTAGAAAGTATCAGAACACACTTCAAGACCAAATCCTCTCACTTCCTAGGTTTGGAAGTGAGACAAGAAGAGGAGGTTTGTAATCTTTGGAACTAGTTGGAGTAGTAGGTTTGTATAACCATCGCCTATCTATGAACTCCAAATCTGGAACTCAACTCCTAGGTTTGGAGTAGGTTCGTAGGCTTCGGAACTAGTTGGAGTAGTAGGTTCGTATAACCAACTCCTAAGTATGAACTCCAAATCTGGAACTCAACTACTAGGTTCTGAGCAGGTTTGTAGGCTTTGGAACTAGTTGGAGTAGTAGGTTCGTATAACCAACTCCTAACTATGAACTCCAAATCCAGAATTGAACTATTAGGTTTGGATCAGGTTCGTAGGCTTTGGAACTAGTTGGAGTAGTAGGTTCGTATAACCAACTCCTAACTATTAACTCCCAATCCGAAACTCAACTACTAGGTTTGGAGCAGGTTCGTAGGCTTTGGAACTAGTTGGAGTAGTAGGTTCGCGTATAACCAACTCCTAACTATGAACTCCAAATCCGTAGCTCAACTACCAGGCTCGGAGCTCTAACTACTACTCCGAACCTAAACATGTTTTTCTGTTGTTTAAGTCAATAAGGAGACCTATTTGACTTGGGAAACATGGGGCTTCTAGAAGAGTCAAGATGAGACTTAACAAGAGACGGTCTCCTAGTTAAACACTAATTGGGAAACCTCATCTATTCTTATAAATAGAATAGTTGAACTACGCTTTGAGTTTGATTCCTATACACAGGATACGTAGGCAGCCATTAAAGAACGTGGTTCGACTGATCATCTTCTAAATCTCTTCTTCTTCTTGATCCAATATGTCTCATTGTTCTTTGATCATCAACAAAATACTTGTGTTTCTAGATTAGGAAAAATCATTACACAATTGGCGCCATCTGTGGGGAAAACCATACAGAATTGATTTGATTTTTTGGTCGAATTTTTTTGGTTCTAGGTTCTCCTACCCACAAATTTTTCTTGGGTTTGTTGTTCTTAAAAAAAAAAAATCTTTTCTTCACTTTGATTCAAAATCATGGTTACTACAAGAACCAACGCGAATCAAGGTAATGAGGGGAATAACGAGATCAATAACCCACATGTTACTTCTCAAAGACAATCTGAACGTAGAGGAGATCGTCGTTTTGGATAGGGGCGTGAAGAAGATGAGCCTAACAACGATACTCCCCAATCTGCCATAACCAACCAAGTCATCATGGATGCTGTGATGGCCGAACGTGGTCGACAGGAGGCTCGTTTGCATTTTTTCCAAGACTACTACCGCACGAAGGATGGTCGTTCCAAGAGTGCCTACTGATGGAAACTCGAGGGGGCAGTAACAGCCACCAAGTCTAGACCATGGTGAAGGTTACGTCCTTGTGCCATATATCCCTTACTTTGTAGGGTACCATAGCGACCAGCCAGATTCGGATTATAATCCAGAATTTGATCCAACCCGACACTCGAGTTCACATGGAACTGATTTCTCTTGGTATTTAAGTTCTCGAGATACTAGGGATGGACGTTCGAATGTGTTTGCTCAGAATCCACAACTATTTAGGTCACCCTCGGTATGACGAAGAGTTTCAATTCCAAGGGAACCTTCATTGCCTCGGAATCCCTTAGTTTCCCGATCCAGTTTTGCAAACTCCTCCACTCGATCTTGGGAACCTGAACCACGTCATCATCGAGATGAGAACTATGAGAGTCCAGGTCCATGGTATATCAATGGAAAAACTCCAATTCATGAACCTACTACTCTTGCGCAGCTCAAGGCGCAAATACTGGAAGAACTACGAGGTTCGAATCCAACTAAGATGAACGAGTCAGTCGTTTAGTCAGCCATCGAGGGAGACATTGGAACTTCTTTTTCACAACATGTTATGAGCAGATACATCCCCCATGATTATAAACCACCGAAGTTCTCTAAATTAATGGCAAAGGAGATCCGGTCTCTCATGTATTCGGTTATCGTCAAGCAATGGTGGGTTTCTAAGGAAGATCATTATTTGTGCCGGTATTTTGCTTCAAGTTTGACAGACTCGGCACTCATCTGGTACACGAAGCTGCCCAGGCACGACATTCACGAGTTTAAGGAGCTATCCATCAATTTCATTGCGAAATTCAGTTGTAACCGGCCCTACATTAAGACCGTTGATGCGCTGTTTGACATGAAGATCCGGAAGGACAAGCGTATTAGGGATTTCACCAAAATATTTAACGAGGTTCAATTGCATGTTGACAACGTCGATGAGACCCTCGCCATTGTGGCCTTTAGAAAGGGATTAGATCCTACTTCTGGTCTATACATGTCCTTGAAGGAAAAGAAGCCTACGAACATGACATAGTTGTAGGCTCATATCGATAAATATGCCGAACTAAAAGAGGATACCAATTGGATAGGGAATCTTCTCACAAAAGAGTGATAACCAATGTCACCTCCGCTCCAACCGGTATGAGCTCTACTAATCATTATAATGACAAGAAGTCTGAGGGACCACAGTCGGAGCAAAAGTCATACGATAAGAATTCTTATAATGATAAGTCCAAGAGACATAAGATTAGTGACATGTTCGGAAGTAGTAAATTACCCCCACCAGACAGGGACGTTACCACTTTAACTCATCCTTATGAGGACATCTTTGAAATTAACCAAGAACAAGATGTTGTTGAAAGATCATCCAGTGGTGAATCTCGATGCTAACATGTACTATTTCCAAGTAATGTTACACTACTATTAGCTTCTAAGAGACAAAATTTTCACAGATTTGGATCTCCTTTTACTATACTGGGGGGCATGATCTATGCCAATCAATTTTATAAAAGTTATATTTCTCTTTTCAGAGCATTGTTTATTTTATAATTTTCTGCTGAGATACTTTTTGGATGTTAGGTGAGAGATCCCATATGTTGGCCAAAGTTGTATCAGAACCTTTAGAAAGCTTTCTCGGGATGATGAGTGAAAGATCTCATGTGTTGTTCCCCGTGTGATGGAGAAAGTTTAACTTAGCTTGGATTTTATCCTCCTAAAAGCAATTCTAATGTCTTATGCTTATAAGTGTCGGTTTATGCATTAGATACCAGATCATCTAAGGACTTTACAGGAAATAATACAGGGATACACCCTACGTTCCTACAAAGCCTTGTTTCTTAACAAAACTAAAGGTATTTACAGGAATTGACATAAGGGCAAACAATATTTTCCTACAAAATCTTGTTTTTCTAACCTGCAATACGAATTTATTTGTATAAAATATAATTAGACACTTTTGTCATTTTCCCTCAACGGTCGAATGTGCGACCGTCGTCAGAGAGAAAAGTGGGGCATCTGTGTATATATATTTATGCAAATAAGGAAAAAATAACACCACTTCCTAGCCAGTCTGGAACTTCACATTCGGAACTTGTCCAAGTTCCGAACTCCACTTCCTAGCTAGTTCGGAACTCCACATTCGGAACTCCACTTCCTATCTAGTCTGGAACTACACGTTCAAAACTTGTCCAAGTTCGGAATTTCACTTCCTAGCAAGTTAGGAACTCCACGTTCAGAACTTGTCCAAGTTCGGAACACCACTTCCTAGCTTGCCTGGAACTCCACATTCGGAACTTGTCGAAGTTCGGAACTCCACTTCCTAGCTAGTTAAGAACTCCACATTTGGAACTTGTCCAAGTTTGGAACTCCACGTTCGGAACTTGTCCAAGTTCGGAACACCACTTTCTAACTTGTTTGGAACTCCACGTCCTAAGTTAGGAACTCCACGTTCGTAACTTGTCCAAGTTTGGAACTCCACTTCCTAGCTAGTCTGGAACTCCATGTTCGGAATTTCAACTTCCTAGCTAATAAGGAATGTACAGGAAGTCCAAGTTCGATACTGCTCTCTCGAGTAACAAACCCGAAACTATTTTGTGAATGGAAGAATCCGAAACTACATTGTCAACTATAGTACCCTGCCTATCCGAATTGCATTGTAACTTGACATATTCGAAACTACCTCGACAATTGAAAAAGTCAAAACGGATTGGCGAGGTCATCGAAATTGGTAGTGTTCAGTTAATTGCCAAAACCAGAACTGACCATTCAAGTTCTTAAAGAGGATGTCGTGGCTATTGTCCCTCAATGCTTCAATTTCCTCTCGTACAAACTTGAAGAAGGACTATCTAATGCAAGGAGAAAAGCGTTGATTAGTAAACATGCAAGATG
Source organism: Coptis chinensis (assembly GCF_015680905.1). Classification (NCBI taxonomy): domain Eukaryota; kingdom Viridiplantae; phylum Streptophyta; class Magnoliopsida; order Ranunculales; family Ranunculaceae; genus Coptis; species Coptis chinensis. Next base: position 63,053,182 of record NC_141461.1, read on the forward strand.
TGTTGAGTGACGACCAAATGCTTCAACAACCCATTAATGGTGGTTTCCAAGAGAAAGAGAAATTGAATCTTTAAACAAATTAAATAAGTTGTTGGAGCCAAAGTTCAAGTTCAATGTTTTCTCTTCGACAGAATCAATCGGCAGTGCGGACACAAATTACTTTCAAAAACCACAAGCAAGCACCTTGCAGTTTAAGTGGGCGGCAGCAAGAATTTTTGTGAATGATTATATTCGGGATTAAGTTTATTGAGTTTGCTTTTAAAGAAATTGTCAATGGGGAAACTATGGATCTGAGGTGGTAATGGACGCTCACAAGAAATCTATATAGTGTTTTATAATTAAACAATGCTATACAAATAGAAAGAGAAACGGATTTCGGAAAGTAAGGAAGCGAAGGGACTTCTTGAGCAAGTCTATTCCGGATTGGCTAGTTGCACCTTCGGCTCCCACCTCCTGACCAAGTAAAGAAAGAACAGAAACGAGTTACAGTTTCGGTTATGGGCTTATGGGATGTGACTATGTGAGCCCAAGTTCTGAGTCCATGTCCGGACCTAAAGACAAACAAAAAAAAGAGAGTTACAGCTCTGGGTTACATGTCCGGACCTAAAGAAAGACTAAAAAAAAGAGTTACAGTTCTGGGTTATATAATAAACGTGCCCAAACCTGAAAAAGATTCATGTTCAACAATTCAAGTTTCGCAAGCCTCAGTTCCGAGTCACACTTGCAAGAGTTCAAGTCCTAGTCAAGGTGACTTAGTGAAATCTACCCAAGTCCAGGCCATATGACCATGTTCGGTCCCTTACATGAGCTAGTATTCCAAGTTTGGGTAAACAAGAGGCATGATAGGTCCGGCTTTCATGAAGTTTAGTTTTGGAATGTAATCCCAAGTCCGAATCTTTGTGAAACATGGGTTGTTGACTTACCCAAGTCTGGCTCAGAGTGGAGTTGGTAAGGCTCGATTGATCTGACCAGGTCCGGGTTATCACAAGGCATTGCATATCCAGATTTCACCAAGTTCCTAATGTCCAAGTCCGGATCAACATAAGGCATGGCAGAACCGGGTTTCACCAAGTTCGACCTAATATACAAGGTTTGGGGCATGGTCATGGCAAGTTCGAATTTACAATTCCTTGCACTGAAGTAATGTAAAATTTTGACAATACATTCCACAGAGAAAATCGAGGCATAAGATGTCGCGTACATTTTTACCCAGCCTTTTTCCTAAAGGGTTTGATTCACAACCAAAGAATAAAAAAAGGGGGCATCTGTGTGTGCATATTTTAGCAAATAGATATGTAACACGTAGCAGCATCTTCTTAAGGCATGGATATGGTCTTGGTGTGGGTAGAAAATACCAGAACACACTTCAAGTCCAAATCCTCTCACTTCCTAGGTTCAGAAGTGAGACAAAAATAGGAGGTTCGTAGGCTTTGGAACTAGTTGGAGTAGTAGGTTCGTATAACCAACGCCTAACTATGAACTCCAAATCCGGAACTCAACTACTAGGTTCAGAGCAGGTTCGTAGGCTTCAGAACTAGTTGGAGTAGTAGGTTCGTATAACCAACTCCTAACTATGAACTCCAAATCCGGAACTCAACTACAAGGTTCAGAGCAGGTTCATAGGCTTAGGAACTAGTTGGAGTAGTAGGTTTGTATAACCAACTCCTAACTATGAACTCCAAATCCGAAACTCAACTACTAGGTTCAGAGCAAGTTCGTAGGCTTTGGAACTAGTTGGAGTAGTAGGTTCGTATAACCAACTCCTAACTATTAACTCCAAATCTGGAACTCAACTATTAGGTTCGGAGCAGGCTCGTAGGCTTTGGAACTAGCTAGAGTAGTAGGTTTGTATAACCAACTCCTAACTATGAACTCCAAATCCGGAGCTCAACTACCAGGCTCGGAACTCTAACTACTACTCCGAACCTAAACATGTTTTTCTATTGTTTAAGTCAATGAGGAGACCTATTTGCCTTGGGAAACATGGGGCTTCTAGAAGAGTCAAGATGAGACTTAACAAGAGACCATCTCCTAGCTAAATACGAATTGGGAAACCTTATCTATTCTTATAAATAGAATAGTTAAACTACGCTTTGAGTTTGATTCCTATACACAGGATACATAGGCAGCCATTAAAGAACGTGGTTCAACTCACCATCTTTTAAATCTCTTTTTCTTCTTGATCCAATACTTCTCATTGTTCTTTGATCATCAACAAAATACTTGAGTTTCTAGATTAGGAAAAATTGTCACACAATCATCAATATGCATTTTTATCCCCTTTTAATACTTCAATTTAGTCAAATTATTTAATAAATAATATAGAAAACTTATATTCTTATTGCTTTTTCAGGACACAAGCCAATACTGAACCAAATATCTTAAAAGACGTGTTCTAAAGCCAAAAAGGAGACAAAGGGGACCTCATAGAACTAGGGGTGTGCATGGGTCGGTTCGGGCCGGGTTTAGGACTAAACCGACTACTGACCCGACCCTATCAGTTTATGTTTTTCTGGAACCAAATCGAACTGGCTGGTTTAAACTAACTGAACCGAACCGAAATAAATTCTAGCTGAACCGATATCCAAACCGAACCGAATTGGTTACGGTTTAACCGACCCGAACAAACCAATTTTCATATATTTTAAATAAAATCAATTAAATATGTATGTCTTAGTATATATTATATATGGCAGGTCGGTTTCGTGTCAGATTAAACCGATGACCTAACCATATCGATTTTCATATATACTGACCTGAACCAAACCAAGTAATAAAAATAACCAACTCGAAACCGACCGGTTCGGTTTGGTTTGGCTGGTTTTCTCGTTTTGGACGGTTTTATGCACACCCCTACATGGAACAATTGGGAAAAAGTGGCAAAAAGTCAACAGTCACTCAACGGTCAATCAAAGGTCCAAAAACTCAAAAGCTCAGGAAACACTCGAAGGCTTCAAGGACTAAGGATGAACCTTTTGCAAGAGAATGACTAAACACAAAAGCCTCAAAAGACCAAAGGGATCAAATTCTCAAACATATGGGCATGGGCCCAACGATGCTTGATCTTATCCAGTAAAAGAAGACACAAGAAGGTTCTAGATTACGTTACTAGTTGGTTAAGATATGAGAGGGACAATTATGTACATCTCAACACATATATAAGTGTAGAGATGCCCACAAAATAGGTATGTTCGTAAGGGTGATCAGTTATCAAATATGCATTTTTATTTCCTATTAATGCTTCAATTTAGTCAAATTATATGATCACTAATGTAGAAAACTCATATTCTTATTGTTTTTTCAAGATACAAGCTTATTCTGAACCAAATATATTAAAAGGCGTGTTCTAGAGCCAAAAAGGAGACATAAGGGACCTCCTGGAACTAAGAGTGTGCACGAGTCAATTCGGGTTGGGTTTGAGACTAAACCGACCACCGAACCGACCCTATCGGTTTGTATGTTTCAGGAATTGAACCAAAAAAGCTGGGTTATATTAACTGAACCGAAATAAATTCCAGCTGAACCGATATCCAAACCGAACCAACTGGGTTACGGTTTAATCAAAATTAACCAGCCCAATCCGACCAGTTTTCATATATTTTAAATTAAATCAATTAAATATGTATATATTATATATGATGGGTTGGTTCAGGTCGTATTTGGGACTAAACCGACGACCGAACCGACCCTATCAGTTTTTATATACACTAACCCAATCCGAACTGACTAATAAACATAACTGACTCGAAACCAAAGGGCTCAAATTCCCAAAGACATGCATGGGCTTGGCCCCAACAAGGCTTGACCGTATCCACTAAAATAAAGGCACAAGAAGGTTCTAGATTAGGTTACTTGTTAGATAAGATAAGAGAGGGCCAATTATGTACATCTCTACACATATAAAAGTGTTGAGATACCCCGAAAATAGGTATGTTGGTTAGGGTGATCAGTCTTAAAGTATGTATTTTTATCCCCTTGTAATACTTCAATTTAGTCAAATTATATATTAAATAATATACAAAACTTATATTCTTATTGCTTTTTCAGGATACAAGCCTATTATGAACCAAATATCTTAAAAGACGTAATCTAGAAACAAAAAGGAGAGAAAAGGGACCTCATGGAACTAGAGGTGTGCACGGGTCGGTTCAGGTCGGGTTTGGGACAAAACTGATCACCGAACCAACCCTACCTGTTTGTGTGTTTTAGGAACCGAATTGAACCGTTTGGGTTATACTAACTGACCCGAAATAAATTCTAGCTGAACCAATATCCAAAGCGAACCAACTGGGTTACGATTTAACCGATATTAACCGACCCGAAGACACCGGTTTTCATATATTTTAAATTAAATCAATTAAATATGTATATTTTAGTATATAATAATTATGGCGGGTCGGATTTTGGACTAAACGGACGACCGAATCGACGCTATCGATTTTCATATATATTGACCCGATTCAAACCGACTAATAAACATAACCGACCCGAAACCAACCGGTTCGGTTTGGTTTGGTTGGTTTTTTCGGTTTGGCTGATTTTATGCACACCCTTACATGGAACAACTGGGAAAAAGTGCTAAAAAGTCAACGGTCTAAGTCAACTTAAAGGTCCAAAAACTCAAAAGCTCAGGAAACACTCAAAAGCTTCAAGGACTAAGGACTCAACTTTTTGCAAGACAATGACTAGGCACAAAGGCCTAACAAGGATTGATCTTATGTACTAAAAGAAGGCACAAGAAGGTTCTAGATTAGGTTACTTGTTGGATAAGATATGAGGGGCAATTATGTACATATCTACATATATATAAGTGTAGCGATGCCCACAGAATAGGTATGTTGGTTAGGGTGATTAATCCTCAAATATGCGTTTTGATCCCCTTGTAATGCTTCAATTTAGTCAAATTATAGAATCAATAATGTAGAAAACTCATATTTTTATTGCTTTTGCAGGATACAAATCTATTATGAACCAAATATCTAAAAAGACGTGTTCTAAAACAAAAAATGAGATAAAAGGGACCTCATGGAACAACTGGGAAAATGTGTCAAAAAGTCAACGGTCAACGACCAAAGTCAAAGTCATGTCAAAGTTCCAAAAACTCAAAGGCTCAAGAAACACTCGAAGACTTCAAGGACCAAGGAGTCAACCCTTTGCAAGACAATGTCTAAGCCCAAAAGCCTCAGAAGACCAAAGGGCTCAAATTCCCAACGACATGCATGGGCTTGGGCCCAACAAGGCTTGATCTTATCCAATAAGAGAAGGTACAAGAAGGTTCTAGATTATGTTACTTGTTAGATATGATATGAGAGGGGCAATTATGTACATCTCTACACATATAAAAGTGTAGAGATGCCCCGAAAATAGGTATGTTGGTTTGGGTGATTAGTCATCAAATATGCGTGTTTATCCCCTTGTAATGCATTAATTTAGTAAAATTATTTAATAAATAATATAGAAAACATATATTCTAATGCCAAAAAGGAGACAAAATGGACCTTATGCAACTAGGGGTGTGCACGGGTCGGGTTTGGGACTAAACCGACTACCGAACCGACCCAATCGGTTTATGTTTTTCTAGAACCGAACCAAACTGGCTGGGTTATACTAATTGAACCGAACCGAAATAAATTCCAGTTGAACTGATATCCAAACCGAACAGACTAGGTTACGGTTTAACCGATATTAACTAACCCGAATCGACCTATTTTCATATATTTTAAATTCAATCAATTAAATATGTATATTTTAGTATATATTATATATGGTGGGTCGGTTTTGTTTTGGATTTGGGGCTAAACCGACGACCGAACTGACCCTATCGGTTTTCATATATATACTGACCCGAATCGAACCGATTAATAAAAATAACCGACTAGTTTGGTTCGGATTGGTAGGTTTGGCCTGTTTTATGCACACCCTACATGGAACAATTGGGAAAAAGTGCCAAAAAGTCAACAGTTAATAGTCAACGGTTAAATTCAAATTCAACAGTCAAAGTCAACTCAAAGGTCTAAAAGCTCCAAAGCTTAGGAAACACTTTAAGGCTTCAAGAACCAAGGATGAACCCTTTGCAAGACTATGGCTAAACACAAATGCCTCAAAAGACCAAATGGTTCAAATTCCCAAAGACATGGGCATGGGCCCAACAGGGATTGATCTTATCCATTTAAAGAAAGCACAAGAAGGTTCTCGATTAAGTTACTAGTTGGTAAAGATATGAGAGGGGAAATTATGTATATCTCTACACATATATATATGTAGATCGAGATGCCCACAAAACAGGTATGTTGGTAAGGGTGATCAGTCCTCAAATATGTGTTTTTTCCCCTTGTAACGCGTCAATTTAGTCAAATTATATAATCATTAATATAGAAAACTCATATTCTTATTGCTTTTTCAGGATACAAGCCTATTCTGAATTAAATATCTTAAAAGACGTGTTCTAGAGTGAAAAAGGAGACAAAAGGGACCTCATGGAACTAGGGGTGTGCATGGCTCGGTTCGGGTCGGGTTTGTGACTAAACCAACCACCGAACCTACCCTATCGGTTAGTGTGTTTCAGAAAACGAATCGAACCGGCTGGGTTATACTAATTGAACTGAAATAAATTCAAGCTGAATCAATATTCGAACCGAACAGACTGGGTTACGATTTAATCGATATTAACCGATTCGAACCGACCGGTTTTAATATATTTTAAATTAAATCAATTAAATATGTATATTTTAGTATATATTATATATGGCGGGTCAGTTCGGGCTTTTGAGTTTTTGAACTTTTGAGTTGACTTTGACTTTGACCGTTGACTTAGACAGTTTACTTTTTGCCAGTTTTTCCCAATTGTTCCATGTAGAAGTGTGCATAATAACGGCCAAACCGACCAAACCGAACTGAATCGGTCGATTTTGGGTTGGTTATTTTTATTAATCGGTTCGGTTTGGGGCAGTATATTGAAAACCGATAACGTCAGTTCGGTCGTCGGTTTATCTCCAAATACGACACGAAACCGACCCGCCATATAAAATATATATTAAAATATACATATTTAATTGGTTTAATTTCAAATATATGAAAATCTGTTGGTTCGGGTCTTTTAATATCGGTTTAACCGTAACCCATTCGGTTCGGTTCGCATATGGTTCAGTCGAAATTTATTTCGATTCGGTTCTGTTCGGTTATGTTAGTATAACCCAGCCGATTCGGTTCGGTTCCAAAAAAAATAAATCGATAGGGTCAGTTCGGTAGTCGATTTAGTCCCAAACCCAAACCGAACCGACCCGTGCACAACCCTAGTTCCATGAGGTCCCTTTTGTCTCCTTTTTGGCTCTAGAACACATCTTTTAAGATATTTGGTTCAGAATAAAGTTGTATCTTGAGAAAACAATAAGAATATAAGTTTTCTATATAATTTATTAAATAATTTGACTAAATTAAAGTATTACAAGGGGATAAAAATGTATATTTGAGGGCTGATCACCCTAACCAACATACCTATTCTCAGGGCATCTCTACACTTTTATATATGCAGAGATGTACATAATTTCCCCTCTCATATCTTATCTAACAAGCAACATAATCTAGAACCTTCTTGTGCATTCTTTTAGTTGATAAGATCAAGCCTTGTTGCACCCAAGCCTAAGTCTTTGGGAATTTCCCTTTGGTATTTTTAGGCTTTTGTGCCTAGTCATTGTCTTGCAAAAATTTGAGTCCTTTTTCGTTGAAGTCTTGGAGTGTTTCCTGAGCTTTTGAGTTTTTTGACCTTTGAGTTGACTTTGAGTTAGACCGTTGACTTTTTGCCAGTTTTTCCCAGTTGTTCCATGTAGTGGTGTGAATAAAATCGGCCAAAACGACAAAACCAACCAAACCAAATCGAACCGGTTGGTTTTGGGTTGGTTATGTTTATTAGTTGGTTCAGATCGGGTCAATATGTATGAAAACTGATAGGGTTGGTTCGGTCGTCGGTTTAGTTCCAAATTCGACCCGAACCGACCCGCCATAAATAATATATAGAAAAATATACATATTTAATTGATTTAATTAAAATTATATGAAATCCTGTCGGTTTGGGTCGGTTAATATCGGTTAAACCGAAACCCAGTCACTTTGGTTCGGATATCGGTTCAGCTGGAATTTATTTCGGTTCAGTTAGTATCACCCAGCCAGTTCGGTTTGGTTCATGAAACACACAAACTGATAGGGTCGGTTCAGTAATTGGTTTAGTCCCAAACATGACCCGAACCGACCCGTGCACACCCCTCGTTCCATGAGGTCCCTTTTGGCTCTAGAACACATCTTTTAAAATATTTGGTTCAAAATAGGCTTGTATCCTCAAAAAGCAATAAGAATATAAGTTTTCTATATTATTTAATATATATTTTGACTAAATTGAAACATTACAAGAGGATAATAACGTATATTTTAGGATTGATTACCCTAACCAACATACATATTTTGGGGCATCTCTACACTTTTATATGTGTAGAGATGTACATAATTGGCCTTCTCATATCTTATCCAACAAGTAATATAATCTAGAACCTTCTTGTGTATTCTTTTAGTGGAAAAGATCAAGCTTTGTTGGGCCCAAGCCCATGCATGTCCCCTTTGGTCTTTTGAGGCTTTTGTGCTTAGTCATTGTGTTGCAAAAAGTTGAATCCTTGGTCCTTGAAGCCTTGGGGTGTTTCCTGGGCTTTTGAGTTTTTTGATTTTTGAGTTGACTTTGACTTTGCCTTTGACCGTTGACTTTTTTGCCTTTTTTCCCATTTGTTCCATGTAGGGGTGTGCATAAAACCGGCCAAACCGACAAAACGGAACCGAACCGATCAATTTTGTGTCGGTTATGTTAATTAGTCGGTTCAGATCAGGTAAGTATATATGAAAACCGATAGGGTCGGTTTAGTCGTCGGTTTAGTCCCAAATCTGACCCGAACCGACCTGCCATATATAATATATACTAAAATATACATAATTATTTGATTTAATTTAAAATATATTAAAACTGGTCGGTTCAGGTCTGTTAATATCGGTTAAACTGTAACCCAGTTGGTTCGGTTCGGATATCGGTTCAGCTTGAATTTATTTTGATTCAGTTAGTATAACCCAGCCGGTTCAGTTCGGTTCCTGAAACAAACAAACCGATCGGATTGGTTCGGTGGTCGGTTTTGTAACAAACCCGACCCAAACCGACCTGTGCACACCCCTAGTTCCACGAAGTCCCTTTTGTCTCCTTTTTCGCTCTAGAACACATCTTTTAAGATATTTGGTTCAGAATAGGCTTGTATCCTGAAAAAGCAATAAGAATATGAGTTTTCTACATTTGTGATCATATAATTTGACTAAATTGAAACATTAATAGGAGATAAAACACATATTTGATGACTGGTCACTCTTACCAACACACCTATTTTGTGGGCATCTCTACACTTATATATGTGTAGAGATGTACATAATTGCCTCTCTTATATCTTAACCAACTAGTAACCTAATCTAGAACCTTATTGTATTTTCTTTTAGTGGATAAGATCAAGCCTTGTTGGGACTAGGCCCATGACTTTGGGAATTTGAGCCTTTTGGTCTTTTGAGGTATTTGTGTTTAGCCATTGTCTTGCAAAATGTTCATTCTTGGTCCTTGAAGCCTTCGAGTGTTTCCTAAGCTTTTGAGTTTTTGAACCTTTAAGTTGACTTAGACCGTTGACTTAATTTTTAACACTTTTTCCCAATTGTTCCTTGTAGGGTGTGCATAAAACCGACCAAACTGACGGTTCGGGACCTCATGGAACTAGGGGTGTGCACGGGTCGGTTTGGGTCGGGTTTGGGACTAAATCGACTACCGAACAGATCCTATCAGTTTATGTTTTTCTGGAAACGAACCGAATCAGCTGGGTTAAACTAACTGAGCCAAACCGAAATAAATTCTCAGCTGAACCGATATTCGAACCGAACCGACTGGGTTACGATTTAACCGATATTAACCGACCCGAACTGACCAATTTTCCTATATTTTAAATTAAATTAATGAAATATGTATATTTTAGTATATATTATATATGGCGGGTCGGTTTCATGTCGGATTTGGGGCTAAACCGACGACTGACTAACCCTATCGGTTTTCATATATACTAACGCGAACCGAACCGATTAATAAAAATAACCGACTCGAAACCGACTGGTTCGGTTCGGTTTGGCCGGTATTGTGCACACCCCTACATGGAACAATTGGAAAAAAGTGCCAAAAAGTCAACAGTCTAAATCAACGGTCAAAGTCAAAGTCAATGATCAAAGTCAACTCAAATGTCCAAAAACTCAAAAGGTCAAGAAACACTCGATGGCTTCAAGGACCAAGGATGAACCCTTTGCAAGACAATGGCTAAACACAGAAGCTTCAAAAGACTAAAGGGATAAAATTCCCAAACACATGGGCTTGGGACTAACAATGCTTGATCTTATCTAGTAAAAGAAGACACAAGAAGGTTCTATATTAGGTTACTCGTTGGTTAAGAAATGAGAGGGGCAATTATGTACATCTCTACACATATATAAGTGTAGAGATGCCCACAAAATAGGTATGTTGGTAAGGGTGATCAGTCATAAAATATGAGTCTTTATTTCCTATTAATGCTTCAATATAGTCAAATTATATAATCACTAATGTTAAAAAAACTCATATTCTTATTGCTTTTTCAAGATACAAGCCTATTCAGAACAAAATAACCTAAAAGACGTGTTCTAGAGCCAAAAAGGAGACAAAAGGGACCTCATGGAACTAGGGGTGTGCACGGGTCGGTTCTTGTCGGGTTTGGGACTAAACTGACTACCAAACTGACATTATCGGTTTGTGCGTTTCAGGAACTAAACTGAACCGGTTGGGTTATATTAACTGAAGCAAAATAAATTCCAGCAAAACTGATATCCGAACCGAACCAATTGGGTTACGGCTTAACCGATATTAACCGATCCGAACCGATCGGTTTTCATATATTTTAAATTAAATCAATTAAATAAGTATATTTTAGTATATATTATATATGGCGCATCGGTTCAGGTAGGATTTCGGACAAAATCGGCGACTGAACCGACCCTATCAAATTTCATATATACTGACCTGAACTGAACCAATTAATAAAAACTCCCGACCCGAAACCGACAGGTTCGGTTCAGTTTGGTCGGTTTGGCTGTTATTATGCACACCTCTAACATGGAACAATTGGAAAAAAGTGCCAAAATGTCAACAGTCGAAGTCAACTAAAAGGTTGAAAAACTCAAATGCTCAGGAAACACTCGAAGGCTTCAAAGACCAAGGATGAACCCTTTGCAAGACAATGGCTAAACACAGAAGCCTAAAAAGACCGAAGGGCTCAAATTCTCAAAGACATGGACATGGGTCCATCAAGGCTTGATCTTATCCACTAAAAGAAAACACAAGAAAGTTCTAGATTAGGTTACTAGTTGGTTAAGATATGAGAGAGGCAATTATGTACATCTCTACACATATATAAGTGTAGAGATTCCCACAAAATAGGTGTATTGGTAAGGGTAATCAGTCATCAAATATTCGTTTTTATCTCCTATTAATGCTTCAATTTAGTCAAATTATATGATCACTAATGTAGAAAACTCATATTCTTATTACTTTTTCAAGATACAAGCCTATTTTGAACCAAATATCTTAAAAGACGTGTTCTAGAGCCAAAAAGGAGACAAAAGGGACCTCATGGAACTAGGGTGTGCACGGATCGGTTCGGGTCGGTTTAAGGACTAAACTGATTACCGAACCGACCCTATCGGTTTGTGTGTTTCATGAACCGAACCGAACTTGCTGGGTGATACTAACTAATCCGAAATAAATTCTAGCTGAACCGATATCCAAACTGAACCGATTGGGTTTCTGTTTAACGGACTTTAACCGACCGGAACTGACCGATTTTCATATATATTAAATTAAATCAATTAAATATGTATATTTTATATATATATATTATATATGGCGGGTCCATTCGGGTTGGATTTGGGACTAAACCAAGGACCGAACCGATCCCATCGGGTTTCATATATACTGACTCGATCTGAACCGACTAATAAACATAACTGACCCGAAACCAACTGGTTCGGTTCAGCTTGGTTGGTTTTGTCGGCTTGGCCGGTTTTATGCACACCCCTACGTGGAATAACTGGGAAAAAGTGCCAAAAAGTCAATGGTCTAAGTAAAAGTCAACGGTCAAAGTCAACTCAAAGGTCTAAAAACTCAAAAGCTCAAGAAACACTCCAAGGCTTCAAGGACTAAGGACTCAAATTTTTGCAAGACAATGACTAGGCACAAAAGACTAAAATGACTAAAAGGCTTAATTTCCCAAAGACATGGCTTGGGGTCCAACAAAGCTTGATCTTATCTACTAAAAGAAGGCAGAAGAAGGTTCTAGATTAGGTTACTTGTTGGATAAGATATGAGAGGGGCGATTATGTATATATCTACAATTAGATGCCTACAAAATAGGTATGTTGGTTAGGGTGATCAATTCTCAAATATGCATTTTTATCCCCATGTAATGCTTCAATTTAGTCAAATTATAGAATAAAAAATGTTGAAAACTCATATTCTTATTGCTTTTTTAGGATACAAATCTATTCTGAATCAAATATCTTAAAAGACGTGTTCTAGAGCCAAAAATGAGAGAAAAGGGACCTCATGGAACAACTAGGAAAAAGTTTCAAAAAATCAACGGTTAACTCAAAGTTTCAAAAACTGAAAAGCTCAGGAAACACTCGAAAGCTTCAACAACCAAGGACTCAACCATTTGCAAGACAATGGCTAAGCAGAAAAGTCTTAAAAGATGAAAGGGCTCAAATTCCCAAAGACATGCATGGGTTTGGGCCCAACAAGGCTTGATATTATCCTCTAAAAGAAGGCACAAGAAGGTTCTAGATTAGGTTACTTGTTAGATAAGATATGAGAGGGCAATTATTTACATTTCTACACATATAAAAGTGTAGAGGTGCCCCAAAAATAGATATGTTGGTTAGGGTGATTAATCCTCAAATATACGTTTTTATCCCCTTGTAATGCTTCAATTTAGTCAAATTATTGAATAAATAATATAGAAAACTTATATTCTTATTGCCTTTTCAGGATACAAGCCTATTTTGAACGAAATATTTTAAAAGACGTGTTCTAGAGCCAAAAAGGGGACAAAAGGGACCTCGTGGAACTACGGGTGTGCACGGATTAGTTCGGGTCAGGTTTGGGACTAAACCGACTACCGAACCGACCCTATCGGTTTATGTTTTTCTGGAACCGAACCGAATCAGCTGGGTTATACTAACTTAGCCAAACCAAACTGAACTGAAAAAAAATCAAGCTGGACCGATATTCGAACCGAACCGACTGGGTTAGGGTTTAACTGATATTAACCATCCAAAACCGACCGATTTTTATATATTTTAAATTAAATCAATTAAATATGTATATTTTAGCATATATTATATATAGTGGGTCGATTTCATGTCGGATTTGGGGCTAAACCGACGTCCGAACTAACCCTATCTGTTTTCATATATACTAACCAGAATCGAACTGATTAATAAAAATACCCGATCCGAAACCGACAGGTTTGGTTTAGCTTGGTCTGTATTATGCACACCTCTACATAGAACAATTGGGAAAAAGTGCCAAAAAGTCAATAGTCTAAGTCAACAGTCTAAGTCTACAAAAAGTCAACAAAATAGGTATATTGGTTAGGGTGATCAATCCTCAAATATGCATTTTTATTCCCTTGTAATGCTTCAATTTAGTTAAATTATAGAATAAAAAATGTAGAAAACTCATATTCTTATTGCTTTTTCAGGATACAAATCTATTCTGAACCAAATATCTTAAAAGACGTGTTCTAGAGCCAAAAATGAGAGAAAAAGGACCTCATGGAACAATTTGGAAAAATGTCAAAAAGTCAATGGTCAACTCAAAGTTCCGAAAAGTCAAAGGCTCAGGAAACACTCGAAGGCTTCAACAACCAAGGACTCAACCCTTTGCAAGACAATGGCTAAGTACAAAAGTTTCAAAAGATGAAAGTGCTCAAATTCCCAAAGACATGCATGGGTTTTGGCCCAACAAGGCTTGATCTTATCCTCTAAAAGAAGGCACAAGACGGTTCTAGATTAGGTTACTTGTTAGATAAGATATGAGAGGGGCAATTATATATGTGTAGAGATGCCCAGAAAATAGGTATGTTGGTTAGGGTGATCAGTTGATATTTACACTTTGCGGTATAAAGATTTGGTTTCTCGACTCCGTTCGGTGTAAACATAATATCCTTACTCATGTTTCTTTGTGCATTTAGTTCGAGCAGGGATTCGTTCCACCTAAAGTCTAAGACAACATACAACTTTCTTATGCTTTAAGTCAGGAAACTAAGTTTCATATTGATTTGCTAGCTAAGTTTTGCTTTGTTTAAATCCTAACGGACACTTAAAATGCGAAACACAAAAACGGAAAAACTAAGATTTTTCACAAGATATTCAAAGAGAGAGAATGGGTGGAGGATTATGCTACTCATGCAAGGTCTTATTATATTTTCTTAGAATCGGATTACTACCATCTCTAAGCCGTTTTGGGTTCATTATCAAAACCAAAATGGATTGAGCATCGATCCATAGCGAGATGAACTCATCTCTAAGCCCATATCCCTAGCATAAGGAGTTGAACTAGTATTTTAGATATGGAATACCATCTCAACTCTTGGACTCATACAACATATTCCTATCAAATGTGGAAATAAGAAGTTAAATAAGACCCGCACGCGTGACTATACAAGGCATAAAAAGGGGGGGCGCACGCGAGTCCTTCTTAACTTCCAGGCCTCAAGTTTGGCCGGACACTACCAGTTTAGGGTAGTGTGCTACATGTGTCCTTAAGTCTAAGCAGTGAATCCTACTTCTAAGAAATTTATTCGAATCCTCACATGAGCATCATTAACCCTCCACCTTGGAGGGTTTTAGCTCATGATCCTTGGATTGTTGAAAGCTACAAGATATATTTGTCAAAGAGAGAGAGAGAGAAAGAAGAAAAGAAGATTTTTACACCTGATTTACCTAGAATAAAGTTTATTCAAAACTAAACATGTTCCCCATTAACACTATTACAAGCTTCTTCAAAAAAACCAAAACTAAAACTAAAACAAGACAAGGAATGGAAAAAGGAATCTAAAAAGAGAGGAGCTAATGCTCCAAAATCAGCCCCCCTTATACATAAGAGAGCTTTTTCTCTTCTCCCATGTGAAACACCCCCCTCAGTCACTTTCTTCTTATCCAAACACTAAACAGCCTTTTGACACCTTGCATTTTTTATATAATCATCACCTAAATCCAACTAACTTCATTAATTGCATGCAAGGTGTCAACTTTGTGCCAATTATTTGCACCTTTGTCTTGACTTGCATGATGACTCATCAAATCTTGTGGGCCTGCATAGTGGGTCCATGTGCAGTGTCCAGTGGCGGTCCGGTCTTTTGGCATTTTTACAACTTCCCGCCTATGCATAGAGTTTATCGCACTGATCGTCTGAGCAACTCAGTTGTCGCATTCGGAGTCCTAGTTCTGTGCACGTAATCCCGTTTCTGACTTGATTATATACTATTTGAGTCTTTGGGCTTTAGTCTGGATTTGTTGGGCTTTACATGGGCTTAATCGGAAAGCTTATGTATACTCCCTATTCCGTGCTTAAATGTTGGCTTTATCATTATTTTTACGTTAGTTGCTCCAACCTGTAAATGCACGAAAATGCGATTATTTCCTGATTATTAAACACATAATTAACCAAATTGCTATGTCTCTATGGTCTAATATTACAGTTTTGGGTGCTTAGCATCAGTCATCAAATATGTATTTTTATCCTCTTGTAATATTTCAATTTAGTCAAATTATTTAATAAATACTATAGAAAACTTATATTCTTATTGCTTTTTCAGGATACAAACCTATTCTAAACCAAATATCTTAAAAGACGTGTTCTAGAGCCAAAAAGGAGACAAAAGGGACCTCATGGAACTAGAGGTGTGCACGGGTCGGTTCGGGTCGAGTTTGGGACTAAACCGACTACCAAACCGACCCTATCGGTTTATATTTTTTTGGAACCGAATCGAATCGGCTGGGTTATACTAACTTAACTGAACCAAACCGAACCAAAATAAATTCAAGCTGAATCAATATTCGAACCGAACTAACTGGGTTAGGGTTTAACCGATATTAACCGTCCCGGACCGACCGATTTTCATATATTTTAAATTAAATCAATTAAATATGTATATTTTAGTATATATTATATATGGCGGGTAGGTTTCGTGTTGGATTTGGGGCTAAACCGACGACCGAACTAACCCTATCAGTTTTCACATATATTGACCCGAATCGAATCGATTAATAAAAATACCCGACCCAAAACCGACAGGTTCATTTCGGTTTGGTCGGTTTGGTCGATATTTTGCACACCTCTACATGGAATAATTGGGAAAAAGTGCCAAAAAGTCAACTATCTAGGTCAACTAAAAGGTCCAAAAACTCAAAAGCTCAGGAAGCACTCGAAGGCTTCAAGGACTAAGGATGAACCCTTTGAAAGACAATGACTAAACTCAAAAGACCAAAGGGCTCAAATTTCCAAAGACATGGGCATGGGCCCAACAAGGCTTGATCTTATCCACTAAAAGAAGACACAGGAAGTTTCTAGATTAGGTTACTAGTTGGTTAAGATATGAGAGAGGCAATTATCTACATCTCCACACATATATAAGTGTATAGATGCCCACAAAATAGGTGTGTTGGTAAGGGTGATCAATCATCAAATATGCGTTTTTATCTCCTATTAATGCTTCAATTTAGTCAAATTATATGATCACTGGTAATTAGTAAAAATAATTGTTTATTTCTACTTAACAAATTAAACTTAAGCAGAAGTAAAAGCTATTTTTACGTCTTAGATCAAAGTTTCTACTATCAATTATCTTATAATAAAACAGGAGTCAGAATTCGTTCCACTCCTAGTTGTTTAGACGTAATAGTTTCACTAGTTTTAACAATTCTACTTAATCAATGAGAGCAATGGTTTAAATTATACTAATATGTTGAAAATAACTAATTACGAAGATTTAATGGTCTAGTTTATACGAAGGCAATTTACTACGAAGATTTGAATGGGATGAAGGGATTAGGGGGATTTGATATTCACCTAGATAAATTCCTAATATGCTAGTGTATTATTGCAATCCTAACCAATAAAGATTAAATATTTGATCCCTAACTATTCATGGCATCTCTAACCAAATAATAATTAGCATGAGAGGAAGTTTAACCCATTCTCATGGTGAGTAAACTAACTTCTAGATTGAAACTCTTGAATATGCAATAATTCTAACTAACACATCAAGGCTTCATCAAAGCTTCATCAAACCCCTCTAGCTAATGGAGGTTTATCTAAGATTCATTAGACTATCATTAATAGAAGAATACGAAGAAGACATCATAATAACAATAACTTGACTTTTATTGATGATGGTTAGGCAAATAAAACAATAAATAGGTTTTAACTAAAGAGAAGAAAACTAATCAATTAACTAATAGGTAAAATCTAGGTGAGTGTAAGAGTTTGGCCTTAGTCCTCTTTATATAGGAGAGGGCTAGGTTTATAATTTCATGCATGGGCTTTTAAGCTATGTTTTGGGCCATTAAATCAAGCCCAAAACCTAATTACTTAAGTCCAAAAAGGGTTTATTTGCTGGAAATTACTGCAATAGACTTTTAGTCCACTTTTACTCCTCTGATCGGATCAAGGCTTGAACCATTAGAAAGCGGATTCTGATTCAGTCGTTTTGATATATGGTAGGCCCAATTATGAGGTCTGAGTCTTAAGATACGGCCTACGTAAGTTCTGTTGACTTTTATGCGTTATTTCTGCTCGCGTTGACTTTTACTTTTAAGCTCTGACTGGGCATTAACAAGGCTTTTTCTCTTTGATACTTGGGCTTTAACCATAGAACTTCTTAGCAACCAACCTTTGCTCCTTTCCCTTGCAAAATTGACATATTTCTTCACATATTTGACTCCAATGCCTGAAATACACAAAAACACGTAAACAATACTAACTCTTATTTATTAATCACATAATTGGTCTAAATGTAATATTATTAAGGGGTTAAAACTACAGTTTTGTGCTCTTATCAAACCACCCCCAAACAGCATTTTGCTTGTGCTCAAACAAATATGAGAATTTAAAATAAGTGACCAAAAATGGAGTTCTAACTAATCTCGTTTCGCCGAGTACGATTGCATTGACTATATGCAATAAGGCCTTAAACCACTAGAAATTCCCTAGTGGACGAGTTATAGCCTCGTGAGAGTTTTCCAGATAAGATACTCACAAACTTCATCTATACTACAATGACTAAGAAATAAAATTACTGTTTCCTTATTTATTCTCAGATATCTATGCATCTCACTAGCAATGAATACAGAATAATCAATTGGAAACCTAAGCTAATACGTGCATAATAATCAATTATCTATGGATAAACATATATATAATGAACTATGCTATGAAATGCAATAACATGTCTGTTTCTGAAACTTTGGAATAGCGTCCTTAAGTAGGTCCTCACAAATATGTCAAGACAAAAACACTATGATTTTTCCACTCAAGTTTTGCTCACTCCAGTGCGCAGTGGGCACACTTTACCTTACAATCTCAATGACGTACAAGAAAGCTAAAGTCGTTCAAACACATCTGCCACTTACTATCACACTAACCTATTCCTAATTGAGCTAGAGGTCTTTATTATGTGTTACGGGGATTAGGTGATGGTTTAAGAAGGAAGGAAATGGATATTCAAAAGGACAAGTCTGAGATAATAGAGTCTTCATATTATGTAACTAGAGAAAACCTTGTTCTTACTTTGGTTCTACACTTTGTTTCCATCCTTAGCCATTTTTTTCTTTTTCTTTGGCTTTTGACTTCTTTGATTCTGTTTTTGGAGTTCTAACTTTTTATTTTATTTATTTATTTTTTTCTTTTCTATGGATGGAAACTTTCTTTTCTTTTCTTATTTGAAGCAACTAAGAAATTCTTGGTTTTCCACAGGTATTTCTCTTTTCTTTTCTTCATTTCATCTTTATTCTCAGACTCATTCAAAAATGGGTAGGCTGATTTTTATTTTGTTTTGTTTTTGTAAAATGGTAAAGGATTTATGGTTTATGAAAAGGCTAAAGAAAGACTCAGAGGGGCGACTAGGGGAAAATAATTTCATATAGGTTTGAATTTATGGCTATATCGATCTAAAAAGGGCCTAAATTCTCATTTAGGATATGGTATAGTGATCAAGCAAGTGGACGTGTGATTTCTCTATTTGGAATTTACTTCTTCCTTGTGTCATTACTTAGATATTGCACTCATAAGACTTTTAAGTTATATTCTCACAGGATTTGTAGAATAAGTACTTTAGCCTAGATTTCAGAAACTTACTGCCAATACAAACATAGATGCTCATGCAATATATTTATGGAAAGATGCAATGTCTATTACCTACATATTAACCTAAGTTTCTAAAAACTATTCTAATTTAAGATCTAACGTGAAACTTCTAGACTACTATCATCACAGAAAAAGAAACAATACCAGTATTCCTAAGTGTATAGCATAAACTTTTTATTTATATTTTTGAATTTTTGAATTTTTCTACTAGAAAACAAGTACATATTATACATATATATATATATCCTAATAGGTGCCTTAAATTACGCGTGTTTCTATGTCACCCCACACAAAAACATGCTTTGTCCTCAAAGTACAGAAATAAAAAGAATAGGAAATACCATGGAAACGTGTGAAAATTTTAGAACACCTGCAAAAAAAATTTAGAACATACTAATATAGGTAAAGAAAAACAGACGCAACTCTATATGAGTTCCACCCATTATGGGAATAACAAAAATTAAATTGCTTGGGACATAAGCAGACACTAATAGAAAGTAAAACTTACCTCATATCCAGCATTTAAGCGTTGTCCTCCTATTTTATAAAGAAGTGAGGTTCCTTTGCATCCTGCAAAGACATGATAATTTGCTAGGCCTCACGCCATTTATCATCTACCTTTGCTAACCTGTTAAGCTCCACTTAGTTGGATGGGGTGTAAGGGGCAACCCAATTAGGTTGCAGCCTCCACCCCAGCCAAGTCATTGCACGAAATGAGCGTTATAATACAATTGGTGGGTCTCATAATGTCAACCCCAACCCAATTCGTGAAACGGGTACAGAACTCATGAAAGAAACATAGCATTTTGCGGGAAACCAAGACAGGCATAAGAAGGTATTTATGCTTCATACTATGGGCTCATGCTAAACTGGACACTAAGGTCTGGGGAGCATACGTCCCTCAGCTAGAGCAAGGAAGATGTCACAAGTGACATTATTCACAGAAGAAAAACGCCATTCCCCTAAGATATTCAGCATGATAAAGAACATAACAGTGCCTACGTTAAGGGACAAGCTACCAAGGGTTACGTTATATTGTCCTTGGTCCTCTACAAGAAAAATCCCTACCCCATAGGTCTCATGCAAAAACTCATAGTTGTAGATATACATATTATCAACCAAATAGCCCCATGAATTTTGGATTTCAGCAGGCATAGAAAGTCCAATAGCAAAGGCCAACAAGAACTTGGTTAAGTCCATTGTTTCATCATCAATGGTGATAGAGAACACTTGTTCCCCATCCGGTCGATAGAAGAACTTACATTGATCATAGAAATAAGCTGTAAGTGCAGGAGAATATAGTTCATGAGGGCTTACCGTTAGAGGCTGCCATCCTGCCTGTATAATCAAGTCGTAGAACCAAGACCCATAGGTCTCACTTTCGAACAAATCTTCAAAGGACTGCTCCGGTATGATTTGAGGAGATTTCATATCAAACAAACACACTACTAAACTCCTTGAAGTGACTGCGAAAACCACAAAAAGTAGAACTGGTGTTGTGTTGAGGTGAAGGCACGGGCGCGCTCAACTAAGACTCTGAGTTCCAGGTCCTTGGGCGCGGGAGCGCTTTGTGTATAGGCCAAAAAGAGGGCGTGCGCGCTCCGTGTGCTAGCTGTGGTGTGAAATGAGATTTGAAAGAGAGAGGTGTGATGTGAAGTTTTAGAGTGAACCTCTGTATTTATAGAGAACTAGTTTCTCAAACAAAGGCTCTCAAGGTTCCCAAATTGATAAGGAAAGAGATGGAATAAGAAAAGGCTTCTAAAAACCAAAATAGAAATAGCTTGAGAGCACATGCTCAGTAGCAATTCTAGATGGTTTTAACAACCTATCAAAATAGCAATCTTAATTCCTTTATCCTTTTTAGGTTGCACCAAACAACAATAGCTAATTCTAGCGACACCAATTTAGCAACATGCTCCTACAAATCATATTCTCAAAACCTTGCAATATTAAATTCCAAATACAGGTGGATAGGGTAAAATATATTGCTAAACAAATAATGCCACCCCCAAACAAGTCGGAAAGGTGGGATTCATGAAAAATAGATAGCATGCTCGGAACAAAAAATTAATTAAGTGAAAATTCAAATAACAACCAAATACATAATCTAATATTAACTACTTAACTAAACAACTTGGAATCAAATTCTACTAAAAATAGGGAAATTTCCTAAAACAACAATAATACAACAAAGAACTAGCCTCGAGATGAGGATGGGCCAGAGCCATCCGTCCTATGTCTACGACGCTTCATGTCTTCCAGAGTCATCAGAAGTGAGGTGGCAGGCGTCGTAGAACTTCTACTTGAAACGTGCGTTGTTGTTCCATAAAGACATCCATGGCTTCCCAACGCGCATTATTACTCTGGACGAGAGTCTCCATGTTAGCCTGGAAGTTTGCTTGGCTACGGAGAATAGTACCTTGCCTAGTCTAAATAGCCTCACAGAGGTCACGCAGAGAACCTTGGTTTGTACGAATCGTCTCATACTCGTTATGGAGAGTTCGCAGGCCACAATGAAGTAATGAGACTTGCTCTATATATGTAGTAGCCCTTTCCAAGGCATCGGTATCAAAACATGTGGTGTCTTCCTCATCCGATACCTGCTCAATACCCCTAACCTACGACAAATGCCAACCCCTTTGATTACATTCTCGATAAATACATGCATTTTCATGCAACTTCAACTTTTCCCTACCAGTCTTCAGAACACATCCCTAGTACATCATAATCTTTGTAATCAAAGTAACGAAGGTTACGGTATATATACTAACCAATCTAATCTCACTTGTCAAAAAGTCGAGGATGCAAAACTCATACCTCTTGTTCTGAAGGATCCAAAGAATGTGTAGACAATTCGAATTGATATCACTTATTTTCATGGTGGCAATAATATTCCTACCAACCCACTGAACTACAGCCAGCTGGTTCTATCTCAGAGACATTTGACGAACACAATGCGATTTTGGATTGTATTTTCCTTCCAATACATTCTCCGTCATCAAAGGAATGATTCCACCAAACTGAGATTCCTGCATTGTGAGCATGAGTGACCTTTGTCCAATGCCAGTAATCTCAGACAACACTGCTGTAGTCAATTCCCTCCGACTACCATTCACCTTTACAAAAATCCTATGACCCTCAATCTCCCTCTTCTTATAAAAATGATTCACCAAATCAGTGTGATAAAAGTCCTCCGTAGTATACCACAACCTTTCACACCTCCTAATAGCCATTTCAGTATAAAAAAGGGTGAAAATTGTTGAAAAGTAAAAACTTGTTCTGGAAGAATCTTTGGGAGTTGAGGAGCCATTTAGTTTTGGATTTCAAATTTGGGGTGAATGCAAGGTGGGGGATAGTAAATGAGTCCCTCAATCGAGATTTGAAGGGGGTTTGTGTGGAGGTTAGGGCACGGGCGCGCTTTAGTTTAGTCTAGAAACGAGGGAGCGCGCGCTCAAGCTTTTCTGGGTTCTGGAGTTTTGGAGGCAAAAAAGAAAAGAAACAAAACACTCACGTGGTTTTAAAAGGGGGTCACGTGCGGGGCACGTGACCGCATAGGGTTTAACTCGTTGGGCCTAAGCCCAAAACAAATTTGTAATACCTATCTTGTCATATGCCTCGTAAAACTTAAAACTAAAATACCCGATTCGTTAACTGTCCGATTTTTGCGAATGATCTATGAAAACGATAAGCAAAGAGAGTACAATCCAATGATCTATAAAAAAACTCAAATCTAACTGTGGTTGACATATAAGAAGATGGAAAATGCCTCAAAGTGCGTGAATGACATAAGTTATATGATCAAAATAAATCTAAATTCATAGATAGTGTCAACCTGAATCAAAATACGACTAAATGGCATAAACAACAAGAATAAGAAGTTGAGAGATTAAGAATGGAAAGACCAAACACCCCACCCCCAAACAAATTTTTGAAAACAGGGTTTAGAAAATTTGTTTAACACGTGGGTCTTTTAAAGTCAGATTCCCGAGACTTGTTAGATTACTATTTATATGGTTTTAATATTTTTTTTATGAATAAGGTGTAATATAAAGGAAAACAATAAAACAATAAAGACGTAAATCACTCCATAGAGAAACATGACTCAAAAACTGAGAAAACATGCAATAGTGGAAAGCGTGAATTACGTTAAACGTGGACTTAGGATCCGGTACTTATAGCCACACACTCCAAAGGGAGGGCCTGGTTACCTTAATGGTGCACTTACCAATATATGGAAATGAGAGGAAGTACACCAAACATCAAAGGTCAGTCCTCATAGACAGGGTTATGTAAAAGGACATCCTCCACGTGTGAGGACATTAACTAGTGAAAATGTTTTAACCGTTGGCCTTTAACTTGAAAGGTACTGTTGTCCTTGGGATTTACCAAGGTGATTGCCTAGTAAGGGGTGACTTTAGTAACAAAAAAAGGACCAGACCAATGGGTTTTTAATTTCCCTGAGAAAATACGCAAACGGGAGTTGTAAAGCAAGACCTTTTGACCAACTACAAACTCTTTACGCAAAATCTGTTTATCATGAACACGTTTCATGTTAGCTTTATAATCCTTCGCGAGATCATAAGAATCGCTACCGATTTCTTCAACCTCATTTAATTGCAATTTGCGCTTGACACCTGCCTCATCAAAATTGAAGTTCAGGCTTTTTATAGCCCACATAGCACGGTGCTCCAATTCAAGGGGCAAGTGACAAGGTTTTCCAAACACAAGTCTAAAGGGAGACATACCTATAAGAGTTTTAAAAGCTGTCCGATACGCCCATAAGGTATCAGTTAGACTCTTAGACCAATCTTTCTGATAAGGATTTACTATCGTTTCTAATAATTTTTTAATTTCCCTATTAGAGACTTCTACTTGACCACTAGTTTGTGGATGGTAAGGAGTTGACACCTGTACTTTTTAACTAAATATGCAACAACTTTGTTGCAAAAATACGTTCTGCCATCACTGATGATGGCTTTAGGAATGCCAAAATGACAGAAAATGTATTCCTTAACAAAAAACACAACTGTCTTATGGTCATTGCAACGGCAAGTCATGGCCTCTATCCATTTGGAAACGTAGTCCATGACAACAAGAATATAAATAAAACCGTTGGAAATAGGAAAAGGACCCATGAAATCAATGCCCCATACATCAAAAATTCTACTATCATAATTGAATTTAAAGGCATCATATTACGTTTAGTGATACGCCCAAGTTGTTGGCAACGAACACACATCTTGCAGTGAACTTGGGCATCTTTAAAAAAGGTAGGCCAATAAAAACCACATTGAAGAACTTTAGCTGCCATTTTCATACCACTAAAATGGCCATCACACTCTTTGTCATGGCAAAATGATGAAACCTCATTATATTCCCACTGGGGAATACAACGACGAATAATCTGATCCGCACAATACTTAAAATGGTAGGGCTCATCCCAGTAGTATAGCTTAACTCTGGCCAAAAATTTCTTACGTTCATTTCTTGACCAAACATCGGGAATAATATCAGAAGCTAAATAATTCACAATGTCGACATACCAAGGTGCAGAAAAAATAGAATAAATATGCTCATCAGGAAAAGAGCCAGGTATGGACTCAGAATCACTATCACTGTCATTGTTTAGTCTAGATAAGTGGTCGGCAACTACATTTTCAACCCCCTCGTTTATCCTTAATTTCTCAGGTAAACTCTTGCTGGAGAAGAATCCATCGGATCAATCTCTGTTTAGCATCCTTCTTGGCTAGAAGGTACCTTAGAGCTGCATGGTTTGTGTAGACTAGGGTCTTTGTACCAACCAAATAAAGACAGAACTTATCTAAAGCATAAACCACAACTAAAAATTTCTTTTTCGTAGTAGTATAATTTCTTTGAGCATCATTTAAAGTCTTACTAGCATAATAAATAACATTAGACTTATCATCTAGTTTCTGGCCTAACACAACACCAACAACATAATCACTAGCATCATACATAAGTTCGAAAGGTTTCGATCAATCAGGAGGCTGTATAATCGGTGCAGATGTTAAAACGGCTTTAAAGGTTTCAAAAGCCTGTTTGCAGTCATAATTGAAATCAAAGATGGCATCTTTTAAAAGCAGATTAGTTAAAGGCCTAGCTAACTATGAAAAATCCTTGATAAAATGCCTATAGAAACCTGTATGACCTAAAAAGGCTCTAATGTGACGGATAGTCCGTGGTATAGGTAGAGTCGCTATTTTATCTAATTTGGCCTTATATACTTCGATTCCGTCACTAAATACAATATGACCTAGCATTATTCCTCTTTTTACCATAAAATGACATTTTTCCCAATTTAAAACCAGATTCTTCTCCTCACACCGTGTCAACACCTTAGATAGGTTAGACAGGCAGTCACTGAAAGAGTCTCTACAGATAAAAAAATCATCCATGAAAACTTCCATGAAGCGCTCCACCATGTCACTAAAGATATGAAACATACACCGCTGGAAGGTACCAAGAGCATTATAAAGGCCAAAAGGCATTCGTTTATAGGCATATGTTCCAAAAAGACATGTGAAGGTAGTCTTGTCTTGGTCATCAGGATCAATAATGATCTGAAAATAGCCAGAGTAGCCATCTAAAAAACAATAATAAGCATGACCAGCTAGACGTTCGAGCATCTGATCTATAAAAGGTAAAAGAAAGTGATCATTTCGTGTCATGGCGTTTAAGCATCTATAGTCAATATAGATCCTCCATTTCATAGGAACTTGTGTGGAAACATATTCACCCGCAGCATTACGAACAATGGTAACCCACGATTTTTTAGGAACTACGTGGATGGGGCATACCCATTCGCTATCGGAGATGGGATATATGATACCCGCAACGAGTAACTGTAAGACTTCTTCCCTGACCACCTCTTTCATGGCAGGGTTCAAGCGACGCTGAGGTTCACGTGAAGTCTTCGTATTATCCTCCAAATGTATGCAATGTGTGCATATACTAGGATCAATTCCTTTAATGTCATCTAGGGACCAACCAATCGTAGAACGATGTTCCCTAATCACCCTAATCAAACATGCCTCTTCATTAGCAGACAACTGAGAAGATATAATCATCGGATGACTACCATCCGGATCAAGTTGAATATACTTCAACTCAAAAGGAAGATGTTTAAGCACAGGGGTGGGAGGAATGTTTAGAAAGGCTTCTGGAGGGTCCTCGTCTTGAGTAGTGAAGACTTGTTTAGGTAGAAGGTCTTCAAACCCGGAAGATGGAGCTACAGAAGGAGCTAAGATAGGAGTAGACTTGAAAAGGGCGTTGACTTCCTCTACGTAGGAGTCATCACCGAAGTCAGAACTTCTAAAAGAAAGAAATTGGTCCATCTGATTCTTTGGAAACGTGTTGTTGAAATAATCTTAAGCTAAACTCTCGATCATACTAACTTCTCCATTGATAGTTGTATCAGGTAACTATTGCATCATTTTAAAAATATTTACTTCAACAGAAAGATGGCCAAAGGACATGTACATCAAACCATTCGCGGCGGTTTATGAGTGCGTTGGTAGTTGCCAAGAATGGACGCCCTAACGGTTTATGAGCATGTTAGTGACTTCTGTGTCGAGGATGACGAAGTCTGCTGGGTAATAAAAATCTTGAACTTTAACCAGCACGTTTTCAACCACACACCCTTAGGATACTTAATAGAACGATCAGCTAATTGCAATGCCATTTTAGTTGGTTGCATATCTTGTAGACCTATTTGTTTATATAGATAATAAGGGAGTAAGTTAACGCTCGCCCCCAGCTCTAATAGAGCAGTTGTTGTGTGGGTATCCGCTAAAGTGCATTATACAGTAGGATAGCCAGAGTCTTTGTACTTAACTATTCCATTATATTCAGATAGAGTGGGAAATTGTTCAATTAAAAAGGTGTCTTTTGGAATATTTGTTTTCCGCCTAGTAGTGCACAACTCTTTTAGAAACTTAGCATGTTGTGGTAACTTTTTAATATCGTCAAGAAAAGGTAGGTTTATCGTTAGATTTTTAAAACTTCCCTAATCTCGTCAAAATTTGTATCCTTGTTTAATGATAAACGTAAAATAAATAGTTTTACTAATGAATAAAGCGATGAAACTCTAAACGAAAGTAAAACTACAACTGCTTGTTACTAGATTTATCAAAGATATTTTTCTACTCTCAATCCTATTGAGATATAGTAGAGTAGATGATTCGTTCCACTCCTAGTTCCTTCACATGTAATATTTTCTAAGTCTAATCAATCTGAACTAAAGTCTAATGAGAGATTTATGAATTATAACTACGATGCAACTACCCACAAGATACGACTAATTAACTACAGAATACTGCATTGATTCTATGATAAGAAATTAGGGGGGGATTGATTCCACCTTAACTCAACTTATCTTACTAACGAATTTAATCGTCAGAATCGAATTGAACTCATTAGAGAACAATTGATTCTTCCTAATCCCTATTACACATGGCACTTCTACCAATTCATAACTAGCATGTGAACGATTAAACCCATTCTCATGGTGAATTAATCGTTTTTAGAGTGGAATAAAAATTACGACGACTCTACGATAATTGGAATCAAGCTTTCATCAAGGCTTCTCAACCCCTTCTAATGGAGGTTTAGCCGAGAATCATTCATAATCATTTCCATATGAATCTAAACTAAACATAATATCAAGATTCCAACTTTACTAATTTAACAAACAATACTTGAAATCTAATTAATAATTAAGAAATGATATCAACAAGAATTTAAACTAGATCTATAAATGTAATGACAAAAAAAATGAATTGAATAATAATAAACTATTTTATTAATCTAATCAAATGAATAACAATATTTTAAAGGTTTAATCTAAAACAAGGAATGAAATGAAACTAAACTTAATTAAAAACCATTAAAACTAGATCTAGAAGCTATTCTAATGGCTACTTTCTATCCTAAGCTCCTAGATATCTTAAGAGTTAAGTCTTCTTTGTTGATAAGGAGGAAATCAGATCCAAAAATCGTGCATGGGCTTGGAGCCATGTTTTTGGGCGAAAATCGGGCCCAAAACCCAATTTCTTCAGTCCAAAAAGGGCTCTTCAGTTGGATTCGGCTTCAATAGACTTTTAGTCTACTTCTACTCCTCTGATTGGGCCAAAGCTTAGACCATTGGAAAGCTCTTCCCGAGCCGGTCGTTTTGACATAAAGTAGGCCCAATTCCAAGGTCTGAGTCCAAAGATACGGTTTTCGGAAGTTCTAACTGACTTTGTGCACTGTTTCTGCTCGCGTGGACTTTGACTTTTCAAGGTCTGAGTAGGCTTTACAAAGGCTTTGTCTTCTTGAATCTTGGCCTTTAATCACATAACTCCTTAGCAACCAACCATTGCTCCTTTATCTCATCAAAGTGGCACATTTCTGCACATAATTGACTTTGAAGCCTGAAATGCATAAAAACACGTAATCAGTATTAACTCTTAATTATTACTCACATAATTGGTCTAAAAGTATGATTGTTAAGGGGTTAAAACTATAGTTTTGGGCTCTTATCATTTAACATAGCTAGTCTCTGGGGAAACGGTGGTTTCTCTCTATATTTAGCATATGGATCACTAGGATGTTTAACCTTAGTCATTTGTTGCTTCTTAGGTTGTGGTTTAACTGGTACCTCTATAGGGGTAGGATCTTCAGTTTCTATTTCAGTATCTAGTAGATTTTCATTTGTAATGACTACTGGTGATATAACAATGGGCATAATTATGGCGTTATCAACCACTCTGCCAGAACGGAGAGTGGTGATGGCATTTAGCTCACTTATGTTTAAATTTTTATTACTAGTATTACCGGTTACTTCGAAGGCTGTGTTTGGCGTTTTAGGATTAGGTTTAGCTTGACTTGGAAATACACCTTTTGGTTGTACTTTCCCTTGCGTTAACTGCTGTAAAGATTGTTGTATGGATTGTAAAATCTATTGTTGAGTTTGCATGAAGGCATCGAAATGATCCGGTTGTGGATGTGTAGTGGTCACAAGTGGTGTGACAGGAACTAACTCACGTTGATTATTAACAGGTGGGTTATGATAGTTATTATTAACCGGAACGATACCTTTATTATTATTATTATAATTACTTTGTCATTGTACTTGTCTTGGTGGAGCTTGGTTGTAATTGTTTGCTGGGTTGTAGTTGTTTGCTGGCCTAACATTTTGATTATTAAACCCTGGAGGTGTAACTTGTTGATTATTACGCCAACTGAAGTTGGGATTTTGTCTCCAAGGTGCATTAAGAATAGGAAGGCTATTAACAGAGCAAACATTATCCAGCTGTGGGTACAATGTGGTATCAGGCCCACGAGGGTGAGGACACGAAGGGATAATGGGCAGTCCAATGAAGTTGAAGGGGTAAGTAGGGTGTGGATACGAAGGCAGCATGGGAAAACAAATGGTCCAAGAGCAAACAGAGAAGAGAGCTCCCTCAATGGTACAAGAAACAGCCAAGAGGGAAATGGAGAAGAAACTGTACAAGGGAATCAAAGGGATAGTATAGGGCCACTTGCAGTTGTTATTGCTAACCAAGAAGTGGAGCCTATAAGTGTTGAAGTCAGAGAGACAAGTTTTCGTAACTTGGAAGGTAATGGGCCTCAAGCCCAACAGAGTCACAGTGCTATTTCCACTGTCAGTAACATAAGTTTAGTCTCTCCTGGATGAGTAGAGAGCTTCTTTGGAGCTTATTCTTCTGAGGCATAGTCGCTAGGAGCTTTTGAATATAGTGATGAGGCTATGAACATAATGGGGACTGCAAATGAGGAGGCTGATACTCTAGTTGTGAGTTGTGGAAGATATAAGATGCTACAGTTCGATGAGGAAGACCACACACACAGAGGGGACATGGTAGTTGATAAGAGCCCAAAACTGTAGTTTTAACCCCTTAACAATCGTACTTTTAGACCAATTATGTGAATAATAAGTAAGAGTTAATATTGATTACGTGTTTTTATGCATTTCAGGCTTCAAAGTCCATTATGTGCAGAAATGTGCCACTTTAGCGAGATAAAGGAGCAAAGATCGGTTGCTAAAGAGTTCTGTGATTAAAGGCCAATTTTCAAGAAGACAAAGCCTTTGTAAAGCCCGGTTAAAAGCTGAAAAGTCAAAGTCCACGCGGCGTAAACTTGAGCACAAAGTCGTGAGAACTTCGAAGACCATATCTTTAGACTCAGACCTCGGAATTGGGCCTACCTTATGTCAAAACGACCAGCTCGAAAAGAGCTTTCCAATGGTCCAAACCTTGGCCCAATCAGAGGAGCAAAAGTGGATGAAACATCTGTCGAAGCCAACTACAGCTGAAGAGCCCATTTTGGACTAAAGAAATTGGGTTTTGGGCCCAATTTTCAGGCCCAAAATATGGCTCCAAGCCCATGCACGATTTTTGGATCTGAAAGTATAAAAACAAAAGCTTGACTCTTTGTTAATGCCAGTTAGGTTAGGAAGCTAATATTAATGGAGTTTAGGGTTAGAAAAAGATAGATCTAGATTAGTTTTTAGATCTAGATCTAGTTTTTACATTCATTCAATTAGTTAGTTTAGAATCATATTTAGTTTTTAGAATAAAGTATTAGTTCTTCATTTCAATTTAGATTATTGCTTAAATTCTTATTTAGATTTAGTTGTCTTAAATTCATAATTAGTTATTCACAATCTTAGTTCTAAATTAGTTTTAATTTCAGTTTAATTTAATTATGTCTTATTGTTATTATTGTTCTTGTGTTGGGAATGGTAGTATAGAAATTTCACATCAAATCATTACTCTCACTATTGTTCCTTTTGGGTTTTGATAAGAGCCCAAAACTGTAGTTTTAACCCTGTAACAGTCATACTATTACACCAATTATGTGAGTAATAATTAAGAGTTAACACTGATTACGTGTTTTTATGCATTTCAGGTTTCAAAGTCCATTATGTGCAGAAATGTGCCACTTTAGTGAGATAAAGGAGAAAATGTCGGTTACTAAGGAGTTCCGTGATTAAAGGCCAAAATTGAAGAAGACAAAGCCTTTCTAAAGCCCGGTCAAAAGCTGAAAAGTCGACGCGGGCAGAAACAGCACACAAAGTCAGCAGAACTTTTGAAAGCCATATCTTTGGACTCAGACCTTGGAATGGGGCCTACCTTATGTCAAAACGACCGTCTCGGAAAAAGCTTTCCAATGGTCTAAGCCTTGATCCAATCAGAGGAGCAGAAGCAGACGAAAAGTCTGTTGAAGCCAACTGCAGCTGAAGAGGCCTTTTTGGACTGAAAGAATTGGGTTTTGGGCCTGATTCTCTGGCCCAAAACATGGCTCCAAGCCCATGCACGTTTTTTGGATCTGAAAGTATAAAAACAAAAGCTTAGCTCTTTGTTAATGGTAGATAGGAGGTTAGAAAATAAAAGTAGCTTAGAATAGAAAGTAGCTATTAGAATAGCTTCTAGATCTAGATTTAATTGTTTTTAATTAAATTTAGTTTCAAATCCAATTCTTGTTTTAGATTAAACTCTTAGAATCATTACTCTTAATTAGTTTGATTAATAAAATAGCTAGTTTGTTAATTTCGATTCTTGTCATTTACATTTGTGTTAGATCTGATTTCATTTATTACTTGTTATTCAATTCTTAGTTATTAATTAGATTTTAATTATTGTTTAATTTAGATTAGTAAATTCAATTATTTATATTATGTTTAGTTTTAATTTAATCGGAAATGATTGCGTAATGATTCTCGGCCTCCATTAGAGGGGGTTGAGAAGCCTTGATGAAAGCTTGATTCCGATTATCGTAGAGTCGTCGTAATTTCCCTTCCACTCTAGAAACGATTAGTTCACCATGAGAATGGGTTTAATCGTTCACATGCTAGTTATGAATTGGTAGGAATGCCATGTGTAATTAGGGATTAGGAAGAACCAATTGTTCTGCGAAGCAGTTCAAGTCGGATTTCGACGATTCGTCGTTAATAAGATTAAGTTGAGTTAAGGTGGAATCAATCCCCTTCTAACTCGTTATCATCGAATCAACGTAGCATTCCCATAGTTATTTTGATAATCGACTAGTTGCATCTTGTGAGTAGTTGCATCGTAGTCTAGTTGCCACTTCGTAAATCTCTCATTAGACTTTAGAGTTAAGAGTACTTATACGTAGAGAACATTAACATGCGGAAGGACTAGGAGTGGAACGAATCACTCTACTCCACTATATCTCATAGGATTGAGAGTAGAATCTTTGATAAAATATAGGCACATAGATTAGTTTTAGTTTACTTACGTTTTGAGTTTTATCGTTCATTTCGTAGGTAAACTATTTCATTTTATGTTTTATCAAATGGCGCCGCTGCCATCTTAGTTTCACTTTCGCATTGTTTTCGTAGAGTAAATACTTTTCTTAAAGTCCCATTTCACCCACGCACCCTTGTTTGATTCATACTGTGGTTTTCCGATTCAGCGTTGAAAAGTTCCGGACAAAAATACACTGAGCGCGACCACGCCTATAAAGAGCGCACCTGCGCTCTATACTGGGAACTTAAAAGCGACCTGCCCCGTGTGGTGGAGCGACCGACCCTAAAAACACTGTAATTTGAAAATTACGGGGAGCGACAGCGCTATGAGAGCGACCCGCCTTTGCTAATTTTTCGAATTCTACGTTTTGACTCGAACTTTGATTTTTCAAGTTTTTCAGTGTTCTAACTTGTTATATACATCGAACACGCCAGTAAACAAGATGCTTATTCATAAGCGAAGCAAGGGACTTAATCAGGTATTCCTTTCTTCCGCACCTCGCATCTCCTGTTAGAGGTTTACACTAGTATATCAGAATTGTTTGGAGTGTTGATGTGTTTAGCTAAATTTGGTTTTAGCCTTGTATGAGATTAAAGTCTGGCCGAACAAAAACACCGAACATAATTACACAACAACGTCAACAAACAAGTCTATCTAGTATACCACCGACTACACCTCTAGCTACTAATTCACACAAATCACTTGACACAATGCCCGACGAAGAAGAGACTCCTCTCTCTGACTTCTACAAAGCCTTGAGCGATAGCCCCAAATCTTGCATCGTTCTAGCAGACCCTGTGGGGGATTTCCGAATCCCCCCAAATATTTTTAATTTGTTACCCGTTTTTCATGGATTAGACCATGAAAAACCTTATCAATTACGCGTAGGGATTGAACAAGTCCTAACAACATTCCACCATCCCTACGGTTGGTGCGGAACAAATTAAACTTAGGGTATTCCCTTTCACCTTAGCCGATAAAGGCGTCTTGGTTAGCGCCCAAACGCCTAATTCTATGGACTCGTGGGCTAAACTTGTTCAATTTGTTTATGGAACATTTTACCCCCCCTAAAGACGGATGAGATGCTTTCCAAGATTCATTTCTTTTCGACAAAATCCTCATGAAACATTTTCAGAGGCTTGGAATCGTTTCACCGATCTCCTTATAGAGTGTCCACATCATAACTTAGCGAAAGACATGTTAGTTCGTGCCTTTTTCAAAGGACTTCTACACTACCATAAAGAAGTCCTAGACATAATGAATGGGGGTAGTTTCTTAAGCAAAGGAGCCTCGGAGGCTTATAAATTTTTAGAGGATCAAACTAAGCGAAATAACAACTGGGGGTAGTGATGATATCCACCGCTCCGCTAGTTCATCAAATACAGTTAAGGCCGTCGGTATGTTTGAAATTAAACACGATCCCGAGCTTAAAACTCTAATCGAATCACTCACTAAAAAGGTAGAGGCCATTTATGTTCAACAAAAGCCTATCCCTGTTATGAACGTAAATTCAAATCCATGTAGTTTCTGTTGGAGCCCTGAGCATCCCGACTCCCACTATCCTATAGCCTATGAACAGGCTTGTTCCATTAATAGTGAACCTAACGCCGCTTGGAGACAAAATCCCAACTTCGGTTGGAGAAATAACCAACACGTCACACCTCCAGGGTACAATAATCAATATGTTAGGCCAACACAAAGTTTTAACCAAGCTCCACCACGACAAGGACAGGGTCAGGGTAATTTTAATAATTTTAACAACCAAGTGCAACCTCGACAAGGTTAAGCACAAAGTCAAGGTAGTTATAATAATTATAATGCTAATAGAGGTATCGTTCCGGTAAATAATAACTATCAAAATCCACAAATAAATAATTCACGTGAAATAGTTCCAGTCACACCACCCGTGACTACTACACCCACACAACCGGATCGTCTTGACACCTTCATACAAGTAAGCCAAAAACTTTTCCAAACCATGGCTTAATCTAACCAATAGCTTCTACAATCCGTTAATAATTTAACCCAACAGTTGGCTCAAGATAAAGCCCAACCCAAAGGTGTGTTTCCAAGTCACAAAATACCTAATCCTAAACCAACAAATATAGCCTTTGAGGTAACCAATAATACTAGTAATGAATATGAAAATGTAGGTGAGCTAAAGGCCATCACCACTCTCCGTTCTGGCAGAGTGGTTGATAACAAAGTAACTATGCCTATAGTTACCCCCCACCAAGAGTCCCCTACACTGCTATTTTACTAGATACCGAAATAGAAACTGAAGAGCCTACCACTGTAGAGGTACCAGTTACAACACAACCTAAGAAACAGAAAGCCACGGTTAAACATCCAGGTGATACTATTGCTAAATATAGAGAGAAATCACCGTTTCCACAAAAATTAGCCGTGTTAACTAGGGATACAAATTATGAGGT
This sequence comes from Coptis chinensis, assembly GCF_015680905.1. Lineage (NCBI taxonomy): Eukaryota > Viridiplantae > Streptophyta > Magnoliopsida > Ranunculales > Ranunculaceae > Coptis > Coptis chinensis. Next base: position 63,088,413 of record NC_141461.1, read on the forward strand.
GATTAGGGATGTTTTCAAGAATCTAACTATAAACCTTCCCTTCCTCTAAGCTATTAAAAAGCTACCACACCATGCTAAGTTTCTTAAGGAATTGTGTACTACTAGGCGTAAGACAAATATACCAAAAGACGCCTTTTTAACAGAACAATTCCCAACTCTATCTGAACATAATGGAATTGTTAAGTACAAGGACCCTGATCGTCCTACTGTACAATGCACCTTAGGAGATTCTTATACGACTAATCGCATTATTAGACTTGGGGGCTAGTGTTAACTTACTCCCCGCTTTTATTTGTATAGACAAATATGTCTAGACGAGATGCAACCCAGTAAAATGACGTTGCAATTAGCTGATCGGTCTATTAAGTATCCTAAGGGTGTGGTCGAAAATGTTATGGTAAAAGTTCAAGATTTTTACTATTCGGCTGATTTTGTCATCCTCGATCTGAAGTCATTAACCACTCGCCCCGATCATCTTAGGGCGCCCTTTCCGGCAACCGCCAATGCGCTCATTAATTGTCGCGATGGTTCAATGTCCATGTCTTTTGGCCATCTTGTTGTTGAAGTCAATATTTTTAAAATAAAGACACAGTTACCCGATTCGTCTATGGATGGAGAGGTTAGCATGATCGAAAGCTTTGCTCGAGATTATTTCAACAACACGTTCCCTGATAATCATATGCCCAAATTTCTTTCCTTTGGAAGTTCAGACTCCAACATTTCCATCCTAACTCTAGTCAATACACATATTACGGATGAGGATGAGATAGATGACTTTCTCAAAGATGTAGAGGACTATCATAGTAACGAGGATATGACCAATCTAGATGAGCAATTCGATGAGTTTCTTAGAGTAGGTGATAATTCATCCTATCAAGAACTACTTTCCAAAACATCCACCTCGACTTCCCTCCTTCCACCCTTTCAAAGGAATCTCGAGTTTGCACTCGATCCTTTTGTTTCTTCTGTGCTTCATAATTTTTTAAATCCACCTAGTAAACAAATACTTCAGAAGACAAAAGCGTTTGACACCTTCATTTTCAGACTTGAGACAGTCCCTACACACACCATGAATGAGTTTTGTGCTAAACCCACATCCTCATTTTTTACATTCTATCCTTCTACAACTTATCCATATCCACCATATTCTCCACAACCATTCACTTTTCCACACTTATTTACTAGAATACCCACTCGTTCAAAAATGAAAAAGAAGGTGCATGCTAGGTTACGTAATAGGGTGATCCGACTTCGCTTTCATTTCACTAGGTTGCGTCATAGGAAATCTTGGTGCTTGATTGTGTTTGGATATGTTTTCTGTGATATTTATTAATGGAATGATCCACAACTATTTCGGTTGTTGATATATGATAAACTGCATGTTCATACATATGTTTAAATAAAGTCTCGAGTATCTGACTATAAACGACTCAACTTTTGTGTTTGGTGCATTTCCTTTCATTTCCATATATTGGTGAGTGCACCATTAAGGTAACCGGGCCCTCCCTATGGAGTGTGTGGCTGTAAGTACCGGATCCTAAGTCCACGTTTAACATAATTCACGTTTTCCACTCTTGCATGTTTTTCTCGGATTTTTGAGTCATGTTTCTCTATGGGGTGAATTATGTCTTTCTTGTTTATTGTTTTTTCTTTTTTAAAATATATATATATATATATATATATATATATATATAAGAATATAAACATAAGAATAAACATAGTAATCTAGGAAGTCTCGGGAATCTGACTTTAAAAGACCCACTGCTAAAAACAAATTTTCTAAGCTTCGTTGTAAAAAAAATTTGTTTGGGGGTGGGGTGTTTGTGTTTCCGTCATACTAGAATATTTATGTCCCATTACAGTTTCTTAGGCCGTTTAATTGTATTACGATCCGGGTTGACATAATCTTGAATTTAGAGTTCAGTCGTTTGCATAACGTACATCATGCACGCACTTCGAGGTGTTTTCCACTATCTTATATGTCATCCACAGTCGGAATAGAGTGTTTTATGGATCATTGGATTGGAAATTCTCTCCTGATCATTTCCATATCTCATTCGCAAAAATCGGACCGGTAACGAAGCGGCAATTTTGATTTGAAGTTTCGCGAAAAAATCGAAAAATTCACAAATTTCGATTTGGGCTTGGGCCCAACCCGCGCCCTTACCTTTGGCCAACAGTCGCGGTCATCTTCTCAGAACCGCCATTAACGCCCACCAAAGCTTCCAAAACCTAAAAAAAAAAATAAAAATAAAAACAAAACCAAATTACCACGCCCACAATCCAAGACCCAACCCAAATCGACTCCAACCGTGACACCCACAACCTCCACCAATTTCCATCAACAAAAACCACCGGAAAATCAAAAAATAATAAAAAAAAAAAATTTGGTGTTGCCGCGCCACCACACCACCACCACCATCGTTCTTTTTAGTGAGGTATTCCTTATTGCTTCCCCCTACCTTCTACAAACCTCAAACCGTATTCAAACTTCCAATGGCTCAACAACGCCGAATTTTACCAGAACAAGCTTTTACTGGCGACCACTTCGAAATGATCAGTAGAGACTGGAATAGCTTGTGGTACTCGACTGAAGCCTATTATCACGAAGACTTAGTCAGACGGTTCTATAATACGAGGGAGTTGGAGGGGACTAGGATTTTTGTTACGGTGGTGAAGAGGAGGAAGGAAGTGACTACTGGGTTGTTGGCTGAGATTCTAGGCATTCCGCCTAGAATCCATCTAACTGTCACGTTGTAGGAGTCCCAATATAATGGGGTAGAGCCATTGATGAACGTGACAGTTACCGAAAGGAACTACAATGCGAGATCGCATTGTGTTCGTCAGGCATCCCTTAGAACCAACCAGCTGGCTGCAGCTCAATGGATTGGTCGGAACATCCTGGGGAAGGAGAAGGTCAGCGACATCGGCCTGAACTGCCTCCATATTTTATGGATACTCCAGGAGAAGAAGTACGAGTTCTGTATCTTGGAGTTTTTGCTTAGCATGATTAGGGGAGTAGGGAAGTCTGTTGCACCTCTCCCTGTGTTGATAACCAAGATCATGCTGAAGTTGAGAGCAGCTCAGGCGTCTGATAGGTCTTACATCACCCTACACTGAAACCCTTGCATCTATAATGAGTGTGTCCAACGAGTTTGGAGGCTGCCTGAGGATAGAGAAGAAGACGAGGAGGATGGTGGAAACGAGAATGCTAAGGAGGATGGGGGAAATCAGAATGCCTCGGAGGATGAGGAGGACTTGACTTGTTTTGATGCGGATCCCCTAGAGAGGTGTTGGTCAGATGCAGAACACATGGCTTTGATTCATCGTGGCATGCGTTCGCTCAACACTATCTGTGAAGACCTCCGGACTCGACGGGCAACTATCCATCATAACCGAGATCCGTTACCCGAGAGAGGATGAGAGGTGGGAACAGATGAGGGCGAGCTAGAAGCTCGGCGCCGATTTCGGACCGACATGCTTGCACGATTCCCACCTCACGGGGATTCTCGCCGAGGACACACCATCGAGGCACGAAAGGCGTCGTCCGCCGGCGATCTAATGGTGCCGGCCCATCGGAGCTCGGAGCCATCTCTCGGCGTGTGCCTCCCATTACCAATGCAGACAGGAGTGATTAGGGATAGTACCGTTTGATGTTCTATTTTTATTTGTAGTTTCATTATTGTCATTTATTTTAATGTAAGTTTTATTTCCGTAATTTGAATTTTGTAGTGAAATGTACTTCGAATGAAAATTTTAATATAATGCGGTTATTTTCATTATGCGTGGTTGTTTAATATTGATCCCACCTTCCCAAATTGTTTGGGGGTGGTTTTATCTATTCCAGATGATTTTTATATGACCTTCGTCTTAGAATTTATTGCAGAGTCAAGGTGAAAATATGGCCGTTTAGGCATATCTATGAATAAGTATCATTGTAGGATGAAATCTCGATTAAATAGGTAGATTCTATCATAAATTCAACCTAAAAGATACTAGGTTTGTTTTAGAATCAAGAAAATGAGTTGTTTCCGTTTGGTTTGGAAATCTTGGTATTTCCTAAACCGCCGTAAAAACTTTTGGCAACTTTTCGATCCGTTTTAGCAACTAAAACCTATATAAACTTCATACATTCTACACTCACAACTCACACTACACCTAACCTCCATCACTTACCTTTCCACTCCCACGATTCCCCGCGTTTCGCCTCATTTTCCGAAGTTTCAAGAACTCCGAAGCGCTTTTCTGCGTTTCTAGGAGAGACTTTCTCTCCGCAATTTTTTTCAGATTTTTTTTTGTCGAGGCCTTTTCGCCAAGGTGAGCACGACCCGGCTCAAACACTGGAATTTCAAATCTTCAGAGCGACTTCAGGCTTCTAAAAGAGTCTTTTCACCGACTTCCTCCGTGGGACCAGAAAAATTCCGGTTTTCTGCGGGTAGTTTCTAGTTCATTAGCAGCTATTCAGGCGTAATTTTGAGATGACATCTCCAACATTGATACTGGAACAGTCTTTCGAGGATTTGTTCCAAAGCACTACTTATGGTGCTTGGTTTCGCGAGACGATCACATACGTTGGCTGGGAGCCGCTTATGGTAAGACCTGATGCACTTTATTCTCCAACACTAGCATCTTATTTTTACGATAACTGCATTTTCTTTGAAAGACCAGATGGAGAACAAGTGTTCTCCATCAACATTGATAATGAACCAATGGAAATTACCAGGTTCTTGCTAGCATTTGTTCTTGGACTTGCTATGCCCGTTGAAATACAAGACCCATGGTGCTATTGGGTAGATAATATATATGTCTACACTTATGAGTTTTTGCATGAGTCCTATGGGGCAGGCATTTTCCGTATCGAGGACCAAGGGGACTATAATGTCGCCTTTGGTAGCCTGTCCATGAACATAGGAACTGTTATGTTTTGGATCATGCTAAACATTTTAGGGGAATGACGTTTTTCTTCTGTGAATGATGCCACTTGCAGCGTCTTCCTTGCTTTAGCCACGGGACGTATGTGTCATGACCTTCCCCGAACCTTGATGTCTAGTTTAGCTCGATCCCATAGTGATAACTGTAAAATGAGTAGTTTACCTACGAAATGAACGATGGATTCAAAACGTAAGTAAACTAAAACTGGACTTTTACGAGTCTCAATTATCAAAGCTTCTACTCTCTATGCGAATTGCACTAAGTGGAGTAGGAAGTTCGTTCCACTCCTAGTTCCCTAGCATGGATTGTCTTCTAAGTCTAAGAAATCAGTCTTAAGTCAATGAGAGCTTTACGAAATGTTATGCTAACAAGACGCGTTATTTTAAATTACGAGATATAATAAATAACAAGATAAAATATAAACTAAAGTTAATCTACGAAAGCTACGGAAATACGATTGTTGAACCTAGATAAATAAATTAGAGGGGAATTGAATCCACCTCGAATCCAACTTAACGACCTAGCGTAGAATGTTGTATCTCAATTCTCACGTTCTTACGGCGAGAATTCCGAGTTCTAATCCCTAGGGTTCATGGCATTCCTACCGGATACTAACTAGCATGTGAGGTCGCCCACCCATTCTCATGGCTTAAACACGACCTTCTAGAGTGGAATAGATTCAACAACCAATTCTATACTAACCACTAAGTTTTCATCAAGGCTTCATCAACCCCTCTAATGGAGGTTTTAGCCTTGAGTCATCAAAACATCATTTCCCATATTATTAGAACTAAACATAATATCAAGATTCGAAATTTACTTAATCTAACAATAATGAATCTAATTTAATGGCTGGAATGAAATAAGAACAAGAATTGAAATCAGATCTAGAATGGAAATAACCAAATTCGAAATTGACAAACTAACTATTTTATTTATCTAATCAATCAAGAACAATGATTCAAGAATTTAATCTAAAACAGAATTGAAATGGAACTAACACTTAATTAATTAATAAAACTAGATCTAGAATTCTATATATTAATTTAGGTCTAACTAGCTACCATTAACAAAGAGTGAAGCTTTTGTTTTTATACATCCAGATCCAAAAATCGTGCATGGGCTTGGAGCCATGTTTTGGGCCAGAGTTTCGGTGAAAACCCAATTCTTTTCAATCCAAAAGGCCTCTTCAGCTGCAGTTCGCTTCAACAGACTTTTCGTCCACTTCTGCTCCTCTGATTGGGTCAAGGGTTGGACCATTGGAAAGCTCTTTCCGAGTCGGTTGTTTTGACATAAGGTAGGCCCAATTCCGAGGTCTGAGTCTAAAGATATGGTATTCGGAAATTCTGTTGACTTTGTGCACTGTTTCTGCCTGCGTGGACTTTGACTTTTCATCTTTTGACCAGGCTTTACAAAGGCTTTGTCTTCTTGAATCTTGGCCTTTAATCACCGAACTCCTTAGTAACCAACCATTGCTCCTTTATCTCATCAAAGTGGCACATTCCGCACATAATTGACTTTGAAGCCCGAAATACATAAAAACACGTAGTGGGGTCTTAACTCTTACTTATTACTCACATAATTGGTCTAAAAGTATGATGCTAAGGGGTTAAAACTACAGTTTTGGGCTCTTATCAACCACCCCAAACAGCATTTTGCTTGTCCTCAAGCAAATATGAGAAATTAGCATAAGTGACCAAAATGGAGTTTTATCTACTCGTCGCCTCATTTTGAGTCGCGATTGCATTAACCATATGCAACAAGGCCTTAAACCACTAGGAATTCCCTAGTGGACGAGTTATAGCCTCGTGAGAGTTTTCCAGTGAAGGTACTCACAAACTTTATCTATACTACAACGACTAAGAAATAAAACTATTGTTTTCTCATTCATGTCTCAACTATCTATACATCTCACTAGCAAATACATAAGAATAACCCAGTCAGAACCCTAAGCTAATATATGCATAATAATCAATCATCTAAAATAAACATATAACAATGAGTAATACTATGAAATGTAATAGCAGGTCCGTTTCTGAAAACTCGGAATAGCGTCCTTAAGTAGGTCTTCACATAAATGTCAAGACAAAAACCACTTTGATTTTTCCACTCAAGTTTATTTGCTCCGATTGTGCGATTGGGCACACTTTACCTTACAATCTCAATGACAACAAGGAAGCGGAGTCGATCAAACACATCTGCCACTTACTATCACACTAACCTATTCCTAATTGAGCTAGAGGTCTTTATTAGGTATTGCGGGGATTAGGAGATGGTTTAAGAAGGAAGGAAATGGATATTCAAAAGGACAAGTATGAGATAATAGAGTCTTCATATTATGTAACTTAGAGAAAACCTTGTTATTTCCTTTTGCTTCTATACTTTGTTTCCATCCTTAGCCATATTTTTCTTTTTCTTTTCTTTGGCTTTTGACTCCCTTTATTCTATTTTTTTTGGAGTTTTTATTTATTTCTATATATTTTTTTTTTCCTTTTTCCTTGGATGGAAACTTCTTTTCTTTTTCTGAAGCAACTAACTAATTTTTGTTTACACAGGTTTTTCTCTTCTTCTTTCTTCACTCATTCTATTCTCAGACTTATTCTAAATTGGGTAGGTTGATTTATTCTCTTTTTTTTTTTTTATTTTATTTTGTTTTTGTTTTTGTAACAGGGTAAAGGAATTGTGGTTTATGGAAGGCTAAAGAAAGGCTCAGAGGGGCTTAATTAGCGGAAAATAATTCATAGGTTTGAATTTCGGCTATATCGATCCAAAGAGGGCCTAAATTCTCGCTTAGGATATGGCTTAGTGATCAAGCAAGTGGACGTGTGATTTCTCTATCCGGATTTTACTTCTCCTTTGTGTCATTTCTCAAATGTTTCGCTCATATAAGGCTTTAGGCTATATTCTCACAGGATTTGTAGAATAGGTACTCTAGCCTAGATTTCAGAAACTTACTGCTAACAATCATAGATACTCATGTAATAAATTTATAGATAGATGCAAAGATTATTACCTACATATTAACCTAAGTTTCTAACATTTATTCTGATGCAAAAGCTATGTGAGACTTCTAAATTGTTAAGAGCATAGAGAAAGAAAACAATACCAATATTCCTAAGTGTATAGCATACTTTTTATTTATATTTTTGAATTTTTGAAATTTTAACTAGAAAACAAGTGCATATTATACATATCTATATCCTAACAGATGTCTTAATTACACGTGTTTCTATGCCCCCCCCCCAAACAAGAAGCATGCTTTGTCCTCAAAGCATTTAAATAAAGATGGTAGGAAAAATACCATTGAAGCCGCGGAAATTCGAGGGAACATCCGCAAAACAAGGTTAAAACATACAAATATAGTAATATAAAAAAAACTGACGCAACTCTATAAGAGTTCCACCCATTATGGGGTTAACGGAATGAAATTGCTTGGGACATAAGCAAACACTAACTTAACTAAAACTTACCGCACCCGGCATTTACTCGTCATCCTCCTCTTCTATATGAGGTTCTTTCGCGATCCCTGCCATGCCATAACAACTTGAGTGGGTGTATCATCAACTAGTGCTAACCTCTCTAGTGTTACTTGGTCCGATGGGGTGTAAAGGGGCAACCAAATGTGGTTGCACCTGCCATCCCGACCAAGTCATGGCTTCGGAATGATCTTACCCGCGATTGGTGGGTCTCATGGTTTCGACCCTTTCCCAATCGGTATCTTCTGTACAGAATATGGGTAGGCAAGCTGCGATATCACGACAAACCAAAGACAGGCATAAGAAGGTACTTACTTGCCTCAAGGTATGGCCTCGCTTCGAGTAGCAACTAAAACTTCGGGGAATGTCATACCGGCGGCGTCCCCTCGGCTAAAGCAAAGGAAAACGTCACCGGTATTATTGGCGAATAAACCCGTTCCCCTAGAATGTTCATCATGATGAACAACATGGTTAATGCCTACATTCAGCGATAGGCTACTCGAGGCGATGTTATATTGGTCTTGGTCCATGATACGAAACACCCCTCCCCATAATACTCATGGAAATAGGCATATTCATATAGGTATGAGTTATCGTCATATATCCCCCGTGTGCATAGGGTGGTCGTAATGGCAACCCCGAAACCAAAGCTATCAATTGCTTTGCATGAATTCCATAGTCGTGCCATCAATAGCAAGGGAAAATTTTTGTTCTCCTTCTTGGGTACAAAAAAAGTAATATTATTATAGAAGAATTCAGTTAGTTTAGGTGAAAAGAATGCGTCATCACTCACCGGAAGATGCGCCATCCTAAGCGCACGAAATTTCGCGGAACGATGCTCCATAGGTATCGGTTCCCATCAAGTCTTCAAATGACTGTTCGGGGAATCACTATAGGAGGTGTCATCTCAAAACTACTCGTAGAACAGCTGCGAAAACCTGGAAGAAACCTCGAGAAAATCGAATTTCATTGCTTACGGAGGGAGGCGGGGGTGGCCTTCATTATAGGCGCGAAGTCGGCTCGTAGGTTTTGGAATTACGGTGTTTGGCGGTCGGCGCTCTGCTTGGCGAAGTCGGCTCGTGAGATTTTTCGATTTACAGTGTTGTAGAGGTGGCTCGCTCTTTTGGCCTCGACAAAAAAATTATGGCAGTGTATAGAGGCGGTAGCGCATCATTGGCGATGGCCTTCGTAGAATCTTGAAAACAAGTGTTTACAAGAAAAACAAGCAGAAAAAGCTTGGAGTGAAAGGTGAGAGATGATTGTGGGGTGTAGTATGGGTTGTGAGTGTAGATTGATGGAAGTTTAAATAGGTTACGGGTTTCCAAAGCGAATCGACAAGTTGCCAAATTGTTTTTAAGGCAATTTCAGGAAATAGAAAACGCCAAACCCAAAAGCGAAACTAACCATAATTTTGATTTCCTAACAACCCACGGTATCTTTTAAACTTGGTTTAGAATAGTAACTTCTAAACTCTACTACATATCATGCTACCACTACAAAAAAATCATAGATATGCCGATATCGGCCTAATTTTCAACTTTGACTCCAAGACGACCTTACGAAGATGATCAAAATAAATTATATTAAAATAATATGAAATCCAAGCAATCGAAAACAAACAACTTAATATTCAAATCTAACTACTGAAATAAAATTCCACTAACAAAACAATAAAAAAATGAAATAAATAATGAGGACCACAACCGATGGTGAACACCTAAGCGTGTGAAGAAGATGGTCCCCGGGATGGAGGGCGGTTACGTGGTGAAGAATGGCTTGAGCCATCGGGTTTGGCGGCGGCGCTCATGCCTCTCGGACTTCGGTGAGGACGGACTCATCCACGAAAGTGGCATCGTTGTAGCATCTCTATCTGAACATATTTGTGCTTCCATCTCGATCTTGAGTCGCATCTTGGGCTTGGTGATTACGGTGGATAATCTCCAAGTTAGACAAGATATCTTCCGACCCCTTTCGAGCATTTCAACTCTCGTCGAAAGTTCGTTTATTTCGGAAGTACAATTTGTCTATGTCGGATATCTTCACAGAATCACGATAACGCGCATCGCAAAACCGGTTTGCGGCATTATCATTCGCTCTAAATTAGAAGTATGACTATCGAAATTATCCTCAACCAACCATGTCATATCTTCCCGCTTCATTATGACTCAACTTCATTCTCTGCGGACAACGGCCAAGTCTCTTGGATGCATTCCTTATAAATACTTGCATTAGAATGCAATTTGATCTTAATAGGGCAGATTTAGCGGCGACTCTAAATGAGAGCATAATCTTAGTGATCAATACGGGAAGAGGCGCCATGCTCTTTCCCACTCCTCTAATCACATTCAAAATTAAATCGAGGATGCAGAAATTACACTCATTCGTTTGCAAAATCCGGAGAAAAATCGAAGTCCCGATGTCGTTGACTTTGTCTTTCAGGGGCGTTCCTACCAATCCATCGAGCTCTGACCGGTTGATTGGTTCTCGTGGTCGTCCCGCTAACGAATGAGATATCGTATTGTATTCACCCTCTATGACCGTATCTTTCATCAAAGCAGGAACTGCGGTATCTTGGGATTCTGAATGGTCGTATCTAGGTTGGTTCTGGCGTGATTCCTAATAGCTCGCCAAACAACTGTCGTCGTTACTTCCCTCCTCGTTCTCGCTATCCTAATGAAAATCCTATTTCCTCCAATTCGTTTCTTATAAACTGTTCTACCAAATCATAGTGATAGAACTCATCATCCGAATACCACGTCTGTTCCAATCCCTCTTAATCATATTGGCGTCGTAAAATGGTGCGAAATGGTCGGCCTCAAACGCGTGCTCAGCAACATTCTTCTTCGTAGCGCCATTGAAGTTTCTTAGATAACTAATGGTTTTGTAGCCTTTGGGGGGGCGAGTTTGATAAAAAACAACGAGAAACAATGGTGGTGGCGGTGGTGGTTACGGTGGCAGGTTTGAAAACTTGAATTGGTGGGTGTTTTCTTGGTGGAAACGGTTGGAGATTGTGTTGGTGTTTCACAAAGGGCGTGGGTGGTCTTTCTATTTTGATGTATTCTATTTTTATTTTTATTTCTTTATTTATTTTTTTATTTTTGGTTGCTAGGGTTTAATTTGAATTAGTGAAAGGCGGTTTGAGAAGATGAAGTCGCGATTCTGTTTTGGAGGAGGATGGTAATGGTATTGTGTAGAGTTTGAGTTGGCCCAAAGCCCGATTCGATTTTTCGACTTCGTCGATTTTTAAGCAACTTCAAACTAAATTTCCGATTATCGGTCCGATTTTTGCGAATGAGATATGGAAATGATCAGGAGAGAATTTCCAATCCAATGATCCATAAACTACTCTATTCCGACCTTGGGTGACATATAAGATAGTGGAAAACGCCTCGAAGTGCGTGCATGGCGTAAGTTATCGCGAGACGAATGAACACTAAATTAGATGACGTCAACCCCAATGAACTATTCTAATGGACCTAAGCAACACAAATAGAAAGTTCGAGCAATCTGGATGGAAAGACTGATTTCCCACCCCCAAACAAATTTTTAAACACAAAATTTGTTTTAACATGGAATGGATTTCAAAGTCGATTCCCAAGACTTGTTGGATTGCTAGTTCTCTGGGTTTAGATATATATCTATATCTAAAAATGAAAACAATTATTATTATTATTATTATTATTATATATATATATATATATATATTTATTTATTATTTATTTTATTTTTATTTTATTTTTTTTTAATAAGCAAATAAAGACATAATTCACACCGTAGAGAAACATGACTCAAAAATCCGAGAAAACATGCAAGAGTGGAAAACGTGAACTGTGTGAACCGTGGACTTAGGATCCGGTACTTACAGCCACACACTCCATAGGGAGGGCCCGGTTACCTTAATGGTGCACTTACCATTAAATGGAAGTGAAAGGAAGTACACCAATAACAAGGGTCATTTCTCATATATAGGGTCCTGTAAAAGGACTTCCTCTATATCAGGGGATAGAAGTTCGTGAAAATGTTTTAATCGTTGACCGTTAACTTGAAAGGTACTGTTGTCCTTGGGATTTACCAAGATAATTGCCCCGTAAGGGGTGACTTGATAACGAGAAAAGGGCCGGACCAACGGGTTTTAGTTTCCACGGGAAAATATGTAGGCGGAGTTGTAAAAGCAAAACCTTTTGTCCGACCACAAACTCTTTGCTTTAAGATATGTTTATCATGAACACGATTCATGTTAGCTTTATAATCCGGCGAGATCGTAAGAATCGCTTCTGATTTCTTCAAGCTCATTTAATTGTAACTGCGTTTGACACCGCCTCATCAATATTGAAGTTAAGGCTTTTATAGCCCACGAGAGCGCGGTGCTCTAATTCAACGGGCAAATGACATGGTTTCCCAAATACAAGTCTAAAGGGAGACATACCTATAGGAGTTTTGAAAGAGTTCTATATGCCCATAAGGCATCCGATAGAGGCAGACTTCGACCCGGTCTTTCCTATCGGGGTTTCTTGTTGTTTCTAAAATCTTTTTGATTTCCCTATTAGAAACTTCTACTTGTCCGCTAGTTTGTGGATGATAAGGAGTTGCTACTTTGTGTGTAACTCCATACTTTTCACTAGGGATGCAACAACTCTGTTGTTTGCAAAATGTGTTCCACCATCACTAATGATGGCTTTAGGAATGCCAAACCGGCGAGAAAATACATTCTTTAATAAAAATACAACGGTCTTATGGTCATTGCTTCACGGCAAGCTAGGGCCTCTATCCATTTAGACCGTAGTCCACGGCAACTAGAATATAAATATAACCGCGGGGAAGCAGGGGAAAGGGCCCATGAAATCAATACCCCAAACATCAAAATTTCTACTATCAAGATTGGATTTAATGGCATCATATTACGCCGTGATTAAGCCCAAGTTGTTGGCAAGCGAATACGCCTTGCAATGCACTTGGGCATCCTTAAAAAGGGTAGGCCAATAAAATCCACATTGAAGAACTTTAGTGGCTGTTTTCATTCCACTAAAGTGGCCACCACACTCTTTGTCATGGCGTAACGATAGAACTTCATTATATTCCCATTGGGGAATGCGGCGACGAATAATCGATCCGCGACAATACTTAAAAGGTAGGCTCATCATCAAAGTAGTATAACTTGACTCGGCCAAGAACTTCTTACGTTCATTTCTTGACCAATTATAAGGCATAACATCGGTTTGCTAAATAATTTACAATGTCGACATACCATGGTGATGAAAAAATAGCATCTGAGATGCTCATCGAGGAAAAGAGTCCGGTATGGACTCGGAATCACTACTATCGTCATTTGTAAAGTCTAGATAAGTGGTCGGCAACTTCGTTTTCGACCCTCTTTTTGTCCTTTATTTCTAATGTGAACTCTTGCGGGAGAAGAATCCATCGGATTAATCTGCGCTTAGCATCCTTCTTTGCAAGAAGGTACCTAAAATTTGCATGGTCCGTGTAAACTAAAGTTTTAGAACCAACCAAATAAGGATTGAAACTTATCTAAAAGCATAAATGATGACTAAAATTCTTTTTCAAGTAGTTGTATAATTCCGTTGGCGTCGTTTAATGTTTTACTAGCATAATAAATAACGATGGACTTATTATCTAGTTTACGTCCCAAGAAACGACACCAATTTGCATAGTCACTAGCATCACACATGAGTTCGAAAGGTTTAGACCAATCGGGGAGGCTGTATAATAGGTGCGATGGTTAGAGCGGCTTTTAAGGTTTCAAAAGCACATTTCTGAGTTAAAATTAAAATCAAAGATTGCATCCTTCAAAAGCAGGTTAGTTAAAGGCCTAGCTATTTTGAAAAATCTTTAATGAAAGCGCCTATAAAAAAACCAGATGGCCTAGAAAGGCTCTAATCTCGCGCGATAGTCCGTGGTTTAGGTAGGGTCGCTATCTTATCTAGTTTGGCTTTATCTACCGATGCCATCACTAGATACAATATGACCTAGTACTATGCCCTTTTTGACCATGAAATGACACTTTTCCCAATTTAAAATGAGGCTCTTTTCTTCACACCGTGTCAAGACCTTAGACAAGGTTAGACAAGCATTCGTAAAGGAGTCTCCATAGATAGAAAAATCATCCATGAACACTTCCATAAAGCTCTACCATGTCACTAAATATATGAAGCATACATCATTTGGAAGGTACGGGGGCATTACAAAGGCCAAAAGGCATTCGATTATAGGCATATGTTCGAAGGGACATGTGAAGGTTGTCTTTTCTTGGTCATCAATATCAATAATAATCTGAAAATAGCCGGAGTAGCCATCCGGAAAACAATAAAAGGCATGACCAAAATTTAGAGGCGTTCTAGCATCGATCTATAAATGGTAAGGGAAAGTGATCCTTTCGTGTCATAGCATTTAAACATCGTAATCAATCTGATTCTCCATTTCGTAGGACCTTGAGTGACAACATATTCACCCTTCCCCGTTACGCACCATGGTAACTCCCGATTTCTTAGGAACTACATGAATGGGACTTACCCATTCATTTATCGAGATTGGGTATATAATACCAAGATCGAGTAAAATGAAGACTTCTTCCCTAACCACCTCTTTCATGGCGGGGTTCAAAGCGGAGGTTCGGGCGAGAAGTCTTGGCGTTATCCTCCAAATGGATCGATGAGTGCAAACATTAGGGTCAATTCCTTAATGTCGGCTAGGGACCAACCAATCATGATCGACCGATGTTCCCTAATCACCCTTATTAAACATGTCTCTTCATCCTTAGTTAACCGAGAAGATATAATTATCGGGTGACTACCATCCGGATCAAGTTGAATATATTTTAACTCCGGGGGAAGAGGTTTAAGCACTGGTGTGGACGAAATGTCCGTTGATGTTTCATAAGTGTCCTTATCTTGCGTAATGAAGACTTGCTTAGGTAGCAAGTCTTCAAAATCAGTATATGGAGCAACCGACGGGTCTACAATTGGTGTGGACTCCAGGATGGTGTTGACTTCCTCTAAGTAGGAGTCATTTACAAAATCTGAAGTTCCAAACGAAAGGAATTTGTACATATTGTTTTCAGGAAACGTGTTGTTAAAATAATCTTGAGCTAAACTCTCGATCATGCTAACCTCCCCATCTACAGACGAATCTGGTAACTGTTTCATCATTTTAAAAACATTTACCTCGACAGAAAGATGGCCAAAAGATAAGGACATCTTTCCATCGCGACAATTTATAAAGCGCATTGGCGGTTGCCAAGCGGGCGCCCTAAGATGATCGGTCTGAGTCATTAGCGACTTACGTATTGAGGATAACAAAATCAGCGGGGATAGTAGAAATCCACGAACCTTAACAAGCACGTTTTCCACTACACCTTTAGGATACTTAATTGACCGTCCGCTAATTGCAACGTTATTTTTTGTAGGTTGCATTTCTGTAGACCTATTTGTTTATACAAGTAATCGGGAGTAAGTTAACACTTTCGCCCGTGTCTAATAAGGCGGTCGCCGGTGTGGGAATCTCCTAAGGTGCATTTTATAGTAGGACGACCCGGGGGTCCTTGTACTTAACAATTCCATTATTTTCGGATAAAGTTGGGAACCGTCGGGTTAAAAGCGTCTTTAGGTATGTTTGTCTTCGCCTAGTAGTAGTGCCAACTCTTTAAGAAACTTAGCGTGGTTAGGTAGCTTTTTAATAGCTTCGAGAAAAGGAAGGTTTATCGTTAGATTCTTGAAAACGCGTTCCTAATTTCCTCAAAGTTTGTATCCCCGGGTTAGCATGGCTAATTTTTGAGGAACGGTGGTTTCGCTCTATATTTTCGCGATATGGCTCTACTTGCGTGTAACCTTGGCTTTCGGTTTCTTTGGTTGTGATTTAACTAGTACCTCTACCGTGGTAGGCTCCTCGGTTTCTATTGCGGTATCTAGTTCGATATCCGGTGTAGGAGAATCTTGATGGGGTAACTATATAGCGTAGTTACTTTGTTATCAACCACTCTTCTTAACGGAGAGTGGTGATGGCATTTAGGTTACCTACGATTGTAGTTTCCGCATACTAGAATTACCGTTTACCTCAAAGGTTTGTGTTTCTTTGTTTTAGGGTTTGGTATCGCTTGTCCCGAAACACGCCTTTTGGTTGGGCTTTAAGCTTGGGCTAAGCTGTTGTATGCCCCGATTTATGGATTGTAAAAATGTTGGTTTGATTGAGTCATTATGCGGAAAAGTTGTTGGGTAACTTGTATAAAGGCGTCGATACGATCCGGTTGTGTAGGTGTAGTGGTCGCGGGTGGTGCGAATTTGGAACTATCTCGTTGATTATTTATGGGTGGGTTGTGATAGTTATTATTATTAACCGAACGATACCTCTATTGGTATTATAATTATTATAATTATTTCGACCTTGTGCTTGACCTTGTCGTGGGTTGGCGCTTTGGTTGTTATAATTATAATTTATAATTCCCTTGACCTTGTCCTTGTCTAGGTGGAGCTTGGTTATAATTGTTTGCTTGCCTAACGTTTTGATTATTGTACCACGGAGGTGTTACTTGTTGATTATTTCTCCAATGAAGTTGGGATGTTGTCTCTCGCGGGCGTTAGGAATAGGATAGTTATTAATAGAGTAAACATTATCTTGTTCGGTGGTTGTTGTTCATAAGCTAGAGGACAATAATCGTCGTGGTGCTCTGGACTCAAACAGAAATTACATGGGTTGGAGTTTACATTCATGACGGGGATAGGCTTTTGTTGAGAGAAATAGCCTCTACTTTTTAGTTAGAGATTCGATTAGATTTTTAAGTTTCGGATCGGTTTTCTTCTCAAACATACCGTGACCTTGATTGTTGAAGAAGAACTAGCTCGGCGGGGGGATATCATCACTACCCCCAATTATTATTTCGTTTAGTTTGGTCTTCTAAAAATTTGTAAGCCTCAGGCTCCTTTACTTAGGAAACTACCCCATTCATTATGTCAAGGACTTCTTTATGGTGGTGTAGAAGACCTTTGAAAAGGCCACGAACTAACGTGTCTTTAGCTAAGTTATGATGTGGACACTCTATAAGGAGATCGGTGAAGCGATTCCATGCCTCGAGAAAATGATTCATGAGGATTACGCCGGAAAAAATGAATCTTTGAAAGCATCTCATCCGTCTTTAGGGGTGGGTAAAAATGTTCCATAAACACTAAACAAGTTTAGCCCACGAGTCCACAATTAAAGGCCAAGGTTAACCAAGGCGCCTTTATCGGCTAATGTGAAAGGGAATACCCTCGGTTTAATTTGTTCCGCACCTACCGTAGGATGATGGAATGTTGTAAGGACTTGTTCAATCCTACGCGTGTCAGCCGATAAGGTTTTTCATGGTCTAACCCATGAAAAGCGGGTAACAAATTAAATATGTTTGGGGGATTCGAAAATCCCCCAATCGGGTGCGCTAGAGCGATGCACGATTTAGGGCTATCGCCAAGGCTTTGTAGAAGTCGGGAGAGGAGTCTCTCTTCTTTCCCCATTATGTCGGTGGTGTGTGTGAAATAGTAGCTAGAGGTGTAGTGTGTGGTATACTAGATAGACTTGTTTGTTGCCGTGTAATTACGTTTGTTGTTTTGTTCGACTGCACCTTAATCTCATGCAAGACTAAGTTGAGCTTAACTAAACATGCAACACTCCAAACAATTCGATATACTAGTAGAAAACCTCTAAGCGGAAATGCGAGGTATGGAAGAAAGGAATACTTGATAAGCGTCCTTGCTTCGCTTATGAATAGCGTCTTGTTAATGCGGCGTGTTAGGTGTATATAAGAGATTAGAACACTGAAAAATATGAAAGATCAAAGTTTGAATCAAACCGCCGAAATCCGAAAAATTTAACCATTGGGCGATTCGGCTCGCGTAGATAGTGGTGATCGCTCGAGTAATTGTCAAATTACAAGTGTTTTTTAGCTGGTCGCGCCCAAAATGGGGCGGTCGCTTCGGTGTAAATTCAATTACAGTGTTTGAGTGTTTGGTCGATTGCTTGGTATGGGCGCTGGCGCTTGGTGGTAGACGGAATTCCGATAACTTAGCGGCGGAATCTCGGTATTTAGCGCTCCGTATTTTCTCGCGGAATTTGTCAACGCTGAAATGGGGAACCACAGTATGAAACAAACAAGGGTGGGTGGGTTTAATGGGACTTAAAAATGACTACTTCTACAAGGAAAACAATGCTAAAGTGTAACTAAGATGGCAGCGGCGCCATTTGATAACTGTAAAATGAGTAGTTTACCTACGAAATGAACGATGGATTCAAAACGTAAGTAAACTAAAACTGGACTTTTACGAGTCTCAATTATCAAAGCTTCTACTCTCTATGCGAATTGCACTAAGTGGAGTAGGAAGTTCGTTCCACTCCTAGTTCCCTAGCATGGATTGTCTTCTAAGTCTAAGAAATCAGTCTTAAGTCAATGAGAGCTTTACGAAATGTTATGCTAACAAGACGCGTTATTTTAAATTACGAGATATAATAAATAACAAGATAAAATATAAACTAAAGTTAATCTACGAAAGCTACGGAAATACGATTGTTGAACCTAGATAAATAAATTAGAGGGGAATTGAATCCACCTCGAATCCAACTTAACGACCTAGCGTAGAATGTTGTATCTCAATTCTCACGTTCTTACGGCGAGAATTCCGAGTTCTAATCCCTAGGGTTCATGGCATTCCTACCGGATACTAACTAGCATGTGAGGTCGTCCACCCATTCTCATGGCGAAACACGACCTTCTAGAGTGGAATAGATTCTACAACCAATTCTATACTAACCACTAAGTTTTCATCAAGGCTTCATCAACCCCTCTAATGGAGGTTTTAGCCTTGAGTCATCAAAACATCATTTCCCATATTATTAGAACTAAACATAATATCAAGATTCGAAATTTACTTAATCTAACAATAATGAATCTAATTTAATGGTTTGGAATGAAATAAGAACAAGAATTGAAATCAGATCTAGAATGGAAATAACCAAATTCAAATTGACAAACTAAATATTTTATTTATCTAATCAATCAAGAACAATGATTCAAGAATTTAATCTAAAAACAGAATTGAAATGGAACTAACACTTAATTAATTAATAAAACTAGATCTAGAATTCTATATATTAATTTAGGTCTAACTAGCTACCATTAACAAAGAGTGAAGCTTTTGTTTTTATACATCCAGATCCAAAAATCGTGCATGGGCTTGGAGCCATGTTTTGGGCCAGAGAATCAGGCCCAAAACCCAATTCTTTCAGTCCAAAAAGGCCTCTTCAGCTGCAGTTCGCTTCAACAGACTTTTCATCCACTTCTGCTCCTCTGATTGGGTCAAGGCTTGAACCATTGGAAAGCTCTTTCCGAGCCGGTCGTTTTGACATAAGGTAGGCCCAATTCCGAGGTCTGAGTCTAAAGATATGGTATTCGGAAGTTCTGTTGACTTTTGCATTTTTACGCACGCGTGGACTTTGACTTTTCATCTTTTGACCAGGCTTTACAAAGGCTTTGTCTTCTTGAATCTTGGCTTTTAATCACCGAACTCCTTAGTAACCAACCATTGCTCCTTTATCTCATCAAAGTGGCACATTCCTGCACATAATTGACTTTGAAGCCTGAAATACATAAAAACACGCAGTCAGTCTTAACTCTTACTTATTACTCACATAATTGGTCTAAAAGTATGACTGCTAAGGGGTTAAAACTACAGTTTTGGGCTCTTATCACATAGCATGAGGCATAAGTTCCTTCTTATGCCTGTTCTAGTTTCCCGTATTATGCTTTGTTTCTTTCCTGTTTTTGGTACACGTTTCACGGATTGGATTACGATCGCGACCTAATGTCGACCCACCAATAGTATTATTCGATCTTTCCGTGCAATGACTTGGCATGGGTGGAGGATACAACCTCATCAGGTTGCACCCTACACCCCGTCAGACCAAGTGGCTCTTAATAGGTTAGCAATAATAGATGATAAATGGCGGGAAGCGACAAATTATCATGGCATGGCAGGGCCTTGAAATGAACCTCACTTCTTTATAGAAGAAGAGGATGAGGAAGATGATGAGTAATGGGGAGATAAGGTAAGTTTTCATTCTAGTTAGTAATGCGCTTATGTCCCAAGCAATTTCATTCTTGTTAACCCCATAATGGGTTGAACTTCGTATAGAGTTAAGCGTAAGTTTTATTTCCTATGTTAGTATGCGTTCTAACTTTATTTTGCGAGATGTTCCGAATTTCACACGTTTCAATGGTATTTTTCCTACCCTCTTTATTTACAATACTTTGAGGATAAAGCATGCTTCTTGTTTTGGGGGCATAGAAACACATTATAATTAAGGCATATGTTAGGATATAGATATGTATAATATGCATTTGTTTTCTAGTTAAAATTTTAAAAATTCAAAAATATAAATAAATAAGTTCATGCTATACACTTAGGAATATTGAATTTGTTTTCCTTCTCTATGCTCTTTACAGTCTAGAAGTCTCACGTAGCTTTTGCATCAGAATAATTGTTAGAAACTTAGGTTAATATGTAGGTAATAATCTTTGCATCTATCTATAAATATATTACATGAGTATCAATGATTATTAGCAGTAAGTTTCTGAAATCTAGGCTAGAGTACTTATTCTACAAATCCTGTGAGAATATAGCCTAAAGCCTTATATGAGCGAAACATTTGAGAAATGACACAAGGGAGAAGTAAAATCCGGATAGAGAAATCACATGTCCACTTGCTTGATCACTAAACCATATCCTAAGCGAGAATTTAGGCCCTCTTTGGATCGATATAGCCATAAATTTAAACCTATGAATTATTTTCCGCTAGTCGCCCCTCTGAGCCTTTCTTTAGCCTTTCATAAACCACAAATCCTTTACCCTGTTACAAAAACAAAACAAAATAAAAAATTCAACCTACCCAATCTAGAATAAGTCTGAGAATAGAATGAGGAAGAAAGAAGAAGAGAAAAACCTGTGTAAACAAAAGTTAGTTAATTGCTTCAGAAAATAAAGAAAAGAAGTTTCCATCCAAAGAAAAGAAAAATAAAAATAGAAATAAAATAAAAACTCAAAAAAAAAAAAAAGAATAAAAGGAGTCAAAAGCCAAAGAAAAAGAAAAAAAATATGGCTAAGGATGAAAACAAAGTATAGAAGCAAAAGAAAATAACAAGGTTTTCTCTAAGTTACATAATATGAAAACTCTATTATCTCAGACTTGTCCTTTTTGAATATCCATTTCTTTCCTTCTTAAACCATCTCCTAATCCCCCTTGACACCTAATAAAGACCTCTAGCTCAATTAGGAATAGGTTAGTGTGATAGTAAGTGGCAGATGTGTTTGATCGACTCGGCTTCCTTGTTGTCATTGAGATTGTAAGGTAAAGTGTGCCCACCTGCGACAATCGGAGTAAATGAACTTGAGTGGAAAAATTAGAGTGTTGTATCTTGACTATTATTGTGAGAACCTATTTAAGGACGCTATTCCGAGTTTCAGAATCGAACCTGCTAGGCATTTCATAGTATTACTCATTGTATATATGTTTATTGTAGATGATTGATTATTATGCATATATTAGCTTAGGTTTTGACTTGATTACTCTATATGCATTGCTAGTGAGAGGTATAGTTAATTTAGAGCATGCATAAGGAAACAATAGTTTTATTTCTTAGTCGTTGTAGTATAGATGAAGTTTGTGAGTACCTTCACTGGAAAACTCTCACGAGGCTATAACTCGTCCACTAGGGAATTCCTAGTGGTTTAAGGCCTTGTTGCATATGGTCAATGCAATCGCGACTCAGTAAACGAGTAGATAGAACTCCATTTTTGGTCACTTATTCTAATTTCTCATCTTTGCTTGAGGACAAGCAAAATGCTGTTTGGGGTGGTTTGATAAGAGCCCAAAACTGTAGTTTTAACCTTTATAACTTGATCATACTATTAGACCAATTATGTGAGTAATAATTAATAGTTAACACCGATTCACGAAGTTTTTATGCATTTACGGTTTCAAAGTCCATTATGTGTAGAAATGTGCCACTTTAGCGAGATAAAGGAGCAAAGGTCGGTTACTAAGGAGTTTCGTGATTAAAGGCCAAGATTCAAGAAGACAAAACCTTTCTAAAGCCCGGTTAAAAGCTGAAAAGTCGGCGTGGGCGTAAAACAAAGACACAAAGTCGTGAGAACTTCCAAAGGCCATATCTTTACACTCAGACCTCGGAATGGGGCCTACCTTATGTCAAAACGACCGGCTCGAAAAGTGCTTTCCAATGGTTTAAGCCTTAATCCAATCAGAAGAGCAAAAGCAGACGAAAAGTCTGTTGAAGCCAACTGCAGCTGAAGAGACCTTTTTGGACTGAAAGAATTGGGTTTTGGGCGGATTCGCCCAAAACATGGCTCCAAGCCCATGCACGATTTTTGGATCTGAAAGTATAAAAACAAAAGCTTAGCTCTTTGTTAATGGTAGATAGGAGGTTAGAAAATAAAAGTAGCTTAGAATAGAAAGTAGCCATTAGAATAGCTTCTAGATCTAGATTTAATTATTTTTAATTAAGTTTAGTTTCAAATCCAATTCTTGTTTTAGATTAAACTCTTAGAATCATTACTCTTAATTAGTTTGATTAATAAAATAGCTAGTTTGTTAATTTCGATTCTTGTCATTTACATTTGTGTTAGATCTGATTTCATTTATTACTTGTTATTCAATTCTTAGTTATTAATTATATTTTAATTATTGTTTAATTTAGATTAGTAAATTCAATTCTTTATATTATGTTTAGTTTTAATTTAATCGGAAATGATTGCGTAATGATTCTCGGCTAAACCTCCATTAGAGGGGGTTGAGAAGCCTTGATGAAAGCTTGATTCCGATTATCGTAGAGTCGTCATAATTTCCCTCCCACTCTAGAAACGATTAGTTCACTATAAGAATGGGTTTAATCGTTCACATGCTAGTTATGAATTGGTAGGAATGCCATGTGTAATTAGGGATTAGGAAGAACCAATTGTTCTGCAAAGCAGTTCAAGTCGGATTTTGACGATTCGTCGTTAATAAGATTAAGTTGAGTTAAGGAGGAATCAATCCCCCTCTAACTCGTTATCATCGAATCAACGTAGCATTCCCATAGTTATTTTGATAATCGACTAGTTGCATCTTGTGGGTAGTTGCTTCGTAGTCTAGTTGCCACTTCGTAAATCTCTCATTAGACTTTAGAGTTAAGAGTACTTATACGTAGAGAACATTAACATGCAGAAGGACTAGGAGTGGAAAGAATCACTCTACTCCACTATATCTCATAGGATTGAGAGTAGAATCTTTGATAAATATAGGCACATAGATTAGTTTTAGTTTACTTACGTTTTGAGTTTTATCGTTCATTTCGTAGGTAAACTATTTCATTTTATGTTTTATCAGGTTTGATTAGTTGAATTCGATTTAAGTCTAGAGAGTTAAGAGTGGACGAATCCTTACTCATTATATTGCATGATTATGTTTTGAGAGTAAGAATATTGATATAAACACGTATTTACGTAAAATGATTATTTGTGTTTACGCATAGATAGTTAGAATACATAAAATAACTTTTATCAAATGGCGCCACTGCCATCTTAATCTCGTTCTAGACAAGAATTCAATTGCTTGAATCCAAGGGGCAATCCCCCATTCTCTACCCACCCACCCTTTTAATTTTTCATTCTTATTTTTTGAATTTTCGAACTGTTCACTGTTTCAGGCATAGGGGCTGCGGATTCACAGAGAAAAACACTGCGGTGAAGATATTTCTAAATTTTTGAAAATTCTGAAAATTTTCATACATAATATTTAATGTGTTGTTGATTTACTGGAATATTTTCAGATTTTTCAAAGTTGGTTTACCTTGTGAAAAAAATACGATCTTTACAGTGCTGCATTTCAGTTTTCACACCATATGTTCTTGAAAAACAGACAAGTAAGGTTACTTAGGGAGTTCTAAAAATTCTATAATTTTTACAGGAGTATCTATCCTAAGTCAGGAGTTTGTAGTAAAAATTTGACGAGTTTTTGATTTGTTTTGACCACCTAAATAGTAGAGTGTTTCCAGTGTGTTTCTGCAGTGTTGCAAACACTTAATATCTGGAACACCAGCCGATAAGGAGAGGTTGTAGAACTCCAATTGCTCTAAAAGTTTTACAGGACAAAGTAGGATCTGTCAGGAGTCTCCAGTAAAAATTTAGCAATTTTTGGCTTTGTTTTATGGGTTAACCATTCGGTTGTTTGTATTGTGTTCGAAAACTGTTTCACAAACTTTGCAGGGCAGTAGAGGGACTTTTATAGCTCCGATTCATCTGAAATTTTACAGGCTACTTGATAGATGTCTTATAAAATTACTGTTAAAATTTCAAATTTTTTGGAGTACGATAAAAGGCCTAAAACTCGAAAACCCTGAAGCGCGACCGCTTCAACCCGACCGCCCAAAAACACGGACATTCGAAAAAACAGAGGGCACCCGCGCCCTCGAAGGAAAATTCAGCGTGAACAGCCCAATTTTCACAGGTTAGTTCAAATTTCTATTTCTTAAAGTTATTCAGTGTTTCTAACTTGTTAAATACATTGAGATTGCGTATACAAGACGCTATTCAAACGCGTAGCAAGGAGGCATTTAGGTACTCCTTCTTCCACTCCTCTTCTGTCAGAGGAGTTTTAATTCTAGTATAATTAGGCTTGTTTTCATAGAAATAAATACAACACGCCTATCTAGAATTTCACACACTACACTTGCATCAATGGCTAAAGAACAAGAGACTCCTCTCTTTGATTTTTATAAAGCCCTAAACGATGGCCCTAAGTCGTGCATCGTTCTTGCAGACCTAGTGGGGGATTTTCGAATCCCCCCTAATATATTTAACTTGTTACCGGTTTTTCATGGTTTAGACCACGAGAAGCCTTATCAGCACATGCGTAGGATAGACCAAGTTCTCACTACATTCCATCATCCTAGCGTAAGTCCAGATCAAGTTAAACTGAGGGTATTCCCTTTCACCTTAGCCGATAAGGAGGCGTCTTGGTTAACTGCCCAAACGCCAAACTCTGTGGACTCATGGGCTCAACTTGTTCAATTGTTCATGGAACAATTTTACCCACCACTAAAGACAGATGAAATGCTTCAAAAGATTCATTTCTTCTGCCAGAATCCTCAGGAATCCTTTTTAGAGGCCTGGAATCATCTCACTGATCTTCTCATTGAATGCCCGCATCATAATCTTGTGAAAGACACGCTTGTTCGTGCCTTCTTCAAGGGGATTTTACATCGTCATAAGGAGGTTCTAGATATCATGATTGGGGGTAGTTTTCTTAGTAAAAGAGCCTTGGAGGCTTATAAATTCTTAGAAGATCAATCTAAGAAGAACAACAATTGGGGAGGTAACGATTCCTCCCGCTCCTCTCCTTCTTCTCTTGAGGTTAAATATGATCCCGAGCTTAAAACTCTTATCGATGCCCTCACTAAAAGGTAGATGTCATCTCTGTTCAACAACAACCCACTCCAGTCATGAACATTAACTCTACTCGTTGTAATGTCTGTTATAGTTTTGAGCATTCCGACTTCTATTGTCTTCTTGTCTATGCACAAACACCACCACAACCATCACACTTTAACCAGTTAACTCAACATCAAGGACAAGGGAACTTAGGTGACCAGAATAGAGGTTTAGTACCCATTACCCAGAACTATCAACATCAAGACATGAACGCTCAACAAGCTTTAATTCCAATACAACCATCTACAGACAAAGTAGTAGTGACCTTGTTGGAGAAACAAAATCAAATTATGCAACAAAACTCCAACTTGATGAAAGATCGGATGATTAAAACTCTAATATCAAACCAACCGATGCAAATGATGCAGTCTTTGTGCCAAAAGGTTATTGACATGTCTTCTAACCAAAATAATAACCAAACCGGCGTGTTTCGAGTGTCAAGGCGATTGCTCGATCCTAAGTCAACAAAACATCGCCGAAATAAAAGTATTCAAAGGTAATGGTAATATAAACCAAGGGGACCTGACATGATCCACTACCCCCTTCGTTCAGAGCGAGTAGTTGATAACCAAGTGACTATGCCTAAAGATTACCTGCTAACTAAAAATGATACCATACCAAATACTATAATAGAAACTGAAGACCCTACAACTGTAGAAGTACCAGTTAAACCACAACCAAAAGGGCAAACATTACAAGACCCAATAATAGAAAGTGAAGACTCTACACCTGTAGAGGTTCCAATATGGATACCTAGATGGAAAATAGATAGAGATAAAGCAAAGACTAATAATACTTTTATCCCTTCTGTTAAAAATAGCGATAAAGCACCATATCCCCAAAGACTAGTTGTGTTTAAAAAGGACGAGAATTTTGATGAGATTAGGGAAGTGTTTAAAAATTTGACTATAAACCTACCTTTTCTAGAAGCTATAAAAGTCTACCGGACACGCTAAGTTTCTAAAAGAGTTGTGCACCAAGAAGAGGAAAACCAACATACCCCACGAAGCATTCTTAACTAAACAATATCCCTCTTTATCCGAACATAATAGAATTGTTAAGTACAAGGACCCTAGTCGATCTATCTTGACAATGCACCTTAGGTGATACCTTCATAACAACTGCTTTATTAGACACGGGGAGTGTTAACTTACTCCCTTTTTATTTATATAAACAACTAGGTCTAACAAAACTTCAACCAACCAAAATGACTTTGCGGTTAATGATCGTTCTATTAAGTATATCAAGGGTGTAGTTGAAAATATTCTCGTTAAAGTTCAGGATTTTTACTATCCAGCCGACTTTGTTATTCTTGACACAGAAGTTGCTCATGATTCCATTCCCATCATCTTAGGGCGTCCTTTCTTGGCAACCGCTAATGCCCAAATCAATTGTCGGGATGGCTCAATGACTCTTTCTTTTGGAAATCTTTCTGTAGAAGTTAACATGTTTAGACAAAAAGAGGGACAACTAGGTTTGCCTGTAGAAGGGGAAGTGAATTCCATTGAGAGTTTTGTACCTCACATTAGTGCGGCTAACACTTTAGTCCCCACACTAGTAGATACCCCTCTTATGGAAGAAGACAAGGATCACAATTTCTACTCCCTAGACGTAGATAACATCAAGGAGGATTTCCTTCAACTCTTTTGCAACCCTTCTTTGCCGCCTCGCGAGTTCTCTCCTATTGACATCCATTCATCTCTTGACGCCATGACGGAAGAAGAATTTTTCGCCCTCTATCCCAGTGATTCTTCTTACCCACCTATTGAGGAATGTCTTGCATATCTCAAGGCCTCTGATGATATAGACCTAAGAACACTAGTTGAACACCATTCACCCACCTCACATCCTCATGTCACTCATTCACCTTCCATCACGAATGTTCCTCGCCCTCTACCTTTTCAAAGAACCATTGAGTTTGTCATTGACCTTGGCGTTTCTCCTATGCTTTATAACTATCTAAAACTAACTGGTGAAGAAGTAACACCCAAGGACAAGCCACCTGACACTTTTTCATTTTTTCCATTTTTTCCTTCTCAAAATTATCCACATCCTACGTATCTTCCACAACCATCAATTTTCTCACGTTCATTTACTTGGCATCCCCTTCGTAGGAGGACAAAGAAGAAACCTGTATGCTTTCGATTAGGGTTTTAGATCTATAAGGCTTTGCTCTCATTCCACTAAGCTACGTCATAGGAAATCTTGGTGCTTAATTCTATTTGATGGTGCATTCCATGTTAATTATTTGTGGAAAGACCCACAACTTTTTCGATTGTTGATATATGGTAAACTGCATTTTAATACACATATATTAGTAAGTCTAGGGAATCTGACTTTAAAAGACCCAAGTTTTCATACAAGAACAACTTTCTGGAGTATAGGCCAAACAAAATTTTCAAACTTAAAAAGAGTTTTCCAATTTTGTTTGGGGGTGGCGTATTTTGGTATTCATTTCAAATTATGTTACCACCCTAAGCTTTGTCATGTTTACTCGGTAGAGTTTGTTGTTAGTTAGTACGCATACCGGTTTAATTGTGCTTCATATTATCATATCATCTTTACAATATTTTCATTCACAGTCGCCAATTTTTGCCACGTTTTCTATGGTAAATTCTTTCCTTATCTCTTTTTACACTTTGAGGACAAAGCGTTTGATTGTTTGGGGTGGGATAGAAACATTTGCAAAAATTAGACACTT
This sequence comes from Coptis chinensis, assembly GCF_015680905.1. Lineage (NCBI taxonomy): Eukaryota > Viridiplantae > Streptophyta > Magnoliopsida > Ranunculales > Ranunculaceae > Coptis > Coptis chinensis. The sequence goes on from NC_141461.1 coordinate 63,117,038, forward strand.
TTAGGATGTAAATTACGACTTTTATTTATAAAATGTTAAAAATTATAAAAATTAGTTAGTTACATAATTTAATTGTGCTATTGAATTGTTTCATGAACCCCTTCTTCCAAATTGTTTGGGGGTGGTATAGAAACACGATGTAAATGTTAAGCACATATTAGGTTGTATATTACGTATTATTTGTCTTAAAAATAATAAAAATAAAAATAAAAAGTTAATGCTATACACTTAGGAATATTGGTATTGTTTCTTTCTCTATGCTCTTAATAATCTAGAAGTCTCACGTAGCTTTTGCATTAGAATAGTTTTTAGAAACTTAGGTTAATATGTAGGTAATAATCTTTGTATCTATCTATAAATATATTATATGAGTATCTATGATTGTTTGGCAGTAAGTTTATGAAATCTAGGCTAAAGTACTTATTCTATAAATCCTGTGAGAATATAGCCTAAAGCCTTATATGAGTGAAACATTTGAGAAATGACACAAGGGAGAAGTATATTCCGAATAGAGAAATCACACGTCCACTTGCTTGACCACTATACCATGTCCTCAGAGAGAATTTAGGCCCTTTTTGGATCAATATAGCTAGAAATTCTAACCTAAGTATATTTTCCGCTAGTCTCCCCACTGAGCCTTTCATTAGCCCTTTCATAAACCACAAATCCTTTACCCTATTACAAAACAAAACAAAATAAAAAATTCAACCTACCCAATTTAGATAAGTCTGAGAATAGAATTAGGAAGAAAGAAGAAAAGAAAAACCTGTGTAAACAAAAGTTAGTTAATTGCTTCAGAAAATAAAGAAAAGAAGTTTCCATCCAAAGAAAAGAAAAAGAAAAATAGAAATAAAATAAAAACTCCAAAAAAATAGAATAAAAGGAGTCAAAAGCCAAAGAAAAAGAAAAAGAAAATATGCCTAAGGATGGAAACAAAGTGTAGAAGCAAAAGCAAATAACAAGGTTTTCTCTAGTTACATAATATGAAGACTCTATTATCTCAGACTTGTCCCTTTTGAATATCCATTTCCTTCCTTCTTAAACCATCTCCTAATCTCCGCAACACCTAATAAAGACCTCTAGCTCAATTAGGAATAGGTTAGTGGGATAGTAAGTGGCGAGATGTGTTTGATCAACTTCGGCTTCCTTTGTGTGTCATTGAGATTGTAAGGTAAAGTATGCCCACTTGCGCTTGACAATCGGAGTAGCAAAACTTGAGTGGAAAAATCAGAGTGATTTTTGTCTTGACTTTTATGTGAGAATCTACTTTAAGGACGCTTATTCCAAAGTTTCAGAAACGGACACATTCTTGCATTTCATAGCATTACTCATTGTATATATGTTTATTAAGTAGATGATTGATTATTATGCATATATTAGCTTAGGTTTCGACATGATTATTCTGTATTCATTACTAGTGAGAGGTATAGTTAATTTAGAGCATGAATAAGGAAACAATAGTTTTATTTCTTAGTCGTTGTAGTATAGATGAAGTTTGTGAGTACCTTCACTGGAAAACTCTCACGAGGCTATAACTAGTCCACTAGGGAATTCCTAATGGTTTAAGGCCTTGTTGCAGATATGGTCAATGCAATCGCGACTCAATGAAGCGAGTAGATAAAACTCCATTTTGGTCACTTATTCTAATTTCTCATATTTGCTTGAGGACAAGCAAAATGCTGTTTGGGGGTGGTTTGATAAGAGCCCAAAACTGTAGTTTTAACCCCTTAACAATCGTACTTTTAGACCAATTATGTGAATAGTAAGTAAGAGTTAATATTGATTACGTGTTTTTATGCATTTCAGGCTTCAAAGTCCATTATGTGCAGAAATGTGCCACTTTAGCGAGATAAAGGAGCAAAGGTCGGTTGCTAAGGAGTTCTGTGATTAAAGGCCAATTTTCAAGAAGGCAAAGTCTTTGTAAAGCCCGGTCAAAAGCTGAAAGGTCAAAGTCCACGCGGGCAGAAACAGTGCACAAAGTCAGCAGAATTTCCGAACACCATATCTTTGGACTCAGACCTCGGAATTGGGCCTACCTTATGTCAAAACGACCAGCTCAAAAAGAGCTTTCCAATGGTTCAAGCCTTGGCCCAATCAGAGGAGCAGAAGTGGACGAAATATCTGTTAAAGCCAACTACAGCTGAAGAGCCCATTTTGTACTAAAGAAATTGGGTTTTGGGCCCGATTTTCCGGCCCAAAATATGGCTCCAAGCCCATGCACGATTTTTGGATCTGAAAGTATAAAAACAAAAGCTTGACTCTTTGTTAATGGCAGTTAGGTTAGGAAGCTAATGTTAATGGAGTTTAGGGTTAGAAAAAGATAGATCTAGATTAGTTTTTAGATCTAGATCTAGTTTTTACATTCATTCAATTAGTTAGTTTAGAATCATATTTAGTTTTTAGAATAAAGTATTAGTTCTTCATTTCTATTTAGATTATTGCTTAAATTCTTATTTAGATTTAGTTGTCTTAAATTCATAATTAGTTATTCACAATCTTAGTTCTAAATTAGTTTTAATTTCAGTTTAATTTAATTATGTCTTATTGTTATTATTGTTCTTGTGTTGGGAATGGTAGTATAGAAATTTTACATCAAATCATTACTCTCACTATTGTTCCTTTTGGGTTTGATTAGTTGAATTTGATTTAAGTCTAGAGAGTTAAGAGTGGACGAATCCTTACTCATTATATTGCATGATTATGTTTTGAGAGTAAGAATATTGATATAAACACGTATTTACGTAAAATGATTATTTGTGTTTACACATAGATAGTTAGAATACATAAAATAACTTTTATCAGTAGTGTACTCTGAAGTCCAGCAATTGAAGTAGAACCTTAATATCATGGGGAGCAGATACTTTATAAAGCAACAGCTCTTGAGGATAGTGTTATTGAGGATGATCTATTGGAGCTGGAGAAGGATTTCTTTAATGATGAGCAGCTGTAACATGAAGTCTCACCAGTCTTTCTTCCCCGGCAAGTGGCAACAAGGTCGGTCTCAGACCAAGGGATGCAACTCAAATGAGAAAGGGAAGGATAAGAACAAGGGTTCTAGAAGGAAAGGGAAGAGCAAACATTAATCACGTCTAAGTTAGCAATATGGAATGTTAGGGGACTGAATGACCTCAATAAAGCTAGGTATATGAGTAAATTTTGAGTTGAGAATAAATTATGTCTTTTTGGAATGTTGGAGACTAAGGTGAAGATAAAGAAGTTATACATCAACAATCTTTGTTGTCCAGCATGGTCTTTTGCGAACAATTACGACAGCAGTACTAGTGGGAGAGTTTAGATATCATTGGATCCTGGAATAATTTCGTTGGTGAAAATTATGGAAACTGACCAGCTCATTTACTGTAAAGTGGATTTACTACCTACGATGAAATTATTTTTCTTTACAGTTGTTTATGGTAGTAACTCGAGGGTAGATAGATTGAGATTATGGAGTGATATCTGCCATATTCACACAGGGATACAAGGTGAGTGGTGTGTGGCAGGGGACTTCAATAATGTTCTGTATTCTTTTGAAAGAATTGGGGGAGAGGCTTTGCATCATAAGGAGACTGCCCCTTTTTCTGATTGTCTTGTTCAAGCTGAACTTTATGATCTGAAAGCTACTGGGGGGTTCTATACATGGACCAACTTTGCCAGAAAGTGGTATAAAATTGACAGATGCATGGTTAATAGTTACTAGAGCGCTACATTCTCTTTCTCTTATGCTGAATTCCTTCCTCCTAGAACCTTTGATCATTCCCCAATAGTTGTATCGATTATGCATAGAGTTTCTGCTAGTCTCCCGTTCAGGTTCAGTAATTTCTGGATTCTTCATCCGGAATTCTTGACTATGTTTCTGACCTGCTGGAATGTATTAGTGTATGGCAACCCCATGTACATTCTTACCCAGAAGTTGAAGCTGCTAAAGAGCAAACTAAAGGGATGGGCCAAATTCTATTGCTCTGACTTAACTAGGAAGACAGAAGCAGCAAGGAAAGAACTTAAAAGCATACAGAAGGAACAACAAAGTAATCCCATGGATGGTCTTTTATGTTTAAAGGAAAAGGAAGCCAGGACTACTCTCTGTCGGCTTATGATTATGGAAGGGGAGGACCTCAGGCATAAAACTAAATGTGATTGGATGAAATATGGGGATAAATGCACTGAGTTTTTTCATAAGATACTCAAGGAGAGAAAGGGCAGAAATATAATCTGGGTTTTACAAGATGCTGTTGGAGTTCGAAGGGAAGGTCAGGAGGAAGTTTCGAAAGCCTTTGTTGATTATTACAAGGGGTTGCTTGGACAACCTTCACTAGCTAGCTGTGATACTACATTCCTTGAGAGCCTCCAAGAGTCCTCACTATAGATGAGGCTAATTCTATGGTCTAAGAGTTTTCAGAGGCTGAAATCTAGAGAGCTCTGTTTGTGATGGATGATAATAAAGCACCAGGACCGGATAGGTTTAATGCTCACTTCTTCAAGAAGAACTGGCTATATGTGAAAGATGAGTTTGTAAAAGCTATTATCTTTGTATTTTCTTTGAAGTCTATTCATCGAGGCGTGAACTTAACACACTTAAGTCTCATTATGAAATGTGCAAATCCTTCAAGAGTTGAAGAGTTCCTCCCTATTACCTGTTGCAATGTTATCTATAAGTGTGTATCGAAACTACTCACTAATAGGATGAAGCCTTACATGTCAGAAATCACCTCCATGCATCAATCTACTTTCATACCCAGCAGATCAATCCAAGACAACCTCCTGGTGGCGCATGAATTGGTCAGAAGTTACAATATAACTCATGGGACTAAAAGAAACTCCTTAAAGATTGATATTACCAAAGCATATGATACAGTTAGTTGGGAAACTATTAAGAAAGTGCTGGTAAGATTTAGATTCCCAGAGAAATTTGTTGAGTGGACTAAGATGTGCTATTCCACACCATACTATTTTGTCTTAGTCAATGGTACACCCCAAGGCTATTTTGCTGGTAGTAGAGGGCTCAGGCAAGGGGACCCCATATCCCCGTACTTATTTGTCCTAGTCATGGAGGTGCTTGGTGGTATGCTGAAACGTAATGTGATGGCGAAAGAAATTTCTTACCACCCAAAGTATAAGAAATTAAATATTACACATCTTTGCTTTGCAGATGACATCTTGATGTTCTGTAAGGGTGATGAAACAACTATGAGGGCAGTGAAGAAAACCCTTGATGAATTCACTAAGTGTATTGGGCTGAAGTTGAGTATGTAGAAGATTACACTCCTGGCTGGAAGTATGAGCTATCATGAAGCACAGGAATTGGTGGACATAATGGAAGTGCAACTGGTATAGCCCCCCATTACTTATCTTGGGCTCCCACTCACTACATCTAGAATGAGGATCAAAGAATGTCTTCCTTTGACAGAAATGGTTACTAAGAGAATTTCAAACTGGAAGAATAAGTCTCTCTCTCATACATGAAGGCTCCAGTTGATTCAGTCGATCTTATCCTCTCTCCATGTTTATTGGGCAAGAACCTTCATATTACCCAAAAAAACTTTGAACGACATTGGTAAGATTTGTAATAGATTCCTTTGGGCTGGTCCGGATATGACACCCAAAATGCATCATGCTAGTCACTTTCTCATTCGTCTTAGGAAAGATCAGGGTAGACTGGGGATAGTAGACCCGAAGACATGGAATAAGGCTGCCTACTGTGGCCTCGTGTTTAAGATTGCAAGCTATGAAGACTCTTTATGGGTTAAGTGGTCAGTTGAGCATCATATCAGAAAACAACACTTCTAGACTATGAAAAGTCCAGCTGATTGCTCGTGGGTCTGGAGGAATGTCTTAAAGCATCGGAAAGCTATCCAGAAGTTAGTAAGACACCAGATAGCAAAAGAAGAGCAAACTTATGTATGGCATGACCCTTGATGCCATGATACTCCTTTACTACAGTAGCCTGAAGCAGTGCAACTCTTACAAGTACCGGAGAACGCTCTAGTTAGAGACCTTATTTCTGATGGGAGATGGAACTACCTAGTTACTAGTCTGCCAACTAGTGAATTAAAAAAGAGCATCGAGGATACTGAGTTGAACCCTATGCTATAACAAGACCAGGTCATCTGGACTCCAACAATCTCAGGAAGATTCACAGCCAAATCAGCTTAAATGGCGCTGAAGCAGACTAGAACAAAAGTCAAATGGTATAAAGTGGTTTGGGGTAAGCTAGTTGTTCCTAAGCACTCCTTCACTGGTTGGCAGCTGTTTGTGAATTGTTTACCAATGTAGGATAGATTGGTTTGGAAGAAAATTATTACCCAATCTACTTGTAGTTTCTACAACTCATCCAGGGAACACTCTAAGCATCTTTTTTTTATATTGTATATATACTAAAGGTGTTTGGGCAAGGGTGAAAAGATGGTTGGGCTTGAGCACGCAAGTTAAGTCATCAACTGTCGAGTGGTATAACATTATGCGGATTTGTAGAGCTGCCACTATGGAATCTGAAATTGTCAGAGTTGTTGTCTGCGCCACTATTTATGCCATCTGGGTTGAAAGGAACTTGAGGAAGTTTCAACAACAGTAGCGTAATGAAGATCAAGTCTGCGAAAAGGTGAAGAGGGATATGAAGTTATATCTGCGGACAGTGTTGAAAGAAGTCCCGGACACGGTGGCAGCCAGAATTCTTCTCGATAGGATGGGGATACAAGCTTCTTTTAAGTCAAGTGTCCCAATCTGGTGTAAATGGTTTAAGCCTAAACTAGGTGAGTTAGTAGTTAATACTGATGGATCGGTCACAGAAGAATTTAATGGGTTTGGAGGTGCGATAAGAGATGAAGCTGGAGTTGTTCAGCTAACGTATACTGGGAGTTCTGTAAAAAAGTCGATCATTACCCAGGAACTCTTAGCTGTTGAAGCGGGAATGAAGGGAGCTATTTGTATTGGGGCTCGACGAATAACAGTTTGTTCTGACTCTAATATTGCAGTAGGGGCGATAACTAGACGAGAAGAGCCTCCTTGGTATTGTCTTAACATTATTACTTCCATTCAGCTCTTGAAATAATAGTTTGATCTGGTTGATTTTAAGCATGTGTATAGAGAAACAAATAGGGTAGCTGATTACTTCTATAAGTTATGTAAGTCTCATAAGGATTTTGTTTTCTATTTTCTTCCTCCTTTAGACAGTGATCTAACTAATATTGTAATGGAGGATGCGCAAGAAAAAGTGTACTTGAGATCTTGATTAATACAGGTTGAGGTCTGCCTAATCCCTAACTTCTTCAAAAAAAAGAAGGCCAAGCTCTGAAAGCTAACCTTCATTAGTTTAATTTTAATAAGCTCTCACCCATTAGATAATAAATTAGTTTTCTTCTTTAGTTTTAAACCTAGTTATTATTTTATTAGCCTAGCCACTATTAATTCAATCCAATCAATTTCTAATACAAGTGTTCTTTAATTATGTCTTCTTATCCTTATTATTATGTCAATGATAGTCTAATGAATCATAGCTAAACCTCCATTATAGGGTTTGATTAAAGCTTTGATGAAGACTTGATGTGTTAGTATTGAATAGTTATAGTAAGATATTCCACTCTAGAGGGTAGTTAATTCACCATGAGAATGGGTTTCAATTGCCTCACATGTTAATTATTAGTTAGTAGAGATGTCATAAATAATTAGGGATAAAAAGACCTAACCTTTATGTGAAAACATAAAGATTAGGGTTACAACAACTCCGTACTACCATATTAGGGATTAATCAAGGTGGATTTCAAATCTCCCTAATTCCTTCTCATTGCCATAGTATAAGTTAGAATATCTTTAATATTAGTTCTCACCATATTAGTTCTATTAGAATTATTACTCTCATCATATTATTGAATTGCTTAAGTTAGTGAAATTATTACATTCTAAGCGATTAGGAGTGAAACGAATCTTTACTCGAGTTATTGCATGATAATTGAGAGTAGAAACTTTGATAACAGTAGACTTTAAATATTTTTTACTTCTGCCTAAGTTTAATTAGTTAAGTAGTAGTAAAAGCTTGTTTTTCGTATTATCAAATATCATATAGTAGGTGAGCGCAGTAGTAGCTCTAACCCACCTCGATTTCGGCATCTAGGGAATATGGCCATGGGAGAAGACAAGTGCAACTGACTGTGAATCTATTTCAAGCCAAACCCTTGTCCAGTTTCTTGCTGCCGCACATTCCACTGCCAAAATTAATACATAACACTCCGCATCATAGTTAATAACTATCCCCAGTCCTTAGGCAAGTACGCCGAGCAGGTCACAATGATGGTCTATGAAGGTTAGACCCACTCCCCCATGACCAGGATTACCGAAAGAGCTACCATCATAATTGCTCTTGACTACTCCTGCCTCTGGTAGGTACCAGTTGACTTGTTGAATTTCTTTTATCGGTTTGGGCTTGCATTCAATCTCTAGTAAGTGCAGAATTGCTAATTCATTGACAGAATTGAACATGAAGCTCTTGGACAATCTATCCTTCGTATGGATTCCTTGCCAGACCAACTTTCTAATATAGCGATGATTGAAGTTTGAGTCCTTCTACCTCTACGAGTTTCTCATCTTCCATATTGCTACCATCATACTCAGTACTACTGCTGTCCATAATTCTTTGATCAGTAGGCTTACTTGATTCTCCACTTTTAGAATTTATTTCATGTCGATGTTTCCACTAACTAAAAGTGCATTCAACTGGAATAAGTTTTTAATCCATTCCCAAAGAGCCTGAGAGTTTTGACAGTTCCAGAATAAATGATCAAAACTTTCTTCATCTTCCTTGCATCCGTTACAGTGAGAGGCTAATTGAATACCTTTGCTTGTGACTTTGTCGTCTGTTGGTATGATTTGATGTAAAATCTTCCAAGCAAATCCAGCAGTTTTGGGGTGGATAAAATTGTTCCATATGATGTGATGCCACCAGACAACATTCCCCTTTTCCCTGATGGTGTCATAAGCCGAGAGAACAGTGAACTTGCCTTCCTTGTCAGGCATCCAAATTTGGCAATCAGCAAGCTCAGCGTAAGGTGGTGGTAGAGAGAGAAGTTGCATGCTCAACATGTCAAAGAAATGGAGAGTTTCAGTAGGGAAGTTCGACTCGCTATTCATAATCAAGTCCTTGACTCTAGATTTGAGATTTCTCCAGTTGATGTGTGGAAGCAAATCTAAAACCAAACTAGGCCCAGCCTAAGCATCTCGCCACATGTCAACTGAAGTGCCATTTCCAATGGGCCAAGAGAGGTGGTTTCTCATGGATTCCAAAGCCCACTTAATCCCAGCCCAGATAGAAGAACATTTATAGTAGGCAAGCCATTTGCCATTTTTCATTTTATACTTCTGTTCCATGTACCTAGAGCAAGAGTTATCCATGGTTAGAAGTTCCCAGGCTAGTTTCATGAGCAGTGACAGATTCAACTCCTTGAGAGACCTGATGCCTAGCCCTCCTTCTGTCTTTGGTTTGCAGACTTTTGCCCATTTGAGAGTAATGGACTTCCTTACTATGGGATTACATACCTGACCATATGAAATTTCTGATGGCTTCTTCTTCTTCTTTGATGCTTTTTCGAGGCCACTTATAGATTCCCATGTTGTAGACGGGGATGCTATTCAAAATAGATTGTGTTAAGACAACTCGACCTGGAAAGAGAGTAGCCTTCCAGCCCATCCACTTGATCTCTTTTTATCTTGTCCACCAAATTTTGGTTGTTGGCAGGAGAGACTCTATCCTTGAAGAGAGGAACACCCAAATAGTTTTTAGGAAGGTGTCATTCTTTCATATCAAACAAGCACTACTAAAAAAAAGGGGTTGTTGTGTCGATTTTTGGTGTGTTGGGTATGTGGGAAACCAACACATCAACTTTTTGTGTCGGGTTGAGGTTCATTTGTATTAGGATCAGGTTTGTTGTGTCACTTCATCGAAAACCGGCACTACAAGTTTTGCAATTGTGTCAGTTATACTAAAACTGACACTACAACGCAAGCTGTTGTGTGGCTTGGGTGAAAAATTTGAGTGTAGTGTTTTCTATCTTAATCAGACCGACACATCAAAATTTTGTGCTTCCCAAATTAAGATCTAACTTAATTTCGCGATCCAAAAACCTAATTTCAAAAAAAAAAACAAGAAACCCAAAAACCCAAACTTGAAATCTCAGGGTCGCGAAATTGAAACCCACTTCAAAAACAGACGGTCTCCTTTCTCACACCCACCTCCTCCACTCTCTCTCGCGTTCGTCGATCAATTAATCCCTCTCTGAATTGGGCATGCATTTTTCTAGGCTTGGCACCCTCCCTCTCTCGTTCTAGTGCTTCAAGTTCAAGAATTTCATAGGTGAGTTGGTTTCTATTTGAAGAAATCACTTTGTATTTTATCATGGAATTGTTTTTTCGAATTTGTGGAGTTTATTTTGAGGTGATAATGTCTTTAGCCATTGATTACATTGTCGAATTGATTTTTGAGATTGTGAAAGGTTATACCTTTATTGTTGTGTTGTGTATTGAATTTTTCTGCGAAGAATCCGAGTGCACAACTTGAGTGCATAAACCTTTACTGTTTATACTATTAAGAGCTAGCCATAGTCTGTAGGGTCCCTCCTGATTAAAGCTTTGAAGCCTTCCTAAATCAAATGTATAAAATTCCGTGGTCAGTTCCTAGACTATTTAATTTACAGTTATGAAACATTATAGTGAACAAAAAGTGGAAACCTAAGATAAGATACTCACAAAGTTCATCTATACTATAATGACTAAGAAATAAAATTACTGTTTCCTTATTTATTCTCAGATATCTATACATCTCACTAGCAATGAATACAGAATAATCAATTGGAAACCTAAGCTAATACGTGCATAATAATCAATTATCTATGGAAAAACATATATATAATGAACTATGCTATGAAATGCAATAATATGTCTATTTCTGAAACTTTGGAATAGCGTCCTTAAGTAGGTCCTCACAAATATGTCAAGACAAAAACACTCTGATTTTTCCACTCAAGTTTTGCTCACTCTAGTGCGCAGTGGGCACACTTTACCTTACAATCTCAATGACGTACAAGAAAGCTAAAGTCGTTCAAACACATCTGCTACTTACTATCACACTAACCTATTCCTAATTGAGCTAGAGGTCTTTATTAGGTGTTGCGGGGATTAGGTGATGGTTTAAGAAGGAAGGAAATGGATATTCAAAAGGACAAGTCTGAGATAATAGAGTCTTCATATTATGTAAGTAGAGAAAACCTTGTTCTTACTTTGGTTCTACACTTTGTTTCCATCCTTAGCCATTTTTTTCTTTTTCTTTGGCTTTTGACTCCTTTGATTCTGTTTTTGGAGTTCTAACTTTTTATTTTATTTATTTATTTTTTTCTTTTCTATGGATGGAAACTTTCTTTTCTTTTCTTATTGAAGCAACTAAAAAATTCTTGGTTTTCCACAGGTATTTCTCTTTTCTTTTCTTCATTTCATCTCTATTCTCAGACTCATTCAAAAATAGGTAGGCTGATTTTTATTTTGTTTTGTTTTTGTAAAATGGTAAAGGATTTATGGTTTATGAAAAGGCTAAAGAAAGGCTCAGAGGGGCGACTAGGGGAAAATAATTTCATATAGGTTTTAATTTACACAATAGTTAGTCTAGTTTTTTAATGGGTATAATTGGAAGTAGACAAAAAGTGTGTAGAATTATCGAGATAGGATGGTAATACTTATGAGGATTTCTATTATTATATTAGATTTTTATTGGACTCGTTTTGTCAATGTGAATTCATTAATATTATGTACGCAAAGATTGGACCCAATTATCACAATTGGTGGAATAGTGCGCTTAGTGAATGTGGGGAGCATACAAGCTTAATTAGTTATGATATTAGTTATGATAGCGTCTTAACGAAACACTGAGTATATTAGTATATGGTGGATAAGGTAAGGGTGGTTGAAAGTAGAAACGGGTTAACAACACCTTAAGTATTACTAACAAAGGGGTGCTAAAAACCGACATTACTAAAAAAAAAGGGTTGTTGACGACGAAGCGAAGTGTGAGAATTCAAATTCACTTGTAGGAATTGGTTTTGCTTCTCAATTTAAGGTGAGTAGTCTATAAATTTTAATGGATTAACAATTGATTTTTTTTTTTTCTATTTGTTAATTGTTTGACTTAGTTTATTTGGATCTATGAGATGAAAATATATTAAGTTGCTCGTGAGTAAGCTTGGATTTTCGATGGTAACCCCGTGTGAAAGTCAATGTATTGCTTGAAGTGTTTATATGCCTGATTTTTATTTGTTTTGAAGTATCTTGAATAATACATATATGAGAACTATAAATTTTTATGTTATTGATGTTAAGATACTTTGGTTTTCCTTGGTGTTTCTATGGTCGAGCATCGGCAAGGCTTTATTTGCTTGAAGTATTTCATGTTAGAACCTTTGGATTCTGGGAAAAGTTGTTTATAGCTATGGGTTAAAAAGCTTGCAGATTACAATTTTAACTACATGATATTGTTTGGATTGTTAAGCATGGGATAGCTACTAGCGCCAAGGTTCTCTTTTTATGTGTATGAACATAGTTTAGGAAATATTCCTAATTGTATGTTTGTGTGTTAATCCCTAGTCCGCCACAACTCCTTTGATATGAAAGTCATGTAATGACTGATTCTATTGTATGAAAATTCCTCGGGTGAATCTTTTGAGGTGTAGTGAGTAGTAAAATTCTTTGCTTGATCACTAAGGTGTGTAGGGTTAGGAAATTCCTTGGTTACGTTGTATTGCCTGAGGTGTGCTTATATATTTTTGGCCCAAGTGTTGCTCTTAGCCCAAGAGTGGCTGTTGTAATATTTAAGATTTGATATATAGTGCGCCAACGTATAGATCCTGTCTTCTCGGCGTTCTGTGGTCCTAGTCGATATCCTGACAACGATGGATGCCTGTTACTGAGAGTGGATTGGGTTATATAGGGAGACACATGGATATATGTGTCAGTCACAGCCGTGTGTAGAAGTGACTATCGTGGTTGTGGCTGGGGATATTTGTGTATAATAGCATAATGAATTTGGATATGTTAACAAGTTTCACTTGTTTAAAATATGCTTTATAGGATGGTAAGTATATTAACCTTCCTGTAGGGGTGGATTACCATATAAAGATTTTTGGACAAGGTAAATCTATTTTATTTGTTGGATTACTTTGATAAAAGGACGCCTCACACTGTATAGAGGAACTAACAGTCATGATGTAAATTATACAATGTTTTTAGTACATTTTAGACGCGCTAGAGAAACTAATGCCTTCTAATGGAAGGAATTAAATTGTCTTGAGGCGTAAGGGTTATTTAACTGTTCTGGCATTCGTCGAGACGGTTAAGTAACTGGGTTAAACAATGAGATATCTATATTGTTATGATTTTCAGGTTATTACATGATTTAAGTTTATGAAATGTTGAAAATACAGAGGAGACTCTGCCGAAATATTTGTAAGATTTTTCTGTCTTTGTTTAGTTTTAGTTTTGCTTAGTTAGTCCGATCACGTCCCGAGTTTCATAATGACTGTAGATGCCACGTGTCTTTGGTAATCAGTCATTATGAAATTTAGGGTATGACAATTACTTACTATTTTCTAAACATGCAAAAGCTACATGGTTTATTTTGGATGCATGACATTCAACGAAGTCCATTGGTTTTGCTTCTTGTCTCGCAATGTGAACCTTTAAATGTTATCAGTGCTTGGGGCATATACCATATTCTATTTATTGTTGTCTGGTCTAGTGTATGAACCTTCGTTCTTCTATCGTCCTAAGTTATCAATTTCAATGTTCAAGAATTGCGTGTGTTTGAGACTTATTTGCATTTGTTGTGTTTTAATTGTAGTTTAAGTTTGTTGATTCATTATCATGAGTTGATTCTAGGTCTAATAATTCTACATTTCTTGTTTTTTTTTCTAAGGTGTTTTTGATTGTTTTGCTTCCCAAACATTGTATCCGACATAGAAGCTTTTTTAAAAAATTGTGGAAAAGTATTTATTGTCTACATCATTTTTACAAGTTTCTAGTTCTTGAATTTAATTTTGTTACCTTGAATATATATATTAGCAACTTAATAGGCCTTATTAATTTAGTTCACGAACATTTTTTTATGAGTTCATCGACTTTAGTATTTTATGTCTAAGGATTTATCTACTAGTGTATCACGACATAGAAGCTTTTTGTATCCTTATCTTTGTAGGCACGAAGGGAAGAGTTCTTATAGTCTAGTTCAGCCTTGGTAATATTCTCATGGATGAATTGTTATCATGAGGAGTTTTCTAATCCTTATTGGTTGGTCGTAAACTTGGGTTGCTAAGAATTGATGTCTAATCTTGAGGAGTCTTCTAATCGTTATTGGTTTCGTAGTTTTATTGTTACCAATTAACTAGTTCTTCTTGATGTACTATACTGGATTTTGTAGCTTTACGATATATTGAATCTAAATAGTTCTTTTGTTTGTTTTTTTTTTCTTTTTTGTAGATTGAACTTAATAGAACGGGGCTATGATGGCTGAATGGATGCATGGATATACTAGACGTGAAATCATTTTCTCGCATGGTGTTAGGCTAGGTTGAATAGATTTTATTTTGCAGGTTTTGTAAACATTTGAAGTTGTATTTCGGTCAGTTGGTTGTTTGTAAACTGACGTTGGATAATGAAATTATTTATTAATGAAATGAAATTGTTTTTGAGATTGTTAGTTATGTTATATTGATGTGGATGGCAAGTTGGATAATGAAATTATTTATTAATGAAATGAAATTGTTTTTGAGATTGTTAGTTGTGTTATATTGATGTGGATGGCAATGATTTTATACAGGTCAATTGTTGTTCTCCATTTTTTTTTCAACAGGTGATCCACTAAAACCGACACAAGAAGGGATCCAATTTTGTGCGGTTTAAAGAATAAACGACACAACAACTCTATTTCTTGTGTCGGTTTGTGTTTTCCCCAGAGCAAATTTACAGTTGTGCAAGGCTAATACCGACACAAGTAGTATACCTGTTGTGCCAGTTTATATTTAAAAACCGACACAAGTACTATATCTATTGTGTCAATTTGATATAAACTTGTTGTGTCACCACTACTTGTGTCGCTTTGTAAATAAAAAAAACCCGACACATCAGACTTGTTGTGTCCCTTAAAAACCGACACAACAAGCCTTTTTTTTAGTAGTAAAGGCTTCCACCTTTCTTCTCTTGGTAGCAGTCATGTTACCGAGAAGCAACTTGCTTTTACCTTTGTTAATAAGCTGACCAGCCGCCCTTTGGTAAGAATCCAATGTGTTCCTCAAGTGCGCTAGGCCTTTCAAGCTTCCATTTGCAAATAAAATGATATCATCCGCAAAAAAGGGGTGAGAAGGTGACAAACATTTCCCCACAAAAGCCATAGGGTGATTCTACCTAAGAATTGTAGCCTTATTATGGATCTGCTAAGCGTGTCCTCGGCAAGAGCAAAAAGAACAGGAGACAGGGGATCTCCTTGTCGGAGTCCTCTCCCTGTGCCAAAGAAACCACAAGGTCCTCCGTTTATCATTATAGAGATTTTTGCGCTGTTGAGAACATTCTTTATCATGTCGCTGAATTTTACGCTGAATTCGAATTTGTGGAGAGCCACAAAAAGGAATTCCCAGCTAAGTGAATCAAATGCTTGAGAGATATCCAGTTTGATGACTGCATTTCCGCCCCTTCTTTTGATATGCATGTCATTGATGAGTTCTGATGCCATGTTAATGGCAGTGCTACCTGTTCTTCCGTTCAAGAAACCATGTTGCTCACAACAAATAATTCTCGTGGCAATGGAAGTTAGCCGGTTAGCAAGAATTTTTGTAACAATCTTGAAAATGAAGTTACTAAGGCAAAGAGGCCTAAACTGACCAATTTCCACAGCATTTTTTCACTTGGGAATCAAAACTAAAAAATTTGAGTTCATGCCTTGAGGGATGATATGATTTGAGAAGAATGAGTAGATGGCACGACACACATCAATTCTAACAATGCTCCAACATTTGTGAAAGAACATGCCCTAGAATTCGTCAGGCCCCAGAGAGCTGTTGGGATCCATGCTCTGTTGTCGTGATCTCCGTCCAATCAGGGATTGCAGTAAGATATTCATTTTGGGTGTCTGTGACCAGATGTGGGATATGGTCCATAAGCTTTTGATTGTGCTCTACCGGTCTTGCATTAAACTTTTCTTCATAAGATTGAACTAGGAAGTCCTTGATGGAATTTTGGTCTTGCATAATGGTGCCCTCAGTTGTTCTTAATTCCTCGATGAATACTTTGGCTTGGCAAATTTTTGCTTTATTAGCTTGGAAATAGGCAGAATTTATGTCTCCCTCAATCTCCTCTTTGATGCATGATCTTTGTTTCCAAATGTTGGCTTCAGTTTTCATTAAATGATCAATCAGTTTCTCCGTTTCAAGTTCCCGAAGATGCATCTGAAAATCCAAAGGCTCCTATTCTTGCTGTTTCTGAATCTCTTTGAGTGATAGATTTGCTTGCTTGAGTTTGTCTTTGGTACCCCAATAAGTTATCTTGTGCCATGCCTTCAGAGCGATCTTAAGTCTCTTAAGTTTGTGCATCACTAGTCAAATAGGGCCATCAACAATAGGCTCATTCCAACTCTTTCTCACCACGTCCATGAACTAGGTATGTTCCAGCCCTATGTTCCTGAATATGAAAGGAACATTCGAAGGTCTAAGATTTTTGTTGCACCATCCGATGACCGACGAATGATTAGAAAACTTCCTTTGCAGAATTTTGCATTTCCAATTTTGATTATCTAAAAGCCAGCTGTTATTAACCAAAGCTCTGTCTAGCTTTGCCAGAATCCTCTTATTCCCTATCCGCCTATTACACCAAGAGTACCTGAGACCTAGGGGTGGTGGTGTCAAGAAGTGAGTTGTTATTAATGAAGTCAACGAACTCATTCCTGGCTCTCTGGTTCGGATGTCGACCTCCTTTCTTCTCTCGTGCTTGTAGCAACAATATTAAAAGTCCCCAATGGCAATCCAAGAACTCATTAACCATACAACTAATTGAGGTGCCATAAAGAATCAAATCATCACACTAGAACACTAAAAACTAGAAGAAAAGAATCTAGGGTTTGTGGTATTTGGCTCTACACAATCATGAATTACCCTAAGACCTCCTAACCTCCACAAGGAGTGTTAGATCAATAAATGAATAAGAAGAAACTCAATCGGGGATTTATACTAGAATATGATAGAAGAAAAAAATAAACTAAAACATAAGAAAAAGGTTTCATCTCCCCTCCCAAAAGAAGAGAGATTAGCTCTTCATACTATGATATGAACACAATATGAAAAGGAATAGTCTTTATTGATCTAATGGTGAAAAAGGCCTGAACTTTCTTCTCTCTTAATTTTAGATCTAAGATGCAAAAACTAAATTTCCTAGATTATGTAAACTAAGGTTTTTGTGCCTTATATATTGGCTTACATGGTCGTTTGGATAGAGATTCGAATCCTATTTTTATTTGGTGTAAAACTCTTTGGAATATTTCTAGAAGCAATCCTAAAAAAGTTGAATTCAATTGGCCAAAAGTTGGAAGTGGCCCACTTTGGCTTGTAGGCTATTTCCCAAGCTGCAGATTCTGATAGCTTTAAGTTTCCTAATTCTTGTGAAACTATGAATTCTTTTCCATGTTGATCTCCTCTTCCTATGAAGTTGAAATTAAGGCTTTGAGATCATATTTAAGACTCTTCAAACTCGTTTATTATCCTCTTTTAGAGTCCCATTAGGCTTGGCACTTATGGAGACAAATATGACGTTTTTGCCATAGGCCTTTAGCTATAATTCCCAGTGCTCCTTTTTGACTTCTTTGACTTCTTTTCTCTCCATATTTCACATTTAAGTTCTTTGACCTGCAAAAACTAAAATTACATCATATTAGAATATTTAAATATAAAATGGAGACTAACATATACATAATTGGGGATATAAATCATTACTTTTGAGCACTTATCACAGCCTCCAACTAGCATTTTGCTAGTATCTTAGAAGTGTTCAAAGCTCACAATACTAATTAAATAATAAACTAACTCACTTAGAATTTTTTAAGTAGCATGTGATTTGCATTTACCATATGCAACAAGGCCTTAAACCTTTAAGTTACCCTTAAAAGACGAGTTATAGCCTCGTGAGGGTTTTCAATTGATATACCCACAAAATCAATTTTACATATGAACTATGGTGAAATCTAGAGAAAACAATTTTTTTAGTTAAAATGTCTAAATCAAAAGGTTACTATTTATCACACCCATGATCATAAAATATTAGGTTAAGATTCTATTAATAAAGATAGAAAAGACTGACTAATCATCCTAACTAGAGCTTATTCATTTTTAACCATGTTGATTCCTTTCTATTTAAGCAACGATGAATTCAAAATTGAAGTAAACTAAACTTATCCTTTTACGTGGTTGATTAAATTTCTACCTCACCTTTGGATTGGATTAGTATTTTGACTTCAAATCTTACAATTTCATACACTCACAAGAAAATCTCTCTCAGATAAGTTTTCTATTTACCTCCATATGCAGGGAAATGAGTAAAAAGTAGAACATCCCACATATTTAGTCAGAAAGACGGAAATTTGCAAATATATAAATAAAGTCTCATGGAAAGAATGTCAATCACATTTGAAGTGTCAGGTCCTTCACTTTAGCATCCTCTCACCTATTCTACACTTCATATTATACTTTAGTGATAAGTCTGGGTATTAAGACGGGGATTAGGACAGGTTAACAAGAAAAGGTAAAAGGGATTCAAATATTTCAGAGAATATACTAAAGACCATTTTGCTTTTGACCTTCTTTGAAAATTTCTTCACTTGTAAACTACAACACTTGAACTCTATCACTACTTCTACTCAATTATTTATATTTCTTTTCTTTCTTTTTCTTTTTTCTTTATTTTTCTTTAAGCAAAAGGAATGATTTTCTTCATTTGACTTTGGTAAAATTTCCTTCAAAATCTCCTTCGTTCTAGCTTTCTCTTTAGTTTTTTAGAAATCCTCAGAAATATGGGAAAGGCTAATAATATGGGGTATACTCCTTATCTGGAGTTTGGTTTAAGATGATTGGTTTAAGAATAAAAGGCTTAATATATAAGGCACAAAAGTGGTTAACATGATAATCCTACTAGGTAGGATAAATTTTTTCGATTGGTTCACTACTTTTTGCACTAAGGGAAAAAAGGGTTTTTTGTGATTTGTTTTTAAAATATTATTTGATTAATCGATTCTATTCGAAACGGTCACAAATGGCAGAAAATGGTTTTTATGACTGTTGTAGAAGCCCTTTTGTCACGTGCACCCTGACAACTGTGACAAATGGCATTTTCATTTTTTGGCCAAGCACACAGAACCTAACCCGGGCTATTTGTTGTTACTATTAGGCCGAAACAGTCACTAGTGGTATTATTTTTCGTCACTGTTCTAACTTCTAAGCCCATAGCCCATGAAGATAATTAGTTTCTTTTGAAACTACACTAAAACCCACTATCTGTAAATAAACTCATCTTATCGTTCATAGCCATTCAGTCATTGCTCTCATAACTCATGACTCTCATCTGGTCCATTAATTTCGAAGCTGACGATCAATTAAAGCTCTTCGATTCAGATCTCATTCTTTCGCACTCAATGCTACTCTCGCTCTCTCTTCTTTGCTTTAGGGCATGCCGATAGGTGAGAATTTGGTTAGAGGTAAAGCTTCAAAGCTTTGGACTTTATGGTTGTTATCTCCAGATTCCATAACCAGGTTAGCCAATTGGATACAAATCCATGTTACTATTTCGAGCTAATTATTTATTAATAATTGTTCTTGACTACTGTGTTAATCGTAGTGACACAAGCAGACCCTATGTAATACCTGGTTTATTGATTTATTAATTTAGCTATTTAATTAATTGCAAGAATTCGTTGGTACTATTTTCTTTTGGACTTATCTAAGTATCATTGGTATTGGACTATTGGAATCTATTCTTTGGAATTGATAATGTACAAAAAGTACATTTGTAAATAAGTGATTTGGATGAGATTGTGTTGGCCTTAGTTCCTATTGACGTTTTGTAGAATAAAATGGTTAATTAACTGGTGTACCTTGTACACATGGTGACAAGTTGTTACCTTATTAAGTTCTACATGTTTCATTTGAATGAAAGTTGTTGATGATGTGGTGGTTTCTCACACGTGAACAGAGTATGTTATGGAATTGGTCAATGGTATAAGAGTCATGGTCACTTAGCTTGGGACTTTTGCAAATGATAAGATAAAAGTGCAAAAGAATGTTAGTGGGAGTTGTGCATACTGGGCATTTTGCTTAGAGGAACAACTGCAATATATAACTTCTTTTAGTGAGTGATTCCATTAAATATTCATTTCATACATTGAGAAAGAGAGAGAGGTGCTTAATATAGTCAGTTCCATTTCATTTTATTTGAGTGCGAAGTGGTAACTTAATAAGACGTGGCTGATATGGGTGGAATTGGACTAGGGGAAATTAAGTACCTCAGTTTATTGAAAGATATATCATTGCCTCTCTTAATTAGATTTGACGAATTACATCACCTTAGATGACTCGTTTTCAGTGTTTTATTTCTTTCTTTCTATCCATCAGGTCTGCATATATTATTTATTTTCTCTGATTTGTTGAGGATGACTTATGTCCTTTTTTATTTATAGCTGTAAAGTGGTTGTGCATTTATCTTCTTTACCTATTTTGCACAGGATTGAATACTTCCAACCATCAGTCATAGACTTCTCTTTGAAAATATCATTTTATCATTATCTGGTAGTGATCGAGGTAGAATAGATATCAAAGTTTAAAGTATAGTCTCAGGTTTCAATTTCAATCTCCATGGTGGTATACACCACACCTCGTATCATCTTAAAGCAATGTTACTATTTTTAGTGAGTTTAATCAAGAACTTTTACAGTCTTATTTATTAAATTATAATCAAACACTTGTATAGTACTGAAGGAATAGTGATTGATGGTGGTGGAAGGTTATATTCTAACTATGTGCGTAATCATCCACACAAAAGCCTTGGTCCTAGTGACAAGTGTAGTGTACTACCAATTCTACCATTAACGTTGAGGTGAAAGGTGGATAAGGCTAAAATATTCATTTGCCCAATTAGAGTTAAGTGGTTATCTCATCCATCCATCATCATCAATAAGTGAAAATTATCTAACTGGGTATCTCTTATTATCTAACTGAAGATGTTATTGTGAATGAGCGATAGTAATGGTGCAACTTTTTACTATGAGATTCCATACCATATTTATTAATTTTCTTTACTAATTTGATGTTTAATTGTATGTGAGAGGTGAAAGTTTATTTATTTTGTGTTTGAAAACCTATTCTTTAGATGCATTTTAACTATCTCATGTGTTGTTATTTATAAATTAATTTACTTTTTTCATTTTTTCTCATATGATCCAAGTTTGTAGGTTTTAGATCTATTTTGGATTGCTCTACTTTTTGGTTTTTGTGCTTTACTTTGGAAACTTAAGACACAAATATGGCTTTAAACTTTTATGTGGTTGTGGTTGCATTACCATGACCTAGAACTTTTTGGGTGTGTTGTCACGCCTTGAAAATTTTCTTGTGGTTAGTGTTTTGGAATCTTAATTTTACATGACAAGTCTAGTAGTAATAAATAACTCTTTAGCTGCCAAATATTTTTATTGGTTATATGCTATGACTTGCTTTGTTGTAAACAAATCAAGGGCTTTTGTGTATTTAAGTTTCTAGTGCAGATGGCAACGTGGGTAGAGATGACGAGATACTTGGAGCGGTTAGTAGTCAGCCAGGGGACGCGTAAACCCCTAGTTAGTTATTTTTTTCTTATTCTTCCTATTAGTTTTTTTTTTTTTTTTTTTTTTTTTTTTTGAAGTTATTACTTTCATTTATGTAACTAATAAATGTCTAATTGTTTGATGCATGTGAGGTTCATATGTTGGAACTTCACTGTTGGCTTTTTGCTACTTGTGATTATGCGCAGTCCGGTACATACTATCCTTATAGCTGTTTTCTTCTTATTATTTTTGCCTTTTTCTAGTATATGAGAACAATACGTAACTGTTACATTTTGTGGCTATTGCGAGCATATGCTATGAGGACCAGACCCACAAGATAGTTTCCTTGATGAAGCTGATGTTATGAAACCCAACTTGATAGCTCCTGGAAATTGTATATGCCTACTTGGAGTTCCCTAGGGACTGACTCGGTTGAATTTCAAGGTAAACTTTTGGTTTTCTGTTTTGCTAGGTTATATTTTGTCATTGGTTGATTGTTAAAATGAGGGCATTCCTTAGAAGTTTACTCAAAAAGAGATGTTTGAAGGACTTGGTTGATCATATATGGAGGATATGCTATTACTGTTATTACAAAGAAAAATAGTGGAAGGTTATTCCAATGAAGAGAGCAGTACCAACAATTCTATACCACTATCCATGCCCATACGGAGCATTCGCAACCCTGGCTACACACCTCTACTTCTCTGTAGCATCTTATCATGGTATCTTTTTTTTTCCTTCGTCTTGCACACTTCTATCACTCTTTATCTCCAGCAGAAGGGTATTTTTTTTTCCGTATCTTCAATCTTCTTACCTTCTACTAATTTTTAGAAACCTAATTTGTAAATCATGGGGTTTGTAGATTCGTTGGGTTTGTTTAAAAATAATGTTGAAAGCTCTAAACTCTGCCAAGAATTACTCTGCATCCATGCTATTCATCAGGTTTGTTAACCTCAACTGACCACGATAATTTGAAATCTAAATGTACAGTAAATACGAAAACCAAGTTGGATTGGATTTTTTTTTCATATCCAATTGTTAGGTTCTTGTTTGCGTTTATTTGTATTTGTTTTCAAGAGCTTCTTGCACTTTAATATGCACATCTCACTGGTAAGGAAGGAACTATCTCTTATATTGCCTTTACTTTGTTTGGTCATGCATGAGTGGTTGTTCTTGAATTAGATCTGCTTAAAGGTTAAATCAATATGAAGTAGAAGTGGGCTTTCGTGATCTTGATCTCTTTGTAGTTTAATACAATATATGAAGGTGGTTTTCATGGTCTAGATATTTAAAACAAAGTGTTCTTGTGACTGGGTGTTGAGTTTTTTGAGTGTTAAGCTATAGAGTGTTGAAACAAAAAAGTTGAGCGAGGTTCCTGATATGAAGTTATTAGAGGTAGTTGGGTGTTCTTGTTTTCTGTATATGGTTGTTGGTAAACACCTTTTCTGGTGTAGTGTTGAGGGAATGACTGCAATTTATGATAGCGGATGTTGAAAAATGCAAGTGATTGGAAAGCCGGGATGTGCACTCCAATTTTGTTAAGTAGTATATACATGTTCAGGGAGTTCTAGTGTTCTTAGTAGGGTATCCAGTTTGTAATTAATAACTTTTTAACGACTACTAGCTTTACAACTTTGATAGAATTAAGTAGTGTGGCTTAACCAATACTCATATGGCCACCTTGTTTTGCATTTAATATAGCTAACCTTTATTTTTAATACCAAGAAGTGTCTTCAGTATATATAATAAGGATATCACTTGGTTAATAGAAAGGTTCCATAGTGTCGCTTCACCTAGTTAGCTATGTAGCAGCCACTTGATTTCTGTTTGGCAAACGTATCAATCCAATGACACTTGGTAGTTGAGTCTAGATTAGATTTTTGTTGAAAGGATTCTATTGATTTATGACATTTACCTAGTGGTTCTTTCGGGGAATTCAATTAGTAACAGGTCTTAGTTGCTTGACTACATACCACATAAAAGTAAAATTCTAAAAACAAATAATACGTTGATTTGATTTCTAATAATTTTCTTTTGTTTCTTTTTCCAAGCTGATTGTGAAGATCAGTAGTTGCTCGCGCATTAGGCCATGCCACTTACTTAGATTCAAGCCATTATCCTCAAGATGAACCACTAGCTGGCTGACATACATGTGACTTTGGCGAGATTGGGATTATTTTTCTTTTGAATTCAGATGTATCCTTTTATTGGATTAGAATGATTTGGAATTAGTGTTTATGAATGCTATTTTGAAATAAAGTGGGTTATTCAGTAGTTTGTGTTTGTTCAGAGTTGAAGTGCACTAGTACAATTTGAGTTCATTGTGGAATCTTATGGTTCTAATTTTTTTTAAAGAAAATTAAATCATTTATCATGCTTTTAAGACAACTGTCATGAAAAGTGTCTCCTTTTGTGACACTTATGAATTCAATTAACTATTGTTTTGCCAAAACAGTCACAAAATCTATGTTTTATGGTGACGGTTTTCCAATATTTGTCACCATTTTTTGTTGGTGGATAGGCTTCTCTAGAGGAACCATTTGTGACGGTTTTGGGACAAAAATAAATGACCCCCACTCTGTTACGTTTTTGGAAAAAAATGACAAAAGACTTTTTGTCACTAGTTTTTAACAGTGACATAAATCCTTTTTTCTTGTAGTGTTGACTTATCAGTATGATATTCCGCTTTGAATAGACTACAAGACCTAATGGCTATCTCCCCAATTGATGCCACTTCGTGATTGACCAAATCAAGAATAAATGAAACTATACAACGAATTTAAGCAAAGAAAAATGGTTGAGTCAACTTGGACTCAGATTTACGTAAAGGCTCAAGTCTCACAGGTCAAGTCTTTGTATTAATTCTCTAGTTTGGTAGAAGTTTAAGTTGCTTTTTCATTTGAAATTCCTCTAGTGGTGTATTATATGAACTTACTCTAGACTAAGACTTTTATCATTGAGATCTATTTCTAGTAATAGAAACTTAGTCTAAAAGACTTACTAATCCTGACTATGACTTATAATTTCCAATTTCATTAGTCAGTTTAAACGATAAAAAAATAGTTTTCACCTCGAATCACCATAATTCACATATAAACTTTCCAAATATTGTTATTAAAATATTGCAAAATTTTAATTCTCACCCCTAACTAAATTAGGCATTGTCCTCAATGACTAAATAAAATAATTGAAAGCTTACTATAGTTTAAATGATTAGAGACGGAGGGATATTACCTTCAATGCGTACAAAATTACATCAGCTAAAATCTGTAGAATTTATATCCTTAACAAAATAAATAAGAGTAATAATTCATGAGGATTAAAATTACTATAACGACTAAATATTTGTCATGTGCTCATTTCATAGAGTTTCACGTCTCTGAAAAGGCGGAGAAAAAGTGATAGAGTGGAATAATGAGTCATATGTACAAATGACATGATTGAAAAATAAAAATAAAAATTAAACAATGAATAATAATAATAATAATAATAATAGCTTAAATCAATAGTTTCATTGTTGAACGGAATACAAGATTTGTCTCTGCCTACAAATAAGAGTGATAAAACCATAATAGACAATCAAGTACATGAGTGATCATATTATTTTTGAATAAATACTGGAATACATAAGCCTAGATAAAAGACTCTATTTCGATTTTGGACGACCTCTCTTTTGAACTGATGTTTCAGCTTTGTTATTCTGGAGCATAAGAATATGTTCCATCAACTCCTTATGTCACTGAATACTCATCTCCTCCTTGTTTTTCTGATAATTATACAATTTGTGCATACCCTAAATAGTGTTAAACCCATGTCTCGCACATTTGGATCCATTTGAGTATCAAAGACACTAGTGTTTTCAAAGTAAGGAGGTGGGGAATCAGGGTCGTGATGAGCTGGTGTCATACCAAAAACTGGTTAACCCTCGTCTGTGAGTAAACTAAGGTCCCAAATTGGAGCAACGGGGTAACTTAACACTATTCTAATTCCATGGTAGAGTTTCCATGAATCTTGCACGCAGCTAAAATACTTCTCCACAGGATTTAACTAGTTGAAGTGGCATTTCAATTATGAAGTTATATGCTTCTTGTAACCTCCCCACTCTACCAAGGAGATCGACAATACATCCATAATGTTACAAAACCCATAATAACAATTGTCAATTTAATGACAGAAAAGGAAGTTGACATAGAGGAAGTTAATACATAAAAAGGTACCCGCAATTTGAAATAGAGCGCCTGTAGCTGCATAGCTCTGTCTTTTTCAAGCTGAGGCAATAGCATAGGAAGCATAGTGCCAAATGATATACGTCTTTTTCGGCACCTGACTTTGTTCCCTCACCAGACCACTTTGTTGCACCTGATTTCAGATCTAGATCCCTGTTGCATCATATCCACTTCAGATGAAGTCTGAACTTGGTTCTGTAAATTCTTTACTTATTCCTCTTTATTTTGAAAACAGACATTTTCTTCTTGGTTAGAAACTTGCCATTGAGGGAACGATTGATTTGCTATAGAATTATTTTTCGTGGGGCAGTAATCCTAGATAATTTTCAAATGCAAATTATATTATAGTTCTTGGGTGAAAGCTTATTTTGTAGCATTAAACTTTGCAGGAGCCTCAACTGTTGCCATATCTTGCTGAAAAGAACTCTAAAAACTATGACATTTCTTTGGAGGTAGTATGTTCATCTTATATAGTATATTCTTATACTCACACGGCTTCATAAACCCCCTCTAATGGAGGTTTAACCTTGTTTTATTGGATCCATTAATCTAAAATAGTGAATTAAAAACATAAATAATAAAACAAGAATTGAATATGATGAACTAAAGCTTTATTTGATAAGGTTTTAATGGAGGCCACAATGCTAACCTTAATTTACTTTACTAAACCTAAACTAAACTAATTAGAGACTAAGGGGAGGAAGGAGAGAATAAGTTTAGCCTTAACCCTCTTTATACAGGAGAGGGTTAGAGTTACATTTTCGAGCATATGCCAAAAAAGAGAGACTTTGGGCCTCTAAAGTGAGCCCAAAATCCATTAGGTTAAGTCTAAAAAGGCCATAACTGTTGGAAATTATTTTAGTTCCCTTTTTGTCCACTTTTATAGCTCTGATTGAAGTCTAGGTTCATTCGAAAGTTTATTCTGAGCCGGTCATTTTGACATAAAGTAGGCCCAATTCCGAGGCCCGAGTCCAAAGATATGCCCATTTGAAGTTTTGTTGACTTTTCTGTTCTTTTTCTACTTGAATTGACTTTGACTTCCCAAGTTTGACTAGGCTTGAAAAAGCTTTTTCTTTTCGATTCTTAGGCTTTAATCATAGAACTCTTCTAGCAATCATCTTGACTCGTTTTCCATGCAAAATGACATCTTTAAGCACATAAATAGCTTCAAGACCTAAAATACACAAAAACACGTAAATAATACTAAGTCTTATTTATTATAAACATAATTGGCATAAATATAATACTATTAAGGGGTTTAAAATACACTTTTGGGTGCTTATCAATTAGTAAGCCTGATTTAAGTGAGATCAGTAACTCGTTGATGCTGGCGGGGTTCGAGCCCCTGACCTCTGGTATCATTACCCAAAGGTTTTACCGACTTTGTGCTAGTCGGCACCTGCAAGAAATATATATATATATATATATATATATATATATATATATATATATATATATATATTTTTTATTATATACTATATATGGCAGGCTGGTTCGGGTCGGATTTGGGACTAAACCGACAGCAGAACCGACCTAAAACTGATCGGTTCGGTTTGGTTTGATCAGTTTTGTCGATTTGGCCAGTTTTATGCATACCCCTACATAGAGTAACAGGAAAAAGTGCTAAAAAGTCAACGGTCAAAGTCAAAGTCAACGGTCAAAGCCAACTCAAAGGTCCAAAAAATCCAAAACTCAAGAAACACTCTATGGCTTCAAGGACCAAGGACTAAACCATTTGCAATACAATGACTAAGCACAAAAGCCTCAAAAGACCAAAGGGCTCAAATTCCCAAAGACATGGGCTTGGGCCCAACAAAATTTGATCTTATCTACTAAAAGAAGGCACATGAAGGTTCTAGATTAGGTTAGATCATGGACCAAAATATCGCCGATATATCCGATATATCGCCGATATATATCGGTATTTTGGTATACCGATATCGATATTTCGACATATATGGATAAGATTTGATATGAAACTTTATATCGCCCGATATAATCGATAATATAATCGATATATACATCTTTTTGACCATTTTAAAATATAAACCGATACAATATACCGATATATATCCGATAGATATTATATTTGATATATCCAATATTTCCGATATTTTAAATAGTTTGTACTTGGTTACCAAAAAAAAATAGATATATAAATATCCCCATATATTTAAAATAGGTATGATTGGTTAAGGTGGGAGAGGGGATCAATCCTCACATATATCGTTTTATCCCAAAATATGTAATGTTCAAAATGTTTTTATCCCCTTGTAATGTTTCAATTTAGTCAAATTATATGATCAATAATATAGAAAACTCTTATTCTTATTGCTTTTTCAGGATACAAGCCACTGAACCAAATATCTTAAAAGATGTGTTCTAAAGCCAAAAAGGAGACAAAAGGAACCTCATGGAACAAAGGGGAGACAAAAGGAACCTCATGGTTCGGGGGACTAAACCGCCGGGTTTGGGACTAACCGCCATCTGGAATTCTATCGGTTTATATTTTTTTGGAACCGAACCGAACTAACTGGGTTATACTAACTGAACCGAAATAAATTTTAGCTGAATCGATATCCGAAAGGAACCGACTGGGTTACGATTTAACCGATATTAACCAACCGGTTTTCATATATTTTAAATTCAATCAATTAAATATGTATATTTTAGTATATATTATATATGGCGGGTCAGTTCGAGTCAGATTTGGGACTAAACCGACGACCAAACCGACCCTATCGGTTTTCATATATATCAACCCAAACCGAACTATAAACATAACCGACCTAAAACCAACCGGTTCGGTTCGGTCTGGTCGGTTTTGTCGGTTTGGCCGATTTTATGCATACCCCTACATGGAACAACTGGGAAAAAATGTCAAAAAGTCAACGGTCCAAGTCAAAATCAACAGCCTAAGTCAACTCAAAGGTCCAAAAACTCAAAAGCTCAAGAAACACTCAAAAGCTTCAAGGACCAAGGACTCAACTCTTTGCAAGACAATAGCTAAGCACAAAAGCTTCAAAAGACCAAAGGGCTCAAATTCTCAGAGACATGGGTTTGGACCCAAAAAGGCTTGATCTTATCCATTAAAAGAAGGCAGAAGAAGGTTCTATATTAGGTTACTGATCAGTCCCCAAATGTGCGTTTTATTACCTTACAATGCTTCAAATATGCCCTTCTTATGCTTAATGAACAAACAACTTATAGCTTTTGCTATCGTTTGCAGGATACATGCCATTTAGGACGTATATTCCTAAAACGTGCATTTTAGAGCGAAAAGGATTGCTATTGACGCTGCTTGGGAAGATTCCAGCTTAGGAGCAAAAGTGCCGAAAAGTCCAAGTCAATCTCTGAAGGACTCAAAGCCAAAAGCTGAAGACTTAAGGACTTAAAGCCAAATCAAGAATTCAATTAGATGGGATTAAGTCAAAAGCCCACAAAGCTTAATCTTATCCTCAATAAAGGGCAAATATGTAATTGGTGTCCTATATAAATGAAAGAGATATAGAGAATTAGTTACCAATGTTTTAGGGTCCAAACCATTTGGTTTGTTAGGAGTAGAAACCCTAGAGCTAATCTTTGGTCATTAGGAGTAGATAATATAATTTAAATTAATAGTGTAATTTGTTATTTACTTGTTTTCCATTTTTATGTTCTTCAAGCTTTAAGTGATTAAATCAAGTTCTTATTTTCTCTAATACAAGTTTTCAGTATTCTCTTCAATACAAGTTTTCTTTACTTCTTTATCTTTGATGCAATTCCATAAACACTACTCATACTCATTTGACAAGTTTAAATGAATATAACTTTGTGAGCAAAATATCCATAAAAACCAATTTTATTCCATGTTTTGATTCAACAACAAGTTAAAATCAAGTTTTAAATACATCTACCAATCAACCAAGAGTTTCACATTAAGAAATCATTTCAATAAACATTAGAAAGTAGGAGAGAAGAGTTAGAAGTCTAGTTTTTACACCATCAATCCATTCCTTCTTACCATAGATTCAAGATGAACAACACACACTACAAGAAAAAGGGTTTTTACCAATATTTTTATTACCGACATTTTCATTTCGTTCCAAAAATATACCTTTTGGCACGTTTAAATCATCGCTACTAATCTGTTGGTTTCAAATGTTAAAATGTCGGAAATAGTACTATAAATTATTTATCATACCAAATTACTCTTTTTATATTTGAAACAGTGCATTGCCGACGATAAAAACGACGGAAATAAGTATGTACATAAGGCGACGCTTGATTTCGCCACTAATTGTTTTAAATTGGTGACGCTTGTATGAATCGAGGGAAATAGTGATATATTTACTGATGTTTTAAAATGTCGGGATTTATATTTTCGATTTCACAGGATTTTGATTATAACCACCGTCAAAGTTTGATTTTTCACGAAAAATAGAGAGGGAAGAAACACTTTTTTTTTTTTTTCAAAATTATTAAGAGAGAAAAAACACCCAAAACACAAATACAGTAGAATGGCTCTAACTGTCGTTCTCCATTCTCTCTCCAGGTACTTTTCTCTTGTAATTATTCTTCTTTCATTTTTTGATTATTTTTTTTCTTCCCCTTTCTAATATTCTCCAAAATTTTCAAGTTCAATTGTTAAAGCTAAAGTTTTGGTGTAGGTGCTTCATTTCGAATTCGGTTTGTGCTCCTTCTTCCTTCATTGAGGGAAGGGAAATCTCTGGTAAGTTATCGAGTAAAAGTCATTCATTGAACTTGGTTATGAAAAAAAGAAATAGAAAATAGTAAAGTTATGATTTTTCTTTTCTGTTTCTTATTTGTAGAGACAAAAGAATTATCAATCAAACTTTAAAGAGAAAAGATTCAATTTTTTTTTCTGGAACAAAAGATCTAATTTATTTTTTATTGTTAGTTTATTAGTGAAAGGACTCTGCAAGCGGTAGCCATTAGCTCAAGTAATTATTTTTTTGCTAGTTTCGTTTAGTAATAAGAAAAGTATGGTGTTTTCATGTACTCTGAAGATACTTTTTTTGTGCGCTTTATGTATTTTGAGTTTTACTTGTTGAATTGGTGTGTTTATATTGGTTGATGGTTGTACTTCTTGTTAACATGTGTTGGGTTTGTTGGTCTGTGTAATTTTATACAGTGTAGTTTTTGATTCGGGACTTGAAGTGATCTGATGATTATTGAAATAGATATTAATTACATTTGAACAAAGTATGATAGTATGGTTTGGAACTGCAAGTGTGAGGTTTTGTGTGAAGAATGTATTAGAAGTGTACCATAAGATATTTAAGATGTGTCGAATTAGAGGTCAGTATGAATGGATGGGTTGGGGTGATGGTTTGTTTAGCATTGGACATTGTTGGATCTAGTTAGAATGGCTTGTGCGTTTGTGTTTAGGTTAAAAAAGTTGCTACCTACTGTTTTAGTTTGGAGGACTTTACAAAGTTCCATCTGTTACTGTTTCGACACTTAAAAATAATGATGATTAAAACATTGCATTCAAACAAAAAAGATATATAGTATCTCCAGTGTGAGGCCTCTTTGAACCTACTCGGGCCGGAGTGGGTAGGGTAGGGAGTGGAAGGCACTCAAATAAAGTTCATGCTACATCCATTCAGGGCTCTCTGAGTTGGGGCAAAGCTCTTTCTTTTTCCCAAGTATCCCTCTTACAGTCCTCACTAGATGAGTGAGGGAATCCAAAAATAACTCTTAGTGCTTGAGGATGAGGTTTCCCTCGTTGTTTTAGGAACAAAATGAAAAACTGGTGATGTAGATTGTGTTGTGCTTGTAATATGTACCTTGTTATATGTTTCACATCTAAAATTGCACCAATAGTTAGTTCCTTTATTAGACAGTTTAGGTATTGATTATTTTCCGTAGTATTAGAATGTTAGAACTTAAGTTAACGTGTTTTGATGTGATCTAATGAATAGTCATATACTTTTTACCCACTAATTTTATCATTTTGTGCTTGTAATATGTACTCTACTGTATGCTTTTCATTTGAAATTCCACTAATAGTTGTCCTTCCATTAGACAAATTTAGGAATTGAAAATTTAGGAACGATACTTGCTTTTAAGAGATGCAAAGAAATATTAATTATTATTATTTTGAATACCTTTTTTGCATAGGAATGAATATGGATAAAAGTTGGATGAATACGCCGCATAGGCCTGAATACTTTCAAGGTCTTAAAGATTTTATTACGCTTGCCGCCAATCATTTAGACAAAAAGAGTAGATGTCAGTGTCCATGCAAGAAGTGCAATAATAGGTACTACTTGCACATTGATGTAGTAAAAGATCATTTATTTGATTCGGGTATCGACAAAGATTAGACTTGATGGGTACATCGTGGTGAACCTTTTGAAGTATTGAGCGATGATGATGACAATGATGGTTCGGGTGGACATTTTCATGGGTTGGACGACTTGCTTGCAGATGTAGCACCGACTCCTAGGGACATTTTGGAGCCCAGAGTGCAACATTCAGAAGCATTTTATGTTCCTAATACAAGAGATGGGAATCCATAACCATTTTCTAAACTTTTGCATGAAGCTCGACAGCTTTTGTATCCTGGTTGCAAGAAATATAGCACTTTGGATTTTCTCGTAAAGTTGTTTCATCTAAAGATAATTAACCGTTGGAGCAATAAATCGTTTGACATGGTTCTCAAGTTATTTAAGGATGCATTACCAGATGGTGAAACACTCCCGAAGTCCCATTACGAGGCTAAGACGTTATTGCGAGGCTTAGGACTTGGTTATGTTGGTATACATGCTAGCATCAATGATTGTATGCTCTTCTAGAAAGAAGACCAAGATCTTGAAAGTTGTTTAGTTTGTGGTGAACCGAGGTACAAAATTAATCAAGGGAAATGTAAAAAGATACCACAGAAAGTCTTGAGGCACTTTCCACTAAAACCAAGGCTTCAGAGATTGTTTATGTCTAGAATTACTGCTGAAGACATGAGATGCACAAAGACAAACGAGTTTGGGAGGACAATGTACTTAGGCATCCGACAGATTTAAAAGTTTTAGAGGATTTTGACAAGGAACATCCATGGTTTGCTACTGATCCTCGCAATGTTCGTCTTGGTCTTGCAAGTGATGGGTTTAACCCTTTTGGTGACATGAGCAGTACTTACAGCATGTGGCCCGTAATGCTTATGTCGTATAATTTGCCGCCTTGGAAATGTATGAAAGAACCATTCATTTTCATGTCTCTGCTTATACCTGGACGCAAAGCACCTGGAAATGATATTGATGTTTACTTGCAACCGTTGATAGAAGAATTATTAGACTTGTCGCAAAATGGGGTGGAGACATTTGATGCTGCGACAAATAAATTTTTTGTAATGCGTGCAGCAGTATTGTGGACAATAAATGACTTTCCTACATATGGAAACTTGTCCGGTTGGTCCACCAAAGGTAAGATGGCTTGCCCGAATTGTAACAAGGATACATTTTCTTTGTACTTGAAGAATGGGCATAAGCAATGTTACATGAACCACTGACCGATTTTTGTGGCCAAGACATCCTTTGAGAAAGCGTCTCAAGCAATTACCTAGTGGTATTGGTGGCAGCAAGTCTGAACCAAAGAAATTAATTGGTGAAGATGTGAGGTTACAACTTCTGCATGTCTAAGAACAAACATTTGGAAAACATCCAAATAACAAGAAGAGAAAGCGTACTGAGGTCGAGTATAATTGGACAAGGAGGAGCATTTTTTTTTGTTTACCCTATTGGCGAAGTCCTAATCTATGACACAACCTCGATGTTATGCATATTGAAAATAACATTTGTGAGAGTGTTATGGCAACGTTGTTACACCTAGAAAAACAAAGGATTCAGTGAAAGCTCGAATGAACTTGGAAGTGTTGGGTATTAGACTAGAGCTACATCTGATTCCTAGGGGCAATAAGTTTGTTATACTTTCTTGTTATACATTGTCACCTGTCGAGAGAAAGAGCTTTTGCGAATGGTTGAAGACGGTAAAGTTTCTTGATGGTTATGCATCAAACATTTATCGATGTGTCAATATTAAAGAATGCAAAGTATCTGGAATGAAGAGTAATGATTGCCATGTTCTTTTACAACGAGTTCTCCCAGTTGCACTTCGTGGTTTCTTGGCTAGTGATGTATCAAGTGCATTAACCAAGCTGGGTTTTTTTTTGAGAACTATGTTGCAAGACATTAAAGCTAGAAATGCTAGAGAGATTAGAAAAGGATATTGTTGTGATACTCTGTAAGCTTGAGTTATTATTTCCGCCAGCGTTCTTTGATGTCATGGTCCACTTAGCAATGCACTTGCCATATGAGGCGATACTTGGAGGACCAGTTCACTATCGGTGGATGTATCCAATTGAGAGGTGATGTTTGTTAGCTATAATTTAATTTGTTTGGACTTATATATTTCTACTTGGAATTCACTTGTTTAAAGTCTAAATAGGCTTTTGAAAACTCTCAAGCAATATGTTCGTAATAAAGCACACCCAAAAGGAACCATTGCTGAAGCCTACATTGACACTGAATGTCTCACATTCTTCTCAATGTATCTAGAAGGAATTGAAACACGTTTCAATCGTGAAGAGCGGAATTATGATGGTGATCATTCTAAACAAGTCAAAGGGTTGCATGTTTTCACACAGAAGGTTCAACCATTAGGAGATCCCCAAATTATCAAACTTAGTGTGAAGGATTTCAATAAGGCTCAATACTATGTGTTAAAGAATTCATAAGAAATATCTTCACATTTGAGTAAGTCCCCAACTTAGTTCTTCGACATTGTATTTATTATATATGAACATATATGTAATTTTTTATTTTAAATACACAGTCAACACATGGTTAGGCTTAAAAGACAAAGTCTGCATGAATTAGACGAAAGGCAAGAGCGACACTTTGCTGAATGGTTTAAAAATCGCGTAAGTATTGGTTGAGTTTTTCAAGTAGTTCCTTTACTTGAGTTTGAGAATTTTGTATTTGTATTATTTTTTTTTATCAATATAGATGCAAGTAATGTGTAGAGAGAAATCTTCTTAAGCAAGCTACGAACTGTATTCATTAGCATGTGGGCCTAATCATCGTGTGACCCGGTATAGTGGTTGCATTGTTAACGGAGTTAGATTTCATACCAAGGACCGCGAGGCAACACTCCGAACCCAGAATAGTGGCGTGGTTGTAAACGGCGAACACCAGTAAAAAGAAATGGATTTTTATGGTGTCCTAACTGATGTTTTAGAGCTAAATTACCTATTTGGAAACCGAGTTTTTCCTTTCAAGTGTGAGTGGTGGGATGTTGAAAATAGAAGGACGGGAATAAATATAGATGACAATTTCACTAGTGTTAATGTCTCAAAGAAGTGGTATAATGATGATTCATTTGTGTTGGCGACCCAAACAACTCAAGTTTTCTATTTGGAAGATACCAAATTGCGTGGTACTTGGCAAGTTGTGCAAAAGTAACTCATCGAAATGTGTATGATGTTCTAGAGAAAGATGAAGTAACTATTCCAGAGAATAATGATGAGGCTTATCAACAAGAAGAGCAGCTTGGAAGGGAAGAAATCCAAAGCGAAGGTGTTTCACTTGTACAATTAAACAGGGAGGATGTGGAGCCTGATGAAGTTGATGAGAATGTGGTAAATCAAAATCTGATGGTTGTGGGCAATGACTTCATTGATGATGATTCTGAGGTTGAAGAAGATGATACATTACTAGACTATTACAGTGAAGAAGAAGGGAATGCTTCTAGTAATAGTGATACCGACATTGATTAGAAGTTCATGTAATAACATTATAAATCATGAATGAGTATAGTATTATTACTTCTAATTTTTATTATTATATTAATTTTCTTTTAGTTATTCTTCTTTTTATTTATCATTTATGGTTTTCACCATTGTTATTTGTCAATTTATTGCTTATTGATATTATGGGAATGCATTACTGACACTTATTGAACTAATCTATATTTCTCGCCCTAATTTTTTGTTCTATTTAACATTGTGGTTTTATTATTTGTGATTAACCCTTCATGTCTCTTGTGTAGTTATGGGACCTGGTCGTCTTCGACGTCCATATGCTAGTGAGCAGCCTCAATCCAGTCAGGGTGGTTCTTGTATGGGAGATAAACTCATTCTTTTTATTTGTTTTAATTTACTTTTTTATTACGTACAAATACCTTACCTTCATTCTAACTATTTTTTGTGTTATAAATAGCTTCTCCAGCCAATCGTAAAAGGGTTAGAGGAAGGGCAAAAAATAAATATCTTACAAAACACATCAAGCGGGGTGGCGGGAAACCAAGAATAGAGATTCTTCATGGGAAAACGAGGCCTATAGGCGATTGGAGCCAAGAATGGATTAATGAGCTTGGCATGATATCTAAGTATTACATGCCCCCTTTTGCCCATAAGTGAAAAAAAGCAGTCTATTGTTGCTCGTCTCCAAAGTGGCATCTAGGGAGAACTCTCTATGGGTAAGAAGGAAATAGGAGCGACAAGTTAGAGGTAATCATTTTTCGACTATGAAGATCCCAAATGGATGTTCATAGGTGTGAAGATTGTCCTTAAAACTAGAAGGCTTGCAAAAAACTTTATCAGCCAGAGACCGGCTAATGGTCTAGATACTTACCTATGGCATGACTTCTTGTGCAGTTCAAAATTTCTCTTGTACAACCAATTTGTAATTCAAGCTTGGAGTCAGCTTATACGCGTCCTATGGTATACAACCCTTGGTCATCCCCATATTAGATACTATCATTATTTGTATTTTTAAGTATTTATAGAATTTCAATTTAATTAGTACTTTTAGGTGTTTTAGGATAATTCTAATTTTAGGGTATTTATACATTTTACGGTAATATTAAGATATTTCGATTTAAATGTTTCTATTTGCATTAGAATTGTTTTTACTTTTACACTAGGTTTTCTATTTTGGAAGTTGTATTAGCTTATAAATTGAGTTGTAGCATTTTAGGCCTTTAACAATAGTCAGAGTTGATGATTAAAAAAGTTTTAGTTTAGAGAAAGGTTTTCTCTGTGAAATTGTGAACTCTTGTGTGAGAGAGTTCATGGTCTTCGCAAGAAACAAGGTCGCCGAACCCCTAAACTGACAGTCATATCTTACACATATGTGTCTAGTGTCCATCATAACAGATGGAAATCTTAACCACTTTCTTTAGATCCCATTTAGGATCAATCTCTTTTCTTTTCTTTTTTCTTTTTTCTTTTTTTTTTTGGATAAGAAAAAATTTCTTGATAGCTTCTCAAGAGATTACATAATTTTGTCATGGGGACCCTCAACAATGAAATTACACCACTTACCATGCCCAAACTACACCACCCGTAGCATATTCCACATATCTGCACCAGATGCGTACACTACACACTTTTTTCTTGGATATTATTTTCTGGAAGTATGCTAACCCATGACAGTTTGATCCAACAGAAAACTCTAAACTACACAAAATGTTGTTTATGAAACAACAGTAGAGAGAATTCAAGCACTTGGTTCTATGGATGTACCTACTAAAGTTCTCAAGAGTTGTATAGAGTTAAGTCAAGAGTCTATAGGCATTCACACTAACACTAGGAATGCTAATAGAGAGTCGAGTATTTTTTAGAATCACAAGGGTGGTCAAGAATAAATAGGAAATTCTTGTCTGTTGATCTCTACACTTTGTGGCAATAAGATTGATTCTCGTTTCCGTTTGGTGTAGATTCAAGTCCTTACTCACGTCTTCGTGTGTCTAATTTGAGAAAGGATTCGAACCAACCTAAATACTAGGACAGCGTACAACTTTATTGTGCTCTAAGTAGGGAACTAGTGAGTAAGATTCAATTTTAGATTACTAACTAGGTTTAGTTATGTCATGTAAATCCTAACGAACGTTTAACTATGCGGAATACAAAAGACGGTAAAAACTAAGATGTTTCCTAAGATATTTAAAGAGAAAGAAGGGGTGGAGAATCATGCTGCTTATGCAAGGTTATATTATCCTATCTTAGTATCGGATTATCACCATCTCTAAGCTGTTTGGGGTTCATTATCAAACCCAAACCACTTGAGTGTCGATCCCTAGCGAAATGGACTCATCTCTAAGTCCATTTCCCTAGCTTAAGAATTTGAATTGGGGTTTCATCTCTGAAATCCCATCTCAACTCCTGGACTCATAGAACTTAATCCTGTCAAATCTGGAAACAAGAAGCTAAGTAAGACCAACACGCGCGGCTAGCCCAGGCATAGAAAGGGAGGTGCACGCGAGTTGTCCTTCACTTCCAGTCCTCAAGTTTGGCCGGACACTACCATTTTGGGGTAGTGTGTTAAATGCGTCCTTAAGTGTAGGCAATGAATCCTACTACTACGAAATCTATACGAACCCTCACGTGAGCATCATTAACCCTCCACCTTGGAGGGTTTTAGCTCATGATCCTTGGGATTAAGATGAAAATTACAAAATAGATATGTAAATGAGAGAGAGAGAGAAAAGATAAACAAGATATAACAACCTGTTTTTCTAATTAAGGAAGAAAGAAATTTAATTTCAAGACTAGAAAGTGATGTCCACCATTAACATATTACAAGTTTTTTCTCTAAAACCCAAAACTAAAACAAACTAAAAATTAAAACTAAGTATTAAAATGGAACAAGAGTCAAGGGAGTTAATATAGTGCATCCCCCTTTGTTTGTTTTCTTCTCTATTTGAGAGAAATCTCATTTCCTCCCACGTGAAACAAAAAATCCCATTTACTTCCTTCTTACTCCACAATCCAAAAACTTGACACCTTGCATCCTTTTGATTATTAGCACCTAATCTCATTAATTACATGCAAGGTGTCAGTTTGGCACCAATTATTTGCATTTTTGTCTTGACTTGCATGATGACTCATCAACTCTCGCGGGCCCGCATGATGGGTCCTTGTGCTGTGTCCAGTGGCGGTCCGGTTTTTTGGCATTTTTGCAACTTCCTGCCACTGCGTAGAGTTTGCCGCAGTAATCGTCTGAGCAGCTCACTTGCCGCATTCGGAGTCCTGGTTCAAGAGATATGAGCTTCGGCAGTTTGATGCTTTTGTGCACGTAATCCCATTTCTGACTAGATTCTGCATTGTTTGAGTCTTTGGGTTTTAGTCTGGATTTGTTGGGATTTACATGGGCTTGATCGGAAGGTTTATGTATACTCCATATTCCGTGCTTAAATGCTGGCTTTATCATCATTTTTACATTAGTTGCTCCATCCTGCAAAAAGCATGAAGATGCGATTATTTCATGATTATTAAACACAAAATTGACCGAAATATTACGTCTCTACGGGGTTTTATAATACAATTTTGGGTGCTTATCATCTGTACAATAGTCACTACAAAATAAATAAGCTGAGGGAAATGATGCGGTTTCAAGGCCTTCATCAATAAGATCCTCAGGTTGCCCAGAAATTGATAATGGATACTAAGCTCTATACTAAAACAGAGCTCACAGAGGCAGCTCAATCAGTAGATACTAAAATTTTTCTAAAGAGAATTGGTGTTATCACCAACTGAAGACAAAGACTACCAAGTGCTACTCGTTGCTGAAAGAAGGGATGCATACGGTGAAGATAATGGTGAATTAGTGATACCCTCTTAGGTTTTACAGGTGGACCTAACAAAAACTCAGTACTGGTACAAGAGTTGCTAGGTATCAAACATTGTCTAACGGGGAGTATTCCGATCCACTGGAGCTATAGTTGTGCTTGACTCATTGGACAAATAAGGTCGAACCTCCATCGTATTGCATAAACTTGGCAAAGGAGATACATCATTTATGCACATGTTTTCAGCAAGTGAGTTCTACGCATAGTAATAGGGAATCTGTAACAGAGTTGCAGGCTACATTGCATCTTTTGAAGTCATCATTTGTCCTCTAAAATTGACTTATTGTGTCTCCAGTGTTGCCTTTTGATTCCCCTTTAAATGAGATATGAACTTCTATTGTAAATGGATGATAGTACAGGGTTATGAAGCACCGACACGTCTCTAAGGGTGAAGTATCGGTGTCCGACACACGTCCGATATGTGTCAGATACGCGACTTGGAGTATCCGATTTTCTAATTATTTTTTTAATTTCTGACACGCCGGGGACACGCCAGAATAGTAATCTCACGCATACAAGAGATTTTTGAGAGAGAAAAGAGGACGACTTAGTTAGGTTTCAGCCCCTCCTCACACTTTTCTTATATAGGAAAATAGTTAGTTTACAATATAGAAAGCCCAAAAAAATCCGGTTCATGCTTCCGCTGGCTCCGTGCCCTTTCTGTGATGGCTATACATATATATTATTCAAACGTGTCCATGATGTATCCGTGTCCTATATTTTTGAAAAATGTCATGTCCGCATATCCGTGTCTTGTCATATCCGTGTCGCGTGTCAATATCCGTGCTTCCTAGTTGGAGCATTGATGTTCAGTTCTATTCTCCTGCACACCTGCTCTTGAAAGGGGGAGGTGCTTTTTCTCGATCTTATCTCCAATCTCTTGTTTTATTCCTTATAACCGCCGCTTCAAAATAAATGGAATTAATGCAATCCCTCGGTGCATGTTATGCGTTAGATGGAATAGCCTGTTTTTTCTAGCTATTAGTTTCCTTCATGCAGGTATGGTGGCTGGGGTTCTAGTAGGCTTTGTTTGAGAAGGTGAATGACGAATCCGAGTGATCGAAGGTTCAAGAACTGAGCGAATATTCAAATGTCTATTCGTGTGATAATTTCTTGCACTTTTGGTTGACACTACCTTAACCTTAGTCAGTAAGGAAGGGGGGTGACTATTAGATAGGGACTCCGAAAGTTCATGTGAAGAGGTTAGTAGAAGAGATCATGTTTCCGGGGTTGGAGTCACTGAAGTGGACGATAGGCAAGAGAAGACCTAGGAGTGGACCTGACAAGCATCAGATTCATATTCTATAGCCAAGCCGGAGAGTCCTTCACCACTCCAAAGTACTAATAACTAAGTTAAAGAGAGAGCAGGGCAGGCCATATACGAAAGTGAACTATAAACTACTTACCAGAGACCATAGGCAATGGACGAAAGACCAGCTGAAGAGCATTAGTCGCTGAGGAAGCTAGTGCGCGTAGACCAAAGCTTAGTGGAGAGACCATACATAGGCATGTTCCAAGACCAGGTTCTTAACAAGGGAAGAGGCGGTATGGCAGGTTCGATTAGGAGAAGTTAATAATCAATGATTATGCGGAAGGTCAAGCAGTAACGAATGACACAAGCAAAAGGGTCAAGCCTATTAGAATTTGTTATTGGAAATGAGGAGGAAGCCATCTGTCATAGAGGGCAATCCTAAAAGACTGATTTAGACCTGATGGCTTACCATTCTTAGCTTCTGATGGTAATTCCAGTCCATCGGAACCATCAATCATAAGATTAGCCAATTAGAAAGTGTGTGCTCTTCCAAAGCCTCGTTAGCACGCCAAGAAAGATAGCAGACTCTTTCCCATCATCCACTGTTTATGCTTACTTTTTCCCATCATTATTATGTAATTATAAAAATGTTTATGATGATTATCCTCAATGAGTTGTACTTTAAATATATTTTGCCATATCTTGCTTGGTTTGACATTTCAGTGGATATGAACTAAATGTTGTCATATTTTGTTTGCAGGTTCTCTTGCGGTTTGGAAGAAGCAATTTATATGGGTTTGTTTGGGCATATTTCTTTTGGGATATAAAGTACTATGTGATAAATGTTAGATGTTCAGACAATTTCTTTTGATGTTATATATATATATATATATATATATATGGAGAAAGTGAATCATATTACTCTTAAATATGGAGAAAGTGATCTTTATAAATTACTTTTGGGAATGTTGTTAGTTAAATTTGGCGTGGTTGGATTTAAATTATTTATATGATTCTTTTAGATTTTGTGATTGAAAGAAATGAATTCATGTAAGTATATAATTGAATAAAAACAGGGTAAAAAAAAAAAAAAAAATCGGCGCTTTGTCAAAGCGTCACTAAAAATAAATATATAGTGACGCACAAAAGCGTTCCTACAAGCATATAATTTGTGACAAATTTAAAAAACGTCGCCACAAGTTCATTTCCAGTGACGGTAAATAATGTCGCTATATCGATTTAGTAACAAAAAATATGGTATTGTTGCCATGAAACAAAATGTCGATAGTAGAAGCTTACAACGACAAGAAGCACAACGTCATTAAAAGTTAATCTTTAGCAACGATAAATAACATCGCAATATTAATTTAAGTAGCAAAAAATTGGTGTTCTTACCACAAAATAAAACGTCGTTACTAAACCATCTTTACCAACGATACATATCGTCGCAATACTAATTTAAGCAACGAAAAAACTGGTGTTCTTGCCACGATATAGAACGTCGGTAATGTTCAGCATTTCCGACGTTTTCTTGAATCGTAGCCAGAATATAGTTTTTGCCACATTTTAAACAATCAAATACAAAATATATATACCGACATTTTTTTGGGCATTACCGACATTATAAAATGTCGTTGATGCTTAACCTTTGTCGACGGTGTTTTTTTGTAGTTTCAAATCTTTTGCGACTGTACTTCTTGCGACGACCGAGCGACGATCATAGAAACGTCGCCACTAACAATTACCGACGTTTTTCTTACTTTTTCCGACAGTTTGTTTCATCGCTAAAACTCTTATCTGTTGTAGTGACAACGCTACACTTACCACTTTACAAATCTTCAAATGGCGCCGTCGTCATGGATCCCAATGGAAAAAGGAAGATGGAGAAAAAATTCACTCATTGAACTCTTTTTCTCAATCTTATTTTCAATTTTTTTAAAGTTTTTTTTTTCCTTTATTTCGTTAATGATGTTTTTTTTTGCTGTTTCCAGTACACTTCTTAGCAAACGGAGCCCGAGAATAGCACGAGATGAATAACCGAAAACTGCTAGAGAAAAACGAGCGTAAACGGAGAAAATTCACTCGTCTTTGCGCTTTGTCACCCACCTACACGTGTCCGCACATGTCGACATTACACCACAAGATATCATTCATTCCGTGCCTGCGTGTGACAAAGCGCCCGCTTTATTCACCCACGCCACGCCTTGATTTTTTCAGAAGAAGATTCCGTTGGTTCAAAATCTTCGTGTGTAAGTCACCTAGAATTCCCCTAGTCTTTTTAATTCACTTTTAGTAGATAAAAAGTAGATAGATTTGCAAAGTTTTGAGTTTTCAAAACCAAAAATTCAATTAAAAAAGCAATTTAAAAATAAAAAATGTTTATTAATTAAAATGAATTAGTAATCCATCAGCAAAGTTAAACATTAAAATTAGTTTAGTAGCATGTTTAGGTTTAATTTTCTATTAATTGTTGTTTATGCATGATTACATTAAGATAATATCATATAGTTAAGTCAAAATACAAAAATAATTAATTAGGATACACTACAAAAAAAAAGTCAATAAATGACGGCTGTTATCTGTCATTTTAACACAAAAACTTGTGCTTTCAGCTGTTGCTAGGGCTGTCATAAAAATGGCTGTGGTTTTTGAAAAATGACAACTCGGGACACTTGGTTTCATATAAAAATAAGGACGGCTTTTAACAC
Organism: Coptis chinensis; assembly: GCF_015680905.1. Lineage (NCBI taxonomy): Eukaryota > Viridiplantae > Streptophyta > Magnoliopsida > Ranunculales > Ranunculaceae > Coptis > Coptis chinensis. The sequence continues at coordinate 63,160,700 of NC_141461.1, forward strand.
TTGTTTTGTTATAATGCAAAACAATGGCCCCAGACACTTGCATATGTAAATTTCATCCCAAGATTTTATTATTAATAAACAAGATCTTATGGTCGTCGTTTATAATCATATCTTCATCTTGCTAGCATCTTCAGACCTGAAATATTTTTCTTGTTTTTTTTTTTGGTAAAATATACTAATATTCATTTCCACTAGCATATAAAAGCAACATACTTAAAACTACTTAAAGTGAACACAGTAACTGAAAAGAAGTAAATATTTTCATTTCACACTTAAAGAATACTCGAAAACTCGATCCCAAGTTACATTTTTCTATACAAGCAATTGTTCCAAAGAACTTAAGAAAAATAATTCAAAACACATAACTTGTGCTGGAAGCCTTCCATGCGCGTGTACATCCCATTTCGACATTATGAAAGGTCTTTCGTCTCAACTTGGTGTGAAAGTCTTGAATCGCAACAATCCGGCATGCATTTTCAGATACATCACCAAGCAATGTTCAACAACAAGAACTCTACCACCACGCTTTGCAACTCAAAGATTTGAAGAGATTGACACAAGGGAACCAATGGTTGCCTAGATGCGTAGTTGCCTACAACAAAAAGAAGGTGAAGTAGTAAGGAAACTTTGTACATTTTACCCTGCACTATGAATTCATGTCAAACTCGACAACAATCGAATTCATGTCAAATACAAGAAGTTATCTCAAAAGGTTTATAAATATGGTCTCAATAGACAACAGTCTCTTCATGGAGTCATGTCCCCACATCATCTTTCTTGACTTTATAGACCTAGCATACCAAGGTTACATACTAACCAGGAACTTTGTATCAACACTTGACTTTGTAAATTAGTTCCTTGGGGAAATTAGCTATAACATAAAGACAACCAATACCATAGGACGGTTCTAGTTAGGTTCATGTTTGCATCAACCCAAGTGTATAACAAATCCCAATGAAGGAGAAAGATTAAAGACAAACATATATAACTAATCCAAACTGTCAGACTTTTTTCAGCACGGCCCTAGGGGAAAATTCTAACTATAAATATATTTATCCCTTTAGAACAAACTTTGCAAACTGTATGATTTGCATTACCATTAGGCTTTTAGTTGAAATCCCAGGTTTGGTGTGCGAGTTTCAAGTGTCATAACATGGTCAAAACCTTGTATGAGTCAGTAAGTGTGTGACATGGAAAATAGCACAAGAAAGAAAGAAATAACATGCACACACACCAGAGATGGGATTTAGGTGCCAGAAGTTTATAGAATTATTTCTAGTATAGAATTGCAAGTCCATAATATTTAATTTCTGTTCCTTCAATTATCATTGCATGCTAATTAAAATAATACAAGGTAGCTACAAGTAGAGAATCATTTCAAAACCAATTCAAAACCCAGCGCAAAACAATACATGCATCAGTCACGGAGTCAAAAGTAAGAAGTGTGACACAACCTAAGATGCAGTAGAAATTGTATCAAACAAGAGATGAGTACATAATAGAGAACAAAATATTTAAAAGTACCTTGCTCTTTGATGACAAAGGAATGCAATATAAGGGGATAACCAATAAGAGCAACGTCTTCGAAAAATGAATGTCATTGTTGAGAAAGTTTCAGCCAAAGCTTCCACATTCTTCATATTAACTGCAACTGATAGATTAGGGTCCCCTTTCTGGATTTAAACTCCACATCTGCACTCAAGATATAGTATCACAAAAAAAATACAACAAACGGTTAATAATTAATAACATGAGAATTAAGGGAAATGTACCCCCCCCATCCCCCCCCTTCTTACTAGTAAAGAATGAAATTGGGAAAAATAACCTTTGAAAAAGTCAGAAGTAATGGGAAAATCATGGTAGCAACTCCCTCCGACTATTCATGCTGATCTTGGAAGTTCATAATTGCACAATCGAGGCATGAGATAGCAACATTGCAAACGTCGGATGGGACCGAAGATGGACCTAGAAAAAGAGACTCTCAATTAATTCACGGATAAGGATTTGTTGGTGTTTTCAATTGTCATATAAACATTGCTCAGACTAACACCAATTTCTCAATTAGGATTGCTTGAAGACATCAAAATTCCATGCTCATCCCTAGTTCCCGACTCCATATGCCGTACTTTTCTTTTTGCTTATTCTAGAACATATCCTGAATATAGATATAAACCCTTAATCCCCTACTTTCCTGTTAAAGATGGGAAGTGATAATGAGAATAGAATCCAACACTTTCCATCCAATGATGGCCACATTTTAACAAACATAACTTAATTCAAAATGGGAATTGATCACGAAATATGCGGCCAGGCTACCATGACATCCCAAATTGACACCCATACCAAAAGGTTAACCTCTATCATGGAAAGAATGTCCACAAAAGACCAACTCATTTCAGTATGTATACCCTTGTCAAAAGTCCTTTGCAAAACTAAAAGATTCAGGACCGTTAAATAAATGGCAAATTAAACACAACTTTTGACAAGGCTAGACCCAATGGATAGCGTTGATTTTTTTTGTGGAGGTGATATCTTTGATAGTAACATCATATCCACCAAAAACAGTAACTAAATGGTTGTGCAAGTTCATTTTTTGGTATGGGTGTCAATTCGGGATGTCATTTAGTGGAGAGATAGAGATGCATTCAAGTATAAGCTACATGATCACCTAGAAAGCTACACCAAGTATCCCGTTACACACTGCCCAACAATGGTCTTATTTGAGCCCAAAGGCACCAAAAGGCATGTCTCTCCATTCCGCCCAAATTTTCGACTAAAGATAGATAATAACTTGATTTAGATAAATGACGAGCGCTTGTTGTTTTAACCCGACACAAAGCTATACTCCAATGATATGATCTATTCAACTATCACTATTTTATCTTATACTTTTCATAGGAGACTTCAGATTACAATCATATAATCAAATCTATTAGTGGAGGTCAATTAATGAATCAAACTATACTATACCAAAAATAATATTTTTCATGTAATTTCTCATTAAAGTCGTCACTAAACAAAGTTAATATAATAGGACTAAGAATTGAAATATACCTTCTCAGCTTGGATCCCAATCATAGGATAAGCAATGGCTTCCTAATCAAATAAGCGCAACAAGCCGACAATTAATCGAGAGCACACCCACGCTGAATGGGTTTAATGATTCTTTGAAGATGCATTGATTTAAGTGTCAGAAAAAGAGAAAATAGAATTTAAGGTGGAATATGAGTTCTTGAGAGCATACGATGATCCCTTTATCCGAGTGGTTGAAAAACCCAGTTTGCCATATGTCGCATCATCTACGCCTCATGAAGAACAACTACTATCACACTCATACTCTCTTGGACAATTCAATGACGGGTTACTACATAAGTTTCATGATGGTTTACATAAGCTTTCTCTTATCATTCTGCATCTTACATTCCGCATGCATCATATCATTCCGTTTGGGGGTAAATGCTCTACTATGCTTTTCTGTATTGATCCCCAACTATTTAGACTATTAGTATATAATTAACAGCATATTATCCATCTCATATGCATAGTCTTGGAGAATCTGACTTAAAACGACCCCACATATAATCTTGAATATCTAACTATAAAAGATTCATATTATGTATTCTTGATGCATTCCTAGGAAGTGCATCATTAAGGTAACTGGACCACTCCACTTGGAGTGTGTGGTTGTAAGTGTCGGAGCTTTGAGTCCGCGTATACTTGTATATTCATTGTTAGTACTTTTACTCGTAGTTTGAGTAGTGCTATACAATTTTCTTTTTCTTTATTTTACACTTCTTTTTAGAATAGCTTCTCTATTCCTATCATTTACGATTCCTATTATTGTTTCCATTTCCCTATTTTTCTGTTTTTACATAAACATTTTTCTTTCAATCTCACCTTTGGCACTGAGTAGTCTTTCCTCTATAAAGAAGAGATGTGAAACAAAGCAGAGGGCGATGGGGATTGAGTGAAGGTGTCTTACAGTTGTCTCTCATGGTTGTTTAGCATGCTTTGTCTTATATAGGCATGCCAAACCATGGGATGGTTAGCAACTGTGGCCCTTTATTTTCGAAAACTTTTTCCTTCTGTGGGCAATTTCTAATTGTTTCAAGTTTCGTCTTACAATCTAGTTGGAATGGCTTTAACTAAGACTAACTAGAGAGTAGGAGAGGAGAGACTAGATTATCTAGAAGTAGAGCTAGTCCTCTTCACTAGATTTGCCTACTTGCAAAACAAAAGGTGGAAGATCTAGGGAGGCCAAACCATGGGATGGTTTGCGATTTGAGTCACCTAAATTCAAAAATCTTTTCCTTGTATTAGGAGGATCACTCTCCTCATAGTGATTTTTCTTAGTAGTAGTTTCCTCTTTTTCTATTATTATTTTAAGTAATTTAGGAACAACAACCCAAAAGGCCAAAAAGAAAAACCCATCTCTTACCCTTTCAAAAATGTTTGTTTTTGTCCGTTCTCATAATAGATGATTCTCGTTACAACAATAGTTAAATGATTTATCAGCTTTACCCATAGAGGAATGGAGTTTTAGTTAATGGCGACCTTAAATGGGCGATTATATCATTAAGGGTCAGATGGAGAGAGAAAAAACACGAGAGAATGAGAGCACAACCCCTAGAACACCTTCTAGGAATGTAACAGTTGATGAGGAATCAAAGAAACAAGAAACTGAATTTGAAAGGCTTTATGGGAAAGGATCAATTGAAAGACTTTTCCAATGAAGAATGGTCAAGATTCACAATGACCTATTAGTCCTACGAGAGGAGGAAGAAGATGCCAACATGACTGTTGACATCACACATGAGAGAAATATCACCGGAACATGAGGGCTGAGCCCTGAGAAAGGAGAAACTGGTGAAGTAAGCCAAGGAAACACGCCATTGCAAACCCTAAAAGTAAGATCCGAGAAGCTAGGATCTGAAAAAAAGAATGATACAAGTACTGAAGCATTGACAATCAAGTATGTGGAAACAAGGCAGCATGAAACATCTCGAAGTATAGAGAAAACTGCTTCAGATGTACATAAGGCGCAAGATGGTACCTTCAAAGCCAGGCAAGTTGTTATGGCTGAGTCAGAGATAATCAACTCTGGAAGCATTGGTGTGGAACATGTCAATGGTGCTCTCTGATTACTAAAAGCTCTTGGATAGCAGCACAGGGAACCAAAGAAACGCTCACGAAGCTGCAACAAGATGTTGAGACATCCTTCAAAGAGCCTAGGGGAGCGGGAGTGGAAGAGACCAATGCTTCAATGAGTATCACAGTAATAGGATCTAGAACAAGGCAAACGGCCAAAAGTGAAACTACACTAGATGCCGAAGCAAAGAATCCATCGGAAACGAAGAGCACGTGGGCTGATATGATTGGTGGGAAGTCAGTGGGTACTGATGAACTAACATATATTCCCCCAGTGATTGTCAATCGTAAGGCTGTAGTACATGTCAACAGCTCCCAATTTGAAGATCTTAACAAAAAATTCGAAAAAATCATTGTTGGATCCTTTGTTGGGAAGAGACTCAACTATAACTTTGTCAAGGGCATAGTGAGTCGTACATGGAGAACAAAGAATTTTATCATGAAACCATATGGCGAAACTATGTTTACGTTCAAGTTTATGAATGATGACGAGAGGATGGCAGTGCTAGATACGGGATCATTTCATATAGCCAGCCATTTGTTTGTTGTTAGGCCTTGGAAGCTTTTTGTCGAGGCAGAAACACGAGAACTAAAGACAATTCCTATATGGGTTGTGATTAAAGGCTTGCCGATGGAAATGTGGAACAAGCAAGGCTTTAGCCAAGTCGAGAGTGCTATCGGAGTGCCAATGTTCACCGATCGATTAACACAAAACATTTCTCGAACTTCCTATGCTAGATTATGCGTGGAAATTAACACAAGCTGCAAGTACCCAGATGATATACCTGTGATCTTGGATCAAAGAAGAGTGTATAAAGTGACTTCCGAATACAACTGGAAGCCTATGAGGTGTACAAGCTGTGCGGTCTTCGGACACTCTGACCAAAGTTGGCCTAAGAAGAACAAGGGGGAGAGAAATAGTGTTGAACAAGTTTGGTTGCAGAAACCTCAAGCCAAAGAGGGGGAGTTGGAGTCAAAAGGTGAGATGAAAAAAGATCAAAAGCTTAAAGGAAATATGGTAGCGGACAATGAAGTTCAGGAAATTCATGATGTTGAGAACGAGTGGATGACGCCGAGCAAAAAACATAGATGCAAAAGCCCCATGATACAAGGAGAAGGGTGCTCAAGACCACCTGAAACAAGAGATGAGCAGAGTGCTGGTGGAGAAGAGACTAAAGAGGAAGAGAATGAGAAAATACTGAGACAGAAAGTGATTGAAGCAATAGATGAAGGCAATGAGTGTGGGGAAAAACAAATGCAGATGAAACAAGGGGAGATGCAAGTGGTAAGAAATGATGAACAGGGTATTGAGGACACTACAAAGCAAGGGGTGAATGATAAGTACAGAGAGGAAAAAAAATCAGAGAAAGGGTTGGGCAGTATGGTCAAAGAGAGACTGGCAGAGAATCAGATGGTAAAGTATGGGGAGAGCAGACTCAAGGTTAGTACTAAAATAGACAAAAATATGATGAAGAGAGGAAGCCAAGTTACAAAGCAAGCAACAAGAACATCACAGAGAATTCTCGGTAAAGAAGGGGCAATGAAAAGCCCTTTGAAACTTTCTTAACCTCTTAAATGATAAGTTTCTCGTGTTGGAATGTAAGGGGATTCAACAAAGCTTTTAAGCAAGTTGAAGTCAGAAAAATGGTTAGAAAATTTGAGATAAGTGTAATGGGGCTGGTAGAAACGAGAGTGAAAAAGAAGAATCAAGACAAAATTCTTAACAAAACTTTCACAGGATGGAAAATGGAGGGAAATACAAATGGAGATGAATTGGGTAATATATGGTTCTGCTGGAACCCTAGAGATTGTGAGGCAACGTTATTACAAAAGGACTCATAGCATATTACTATGGAAGTGGCTACAATTGCAGGTGAGGAGATCATAGTTTTTGTTATGTATGGGAGTACAGACTTGAATACTAGAAGGCATCTATGGAGGAGCATGGTAGAGCTGTCATGCATTACACAGAAGCCATGGATAGTATTGGGTGATTTCAACTCAATCTTAAATGCTCAAGAGAAGGTAGGGGGAGTTGAAGTGAGAAGTTCTCATTTCGCAGACCTGCTAGATTGTGTTAATGCGGCTAGGCTAGTGGACATCAAGTTCAAAGGTAACCTATTCACCTAGAGTAATAAGCAAGATGAAAGAATAAGTTGTAAACTTGATAGGGTGATGGCAAATGCGGAATGGATAGGGGAATATGGGGATCATGAGGCTAAATTTTTTAATCCAGGAGTTGTCTCTGACCATTCTGCCGTAGTGGTAAAACCGATTAGTATAAGAAATAAAAAACAGAGAGAATTCAAGTTCTTCAATTTCTGGTATCGAGAAAGAGAGTTTATGAGTACAGTTGAAGAAGCTTGGAGGAGTGAAGTAGTGGGGAACCCGATGTTTGTATTCATGAAAAAACTAAAGATAACCAAGGCAACACTCATACATTGGAATAGAAGAAGAGTAGGGGATATGGTTAACAGAGTCAAAGAAACAAAGCAAGCTATGGATGTGATACAAACTGAACTACAAGTACAACCTTTGGATCGAGTACTAATCAGGAAAGAAAGAGAAGCTATCCAAGTACATGTTACAACAGTTACATTAGAGGAAGACATGTTTAGACAAAAATCACGAGATCAAGAGATAGGATCAGGAGACAATAATACCAAATACTTCTTCAAATCTATGCAAGCCCGAAGAGTTGTAAACAAGATCTCATGTATAAAAGATGGTACTGGGAATGTCATTCAATATATTAATGACATTGGTGATGAATGTGTGGCATTTTATAAAGCTCTATACAGCCCAAGAAACATGCAAGAAGTTAACTTCTTAGGGTACCAAGAGATAGGGTCACGCCAGTAGATTGACACGGTTGATTATGAGAGATTGCAGAAAGAGGTTACTAGGGATGAGATCATAGAAGCCTTGGCTTAAATTGGTAATGACAAAGCTCCGGGGAGTGATGGCTTCTCCTCATTCTTCTACAAGTGCACTTGGAGAATCATTGGAGATGATTTCATAAAAGCAGCTAAGAATTTCTTTCACTCCAAGAAAATGCTGAATGAGGTAAATTAAACGTGTATTACACTTATACCAAAAGTGCAAGTCCTTACATAACTTGGGGACTATAGGCCTATTGCATGTTGTGGGGTGATGTACAAATGCATAACAAAAGTCATGACAAAAAGAATGAAAGACTTGATGCCTAAAATGATCAATCCTAACCAATCAGCTTTTATAACTGGTAGGAGTATACAGGATAATATTTTGCTTTCTCATGAAATTATGTTTAATTATCATCGAGATCATCATCCACCTAGATATGTTGTAAAAGTGGACTTGAAAAAAGCTTATGACTTTGTGAGATGGGAAGCCATAGTCTTTGTAATGAGAAGAGTGGGTATACCAGAGAGATTCATTGCTTGGGTGAAAGCTTGTGTGGAAACAGCATCTTAGTCTATAATGATTAATGGCTCATCCGATAGATACTTCAGAGGAAGTAGAGGGATTCGATAGGGTGACCACATATCACCTTCTCTATTTGTTCTTGTCATGGACTTATTTTCTGACATCATGCTGCATAGTGTCAGGATTAGACAGTACAAACTACATTACAAGTGTGTAGATCCTGTGATTACTCACTTGTCTTTTGCAGATGATCTGATGGCCTTTATGCATGGTGATGTACAATCTGCTATCAAACTCAAGGAGAATTTACAAGTTTTTAAGAATACATCAGGGCTAGAAGTTAACCTATAGAAGAGCAACATTTTCTTTGCAAGACTGGATGATGCTACAAGCATGGAGATTGAGCAAATTTTACAATTTGAAAGAGGAGTGCTGCCTGTAAAGTACTTGGGTTTGCCGTTGATTACCACAAGGTTAAGATAGACTGATTGTTGTCCGTTAATTAATAAAGTTTCTAAGAGAATACAGAGCTGGAAAGGGAAGTTACTCTCTTATGAAGGAAGGCTGAAGTTAATAAAAGCTGTGTTAAATAATTTGAGCGTGTATTAGTTGGCCTCATTCACTATACCATAGAAGACTTATGATGATATCAATAGATTGTGTAGGAATTTTTTATGGTTAGGGCTGGAATGTGGGCAGTCCCACGCACTCATTGGGTGGGATGATCTGTGTCATCCTTATGAAGAGGGAGGATTGGGCATTAGGAATTTGGCAACAGTGAATCAAGCGGCTACTATGAAACATATATGGAGGATTGTAACAAGGGCTGACAACTTGAGTACATAAGAACTTGATCAAAGGGAGAGACTTCTGGATGATGAAGGTTCCACAAGACTGCACGTGGAGTTGGAGACACATACTCAAGGAAAGGAAAGAGGTAGCAAACATAGTGAGATACCATATCAGCAATGGGAATGAGACAAGTTTCTGGAATGAACCTTGGTACCCTACTGGAATTCTGCGAGCAAAGTTTCCTCAAGCCTTGTTATACAGCAGTACATGTCATGTGAATAATAAGGTATCTGATTTCATTGAGGAAGGAAGATGGAGTATCCCTCAGCACATACAAATTCACCTTTCTGAGTTTCTTGGGGAAATTGATCAAGTAGAGATCATGGGCCAGGAAGATAGAGTTATATGGACTGCATCAAAGCATGGTGAGTACTGTACAAAAGAGACATATGATAACTTGAGGAGTGTAAAACAAACAGTTCAGTGGGGTAAGTTGGTCTGGTTTTCAAACAGAATCCCTCGCCACTCATTTATTAGCTAGATGGCTATGAGAGGAGGGCTCAAGACCTTGCAGAAGCTCCAGGAATGGAAGAAAGTACCAACAGATACCTGCGTGCTATGTTGGCAAGGTATAGAAACAGGGGCACATCTCTTTCATAACTGTACGTTCGACACTCTGTGTGGAGTGCACTATTACATAGAATGGGTTTTGTTCGAGTAATGGACATCACATGGCAGGAAGAAATTCAGTGGATTGAAATGGTGACACGAGGTAAAGAATTTGAAAAAGATGGGAATAGGCTTGTGTGGAATGCGTACATGTATATGATCTGGAAGACACAAAATGATCGCATTTTTAACAACAAGCATGCTGACGCGCATCAGGTGATTGATGAAGTGTGGAGAGATGCTAGAACGAGATTAATGGGAAGGAACATCAATATGGAGAAAGGACCAAAGTCATAGAACTTTATGGAGAAGTGGAATATACAGATTGGAACAAAACAGAGGAAACGAGAATACTGCAGATGGGTGAAAGCAGACAAAGGGATATACAACTTAAACACTGATGGCATTTGAAAGGTACGTAGGAGGATGGGCAGCTGCGCTTCGTGATGACCAAGGAAGAGTAATAGCTGCAAGTCATGGAAACTCAGATATGCAGAACATAGCACTGATAGAACTACAGGCGGTAGAGAGAGGTTTGGGGATGGCAATGAGAAAGGGTATTAAAAAAATCGAGGTACAAACTGATTCAACAAATGTAATCTCATTTTGAACAAGACCAGCAAGTATCTTTGGGCAGCAAAAAAGATGATACGGATGATCCAAACTCTCAAGGGACAGCTAGAACACTTCAAGATAACTCATGTTTACAGGGAAACTAAAAGATTAGCAGACGCTTTAGCAAACAATATTCCTGCTGTTAGTTATATAGATTTAGTGCCAAGCTCTTTTTCTGAGGATGTAAAAAAAAAAATTTATGAAGATGCTAGTGGTAAACAATATGTACGGTTGTAACAAGCTTTTCCTATTTATGAAAAGGGGTAGGGCACCTCTCTAAAAACCTTGCTTACCAACCAAAAAAAAAAAAAAAAAAAAAAATAGTTAAATGATTTTCTAAAACATAGGCAATGGATTCCACATAGACCAACCCTTAGAAGTACGCAATCTCCATTCTTCTAAGGGTTGGAACCTTTGATTTGGAAAACTTTTTCCTTCTATGGGTGATTTCTAATTGTTTCGAGCTGCACCCTTCTCTCTGGTTGGAATAGCTACGATTAGGAGAGGAGAGGCTAGATTATCTAGAAATAGAGCTAGACCTCTTCACTAGATTTGCCTACTTACAAAACAAGAGGTGGAAGATCTAGGGAGGCCAAACCATGGGATGGTTTGCAATTTGAATCACTTAATTTCAAGCATCTTCTATTGGGAGGATCACTTTCGTCATAGTGATTTTTCGTAGTAGTTTTATAGCTTATATTTTTCTGTCATAGCATTTAGGAACAAAACCTAAAAAGCTAAAAAGCCAAAAAGAAAAACCATTCTCTCACCCTTTCATAAAATTTCTTATTTTTCCTGTACTTATAATAGAGTTTCTCAATACATCAATAGTTATGTGATTTTCCAAAAACAAAATGGGCAATGGATTCCACATGGACCAACCCTTAGAAGTACGCAATCTCCATTCTTCTTAGGGCAGTTTGATGATCAGTTATGTGTTACTAAGGGTCACCCATATTACCATGATATTCGTACGAGACATCTTATGTCTTGCACACTAAATCCCCCAACACACATAACTGAAGCCACAGTTTGATTGGATTAGGTTCAATAAGAACCGACACAAAAGTTGCCTAAGATCACCTGTTAGGGGTTGTTTTCAAACTTCGCTTTAGAAAATCACAACTTTTGTATGAGTTATCTTTATACCATCTCTACGTAGTTTTTCAAAAACTTGAGGATATAAAAATTAAAATCTTACGTAGCTTAGGACTAAGGACTCATCCTTTGCAAGACAATCGCTAAGCACAAAAGCCTCAAAAGACCAAATGGCTCAAATTCCCAAAGACATGGGCTTAGGCCCAACAAAGCTTGTTCTAATGCACTAAAAGAAGGCACAAGAATGTTCTAGATTATGTTACTTGTTGGATAAGATATGAGAGGGGTAATTATGTACATCTCTACACATATATAAGTGTAGAGATGCCCACAAAATAGGTATGTTGGTTAGGGTGATTAGTCCTCAAACGATATGGGTACCACGCTCATCGAGCGTGCATATTTGCTACTACAATATATATCACTCTTTCTTAAATACTAGCCACATACACGCACATTGTGTGTTTTGTTTAAAATATAAAAAGGGGTAAATTCATCAATATAATAAAAAAATAGGGGTAAAACAGTCAAAAGAAAAGGCACTACACATTTTATTATAGGGACCCACCACAAAGGATGAAAAATCTAATGTAAAGTGGGATAGTGACAACTCACTCAATTCATTTACAATTTTACCCCTATCCCAAATTGCCATTTATATATATATAATTTATTGTTGGACTTTAAATTTTTTTGATGGAGTCAAAACCGTCATAAAAAAGTGACGTTAATGTTGGATATGATGGTGACAACTCACTAGCCGTCACTTGCATGTTTACTGTATCTCAAATTTTATACAACTTTTTATATATAGTTTATTGTTAGGGTTAAATTTTTTTTGATGGGGCAAAACCGCCACAAAAAAATGACCAAGAAGAGATAAATACAAATTATTAAAGGGCCATTGTAGGTGAGGCCGGAAATTTTAAAATAGTAGAGATAATCCCGGCCTCACCTACGATTATAGTACAATGATTTAATTTTTTTATGTTTATCTTCTTGGTCACTTTTTTGACAATTTTGCCGCTATAAAACGCTAAACTCCAACACAATAAATTGTACAAAAGATGGATGGTATTAAAATTCGGAGGACAAGGGTAAATATTTAATTGAGTTCGAGTAAGTTGTCACATCACATCCAACTTTATTAAGTGACAATTTTTCCATCATTAAAAATGTTAAACTTCAACAATAAAGTATACAAAAGATAACAACAAAATTTTGAAATAGGGGTAAAATTGTAAATGAATTGAGTGACTTGTAAGGGCATCTCCAATGGAGGGTTTTAATTGTTTAAAGTGTAAAATTTACACTCTAAACGTCAAAAACATGTTTCCAATGGGTGGTGTAAATCCCAGGTGATAAACTAATAGCTAATAGAGGGGGTGGGGAATTCCCCATCCGGCTATTAGTTAATAAACATCTCGGGCGTCACTTGAAGTAACGTCCCAATTAAAAAGAAATTCGGACGTCACTTAAACTCACGTCTGTTTTATTTATTTTTAGAATTGTAACGTTTCCAACGGGTAAAGACCGTCATTTATTGGTTGGCCCAGTTTTAATAAACTACGGACGTTACTCAAAGTGACGTGCGTTTTATTTTTATTTTGTTAAATCCCTTGCGACGGACTTTGACCGTCGGTTTTTCTCAGTTTTTTTATTTTACAAACTCTTAAACTTTGTTGTATTGGATACCATTTTGGATGTGGAAACTATTAATGTGTAAGAGGGGCCATAAAATCCAAGTGACACCTATGTGGCACTTATGTGGAGGTGTATATATACACTCTCTATTGGAGATACCCTAAGTTGTAACTTGTAACCATCCTATTTTTACATGGGTTTTTGTCCTCATGGTGGGTCCCTATAATAAGACACGTGGATCAGACCAATATATATTATGTTTGGGTAAGAATTCACTCAAACACACTAACAAATATGTAAGGAAGGATGTTGAGAGAAAAATGAGACTGTGCCTTCAATGGCTGCCTACGTATCCAGAATATGTTTATGGAATCAAGTCCCTAGTCCAGTATATATATATATATATATATATATATATATATATATATATATATATATATATATATATATATAGGAGGGTTCTAGGGACATATTTTATATTAACACGTAAACAAACTCAAAATGGTTAGGGTATTTATAAGTTTTGAATTAGACTAATTTTTTGTAGATATGATCTCCTAACTATTCTAAACATTGTCACAAATAATAATAAAAAATTAAAAAATTCCAAACTTTCCAAATTCGAAATATCTGGGTCGTTAAAATAAGTTCAAAGTTGTCAACAAGTTTTAACTAGGTTAGAGGTTTCCAAATGAGCCAAATTTTGGTGGAGTAGCTATCCATAGTTAGTAGATCATATCCACAAAATATTAGCTCTTAACTCATCTTGGAAAGGAGCATGGTATAAACCATGGTATAAAAAATCATGGTATATATAGAAACCAAATATAATATAATGTGAAAGAATACCTTTCGATTTACCAAAAGTCGAGGAAGAATTAGTAGCAGGTTATCAACCTGAATAGTCCAGTATAAAATTTAGTTTATTTAACGTTGTTTCCTATCTAAATTTACTAGTTTTTTCATTATTTGTAACAGTTCTTTATTTGGGTGGTTGGAATTTATCTATTCCGTACATATTAATTCCTCAGCTTTTTGGAATAAATGAAGTAGGCGGAGTCTTTGAAACGACAATTGGTATCTTTATTACATTAGCTAAAGCTTATTTGTTCATGTTCATTCCTACCACAACAAGATGGACTTTACCTACGATGAGAATGGATCAACTATTAAATTTTGGGTGGAAATTTCTTTTGCCTATTTCTTTAGGTAATCTATTATTGACAACTTCTTCCTAACTCTTTTCATTGTAAAGGCACAGGATATTCTAGATTCATAACTTCTCTCAAACAAAAGAAAGAAACATCAAATTATTTATAGATATTCAAGATATGTTCCCCATGGTAACTGGGTTCATGAATTATGGCCAACAAACGGTACGGGTTGCAATGTATATCGGTTAAAGTTTTATGATTATTTTATTCCATGTGAATTGTTTACTCATAACTATTCAATAACCTTATGATAAATGGATCACATCAGAACGTTTCCGCGGCTGATTCCACTTTGAATTTGATAAATGCATTGCTTGTGAAGTATGTGTTCGGGTATGCCCTATATATCTACCTGTTGTTGATTGGAAATTGGAAACTGATATTCAAAAGAAACGATTACTTAATTACAGTATTGATTTTGGAATATGTATATTTTGTGGTAACTGCACTGAGTGTTGTCGAACAAATTGTTTATCAAGGCTGAAGAGTATGAACTTTCTACTTATGATCGCCACGAGTTGAATTATAATCAAATTGCTTTGGGTTGGTTACCAATATCTATCAATAATTGGAGATTGAAAACATCTTCATATATATATATATATTGATGGTTTCGAAATATTATATTTATATAAAATAATATAATTATATTTTGAATAAATATATTTGAATAAAAATATTAAATGAACCTTTCAGATAGAGAAATCGCATTCAATTAATTAAGTATATCTAGATCAACCGGAACCCCATTAGATTTAATTCAACTAGGAACGTATCAATTATAAGGATAACTTCTTTTTTTCCCGGTTTGGTCAATTAATAGGGTTATGAAGCATTTCGACTTAATTTATCATTTTTTTTTACATAGAATGGATTTACATGGACCAATACACAACTTTCTTTTAGTATTTTTGGGATTGGGTCTTATAGCGGGAGGTCTAGGAGTGGTATTACTTACCAATCCAATTTTTTCTGCCTTTTCATTGCGATTGGTTCTTGTTTGTACATCCTTATTCTATATTCCATCAAACTCCCATTTTGTAGCTGCCGCACAACTCCTTATTTATGTGGGAACAATAAATGTACTAATTGTATTTGTTGTGATGTTTATGAATGGTTCAGAATATTACAACGATTTCCATCTTTGGACTGTTGGAGATGGAGCCACTTCACTGGTTTGTGGAAGTATTTTTTTTCCCATAATTACTACTATCCCAGATACATCATGGTACCGGATTATTATTTGGACTACAAGATCAAACCAAATTATAGAACAGAATGGTCAACAAATTGGGATTCATTTAGGCTTTCGCTATGGGCACCTTCAATTTCAAGTTTGCCATTGACCTAAAAACATGTTTTGTGTTGGGCACCCGCCCAAATATATCAAGTTAACCTGTTGGCAACCTCTTATAGCCATTCTCCCCCCATATTTAAAACTCAAAGTTAGGGTTTACATAAACAAGATGAATAAGAATGATTATAGTCAAACATTTGCAAATTTCAAATAATATCTAGTTTTAAATATAAACTTGTTATTTTCCATTTTATTTTGTGCAATAATTGTAAATCAACAACTAGTTTAGGGTTTAGGGTAAACAAATTTCGTACCAAAGTCTCATGTAAATTATTCTTAATAGCTATCTTAATTTCAAAGTTTACTCAAAATTTCTACAAATGTTTAAAATTTTGTACAAACATTAATACAAAATTCGGTGATAATTTGGTGAATGGAGTTAGAGAGTGCTTGAAAAAAAAAAAGAGACACGAAGGCTGAAACTAGTTAGTACCGGTTTCTCGATTCTTGGTGAATTGGGTGGGGGTGTACAGGACTTTGCGTAGTGCTCAACATAAGTACAGACCTCGGCCAAATTGGGTCGGGGTCTGCCCAACACAATTTGGGGGGTGTCAATAGTAGGACCCCTTCATTTATCAACATATTTTTTTTCTTCCATTTAAACTTATTTCGATAATTCTTTTAGTTGCCTTGATAAGTGCAATTGCTATGGCTTGTTAGTACTAAATACTTAGAAATAATAAGTAATTGTCTTGCTATGTCTTATATAGGGGTGACTTTGGATCGGATCGGATAAAGGGTTTTCGGAAAAAAATTCAATTTTTTTCGAATGGCAATATCCTTTCCAAATCTAATCACATTATTTTTCGGATGACAATTTTTTTTCCGAATTCGAAAAGTTCGGAAAATCGAAAAATTTTCAGACATTTCGGAATCCACAAAATAAAGAAATAATAAATCGGAAATTTGAATTATATAATCAGATTCTCTTTTAAGATAACCATTTTTTATCCAGTTAATACATTCATTTAGCAATTATTTTGAAATGCATTAATTCAGTAAACAACTAAACAACTTAGACCTTTTAACACGTTCATTCAGCAAGCATTTTCTTCGATCATGTTAATGCATTACTTCAGTAAATAGAAAGATGGGAGAAATTGAGACATGTACTAGAATGACAATATTGATTTTTTAAAGTTGTCAGAGAGACAATGTTCTACTTCTCTAGGGTGTTTATTAGTTTGTATTTTTTTTTTTTTTTTTTTTTGCATGCAAGTAGGATATTTTATTAATAATAGATTATAAAGAATACAACTCTGACAAAATGGGATTACAACAGACTCTAAGAATCAAATCTGTAGAAAGTCCGGTGAGGACATTCTAAAGACTTAATGAAAGGAGGTCTATTAGGACTCCAAGAGAAAACTCTTTTACTCAAAGTCGATCCATGTTTTGCTGCCGCATTCGCACCAAAGTTTGATTCTCTGAGTGTATGTGAAATTTTCCAGTCGATAAGCTTTGAAGCTCTATACCATCTTGCTATCAGCCACCATGGAACCTCACCTCCTTTGAATGCAATAACTACGGCCATTGAGTCATGATAAGCATCCAAAATGTAATACTAAACCCCGAGAGACATAGCATTTTAGTTAATTATGTGTTTAATAATCATGAAATAATTATATTTTCATACTTTTGCAGGTTTTCACAGTTAACGTGAATATGATGATAAAATATGCATCAAAGTACGGGAATACTGACATACTTGAAGTATTCCCACTCAGCCCCAGTGAAGCCTAACAAAGCCTGACTAGAGCCGAAGATTCCAAAGGGACAAAACCAGTGCAGAACGGGTCCACGTGTAAAGAA
This sequence comes from Coptis chinensis, assembly GCF_015680905.1. Lineage (NCBI taxonomy): Eukaryota > Viridiplantae > Streptophyta > Magnoliopsida > Ranunculales > Ranunculaceae > Coptis > Coptis chinensis. The sequence continues at coordinate 63,178,457 of NC_141461.1, forward strand.
GCAGCAAACTTCCGAAGCTCACGTCTTTCAAACTTGGACGCCGATTTCGACAAGTGAAACTGCTAGAGCAACCTGGGCGACGAGCTCTACGCAAAGATAGAAAGTTGTAAAAATGCCAAAATTTGAGCTGCCACTGGACACAACACGGGCTCGGGACCCACTCTACGAGCCCACAAGACATAATGAGTCATCATGCATCGACAAGTGGAAAGACACTTGTGTGCCACCTTGCAAATTGGAAAAAGACAAAACAAAAATCAATGCATGATTTGATGTTGCAAATGAAGAAAAAAAAACAAAACAAATTAAAACATGAAAAGACAAACTTTGTAATGGATTGTTGCAAATTGGAAAAAAGACAAAACAAATAAAGAGGGGGCTTCACATGGGAGGGGCTATATATTTGAAATATGAGAAGGGGACCTAAGTTAGACTTTAGCTTTACATTCCTGCTTTCATTTCCAGTATGTGTTTTTGTATTTCCCTTCCAGTAGCTTTTCATTCCAGCATCAAGTAAGTCTTTTACTTTAATAAAATTCATTTCTTTTCAAGTTAAATTCATGTTCTTCATTTACTTATTTATTGTATACAGCAAGATCAATTAATCATCCAATGACCATGAGCTAAAATCCTCCAGGGGAGGGTTAATGATGCTCATGTGAGGATCAGGATTGATACTTTAATGTTCCATAATCACTACTTATGAATTAGGTGTAGATTATGCATCCGGTCCCAAAATGATTGAGACTGGCCAAGTTTAGAGTGTTGATGCTCCAGAATAGTCTCGCGCGAGACCCAGTTTACACTAGGTCTAGTCTCATGCGAGACTCTATGGTGGCAGTTAGCTATCTGGTTTGTCCAGTTGATGTAGAATCGAACTAGGAGCTGAAATGATATTCTAGAGATGGAATATTAGTTCAACTCTTTATGCTAGTGAGATGAGCTCAGAGATGCGTGCATCTCACTAGGGATCGATACTCAAAGCCGTCTCGGGTTTGTCTAACTGTTAAAACTGATTTTGCATGAGTACGGTTAACCCTTTTCCTATATTTTTATCCCTATTTATTTTACGTAGAAATCAATCGTTATTATTTTACGTTACTTGCATTACTGTTAATTTATCTAAACCTGAGAAATAACCTAAAATCATACTCACTAAAAGTTGTAAATCCAGTTGTGAACCTTGCCTAGCCCTAAGGTATGGACGATCCTTTACTCGAGTTATCCTACCAACCCACATGAGTAAGGTAACTTGACTAATCAAATGTTTATGGACTTTGGACTTTGGACTGCAGACTTTAGACTTCGGTCTTAAGAAGGACAAAACCATAAATTACCGTTTATCAAGTCACTCTCAATCCAGAGTTCATGCCAGCCTTTATCCACGGCAGCTTCAGCAGCCAAAACCACTACCAAGCTTTCTGCCTCATAGTTTGTAGTAACCCCTAGGCCTTGTACTAAGACACCCATAATTTCCACCTTGTTGTTTTTTAAGATAATTCCCGCACCACCATTGCCTGAGTTTCCTAAGGCCGAACCATCTGTGTTGGCCTTCACTACCACAATATCAGGTGGAATCCATGACACTTCTTTGATTTTGTTCAATGGCCTCACTCTTCTTTTAATGTTCAGCTGGTTTAGAAGCTGAAAATCGATGGTAGAGTTACTCATTGTTCCAGTTAGCAGGAGACCAACTATACTTACCCCTTTAAGAACTTCGCATCTTATTCTCAGAGGATTCATCTGCGCATCTTCGAAGAAAACCCTATTCCGAGCTTTCCATAGTTGAATCATGAGGTGGACAGACGCAACATTCCAAAGCTCCCTTCTAATTTGGTTGTGTCCTCGTCCTGCTTCTATGACCGATTTTAAGTTAATGCTTGTGGGCTTGACTCTAAAATAGTTTGAAGCATATTGCCACAGCGTCCTAGACACCTCACACTCCCAAAGGATATGATTTGCACTTTTTGAATCCTTTTTACAGAGTCTACATTGAGAAGCAAGGTGAATGCCCTTCTTTTACACTTTGTCATCTGTTAGTACCATGCGGTGAATCAATTTCCAAACAAGTCCAACTTGTCTAGGATGGATGTTTCTTGCCCACACCCACTTATGCCAGCTTATCTTAGCTTCTTTTTTCCTAATCACCTCGAACCCAACCTTTATTGAGAAAACACCATCGTGAGAGGTTTTCCAAATTTTAGTATCATGCTCTTCACCTGTTGGGGGGTTTAGGTGGTTTACATTGATGCCCACTTTCAATAGAACTTCTTGAATAGGAGCTGCTATGTGGCACTAGTTATTAATGATAAGATCTGACACCTTTGCAGAGAATTCCCTCCAGTTTATACCTTGTACAATATCATTCACTGCTATTCCTGCCCAAGGTTCCTGCCACACATTGATGCTTCTTCCTTTTCCCACAATCTACCCTAGGAAAGGCTTCATTTCTGTTAAAGCCCAGCCAGACTGATGAATGTTTGTGGTAGGTTAAGTAGTTGCCATCTCGCATTGTGAATTTTTTCTTCATGAATCTACTCCACTCAGTCTCCTCATTCAGAAAATTCCAAGCGAGCTTCATAAGAAGTGCAAGATTTAGCTTCTTGAGCCTTCTAATACCGAGGCCCCCTTCATCAAGTGGCTTACAAACCTTCTCCCATTTTAGAGTGACTCCCTTTCTCACCGTTGGATCCCCAGACCAGATGAAATTTTTGATGGCAAGTTCACATTCCCTTATGCATTTTACTGGCCATTTATACACTGACATGTTATAAACTGGAAGACTGCTTAATATGGACTGTGCCAGAACCACTCTACCTTGAAAAGACAACATCCTACCAACCCATCCACTGGGCCTCCTCCTGATTTTGTTCACCAAAACTTGTATTCTTGCTTTAGTAACTCTACCTTGGAATATGGGAGCTCCAAGGTACTTTTTTGGCAGTTGGTTGAGCTGGAATTCAAATAGGGATGCAGCTCAATGCTTCTTGGAGTCAGACATGGTTCCCAAGTAGAGTTTGCTCTTTGAAGGATTAAAAAACTACCCAGCTGAAAACTGGTAAAGATAGAGTATCTCTTTAAGAATTTTAAGTCCACAAATGTCTCCATTTGAAAATATGAATATATCGTCAGCAAAAAGGATGTGCGTAGGGCTACAACAATTCCCAGCTGTTGTCATACACTTAATTTTCCCCATATGGAAGAGCCAGTTTATACCTCTGCTTAAAACATCTTCTGCTATGTCAAAAAGGATAGGAGAGAGTGGATCACCTTGCCGCAAGCCTCTGCCAGCTCTAAAGAAACCACAAGGACCTCCGTTAATCAAACAGAGATATGAACACTTTTTAGCAGAGTAGAGATCCATGAGCACCAAGTATCATTGAACCTAAACCTTGAGAGGACTTCAAGAAGGAACTCCCAACTGAGTGAGTCAAATGCTTGGGTGATATCCAGTTTCATTGCCACATTTCCACCCCTTTTCTTTAGTTCCAGCTCATTCATCATTTATGAAGCCAAAGCAATGCATGTTGTTCTTGTTCTTCCTTTAATGAAAGCTAATTGCTCTCCACTTATAATGTTGCTTATGATGTGCTTGATTCTCAAAGAAAAAATTTTAGTGATAATCTTGAAGAGAAAGTTGCTTAAGCATATAGGTCTGCAATGGTTAACTGTAATGGAGTTGGCTATTTTTGGCACTAGGACAAGCAAACTAGAATTCATACCTTGAGGGAGAGTGTTGTCCCTAAAGAATGAAATGATAGCTTTGCTGACATCTTCCCCTATTATACTCTGTTAGCATCCATGGCAAACACAACATCTTTGACCTCATCAATGGTGGGGATGGCAGTGAGAGTAACATTTTCCTCAGCTGTAACAAGCTTTGGAATGAGATTTAACAGGATTGGGCTTATGTTAACTTCTGAATATTTATATTTTTCCTCATAAGCCTCCACAATGAATTTCTTGATCTTTGCCTGTTGCATCAGCGTGTTTCCTTGTGCATCTTGGATCTCCACAATTTGAGATTTATCCAATATCATCTTTGCTGTGGCGTGGAAATATGTTGAGTTTGTCTCCCCTTCTAGAGCTTCAGTAACTCTAGCTTTCTATCTAAGAGTCATAATTTCCACATCTTTAACAGCTTGGATCTCTGTAGCCTTTTCCACCTCTAGATTATGTAACTTAGAGTTAAAAGGATCTTGTTCCTTCTCTTGGAGGATGTTCTCAAGCTCATCCTCCAGTGTTTTGAGATGTATTTGCGTATTGCCATAGACCCTCCAACTCCATTCCTTAAGAACTAATTTGAGTCTTTTCAACTTTTTTACCACTATTCTCATGGGAGCATCATGCAAAGGCTCCCTCCAACTCCTTTCTACCACTTCTCTCAGGTTTTCATGTTGAACCCATGATTGCTTAAATCTTAAGGAAATGTTTGAACGTTTTGGCATTTTTGTATTCCAACCAACAATCGGGCAATGATCGGAATGTCTTCTTTTCAGAATCATACTTCGCCGGCTGATATCCGTAAAAATAGTAAAATCCTAAATATTAATGTTAACAATACTAATACGTAATCCTACCATTCTTACGTTTAAATCAATTCTTCTTACTCTCAAAACATAATCATGCAATATAATGAGTAAGGATTCGTTCTACTCTTAACTGTCTAGACTTAAATTGAATTCAACTAATCAAACCCAAAAGGAACAATGGTGAGAGTAATGATTTGATGTGAAATTTCTATACTACCATTCCCAACACAAGAACAATAATAAGAACATGTCATTATGGAATAAGTAATTAACTTTATAAATCTAATAGAACAATAAGAACAAGATATGATTGAATGAATAACAACTACTTATTAATCTAATGAACAATAAAAACAATGATTCAATACTCAAGAAATAAACAAATCAATTAATGTAAAACTAAATAATGTAAAACTAGATCTGGATCTAAAAACTAATCTCTAATGGCTACTTTCTACCTAACCTAATTTAACTACCTAACCTCCTTTTTTTAACAAAGAGTCAAACTTTTGTTTTTATACTTTCAGATCCAAAAATCGTGCATGGGCTTGGAGCCATGTTTTGGGCCGGAAAATCGGGCCCAAAACCCAATTTCTTTAGTCCAAAATGGGCTTTTCAGCTGCAGTTGGCTTCGACAGATATTTCATCCACAAACACGTCTATCTAGTATACCACCCATTACACCTCTAGCTACTATTCCACACACACCACCTGATATAATGGCTGAAGAAAGAGAGACTCCTCTCTCTGACTTCTACAAAGCCTTGAGCGATAGCCCCAAATCTTGCATCGCTCTAATGAATGGGGGGGATTCGAATCCCCAAATATTTTAATTTGTTACCCGCTTTTTCATGGTTTAGACCATGAAAAACCTTATCAACACATGCGTAGGATTGAACAAGTCCTAACAACATTCCACCATCCCACGGTTGGTGCGGAACAAATTAAACCGAGGGTATTCCCTTTCACCTTAGCCGATAAAGGCGGCCTTGGTTAACTTCCCAAACGCTAAAACTCGTGGACTCATGGGCTCAACTTGTTCAATTGTTCATGGAACAGTTTTACCCACCATTGAAGACAGATGAAATGCTTCACAAGATTCATTTCTTCAGCCAGAATCCTCATGAATCCTTTTTAGAGGTCTAGAATCGTTTCACTGATCTTCTCATTGAATGCCCGCATCATAATCTTGCGAAAGACACGCTTGTTCGTGCTTTCTTCAAGGGGATTTCACATTATCATAAGGAGGTTCTAGATATCATGACTGGGGGTAGTTTTCTTAGTAAAGGAGCCTTGGAGGCTTATAAATTCTTAGAAGATCAATCTAAGAAGAACAACAATTGGGGAGGTTAAATATGATCCCGAGCTTAAAACTCTTATCGATGCCCTCACTAAAAAGGTAGATGCCATCTCTGTTCAACAACAACCCACTCCAGTCATGAACATTAACTCTACTCGTTGTAATGTCTGTTGTAGTCTTGAGCATTCCGATTTCTATTGTCCTCTTGTCTATGCACAAACACCACCACAACCATCACACTTCAACTAGTTAACTCAACATCAAGGACAAGGGAACTTAGGTGACCAGAATAGAGGTTTAGCACCCATAACCAAGAACTATCAACATCAAGACATGAACGCTCAACAAGCTTTAATTCCAATACAACCATCTACAGACAAAGTAGTAGTGACCTTGTTGGAGAAACAAAATCAAATTATGCAACAAAACTCGAACTTGATGAAAGAGAAAGATGATCAAAACTCTAATATGATGAAACAAACGATGCAAATGATGCGTCTTTGTGCCAAAAGGTTATTGACATGTCTTCTAACCAAAATAATAACCAAATCGGCGTGTTTCCAAGTCAAGCAAAGGCCTAATCCTAAGTCAACAAACACCGCCTTTGAAATAAGCGATTTTCTTGTGATGGTAATATAAACCAAGGGGACCTCTGTGCACTCACTACCCTTCGCTCGTATGCAGTAGTTGATAACCAAGTGACTATGCCTAAAGATTACCCAAGAAACTAAAAAATGATACCATACCAAATACTATAATAGAAACTCAAGACCCTACAACTGTAGAAGTACCAGTTAAACCACAACCAAAAGGGAAAATATTACAAGACCCAATAATAGAAAGTGAAGACCTTACACCTGTAGAGGTTCCAATATGGACACCTAGATGGAAAATGGCTAGAGATAAAGCAAAGACTAATAATACTTTTATCCTTTCTGCTAAAAATAGCGATAAAGCACCATATCCCCAAAGACTAGTTGTGTTTAAAAAGGACGAGAATTTTGATGAGATTAGGGAAGTGTTTAAAAATTTGACTATAAACCTACCTTTTCTAGAAGCTATAAAAAGTCTACCTGGACACGCTAAGTTTCTAAAAGAGTTGTGCACCAAGAAGAGGAAAACTAACATACCCCACCCCACGAAGCATTCTTAACTGAACAATATCCCTCTTTATCTGAACATAATGGAATTGTTAAGTAGAAGGACCTCGGTCGCCCTATCAGACAATGCACCTTAGGTGATACCTTCATAACAACTGCTTTATTAGACACGGGGCGAAGTGTTAACTTACTCCCTTTTTATTTATATAAACAACTAGGTCTAACAAAACTTCAACCAACCAAAATGACTTTGCAGTTAGCCGATCGTTCTATTAAGTATCCCAAGGGTGTAGCTGAAAATATTCTCGTTAAAGTTCAGGATTTTTACTATCCAGCCGACTTTGTTATTCTTGACACAGAAGTTGCTCATGATTCCATTCCCATCATCTTAGGGCGTCCTTTCTTGGCAACCACCAATGCCCAAATCAATTGTCGGGATGGCTCAATGACTCTTTCTTTTGGAAATCTTTCTGTAGAAGTTAACATGTTTAGACAAAAATAGGGACAACTAGGTTTGCCTGTAGAAGGGGAAGTGAATTCCATTGAGAGTTTTGTACCTCACATTAGTGGGGCTGACACTTTAGTCCCCACACTAGTAGATGCCCCTCTTATGGAAGAAGACAAGGATCACAATTTCTACTCCCTAGACGTAGATAACATCAAGGAGGATTTCCTTCAACTCTTTTTTGCAACCCTTCTTTTGTCGCCTCAGCGAAGTTCTCTCCTATTGACATCCATTCATCTCTTGACGCCATGACGGAAGAAGAATTTTTAAGCCCTCTCTATCCCAAGTGATTCTTCTTACCCACCTATTGAGGAATGTCTTGCATATCTCAAGGCCTCGATGATATAGACCTAAGAACACTAGTTAAACACCATTCACCCACCTCACATCCTCATGTCACTCATTCACCTTCCATCATGAATGTTCCTCGCCCTCTACCTTTTCAAAAACCATTGAGTTTGTATTTTGACCTTGGCGTTTCTCCTATGCTTCATAACTATCTAAAACCAACTGGTGAAGAAGTAACACCCAAAGACAAGCCACCGACACTTTTTCATTTTTTCCATTTTTTCCTTCTCAAAATTATCCACATCCTAACGTATCTTCCACAACCATCAATTTTCTCACGTTCATTTACTTGGCATCCCCTTCGTGAGGAGGACAAAGAAGAAACCAGATGCCTCGATTAGGTTTTAGATCTATAAGGCTTTGTTCTCATTCCACTAAGCTACGCCATAGGAAATCTTGGTGCTTAATTACGTTTTGATGGTGCATTCCATGTTAATTATTTGTGGAAAGACCCACAACTTTTTCGATTGTTGATATATGGTAAACTGCATTTTAATACATATATATTAGATAAAGTCTCAAGTATCTGATTATAAAAGACTCATTTTATTCTTGGGTGTACTCCATTCCAATCTTATGTTATGGGAGTGCACCATTAAGGCAATCGGACCCTCCTTTTGGAGTGAGTGGTTATAAGTGTCGGATTCTTAGTCTACGTTTCATGTGACTCACGCATTTATCTCTTGCACTTTTTCTCGTGGATTGAGTAGTGCTTCTCTATGGAGTGAGTTTCATTTGTATTTCTTTATCGTAATTTTGTTTTGTTTTTCTAAAAATCAAACATATAAAAACTAAATAAAATAAAAACATAAACATATATTAGTAAGTCTAGGGAATCGACTTTAAAAGACCCAAGTTTTAAGACAATAATACCAACTTTTCGAGTATAGGCCAAACAAAATTTTCAAACTTAAAAAAAGAGTTTTCCAATTTTGTTTGGGGGTGGCGTATTTTGGTATTCATTTCAAATCATGTTGCCACCCTAAGCCTGTCATGTTTACTCCAGTAGAGTTTGTGTTAGTTAGTACGTACTAGTTTAATTGTGCTTCATATTATCATATCATCTTTACAATATTTACATTGTGTAATCGCCAATTTTTACCACGTTTCTATGGTAAATTCTTTCCTTATCTCTTTACACTTTGAGGACAAAGCATTCGATTGTTTGGGGGGTGGGATAGAAACAGTTGCAAAAATTAGACACTTTTAGGATGTAAATTACACACTTTTATTTATAAAATGTTAAAAATTATAAAAATTAGTTAGTTACATAATTTAATTGTGCTATTGAATTGTTTCATGAACCCCTTCTCCCAAATTGTTTGGGGTGGTATAGAAACACGATGTAAATGTTAAGCACATATTAGGTTGTATATTACGATTATTTGTCTTAAAAATAATAAAAATAAAAATAAAAAAAAAAAATAAAAAGTTTATGCTATACAATCGAGGAATATTGGTATTGTTTCTTTCTCTATGCTCTTAATAATCTAGAAGTCTCAATGTAGCTTTTTGCATTAGAATAGTTTTTAGAAACTTAGGTTAATATGTAGGTAATAATCTTTGCATCTATCTATAAATATATTACATGAGTATCTATGTTTGTTTGATAGTAAGTTTTCAAATCTAGGCTAGAGTACTTATTCTACAAATCCTGAGAGAATATAGCCTAAAGCCTTATATGAGTGAAACATTTGAGAAATGACACAAGGGAGAAGTATATTCCGAATAGAGAAATCACACGTCCACTTGCTTGACCATTATACCATGTCCTAAGAGAGAATTTAGGCCCTTTTTAGATCGATATAGCTAGAAATTTTGACCTAACTATATTTTCCGCTAGTCGCCCCACTGAGCCTTTCATTAGCCCTTCCATAAACCACAATTCCTTTACCCTGTTACAAAAACAAAACAAAATATAAAAAAAAAAAAATCAACCTACCCATTTTACAATAAGTCTCTGAATAGGATGAGTGAAGAAAAGAGAAGAGAAAAACCTGTGTAAACAGAAATTAGTTAGTTGCTTCAGAAAAGAAAAAGAAAAGAAGTTTCCATCCTAAGAAAAGAAAAGAAGATTCCATCCAAAGAAAAGAAAAGAAAAAGAAAAATTGAAATAAAATAAAAACTCCAAAAATAGAATAAAAGGAGTCGAAAAAGTTTAAAAAGAAAAAAGGCTAAGGATGGAAACAAAGTGTAGAAGCAAAAGAACAAGGTTTTCTCTAGTTACGTAATATGAAGACCCTATTATCTCATACTTGTCTTTTTGAATATCCGTTTCCTTCATTCTTAAACTATCTCCTAATCCCCGCAACACCTAATAAAGACCTCTAGCTCAATTAGGAATAGGTTAGTGGGATAGTAAGTGGCAGATGTGTTTGATCAACTTGGGCTTCCTTGTGTGTCATTGAGATTGTAAGGTAAAGTATGCCCACCGCACACCGGGAGTAGCAAAACTTGAGTGGAAAAATCAGAGTGATTTTTGTCTTGACTTTTATGTGAGAACCTACTTAAGGACGCTTATTCCAAAGTTTAGAAACGGACTCATATTTGCATTTCATAGCATTACTCATTGTATATATGTTTATTAAGTAGATGATTGATTATTATGCATATATTAGCTTAGGTTTCGACATGATTATTCTGTATTCATTGCTAGTGAGATGTATAGATAATTGAGACATAAATAAGGAAACAATAGTTTTATTTCTTAATCGTTGTAGTATAGATGAAGTTTGTGAGTACCTTCATGGAAAACTCTCACGAGGCTATAACTTCGGCCTACTAGGGAATTCCTAGTGGTTTAAGGCCTTGTTGCATATGGTCAATGCAATCGCGACTCAGTAAAACGCAGAGTAGATAGAACTCCATTTTGGTCACTTATTCTAATTTCTCATCTTTGCTTGAGGACAAGCAAAATGTTGTTTGGGGGTGGTTTTATAAGAGCCCAAAACTGTAGTTTTAACCCCTTAACCATCATACTTTTTAGACTAATTATGTGAGTAATAATTAAGAGTTAATCGCGATTCGTGTTTTATGCATTTCAGGCTTCAAAGTCCATTATGTGTAGAAATGTGCCACTTTAGCGAGATAAAGGAGCAAAGGTCGGTTGCTAAGGAGTTCTGTGAATAAAGGCCAAGATTCAAGGAGACAAAGCCTTTGTAAAGCCCGGTCAAAAGCTGAAAAGTCAACGCGCAGAAGCGATTGCACAAGTCGTGAGAACTTAGAAGGCCGTATTTTTAGACTCAGACCTCAGAATTGGGAGTATCTTATGTCAAAACGACCGGCTCGGAAAGAGATTTCCAATGGTCCAAGCCTTGACCTAATCAGAGGAGCAAAAGTGGACCATTGGAAAGCTCTTTCCGAGCCAGTCGTTTTGACATAAGATACTCCCAATCGAAGGTCCGAGTCCAAAGATACGCCTTCGGAAGTTCCGCTTAACTTGTGCAATCGCTTTCGCCCGTGTTGACTTTTTAGCTTTGGCCGGGCTTTACAAAGGCTTTGTCTCCTTGAATCTTGGCCTTTATTCATCGAACTCCTTAGCAACCGACCTTTGCTCCTTTATTTTGCTAAAGTGGCACATTTTTCGCACATAATGGACATCAGCTTTGAAATGCATAAAACACGTAATCGCGATAACTCTTAATTATTACTCACATAATTGGTCTAAAAGTATGATGGTTAAGGGGTTAAAACTACAGTTTTGGGCTCTTATCACCAGCCTTCACTGACATCAATCCACCCTTGGTTTACAAGCATTCTATCAATCTTTTTGTACATTCTTCTATTCCCCATTCTGTTATTGCGCCACGAGTATTTGAATCCCATAGAGGTGGAGTCGAACAGAGCATTTGAGTGTATAAAAGAATTAAAGTCTGACATAGCTGCTAAACTAGGAGTACCCCCTCCTTTACGCTCACTTACTGCAGAAACTATATTAAAATCCCCCACAACAGTCCAAGACTCAGCAACCAATCCTAGTTGTCTAAGCTCTGATCAGAGTGATCTTTTGATGCCATATGCACTATTTGCGTGAACAAAGGACAAAACAAGGTTTCCAGATTTCACTGTGATATGCTGTTGTGAGAGAGCACACAGAGTCACCACATTACACCCCCTTCAACAAACCCAAATATTTACCACTTTACTAGGAGTATCATTATGCAAAAACATAGAGTTGAATCCTAATCTACCAAGCTCTAGAGGAAGCTTTGCAGGTGGTCTTATTAGTGGCTCCTCAATACACAAGAATTCTGGTTTATATTCTTTGACAATTTCCTCAAGATGCGTCCAAGGATTTTGTCTTCTTATTCCTCTCATATTCCAGAATAGTGTATTCATGATTTCTAGTTATTTGGAGATTTTGGCCCTAGTAGAATGTGGGGATAGGACCTGCACCTACCACATAGGCTTATAACCTTTATTGTTCTTAACTTGCTCCTCTTCCTTTTCCAACTGATCCGCCCAGTTTCCTGACTCCAAGAGCTTTTTACTTCCTCCAGTGCTTGAAATCTATTACCTTGTAGGTTTGGATTGCGCTCTTCAAGAGTGTTCTATTGGTTCATGTCATCGGGATCTCTCTGTTCATTTTCTACAGTCTCAACCATTTCCATATTGTGTCTCTAATTGGCATCCTCAATATTTTGTTCCTTATTCATATATTTTTGCATTTCAATCATTTCAGTTTTGTGTACTGGTGAAACAGACACCATTTCATTTTAGTTTGTAAACTATCTGTAGTTTTAATTTAGTAACTATATGAAATAGACCGCTATATGTTAAAAATTCATAAATTAATTGAAAATCGGATCAGATCGGATTTTGAAAACACATCCAATTTTGATCCAATTATTTTTCAGAAAAATCGATATCGGAATTTCGGATATCGGAACACAAATAACATTGCTAAATTCGGAAAAATATAGGATCGGAATTCGGAAAAAAGTGGCACCCCTAGTCTTATACCATAAATTTTATTGAAATTCTATTTAATTTATTGTTAATGTATAAAATAAAAATGTTCTTAGTTCAGTCTATTATGTATTACCAATACCTTCCTTTATTACGTACTTTTTATATTCTTAATATAATATTTTTTTGAAAAAATGGACGTTTTGTACTATGAACTTTGTTATTTTTATCAATTTGGGCCAATAACTTTGTTTTTGAGCAAATTGGGCCATGACCTTTCTTTTTTGTATCAGTTTGGGCCACTGGTGTAGTTCCGTTAGAAGATTTGCCTATGTGTACAAACGGCTGCCTATGTGCGCTAACGGAAGATGACGTGTCGGTATTCAAATTGATAGCTAACAAAATCTGATGTGGCGCTTACATGACAAGCAACATCACGCTTGTTGCACGTGATGTTATCTCCTTCCCAAATACGAGAAGTTTAGTGCCAACAGTAAAACGAGAAGTTTGCATAATGAAAAAAACAATAAAAAACAAAATTTGTCTCTTACTTACTATGCTACCTTATTGCAAGCCAATTTCCTCTAAAGGTATTCCGTCAAATGTGATTTCAAGTTTGTTTGAACTGCATTTTACAGGATGGGAAGTTATGCCAAGATTACCACCTTTCCAATCCAACACTATAGAAGAGACCTTTCTCTGCTTTCATGTAGATAAAGAACAATTCTGAAAATGGAGTCCTTCAGTACACCAAATAGTATAGGATGCAACCCAGAGACTAGATATCAGAAGGTTGGCCACAGTCCATTTGAGTCATTTTCAATGCACGTGAATGAGAGTGAACAGAACCTATGGGTCTCTTTGAATGCTTGTTGTGTCACTCAATACATCTAGAAATGATTAGTAAGAGAGATACATGCTAGAAATCAATTGTTTCATAGGATCCTTGAGAGTATGGTATGCATACACGCCACACAAAATTTGGCAAACATGATTGGTCAATCCGGTTGTGGTGGATAAATCAACTACGAAGAAAACATAGAGTAGTCAAAAATTGTCAGAACTAGATTCTCAACAGTGCTTGAAGAACAATCCATTGCGAGTAGTTCCTGTTCAAACTGCCAATGCTTGATAAGGGAAGGAGGTCTATAAAGAGGCCCGGCCAGCTTTATTGGTGGAGTTGGTTATTAGGGACGACGGTGGTGTAAGTAGTTGTTGATTAGATAAAGAAGATGAACAAGGATCGTCAGATTAGATTAAATTGTAGTCGTTGCATCGTGGGTCATCTGTCTTTCTCATAACAACATGTGGTACTAACTTAAGTGTTCATGGGCCACATTAGTTGGTGGAATTTTAGAAATAAAAAAGCATGGGCTTTTTCGTCACTTTTTTCTAGTAACAAAAAAAAATAGTAAAAATAGTTGGCTTATTAGGTGTGCACTTCAACAGTGCCACATGAGCATTTGGCCGGACACATATACATCCGACACGCCACATAAGCGTGTGAAGTAACGGAATGGTAACGGTGGCCTAACTTGATAAAAAAAAAGAAAGGTCATGGCCCAATTTGCTAAAAAAAAGTTCTTGGGCCAAAGTGATAAAACTAGCAAAGTTCATGGTACAAAACATCCATTTTTTTCTAATTTTTTTGGTCAATCGAATCAGTTAAATTGGTGGTTAATGATGCTCGAACATGTACTTGTTTTGAGTGCCTATTTATTATCAATCGGTATATATAGATTGATTACAAGTCGAAATATGGTTCGAGCGCTTATGTGTCTTGAGCTTAGACTAAATGCAGCTCGGCTAGAGCTTATATTAGGTTTATATATAGGTCGGCTCTTAAAAGGACCTTAAATAAGGACCAAATCTAAAACAACCCACAACTTCACCTACAAAATGATTTAAAACCTAACTTTTGTGCATATGATCTACTCACCATAAAGAACATCTCTACAAAAAAATTCAATTCGTTTGATATCCTCTAACTTAGATAAAAATTGTTGTCCACTTTTGAAAAAATATCTAACGGTCCAGAAATGTCTAGTTTTTGCAATCATCTTTTGCCAATGTTAAAAATTGTCATACGAGTTGAATTTTTGTAGAGATGTTCTTTATGGTTAGTAGATCATATGCACAAAAGATTAGGTTTTAAATCATTTTGTAGGTGAAGTTGTGGTTGTTTTAGATTTGGTCCTTATTTAAGGTCCTTTTAGGAGCCGGGCTATATATATATATCCAAAATATTCGTATTTTAGCACCTCTACCCTCTACAGTCTAGAGTGGAGTCTCTACTAAGTGAGAGGAATTGTGCCATAGGTACAGGAGAGTACGTGATTAGTTTGGCCATGTCAACTTAACTATTGTTTGGCCTCTAGGCAGATGATTAATTATGAGAAATCCAGTGTGTTCTTCAGTAGGAATGTCACTTATAGACAAAAAATCAAGCTCAAGAGATTTTGGAAGATCAGAAACTTTGCTCCCAAAGAGAAGTATTTAGGGGTTTCTATTATGTTATATAGGAAAAAGTCTGAGGACTTTGACTATCTTGTTGACAAAATCCATAACAAGATTAAGGGCTGGAAGGCTAAGGTGTTGTCCCAGGCTGGAAGAACCCTTATTCAAGCTGTCATTCAGGCTACCCCTTTATATGCCATGTCAACTTATTTCCTGCCTATTTCCACTTGCAATAAGATTGACAAGGCATGTAGAGAGTTATGGTGGTTTGGAAAGGAAAAAACTAAATGTCTCCATACCATTGGGTGGGATCACATATGTCAACCCAAGCAAACAAGAGGTTTGGGGTTAAGAAAATCTAGAGCTATGAATGTGGCTATGTTGGCCAAATTACCTTAGAAAGCTGCCACAGACATTATGTCTCTTTGGACCAGAACTATGTTCAGTATATGACAAACATTAGATTGGAGATATGGAAAAACCTCCTGATCAAGCCTCTTACTTTTGGAAAGGTATACACAAAACTTTCAATGCTATAAGTAGAGGGTGGATATGGAGAATTGGGAAAGG
The DNA here is from genome assembly GCF_015680905.1 of Coptis chinensis. Classification (NCBI taxonomy): domain Eukaryota; kingdom Viridiplantae; phylum Streptophyta; class Magnoliopsida; order Ranunculales; family Ranunculaceae; genus Coptis; species Coptis chinensis. The sequence continues at coordinate 63,194,177 of NC_141461.1, forward strand.
GGATACTACCTCAGTTCTAAAATATCCTTGGCTTAAGTGCCAAAATAAGCCAGTTACTTTGGAAGAACTGGGGGTGGCAGGATCCTCTCTGCAGAATCTTGTGCTTTCTAACTTGTTCATGCAAGATAAGAGTGGCTGGGATGTGGCAAAGATCAGCCAACATTTTGTCCCTTTTATCTGTCAAAAAATTCTGGAGGTTAAAGTTAGACCTCAAGCAGGTTCTTGCTGACCAGATGAAGTGGGGCATGGATAAGTTTGGAATATTAACAGTAAAATCTACTTACAAATTCTTTAAGCCTAAAGATGAAGTAGGGCAGAGCTCAAGTTTCAATCCCCTTACTATCAAGCATATCTGGAAACCTCATCTCCCAGCTTACCTCTAAATGTTTATTTGGAAGATGTACATGTATATATTGTCCATGGCTGATATGCTAGCAGAGAGGAGGATTAAGGTGGGCTTTTCATGCCCATTTTGCTACAAGAAAATTGAATCTACAGAGCACCTTTGCTTTACTTGTGACTGGACCAGATCTGTGTGGTTTAGTTCCTAAGTAAGGATGAGAACACACCACACCAGTAACCTAGATTGAGAGAAAGGCTGGACCTCTATATGTCATGGTGCCTCAGTACAAAGAGGGAAAAAAGCCTAGCTGGAACACACACAACTTTCTTGCTACAACAAATTTGGAAAACCTGAAATGAGCTCATGTTTGAAAACAGAAAGGCAAATAAGGAAAGGCTTATAAGAGAAAGCAGAGTTCTGGCAGACAAGTGCTATTTGGCATACAGAGAAGAACATCTCACCCCTATCCCTTCTTTCAATATAGTAGACAATAATATTGAAAGTTTATTTCCTATTATTCCAAATGAAGGTATAGTAATTAGATTTAATGCTTCCTTCAGGCAGACTGGATGGGCTGGGGTTGGGGCTATAACTTTTGACAGTGAAGGGTGCATTGTGGGAGCTGTAGTCAGACAGTTCAGAATGCAGGAGGCTGAAGAAGCAGAGTTGGAAGCAGTAGAAGTTGCATTCTTGCTGGTAAAGCAACTCAGTTTCCAACATTTTATGTTTGAAGGAGATAACATGGAGGTGATAAAAGCTTTTGAGGGCTAACCTTGCAGATGGGATTGGAAACTTTAAGAACCTATATAAACTCCTTAGTTTTGAGTTTCAGCTCCTATACTTTTAGGTGGATAAGTAGGGAGTTTAATGGGGATACAAATTCACTAGCAGTTTGGGCTAACCAACAACTAGGGAATTCAGCTCTTCCAAGTTGTATGTTAAGTATGAATTGTGTTTTTGTTTACGTTTAAAGTTATGATATAAAGTAGTATGAATTGCAAAAAAAAAAAGAAAAAAAAATAGTACTTCATAGGCAGAGTCAAAAGTCATCCCCAGTAATCAGAGTATCTAACAAGATGACATTGTTAAACGTTCTTAAACTTCACTCAAACCCAAAACACAAGCCTAAGCAGTAGCCAATAAAACGTACTACAAAATACTCAAGACAAGCGCATACAACCCAGTCTACTATTTCAGGACAGCCCATTGCTACTTAGCTAGTGTGTATCATGTCGCTAGCGCAAGATTTTGTTTTCAATGGTGGTCAAGACAATAATAAAATAAAATGTCAATAGAAAGAAAGAGATCAAGCTCTAGTTTTGTTTTTCAGGGTCTTCGCAATTGTAAATTCCGCAAAGTTAAATGCTTCACAGAGAAAATAGGAACAAGTCAGTAGAAAAGATAACCCTGCTGATCCAATGGAATGCCTCTAGCAAGTATAGATGGGACACAGAGGTTGTTATACACATAAAACATTCAGTTTTGAGCCAGTATAATCACTAGCAAAATGCACGTGATCTGCACATGGAGTATATGAAAATACTGCCTAACTCTCTACTCTACACTAAAACATGAAATCTTTGTGGAATTTGTCTAAACTCAAACAAACAAATATCAGAGTACGGTATGATAGTCCATGGAATTCTCACTAAGATGGAGATGGACGGTATCAATAGGTACATTATTTCATGGCCAGAGTATCATGCCTTCAGATAGCAAGAGCCAACATAATTGAATCCATAATTTGAATACCAAATATTGGAAAGTGTTTCAAAATTCCATATTCCCCAATTGTTTTATCTAAAATATATTGAATCAAATAGGGAACTTTTATATTTTACCCGTGCTGAACCTTATATTCAAGTTAAACTTATATTGAACAAAATATATACAGCAAGATTGTGGACATTCCACTCATTTGACATTTCTTGATAATTTGGCCAACGCAAATTCATTTGGTATCACTTAATAGAAAGTTGTGCAAACGAAGTGAACCATTGTCCTACATTGAAGATTCACTACTTGATCGTGCATGTACACATCCAAAATCAGTTTAAGACAACTTTCTCATTAGAGAAGTAAAGATTCAATAATAATGAGAGAAGAAAAAAAATACAAAATCCAATTGGAGCTCACAATGATGGACATGCTCATAAAAATATGATGCACTCTCGTGCATGTACATACAAACATAATACAAATATGAAAGTTTCGTTTCTTCTTCTTCTTCTTCTATTTAAGAAAGTAGTTAATGATAAATACAAAAAATGGAAATACCCAAAAAGAGCATGAGTCTTAGAAGAGGTTTTGAAGCGGTTTCCGATCCCTTCATCACAAACTCTCGAAGAATGTTGGTGTGTCGAATAAAAGTTAGCAATAGTTACAAAAGAACACTAACTTCACAATGAAAGTTGAAACATTCTACTAAACTATTGTTCAATTTCTCAAGTAACCTGAAAAACCAGCAAGGGTGACAGGCTAATTAATATGCTATTTACATCAAGGACAATTCTGAAACTGAAGCTTTAGTGACTACCAAACCTAACAAATCCAGTCAGCCTCTTCAAGTGTAGCACAAAAGAGTTTTTTGAATATGCAAATACATAAGTTTAAAGTACAATGTCCAGTCTATGGTATTGGAACAACTGCACCAAAACCTTGAGTAAAAACTTGGGAAATTGGTTGATATTTAAGCATACTAACAGCTAAATTTCTAATAAATCTTACAATTATACTCAGAAACACAAAATTGAAGCTCTTCTATATCATTATGTTTGATAGTGGTTCGTAAGGATACAAAATATAGGTCCCGACCTATTTTCGTAGATATTTGCAAAAAGTATAATCAGATTCTTGGCTTCTTCCATCTCTTTACCTTTGAATATAATTTTGTTATTAATGCATTTGTATAAGATTGCTATGAACATGGTGTGATCTTAGAAGATGTATATGCAAACATGGTGTGATAATCAGGCATCCAAGAATAGTAAAGCCTGAGCCTTAACATTGGAATAGCAAAACATTAACTAATGAGCATAAAGGTTCATGGGTCATACATCAGAGTTCAAAAACCATAAGCAACGCAAGAGCATTATAAACGGTTTGATCATAATGATCAATCCCCTATCCTTTATGGAATGCAAGACATTGACAGTGACTAATTCCTGGCAATTTGTGTGTAAGTCTACTGACAATACAAAGAATATGATTTGGCAATACATAAAATACAAACAAAAACGGTGTTTTAACAAAGATTGTCAATAACAACTTTCTTACCATAGGGATGATACACTCATTTGCAAGGCAAGGGGTAGCTGCAACATGAAAACTAAGCTTCTCTTGTAGAAAAATCCCTTTTCTGGAGCAAACGGGTTGCATAATTCACTCTGAAATTTCAGGGAAAAAAACTAAGTTCAAGTCTTATAATCAAGTAATTGGGTTTTTGATTCAAGTGTTACTGCTTCACCCATAAATCCAACCGTATTTACATAGAATGAAGTGGAGTTGAATAGAACATTTTTAAGTCAATCATGAATAAACCTGTAATATGAGACTCACCTTTTAGAACATTACATGATTGCATCCCTGTTAAGTTTAAAAAACAATATATATTCATGATTCCAAGTGTAGTAACTAAGTACAGTACTGTGTGATGATCTAAAAGATAAATATTTTGTTAATAATCAAAGAACAGTGAGAAATATTGGATCAAGAAGAAGAAGAGATCTAAAAGATGATGAGTTGAAGCATGTTCTTTAATGGCTGCCTACGTATCCTATGAAGAGGAATCAAACTCAAAGCGTAGTTCAACTATCCTATTTATAAAAATAGATCCAGTTTCCATAATTACTTGTGAATTAAGTAATTAGTGTTTAACTAGGAAACAATCTCTTGTCAAGTCCTATCCAGACGCTTCTAGAAGCTTATGTTTCCCAAGTCAATAAGTTTTCTTTATTGACTTGAACAACAAGAAAACATGATCAAGTTCGGATTTGGAGTTGGAGTTCCGAACTTGGTAATTCCAGATTTGGAGTTCCTAGTCAGGAGTTAGCAATCCGAACCTACTACTTAAACCAATTCCAAACCTCCTCTTCTTAATTGACTCCCGAACCTAGGAAGTGAGTTAGTCAGGACCTTGACTTAAAGTGTGTTTTGATACTTCATACCCACACTAAGACCATACCCGAGCATTAAAAAGATGTTGCCATATATAATATATTTATTTGCTAAAATATGTACACACAGATGCCCCCCTCTTTTCTTCATGGGTTGTAATTTAAACCATTAAGAAAAAAGGGTAAAAAGATAGGCGCTCGTCACGTCACATAACCGTATAAAAAACAACAAGAAATATGCCTCAATTTGCTCTTGAAATTTACACACAAAATCTCACATTATTTCGGCTCAAGGAACTGTGTTATCCGAACATGCCATAACCGTGACCCGGACCTTGTATAATAAGTCTGGCCTGCTTGCATATTAGAAGATGTCAAGGGCAGGCTGGGCGGCAAGAAATTGAACTATGTAGTGTGGAATCCGGACATGCCTTACTAGGACCCGGATTTGGGAAATCAGCACATGTCAAGGCAAGTAATTAAACTTTCTCAAATCAGGACATGTTTTGCCATGAGCCAAACTTGGGCTAATCAGCACATGCCATAAACCCATTATCACTCATTCATAATTGACAAATAAAAGGTCAAAGTGTCAAAACCACACTCATTCATCCGGAGTTGCCTATTCTCGGTTGCGAAATAAGAAATCAGGCTCCCACACTTACCCATTCCGAGTTGGTCTTATTTCCTTTTCCTTATACCCTTCGGCTTCTATTAGATTTACACCCAGTATTATTCCTCTGGAGTTGAATTTGATAGGGTTATATACTAAAAGCATTACTTTTGTATTAACTATAATTCTTTATATTTTGAATGAGAATCATATGGCCAAATGTTATGCATATTATATATGTTATTAGTTATATGCATGTGTCTAATACTTTATGTTGTAGATGATATGGTGTGAACACACAGAAGATCATATCATCAGTACCTTCTAAAGTATAAGTAATCGTTCACAACCTAGATGGATTTAGACAAACCATTATTACGGTTGTAGTATAATCTGGTATTAGTCTATCTTGACTATAGGATTACACTAGTACACTTTGTGTGTATTGAACAGGACCAAGTGAGGTTGTTTCTCCTTATACTGACTATATAAGAGAACAAACGCCTCTGATATTATGGATGCTTGTCCTCCTAATCCGGATATAATAACGGACACTTACATGCATTGTACATTGTTTTAAATCATCAATGAGTGAGATTCATATGTGAATCAACAAACTCGATAGATTGGGTAATGACATTGTATGTAAGGTGTGCTGTTGATTATAGAAGGAATCTGTGTCCCGCAAGAAGTCGGGTTGATGATGTCCCCTTAAGGAGCTCAAAAAGATTGTCATGTAAACCCTGCAGGTGGATTTATTCCGACATGACAATGAGGTTGAGTGGTACACTCAAGGACATAAGAAGTTGATTAATGTAGTTGTCAGTAACTTGACTTAATCAACGGACATTCGATATCTTAAACACGGGGAGATCAACGAGCATATAATATGGAGCCCATAAACGCTGACACGTAATTTGGGATTAGGGCGGTAGTGCAACAATGGCCTTTAGTGGAATAAGCCATTTGTTGATGGACTTAGGTCGCGTGTTTGGGGCGAACATGGGAAGCCCAAGCCCGTCAGGAGGCCCAACCCTAATTTCTCCTCATGGTCCCTATTGTAGCCTATAAATAGAATACTCTTTCTTTCTGGCTGAAATTCACTATTCACTGGTTCTGAAAAAGAGGCAAGAAAAGTAGATCTGAATTCGTTTCTGATCTTGAGAGAAAGAATGGGGTTGGTAGATCGTTGTCCACACAACGTCCAATCTATTCTAAAGGAATACAACAGAAGATCAAGGGGTTGATTGCTAATTTCAGATTTGATAAAGCTTGGATTCTCAGAGTTATCTAAATTGGATTCAAAGGTATGTTTTCCAATCACAAATCATGGACACCCATTAATTCCGTTGTGCATGGTGTTCGCGGTTTTTAGAAATATTTACATTCTAAATAACGATTCCTACAGAATTCACTCAATCAGGAACTAAACTTTTGAAACCCGGACTTCACAAGTCTCACCACGAACCGGACTTGGAGTCTTAGACAAAACAACGCATGTCAAGTCCCGAATCACTTATATGGAGTTAAGTTATACTTGTTCAAGAAGTCATTTTGCTTCCTTATTGAACTCCTTTTCTCTTTCTATTTGTATATCATTGTTCATTTCTTGTTCTGTCTCTTGTTCTGTCAAGACCACTACTATAAGTGGTTGAAGGTTTTGGTTTCCATTCAACACACCCAATATAAGAGGATTTCTTGAACAGGTATATACCTCTTTATCTTTGAGTGCTATAGATATGGAAACCATAGTCTGGTAGATGAACTATGACTGCTTGACCAGAGCATGATTGATTTGCCACAGGAGTGTATGTTGTCAGGCTCTCTATTGGCAGTAGAGAGGGTCGTTCTTAGTACTTTGGTGGCTTGTTGGAGTAAAAAGCCATATTCGGCCATCACAGCATCCATGATGGCTTGGTTGGTTATGGCAGATTGGGGAGTATCGTTGTTAGGCTCATCTTCTTCATTCCCCTATCCAAAACAACGATCTCCACTACGTTTAGATTGTTTTTAAAAAGTAACATGTTGGTTATTAATCTCGTTATTCCCCTCATTACCTTGATTCGTGTTAGCTCTTGTAGTAACCATGATTTTGAATCAAAGTGAAGAAAGTTTTTTTTTTTAAAAGAACAACAAACCCAAGAAAAATTGGTGGGTAGGAGAACCTAGAACGGAAAAAAAAAAATTCAACCAAGAAATCAAATCAATTCTGTATTGTTTCCCCACATATTACACCAATTGTGTGATGATTTTTCCTAATCTAGAAACACAAATATTTTGTTGATGATCAAAGAACAATGAGAAGTATTGGATCAAGAAGAAGAAGAGATCTATAAGATGATGAGTTGAACCACGTTCTTTAATGGCTGCCTACGTATCCTGTGAAGAGGAATCAAACTCAAAGCATAGTTCAACTATCCTATTTATAAAAATAGATTCGGTTTCCATAATTACTTGTGAATTAACTAATTAGTGTTTAACTAGGAAACAATCTCTTGTCAAGTCTTATCCAGACTCTTCTAGAAGCTTATATTTCCCAAATCAATAAGTTTTCTTAATTGACTTGAACAACAAGGAAACATGTTCAGGTTCGTATTTGGAGTTGGAGTTGAGTTGGAGTTCCGAACTTGGTAATTCTGGATTTGGAGTTCCTAGTCAGGAGTTAGCAATCCGAACCTACTACTCAAACTAATTCCGAACCTCCTCTTCTTAACTGACTCCCGAACCTAGGAAGTGAGTTAGTCAGGACATGGACTTAAAGTGTGTTCTGGTACTTCCTACCCACACTAAGACCATACCCGAGCGTTAAAAAGATGCTGCCACGTGTCATATATTTATTTGCTAAAATATGTACACACAAGTATTATTGCTGAATGTGAGGTTATACAATTAAGCTGCCAAATTCAGATGAAAATAATAATAGCCCTAAGACAACTCACCAGAAGCAATGTTAGTTGTATGGATAATGTGGTACCATATGTCTGTAATGTTTGCACCTTATGTTCTAATAATTCTGACATATATCTCAATTAGCGTTCCTTAGAGTAAGCAGTTGAATTGTTTGGCCTCGCCTATATGTGCCACGTTAGTGTCTGCGTATTCGTATTGCAATCGAAGAAGCTATGAATACAACCATCGAGACGATTCCTTGATAAGGTATAAGTAATTCAATATCCTCATACTAACATGTAAGCTCATTTATACTAAGATCAATTACATTATTGGATAATCTCCCGAGCAAGCGAGCCCACTAAAATACTATTACTGAAATCCAAATTTAACAATTGTTGCAATCTTCCAATCTCTCTAGCAATATCCAAGGGAACAAAAGCCAAATACAAATTCTAATTACACAAATCTAACAGCTTTAACATCTTTGGATTGGAGGTATACTGCCATATTGACGAAGACACTACTTAGTAGCATTCAACCAATTTAAACACAAAGGCCTTAACCAGACCATCTTTAATGTTCAATGGTGTCAAGATTTTACTGAAAATCAATTGAATCAAATAACTAAAAGTGGAGTTGAATTACCGAAGACAAATACAATTTCCACACAATCTGAAGTAGAAAAATTGAAGGAAACTCACACTCAATTGAAAATCATAACACAATTGTTTAACGGATAAGTAAACAACCTCATATGATATGATAAAGTTCATATTTGTATTCGAAACCCAAAAGAAGCACACTAAAACAGACAAATATCAATAAATAAAAGATATATGAGTTTGAATATTTATTGTCACTCAGTCCTTGGAAATCAATACAAAACTTTTGCACACCATTGTTGATCATCTCCACCTTTGTAGTCATATGTCATCCTAATCATCAAAAGACAAAGAAAAATGTCTTAAAAAAACACCAAATAGATGAACAAAATAAATTAGAAAAGGAGCAAATTGAAGAGTTTTTTAAAATCCATCTCTTCGTATTAGTTTGTAGTCTAAAGACACAAATACACAATGATGATTATTTGGTTATTTTTTCTACTTTTCCATTATTTTTTCTTCTTAGTAGGAGGAATGCTTTGGTGGCTCGACAACTGTTGCCGAGAAAGACAAATGTTGGCGATAGATCAGAGGCTCTTTATGTGTTCTCTTTTTTAAAAGTTTTTGTATGCTACTATCGCAACAACTTTGACTTAATATATAAGTAATGACACAGTTATTTTGCCAACACTTCCAATACATTAGTATATGAATCAAGAAGATACAAACAATAGAACACATAAACCAGCCTAAAACCTAATAACTTTTAAGAAAAACCCGAATACTACATGAAGTACTAAGTCCTGTAATAAAAATAAAGCTACATATTCAAACATTCCACACACTACTTTCATAAAATATATTGATAAGCATTAGTAGCAGAACATATGCACAAGCACCCCACACATAATGTTATATAGTTATCATGGATTTTTAACACTTAGATACCAAAAGAAACCACTAATCTAAACTCAATACAACCTAATTCAGAATTCATCAGCAAAACCATACCGACAAAAAAAAATTAAAAATAAAAAATAACCAAAACCCACACACTATAATTTCAAATTCACGCAAAGATATCGTATGTAAACAACAACTCCAATGAAAATTAAGCAACTCCAATGAAAACCATAGTTTATAGCTAAGATAAAATAGCATACAAACATACCTTTCACCAAGAGCAATGAAGTCCTCCTCAGAAGAAGTAATATTGTATTTACTAAACCTCAACTGCCAAACAAACCAACAAAAACACATGAACTTCACATTCTCAAATCTCACGCAGTGAACACAATAGAATCCAAAAACAAAAAGTCGGGAAAAAAAATTGAGGAAAAACTTTCAGATACAATAGGTTGAAAACAAAACCTGAAACCCAATTTCACGCTTCTAGAAAAAACCACAAATCTTCAAAAGGCTTCCAAGCATATACCAGATTTTATGAAGAATACAAAATGAAATATCTAAGTGCACCAAAACTAACTCAAGAACAATAGATATATATAAAATGTAGGGAAAAAAAAGGCAAGAGCGGTTACAAACATTTTACATGGAAGCTAATCTAATGTAAAGATATGATTACTCACTGGAGGTTCAAAGCAGGGTTTCTCCACTGGCACTATTTCAAATATTTCCCGAAGATCTTCCTTGTTCCACAAAAACAAATACCAATAAGGTGAGAGAAATTACTGGCAACCAATGCGTATTTGCATAAATAATTAAAAATAATAAAGTATAGATGGAAATGTAGAATGCAGAATAGTACAAATTGAGAAAACACACACAAAGAAAAATGAAGCAAGAAAGCTATAGTTTAATCAAACCAATTTAGGAAATGGCTTTTATAATGAGTAAAATGTTTATGTTTAGAAACGATGGAGCAAAAGGTTTTTTTCTAGGCTCCCCTTGTTTCTATTTCTAGGTATTTTAATCTATTTGGTTTTTTCTAGTTTTAGCTTTCTCATTGTATTACACTGACGAAGGTGAACAAATCCGAAAACCACAATTTCAGTAATACAAACTAGAGGACTAAAAATGAGTCATTGAAAGCAGGTCACTTATTTCAAGCATGATGAAGCACAGATGGACCATATGAGTTATTGAAAGCAAATCACTTATTTCAAGCAAGATGAAGTACAGATGGAGTACATAGGTAATCTAAGATAAAGGTTAACAATGTGAAATGACAGCAACAAATCTACGGAAGAGCTTCCTCTTCTGGCCATTTGAGTTATCGATTCCAATATGACAAATACGAAACGGCAAGTATCACATTTAAAAGTAGCACCACCGCCTGCACTCTCACATTCTAGGGTGTGTACCTGTTTTTACAACAAAAAAAATCATGTTAGTCTCAAACTTCAGAAACATGATGTATAAGAAATTGGATATAAATGATTTCATAAGTAAAATTTCCACAACCTCAACTCAAGACATAAGCATAAACAAAACATTAATCTAATTCTATTTGGCGTCATTCTAAATGAACATGCAACATAAGCAATAGAGGTAAGCAATAAACAGGTTCACCAAGTACCTAAAGCCTCATGAGGAGATCTGAAATATGTTTCATCTCAAACCAGCATGCAGAGCTCTTGGATGCAATTGCTAGTTGCTTCTGCTGAACATAAAAGAAAAGACAGAGTAAACTAAACTAATATGAAGAGAATTCATGGTCCAAAGAAGCAAGATCAAGATATGTTAACACAACTATAGATCTTAAGAAAACATTTTAACCCCCAACAAGGTCCTTTGGCCATCAATTTCTAAGCAAACCCAAGAACCATGCATTTGTCTTTAGCAAAAATAAAACCTATTTAAGACTTTCCAACCACTTAATTAAGAACCCAATTAAGCTTGTCTTTCAACAAATACATAGGTGGACTGCTTGCAATTTCAAGAACAATACAACACATATTATGTCATTACAACGCATCACTTGAAAGAGCACTTCTTTAGATCTGAAAATACTTTGTTTTCGCCCTATAAAGATGACCAAAAGTAGCAAGCATACATTGATTTTCTACAAGAACTTCTCATACCAGAAAACTAAAACCGAAAAAAAATAGCTTCAATTTCAGTTGATTCACTCAATTTACGAACATGAAACCTTGGTGATGTACTGATGTCCCATCTAATGCCAAAAATCCTAGAGGAAGACAGACCAAACTTGTAGATATGATTCACTACAAATACAAATACTGCCTATTATCTAAAAAAGATGGCACAAATATTCAGAAGGTTGGAATTTGGAAGATCAACTCTTAATTGGTGTGCAAAGAACAAACCAAATATCGATAATGCAATTATTCTCCAGTAACGTACACATCACTATACCATAGATAATTATGCAGAAGAAGAAATAAAATATGTATCTATGCCATCAACAATGAATTAAACTGTATGTTTGAACTCCTTAGAGCAATCATAAAGGCGCGGGCACCGTATTATAGTTAAGAAAAACTATGTTGAAACCTTCAAAGTTTTGAAGCAGAACAGAGACTGATGAAGCTTTATTTGCATGTTAAAGTGAGTATCCCATTACTATATAGTAAAACTGAAACTGCAGTGTCTCACCTTATCAATTATCTTCTCTATCTCTCAAGGATACCAATTTAATACTTGCATAGTGCATCCCAGAAGTAAGTCAATTTTCATCGATGATATATGAGAAAACATTATGTGCATAGCTTACCTGGCCATTAACAAATCTGTTAAACATCAATTTTTCCAGCTGTTTACCGTGTACTTGAATTGTGTCTCCATCCCAAGCAACCATGTTGCAATGAAACACATACATTATGTACACCAGTTAATACAATAACATATACATCTCAGTGATGGAGAATTCAATTGTCATTGCAAAAACATATGACTACGCATTCTTTACAGTCAAATGAACAGTAGGCATCATAAAAGGTTTTCAGATTGACTTACATTTTACATACTTTACATGTGCAGACTTGAAAAACCTCCCAACTAATAGGGTTATATACTAAAAACATTACTTTTGTATTAACTCTAATTCTTTGTATTTTGAATGAGAATCATATGGGCAAATGTTATGCATATTATATATGTTATTAGTTATATGCATGTGTCTAATATTTTATGTTGTAGATGATATAGTATGTGGTGACACACAGAAGATCATATCATCAGTACCTTATAAAGTATAAGTAAACATTCATAACATAGATGGATTTGGACAAACCATTGGTACGGTTGTAGTATAATCTAGTATTAGTCTTTCTTGACTACAGGATTACACTAGTACAATTTGTGTATATTGAACAGGACCAAGTGAGGTTGTTTCTCTTTATACTGACTATATAAGAGAACAAACACCTCTGTTATTATGGATGCTTGTCCCTTTTAATCGGATATAATAACAGGCACTTACGTGCATTGTACATTGCTTTAAATCATCAATGAGTGAGATTCATTTGTGAATCAACAAACTTGATGGATTGGGTAATAACATTGTATGTAAGGTGTGCTGTTGATTATAGAAGGAATCCGTGACCCGCAGGAAGTCGGGATGATGATGTCCCCTTAAGGAGCTCATAAGGATTGTCATATAAACCATGCAGGTGGATTTAATCCGATATGACAATGAGGTTGAGTGGTACTACTCAAGGACAAAAGAAGTTGATTAATGTAGTTGTCAGTAACTTGACTTAATCAACGGGCATTCGATATCTTAAACACGGGGAGATCAACAAGCATATAATATGGGGCCCATAAGCGTAACACGAAATTTGGGATTAGGGTGGTAGTGCAACAATGGCCTTTAGTGGAATAAGCCATTTGTTGACGGACTTGAGCCGTGTGTTCTGGGCGAACATGGGAAGCCCATGCCCGTCAGAAGGCCCAACCCTAATTTCTCCTCATGGTCCCTGTTGTAGCCTATAAATAGAAACCTCTTTCTCTGGCTATTTTTTCTCAAGGTTTTGCTCAAGAAAAGAAGATCTAATCGGTTCCAAATTTTGTGAGTGAGAGAGGCCAAGAGAGAAAGAAGAGAGTGGTAGATCGTTGCCCACACAACGTCCATTCCATTAATAGGAATACAACAGAAGATCAAGAGTTTGATCCAGATTCATAGATCTTGGATTCTCAGAGTTATCTTAGCCGATCTAAAGGTAAATTTCTAACCAAAACTATGGACACCCTTTATCCCACTGCGCGTGGGTATTCGCGGTTCGTAAATCATTTGGTGCAACCATAATGGTTCCTACATCAACCACTAGCTGCTTCCGAGAATCAAGACATTGAAACGTTGCTAAAGATTCTACAGAAAGTAGCTTTTAACCAAGCTTTGCAATAGTCGGACAGTCGTTAACACATATTACCATAACCATTTTCTGTTTTCCCTCTCTCTCATTCTTCCTGTTCACTTTTTGTGTAAGCCGGCTTTCTCGTCTTTTTCCCACATTATTTTTGTCACACTTAACCTTTGTGTATGTGATGTAGTACTATGACATTGTTTATCAATGTCTATGGAACAACTCTTAACCTAAAATATAAGGAAATATTTGAGAAGCTGGACATGATAGAGTTAGCTACCTGATAAACGAAAAATTGAATAGTTTTACCTACGAAATAAAGCGATGAAACTCTAAACGTAAGTAAAACTAAACGATTTTTTAAGTGCCTATATTTTATCAAAGAATTCTACTCTCAATCCTATGAGATATAGTGGAGTAGAGTGATTCGTTCCACTCCTAGTCCTTCCGCATGTTAATGTTCTCTAAGTATAAGTATTCTAACTCTAAAGTCTAATGAGAGATTTATTTTAAAAGGCAACTAGACTACGATGCAACTACCCACAAGATGCACTAGTTGACTATCGTAACAACTATGGGAATGCTACGTTGATTCGATGATAAGGAGTTAGAGGGGATTGATTCCACCTCAACTCGACTTAATCCTATTAACGATTTTAATCGTCGTAATCCGAATTGAATCTGCTTCATGAGAACAATTGGTTCTTCCTAATCCCTAATTATACATGGCATTCCTACCAATTCATAACTAGCATGTGAACGATTAAACCCATTCTCATGGTGAACTAATCGTTTTCTAGAGTGGAAAAGGAAATTTACGACGATTCTACGATAGTCGGAATCAAGCTTTCATCAAGGCTTCTCAACCCCCTCTAATAGAGGTTTAGCCGAGAATCATTACGCAATCATTTCCGATTAAATTTAAACTAAACATGATATAAAGAATTGAAATTTACTAATCTAAATTAAACAATAATTAAAATCTAATTAATAACTAAGAATTGAATAACAAGTAATAAATGAATCAGATCTAACACAAATGTAAATGACAAGATTCGAAATTTAACAACTAGCTATTTTATTAATCAAACTAATTAAGAGTAATGATTCTAATAGTTTAATCTAAAACAAGAATTGGATTTGAAATTAACTTAGTTAAAATAATTAAATCTAGATCTAGAAGCTATTCTAATGGCTACTTTCTATTCTAAGCTCCTTTATTTTCTAACCTAAAAATCTACTATTCTCTACCAAAAAATCTACCATTAACAAAGAGCTAAGCTTTTGTTTTTATACTTTCAGATCCAAAAATCGTGCATGGGCTTGGAGCCATGTTTTGGGCCAGAGAATCAGGCCTAAAACCCAATTCTTTCAGTCCAAAAAGGCCTTTTCAGCTGCAGTTGGCTTCAACAGACTTTTCGTCTACTTATGCTCCTCTGATTGGATCAATGCTTAGACCATTGGAAAGCTCTTTTCGAGCCGGTCGTTTTGACATAAGGTAGGCCCTATTCCGAGGTCTGAGTCCAAAGATATGGCCTTCGGAAGTTCTGCTGACTTTGTTTGTTGTTTCTGCCCGCGTCGACTTTTCAGCTTTTGACAGGGCTTTAGAAAGGCTTTGTCTTCTTGAATCTTGGCCTTTAATCATGGAACTCCTTAGTAACCGACCTTTGCTTCTTTATCTCGCTAAAGTGGCACATTTCTGCACCTAATGGACTTTGAAACCTGAAATGCATAAAAACACGTAATCAGTGTTAACTCTTAATTATTACTCACATAATTGGTCTAAAAGTATGTCATGTTGAGGGGGTTAAAACTACAGTTTTGGGCTCTTATCAAACCACCTCCAAACAGCATTTTCTTGTCCTCAAGCAAAGATGAGAAATTAGAATAAGTGACCAAAAATGTGGTTCTAACTACTCTCGTTTATTTGAGTGCGATTGCATTGACCATATCGCAATGGGGGCTTTAAACCACTAGGAATTCCCTAGTGGACGAAGTTATAGCCTCGTGAGAGTTTTCCATGAAGGTACTTACAAACTTCATCTATACTACAACGACTAAGAAATAAAACTATTGTTTCCTTATCTATGCTCTAAATTAACTATACCTCTCACTAGCAATGCATATAGAGTAATCAAGTCGACACCTAAGCTAATATATGCATAATACTCAATCATCTACAATAAACATATATACAATGAGTAATACTATGAAATGCCTAGCAGGTTCGTTTTCTGAAACTTCGGGATAAGCGTCCTTAAGTAGGTTCTCACAATAATAGTCAAGATACAACACTCGATTTTTCCACTCAAGTTCAGTTACTCGATTAATGCGGTGGGCACACTTTACCTTACAAATCTCAATAACAACAAGGAAGCCGGAGTCGATCAAACACATCTGCCACTTACTATCACACTAACCTATTCCTAATTGAGCTAGAGGTCTTTATTAGGTATTTCGGGGATTAGGAGATGGTTTAAGAAGGAAAGAAATGGATATTCAAAAAGGACAAGTCTGAGATAATGGAGTCTTCATATTATGTAACTTAGAGAAAACCTTGTTATTTTCTTTTGCTTCTATACTTTGTTTCCATCCTTAGCCATATTTTCTTTTTCTTTTTCTTTTCTTTGGCTTTTGACTCCCTTTTATTCTATTTTTGGAGTTTTTATTTTATGTCTATTTTTATTTTTCTTTTCTTTGGATGGAAACTTCTTCTCTTTATTTTCTGAAGCAAGTAACTAACTTTTGTATACATAGGTTTTCTCTTCTTCTTTCTTCCTCATTCTATTCTCAGACTTATCTAATTTGGGTAGGTTGAATTTTTTATTTTTTTTTTATTTTGTTTTGTTTTGTAACAGGGTAAAGGGTTTGTGGTTTATGAAAGGCTAAAGAAAGGTTCATAGGGGCGACTAGCAGAAAATAATTCATAGGTTTGAATTTCTGGCTATATCGATCCAAAGAGGGCCTAAATTCTCGCTTAGGATATGGCATAGTGATCAAGCAAGTGGACGTGTGATTTCTCTATCCGGATTTTACTTCTCCCCCTTGTGTCATTTCTCAAATGTTTTCGGCTCATATAAGGCTTTAGGCTATATTCTCACAGGATTTGTAGAATAAGTACTCTAGCCTAGATTTCAGAAACTTTCATCGCTAACAATCATAGATACTCATGTAATATATTTATAGATAGATGCAAATATTATTACCTACATATTAACATAAGTTTCTAACAATTATTCCGATGCAAATGCCTACATTGAGACTTCTAGATTGTTAAGAGCATAGAGAAGGAAAACAATACCACTATTCCTAAGTGTATAGCATAACTTATTTATTTATATTTTTGAATTTTTAAAATTTTAACTAGAAAACAAATACATATTATACATATCTATATCCTAACAGATGCCTTAATTACACGTGTTTCTATGCCCCCCCCAAAAAACAAAAGCATGGTTTGTCCTCAAAGCATTTAAATAAAGAGGGTAGAAAAATACCATGGAAACGCGTGAAATTCTGGAACATCTGCAAAACAAACTTAGAACGTACTAATATAGGAAATAAAAAAAAAAACTGACACAACTCTATACGAGTTCTACCCATTATAGGGTTAACAAGAATGAAATTGCTTGGGACATAAGCAGACACTAACTAGAATGAAAACTTACCTTATCTCCCGCATTACTCATTATCTTCCTCATTATCTTCTTCCATAAAGAAGTGAGGTTCCTTCGCTGGCGTCTGCCATGCAATGACAATTTGCCGGGCTTCCGCCATTTATCATCTATTATTGCTAACCTATTAAGAGCCACTTGATCCGACGGGTGTAGGGTGCAACCGATGAGTTTGTATCCTCCACCCCGCCAAGTCATTGCACGGAAAGATCGAATAATACTATTGGTGGGTCGCAATGCGATTGTCGACCGTAATCCAATCCGCGTGAAGCGTGTACAAAAAAGGAAAGAAACATAGCATAATACGGAAATTAGAACATGCATAAGAAGGTACTTATGCCTCATGCTATGGGATCGAAGCTAAACTAGACATCAAGGTTCGGGAAGGTCATGACACATACGTCCGTGGCTAAAGCAAGGAAGACGCTACAAGTGGCATCATTCACAGAAGAAAAACGCCATTCCCCTAAAATATTTAGCATGATCCAAAACATAACAGTTCCTATATTCATGGACAGGCTACCAAAGGCGACGTTATATTCCCCTTGGTCCTCTATACGGAAAATGCCTGCGCCATACGACTCATGCAAAAACTCGTAAGTGTAGACATACATATTATCTACCCAATAGCACCATGGGTCTTGTATTTCAGCGGGCATAGCAAGTCCAAGAACAAATGCTAGCAAGAACCTGGTAATTTCCATTGGTTCATTATCAATGTTGATGGAGAACACTTGTTCTCCATCTGGTCTTTCAAAGAAAATGCAGTTATCGTAAAAATAAGATGCTAGTGTTGGAGAATAAAGTGTATCGGTCTTACCATAAGCGGCTCCCCAAATTAACGTATGTGATCGCCTCACAAAACCAAGCACCATAAGTAGTGCTTTGGAACAAATCTTTGAAAGACTGTTCGGTATCAATGTTGGAGATGTCATCTCAAACTTACGCCTGGAATAGGCTGCGAATGATCCGGATACTTCCCGCGAAAAACTGGAAATTTTTTCTGGTCCACGGAAGTCGGCGCTGAAGCGCGATAGAGCCTTGAGCGCGCTCTGAATAGTTGGAATTTCCAGTGTTTGAGCTGGTCGGCCGGCCGAAGCGAAGCGCTCGACAAAAATTCAAAAAAATATATGCAGAGCGAGTCGCTCTGAATAGTTGGAATTTCAGTGTTTGGCGCTTGGTCGCTTCGGCGCTGAAAAGGCGCTCTAACAAAATTCAAAAAAAAAATATGCGAGCTTGCGTCGCATTTCGGAGTTCTTTGAAACTTCGGAAAATAAGCCGAAACGTGGGAATCGTGGGAGTGAAAGGTGAATGATGGAGTTTAGGTGTAGTGTGAGTTGTGAGTGTAGAATGTATGAAGTTTATATATGTTTTAAGTTGTTAAAACGGATCGGGAAGTTGCCAAAACTAATTACGGCAGTTTCCAGAAATCCTAAAATTTCCAAACCCAAAAACGGAAACAACTCATTTTCTTGATTCTAATTCAAACCTAGTATCTTTTAGGTTGAATTTATGATAGAATCTACCTATTTAATCGAGATTTCATCCTACCCTTATACTTATTCCTAGATATGCCTAAACGGCCATCTTTTCACCTTGACTCCGCAATAAATTCTAACACGAGGGTTATATAAAAATCATGCTGGAATAGATAAAACCACCCCCAAACAATTTGGGAAGGTAGGATAAATATGAGACAACCACGCATAATAAAAATAACCGCATTATATTAAAGTTTTCATTCGAAGTACATTTCACTACAAAATTCAAATTACGGAAATAAAACTTACATTAAAATAAATAACAATAATGAAACTACAAATAAACATAAAACATCAAACGATGCTATCCCTAACAACTCCCGATCGGTAGCGGAGGGGCACTTCGGGGAGATGGCTCTCGAGCTCTCGATGGGCCAGCACCATCCGTCCCTTCGGCGACGACGCCGTGCCTGCCCACCGATGGTGTGTCCTCGGAAGGAGAATCCCGTGAGGTGGGAATCATGTAAGCATCTCGCCCGGGCGGCGCCGAGCTTCTAGCTCGCCCTCATCTGTTTCCCACCTCTCATCCTCTCTCTCGGTATGCGGATCTCGGTTATGATGCATCGTTGCTGTCAAGTCCGGAGGTCTTCGCAGATAGTGTTGAGTTTAACGATGCCACGATGAATCACAGCCATGCGTTCAGCGTCTGAACAACACCTCTCCAAGGCATCCGCATCAAAACAAGTCACATCCTCCTCATCCTCCGAGGCATTCTCGTAACCACCGTCCTCCTCTTCTTCTCTATCCTCAGCCAACCTCCAAACTCGTTGGACACACTCCTTATAGATGCGAGGGTTACGGTGTAGGGTGATGTAAGTCCTATCAGTCGCCTGAGCTGCTCTCAACTTCAGCATGATCTTGGTTATCAACACAGGGAGAGGTGCAACAGACTTCCCTACTCCCCTAATCATGCTAAGTAAAAACTCCAAGATGCAGAACTCGTACTTCTGCTCCTGGAGTATCCATAAGATGTGGAGGCAGTTCAGGCCGATGTCGCTGACCTTCTCCTTCCCCAGGACGTTCCGACCAATCCACTGAGCTGCAGCCAGCTGGTTGGTCCTAAGGGAAGCCTGACGAACACAATGCGACCTCGCATTGTAGTTCCCTTCAGTAACTATCTCGTTCATCAATGGCTCTACCCCATTATGTTGGGACTCCTGCAACGTGACATCCAGATGGATTCTAGGCGGAATGCCTAGAATCTCAGCCAACAAGCCAGTAGTCACTTCCTTCCTCCTCTTCGCCACCACAACAAAAATCCTAGTCCCTTCCAACTCCCTCGTATTGTAGAACCGTCGGACTAAGTCCTCGTGGTAATAGGCTTCAGTCGAGTACCACAAGCTATTCCAGTCTCTACTGATCATTTCGTCACCGTAAAACGGTGCGCGAAGTGGTCGCCAGTAAAAGCTTGCTCTGGTAAAATTCGGCGTTGTTGAGCCATTGGTGTTTGGAATGTAGTGGGGGTTTAAATGGAATGTGGTGGTGGGATTTGAATCGACCAACTGAAGCAAACAGTGGTGGTGGTGGAGTGGTGGCGCGGCAGCACCAAAATTTGGAATTTTCAGTTGGTTTTGCTTATTTAATTTGGTGGAGGTGGTGGTGGAAAGCTTTTAGATTAGATTTGAAATCGATTTGAATTGGGGGCGTAGGTTAATTAGGTTTTCTTTTTATTTTATTTTTTTTAGGTTTTGTTTGAAGCTTTGGGCATTAATGGCGGTTTGTGGAAGATGATCGCGACTGTTATGCTAAGGTAAGGGCGCGAGTGCGCTGCCTATGGGCGCGGGTTGGGCCCAAGCCCAAATCGAAATTTGTGATTTTTTTCGATTTTTCGCAAAACTTCAAATCAAAATTGCCGCTTCGTTACAGGTCCGATTTTTGTGAATGAGATATGGAAATGATCAGGAGAGAATTTCCAATCCAATGATCCATAAAACACTCTATTCCGACCGTAGATGACATATAAGATAGTGGAAAATGGCTCGAAGTGCGTGCATGACGTATGTTATGCGAACAATTGAACTCTAAATTCATGGATTATGTCAACCCGAATTGTAATACAATTAAACGGCCTAAGCAACTGTAATGGGACATAAACATTCTAGGGCGGAAAACATTTAACACCCACCCCAAACAATTTTTTACAACGGAGCTTAGAAAATTTGTTTTTTGTAATGGTCTTTTAAAGTCGATTCGAGACTTCCTATATTACTATATTTATATATATATATATATATATATATATATATATATATATATATATATATATATATATATTTTTTTTAATTTTAAAAATAAAACAATAAACAAGAAAGACATAATTCACCCCATAGAGAAACATGACTCAAAAATCCGAGAAAACATGCAAGAGTGGAAAACGTGAATTATGTTTAAACGTGGACTTAGGATCCGGTACTTATAGCCACACACTCCATAGGGAGGGCCCGGTTACCTTAATGGTGTACTCACCAATATATGGAAATGAAAGAAAATGCACCAAACACAAAAGTTGAGTCGTTTATAGTCAGATACTCGAGAATTATCTAAACATATGTATGAACATGCAGTTTGTCATATATCAACAACCGAAATAGTTGTGAATCATTCCATACATAAATATCATAGAAAACATATCCAAACACAATAAAGCACCAAGATTTCCTATGACGCAACCTAGTAAAATGAAAGCGAAATCGGATAACCTTATTATGTAACCTAGCATGCACTTTCTTTTTCATTTTTGAATGAGTGGGTGTTCTAGTGAATAAGTGTGGAAGAGTGAATGGTTGTGGAGAATATGGTGGATATGGGTAAGTTGTAGAAGGAAAACATGGAAAAAATGAGGATGTGGGTTTAGCACAAAACTCATTCATAGTGTAGGTAGGGACTGTCTCCAGTCTGAAAATGAAGGTGTCAAACACTTTTGTCTTCTGAAGTATTTGTTTACTAGGTGAATTTAAAAAATTATGAAGCACAGAAGAAACAAAAGGATCGAGTGCAAACTCGAGATTCCTTTGAAAGGGTGGAAGGAGGGGAGTCGAGGTGGATGTTGTGGAAAGTAGTTCTTGATAGGGTGAATTATCACCTGCTCTAAGAAACTCATCGAATTGCTCATCTAGATTGGTCATATCCTCGTTACTATGATAGTCCTCTACATCTTTGAGAAAGTCATCTATCTCATCCTCATCCGTAATATGTGTATCGACTAGTGTAGGGATGCAAATGTTGGAGTCTGAACCTCCAAAGGAAAGAAATTTGGGCATATGATTATCAGGGAACGTGTTGTTGAAATAATCTCGAGCAAAGCTCTCGATCATGTTTACCTCTCCATCCATAGATGAATCGGGTAACTGTGTCTTTGTTTTAAAAACATTGACTTCAACAGCAAGATGGCCAAAAGACATGGACATTGAACCATCGCGGCAATTAATGAGTGCATTGGCAGTTGCCAGGAAAGGACGCCCTAAGATGATCGGGACAGATTAGTTAACGACTTCTGTATCGAGGATGACAAAATCAGCCGGATAGTAAAAATCCTGAACTTTTACCAGAACATTTTCGACGACACCCTTAGGATACTTAATAGACCGATCAGCTAATTGCAACATCATTTTAGTGGGTTGCATCTCGTCTAGACCTATTTGTCTATACAAATAAAACGGGAGTAAGTTAACACTAGCCCCTAGGTCTAATAACGCGGTCGTCGTATAAGAATCTCCTAAGGTGCATTGTACGATAGGACGACCAGGGTCCTTGTACTTAACAATTCCATTATGTTCAGATAGAGTTGGGAATTGTTCGGTTAAAAAGGCGTCTTTTGGTATATTGCTCTTACGCCTAGTAGTACACAACTCCTTAAGAAACTTAGCATGGTGTGGTAGCTTTTTAATAGCTTCGAGGAAGGGAAGGTTTATAGTTAGATTCTTGAAAACATCCCTAATCTCCTCATAATTTGTATCCCTAGTTAACACGGCTAATTTTTGTGGAAACGGTGGTTTCTGTTTGTATTTAGCAATGGTATCACCTGGATGTTTAACCGTGGCTTTGTTTCTTAGGTTGTGTTTGTAACCGGGTACCTCTACAAAGTGGTAGGCTCTTCAATTTCTATTTCAAGTATCTAGTAAAATAGCGAGGTGTAGGGGACTCTTGGTGGGGTAACTATAGGCATAGTTACTTTGTTATCAACCACTCTGCCAGAATGGAGAGTGGTGATGGCCTTTAGCTCACCTACATTTTCATATTCATTACTAGTATTATCGGTTACCTCAAAGGCTGTGTTTGTTGTTTTAGGATTAGGTATTGCGACCGGCAACACACCTTTGGTTTGGGCTTTATCTTGAGCCAATTTGTTGGGTTAAATTATTAACGGATTGTAGAAGCTGTTGGTTAGATTGAGCCATGGTTTGGAAAAGTTTTTGGCTCACTTGTATGAAGGTGTCAAGACGATCCGGTTGTGTGGGTGTAGTAGTCATGGGTGGTGTGACTGGAACTATTTCACGTGAATTATTTATGGGTGGATTTTGATAGTTATTATTTATCGGAACGATACCTCTATTAGCATTAAAATTATTATAACTACCTTGACTTTGTGCTTGACCTTGTCGAGGTTGCGCTTGGTTGTTATAATTATTAAAATTACCCTGAACCTGTCCTTGTCGTGGTGGAGCTTGGTTAAAACTTTGTGTTGGCCTAACATATTGATTATTGTACCCTGGAGGTGTGGCGTGTTGGTTATTTCTCCAACCCGAAGTTGGGATTTTGTCTCCAAGGGGTGTTAGGTTCACTATTAATCGAACAAGCCTGTTCATAGGCTATAGGACAGTGAGAGTCGGGATGCTCAGGGCTCCAACAGAAACTACATGGATTTGAATTTACATTCATGAAGGGGATTGGCTTTTGTTGAACAGAAATGGCCTCTACCTTTTTAGTGAGTGATTCAATTAGAGTTTTAAGCTCGGAATCGTGTTTAATTTCAAACATACCGGCGGCCTTAACTGTATTAGAAGAACTAGCGGAGCGGTGGATATCATCACTACCCCCCCAGTTGTTATTTCGCTTAGTTTGATCCTCTAAAAATTTATAAGCCTCCGAGGCTCCTTTACTTAAGAAACTACCCCCATTCATTATGTCTAGGACTTCTTTATGGTGGTGTAGAAGTCCTTTGAAAAAGGCACGAACTAACGTGTCTTTCGCTAAATTATGATGTGGACACTCTATAAGGGGATCGGTGAAACGATTCCAAGCCTCTGAAAATGATTCATGAGGATTTTGTCGAAAGAAATGAATCTTGGAAAGCATCTCGTCCATCTTTAGGGGTGGGTAAAAATGTTCCATAAACAGCTGAACAAGTTTAGCCCACGAGTCCACAGAATTAGGCGTTTGGGCAGTTAACCAAAGGCGCCTTTATCGGCTAAGGTGAAAGGGAATACCACGAGTTTAATTTGTTCCACACCAACCGTAGGATGGTGGAATGTTGTTAGGACTTGTTCAATCCCACGCGATATGCTGATAAGGTTTTTCATGGTCTAATCCATGAAAAACGGGTAACAAATTAAAAATATTTGGGGAAATTCGGAAATCCCCCACTGGGTCTGCTAGAACGATGCAAGATTTGGGGCTATCGCTTAAGGCTTTGTAGAAGTCAGAGAGAGGAGTCTCTTCTTCGTCGGGCATTGTGTCAGGTGATGTGTGTGAAATAGTAGTTAGAGGTGTAGTGGGTGGTATACTAGATAGACTTGTTTGTTGACGTTGTTGTGTAATTACGTTCGCTGTTTTTGTTCGGCCAGACCTTAATCTCATACAAGGCTAAAACCAAACTTAGCTACTTACATCAACACTCCAAACAATTCTGATATACTAGTATAAACCTCTAACAGGAGATGCGAGGTGTGGAAGAAAGGAATACCTGATTGCGTCCTTGCTTCGCTTATGAATAGCGTCTTGTTTACGCGTGTTCAGTGTATATAACAAGTTAGAACACTGAAAAACTTGAAAAATCAAAGTTCGAGTCAAAACTGCAGAATTCCGGAAAAATTAACAAAGGCGGCGTCGCTGGCATAGAAGCGTGATCGCATTCGGGTAATTTTCAAATTACGGTGTTTTTAGGGTGGGTGGTCGCTCGGTTATAGCTATTTTCGGTGTAATTTCTCACTGAAATTTTCAACGATGAAATAAAAGCCACAGTATGAATCAAACACGGGTGGGTGGGTGAAATGGGACTTTTAAGAAAAGTACTTACACTACGAAAACAATGCGAAAGTGCAACTAAGATGGCAGCGGCGCCATTTGATAAAAGAAAAATTGAATAGTTTTACCTACGAAATAAAGCGATGAAACTCTAAACGTAAGTAAAACTAAACGATGTTTTACGTGCCTAATTTATCAAAGAATTCTACTCTCAATCCTATGAGATATAGTGGAGTAGAGTGATTCGTTCCACTCCTAGTCCTTCCGCATGTTAATGTTCTCTAAGTATAAGTATTCTAACTCTAAAGTCTAATGAGAGATTTACGAAAAGGCAACTAGACTACGATGCAACTAACTACAAGATGCACTAGTCGACTATCAGAACAACTATGGGAATGCTACGTTGATTAGATGATAAGGAGTTAGAGGGGGACTGATTCCACCTCAACTCGACTTAATCCTATTCTGAATTTAATCGTCGTAATCGAATGAAGCGCCCTTCGTGAGAACAATTGGTTCTTCCTAATCCCTAATTACACATGGCATTCCTACCAATTCATAACTAGCATGTGAACGATTAAACCCATTCTCATGGTGAACTAATCGTTTCTAGAGTGGAAATGAAATTACGATGATTCTACGATAGTTGGAATCAAGCTTTCATCAAGGCTTCTCAACCCCCTCTAATGGAGGTTTAGTCGAGAATCATTACGCAATCATTTCCGATTAAATTTAAACAAAACATGATATAAAGAATTGAAATTTACTAATCTAAATTAAATAATAATTAAAATTAATCTAATTAATAACTAAGAATTGAATAACAAGTAATAAATGAATCAGATCTAATACAAATGTAAATGACAAGAATCGAAATTTAACAACTAGCTATTTTATTAATAAAACTAATTAAGAGTAATGATTCTAATAGTTTAATCTAAAGAAAGAATTGGATTTGAAATTAACTTAGTTAAAACAATTAAATCTAGATCTAGAAGCTATTCTAATGGCTACTGTCTATTCTAAGCTCCTTTATTTTCTAACCTAAAAATCTACTATTCTCTACCAAAAAATTTACCATTAACAAAGAGCTAAGCTTTTGTTTTTATACTTTCAGATCCAAAAATCGTGCATGGGCTTGGAGCCATGTTTTGGGCCAGAGAATCAGGCCCAAAACCCAATTCTTTCAGTCCAAAAAGGCCTCTTCAGCTGTAGTTGGATTCAACAGACTCTTCGTCCACTTCTGCTCCTCTGATTGGATCAAAGCTTAGACCATTAGAAAGCTCTTTCCGAGCCGGTAGTTTTGACATAAGGTAGGCCCCATTCCGAGGTCTGAGTCCAAAGATATGGCCTTCGGAAATTCTGCTGACTTTGTGTGCTGTTTCTGCCCGCGTCGACTTTTTAGCTTTTGACCGGGCTTTAGAAAGGCTTTGTCTTCTTGAATCTTGGCCTTTAATCACGGAACTCCTTAGTAACCGACCTTTGCTTCTTTATCTCGCTAAAGTGGCACATTTCTGCACCTAATGGACTTTGAAACCTGAAATGCATAAAAACATGTAATCAGTGTTAACTCTTAATTATTACTCACATAATTGGTCTAAAAGTATGTCTGTTACAGGGTTAAAACTACAGATTTGGGCTCTTATCACTACCCCAGGAGGCTGTCAAGTTATAATGATTTATTCTCTCAAATTGAAAGTTTTTTTCAATTTGAGAAGATAGATCATTATAATTTGACAACCACCGGGATAGCCAACTCTATCATAACCTTCTTTTCTTATATGAGGTTCCTATATTTCTATACCTATTAGGCCGTGCTTTGAATGTGAATTCAAATAATAGGGAAATGGCATAGTGAAACCCTCATACCTTTAGGTTAATTGTTCAGTAATAGAAAAGTTAGAGATAAAAATTGTCACAGTATTACATCACATAAACGAGTAGAGGTTAATGACGCACCACTAGCACTACCCAAATCCCCCATGTCATAGGCTCCATCCAATAGATAATGATTACCGTAACCACTTTCTGTTTTCCCTCTCTCTCATTCTTCTTGTTCACTTTTTGTGTAGGCTGGTTTTCTCGTCCTTTTCCCACATTATTTTTGTCACACTTGACCTTTGTGTATGTGATGTAGTACTATGACTTTGTTTATTCATTTCTATGGAACACCTCTTAACCTAAAATATAAGGAAATATTTGAGAAGCTGGACATGATAGAGTTAGCTACCCCAGGAGGCTGTCAAGTTATAATTATTTATTCTCTCAAATTGAAAGTTTTTTTCAATTTGAGAAGATAGATCATTATAATTTGACAACCACCGGGATAGCCAACTCTATCATAACCTTCTTTTCTTATATGAGGTTCCTATATTTCTATACCTATTAGGCCGTGCTTTGAATGTGAATTCAAATAATAGGGAAATGACATAGTGAAACCCTCATACCTTTAGGTTAATTGTTCAGCAATAGAAAAGTTAGAGATAAAAATTGTCACAATATTACATCACATAAATGAGTAGAGGTTAATGACACACCACTAACACTACCCA
Organism: Coptis chinensis; assembly: GCF_015680905.1. Classification (NCBI taxonomy): domain Eukaryota; kingdom Viridiplantae; phylum Streptophyta; class Magnoliopsida; order Ranunculales; family Ranunculaceae; genus Coptis; species Coptis chinensis. Next base: position 63,221,980 of record NC_141461.1, read on the forward strand.
AATCCCCCATGTCATAGGCTCCATCCAATAGATAATGATTATCGTAACCACTTTCTGTTTTCCCTCTCTCTCATTCTTCTTGTTCACTTTTTGTGTAGGCCGGTTTTCTCGTCCTTTTCCCACATTATTTTTGTCACACTTAACCTTTGTGATGTGATGTAGTACTATGACTTTGTTTATCCATTTCTATGGAACAACTCTTAACCTAAAATATAAGGAAATATTTGAGAAGCTGGACATGATAGAGTTAGCTACCCCAGGAGGCTATCATGTTATAATGATCTATCCTCTCAAATTGAAAGTTTTTTTCAATTTGAGAAGATAGATAATTATAACTTGACAGCCACCGGGATAGCCAACTCTATCATAACCTTCTTTTCTTATTTGAGGTTCCTATATTTCTATACCTATTAGGCCGTGCTTTGAATGTGAATTCAAATAATAGGGAAATGGCATAGTGAAACCCCCATACCTTTAGGTTAATTGTTCAGTAATAGAAAAGTTAGAGATAAAAATTGTCATAGTATTTACATCACATAAACAAGTAGAGGTTAATTACACACCACTAGCAGTACCCAAATCCCCCATGTCATAGGCTCCATCTAGTAGATGATGATTACCGTAACCACTTTCTGTTTTCCCTCTCTCTCATTCTTCTTGTTCACTTTTTATGTAGGCTGGATTTCTCGTCCTTTTCCCACATTATTTTTGTCACACTTAACCTTTGTGTATGTGATGTAGTACTATGACATTGTTTATCCATGTCTATGGAACAACTCTTAACCTAAAATATAAGGAAATATTTGAGAAGTTGGACATGATAGCTACCCCAGAAGGATGTCCGGTTGTAATGATTTCCTCTCAAATTGAAAGTTTTTTTCAATTTGAGAAGACATCATTATAACTGACTACCACCGGGATAGCCAACTCTATCATAACCTTCTTTTCTTATATGAGGTTCCTATATTTTTATACCTATTAGGCCATGCTTTGAACGTGAATTCAAATAATAGGGAAATGACATAGTGAAACCCTCATACCTTTAGGTTAATTGTTCAGTAATAGAAAAGTTAGAGATAAAAATTGTCATAGTTTTACATCATATAAACAAGTAAAGGTTAATGACACACCACTAGCAGTACCCAAATCCCCCATGTCATAGGCTCCATCCAGTAGATGATGATGTTGAGTGTTTGTTGGAAACTTGGAATCAAGTGATAGTAAAAGCTGGACACATGCCCGCACCAATCAAAATTACCATTATTTTCCCTCATTATCAACATAAACAAGGAAAACCAATAAATGAGTATTCTCGAGTATTCCACTTAAGTGTCATAAACACGAGTATTCCACATAAATTGTCATACACTGGACTATATACTATATAAGATGTCATATGCAGGATTACTTCACAATTTTAACATACTAATATACTACTCAATGTGTTTTATTCACAACTTCTTATAACTTATTAATGTTATCCTAGTTTAAATGTCATAATCTAGAGTAGTTCGTTTTGTGTATACTAACACAGTGCAATATGCAACATGAAGTGTCTTTATCTGGGGCAAGTTCTCATATAGTTAACATACTGAACATATTTGAATATGTAAGCCTGGAAAAGGATAACATCAGCCCAAAATTTTCACCAAGTAGCCCAATTTAAAGTACGTATAAGACAAAAAAGAAAAAATGTGTTAGGTTTTACATTGGATTGAACTAAGGATGTATGCTGATACTAATTTTTGTATAGTGACATAAACCACCTCAAGTCTCACAATCAATCTCATAGTCGGTACTAACAAGACATTTGTAAAAGTTAGCTCCAATGGCAACAAAGAAAGGATAAGAAAAACTGGAGAAGATAAAAACAGTGTCCCCATACCATGTATGAGGCATCAATGAATGGATTATTAACAGCTACAACATCGATATCATCTCTGCTTGTTGCAATACGTAAGACCAACCTTCCAATCCGGCCAAAACCTCCACGATAGTAATTTTCAGATAGATTGGAAGACCAGATGCATTCTATGCTCTAAAACTAAACTGCGACATTGCTAGTCTAGATGGAACCTAAAAGATGCAAATAAGTTAATAATAAACAAGTTTTCAAGAAAAAAAAGCTCACCGTTGATCCCAATATTTGTCTTCCCACCACTCCATGACTCTATACATGAGCAAAAATGACACCAAATAAGACAGCTTCACAGAATTAAAAACTAATCACCCTAAAAGTCCTATAATACAGCTCTTACTAGGAATGGTAGGGGGGGCCTCTGTGGCTGTGGCTTTGATAGGCTGAATACTTCTTCCACTACATTTCCTATACAGTTCAAACAGAGAATCATGAGATTTACTGTGAAATTAAAGAAAAATTCACCACAATGTCATAGAAACCAGTGTTTGATGACTCAACTGTAAGGATAATGAATCAACTTGAACTGAGTTACCGAAAACGCTCGTCTGGACCTTAGCTGACTTCAGACTGCGATTGCCACTGAATGATTGCTTAGAAAGACAAAAAGTAATAGATATCATTGTAAATTCAAATAAAACAACAAACACGCAACAATACAAAAAAAACCTTACTCCTCTCTTTGAGACCATTTAATTCAAACATGCCCATATGATAGGGGCATATGAGCATAAAAAAGCATGTGAACTTTTTACTTGTTTATGCTCTAAATAGTATACTTGCGCTCTAAATAGTATACTATCATAGAGCTATAGGCTAGTTAATCTTTCTTTTTGTTTTGCCCATATTTGATTATTTAATTACTAGTAGGATCTCACTCTCAACTCTCATGACATCTATATAATGAGAACAAAACAGAATATTTAGGTTCTAAAGCCCAAAGATGCAACGTATTGTCCAAAGTCTAAAAGCACACACGATGGACTGGGAAAACTCAATGAGAGGCTAAATGACATGTAAGTGCAGAAAATGAAAATAAATTTGGTCGGGCCATGTGAGATTTGATATTGGTAATGATATGTGAAATAACTAGAGTATCCAAATAAAGGGCAAATCTGGGAGTGCCCCCCACCCCCAAGACATTGTCAGAAAAAAAATGTATATGTAGTCACTGAACTTTCTACTTGCTGATACTCTAATTAGTATATTGTCATAGGGCTATAGACCAGCTAGCTAATCTCTCTCTCTCTTTTTTCCCAATATTTGATTCATTAATTAATAACTAGTAGGACCTCCCTCTCAACTCTCATGGCATCTGTAATAATGAGAACAAAACAGAATTTTTATGCTTTAAAGCCCAATGAGGCAACACATTGTCCAAATTCTAAAAGCACAAACAATTGAGGTTGCTGTCAAGTGCTCATGCAGTGATTAAATTAAAATGCTCAAGTATTGCCACTGAATGATTGTTGAGAAAGACAAAAAGTAACAAAAATCATTATAAATTCAAATAAAACAAACAAACAACAATAATAATAATAAAAATAAAAACTTATTCCTCTCTTTGAGACAATTTAATTCAAACATGCCCATATGATATTTCCTCCACTTGATGTAAAACTCACAAACATTGTAATGACACTATCACACTATGAATCAATAAAAGTTGGGGATGCAACTTAAGCAGTTTCGACAAACAACACCAGCAACAAGAAAGGTGATAGTATCGAAACTTCATTTATATCTCTACTCATAACGCAAAATACTACCTTTAACCAAATAACCAATACTCATGTCCAAGCTAAAAAAAGTCAATCATTCATTAACAAATTATTTCCACAGTTCAGCTCATCAAATCATACCAAAACAAGCAAGTAATCATGACTACATATATAAAAAAAAAATGAAATAATATTAATATTTAAAGATATATCACTTTGGGAGGTTCAATGAAAGAAGGAGGTGATGCTGCTACAGTTGATCTAATCATAGTAGAGAAAACTATGTCTTTTTCTTCTTCTCTCAGATCTACTACGAGTGAGCAGAAGAAGACAGAAACAAGAAAACAGGCAGAGGAAAAAATTGTTTTTGTTCGGTTTTGTCTTTTCTGATTTTTTGGTTTCGAACATTAAAGCACAACTCTTTTTTGTTTAGAAAAGAAGGGGCATTTACGTTTTTACCCTTAGTGTTACTCAAAACTTAAAACCCGATCACAAATTTTAAAATGTGTGATTCACATCCTTGCGCACAGATGCACTCTGCGCACCCTAGCTTTCCGGTTAAGAAAAACACAAAACAAAATAGTAAACTACCCTTGGAAATAGTAAACAAAACGGGAAAAAGGGGTGAAGTGTTTGCGCTGGTTCTCGCTGCCAGTGCCAGATGAGGTCTTTTTCTTTCTTTTCTTTCACTTTTCCTGTCTATCAATCTCATCAGTTATGAAATAGAATTGTTTTTTTGGTCGATCTGCTAGGTGTTTTGAAGTTAGTTGGTTTTGTACCCGAAAGGACAAACCTTTATCAATTATTGCTCGATCTATGGAAGAAAAGCTTGCTTTATCAATTAAAAGTGTTTTATTTCTTTCCGTTCTCCACTTTTCAGTTCACATTTAATGACTTGTGGAGGGAAAACCCAAACAAATGGTCATCACTTCATATTTATTCCGGTGACAAGTTCTTATTCTCTTGACAGTAAGTGTCAGTTGCAGTTTCAATTTTTTACTTTATTTTAGATCTGTCCCTCAATTGTTTTTTAATTTTTCAATCAATTGGAGCGATTGTTGGTCTGATTTGACACCTTTGTAACATAATTTAAGATTTAGAAACCTTGTATTTGATGTTCTTTACATGTTATGGCAGGAATGTATGATAATATGGGTGGGGCACCGTTAAACCCTCAGCCGAACCCGTTTGGCAATGCGTTTGCTGGAGCTAGTTCAGGACTCATTCGAGGTGGTCTTGGTGCCTATGGAGAGAGAGAATCTTTGGTTCGAGCTCCGAGTATGTGCAAAGCAATGTATGTTACCTAGAATATTGGTTTTACTTTTTAGCATTTAGCCATCCACTCCTTGACAGCGTGGGCATTTGACAAATATTGGCTAGTTACTTAACAAATTTTCATTAGGTTCTTCCAATGTGATTTTAGTACATGAATGATTTTGTGGCAATTTTTCTCTCTCATTTCTCCAAAATATGTGTTGTTTCTCTTCTTCTGATAACCACTTGTTTAGTTTCTAACAGTAGCTTTTTCTTCGATGTCTTAAGCCATTTCTACGGATCCTGTTGTAAAGAGGGATAGTTCTGAAATTGGCCTTCTGGTATGCTGATCTTCTTATTTCTCTTACCATTTTATAATCTTCCTTCTTATGTGCAAGGTTTGGTGTATCTGAGAATGTTTAAACCAAGTCGACACTTTCCTTGCAGCACTCAAAGGGGACTAAGGAGAGAATCAGTGAAATGTTCAAAAATTAAGTATGGTGCGTGGTTCAATTTTTTGAAAATGGGTGTTTGGCTAAGCATAAAAGTCAATTGTTGTTTGTTATGCTTGTTTAACCTTAAGTTCGGTTATTTATTATAATTTTAAGATTATATTAACTTCGAATTAGTGTGCTAATAGTACAGATAAGTTCTTCACTTTTACTTCAAATATCAACTTTTTTTTAATGTTTCATGATCTTGGGCTTGAGTGAATCAATGAAACAAGATAAAAAATATACTCTTTTTATCAAATATACTATTTTGGATTGATTTGTGATCTGGGTTTTGTTCATTAATGCTCAAGTTGTTCTTTAGATGCATTTTGGCGACTTTCGGTATTGGTTAATTGTTGTTAGTTTTCTGTTATCTATTGTTGTAACCTTGTAGGTTGTGTGGTAGGTGAGTTTTCTGGATTTGGGTGGATCTCTGTTTCCATATTTAGTGTAAATAAATTGAGATTCATTCAATAATATTGAAGATTTTGTACTCTCTTTTGAGATATTTTCTGATTCTCTCAAGAGATTTGTGCTTGTGTTAAACGTACAAACAATTGTTTATCTGTGGATTTTTTTTTTCTTAATTACACCCACCATTTTATCTGTGGGGATTATACTGTTAACTCAATCTTGACTGTTTTTTCTTAGAAAATTTTGATAATTTATATTGGTTTTCCCTTAAGAGCTGAGATACTTTTAGAGCAAGGAGAAGAAGTAGAGGAAGGAGAAGGAAACTTTGTATTATGTTTTGGAGCAGTTCTTTTCTATTGGAATATATGAAAAAGTTGATATTTGAAGTAAAACTGAAGAACTTATTTGTACTGCTAACATAATCTTAAAAGTGATATTTAACTTCATTGCTGACTTTGGGGACTGATGGAACTCTCTTGTTGAAAGAGTGCATAAGCCATGTGCTATATCCTTCCACTGGGAGGTGGTTTTCAGAGGTTTCATGAGAAGTTGCACCTAACCATGTTTTTGACCATATCATTTGGTCTAAATGCGTGAAAATTTGAACTTTGTTGTGTTATCATATAGTGAGATGGAGTGAGATAGGGGACTCTGTAAAATTTCACCGAGTTGCCTCCCTTTTTTTTGTCAACTATGACAAGGTTGCTTGAAAAACAAACTTTTTAGTGTCTTTTTTGTGGTCTTATGTGCTTGTGTTTTTAAGAATACACTGTTATTGAGTAAGTTGAAGCACTTGCAAGTTTTTGAGATGGTTATTTCCCTAATTAGCCATATTTCTTCTTCTTCTGATTGCAACTTTTTGTGATCTGCCATTTGTGAAAGTAAGCCATGCATACAACAAAGGGAGGACACTTGTTATCAGCAAAGTTCCATTGCCAAACTATCGGGCAGATCTTGATGAACGTCATGGATCAACACAGAAGGAGGTGCAAATTGTGTAAAGTACTAATTACTTCAATTTTCTTAGGCATCAGAGTTACACTTTTACTTCATATGATCCTTCCTACAGATTCGGATGTCTTCCGAAACCGAGATAAAAGTAGGAAGTCTATTGGCTAGTTCGTCAGGGGCAGCACCTGTTAATGGTTCCTTTAGTTCCTCAATTTAGGGAGAAAAACAAACATTACCAGCTCTAGATGAAGCAAATTCTGGTCCTTTGTCTTACATAGATACCGCCATGGAGAATCTCAGTGCTGAATTAAAGGAAAAGCAAGATAAAATGATGGTATGTTTGGTGATTCAACTCAACATCCAATTTAACGATTTGCCTTTAAATCTAGAAATGTTATCCCCTTGAACATGTAGTTGAGTATTTCATATATTTCTATTGTTTTTGTGAACATAATCATTTTGGCAGGCAAATGGAAGCTCAAAAGCGATGATGTCTTTCAGGGAAAAGCTACTTGCATATAAAAAGAAAGCCGAAGTTCGTGGAAAGCCGCTAGTCGACAACAATCGTATTGTTGCTAATTTAGATAAATGCATGGTTCTTGACCTTTCTTGGTGACAACTATTTTCGTTGACTGTTCTTAAATGCACACATATACTACATTCTGAGAACCATCTTTAAAAAAATTCAGTTAGTTTTCCACAATGATGTAAGCTGGTTCAGTTATATGTAATCAGAGTATTTGTTTGTTCCCATTGCCTAACAAGTTCTCTTGTTATTTTTCCATTTTTATTTATAGCTATTAGGCTCTTAGCTATATTTTTAAATGGTCATCATGTTGGGGTTTAAAAATGTAAGGCCTGGGCATACATTTTAAAGACATGTAACAGCCCAAATCTGAAATCTGGCCATAGAGTATAGATGACCTGTACCTTTCAATGAAGGAGGCTTTTCACTAATTTTACTGATGTAACATATGGTTAGATTTAGTAGTTGTTGTATGTGTTTGGTACCCATGCTTATGGCTTGCTTGGTAATATAGGTTTTAGTAGTCTCGGGAGAGACTGGTTGTGGAAAAACGACACAGCTTCCGCAATTTATTCTGGAAGAGGAAATATCATGTCTTCATGTTGCGGATTGCAACATAATATGTACTCAACCCTGTCATATTTCTGCGATCTCTGTCTCCACTAGGATTATTGGCGATATGGTTGGCTACCAGATCCGCTTGGAAGCAAAGCGCTCAGAACAAACTCGTCTTCTATTTTGTACCACTAGAGTGGTTCTTAGGCAGCTGGTAAATAAATGGTTATTTATTACATTATTTTTCTATGCATTAGGGTAGAGCTAGTCCTTTGCTCCTTTCAGTACGAACTTAGATTGAACTCGTATGGATGTCCAGTGATGAGCTAGATCTGCACCGCTTTGTTCTATTGTGAATTCATAAAGTCAAAGACAAAAAGAAAATGAGTTTTCAGATATTTTTGCTGTTAAATTGATTAAGTACATAACCAGATTTTAAATGCAATTAAGGATCATGGTTGTAGTGAAAACTTTAGCGGTGAGTTGTTGGTATGGTGGACCTTTCGCATCGCATGAACTCATGGTGTCTGCTGTTTGAAAGTCAATTATTTAAACTAGTTTAGAAGTTTAACTTGGTAGTGTTTGATGTTGTGAATGTCAGACTTATATTTTTTATTATCACACTTTTCTTGTCAATTTATTTGCACAGTTGTACATCTTAAAACCAATTGGTGATGAATGGAGAGGCCCATGAACTTTTATACTATAATGCCCCATGTGGGACTGTACTAAACATTTCAATAGTTCAGTTAGTTAATTCACAAGCAATCTCATGTTTGTTTGTACACCACCATATAGAGCAAATATATATTGGAAAATAATCACTTTCTCAAAAAAATTCAGATTGCTGTCTTTTCCATGTACAAGACGTTGTCTTGTAGTTAATGAACTATTTTGCTTGTAACACACTTTCTACAGCTGGGATTTTATTTTGTCATGTTCTTTTCTTCCTTGAGTTCCAAAAATTTCTATTTACTCATAGTAGTTTCTCCTTGGTTTTGCATTTTTCTTCTGTCGTCTGTCGATATAGTTATTGTTTTATTGAATAAATATAATCTATGTATCTTAAGAGTGAATAGTCAATACTCAATAGACAACAATATAAGAATCTTTTGCTCTACTGTTGATCTCCTTAACTACTGATTTACGAAATGTCGGCTAACGTGAAACCATGTTTAATACTTGTCCTCATTCTAAAGTAGGATGCAGGCAAAAGTGCTAAAGGAGATCTTTTTAACTAGGCCCATATTCAATTACATATTCAATTACTCTAGAGGGCCAAATATCTATTGAAAATCTATTGTTCCTTTTGTGTGGAGATTGTCAAACGTGCTCCACTTCGATTTCTTAAAAAGCCAAGCTTGTCTTTCGAAAATGGAAAACCACTACAAATTTAAATTCCTTCATAAAGGAGCACGCTTTGAAGACAAGATCATTTCTAGGCTACATGATAGATACAGAAAGAAGATGGGAATCCACAATATCTTTTGCCTCCAGCATTGAACAGAATCCTGCAATTCCAAGCCTAACTATAGACTTCAAACCATATGGTACCTCGGTAATTATGTCTTCATTCGAAGGTATTGTTCTCTTGAACACCCCATACGAGAAAGACCAAAAATTTTACGTGTGGAAACCAACGACTAGACAAGTGAGTTGCCTGAATTATCCTAGGATCAAATTCTTCACCGAGTGTGTATGAATGTTGGTGAAATCGATGGAACCTTTATGTATCACTATTGTTCGGATCTCTAAACCCAACTACAAGAAGGTAAGGCAAAGCCGAGACAACAATAACGAGTTTTCTATCGTCTATCATGTTGAATTGTTTGATTCACAAACATTCAAATGGCAAAAGTTGAATGACTTGGCAGTATCCTTTAATGCTGAACACATAAACAGGCAGCCCGGAGTGGATGCAACTCCATTGGTCTCTTTATGATGAAGGCATTTTGGTATTTAATATTGGCCGCCAACAATGGACAAAGATTATGCTACCGCAGGCCGAATCCCGGCCAAGTGGTACAAACTGTTTCGCTTCGATGGCACTATTGCTGTAATGTTCTCCTTCTGGGGTGAGGACAACATTACTACTGAACAATTAGAACTGAAGGTTTTACATCAATACCAGAATAGGTTGTGGACTCAACCGAGGACGTTTTTGTTGGACAAATTGTATGAATGCTTCAGTCATCCGAAATTTGTCGACCTACTATCAACAGACATTGGAGTTTTCAGTTGGAACAACAGGATCATATGGTACAGTTTCAAGGCGAAGGAGGTGCTATCAGAATCTAAAATCCCAACAATTGGTGTTCACTCTATTCTACCATTCATGTCAGGCTTCATCGAAACTCAGTTTAGCCCAACTCAGTATAACTTGTAATTGATATAAGGGACCGTTGATATATATTTGTATTTTTATTTGGAACAAAAATAAGATGTTGTAATAGAGCACCATGCATGAATTATTAATAATCTTATAAGACAATGTAGATACCGTACACGACATTATGTATACCATGTTTTAGTCAAATGGAGAAGCAAAGCTTTTTATGTTAACCAGGCGGTAAGATTCAAATTAACAATTAGAGTAGTATGAACATGATACGTTCAACATAGGCCAACATAATATCCATATAAGCCATTATGTGTACCATTCTCTAGTAGGTAGAGAGATGCAATGGTTCTTGTGTGAATTACGCAGTTAGATTCAAATTTTAAATTAGAGCACCCTGAATACGACACATTCCAGATATTTTAAATTAGGTTTTATAGAAAAGCATCGGTTTTTGTGTTAATTAGGATGTTAGATTCAAATATCAAATTAGAGCTTCCTGAACACGACTTGTTCCTCTGATGACAACATAGTTGCCCAATAGACTATTATGTACGCCATACTCTAGGTAGTTGAGATAAGGATTGGTTGTTGTGTTAATTAGGCGGTTAGATTCAAATTATAAAATAGAAAACCCTCAACACGACACGTTCCTGATATGACAACATAGCTGTCCGATAGGCCATTCATTATGTACGCCATACTCTAGTCCGTAGAGAGAAACATCGGTTTTAGAGTTAATTAGGTGGGCAGGTTTAAATTTGAAATTTTAGCACCCTCAACACGACACCTTACTCATATGACAAGATAACACTTCTATAAGACATTATGTATGCCATAATCTAGGAATAATTGAGAAGCATCGGTTTTAGTGTTAATTAGGTGGTTATATTCAAATATCAAATGAGATCTTCCTGAACACGACACGGGGATCAATAGGACACCATAACTTCACTATACAATGTTATGTATGCCATACTCTAGTAAAAAATGGTTGAGTTAAATATTAAATGCAGTCATTGCCATTTATTAGGCAACTTCTAAGCATATTGAGAGAATATTAAACCGAGAAAACTTGACACGTGAAACTAAACACACCCGAAAGAACAACAATGGAGGGATCTACTTCATATGGAAAGAATAACAACAGCAGCGACCAAACCAACAACACCAACAAGGACATGCCACCAGAAATTTGTGAAGAGATTTTCAAACGTGCTCCACTTCCATTTATCAAAACAGCCAAGTTCGTATGCCGAAAATGGGCATCCTTTACAAGTTCAAGTTCCTTCACCAAGGAGCAAGCGTTGATGACGGGATATTTTCTTGGTTACATCATAAATACGGAAAACAAATGGAAATCGACGATATCTTTTGCATCCAGCATTGCAAACAACCCACCAATTCAGGGCCAAGTTTGGACTCCAAACCTTATGGTACATCGGTCATTGCGCCGTCAATGGAAGGTATTGTTCTCTTGAACACACATTACGAAAAATACCAAAAGTTTTACGTATGTAAACCAATGACTAGAAACTTTTATCGCCCAAATAATCCTAGGAACAGATTCTTCACCGAAAGTTTGGGCATGGTGATGAATTCTGTGGAACCTTTGTGATTCAATATAGTTTGGATTTTAATACCGAGGTACCACACTGTCAGGCATTCCCGAGATAACAAAGCCCGGACATGTGTCTTTCGTCTTGTTGAATATTTTGATTCCCAAGTTGACAAATGGAAAAGGTTGGACGACCTGGAGTTGTCTTTTAATGATGAACACATTAACAGGAATGCCAGAGTTGTTGCAAAAGGAATCCTGCATTGGTCTCTTTGGCATACATAAATATTGGTTTTTAACGTTCGCTGGGAGCAGTGGACAAGGATTTGGTTACCGGAGACTCAACGTCCATCTGAATCTTACAAGGTATTTCCCTATGATGGCTTCATAGCTATTATGTTTTCCTTGTGGGCCGAGGGCAACACCTCTACTCAAATATTAGAACTGTGGGTTTTGCAACAGTACGAGAACAACCAGTGAAGTGAACCCAGGAGGTTTATATTGTATGAAACTTTCCGCCATGCAAATTTCATCGACCTACTGCCATCAGACATTGGAGTTTTTAGTTGGTACAACAAGATCATATGATACAGTTTCATGGAGAAGAAGGTCCTATCAGATCATGTAATCCCAGCAAGTGGCTTTCAGTCCATTTTCCCATTCATGCCAGAATTTGCCGAAACCCAATTTAACTAGTAGTTTATAATAGGGTTTTGTTTATAATATGTATTTCTTCTTCTTTATTTTCTGTTAATCAATACGTTTTGATAGACTGGGTACTTATGTATCAAGTGCAGGAAGCACTGCATTGTGTTATAGTTGTGTTAAATTATTACTTATTAAACATGTTATTTCCTTTCCTCAATGGTTACATGCACGACAACATAACTATATATGAAGACAACATAGTGTATCTCTAATAGATTAACCTATTTAATCTGGAAACACATGTATTTGTCTAAAGGACCTTTTGTCTATTTAATCTGGAAACACATGTATTTGTCTAAAGGACCTTTTGTCTAATTACCCCTTTGTTGAGTTCTTGTTGTTTTTCTATGAATTTTTGTAATTATGTGTATGTTTCCCATTATGTTTAAGTGGAATTAATGTTTCTTGAATCATTGCCCATTATTATTTCACAGTTAAAATACATCCAGTACATCATTTCACAGATAAAATACATCCAAAATGTTCACTCATTTCAACTTAAGCTATCAGTTGATCCATTACAGTTCAATCTACAAACCCTAAAGACTTAACAAGTGCAGAAATATCTTCCACAGTCCCTTCCATGGTAATTTTAGCGGTATAGTTCCCCTCCACTGTTACCTTCACCTTCCCTCTTTCTGTGACCTTTTCTTCCATAGTTGTAGTTGCTTGATGGCTGGCTTCATAGCTTGCTTCATCCAGGAGATCAATCCATTAGAATGCACTGCATCTAGGTTGACTTCTACACCTTAGGAAACCTGTGACCTTTGTTTATCCCTTGCTTACAGAAATACAGAGTCATTGTGTTTGACTTGCACCCCACCCATGAGTAGTGCAAATAAGGATAGTCTCTCTTGCTATGGTCCGTATCAGCACAAAGAAAGCAACCCTGTACCTATAAAATCACAACAAATTCATGGTGTGCATGCTATAAAACAAAAATTCCAAAATTCTAAAATTGTTTCGATAGTTAATTAATCCAAAAGTGAATGTGAAAACAGATAGATAAGGTTTACCTCGCGTTAGGAAGATTCTCCTTCTTTCCCTCCACCCATTTCCGAACAGTAACTGAGAGATTGTGAGAGAGATGATGCCCTAAAGATTGGGTATTTTGTTAGGGTATACCTATTTATTTTAGAGATTGGGAATAGGGATACTCAATTGAGCCCAACGAAAACAAAACTCATATTGTTGAGCCCAACGAAAATAAAACTCGTACTGTTGAGCCCAACAAAAACACAATTCGTACTGTTGATAATCATCGGGATACTCATTTTGTTACGGTTAGATTACATGATGATATGTTGTTTCAACTACTGATAGTCCTCGACAATGGTGTGATCGATGATGGATTTGTTCATTTTAAGAAAATAATCAATACTTATTTGTGATTACTGATCCAAAGACAGTGTATCAACTGGATAGAACATTATAATGTTCTACGTGATTCACCATGTGTGGTGTCTACTTGTAAGATTCCGTTCATCACAAAAAGACTACAACACATGATCAATGATAAATTAGTAAATACAAATTAACACAGATTGTAACACATGGATAAACTAATAACCCTTGACATATATAGAAAAAGTTGTCTAACTTGGTAAGAAGATAAGTGTAGTCACTGGCATAACAGTTAAACGACCTAGAATAACAGAACAAAAACTCATCTACACATAGCAAAATGAAAAAGGAAAGGGCAAAGAAGCCACACCTAAATTGAATTGCTTTCATCTGAATGGCACACACAAGGGCACCTAGGCGGCCATGGCATGGGTTCAAACTCCTAAGCCACCATATACCGCAAATGTTTAAACTTGAACTTCTCATACCTAAGATTTTCCATATCTTGGTTTGCTTCTTCCTCCTGTTCCATCTACGCCTTAGTTTCCCTCAAGTGTTTCATGACCTCAACAATGATTAGACGCTCTCCGCGCTTGTTGTCAATGAACAACTTCATTATGTGCTTGTCTTTAGGAGAGAAGGGGATGCCTGGCTTCAGAAGAGCTTTGATGTCGGTGCTTTCCATCAAGGAAAGGGGAGACATGTTCAAGATAGGATTTTGCCTATGCTAAAAGCGGAAGATTGTGAAAATGGAGTCGTGGTTGAGATATTGTCCCAGACATTTGAGGAGATGTTTTATGAAGAACGCTTGCCGTTATCTTAGCAATAAATCTGTATTTAATATTGGGAGACTAGGTGTTGCTTTGACCAGTTTCAAAGCCAAAAACTTGAAACTTCCCTTTGACTATCACTTTACCTGAATTAATTGCACACAGTTAGAGCTTAGAGCTTGAAGTGATCAATGTTTAGATCAAATTTACAAGATAATATGCAAATTTCAACATAGTTATCAAGTATCCAAGATGAAGAAAACAAGTCACATTAGACACAAAAAACGTACATCATGGAAAAAATTATTCATGTTGTTGGCATGTTATATATACACTAGAAAATTGCCATTTAATTTGGTAATCTAAGTTGGTATCTCATTTTAAATATAGGAGGGGTTCTATAGACATGTATTAGAAAAACACGAAAACAAACTCATGATTTTAAAGGTATTTCTAAGTTTTAGATTTGGCTAATTTTTTTGTACATATGATCTTCCAACTACTATAAACATTATCACAAAAATGGCTAATTATGGACTGTTCATTTTCACCATTTTAAAACTATATTTGGCAAGTTTAGAAATTTTTAATTTTTTTGATTAGTTGTGACAATGTTTAGAATAGTTAGGAGATCATATCTACTAAAACTTAGCCTAATCTAAAACTTCTAAATACCTTAACAATTTTGAGTTTGTTTACGTGTTTTCTTAATATACGTCCCTATAACCCGTACAATAAATATTAACTTACAAATACATTGTAATTTAATCGATTTGATGTACTATTCCAATTTAAATTGTTTTGGCTTCTTTTAGTTGCCGTGTTCAAATGATCGTGTTCAATTTGAAAATTTTCAACAAAACATTGCATAATTGTCAATAATATATGTTTAATTATCTAATAAAATTCATATTTGTATAGCTACAAATGATCATGTGATTTTGTGGTTCAATTGCAATTGTTTTTGGGTCTAATTGTTTTTTAGGATTGTTTTTTATGTGTGTTCGAAAGAACCAATTGACCATAAAGAGCTTCATGCATGTATTTCCAAAAACACAACCCGTGCATTAGCTCGTCGGTATTACTCCACTTTAGCTCATAGCTCACAAAATTTATAAAAGCTATATTTACCTTTGATATTTTATGTTAAATTGTTAAGAAAACTCCATATTACCTAAAATATTAATAAAATCAATCTGCACAATTTATGTGAATTACAACAGTATCTGAGTAAGGACTCTTACGTGAAACCTTAAATTATCCATCAAATACGGATTTTATTTCCTTAATAGTTGCAACTTCCTGAGCACAATTGTACGTCTGTTATTAAATATGAGTTTGTATCCTCTATAAACTCTGATTGTTTTATCCTATTTTGAATCCCTGGATTTTAGAGTCCTAAATTATTTGTATACATATCTCGAGACATTAAATTAAATATAAGCCACAAATTAACTTTGGAAGTTTCAATTAGGACCATTACTTAACACTCAAATTCCTCGATATCAGTCTTCTCGATTATGTTAGATTGATGTTCAAGATGAACTACCTGATTAATCTATCATAATACATTTTAGTTATTTTAATTAACGTCTATGCTTAAGAATACACTCATAAACCAGTTCCAATTTTTTGCGTGGGTTATTTTCCTTTTAGAAAGCCTTTAGAAAATGATATCAGTTTCGCAGGCAAATAAAATGTGCTTGCCATAGAGAATATCTAAGCTCTCAACCCTCGGAGGACCTACTTCCGTTATCAACTTACTTATGGACATCATAATGTCCCAAAAAATACTGACAAATAGATTTGGCAAATAGGATGACACGGAAGTACAATATGAGAGGACCGTCTTAGGGAACCTAAACTTCCTGTTGAGGCATCACAAAACACGTATACGACAATCTATAGCTGAAGTTTATAATTCGGAAACAGGCAAGTGAATATCCCTTTAAAATATGATAATAGTAAATAGGACAATGTCTATTATAACCTTGTCTGGATTGGGTAAATATTTGCTCCCATATTTGCTAAGTTTACATGTGAAATCACCAAACTATCTTGAAGTCTAATCCATGCAATTAATACAAAAGCTTGCCAACTCTCTCATGTACGGAGCTAATAAGAACCTTTTCCCAATATCAATTTCGAAGCAATTTTCATCTCTTCCCAATAAAACACTGTGCAAAATTTCCTAGATATTTTTTCTTTTCCTGCTTCATGCTTGAAACAAATTTCCAAACCAAAATTTGAAGTTTCCATTGGCCAATTACAGAAAAAGGTATGTACACCTTGTAAACATTACCTTAATTATTATATTATACTGTTTTGAACATAATATGGGCTAATGTTTGTGTTGGTGTCTGTGTGGAAGTTAATGGTACCACCAAGAATTTGTGTTCAATGTTGCATCTTTAATTTGATGTAAAAGCTCGCAACTTTAAACATGGAACATCAAATAAGCATACAAGGACAATAGATTGGGGTTGTACAATAAATGTTATTACAAGTGTAAAGTTGAATCGTCATACAACCCAAGCAAGACATTAAATGTGCATATAGTGGCAGTTCATACAATAAAGCTCGCATCTTGATACTGTTGAATGAAAGAAAACCCGCATTTTTTAGTGTATATATTTGGCGGCTATATTTGGACTCATTGACACTAAAATTCGAAGTATAAAGTCGATATTATATGGGTTCCGATATTATATTGTCTGAGAAGAGTGTAAATAAAATAAAGAATTGACATGTACCATGTCTTGTACAAGATATATAATGTCTTACAAGGACAAGCTGGATTATGTTGAAGTTGAACCCGAACAGTTCGATATTGAGCAAATACCACTTTAGTACCGCCCGATTATTCCTGAGTTACATGAAGGTAGAGTTATTGTAATGGGGTTGGGAACCCAACATATTCCTCTCGAACTTAACGATCCATCTAATGGGGAAGACGGTGTATATATACCAGAGCTACCTTTAGCGAAAGTTAGTAACTGAAGAAGAAGTATTGGTAGTGGTGAGAAGGGTGTTGAAGTTCATCTTAGACTCTTTGTTTAGAGGAAGGTTTGTGATGGATAAAACACTAACTTTTGTAACTCTTCTCTCCTACTTGGCTTTTGGAATTACTCTCAATCTTAACTTGTATTGAAATGATTTAAAACTTGGGTTTACACTAAAGCTTGAAGAACATAAAAATGGAAAAGAAGGAAATAACAATTTAATTTAAAAACATTTAAGCTACTCCTAATGACCAAATATTAGATCTAGGGTAATGGTTTCTCTCTACAACTTTGGTTTATATAGGACACCTTTTACAATTGTACCCTTCCTTCTAGAAACAAACTTATGGGCCCTTGACTTAAGCCCACATAAGAGAGGTCTTGATTTTTGCTTTTGGTCCCTGGGTCTGTAGCTTTCAGTCTTGAGTCCTTGACTTTGACAGTTGACTTGACTTTTGATTTTGACTTTTCGGCACTCTTACTCCTAAGATGGAATCTTCCCAAGCAGCATAAATAGCTATCTTTTTTGTGCCAAAATGCACGTATTAGGAATATGAATCCTAAATGGTAGCAAAAGCAATAAGTTGACTGTTCATTAAGCATAAAAAAGGCATATATGAAGCATTGTAAAGGTAATAAAACGCACATTTGGGGACTGATTAACTACCCCCAAACAATATTTTGCTTGTCCTCATGCAAAAGATGAGAGAAAAAACTAAGATCACAAATGTGTGATTTATTATACTAATCTCGTTTCGCAGAGTGCGATTTGATCGACCATATGTGACAAGGCCTTAAACCACTAGGAATTCCCTAGTGGACGAGCTTAAGCCTCATGAGAGTTTTCCAGAGAAGGTACTTACAAACTTCCTCTATTTAGTACAAAGGGTCTTATTTCCTTATTTATTCTCAGAGGTTTATACATCTCATAAGCAGGGGAATAAAGAAAAGCTCCTTTGAACTCAGAATAATATATAAACAGTAGTTTAATCATCTAAAGATAAACGTGCAAAACATGAGCGGTGAAATGCAAAAGCAGAGTCGTTTCCGAAACTTTTGGAGAGCGTCTTTAAGTTGGGTCCTCACAGGGGTGTGTTGCAATCACAACTCTCTGATAGATTCACTCAAGTTTCATTTTCTCAAGTACAGAGGGCACTTATATTCCTCACATACTCGAATGATGTCCAAGGAAACCGGGGTCAATTGATCACAATATCCACTTACTATCACACCATCTTATTCCTAGTTGACCTAAAGGTCTTTTATTAGGAATTACGGGGCTAAGGTAGTGGTTTAGAAATAAAGTGAAGGGAAAACAAACTCTGATAAGTTGAGAAATTGGGTCTTCAGGATATTTGTAACTAGAGAAGAACCTCGTTTTGTTCTTTACTTCCAAATTGTGATTCATTTTTTTTAGCCCTTTGGCTTTGTGACTCCATATGATTTTGAATTTTGGGAGTTCTAACTTTACATTTGTTTCTTTTGAAATTGACTCCTTTTGATTTTGAACTTTCGAGAGATTTCGATCTTTGAATCTTTTCTTTCTTTTCTTTTTCTTTTCTCTTTTGAAACTTCTAACTATTCTATTTTTTGTACAAGGCCTTCTCTTCTCTTTTTAGATTTCATCTAATTCTCAACTCGTCAGCTGGTTAAGTTTTTTTATTATGTGTGGTAACGGTTCAGGGATTGATGGCGAAGAAATAAAAAGGCATATAGAATTGGTAAAGGCTAAAACTATCTTTTTGCGTTTTTAACGTTTATTTGGCTATATCGATCCAAAAAGGGCCTAAATTCTCTCCTAGGATATGGCGTGATGATCAAGCAAGTGGACATGTTATCTCTTTATCCAGACATCCTTGTGTCATCACTCAATAATCATTCAGATGAGGCTTTTGGCTAGATTCTCACAGGATATGGAATTTAACTGTTCTAACCTTGGTCTCGGAAACTCACTGCTATATACAATCAAATGCTGATGCATACCATTCATGAAAAGGTGCAGA
This sequence comes from Coptis chinensis, assembly GCF_015680905.1. NCBI lineage: Eukaryota > Viridiplantae > Streptophyta > Magnoliopsida > Ranunculales > Ranunculaceae > Coptis > Coptis chinensis. The sequence continues at coordinate 63,241,536 of NC_141461.1, forward strand.
AACTATTGTATGTATATTAGTATAAGTTCAAAGAATGAATCTTTACTTAATTGCTATAATGAGATTTCTAAACCTTTTATTCATCATAGAAAAAGCAAAACAAGACTTTTAGTACTAAACAGAAAAAATATTTTTGGTCTTTTTGAAATATTTTAAGAAAGAAAGAAATATAGAAAATCTATCTAATATAAGAATGCTAATAATAAATGCCTAGTTTTTGCAAATGTTAATATACCACCCCCAAACAGAAATATGTTTTGTCCTTAAAGTATGAAGTAAAGGAAAGAGATTACCATAGGAACATGAGCAAAAACGGCAGAAACCTATACTATGTTCTTTGTTATGAAAATATACCACCCCCAAACATATTTGGAGGGTGGGTTGATAGAAATAGAATGAGAAATACATGGTTTATCTAAAAGGTAAAAAACGTAATTATTCTAACATGAAAACATTTTGGCTTTTTTGAATTTTATTTGTAAAACATGTATAGTGTAGAAAATAAGAAAATTTTGGGAATGATGTATTTGTATGTCCTTCTGCTCATATACCACAAATCCTCATACATTCCATAAAACACAGATAAACATAATAGATAATACTAAAAAAAACTAGAAGTGCAGAAAGTAAAAATAGATACTACAACGACAATAAAATACAGATAACTATGTGGACACTAAGGGGTTGCTTAGTCAGATTCCGCGTGGGATAACTAACGACGTCGAGATGAACTTGAGCTACTCTTCTCTCTCTCTCGTCGGGCTCTCGCAGGTGGAGAAGCCTATGGAACTAACTCGTCTCGCAGCTCCTGAAGCATCTAGAGAGTGTTGTCCTGAAAGGTGTGCTGCTCCTACTAAATAGTTGTCAACTACTGATGTAGTAAACGTTTATCCTCATGCATGAATTGCAATGCATCCAAGGGACGCATGAACTGAGACACAGCTCCTGGAGCAAAGTAGTCCACTAGAGGTGGAGGTGGAGCGTCGTCATCGTTAAGAACGTGCTCGATCTCTTGTACAACCTCTAGGGACTAGTTATACTGAATGCAATGAAGGTAGACAGGAGTGAATGTGGCAGACTTGACTACCACAAAGTCAGTCGGAACTGCAGCTCCCCAACTAAGCATGAGCCTAGTTATAAGGGTAGGAAGGGGAGCAGTACTCCGTTTACACTGAGAAAGCTGGTCCCACAGGAAAGAAGCAAAGAATGTGAAGGATCGACTTACTAATATCTAAAGGTTTCGTCGTCCGCACAAGGTTCTGTGCAATCCACATTGTCATTGCCAACTGGTTATTTCTCAGAGAAGTCTGGCTCGCGCAGGTGGAATCATTGATGTACTCGCTCTCTAGCAGCCTCGCATGCATCAAATCGAACACTGTGCCATGAAACTGCTGACTCTTGGGTACCTCGTGTCGCACTTCAATACCCACAACTGTTCCAACTGCCTGCATAGAGAGCACATGAGAGCGACCGCCTAACTATACGGTAACCAAGCCTTCGTTATCGCAAGCTAAGCCATGATAAAAAGCTTGAACAAGAGAAGTGGAGTAATGGGCGGTGGGTTCTAGCAAAAGTGACCTCCAACCTCTTCTAAGGATTTGTGCTCTAAAGAAAACATAAAAAATCCCCGAATCAAAGAGATTAGAAAAAATTCATCTTTGGAACAATCTTTCGATTGGCAGCCATTGGAGGGTGTTTTGGTTAAATTGATGGTGGGTATGAGGTGGGGTGAAGGTGGGCAAATTGCAACTGAAACTATTTTGGATTTGGTGAAGGTGGAGGCGCGGCGCCGGTTTTAGTAGGCGCGGGCGCGAGTCCGACTATGAGGGTGTGAGCTAGGTTTTTTTTGGTGGAGAAGATGTATGTCATGCGGTCGCGTGGTTAGGTTATAAACCCGCGTACGACCAGCCGTTGTTGGGTTTTAAGGTTTTTGAATTTTTGGCCCAAGCCCATATGAAATGCGGAAATGACAAAAAAGGTCCCATCTTGTCTCGTAACACATAAAATGCAAATCCCCACTTCGTTACCTGTCCGATTCTGACAAACGAACTGTCAAAATGATCAGCGCAAAGAATCCTATCTGATGGTATATCATATGCTTCGTTCCAAGGTTATATGACACATAAGATAATAGATGAACGCCTTGAAGCGTGAAGATAGTATAAGTTGTATACACGAATAAGCTCTGAAAAGAATAGAGCATGCCAACTTGAAAACAAAGCACACGAATAGCGGAATGAATCAAAAAGAGTGTTACAAGAGCAAAAGGAACGTATGGTGGAAAGAATATACAAACTTGAAATTAAAGACAAATTAATTTTTTTGGATTTTTAAAAAAAGGGTTAACTAGTATTACCCCCCCACTAGATGAGCCAATTAGGATTTCCCCCCACTAGATGGGAAATTAGGGTCTCCCCCCTAAACACACGGACAACTTGGTTTGACCGTTAACTTTCAAGTCAAACAATTAAAAATTACACAAATGCCTTCATTATTTTCAAAAAGAAAATATTCAATTTTAATTAGGTGGGGGCATTTATGTCATTTTCAGTTGTTTGACTTCAAAGTTAACGGTCAAACCAAGTTGACCGTGTGTTTAGGGGGGAGACCCTAATTTCCCATCTAGTGGGGGGGGGGGGGTGGGTAACACTAGTTCACCCTTTAAAAAAACTGTAAAAAAATGCGAGTCGTTTTAAGTTAGATCCCCCATACTTAAGTCAATCCCAACCAGATGGTCTGATGACTCTATGAAGCTGAGCTCTGTGCTTTGGTGTAAGGCACATGTAAACTGTAAATACTGAACCTTCGCTTATCGGCTGAAGCCTAGGGCAGTCTGGTGTTTGACATCTCAAGCACCAGTTTTCCCTGATAGCACGTCGTCTGCGGGCGTAGGAACTTTTTCCTGTACCAGGCGTGGTGGTGTGAATTCTCTTTCAGATATCATGGTTTATATCAATTGGAAGAGAAGCAAAAACTTTTGCATCAGAGGGTACTTGTCTCCATTGAGCCTTGCTCGGTGGAGAAGAACTGTCCTTAGACATATTGAAAGGATTGTAGAAGGGGTGAGAAGGAGAAAAGAAGTTTTTGAAATTTTTAGCAGCTGGAAATTTTTGCAGAGTTTTTAGAAAAGAAGGGAAATATTTGAATTTTTTTATTCAAAATGAGTCTTTTAACGTCAGATTCTCGAGACAATAATAGAGAGGTGCATGATAGAATTAACAAATAATGGTTTCATTATGGGTTACACCATTTGGTTAATTCTAGAAGTCAACTCCTCGTTTTTTTTTTTTTTTTTTCGGTTTTTCTTAAAAGATATCTCTAACAAGATAGAGGGTTTTTACAAGAAGATAAAATCATACATTAATCCAGTATCATTTTGGTTACTCTGGGACGTAAGATTTTAATTTTCATATCCTCAAGTTTTTGAAAACTATGTAGAGATATATATAAAGGAATATTACAAAAGTAGTGATAAAAATATACCATACCAGATTATCTTAGGCAACTTTCATGTCGGTTCGAGTGAACCCAATCCAGATGGACGGAGCTTCAGTTATACAAGTTAAGGGATTTACTGTGCAAGACATGGACTGTCCTGACCCGTGCGAATAGTGCGGTGATATAGGCGACCACTAATAAGCAAAACTGATCTCAAACCGCCATTAGATTGTGATTTTCTAGGGGTTGGTCTGTGTAGAATCCATTGCCTGTTTTGAAACAAAAACACATGACTAGTGTTGTGTCGAGAATCCTCTATTATAAAAATTGGAAAAACCATGAACTTTTACAAAAACAACAAGGAAAAACTATTTCTAACAAAAAAAGTGTAAAATAAAGAAAAATAAAATTGTATACTTGCTCCATAGAGGTACACTACTCCAAACTATGAGTAAAAGTGCTAACAAGGAAAATGCAAGTATACGTGGACTCAAGGCTCCGACACTTACAACCACACACTCCAAGGAAACAGATGTAAAAGAATGAAGGGATTGGAAATACATCACGGAACAGAGAATTTAATTCTCATAGGATCTTTGATAATAGTTTCTTCTACATCCATAGACCGTAACTCATGATAGTGTTTTAGGCGCTAACCATTAACTTGGAAGGTGTTGTTATTCTTAAGATCCTTCACAGTGATAGCCCCATGTGGGGTGACTGCAGTGACCATGTAAGGACCAATCCATCGAGTATTTAATTTTCCTGGAAAAAGATGTAACCTTGAGTTATAAAGCAAAGCATTTTGACCAATTTCGAAATGTTTTCATAAAATATGCTTGTCATGAATCCTTTTCATGTTGGTTTTATAATCTTTAGAGAGATCATACGCATCATTTCGAATTTCTTTGAGTTCATTTATTTGTAGCTTACGACGCTTCTCACCTGTCACATTGAGATTGTAATTAAGATTTTTGATTGTCCACAGGGCACGATGCTCTAGTTCCACTTGCAGATGACAAGGTTTTCCAAAGACAAGTCTGTAGGGTGACATCCCTATAGGTGTTTTAAAAGTGGTTCGGTAAGCCCATAATACATCATTTAGACGGCGAGACCAATCTTTTCTATTTGGATTAACTGTTTTTTCTAAGATGCGTTTAATCTCTTGATTAGAAACTTCCACTTGACCTTGTTTGGGGATGATATGGAGTGGCAACCTTGTTGGTTACTCCATATCTTTTCATGACAAGTTCAAAAACTTGATTACAAAAATGTGACCCGCCATCACTAATGATGGCTTTCGGAACTCCAAATCTTGAAAAAATGTTTTCTTTTATAAAAGCTATTACAGTTTTGTTATCATTGTTACGACATGGTACGACCTCTATCTACTTGGATACATAGTATACGACAACTAGGATGTAGACGAAGCCATGAGATGTGGGAAAGGGTCCCATGAAATCGATGCCCCAGACGTTGGAAATCTTCACTATGAGAATGGGATTTAAGGGCATCATGTTTCGTGCAGAGATACGATCGAGATGTTGGCAACGAGTACGTGCCTTGCAATAAAGAAATGCATTGCAAAAGAGTGTTGACCAGTAGAATCCACATTGTAAGACCTTAGCAGCGGTTTTATCGGATAATCTGGTCCAGACAGTACTTGAAAAGGTAAGGATCATCCCAATGATAGTACTTGTGCTAAAAACTTCTTCCGCTGGTTTCTATTCCACCAGGGTGGAGTGTCTTCAGTCACCAGATAGTTAACAATATCAACATACCAAGGTGCGGACAGGATAATATAAAGGTACTCATCAGGAAAAGAATCTGAAATGAACTTGAAATCACTATCACTATCATTGGTTAATCTAGAGAGGTGGTCGGCCACCATGTTTTCAACTCCTTTTTTATCTTTAATCTTTAATGTGAACTCCTACAGGAGAAGGATCCATCGGATTAATCTCTGCTTAGCATCCTTTTTCGCGAGAAGGTACCTAAGTGCTGCATGATCGGTGTAAATTATGGTGTTTGAACATACCAAATAAGGACGAAACTTGTCTAAAGCATAGACAATGGCTAAAAATTCTTTTTCGGTGGTTGTATAATTCCGTTAAGCTTCATTTAAAATTTTACTTGCATAGTAAATAACTGTTTGTGCATTATCATGTTTTTGACCCAGTACGACACCAATTGCATAGTCGCTAGCGTCACACATGAGCTCGAATAGTTTAGACCAATCAAGAGGTTGAATTACAGGAGTAGTTATTAAGGCGGCCTTCAAAGTTTTGAAAGCCTGTATGCAATCTGAATTAAACTCAAAGGGAGTATTTTTTATAAGAAGATTGGTTAAAGGTTTAGCAGTTTTTGAGAAATTTTGAATGAATCTTCTATAAAAACCAACATGGCCTAAAAAGGCCCATATATCACGGATGTTCTGCGGATTAGGTAGAGTAGAAATTTTATCTATTTTGGCTTTATAGACCTTTATATCATTTTTAGACACTATGTGACCTAACACTATTTCCTTTTTGACCATGAAATGACATTTCTCTCAATTGAGGACTAGATTCTTTTCTTGACAACATGCCAAAACTTTAGAAAGGTTGGATAGACAATCACCGAAGGAATCTCCATAGAGAGAAAAATCATCCATAAAAACTTTAATGAATCTCTCCACCATATCACTGAAAATGTGTAACATGCAGCGTTGAAATGTGGTAGGTGCATTGCAGAGACCGAAGGGCATACGTGCATAAGCATAGGTTCCGAAAGGGCAAGTGAAGGTGGTCTTTTCTTGAATGGTTTCATCAATTAAAATATAAAAATATCCTGAATACCCATCCAAGAAACAGTAATAAGCATGTCCTATTAGGCGTTTAAGCATCTGATTAGTAAATGGCAGGGGAAAATGATCTTTCCTTGTCACAGCATTCAGCTTCCTATAATCAATACAAATCCTCCGCATGATAGGAACTCGTTTTGGAATTAACTCTCCATCTGCATTAGGGACCATAGTAATCCCGGATTTCCTTGGTACCACATGAATAAGACTAACCCATTCACTATCAGATATAGGATAAATAATTCCCGCATCCAGTAATCGTAAGATCTCTTCCTTCACTACTTATTTCATAGCTGGATTTAATCGACGTTATGGTTCTCTAGAAGTCTTAGAATTCTCTTCTAGATGAATTTTGTGAGTGCAAATCTGTGGATCAATTCCTTTTATATCATCAAGAGACTAACCAATTGCAGAATGATGTTTTTGAATCACCTTGATCAGACTCTTTTCTTCCTTTTTTGTTACCTGGGATGAGATGATGATGGGATGGGTGCCATCAAAATCAAGATAAATGTATTTTAAATAAGGAGGGAGAGTTTTTAAGTCAGATGTGGGTGATTTGGGTAACAGGATTTCCACAGGTTTTTGCTCTTCTACAGTGAACACTTAGGCTGGTGGGTTTTCTATATATTTGGGTGGATCATCATCCGAATTGTACAAGGGAACGGATGCCAAGCTGTTATTGGTTTCTTCCATATAATGATCTGTGTTGAAATCAGAGTCTCCAAATGATAAGAATTGATGCACATCATTTTCTGGGAAAGTCTTATTGCAATATTCTTAGACAACATCTTCTATCATACTCACTTCTTCTTCTAATTCCTCTTCCATATGCTGCTTTATCATCTTGAAAACATTAACTTCCACTGAAAGATCTCCAAAAGACATAATCATATATCCATTGTGGCAATTGATAAAGGCATTGGTTGTTACCAAAAAGGGACACCCTAGAATGATAGGTATGGAATCATGAGCTACTTCGGTGTCAAGGATGACAAAATCCACAGGATAGTAAAAATCTTTTACTTTGACTAAGACATTTTCAACTACGCCTTTTGGGTATTTAATGGAGTGATCAACTAATTGTATGTCATAATTGTAGGTGCAAGCTCACAGAAACCGAGTTGTTTAAACAGGTAGTATGGAAGGAGATTAATGCTTGCTCCAAGATCGAGCATAGCAGTAGCTGTGTGCTTATCTCCTATAGTGCAAAGAACGGTCGGATGTCTAGGGTCTTTATACTTGACGATTCCATTGGTTTTTGTGAGGGATGGGAATTGTTCTGTAAGGAAGGCATCTTTTGGAATGTTAGTTCTTCGTTTGTTGGTGCACATATCCTTAAGGAATTTGACATGTTTGGCTAAATGTTTGATGGCATCAAGAAATGGGAGATTTATGGGTAGATTCTTGAATGTCTCTCTGATTTCAACAAAATTTTCATCATCCTTAGGTGTCATCATGCGTGCAGAAAATGGTGCCTTTGGTTTTTATTTCTTAGCTGACGATTCCATTGGTTTTTGTGAGGGATGGGAATTGTTCTGTAAGGAAGGCATCTTTTGGAATGTTAGTTCTTCGTTTGTTGGTGCACATATCCTTAAGGAATTTGACATGTTTGGCTAAATGTTTGATGGCATCAAGAAATGGGAGATTTATGGGTAGATTCTTGAATGTCTCTCTGATTTCAACAAAATTTTCATCATCCTTAGGTGTCATCATGCGTGCAAAAATGGTGCCTTTGGTTTTTATTTCTTAGCTGGGTCAGTTGGGGGAGATGATGGTTTAGGAACTGAAATTTCAGTATGGACTACATAGGTACTACATCGGATATTTCTATAGGTGCATGATCTTTGGGCAAGACTACTCTATTGTCAACTACCTTGCCAGAACGCAAGGTTGTGATTGCTTTGATCTCTTGTGTTTTAGTGTGATCATTGGTAGCTTGTTTTTGTCATTGATGTAACAGCTAGATTGTTTGTTTTATGGTTGACATGATTTGTGTGTGTTATTTCATCAAAGATAACATCATTTTTGAGGTTTTGTCTAGTGGGACATTAGTAGGTTGGGCAACTGGTAGTAAGTCTCTTTGGTTGTTGATTGGTGGATTTTTGTAGTTCTGGTTAAAGTTGTTGGATAGAACTATTGCTCTATTTTGATTATTGTAGGTATCCTGTCCTTGTTTGAACTGGTTGAATGTATTTTGTGGTTTTACATGATTTGTGAACCCTGGAGGTGGTTGGTTTTATGGATTAATGTTCCATTGAAAATTTGGGTGTTGCTTCCATGGTGCATTTGGTATATTGAAAGCACATACTTCTTCTGGTTGAAGTGATGTTATGTTGTTAAGCAAGTGACAGTGGGTAGATACTATACGTGATTTAGTTCGAAATAGAAAGTGCATGGTGCTATATCGATGTTCATGACTGGTTGGGGAGTATGGTCTTTTTGTTTGGTTGCAAGGGCATCTATCTTTTTAGTGAAGGCTTCGATTAGGGTTTTCATCTCTGGATCGGATTTTATCTCAAATATACCATTAGCTTTGGAAGTACTAAGCTGGGATGTTCTGGAATTGTTTGTGTCGCCCCAATGAGTACTCTTTTAAGCTTGGTCTTCTAGAAAGGTTAGAGCTTCTATAGCACCTTTATCTAAAATTTTTCCATTACTCATGATATCTAGTGTGACTTTGTGTTCTTGGAGAAGACCTTTGAAGAAACATTCTACAAGAGTGGATTTTTCGAGTTTATGGTGAAGACATGAATGGATTAGATCAGATAATCTATCCCATGCTTCGGAGAATGTCTCACTCAGACTCTGTCTGAAGAGCTTTATCTTGCTTACTATTTCCTTTGTTTTCTTCGGTGGAAAGTACTTCTTCATGAAGGAGAACACTACCTTTTCCCCTATGTCGAACGAATTGGGCTTTTACGATAGAAGCCATGCGTGGCTCTTACCAACTAAAGCGAAGGGAAACATTCTCAGTTTCACTTGGACATCAGAAACGCCTGGATGATTGAATGTACTGCAGACCTCATGTATCCGACGTAGGTGTTCGTATGGTAACTTGTGTTCGAGATCGTGAAAGACGGGTAAGAGATTGAACACGTTAGGTGGGATACGAAAATTGCTATTGAGTTGTGTGAGTCGTATACAAAATGGAGGTCCATCTTGTAACGGTGTGTAGAATCTAGAAAGAGGCTCTTTAGCTTGAACTACTTCATCCGCCTGATAGGGTTATATACAAAAAGCATTACTTTTATAATAACTCTAATTCTTTATATTTTGAATAAGAATCATATGGGCAAATGTTATGCATATTATATATGTTATTAGTTATATGCATGTGTCTAATACTTTATGTTGTAGATGATATGGTGTGTGGTGACACACAGAAGATCATATCATCAGTACCTTATAAAGTATAAGTAATCGTTCACAACCAAGATGGATTTGGACAAACCATTGGTACGGCTGTAGTATAATTTGGTAATAGTCTATCTTGACTATAGGATTACACTAGTACACTTTGTGTGTATTGAATAGGACCAAGTGAGGTTGTTTCTCTTTGTACTGACTATATAAGAGAACAAACGCCTCTGTTATTATGGATGCTTGTCCTCTTAATCCGGATATAATAATGGACACTTAAGTGCATTGTATATTGCTTTAAATCATCAATGAGTGAGATTTATTTGTGAATCAACAAACTCGATGGATTGGGTAATGACATTGTATGTAAGGTGTGTTGTTGATTATAGAAGGAATCCGTGTCCCGCAAGAAGTCGGGCTGATGATGTCCCCTTGAGGAGCTCATAAGGATTGTCATGTAAACCCTGTAGGTGGATTTGATCCGACATGACAATGAGGTTGAGTGGTACTACTCAAGGACATAAGAAGTTGATTAATGTAGTTGTCAGTAACTTGACTTAATCAACGGGCATTCGATATCTTAAACACGGGGAGATCAACGAGCATATAATATGGAGCCCATAAACGCTGACACGTAATTTGGGATTAGGGCGGTAGTGCAACAATGGCCTTTAGTGGAATAAGCCATTTGTTGACGGACTTGGGTTGTATGTTCTGGGCGAACATGGGAAGCCCAAGCCCGTCAGGAGGCCTAACCCTAATTTCTCCTGATGGTCCCTGTTGTAGCCTATAAAAAGAAACCTCTTTCTTTGGCCGTTTTCTTCTCAGACATTACTCAAGCAAAAATATATCTAATTCGGTTCTAAGGTTGTGAGAGAGAGAGAGGCCAAGTGAGAAAGAAGAGGTTGGAAGATCGTTGCCCACACAACGTCCACTCTGTGCATTAGAATACAATAGAAGATCAAGAGGTTGATTTGATTTCATAGTTATTGGATTCTCAGAGTTATCTTAGCCGATCTACAGGTATGATTTTCTATCCAAAATCGTGAGAACCCATTAATTCCGCTGCACATGGTTTTCACGGTTTGTAGAAATTTACATTTTGAAATAACGGTTCCTACACCGCCATCCTAATAGTTGGGGGATGAAAAATAGGAGAATGTCGAGACCGACGTGCTCTCCTATGTGGGTACGTTTTAAACATGCTAAGTTTTGTATAACCTGAGCGTAGTCTCATGCACGATTGCAATACTATTTTAGAATCTATTTACATGCGCACACAAATGTGTTGGATGCTCAAACAACGAAATTCGTTCGTAGCTTGAAGTTTTTGAAAAGTTTGCATGCAATGTCTATAGATTAGATACTATGCCCTATTTGAATATAATAGTGGGTGCGAAACTGGTTTTTGGGAACTACACGCGTCGAGGGAGAAGATCACTACTTCACTAGATGGTGTGCTACCAAGAATCTCACCCACGGTATTTCTGAGGGAGGGGAGTGAGGAAGGGGGTTGGTCCACTGGAATCTGGTAGTTTACTACTCTCTTTGTTCGTGCTAGATGTTTGTCCTGATGGACGTGACTAAATTGGCTATGCTTGGTTGATTTTATCTTTTTAATTTGGTCTATGTAACAAACATTTCACGCAACGTCCATTCTAAAGTAGGTATTAATCCCACTTTTTGTTCTTTTATGGCTCGGGTTTAGCCTTAGCGTTAAATGTAAAGACGAGACTGAAATGTAAATCACACAATCATCCAAGCATGCTTATTAACACACAAGTATCCTCTTACACTTTGTAGGGAGGACGTTTAGAAATTACCTCCCAAGGTGCACATACACGCCCTTAGGGTGACGGCGACGTGGTGGGGTTAACGAAGTGTTTGGTGTCTTGCGTGTCAACCCACTATCCGTGCTTTTCCTTACGGTTACAAGTTTAATCTAACTAAGACCCATAAGTCGGGTTGAATTGTTGGCAAAGCCAAAAAATTACAATTGATTGCCTTCGTGGCCCTAAAACAACTTTGCCTTCGTGGGCTTAAACTATAAAAACGAAAATTAACTATGTTTAACTTAATTAACTAATGACTTAATTAAACAAAATACGTAAAAGTTTGGAAAGTTTTATTCAAAGATTGGAACTTCAACCTCCAAGTTGGGTTGTGATATGCGTGCGTCGTACTACTCTTACGTGCTACGCACATCCAACTGGTCCAAGTTGGTTGAATCCCCAACTCTTGGTAAGTAAACTTAAACCAAAAGACTAAACTTCCAAAGCTTAAACTATTTTGTGTTTAACCTAATTAATTTTTTTTTTCGTTTTGTTTTGAATTACTTATATGATATTATTTTAATCTAAACATGCATAAACAACAATTAATGAAAACTAAACCTAAACATGCTACTAAACTAAATTTTAAATATTTAATCTTGCTGATGTCTTACTAATTCATTTTAATTAATAAAAACTTTTAATTTTTAAATTCATTTTTAATTGAATTTTTGGTTTTTGAATACTCAAAAACTTGTAAATCTATCTACTTTTTACCTACTAACAGTTAAATTAAAAAAACTATGAAATATTAAAGTGGACTTACATATGAAGATTCTGAGCCAACAGAATCTTCATCTGGAAAAACCGAGGCGTGGCGAGGGTCCAAGGAGGCGTGGTTGCATGTCATTCGCGTCCGATGGGAAACGGTTCGTGGGCGCGTGTCTCACATAGACGCAGGGAAACGATTCGCGGGCGCATTTCGCACGCGGGCGAGAGTGTGGCAGGCACGGGCGCGTGTCCTTTTTCTCCGTTTGCATTCTGTTTTCTATAGCAAGTTCCAGTAGGTCTCCTTGTGCTACTGTTGGGCTTCGTTTGGGCAGAAAAGTACTGGAAACACACATAAACGAAACATCAGTAACTAAAGAAATTTGAAATGGAGATTGAGAAGAAGGGTTCAATGGTTGATGCTTTTCTTCATCTTCCTCTTCCTATAAGAATCCATGACGGCGGTGCCATTTGAAGAAGAAGTATTGGTAGTGGTGAGAAGGGTGTTGAAGTTCATCCTAGACTCTTCTCTCCTACTTGTCTTTTGGAATTACTTTCAATCTTAACTTGTATTGAAATGATTTGAAACTTGTAGAGGAATGATTTAGAAACATGGATTGAAATGATTTAAAACTTGGGTTTACACTAAAGCTTGAAGAACATAAAAATGGAAAATAAAGAAATAACAATTTAATTTAAAAACATTTAACCTACTTCTAATGACCAAAGATTAGATCTAGGGTAATGGTTTCTCTCTACAACTTTGGTTTATATAGGACACCTTTTACAATTATAACCTTCCTTCTAGAAACAAACTTATGGGCCCTTGACCTAAGCCCACATAAGAGAAGTCTTGATTTTTCCTTTTGGTCCCTGGGTCTGTAGCTTTCAGTCTTGAGTCCTTGACTTTGACAGTTGACTTGACTTTTGACTTTGACTTTCTGGGACTCTTGCTCCTAAGCTGGAATCTTCCCAAGCAGCGTAAATAGCTATCCTTTTTGTGCAAAAATGCACGTATTAGGAATATGCGTCCTAAATGGCATGTATCCTGCAAATGGTAGCAAAAGCTATAAGTTGACTGTTCATTAAGCATAAGAAGGGCATATATGAAGCATTGTAAGGGTAATAAAATGCACATTTGGGGACTGATCAGTAACTAATTTGTAAGTCTTCCGGAAGTCATTTGGATTGCCGAAGAACAACTTCCAAACTCACAGAATTGGAGGGAAGCTGATTGGGAAGATTACATGTTAAACCCTATTACGGTTTACGAGTGTGGTGGAACTTATTATTCAGGTCGGGGGATGGATGACGTAGGAGGTGGTGAGGCTGGTCATGATATTGTGTTGGATGATTCCGATGATGATGGAAGTGATGAACATGTTGTCTTAACCAATGATTTAGATGGTGGTGGAACTGATGAGGAAGAGCCTGAAGTTGATGAGCAAAGTGGGGGAAGCGATGACCAAGGGTGTGAAGTTAAACAACAAGTTGGTGGATAGGGATCGGTTACTAGTCTTGCTGGACTTGGGGGGAGAGGTGAAAGTGTTGATGGGTTAAGAGGAGGCGATGGACGGTGGTCAATGTTTTTCGATGAGGGGACATGTGCTACATTTAGTGGTGGTGTGTCATACATACACATGGTTGGAATACCCCACGTTAGCCTAGGAATTTGCCCATTTGGTCCATATGTCAGGAATGTAGCACCGAATAGAGAACACTTTGGTGTGTGGTGCAGGAGAAGGGGTACCGACAATGGGAAAGAGGCAGCGAAGGCCAAGGTATAAAAATATTTAGTTGAGGAAGGTCGTATGGAGTACGCTCGTCAAACAGAATTGGAAGAGAACATTCCGCTTTCCGTGGGCATGACATTCCCTAAACGGGATTTTTTCGTGCTCCACATGAAGAACTACGCGATTCAAAATAACTTTGAACCGCTGAAGGTGAAAAAGGATTGGGAGAGGATCGAATATGGATGCAAAGGTTCTGATTTAAGTAGCCTTGGGTCAGGTTGTCCATTTCATATATACTACAACACGACTAAAGGATCTTATGATTGGATTATTAAGACACTATTTGATGGTCACAAATGTGGTCGCAATATGGCGGGAGTGTAAAATCGCGAGGCGAACAGTGACTATGTCACCATGATTTGTAAAGGGATGTTACAGGATGACAAAACTATAAATGCAAGCAAGGTGAAGGCCATTGTTAAAAACTGGAAACACGATAAAGTATCGTACAAAGTTGCATGGAGGGGAAGGGAAAAGGCACTGGCACAGGTGAACCGAATAACCCAATAACATTTAGCTCTACGACAACAACTTAATTGTGTGAGCCATTATAATGATTACAAGTACATCCATATACTTTGTTCTGGTATCCTGAATAAATAATAATGTGTAGGACAAGGTGATATATGTGACGTACAGTACATTATATATAATACCCATACCTACATATAATCTCCTGGGGCATCCTAAATGCCTTATGAGGGATAAGACAAGGTAATATATGTATACGACATTATAAAGAGTACCCACATATATATACTTTCTTGTCCCCAACTAAATAGTGCAATATGGATGTGTAGATCCATAGGAGTTATGGGCAGTCGTACCACCTACTATCAAGTTATTCTAACGAGCTGAAGAAAGTTGATCCAGGTTCTTACACTGAGATAAAAGGAGAACGACGTATCGATCGGTTCAAGTCCTACTTTTGGGCTTACGGGATTTCAATTAGGAGCTTCTGTAACACATGCAGACCTCTGATAGAGATTGATGGCACACAGTTGAAGGGTAGATCAAGCAGGTGCCTTCTATCTGGCATTATATTAGACGCAGAAGGTCATCTATTTCCCGTTGCCTTCGGTGTAGTTAGCGTCAGAGGATAATAAAAATTGGGAGCGGTTTCTCTATTGTCTTGGGGACCACATTGTCAGTTATGACTGGCTGCTTATCCTCATGACTGATAGGCACCAAAGTCTGATCTCCAAGGTCCCCGTGGTGTTTCCAAGAGAAAGACATGTGTTCTATATGAACCACGTGTGCAAGAACTTGAAAAGAGCACCACAACATGTGTTCGAGAAGGTGAAAACGGCAGCTTCTTCCCTTCAGCGATGGCATTTCAAGGCAGTGATGAGATATATCTTGAAAATTAGTCCAGCAGCACACACTTTGTTGTCAGATATTCTGGTAAGAAGTGGGCCTATTCAGCCTCAGAGGTGAAGAGGTATGGTATCATTTACACCAACCACGTTGAGAGTTGGAACAAAATGATTAAAGAAGTGCGGTCGTGGCCTGTACAAGCTATGGTGGAGAAAATCAGGCAAAATTTAACTGTACATTTCTGCAAGTACAGAGATATTGTGAGTGAGTGGGCTTGAAGGGGTTAGATGCTAATACCTTTTGCAGTTGAGACGTTGGCTTATAACATGAAGAAGTCGAGGGAAATGTACAAGTTGTCGTCTTCAAGGACATGTTTTATGATTATGACCAAGGAGGGGGGATACCACTCCGTGAATCTGGAGAGCGGGGATTGTACGTGTATGTGGTTCCAACACTTGGGTATACTGTGTCCCCACGCATGCTTGGACATTAGCATTGCTGTCCTGTGCCACATTTCATATGTTAATGAGTACTACACAACAAAGAACTGGTTACGTACATATCAGGAGGTTTGCATTGGTACTCCCAGCAAGGAACAATGGGAAATAAACGAAGAGGATGACCACATTCTTCCTCCTAAACTGAGGCGCAAACCAGGTCATCCCTCGATGGAGAGAATCAGGATCCCACCACCGTGGTCCAAAACAGAGGAGGTGATGCACGCTATGTGATAAGAGCCCAAAACTGTAGTTTTAACCCCTTAACCATCATACTTTTAGACCAATTATGTGAGTAATAATTAAGAGTTAATACTGATTACGTGTTTTTATGCATTTCAGGTTTCAAAGTCCATTATGTGCAGAAATGTGCCACTTTAGCGAGATAAAGGAGCAAAGGTTGGTTGCTAAGGAGTTCTGTGAATAAAGGCCAAGATTCAAGGAGACAAAGCCTTTGTAAATCCCGGTCAAAAGCTGAAAAGTCAACACGGGTAGAAACAGTGCACAAGTCAGCAGAACTTCCGAAGGCCGTATCTTTGGACTCAGACCTCGGAATTGGGAGTATCTTATGTCAAAACGACCGGCTCGAAAAGAGCTTTCCAATGGTCCAAGACTTGACCCAATCAGAGGAGAAAAAGTGGACAAAATATTTGTCAAAGCCAACTGCAGCTGAAGAGCCCATTTTGGACTAAAGAAATTGGGTTTTGGGCCCGATTTTCCGGCCCAAAACATGGCTCCAAGCTCATGCACGATTTTTGGATCTGAAAGTATAAAAACAAAAGTTTGACTCTTTGTTAAAAAAAAAGGAGGTTAGGTAGTTAAATTAGGTTAGGTAGAAAGTAACCATTAGAGATTAGTTTTTAGATCCATATCTAGTTTTACATTATATAGTTTTACATTAATTAATTAGTTTATTTCTTGAGTATTGAATCATTGTTTTTATTGTTCATTAGATTAATAAGTAGTTGTTATTCATTCAATCATATCTTGTTCTTATTGTTCTATTAGATTTATAAAGTTAATTACTTATTCCATAATGACATGTTCTTATTATTGTTCTTGTGTTGGGAATGGTAGTATAAAAATTTCACATCAAATCATTACTCTCACCATTGTTCCTTTTGGGTTTGATTAGTTGAATTCAATTTAAGTCTAGACAGTTAAGAGTGGAACGAATCCTTACTCATTATATTGCATGGTTATGTTTTGAGAGTAAGAAGAATTGGTTTAAACGTAAGAACGGTAGGATTACGTATTAGTGTTGTTAACATTAATATTTAGGATTCTACTATTTTTACGGTTATCAAATGGCGCCGCTGCCATCTTAATCTCGTTCAAAACAAGAATTCAATTGCTTGAATCCAAGGGGCAATCCCCCATTTCACCCACCCACCCTTGTTCGATTCTAACTGTGGTTGTCTTTTTCAGCATTAAACTTCCTCGAAAAAAAAAAAAAATTGCATGGAGTGTACCTGCGCTAAAGTTATTGGAAGCTGAGCGCGACCCGCGCCCAAACCGAGCACGACCCGCGCTCAAACACTGTAACTCGAAGTTTACACTGGCTGCACCAAAGCCCAAAGCGCACGCGTGTGCGAAAGCTGAATTTTGCCGATTTCCACGGGTTTGATTCGAACTTCGTTTTTCAAGTTTTTCGGTGTTCTAACTTGTTATATACAGCGAACACGCGTAAACAAGATGCTATTCATAAAGCGAAGCAAGGGCCTTAATCAGGTATTCCTTTCTTCCACACCTCGCATCTCTGTTAGAGGTTTACACTAGTATATATCGGGATTGTTTGGAGTGTTGGCGTGTTTAGTTAAGTTTGGTCTTAACCTTGTATGAGATTAAGGTGCGGTCGAACAAAACACCTAACATAATTACATGCCAACATCAATAAGCACGCCTATCTAGTATACCACTCATTGCACCTCTAGCTACTATTCCACAAACTCTACCTGACACAATGCCCGACGAAGGAGAGACTCTCTCGGACTTTTATAAAGCCTTGGCGATAGCCCCAAATCTTGCATCGTTTAGCGGACCGATTGGGGATTTCGAATCCCCAAATATTTTTAATTTGTTACCCGTTTTTCATGGTTTAGACCATGAAAAACCTTATCAGCACATGCGTAGGATTGAACAAGTCCTAACAGCATTCCACCATCTTACGGTTGGTGTGGAACAAATTAAACTGAGGGTATTCCCTTTTACCTTAGCCGATAAGGCGGCATCTTGGTTAACTGCCCAAATGCCAAACTCTGTGGACTCATGGGCTCAACTTGTTCAATTGTTCATGGAATAGTTTTACCCACCACTGAAGACAGATGAAATGCTTCACACGATTCATTTCTTCAGCCAGAATCCTCATGAATCCTTTTTAGAGGCCTAGAATCGTTTCACTGATCTTCTCATTGAATGCCCACATCATAATCTTGCGAAAGACATGCTTGTTCGTGCTTTCTTCAAGGGGCTTTCACATTATCATAAGGAGGTTCTAGATATCATGGTAGGGTAGTTTTCTTAGTAAAGGAGCCTTGGAGGCTTATAAATTCTTAGAAGATCAATCTAAGAAGAACAACAATTGGGGAGGTAACGATTCCTCCCGCTCCTCTCCTTCTTCTCTTGTGGTTAAATATGATCTCGAGCTTAAAACTCTTATCGATGCCCTCACTAAAAAGGTAGATTTCATCTCTGTTCAACAACAACCCACTCCAGTCATGAACATTAACTCTACTCGTTGTAATGTCTGTTGTAGTCTTGAGCATTCCGTTTTCTATTGTCCTCTTGTCTATGCACAAACACCACCACAACCATCACACTTCAACCAGTTAACTCAACATCAAGGACAAGAGAACTTAGGTGACCATAATAGAGGTTTAGTACCCATAACCCAGAACTATCAACATCAAGACATGAACGCTCAACAAGCTTTAATTCCAATACAACTATCTACAGACAAAGTAGTAGTGACCTTGTTGGAGAAACAAAATCAAATTATGCAACAAAACTCAACTTGATGAAAGATCAAAGATGATCAAAACTCTAATATGATGAAACAAAGCGATGCAAATGATGCGGTCTTTGTGCCAAAATGTTATTGACATGTCTTCTAACCAAAATAATAACCAAACCGGCGTGTTTCCAAGTCAAGCGATTGCCTAATCCTAAGTCAACAAACACCGCCTTTGAAATAAACATTATTTCTTGTAATGGTAATATAAAACCAAGGGGACCCTGGTGCGTCACTACCCCGCCGTTCGAGGCAGTAGTTGATAACCAAGTGACTATGCCTAAAGATTACCCGCAAACTAAAAATGATACCATACCAAATACTATAATAGAAATTGAAGACCCTACAACTGTAAAAGTACCAGTTAAACCACAACCAAAAGGGAAAATATTACAAGACCCAATAATAGAAAGTGAAGACCCTACACCTGTAGAGGTTCCAATATGGACACCTAGATGGAAAACGGCTAGAGATAAAGCAAAGACTAATAATACTTTTATCCCTTCTGCTAAAAATAGCGATAAAGCACCATATCCCCAAAGACTAGTTGTGTTTAAAAAGGACGAGAATTTTGATGAGATTAGGGAAGTGTTTAAAAATTTGACTATAAACCTACCTTTTCTAGAAGCTATAAAAAGTCTACCTGGACACGCTAAGTTTCTAAAAGAGTTGTGCACCAAGAAGAGAAAAACCAACATACCCCACGAAGCATTCTTGGCGAACAATATCCTCTTTATCTGAACATAACGGAATTGTTAAGTACAAGGACCTGTGGTCGCCCCTCTTTGTTACAATGCACCTTAGGTGATACCTTCATAACAACTGCTTTATTAGACACGGGGGTGAGTGTTAACTTACTCCATTTTTTATTTATATAAACAACTAGGTCTAACAAAACTTCAACCAACCAAAATGACTTTTGCGGTTAGCCCGATCGTTCTATTAAGTATATCAAGGGTGTAGTTGAAAATATTCTCGTTAAAGTTCAGGATTTTTACTATCCGGCCGACTTTGTTATTCTTGACACGAAGTTGCTCATGATTCCATTCCCATCATCTTAGAGCGTCCTTTCTTGGCATTTGCCAATGCCCAAATCAATTGTCGGGATGGCTCAATGACTCTTTCTTTTGGAAATCTTTCGTAGAAGTTAACATGTTTAGACAAAAGCAGGGATTTGTTTGCCTATAGAAGGGAAGTGAAGTCCATTGAGAATTTTGTACCTCACATTAGTCGCGGTGACACTTTAGTCCCCACACTAGTAGATACCCTCTTATGGAAGAAGACAAGGATCACAATTTCTACTCCCTAGGCGTAGATAACATCAAGGAGGATTTCCTTCAACTCTTTTTTGCAACCCTTCTTTGCGCCTCGTGAGTTCTCTCCTATTGACATCCATTCATCTCTTGGCCATGGCCGGAAGAAGAATTTTTAAGCCCTCTATCCCGGTGATTCTTCTTACCCACCTATTGAGGAGTGTCTTGCATATCTCAAGGCCTCTAATGATATAGACCTAAGAACACTAGTTGAACACCATTCACCCACCTCACATCCTCATGTCACTCATTCACCTTCCATCACGAATGTTCCTCGCCCTCTACCTTTTCAAAGAACCATTGAGTTTGTACTTGACCTTGGCATTTCTCCTATGCTTCATAACTATCTAAAACCAACTGGTGAAGAAGTAACACCCAAGGACAAGCCACCTGACACTTTTTCATTTTTTCCATTTTTTCCTTCTCAAAATTATCCACATCCTACGTATCTTTCACAACAATCAATTTTCTCACATTCATTTACTTGGCATCCCCTTCGTAGGAGGACAAAGAAGAAACTGTATGCTCGATTAGGTTTTAGATCTATAAGGCTTTGCTCTCATTCCACTAAGCTACGTCATAGGAAATCTTGGTGCTTAATTCTGTTTGATGGTGCATTCCATGTTAATTATTTGTGGAAAGACCCACAACTTTTTTCGATTGTTGATATATGGTAAACTGTATTTTAATACATATATATTAGATAAAGTCTCGAGTATCTGACTATAAAAGACTCATTTTATTCTTCGGTGTACTCCACAATCTTATGTTATGGGAGTGCACCATTAAGGCAACGGGACCCTCCTTTTGGAGTGAGTGGTTGTAAGTGTCGGATTCTTAGTCTACGTTTCATGTGACTCACACATTTATCTCTTGCACTTTTTCTCGTAAATTGAGTAGTGCTTCTCTATGGAGTGAGTTTCATTTTTATTTCTTTATCGTAATTTTGTTTTGTTTTTCTAAAAATCAAACATATAAAAACTAAATAAAATAAAAACATAAACATATATTAGTAAGTCTAGGGAATCGACTTTAAAAGACCCAAGTTTTTAAATCTGATACCAACTTTACGGAGTATAGGCCAAACAAAATTTTCAAACTAAAAAAGAGTTTTCCAATTTTGTTTGGGGTGGCGATATTTTGGTATTCATTTCAAATCATGTTGCCACCCTAAGCTGTCATGTTTACTCCGGTAGAGTTTGTGTTAGTTAATGCGATACCGGTTTAATTGTGCTTCATATTATCATATCATCTTTACAATATTTACAATTATAGTAATCGCCAATTTTTGCTACGTTTCTATGGTAAATTCTTTCCTTATCTCTTTACATTTTAAGGACAAAGCGTTCGATTGTTAGGGGGTGGGATAGAAACATTTGCAAAAATTAGACACTTTTAGGATGTAAATTACGCACTTTTATTCATAAAATGTTAAAAATTATAAAAATTAGTTAGTTACATAATTTAATTGTGCTATTGAATTGTTTTATGAACCCCCTTCTCCCAAATTGTTTGGGGTGGTATAGAAACACGATGTAAATGTTAAGCACATATTAGGTTGTATATTACGTATTATTTGTCTTAAAAATAAAAAAAATAAAAATAAAAATAAAAATAAAAATAAAAATAAAAATAAAAATAAAAATAAAAATAAAAAGTTTATGCTATACACTTAGGAATATTGGTATTGTTTTTTTCTCTATGCTCTTAATAATCTAGAAGTCTTACGTAGCTTTTGCATTAGAATAGTTTTTAGAAACTTAGGTTAATATGTAGGTAATAATCTTTGCATCTATCTATAAATATATTATATGAGTATCTATGATTGTTTGGCAAGAAGTTTTCGAAATCTAGGCTAGAGTACTTATTCTACAAATCCTGTGAGAATATAGCCTAAAGCTTTATATGAGTGAAACATTTGAGAAATGACACAAGGGAGAAGTATATTCCGAATAGAGAAATCACACGTCCACTTGCTTGACCACTATACCATGTCCTAAGAGAGAATTTAGGCCCTTTTGGATCGATATAGCTAGAAATTCTGACCTAAGTATATTTTCCGCTAGTCGCCCCACTGAGCCTTTCATTAGCCTTCCATAAACCACAATTCCTTTACCCTGTTACAAAATCAAAACAAAATATATATATAAAAAAAAAATCAACCTACCCATTTTAGAATAAGTCCGAGAATAGGATGAGTGAAGAAAAGAGAAGAGAAAAACCTGTGTAAACAGAAATTAGTTAGTTGCTTCAGAAAAGAAAAAGAAAAGAAGTTTCCATCCAAAGAAAAGAAAAGAAAAAGAAAAATAGAAATAAAATAAAAACTCCAAAAATAGAATAAAAGGAGTCAAAAAGCCAAAAGAAAAAGGCTAAGGATGGAAACAAAGTGTAGAAGCAAAAGAACAAGGTTTTCTCTAGTTACGTAATATGAATACACTATTATCTCAGACTTGTCTTTTTGAATATCCGTTTCCTTTATTCTTAAACCATCTCCTAATCCCCGCAACACCTAATAAAGACCTCTAGCTCAATTAGGAATAGGTTAGTGAGATAGTAAGTGGCAAATGTATTTGATCAACTTCGGCTTCCTTGTGTGTCATTGAGATTGTAAGGTAAAGTATGCCCACTGCACACTGGAGTAGCAAAACTTGAGTGGAAAAATCATAGTGATTTTTGTCTTGACTTTTATGTGAGAACCTACTTAAGGATGCTATTCCAAAGTTTCAGAAACGGACCTGTTACTGCATTTCATAGCATTACTCATTGTATATATGTTTATTCGTAGATGATTGATTATTATGCATATATTAGCTTAGGTTTCGACATGATTATTCTGTATTCATTGCTAGTGAGATGTATAGATAATTGAGACATAAATAAGGAAACAATAGTTTTATTTCTTAGTCGTTGTAGTATAGATGAAGTTTGTGAGTACCTTCACTGGAAAACTCTCACGAGGCTATAACTCGTCCACTAGGGAATTCTTTGTGGTTTAAGGCCTTGTTGCATATGGTCAATGCAATCTTTCAGTAAATGAGAGTAGATAGAACTCCATTTTTTGGTCACTTATTCTAATTTCTCATCTTTGCTTGAGGACAAGCAAAATGCTGTTTGGGGTGGTTTGATAAGAGCCCAAAACTGTAGTTTTAACCCCTTAACCATCATACTTTTAGACCAATTATGTGAGTAATAATTAAGAGTTAATACTGATTACGTGTTTTTATGCATTTCAGGCTTTAAAGTCCATTATGTGCAGAAATGTACCACTTTAGCGAGATAAAGGAGCAAAGGTCGGTTACTAAGGAGTTCTGTGAATAAAGGCCAAGATTCAAGGAGACAAAGCCTTTGTAAAGCCCGGTCAAAAGCTGAAAAGTCAACACGGGCATAAACAGTGCACAAGTCAGCAGAACTTCCGAAGGCCGTATCTTTGGACTCAGACCTCGGAATTAGGAGTATCTTATGTGAAAATGACCGGCTCGGAAAGAGATTTCCAATGGTCCAAGCCTTGACCCAATCAAAGGATAAAAAGTGGATGAAATATCTATCAAAGCCAACTGCAGCTGAAGAGCCCATTTTGGACTAAAGAAATTGGGTTTTGGGCCCGATTTTCCGGCCCAAAACATGGCTCCAAGCCCATGCACGATTTTTGGATCTGAAAGTATAAAAACAAAAGTTTGACTCTTTGTTAAAAAAAAGGAGGTTAGGTAGTTAAATTAGGTTAGGTAGAAAGTAGCCATTAGAGATTAGTTTTTAGATCCAGATCTAGTTTTACATTAATTAATTAGTTTATTTCTTGAATATTGAATCATTGTTTTTATTGTTCATTAGATTAATAAGTAGTTGTTATTCATTCAATCATATCTTGTTCTTATTGTTCTATTAGATTTATAAAGTTAATTACTTATTCCATAATAACATGTTCTTATTATTGTTCTTGTGTTGGGAATGGTAGTATAGAAATTTCACATCAAATCATTACTCTCACCATTGTTCTTTTTGGGTTTGATTAGTTGAATTCAATTTAAGTCTAGACAGTTAAGAGTGGAAGGAATCCTTACTCATTATATTGTATGGTTATGTTTTGAAAGTAAGAAGAATTGATTTAAACGTAAGAACGGTAGGATTACGTATTAGTGTTGTTAACATTAATATTTAGGATTCTAGTATTTTTACGGTTATCACTATGCAACCAACTTGGCCACAACATAAGCACTTGTAAGTACTTCGTTGATGACAGGGGGGCTAGTAAACGTCTTGCGAACCAGGAGACTGTCGACAAACAATTCAATATCTAAGTTTCGAGTAGTGCAAACTAAATTTTGGGTTTCACTATTTCTGTTGTCAAGCAAAAAAATCAGCCAAAATTGAACTGCATCATTGTATTTGTTTTGAATATGGCTACAATATGATATGGAAACATATTTTGAAGGGATAATCATGTAGCGAAAAATGATATCCAGACTGCAGCGTTATGTTATCTTACACCTACGTCTTGGTGTCGCCTTATGCACACTTTTAATTACTGCGATTGTACATGTTTACTAAAACCGTTACTAAAAGTTACAAGTTGGGAATTCAAAGAGTTTACCACCACCTCCTTCTAACGTTACTTGCAATTGGACCCACCTAATTTATTGAATTTTGGGGTGAATTTTGAGTGGTCACTCTTTGCGTTTGAAAACAGTTTTCCCTAACCCTAAATCCCTAAGGGATCCGAATCCCCTATTGAATGCAATGCCACTGTGGAGCTCTTGCACCTCCTAATCCCTGACAAACTGAAACTAATCATGAATTATGATAGAAGGTTGGTTGGTTGAGGATGTTCCAGACCCCAAACTGGAGCAAAGTGTGGTTGTTTTAGCTGGGTTTGTCCATCAAGAAGGGACTTTAGCTCAACAAATCGACTAACTACAGTACGAGATAGAAATGAGCTGCTCTTCGGTTTAGGGAAGTGGAAGTGGTGAACAATTTAAGAGTAGAACAAATTGACGAAGAGGAAACCTTCATTGGTTCAGAGAAAGTTGTAAATGTTTGGCTTTCTAGAGAAAGTTGTAATCT
The DNA here is from genome assembly GCF_015680905.1 of Coptis chinensis. Lineage (NCBI taxonomy): Eukaryota > Viridiplantae > Streptophyta > Magnoliopsida > Ranunculales > Ranunculaceae > Coptis > Coptis chinensis. The sequence continues at coordinate 63,266,707 of NC_141461.1, forward strand.
TTAGTGTTGTTTGTCCTATGTGGTGTACTGGTTGTGCCTGTAATGCAAGTGTTGTAGGAACCGTTATGGTTGTATCGAATGATTTCCAAACCGTGAAAACCCATGCGCAGCGGAATAAAGGGTGTGCACAATTTTGGTTAGAATCATACCTTTGAGCAGCTGTGATAACTCTGAGAATCCAAGCTCTATGAATTAGCAACCTCTTGATCTTCTGTTGTATTCCTATCCTTAGAATGGACATTGTGTGGGCAACAATCTTCCTGCCCTTTCTTTCTCTCTTTCCTTGCCTCTCTTTTTCAATCACTGAATGAATCAATCTCGGCCAAGAGAAAAGGGTTTCTTTATATAGGCTACAACAGGGACCATGAGGAGAAATTAGGGTTAGGTCTCCTGACGGGCTTGGGCTTCCCATGTTCGCCCAGAACACATGGCCCAAGTCCGTCAACAAATGGTTTATTCCACTAAAGGCCATTGTTGCACACTTGCACTTGCACTACCGCCTTAATCCCAAATTACGTGTATTACGGTAATGGGCTCCATATTATATGCTCGTTGATCTCCCGTATTAAGATATCGAATGCATGTTGATTAAGTCAAGTTACTGACAACTACATTAATTAACTTCTTATGTCCTTGAGTAGTACCACTCGACCTCATTGTCATGTCGGATTAAATCCACCTACAGGGTTTACATGCCAATCCTTATGAGCTCCTCAAGGGGACATCATCAACCCGACTTCTTGCGGGTCACGGATTCCTTCTATAATCAACAACACACCTTACATACAATGTCATTACCCAATCCATCGAGTTTGTTAATTCATAAATGAATCTCACTCATTGATGATTTAAAGCAATGTATAATCCACGTAAGTGCCCGTTATTATATCCGGATTAAGAGGACAAGCATCCATAATAACAGAGGTGTTTGTTCTCTTATATAGCCAGTATAAAGAGAAACAACCTCACTTGGTCCTACTCAATACACACAAAGTGTACTAGTGTAATCCTGTAGTGAAGATAGACTAATACCAGATTATACTACAACAATACTAATGGTTTGTCCAAATCCATCTAGGTTGTGAACGTTTACTTGTACTTTATAAGGTACTGATGATATGATCTTCTATGTGTCACCACACACCATATCATCTACAACATAAAGTATTAGACGCATGCATATAACTAATAACATATATAATATGGATAATATTTGCCCATATGATTCTCATTCAAAATATAACGAATTGGAGTTGATACAAAAGTAATGCTTTTAGTATATAACCCTATCAAGTGTAACTACAAGTTCGCTACCTTATCCATATCTATTTTTCTATCTTATCTTGGGATGTGGGATGATAAAGTTGAATCATGCTCTTGAAGCTGATGACCAGTCTTTCCCAGTAAAATTTGGTGGTGTCATTCAGAATCTTGCATGACACACTGTAATGTCTTAAATACCAATAATAATCCGTATCTTGTCATAGAATGACATACCGTACAATTGCAAGATATATAAGATATTGTCTATCTTTACTCATATAGAAGTTTGTCTCATAGTTTGAAGCAGAAATTTAGGTTTGGTAACACAACGGAAATGTCAAGTACTTCCGTGTCATCTCTTCCACTAAATCTGTCTGTGCAAACTTTAGAAGAAATATTGTTGTCGGGTCCAGAAGGCAAGATGGAATTAGATATTCTATATGGCAAACTGGATATATTTGTCTATGAATACAATATGATGCTGAAAAGAATAGAGGTGAAGGCAAACTTGGCCCTTACATGTATGCGCCAAAAAATGAGGTGGGTGGTTGCGTGCTTTCGTGAGCGGAAGCACAAATTAAAACATCTAAAAAGTGTTCTACTAGATTCATTAGAGGGCTCATCATCAGATAGTTCATCTTGAAAATGTGTAACATGGCATCCTCTTCTGTGCCATTGGGAAGAAAATAATTCAATTTAGCTGTGGGATTATGTTGCTTGTTTGTTTCATGTTGGGATATTTGTAGATGTGATGGTTACTGTCATTATCATCTTACTAGTTTATGCAAGTGATAATATTTTGGGTCCGTAATATTTTTTCCTAATGTTTTCCATAATGTTTATGTTAGCTTCGGAATTTATGCAGGTGTTTAGGGTTGAATGCAGTGGAATAATCTCCGAATCTTTAATTTCTATGTAGGAGTTCATTTCATTCGTCAACAAGCACTAGGTGTTGAATATGTTACTATTGTAGTCCAATGTAGTGAAGCAGGGAATCTCACCACTCCATAGCATGCATTGCAATCTAGTGACACGTTAGAATGTCTGACTACATCCATAAGATGTTGTAAGGAAATTATCCTTTACAAAGAGGTTTAATTAAATCTTCAAATAAGATAAGATACAAAAAGAGATGCCACGGTACAAAAACGAAATGAAAACCCACAAAAGCAAGACCAGAGACACACTATGAAGAGACGGCAAGTGATTCCTATTTTGCCCAAGTTTTCTACCACCCTCTTAGGGTTCTCTGTGGAGCAATTAGTAGCGGCACCAAAGTCGGACATAATCGGAAGAATATCTTGCGTGCCTAGTGTTAGGATTTGTTTGTTTGATATCATCTCCTTGGTACCTAAATTGAACTACATGATTTTCCTATTACTATTAAAAACAGCAATGTCTCTGCAAATTAAGTGAACAAAGTTTGGAGAGGGTATAATACTGCATAAATGAAGTATGTGAAACTTATGATACTTTTAAGCTCATTACTCGTTGTTAAGTAACCAAGATATGTTATGCTCTGCAAGGCGTACTCGGCTAGAAAACAAAATGTTTATTCAAAAGTCTTGCCCATTAATGGCATAGTTTCTTAGACTTGTGATGAAAGGATAGTGGAGCAAGAGTAAGAATGTTTCGAACGATTTCTGCTGGTTGGAAGGTACTTATTGTTCTTGTGCTCTCCTTCCAAAGAAGAGGCTTCCATTGTACAAAATTGGTTGAAGGATGTCTTGTCATAAGTTCGTAGTCCATGTCTTTTGTTTATAATATGTATGGTAGATCATGATATATGTAACTACTTTGAAATGTTGTTAATGTCTGAAAGGGATTATAAGTTGTCTTAGACATGATAATTATAAAAGTGTAGGTGATAAGTGCTCAAAAAGTGCTATTTAACCCTCGATTATGCCTCTTGTTTAGCCATCTTAGTGGACTAATAGTGTTTGTAAGTTATGTTTTATGATTCTATAGGTGAAAGGGAGAGTTTTGTGGAATATTAGAGAAAAAGGGGTAAAATGGAGCAATTCGGAGCATTAAGAATCGCATGGGAAGCCCGTGGACAATCATGGAGAAGGCTAAGGAATTGGAGCTATTGAAGATGCGACTTGGACCTATTTTAAAGCCTATTTGGAAGCCCAAGGCCAAAGGATTCGTTGCTTGGACCAAAGCTCAGAAAAGAGGATAGAAGGGATAGAGCAGAAGAGACAAAATAAGCTTACGAGTCTGGGATGGATCGAGCGTCCAGATGCATTGATCGCGTCTGAGATGCATGAATAGCCAATTTCTTCTCAGTTTTGGAGACGAAGTTGGACTCTGAAAGAAGTCTATTTGTATTAGGAAACAAATGACGGTTTGGAATGCTTCTAGAGCTCATTGTAACCTCTATAAATAGAGGACCTAAGTGCCTCATGTAATTTGCCAATTCACTTATATTCTTGTTTCCAGAACTTGAGGCAGAGAGAGATTAATAATAAAAGATCGGTTTTAACTAGCTGAGTCTTAATAAATTAGTCTTTCTAGTCTTATGTTCTTCGACTCTTCTTCTTCTCGTTCTTCGTGTTCTTCCTTCTTTATAGAAGGCTAATCTTCTCTTTCAAGGGAGAAGATGAAGCCGGTGCTTAAGGTTTAATGATTCTTCTGGTTCATGGTGTTCTTCAATCAGGTTAGTTCTTTATGTTTTTAGTTATTAGTTCCATTGCCCACACCAGGGGATGGAAGTATAGAATAGGGTTTATGTTTTGCAATATTAATATCATGCTAGTGTTCTTTACTTTTGTTCTAGTAGTATAATTCTTTAGAGTTAGGGAAGTATTCTTTGTGTTGCCTTAGAAGGGGTAGCTTAGGGAGTGGCTGCCTAGGGGAAGTATTCTTTGTGTTTACCTTAAGTGGTGATTCATTGAATGGTCGCCCTATTAGGAAGTACTCCTTGATGTTGCTCTTGGTAATACATTGAATGGCTGCTCGAGCTTACATAAAAGGAAAGAAGATATTAATAGCATAAACATAGGAACAACCTTAAGTAGAGTTAATTGTTAACGATGTTTCGTCCAAGAGGGCATCGGCACTCGCTCGATTGCCTAATTGTAGTCTACTTGTAAGAAAAACCATGAAGCAGAAGGTCATAGATTAAAAGTATTGGTGGATTCTAATATCTTGAATTCCTCTCTTATAAATTCTCAATAGTTTAGTTAATTTAGTTTAGTGTAGCATTAGTAGGCAAAGTAGAAGTAACTGATGACAGTCCAGTACAATGGAATTATTTTGTCAATCCCTGACAGTACACTACCCAATGGTTGTTGCTCAAATTCACGTATGGTGAACACACATTCTACCAACGTTGTTTATCCATATTATCAAATTGGGATTGGGTCAACCCACATTCTATAAGGTCTTTGGCCACCCTATTTCTTAACGTGGCCCCAAACCGGCTGAATGTTGGAACATCATCTTGGAGTAACTGATAGGCATAAGTCAGTACAAAGACCCCACTGTCCCCAGGATCCTTCTGCTTCTTACAGTCTTAGTATTTGATAATCCATTTTCTCTGTAGCTGTGATTGTGGTACACAATCTTTGTTGTGCATTAAGAGTGCGTAAGGAAGTAGGGTACAAATTTTTTCCAGCCAGGGTGTAGGGTCGGTAATAACGTTCGCCAGTGAATCATAAATCAGGCAAGTCCAAGTACGGAAGCAGAAGACCACCAGTATCCAAAGGTTGTTTGAGATATCGAAGGCCATCATCAAGCCCTTGGACCTGGTGACGTACGGGATGCGTGTGTTTTCTTTGCTCAATTCTTTGAAGGTCATCCTTAGGGACCATGACATGTTGGAAGCAAGTACAAAAATCTTTTCTTCTATAGTCAGCCTTGGATTAGGGAAAGTCTCCTGATCTGCCCCCAAATGTGGGTTTTATTACCTTTACAATGCTTCAAATATGGCCTTCTTATGCTTAATGAACAAACAACTTATAGCTTTTGCTACCGTTTGCAGGATACAGGCCATTTAGGATGCATATTCCTAATACGTGCATTTTAGCACAAAAAGAATGGCTATTTATGTTGCTTGGGAAGATTCCAGCTTAGGAGCAAAAGTGCCAGAAAGTCAAAGTGAAAAGTCAAAGTCAACTGTCAAAGTCAAAGACTCAAGGCTGAAAGCTACGGATTCAGGGACCTAAAGCCAAAATCAAGACTTCTATTGTATGGGCTTAGGTTAAAAGCCCACAAGATTGTTTCTAGAGGAAGGGCATAATTGTAAATGGTGTCCTATATAAAGCAAAGAGATGTAGAGAATTAGTTATCCAATGTTTTAGGGCCCAAACCATTTGGTTTGTTAGGAGTAGTGTAACCTAAATTTAATTTCAAATATTTTTATTTTATTTTAATTGATTTTAATTTCCATTGTTGTCTTCAAGTTCTTATTTCAAGTTCAATCAAGTTCCTCTCAATCAAGTTTTCATTCTCTACAAGTTTTCTTCAATCAAAGTTTCTATCAAGTTTTATTCTCTACAAAGTATTCCTTTTTTTAATCCTTGTTTTCATTTTCATGTTTTAAACCCCATCCCTAGTGTTTTCATTCTCTAGTGTTTTCCACCATTAGAAAAGAGAGAAGATTTTAGAGAGAGATTTTTCCAACCATCAAAACCATTCCTCCAAACAAAAGGATCTAAGATGAACAACAAACCCAACTCCCACTTTCTCAACTCGTCAAATGGCGCCGCCATCATGGATTCAAATGGGAAGAGGAAGATGGATAAAAACAACACTCAATGAACCCTTCTTCTCAATCTTTATTTCAATTTTTGTTAGTTTTTTTTTCTAAATTTCGTTACTAATGTTTCATTTTTGTAAGTTTCCAGTACATTTCTGCGCAAACGGAGCCCGACTGTAGCACAAGACGAATCACTGGAACTTGCTGTAGAAAACAGAGAGCAAACGAAGAAAAAGAACACGCGTGCCCGCGCACGAAACACACCCACGAACTGTTTCCCTGCGTCCGCATGCGACACGCGTCTGCACCTCATTCACCCACGCCTCGCCTCGATTTTTTCAAGTGATGATTCTATTCGATCATAATCTTCGTTTGTAAGGGATCTATACTCTCCCCTAGTTATTTTAATTCAACTGTTAGCGATAAAAAGTAGATAGAGTTGCAAAAAAAAAAAAAAAAAAAATAGAAAAAAATTAGTAAAAAAGTAGATAGAGTTGCAAAGTAAAAAAAAAAAATAGAAAAAAATTAGTTTATTTTCACTATTTGATTAATGTTATATTTTTAAGATAATATCATATTTTAACATTATCTTTATTATGGTTTTATTATTTATTTATTTTTAGTATAAAAATAATAATAATATAAAAATTAGGATAAATCCAAAATAGTTTAAGTTTTGGAAGTTTAGTCTTTTGGTTTAAGTTTACTTACCAAAAGTTGTGGATTCAACCTACTTGGACCGGTTGGATGTGCGAGGCGAATAGTGTAACATCGCGCTCGCGCATCTCAACCCAACTTGGGGGTGGAAGTTCCAATCTTTGACGAACACTTTTCAAACTTTTACGTATTTTGTTTAATTAATTAATCATTAGGATATAGTTAATTAGCTAAACATAGTTAATTTTCGTATTTACCACTTTCATAGTTTAAGCCCACGAAGGCAAATTTGTTTTAGGCCCACAAAGGTAATCAATTGTAACTTATTGGCTTTGCTAACATTTCGACCCGACTTGTTGGTCTTAGTTAGATTAAATTTGTAACCGTAAGGAAATGCTCGAATGGTGGGTTGACACGCAAGACACCAAACACTTCGTTAACCCCACCACGTCGCCTTCACCCCAAGGGTCGTGTACACACACCTTGGGAGGTAATTTCTAAACCTCCTTGCTATAAAGTGTAAGAGGATTCTTGTGTGATACTAAGCATGCTTGGATGATTGTGTGATTTACATTTCAGTTTTGTCTTTACATTTATCGCTAAGGCTAAACCCGAGCCCTAAAAGAACAAAAAATGGGATTAAGCCCCACTTTAGAACGGACATTGCGTGAAATGTTTGTTACATAAACCAAACTAAAAAGATAAAATCAATCAAGCAGAGCCAATTTAGTCACATCCATCAAGACAAACATCTAGCAAGAACAAAGAGAGTAGTAAACTACCAGATTCTAGTGGACCAACCACCTTCCTCACTCCCCTCCCTCAGAAATACCGTGGGTGAGATTCTTGGTGGCACACCATCTGGGGAAGTAGTGATCTTCTCCCTCAACGTGTGTAGTTGCCAAAACCCAGTTTCGCACTCATAGTTTCTAATCTATAGACATTGCATGCAAACTTTTCAAAAACTTCAAAGTCACAAATGAATTTCTGCAGATTGTGCATCATTCTTGTTTAAGCATTCACGTCTTATCAATATGCATCGCAACCGTCATGGAATTATAATGCGAACCCAGAACCTTGTTCTTGTTGTGGTAGTCCGTATCATTGGGCATCTCAATGCACATCATATACCGAGTTCGAGCCTCCTATGGAAGATTATTACAATTACGAACCCCAATTTTCAATTTCCCATAGTACCCAATACACCCCAGAGTTTTCTAATTATGCAAACAATTCATGGAATTCCACCACAAATAGTCAACCATCATTCATATATCCACCCGGTCAGTTAGAATATTGGTTCACTAGCTAACAGTCCATTACCATTCAAATCACCATCCATTTCAAATTCACACTCCACTCCATGCCATCAATCAGAGACCAACTTTATCAAGCAATGGTCGAGCAAACAATTCAAATACATCAAATAGCAAAGTCCTTTTGCTCTCTCCAATCCATTTTAATCAATACCACATCTGAGACTAATGTTCTTTCCACCAGTCCAGAACCCAACCAAAAAGAGGAACAAGGTGTTGCTATAACAAAACCAATTGCTAAAGCCCATCTTGACATTTATGACCAATTAAAACCACATCACCATCTACCTGACTATCATGTGAATTCCAGTTCTTATGATGATTACATGCCTAAAGTTATAGTTTCTCCCATTTGTCTTAGTACACCAATGGATGAGACCACTCCGGCAGAAGAAACTCTAGAACCTGTGCTGGAAAGTAACGACACACTTGGACAATGACAAAGAGGACAAAGACAATCAAGTGCCTGAAGAAGAGGATATAAATTCTATAATGGAAAGTGGATCTAATTTTAGTTTGGGCATTAAAGACTTATCGATAGAACAAATTTGTGACATCCTTAATATTGCCGATATAAACCACAAATTTGTGGAAACGCTAAAACTAGATGAAGAATTCTCTGAGTCCTCGAGATCATATGAAGAACCACCACCCGACCATCAGTCCCCCGAGTTAATACCTCTCAAAAGCCCACCTCCATTCATAAAAAATCCACCAAATTCTGAGGACTACACCACTAAACCATTTCAAATAAACCTCAAGTTCACACTTAAGCCAATTGTCTTTGAAATCCTTCATAATTTTCTAAACCTTCCCATTAAAGTGACTTTGCCCAACATGCAAACTCCCGAGACTATCATTCCAGTTGAGAAAAGTCCCGCATTGATTGAAGTGCCAGGAAAAGAGGAAATAGAATCTAATGTGGAATATAAGTTCTTGAGAGCATACGATGATCCTTTTATTCAAGTGGTTGAAAAACCTAGTTTTCCATATGTCGCATCATCTAAGCCTCATGAAGAACAACTACTACCACACTCACACTCTCTTGGACAATTCAATGACAGGTTACTGCATAAGTTACATGATGGTTTACATAAGCTTTCTTTTATCATTATGCATCTTACACTCCAAATGCATCATTTCATTTTGTTTGGGGGTAAATGCTTTCATATGTTTTTCTATAAAGATCCCCAATTGTTTAGACTATTAGTATATAGTTAACAACATATCATCTATCTCATATGCATAGTCTTGGGAAATCTGACTTAAAACGACCCCACATATAGTCTTGAATATCTAACTATAAAAGATTCATGTTATGGTTATCTTGTTCCATTCCATGGGAGTGCATCATTAAGGTAACCAGACCACTCCACTTGGAGTGTGTGGTTCTAAGTGCCGGAGCCTTGAGTCCACGTATACTTGCATATTCCTTGTTAGCACTTTTACTTGTGGTTTGAGTAGTGTACCCCTACGGAGCAAGTATACAATTTTCTTTTTCTTTATTTTTCACTTCTTTTTAGAATAACTTTTCTATTCCTGTCATTTACAATTCCTATCTTTATTTTCATTTACCTGCTTTCTATTTTTATGTTTTCTGTCTTTACATAAACATTTTCCTTCCAGTCTTCACCTTTGACGCCGAGTAGTCTTTCCTCTACAAAGAAGAGATGTGAAACAAAGCAGAGGGCAATAGGGATTGAGTGAAGGTGTCTTACGGTTGTCTCTCATTGTTGTTTAGCATGTCTTGTCTACTATAGGCATGCCATACCATGGGATGGTTGGCTGCTAGAGCCCTTGATTTAGAAAACTTTTTCCTTCTATGGGTGATTTCTAATTGTTTCGAGCTTTGCCTTTCTGTCTGGTTGGAATAGCTAGAAAATAGGGCTAACTAGATATTAGGAGAGGAGAGGCTAGATTATCTAGAAATAGAGCTAGTCCTCTTCACTAGATTTGCCTACTTACAAAACAAGAGGTGGAAGATCTAGGGAGGCCAAACCATGGGATGGTTCGCAATTTGAATCACTTAATTTCAAGCATCTTCTATTGGGAGGATCACTTTCGTCATAGTGATTTTTCGTAGTAGTTTTATAGCTTATATTTTTCTGTCATAGTATTCAGGAACAAAAACCCAAAAAGAAAAACCCTTCTCTCACCCTTTCATAAAAGTTCTTGTTTTTCCTATGTTTATAATAGAGTTTCTCGATACATCAATAGTTATGTGATTTTCCAAAAACAAAACGGGCAATGGATTCCACATAGACCAACCCTTAGAAGTACGCAATCTCCGTTCTTCTTAGGGCGGTTTGAGGATCAGTTATGTGTTACTAAGGGTCGCCCATATCACCATGATATTCGTACAAGACATCTTACGTCTTGTACAGTAAATCCCCTAACACACATAACTGAAGCCACAGTCTGACTAGATTGCACTACTTAAAAAAAGACATATTATGATGCATATTTTTCATTTATCGTGACGGTTTTATTGAAAATCGTCAAGATAGGTATTTTGATAAAAATTTTATGATGGCTGTTGCAACATTATGTCGGGTATAACACAAGTGTCAAGAAAATATGATGGTTTTATGAGTTGCAACATTATGTCACGTATAACACAAGAGTCAAGAAAATATGATGGTTTTATGACGACTGTTGCAACATTATGTCGCGTATAACACAATCATCAAGAAAATTTGATAATTTGTTGATGGATTTCCTAAAACAGTCAAGTCACCAATATAATAAACCAAAGTACTTAAAAATTTCTTGACGGTTTTGTCCAATTTTGACGTAAACAACACAGGTGTCATAATAATTTATGACGTACTTTGGCAAAACCATCAGCTGATATAGTTCTATTTTTTATGAGAGTAAGATAGACCCATCAAGAATTATTTTGACGGTTCTAGCACAACCGATAACTCCCGTAATTCCTAAACCATCAATACAATTTGCTGGTTAACATTTTATTCAGGGACCCTTAAATTAGTGTTTCTATTTTATAGTCAAGCTTCAAGAGTGGTCAAGGCATCAAGGGAAATACCCAAGAAGAAAAAGTGAAAAACTTACGGGTTGCTGGTGTGTTTAATCGAAGTGCCAACAACTCAAGGCTCGGGAGTTAAGCGTCAACAATCTAGACTTGAGCATGTCTCACCAAAAACAAAAGTAAAAAAAAAAAAAGAGAAAAAATGACAGGCTCTATTTTTCCCCGACTTATAATGCGAACAAATGAGTTTTCTTTTTCACCTTCTTATTTTTCACTAGAAAAAAAAAGGCGCCTCGTTTTCTTCTTGGAATGTCACCATTTCCTTCTCGATGAATCTATTTTTGCCTCTCATCTGGCCATGGAGAAAAGGCACCTCCTTTTCTCTCAAATTTTGGTTGTAATTGGTTATCAGTACTGAATTTTTGTTAGGGTTTTTGACATATTGAAATGATAGCAGTGGAAGGCTTTGGATCGATCAAGGTATGTCTCCATTTATGTCTTAATTTCTCTAACCCTTTTCATTTCATTTCCTGCTAATTGGCGTGGATTTTTTTTCTTTCCCCCTTTAATGAATTTAGTTTTACTGACTGTAAATTTGATGATCTCTGATATTGTTATTATATTTTGGAAGAAAAGCTTGAAGAGGAGAGGGAAAAACTAGAACACTAGTGTTTCTGGATCTGGAAAAGTAGAAGTTTAAGTGAAACCAAGGAGTAGCATCGATTATCACTCTCTCAATCTATCATCAGGTTCGAATTAAGCCTGTATGTTTTTATTTCAATTGGAAGCTTTGACTTCTAAAAAGTCTTCATGAAAATGAATACCCACCGTTTGATTAAATTTCTGAAAGAAATTAATCTCAAAGAAGGGCGAAAGCCTAAAGTATGTCAAACAAGAGGAAAGCGAAAAATAGACGCGTAGATAATTTCCAACTTCAGATGATGTTCAGCTAAAAGTTCCACTAATAGATCTTGAAGGTTTGATAAAAATGATGCTAAACGCAATAAAGTCATTGAAGAAGTTCGATGTGCATCAGAAACATGGGTTTCTTTCTATTAGTGAACCATGGGATTTGATAACCGTAAAAATAATAGAATCCAAAATATTAATGTTAACAACACTAATACGTAATCCTACCGTTCTTACGTTTAAATCAATTCTTCTTACTCTCAAAACATAATCATGCAATATAATGAGTAAGGATTTGTTCCACTCTTAACTGTCTAGATCGACTTAAATTAAATTCAACTAATCAAACCCAAAAGGAACAATGGTGAGAGTAATGATTTGATGTGAAATTTCTATACTACCATTCCCAACACAAGAACAATAATAAGAACATGTCATTATGGAATAAGTAATTAACTTTATAAATCTAATAGAACAATAATTTAATACTGAATTTAAGGCAATAATAAAAACTAATTAATTAATCTAAAACTAGATCTAGAACTAAGGTTTAATGGCTACTTTTCTTCTCCTAACCTAATTTATTTTCTAACCTAACTATCTACCATTAACAAAGAGTCAAACTTTTGTTTTTATATTTTCAGATCCAAAAATCGTGCATGGGCTTGGAGCCATGTTTTGGGCCGTAAAATCGGGCCCAAAACCCAATTCTTTCAGTCCGGAAAGGGCTCTTCAGCTAGATTTGGCTTCAACAAACTTTTCATCCACTTCTGCTCCTCTGTTTGGGTCAAGGATTATACCATTGGAAAGCACTTTCCGATCCGGTCGTTTTGACATAAGGTAGGCCCAATTCCGAGGTCTGAGTCCAAAGATACGGCGTTCGGAAGTTCTGCTGACTTTGTGTGCTGTTTCTGCCCGCGTCGACTTTTCAGCTTTTGACCGGGCTTTACAAAGACTTTGTCTTCTTGAATCTTGACCTTTAATCACGGAACTTCTTAGCAACCGACCTTTGCTCCTTTATCTCTCTAAAGTGGCACATTTCTGTACATAATGGACTTTGAAGCCTGAAATGCATAAAAACACGTAATCAGTATTAACTCTTAATTATTACTCACATAATTGGTCTAAAAGTATGATGGTTAAGGGGTTAAAACTACAGTTTTGGGCTCTTATCAAACCACCCCCAAACAGCATTTTGCTTGTCCTCATGCGAAGATGATAAATTAGAATAAGTGACCAAAAATGGAGTTCTATCTACTCTCGTTTCGCTGAGTGCGATTGCATTGACCATATGCAACAAGGCCTTAAACCACTAGGAATTCCCTAGTAGACGAGTTATAGCCTCGTGAGAGTTTTTCGATGAAGGTACTCACAAACTTCATCTATACTACAACGACTAAGAAATAAAACTATTGTTTCCTTATTTATGTCTCAATTATCTATACATCTCACTAGCAATGAATCTGAGAATAATCATGTCGAAAACCTAAGCTAATATATGCATAATAATCAATCATCTACGAATAAACATATATACAATGAGTAATGCTATGAAATGCAGAACAGTCCGTTTCTGAAACTTTTGAAATAAGCGTCCTTAAGTAGGTTCTCACATAAAAGTCAAGACAAAAATCACTCTGATTTTTCCACTCAAGTTTTGCTACTCCAGTGTGCAGTGGGCATACTTTACCTTACAATCTCAATGACACACAAGGAAGCTTAAGTTGATCAAATACATCTGCCACTTACTATCTCACTAACCTATTTCTAATTGAGTTAGAGGTCTTTATTAGGTGTTGTGGGGATTAGGAGATGGTTTAAGAATGAAGGAAACGGATATTCAAAAAGACAAGTCTGAGATAATAGGGTCTTCATATTACGTAACTAGAGAAAACCTTGTTCTTTTGCTTCTACACTTTGTTTCCATCCTTAGCCTTTTTCTTTTGGCTTTTCGACTCCTTTTATTCTATTTTTGGAGTTTTTATTTTATTTTATTTTTCTTTTTTTTTCTTTTTCTTTGGATGGAAACTTCTTTTCTTTTTCTTTTCTGAAGCAACTAACTAATTTCTGTTTACACAGGTTTTTCTCTTCTCTTTTTCTTCACTCATCCTATTCTCAGACTTATTATAAAATGGGTAGGTTGATTTTTTTTTTTTTTTTTAATATTTTGTTTTGTTTTTGTAACAGGGTAAAGGAATTGTGGTTTATGGAAGGGCTAATGAAAGGCTCAGTGGGGCGACTAGCGGAAAATATACTTAGGTCAGAATTTCTAGCTATATCGATCCAAAAAGGGCCTAAATTCTCTCTTAGGACATGGTATAGTGGTCAAGCAAGTGGACGTGTGATTTCTCTATTCGGAATATACTTCTCCCTTGTGTCATTTCTCAAATGTTTCACTCATATAAGGCTTTAGGCTATATTCTCTCACAGGATTTGTAGAATAAGTACTCTAGCCTAGATTTTTAAACTTTCTTGCCAAACAATCATAGATACTCATGTAATATATTTATAGATAGATGCAAATATTATTACCTACATATTAACCTAAGTTTCTAAAAGCTATTCTAATGCAAAAGCTACATGAGACTTCTAGATTATTAAGAGCATAGAGAAAGAAACAATACCAATATTCCTAAGTGTATAGCATAAACTTTTTATTTTTATTTTTATTATTTTTAAGACAAATAATCGTAATATACAACCTAATATGTGCTTAACATTTACATCGTGTTTCTATACCACCCCAAACAATTTGGGAGAAGGGGGTTCATGAAACAATTCAATAGCACAATTAAATTATGTAACTAACTAATTTTTATAATTTTTAATATTTTTTAAATAAAAGTGCGTAATTTAATTACATCCTAAAAGTGTCTAATTTTTGCAAATGTTTCTATCCCACCCCCAAACAATCGAACGCTTTGTCCTCAAAGTGTAAAAAGATAAGGAAAGAATTTACCATAGAAACGTGGCAAAAATTGGCAGTACCTGTAACAGAAATATTGTAAAGATGATATGATAATATGAAGCACAATTAAACTGGTACGTACTAACTAACACAAACTCTACTAGAGTAAACATGAGAGGCTTAGAGTGGCAACATGATTTGAAATGAATACCAAAATACGCCACCCCCAAACAAAATTGGAAAACTCTTTTTAAGTTTGAAAATTTTGTTTGGCCTATACTCTAAAAAGTTGGTATTGTACGAAAACTTGGGTCTTTTAAAGTCAGATTCCCTAGACTTACTAATATATGTTTATGTTTTTATTTTATTTAGTTTTTATATGTTTGATTTTTAGAAAAACAAAACAAAATTACGATAAAGAAATAAAATTAAAACTCACTCCATAGAGAAGCACTACTCAATCCACGAGAAAAAGTGCAAGAGATAAATACGAGTTTTAAGCTCGGGATCATATTTAACCTCAAGAGAAGAAGGAGAGGAGCGGGAGGAATCGTTACCTCCCCAATTGTTGTTCTTCTTAGATTGATCTTCTCAGAATTTATAAGCCTCCAAGGCTCTTTTACTAAGAAAACTACCCCCAGTCATGATATCTAGAACCTCCTTATGATAATGTGAAAGCCCCTTCAAGAAAGCACGAACAAACGTGTCTTTCGCAAGATTATGATGCGGGCATTCAATGAGAAGATCAGTGAAACGATTCCAGGCCTTCTTAAAAGGATTCATGAGGATTCTGGCTGAAGAAATGAATCTTGTGAAGCATTTCATCTGTCTTCAGTGGTGGGTAAAACTGTTCCATGAACAATTGAACAAGTTGAGCCCATGAGTCCACAGAGTTTGGCGTTTGGGCAGTTAACCAAGACGCCGCCTTATCGGCTAAGGTGAAAAGGAATACCCTCAGTTTAATTTGTTCCGCACCAACCGTGGGATGGTGCAATGTTGTTAGGACTTGTTCAATCCTACGCATGTGCTGGTAATGTTAAAAACGGGTAACAAATTAAAAATATTTGGGGGGATTCGGAAATCCCCCACTGGGTCTGCTAGAACGATGCAAGATTTGGGGCTATCGCTCAAGGCTTTGTAGAAGTCAGACAGAGGAGTCTCTCTTTCTTCAGCCATTATATCAAGTGGTGTGTGTGAAATTCTTAGATAGGCGTGTGGTATTTATGTCTACGAAAAACAAGTCTGATTATACTAGAATTAAAACTCCTCTGATAAAAGAAACGAGGAGTGGAAGAAGGGAATACCTGATTGCGTCCTTGCTTCTCTTATAAATAGCGTCTTGTTCACATGTGTTCAGTGTATATAACAAGTTAGAACACTGAAAAACTTGAAAATTGAAAATTGAAAATTTGAATCAAACCTGCGAAAATCCGGCAAAATCAGCTGAGGGCGCAGGTGCGCTCAGTGCAAATTTGAGTTCCAGTGTTTTGAGAGCCGCTCGCGCTCGGTATGGGTGCAGGTCGTGCTCAACTTCCAGTGTTTTGAGCGCAGGTGCGCCTCAGGGTTTTCGAATGTCCAGTGTTTTGAGCGCGGGTCGTGCTCGGTATGGGCGTAGGTCGCGCTTCAGGGTTTTCAAGTTTTATGCCTTTTATCGTACTCCAAAAAATTTGAAATTTTTATAGTAATTTTCTATGACGTCTATCAAGTAGCCTGTAAAATTTCAGATCAATCGGAGCTATGAAAGTCCCTCTACTTCCCTGCAAAGTTTGCAAAACAGTTTTCGGACACAATACAAACAACCGAATGGTTAACCCATCAAAACAAAGCCAAAAATTTCCAAATGTTTACTGGAGACTCCTGATAGATCCTACTTGTTTCTGTAAAAACTTTAGAGAAATTGGAGTTCTATAACCTCTCCTTATCGGCTAGTGTTCCAGATATTAAGTGTTTGCAACACTGCAGAAACACACTGGAAACACTCTACTATTTAGGAGGTCAAAAAAATAAAAACTCGTCAAAGTTTTACTACAAACTCCTGACTTAGGATAGATACTCCTGTAAAAATTATTGAATTTTTAGAACTCCCTAAGTAACCTTACTCGTCTGTTTTTCAACAACATACGGTGTGAAAACTGAAATGCAGCACTATAAAGATCGTATTTTTTCCACAAGGTAAACCAACTTTGAAAATCTGAAAATATTCCAGTAAATCAACAACACATTATATATTATGTCTGAAAAATTTCAGAATTTTCGAAAATTTAGAAATACATTCACCGCAGTGTTTTTCTCTGTGAATCCGCTGCCCCTATGCCTAAAACAGTGAACAGTTCCGAAAATTCAAGAAATAAGAATGAAAAATTAAAAGGGTGGGTGGGTAGAGAATGGGGGATTGCCCCTTGGATTCAAGCAATTGAATTCTTGTCTTGAACAAGATTAAGATGGCAGCGGCGCCATTTGATAACCGTAAAAATAATAGAATCCAAAATATTAATGTTAACAACACTAATACGTAATCCTACCGTTCTTACATTTAAATCAATTCTTCTTACTCTCAAAACATAATCATGCAATATAATGAGTAAGGATTCGTTCCACTCTTAACTGTCTAGACTTAAATTGAATTCAACTAATCAAACCCAAAAGAAACAATGGTAAGAGTAATGATTTGTTGTGAAATTTCTATACTACCATTCCCAACACAAGAACAATAATAAGAACATGTCATTATGGAATAAGTAATTAACTTTATAAATCTAATAGAATAATAATTTAATACTGAATTTAAGGCAAGAATAAAAACTAATTAATTAATCTAAAACTAAATCTAGAACTAAGGTTTAATGGCTACTTTTCTTCTCCTAACCTAATTTATTTTCTAACCTAACTATCTACCATTAACAAAGAGTCAAACTTTTGTTTTTATACTTTCAGATCTAAAAATCGTGCATGGGCTTGGAGCCACGTTTTGGGCCGGAAAATCGGGCCCAAAACCCAATTCTTTTAGTCCGGAAAGGGCTCTTCAACTGGATTTGGCTTCAATAGAATTTTCATCCACTTTTGCTCCTCTGATTGGGTCAAGGCTTAGACCATTGGAAATCTCTTTCCGAGCCGGTCGTTTTGACATAAGGTCGGCCCAATTCCGAGGTCTGAGTCCAAAGATACGGCCTTCGGAAGTTCTGCTGACTTTGTGTGCTGTTTCTACCCGCGTCGACTTTTTAGCTTTTGATCGGGCTTTACAAAGGTTTTGTCTTCTTGAATCTTGGCCTTTAATCACAGAACTCCTTAGCAACTGACCTTTGCTCCTTTATCTCGCTAAAGTGGCACATTTCTGTACATAATGGACTTTGAAGCCTGAAATGCATAAAAACACGTAATCAGTATTAACTCTTAATTATTACTCACATAATTGGTCTAAAAGTATGATGGTTAAGGGGGTTAAAACTACAGTTTTGGGCTCTTATCAGGATTCTGACAGATGTTTTGGATGAGATGATTGAAGGTGTTCGTAGGTTCAATGAGCAACCAAATTAGGTGAATTCCATTTACTATACTCGTGATCTTCCCAAAAAGGTCGTATACAATAGCAATTTTGATCTTTATCAAGCACCTGCAACAAATTGGAGGGACACAATTATTTGCATTTTGGCTTCTGATCATCTCAATCCAGAAGAGTTGCCGGAAGCATGCAGGTATATGCCCTGTTGTCATTCATCTGTACTTGTAGTTTTTGCATCTTAGTGTCTATTCAAGAGCTTCCCGATTATAACTAAACAATCAATGTAGGGATAACAAGTATTGTTATCATTTTCAGACATATTGGTACCTCCAGATATACTAAGAACTTTTTACAAATTTGTAGGGATATAATGTTTGACTACTCAAATCATATTACAGAATTAGGGAGTATACTATTGGAATTGATATCAGAGGGTCTTGGACTCAAACATAACCACTTTAAAGACATGGATTGCGTAGAGGGGATTTAACTTGCTTTCCACTACTCCCCTGCATGTCTAGAACAAGAATTGACATTGGGAGGTACCAAGCATTCTGACAATGCCTTTTTAACAATTCTTCTACAAGATCAGATAGGTGCTCTACAAGTTCCTTATCAAAATCAGTGGATAGATGTCTCTCCTATTCCTGGATCATTAGTAATAAATATTGGTGATTTTCTGCAGGTAAGTAATACCTTTGCTTATAATTATTTGCTATCCCAACCTTTGTGGACTCTTCAGTCTTAATTCTTGCATAAATAGTTCTACAACTACACTTTGAATGACATTGTTTAGCTTAATTGGAGTTTTTGATGTAGATAAATGGCTAGTATATGTAGTTTGCACACTTTCAGCAGGTAAAGGTGATCTGACTCACCTTCAAACAACGTGAGCCCTTGCTGTAGTTGCTCATAAGGGGTCTCTCTTATTATATAATCTTCTTTTTTACATTCTCATGTTAATTGTAACTTAATGCTCATCTAGTGTACAATAACATAAATGGTTCTTGCTTTCGTATGTCATTGATAAGGAAGTTCTTGCATAGTGGTAGAAGTTTAATCACTTAGTACTTCCATTTTGAGATTGTCATTGTGAATTTTTTTTGTGAACTATACTATTATTGGTTTTCTTTTCACTACTAAAAAAAGGACATATTATGACACATGCTTGTCATTTATCTTGTCTTTTCACTACTAAAAAAAGCCTATGTGCTTGGTGTAGCCTGATTAGTTATTATTTATAACCCCGATTAGTCTTGGACAGAGTAGTTAGCATAGTTAATGCTCTTAGGATGAACAGGGAGGGTTTAAGGTTGGGAGGTGCGAGCTTTAGTATGAAATTTGCAGTATGTGAATGATCTAAGTATTCTTAAGTGGGGTTATCACAAAACTTTTATTTCTTCAAGCGCTAGTTGCTTTGAGGTGGTCTCTACGCCTAGAGTTAACTTGCCTAGGATCAAGTTTATGGTTCTAGTGACACAAGCAACAATGAACAATATTTTGAAAAATGTATATGAGCCTCAAGGAAGTCTGTCTCAGTGAGGCATGAGATGAGCATCAGAGGCGCTTGAGGGTTAGGATATCTCTTCTTTTCCCTATTTATCTATTGGGGGTTGAAGTGTCGGAAAGAATAATTAGTGGAGGTAATATGATAAGAGCCCAAAACTGTAGTTTAAACCCTTTAATAGTATTTCTATTTAGCCAATTATGTTATTAATAATATAAGTTTATCACTAATTATGTGCTTTTGAGTATTGCAGGCTTCGGAGTTGAATAAATGTCAATTCGTTACTAATTAGGCGCTAAAATGAGCTAAAGTGATTGCTAGGGAAGTTCTATGAAGAAAGCCCAAGTTTCATGGAGAAAAAGCCCTTACAAAGCCCAAATCAAAACTGTTAAGTGAAAGTCAAACCAGATTAGAGAGCTGAAGAAAAGTCAATAGAACTTCAAAAGGCCATATCTTTAGACTCATGCCTTGGATTTGGGCCCATTTTATATTAAAATGACCGGATTAGAAAGCCCTTTCCAATGCTCTAGGCCTTAACTCGATCAGAGTATTATAAGTTGGTGAAAACGCTTGCTATAGTAACACGCCCATAATTGGAAGTCTTGGATTCACCCAATTGGGTTATGGACTTGATTTATGGGTCTATAACCTATCCTAAAAACCCATGCACAATTTTGTATCATTATATAAGAGAATAAAAACCCTAAACCCTAGCTCTCTCTATCCCTATTTAGTTTAGTTTAGGTTTAGTTTGTAGTCTCTATTAAAATCTTTCAATAAAAGCTTTAGTTAATTCAATTCAATTTAAGTTATTTTAATCAAGTTTAGTTTAATTTAATTATGTCTTCTTATTGTTTATTGTTAATGAACCCAATAAAACTAGGCTAAAAACTCCATTAGAGGAGTTTTATGAAGTCTATGTGAGGGTTATGATTGTTCTTCTTTAGTTTTCTTATTGTCTTATGTGCTTCAAGTTCAAGTTCTATAGTTGTCTAGAGATAGAGATTATAAAAGTTGAACTAGAGAAAGGAAACTCCACAAAGAGATTTGTGGAGGAAACTTTCTCTTATGGTAATCATATCTTAGTACAGAGATTGCTAGGATTAGTTAGGGATCAATAATAAATTGTGACTTTTGTTGTTTTACCTTGTGTAGATTAGTAAATGTTAAGATTAAAACATGATAAACTAATTAGAATAATCATAGCTTCACATAGATGGATTAATCCTTCCTCTATGTTCTTCCTATTAATTAAATTCACCTTTTAATTGCTTAGTTTAAATTAGTTTAATTTATAATTAGTTTATTGCATTATTAGTTTAATTAATTTATAATTAGTTTTAGTTTAAATAAATCACAACACTACTCTCATTGTTCTCATCATTGTTTTCTTGTGTTTGATTAATTGGATTCTATTTAGTCTTGATAAATTAAGAGTGGAACGAATCCTGACTCTCTATATTGCATGAATATACATGTGAGAGTATGAGTATTGATTTAAGCACTTGTTTAGTTGATTGATTATTTGTGTTTATGCATAGATAGTTAGTTTACATAAACTTGTAATTATCATAATGTTCTTGGGATAATTATGGGTTCTAAAGTTGGTTAGGAGCAAGTTTTAGTTTCTCATTTGCAGTATGCATACGGATGTCGTCTTGGCACTTTTTAGTTGTGATTCCACTTTCCGCGAAACTTGGGTTTCTTCATGGATCTTTTTGTTGTTTTGAGAGGCCTCTAGGCTTAAGAGTTAAAATGGATACCTTTGGTGGCTGTTGTCTTGGGCAGAGTAGTTACAATAGCTAATGCTCTTAGGATGGATGTTTGTAACTCTAACCCCAAATTGTCGAAAATTTTATCGATTGTTTGTGCATGGTTTGTTCTAGTTACCAATCCTAATCAGTTCATTCATATTAGTCTGATGTTTTTCCACCAGACATTTCAAATTATGTAGAATACAGATTCAACACCATCAATGCATCTCTCCACAAGTCTAATTTCTTACTTTTTTTTTTGCTTGGTAATTTCTTACAATCTTTCCTTTGCATATTAGGTAAAGGGTTATTTGTGTATACATATAAGATATCCTACAGTGGTGTACGTTAGGGGCTTAACCAACATGATTATTTGTCATAGTAGCATTGATCGTATCTCTTTCATTTGGTGTACGTTTAGGGCTTAACCAACATGATTCTCTGTCATAGTAGCGTTTATCGTATCTCTTTCATTTAGTACTTATATGATTATATTTTTAGTTTACTTATTAAACAAACTAACACATTCTTTTTCATATTGTTTTTTAGGTTATAAGTGAGATAGCATGGTAGCTCAATTAAGTTTGTTTGAGATGGATCGGTTGATTAGCAATTTGTTGGATGGGTTATGTAAATTGTATTGTTGTTGGATTATGCGACTTGATTTTGAATCAAGTGTTTAGTTATTTAATTTTTTTCTCTGTGAATAAATCATGTAATATGAACAAGTTCTTGGAATGATTTATGTTGGTAATAAAAGTATGATTCTTGTTTCCGTAACGGACTTGAGTTGTCAGGTGTATGAATGCATTGGTTCACAAGAATTTCAAATTTACAGGAATTTTTAGATTTACAGGAAAAAAAAGAAGAAGTTATGATGGCTTCCAAAGAACTGTCGTGTTACATGTCAATCCTTGACAGTTTTTAGTATTAATTTCTTGACGCTTTTGTTTCTTAGGGTGACGCTTAAATAAAAACAGTCATAAACGAAGGTTTAGTTCTTGACGCTTTTTCTAATAAACTATGATGGTTAAGTAAAACATGTCATGCAAAAAAGATCTATTTATGACGTTTATAAATGACTTTTTGTCATATTAAGTTCAAACTTTTATGTCAGCTTCTCCAGAACCGTCATCAAATTTATGACGTTTTTTGTTAATATTTATGACATTTTTTGTTAACATTTATGACGGGCTCTATAATGATGGTTGCTTTTTAAATGAAAAATGTCATTAAACCAGTTTCATGACGGCTAAAAGCCGTCATCACAAGTCTTTTTTTTAGTAGTGTTGGGTTAATTAAATAGCCGACATGAAAGTTGCCTTAGACCACTTGTGGTGGTTTCTTTTCAAACTTAGCTTAGAAATCACTGCTTTTGTACGAGTTATCTTTATAACATTTCTATATAGTTTCTAAAACTTGAGGATATAAAAATTAAAATCTTACGCCCCAGAGTAACCAAAATGATACTGAATAAAAGTATGATTTTATCTTCTTGTAAAAACCCTCTATATGGTTAGAGATACCTTTTGAGAAAAACAAGAACCAAAAAAAAAAAAAACACACACACACACACACACACACACATTTCATATAGATAGTTGTTTACATACTTGCATTTCCTATATTTTTTTTTCTTAACCTCTAAGTATAATTCCGAATGCATGTTAAGTATTTCATAGTAGAATAATTACGTAAATTCCTAGTATAACAAACCATGTATATCTCGTTCTATATCCAGCAACCCACGCTCCAAACTTGTTTGGGGGTGGTATATTCTTATCCCGAAGAATAGAGTACAAGTTATTTCTGTTTTTGCTCATATTCCTATGGTAATCTCTTTCCTTTTCTTCATACTTTGAGGACAAAGCATATTTCTGTTTGGGTGGTATAGTAACATTCTACAAAAACTAGGCATTTATTATATAGCATTCCATATATTATATAGATTAGTATATTTCTATATTTCTTTCTTTCTTAAAATATTTCGAAAAAATGAAAAATATTTTTTTCTGTTTTGTACTAAAAGTCTTGTTTTCCTTTTTCTATGATGAATAAAAGGTTTAGAAGTCTCATTATAGCAATAGAGTAAAGATTCGTTCTTCGAACTCAGCCTAATATACATACAATAGTTTCTACACCTTTTCATGAATGGCATGCATCAATATTTGATTGTATATAGCAGTGAGTTTCCGAGATCAAGGTTAGAACAGTTAAGTTCCATATCCTGTGAGAATCTAGCCAAAAGCCTCATCTGAATGATTATTGAGTGATGACACAAGGATGTATGGATAAAGAGATAACACGTCTACTTGCTTGATCACCACGCCATATCCTAGGAGAGAAGTTAGGCCATTTTTGGATCGATATAGCCAAATAAATGTTAAAAACCCAAAAAGATAATTTTTCCTCTAGTTACCCCTGAGCTTTCACCAAATTCTAAAAGCCTTTTTATTTCTTCGCAATCAATCCTTGAACAGTTACCACACACAATAAAAAGCTTACCCAGATGACAAGTTGAGATTTGGATGATATGTGTAAAAAGAGAAGAGAAGGCCTTATACAAAAACAAAATAGATAGAAGCTTGAAAAGAGAAAAGAAAGAAAAGATTCAAGAATCAAAATCTCTCAAAAGTTCAAAATCAAAAGGAGTCAATTTCAAAAGAAACAAAAGCAAAGTTAGAACTAGCAAAATTCAAAATCATATGGAGTCACAATGCCAAAGGGCTAAAGAATGAATCACAAATTCGGAAGCAAAATAACAAAACGAGGTTATTATCTAGTTACAACTATCCTGAAGACCCAATTTCTCAACTTATCGGAGTTTGTTTTCCCTTCCCTTTATATCAAAACCACTACCTTAGCCCCGTAATTCCTAATAAAAGACCTCTAACTCAACTAGGAATAGGATGGTGTGATAGTAAGTGGATATTGTGATCAATCCACCCCGATTTCCTTGGATGTCATTCATGTATGTGAGGAATATAAGTGCCCTCTGAACTTGAGAAAATGAAACTTGAGTGAATCTATCAGAGAGTTGTGATTGCAACACACCCCTGTGAGAACCCAACTTAAGGACGCTCTCCAAAAGTTTCAGAAATAACTCTGCTTTTGCATTTCACTACTCATGTTTTGCATGTTTATCTTTAGATGATTAGACTACTGTATATATATTATTCTAAGTTCAAAGTAGCATTTCTTTATTCCACCGCTAATGAGATGTATAAACCTCTGAGAATAAATAAGGAAACAAGACCCCTTGTACTAAATAGAGGAAGTTTCTAAGTACCTTCTCTGGAAAACTCTCACGAGGCTTAAGCTCATCCACTAGGGAAGTCCTAGTGGTTTAAGGCCTTGTTACATATGGTCAATGCAATCGCACTCTGCGAAATGAGACTAGTATAATAAATCACACATTTGTGATCTTAGTTTTTTCTCTTTCATCTTTTTCTTAAGGACAAGCAAAATGTTGTTTGGGGGTAGTTGATCCGCCCCCCAAATGTGCATTTTATTACCTTTACAATGCTTCAAATATGCCCTTCTTATGCTTAATGAACCGACAACTTATAACTTTTTCTACCGGTTGCAGGATACAGGCCATTTAGGATGCATATTCCTAATACATGCATTTTAGCACAAAAAAGATGGCTATTTACGCTACTTGGGAAGATTCTAGCTTAGGAGCAAAATAACCAGAAAGTCAAAGTCAAAAGTAAAAGTCAACTGTCAAAGTCAAAGACTCAAGGACTCAAGGCTGAAAACTACGGACTCAGGGACCTAAAGCCAAAATTAAGTCTTTTATTGTATGGGCTTAGGTCAAAAGCCCACAAGATTGTTTCTAGAAGGAAGGACATAATTGTAAATGGTGTCCTATATAAAGCAAAGAGATGTAGAGAATTAGTTATCCAATGTTTTATGGTCCAAACCATTTGGTTTTGTTAGGAGTAGTGTAACCTAAATTTAATTTCAAGTCTTCTCATTTTATTTTAATTGCTTTATTCATAATTTCCATTGTTATTTTCAAGTTCTTACTTCAAGTTCTTATTTCAAGTTCAATCAAGTTCCTTTCAATCAAGTTTTCATTCTTTACAAGTTCTCTTCAATCAAGGTTTCTATCAAGTTTAATTTTCTACAAAGTATTCCATGTTTTAAACCCCATCCCTAGTGTTTTCATTCCCTAGTGTTTTCCACCATTAGAAAATAGAGAAGAGTTTGTAGAGAGATTTTTCCAACCATCAAAACCATTCCTCCAAACAAAAGGATCTAAGATGAACAACAAACCCAATTCTCACTTTCTCAATTTGTCATCTCCCCAACAGTGGCATACAAAGACTCCATGTAGACCTACATAGTTTTTGATACCATAATTATTCGGAGCATTGTTGACAAATCTCATAATAAGTCGGAGAAAAGAAGTGGGTTTTGGGAAACATTACCAGCATATGTGTATCTGGGATGATAACTTAGTATTCTGACGATTCACGTATTATCAAGACATCCTCATACCGTGCAAGTCTATTGTAGCACCTGTCCAAAAGGGTCATGTACACGGAAATAACCTTGACCAGGAAAAAAAGGGTAAAAAGATAAGACAAATTGACTAGTTAGACGATACAGTAAGTTAAATATTGCGGGAAAGGCCAAAATGTAGCAAGTAGCATTCTACAAACCTCGTGATTTAGCCACTGGTATTGTCTAAGCAACTGGTAGGTGCTCAAGTTTATGGACAACCCCCGACCATAGACCCTGATGGTTAGATCAGCAGCATACTCAATTTGAGAATTTAGTCATACAACCACCAATACACCTGTGCAAGGACTTTTGACTCTGTGCTTTGCGCGAGATTCGGAGGCAGACTATGTTTGGGAGTGACGGTGGGATTCCACTTTATTAATGGCAAACCCACCGACATAACTTCCATAAGCTTATCAAGACACTTCAGTGGCCCTCTCCTCCTTAGCACTGAATTTATTACAATCCTTCAACTGCTCAACTTCCGGTTGACTGTCAAGCATCTTTATTTGCACATTGTTAAGTGAGACTTTCTTGGTGTCTAGCTGTAAAACATCCGCCACATAATTAAGGTCAATGGTGGGCTCTGTACTAACATTTCCATTGGTAACTTACGCCAAAGATCACCATTGTATTAGTTAGTAACTATGACGTCCCAGTAGGGGAACCTAATGACCTAGTCCAAATTCTCTACAACATTCGCATCTGGGACATATTATTTTAAGGGTCCGTTATTTTAATTTGTCCATATTTAGCCCTACTTTATATTTATATATGATGGCATCCTAATACCAAAAGCACCCTGCAGAAGATTATATTAGAACTCCCAAAACACCTATGATGTCTTTGAACAGTCACATAATGTCCCACAAATGTAACAGAGTTTTAGCGAGAGTCCGCAGGATCCACCTCCATGACACCAATTGGTGCACTTTGAACTTCAGCAACCATTCGCCCATTACCAGATTCTTCTCCCGCATCAAAGTCCAAACGCCAGCCAACTTTCCTCTGACAATACTCTTCGTCAGATATGCCACACTCCAACAAGTCCTTTGCTATTATTTGCCTTATATATAGTTGCATTTTCGCTGGGAAGACTGGTGACAAATTTTACAGTAGGCTGTCAGCAAAGACAAGTGTAAATACCCCACAGCTGTTGGCATCGTCTTGTTTGCCGCAAATCGGAAACTCAACACTCCACTGACGACCCAATTTGGCAATGTTTATACATTCTCCATCCTAGCTCAACAGTGCATAAGGGAGCACTCTTAATAACTTTTTCACCAGTGGTGTTGGGACAAGAGACTAAGGGCGACCATCAATTGGGTTCTCCAACGAGTCTTAGATTTGAACACTCCACGTCACAAAATTGACAACGATGAGGATCCAATGCACTCCTTCAACATTGACCGTCATCATCAAACCATGGCAGTTACTCAAGTTTGGCCTCGAACTATCATGCCCAACCAATTCTATGATTCGACGTTTTAACGAA
Source organism: Coptis chinensis (assembly GCF_015680905.1). NCBI lineage: Eukaryota > Viridiplantae > Streptophyta > Magnoliopsida > Ranunculales > Ranunculaceae > Coptis > Coptis chinensis. Next base: position 63,294,218 of record NC_141461.1, read on the forward strand.
CTCACAACTTGTTGTTTTGCTTGATGAAGCTTCTCTTCAACTATCATGTTATCCTCTTCTAATATTGCTTCCAATATTCTGTCTATATCATACAAGTAACGCTGTCACAAAAACTAAATAATAAGAAACAAGGGAAGAAGAAATAAACCCAAAAAATAATCAAAGATAATATATACGGATGCACGACTTTACCAAGAACCTTGATTATTCAACTACAACGTACGTATCCTCCATTACAATGTCGACATGTCCTACAACAGTGTACCACCAACTGAGTAAGTACATGTACGAATCCAGTACCTTGGAATCCAAAAACATAAAACAATCAGATATTAAAAGCTATCTATATATATATTCCGTATATATATATTAGTGTCAAGAAAACGTATAATTGACAGAGACAAACCACATCATTCACCCAGCCTCCCTTTTACAATCCATAGAAGCTACTCATGTCAATATGAACACCATTTCCATAGTGCCTAAGAATGTCAGAGTGACTAGATTCCTCAACATCATGCTTCTTCCAGTAATACAAAACATGGAAATTGGAGGTACTCATCTTAGTTAGGTCAGTCCCAACCTTTTTGAATCTTAGAATACCAGGCTTTCTTCCTAGCAATCCATTTTCTTTCTTGTTTATAACATCAAGAATTAAGTCTTGGGAAACAACAGCCACTTCATCCTCCAATTGATTGGATTTGATTACAGAAACAAATGTTTTGGATGTTCTTACCATATCATCTTGCATAACAGATGTAGCAATAGAATTGGGTCCCTATTTTGCATCGTCAATCACTACATATAATTCCATATCAATATTCTGACCACCTTCAGTAACATCTATGCTTTCGGTAGGCTGATTCAAAAGTCATGTTGTATGAGCAATTGAGAATGAATTTGCAATAGAGTCAATTAATGTCCCAGTCCAATTACAGTATGAACATGGTGTCTGTGACAGAAGTATACCTTATGGTAAGGTTGGACTTCCTCATCAAAAATTGATAAAATTTTAACAGTACCACTAGCAATCCCACAAGCATCCTGCGTACAAATTTAATAGAACTCAGAAACTAACTATAATGGCTCACAACTTTAACATAATGTCTTACTATGATACTTCATAAAAGGGTAGTCTTGCTGTGGTTTTTACGGAATAGACTTATTGGACTTCCTCTTCATGTAGTTCCCCGTCAGAAATAGGAAGACATTCGACTAGACTACTTGTAATCCAACACACATACTGCATCAAAATTGATTAGAACTAAACACGTTTCTATGATGTCTCAGAGCATACACACAATGTCCCCTTCATATAACAAACTTTTAATCCATATTAAAACCATAACTAAGTGTTTGTCACGTATTCAAATTTACCTCTTCCCCATCGATACTGGGTAACATTTTTTGCAAGCAATGATTCCTTGACAAAAACAATTTGTAGACTTCTTGGTCTGTCATTTCCCCCCTCAACCGTTCACTGGCCCTAATAGTTAACTCGGGTTTACTTTGATCACCAGTGCTCAAATTAATTCCCAGAGCAGTGTCCATAATAGTTTTTTGGGCCTCTATATCAGATAGAATAATATGAGTCTCTTCAACGGGTGATTCGTGATCAGTGGCCGGTGCTGCGTCTTCAGACTCCATAGGAATTTCATTCAAATCCCGATCCTGATTTTATACAAACACAGAAGGAGGGTCTCCATAATTTATCTCCCATTATCCTCACAGCATTTTGCACTTGACTCACCGCCCGTCCAGATGCTGACAATCTCTCTTCTGCAGCAGCCTCTTCCTCTGGTCGGTCACGGTTGACCAGTCCTACCAGCTTTGCTAGACCCATATAGTTATCCAGTTCAAGGCATTCAAGTTCGTGACACCCCGATAGAGGGTCTGGTTCAATACCCCCAACCTTCTGGGTCTTATTACCAATTTTGACTACCCTCGGCTTTTCTTTACTTTTGCTTTCTCGGCAGGTAGAAGCACGTAAGGTGTCGGACTTGGTGGTTTCTTCTGAAGTTGTCGACCACAGTGACCTCCTAAAGGCAGCAGTAGTAGACACTCTCTCTAGTATTGGATCCTCGGTTCCACAATTTGTTTGTGAAGGGGGAGATGGGGCTGTTTTGTTTTTAGAAGCTGTTGTTTTTTTCGTTGAGGGTGGTGCTCTGTTCTTCGAAGGTGGTGATTTGATCTTCGATGGTTGGGCTGGTTTGTTCTTCAACTATGGGGCTGGTCTATTCTTGGATAGTGGGGCTACTTTGTTCTTCAATGGCGGTGCTCGTTTGCTACGGACATCTTTTCTTTCGGGAACTTTCACCCACCCTATGAACCATAGGAAGCTGTTTAGTTATAACCTTGTCACTTCTAGAGACAACACGTGGAGGAATATCCATAGGGTGAATGCTAGGGCATAACCTTAGAAGGTGCTAGTATACGGGTGGCCAGCCTTATACTCGACATGTTTACCGATGGCGTCACATAGCGACTCCAACTTCTGGTTAAGCAGCTCATACACAAGATATCCCTAAGGAAAACTATCAAACTTGTTCAAATTTTTGGCAATGTCAACCCATATGACATTGACTCCTTTTGACTCGGTTGGTAAGAGAAAAGCTCCAAGCACGTATAACCTATTGAGGCGATGAATATCATCAGCCATATTTGCTTAATGCATTTGCCCTCACCTCCTCCCTAGCTCGCATAATATCTGTTAGTCGAATATCACCACGTACGGAACCATGAGTGCCCATAAAATATCTCTTTCTGAAATCACTGATGTTCTTGGGCTTCTGATAAGCACATAAATGTTACACATGTATGCCCATATTTATGTTATATTGTCTAGTTAATTAATATAAGTTTCTTTGATTAGTCTATTTCCTTGGTTTTACAGATATCAACACAAATACGAAGAAACGGGCTGAGACTGAGGACTTTACAGAGTTGTGAGATTCTCACGTCTCGATTACAGAGAGAATACAAAAAGCAAGTGATGAGATAACATGCGTACACCATTATAAAGCTACTATAAAAAGTTGAGGTACTGTTGTCAAGAGGTTAAAGCGCGCCCACACCTTAAGAAGCCTGTGCCAGAGCGCGACCCGCGCTCCCTTCTAATTTTGCAGAATAACAGTGTTTTCCAGAACCTTCACAGCTTCACGCTAACTGCTTGGATTTCAATTTGGAAAGTTCTAAAATGATTCAAACACGAAAGGAAAGGTTTCCAAAAGGGATTCGAAGGTTTGTACGCCCTAATCCGTCTCTATATAAACAAAGGAAGTGGAGAGCTCTTTCTTTCTCTCGCCCCCATCACAAAAAGACAAGAACGCTAAACAGTAGAGAATAAAAGTAGAAAAGAGAGAGAGGCCGAGAGAAGGAACAGTAAAAAGAGAGAGGTTGAAGCTTCTAAACATGATACATCTATTGGAAGAGGCCGAAGCTTTTGGAGCAGCTCAATTAAGTTAACTGGAATTAGAAGACAGAAACTTGCAAAACTGGAAGAAACAAACCCATTGTCTACATGAGTTCATCTATCCCTTGTTTTAGTTTTTGTCTTATTATTAAGTTTGAAGCTAGGGCTTAGATGAAGCCCTAGACTTTCATAGGTTTTACTGTTTAATAAGTTTATTATTTTTCAATTTAATGAATAACTGATTGATTTATCTAATATTAGTGGTGTACTTTCATTAATTATATCTTGCATGTTAAAAGTTAGATAAATATTTCGTTCTTATCAAAGCATTGATTTTATCGTTTACGTAAACTTGTGAGAAGTCGTGCTGTAAGAAGATGATTTTTGCTAGGAGTTTATATTCTCGTTTGTTGAAATTCAATCAAACCAATATCTAGATTTATATAAGAGCTCAACGTTCACATCTTCGAGAAATCTAGGGTTATCTTTCCCTCGTGCTACTCGTAATTAAAAGAGAACTTTAAACTGATTTGACCTTGATAATCTACAACGGTCTAGGGTGGATTCGAGTGCCTTAGTATTCTCTCCATTAATAGTATTTAATATTAGTTTTATTATTTCCATAGTTTAACTAGTTTTAGTTAATAAATATCATTCATACAAACCAATATAGTTCGGATTAGGTTAAGTAGTATTTTAATATTTAATTGTACCTAACACGCATTCTCTGTGGGATCGACCTCGTATTTGCACACCTACTACAATAGACCTCATGCGCTTACGAGTATTATATTAATTAAATTAGGATTTAATTAGCCTAGTAATTTAGGTTAGTAAATCCCTATCAAGTTTTTGGCACCGTTGCCGGGGATTGCAGTGGTACAATTGACAGTTAGAGTCTTACTTTACATAATTCGTTATTTTTCGGCTTAGTTTAGCCGTAGTTTTTGTTAATTTATAGTTTATGTTTCTATTTAGATTTTTCTGCATACGACCACATTAATAACTTCCTGACATCTGTAGGAACCTCTCTGAAAAATTGCAGGTCTACCTATGAGAAACTTAGAGGGCGCCTATGCCCTAGTTTACCTTGCAGAGAGTGCGCCCACGCTCTTACCTTGTTTCCCAACAAATTACGCAGAGAGCGCGACCCACGCTCTATTCCAGTGCTTTTTTAGCGCGCCCACGCTTTTAGTGCTACTGATTGTGTTCTGCTTTTTTGCAGGGTACTTCCAGTTGCTTTGTAGGATCTAGAACCATGCTCGTACGGTATTCAAGTACTGCAGGACACGGTGAAACAAAGGGAGGTATTCTTCGGACTTGTCAGGTTGAATTAGTTTGTGTCGTGTGTTTTGTTTTCGTTTTGTTTTTTTTGTATTTAGGAAGGATAATTCACCTTGACCAGCCTTAGGCATTTTGCATTAGGATAGGTTAAGCTAGCTCATTAGGAAAGCCTTTTTGACAAGTGGATCGAGTGACGATGCTTTTGCACACAAGAACTGGGAATCGTGTTATTTGGGTTTATGAGCAACAATATTAAACATATTATTGTTAAATTATAATTGATATATATTTTTGATATTGTTTGTGTGGATTGTCGTATTTAGAGTCTTTAAAAAAAAAAAAACATGTGGAGTTATAACACATACAGTTCTTCTGCACTTTCATCTGCTTTAGAACACGCTCTTGCTCAATTGGAGCAAAATACATTGATCATGAAAAATACGATGAGCATGCAAGAGATCAAGGGAGTTGCACGGGCTACCTATGAGGCAACCCTACTAAGTGACATTCGTGTCAATCAGTTAATTAACTCTTTTAAGGAAAGTAATGAGAGAGAACTCCAAAACTAGTTAGAGCCTAATGTCTTGAATATAAGCAACCAACTTGGGGAGTCAGAAAATATACATGAGCTTAATTTGGTTGAAACTAATAACCAACTGTTAGGTAATAGTGATGACGATGATGATGGTTTTTGGTCTAATTAATTTGAGTCCATGTATGTTCGTCCAAACCAATTTAGTGATAGTGATGATGAGGAACCAAGAGAGGTAGTGAATCCTATATCTTAGGACTATTATTTTTGTAATCCTCTTAATGATAATTCTTCATGTCCTATTTCTAATCCTTGACTAAGTATTTGTCGTGATAGTTTGTTAAGTGATTTAAATGAAAATTTTCATAAGCTGTATGTTGCACTTTTAAAGAAAAATCATGAATTGCTTAATGCTAATGAGAGGTTGGCTGAGAAGGCAATATCTCTTGAAAGTGAAAACATTGTTTCGAGTTCCAAAGTTAATGAAAATATGTATGTTGTTAATCAGTTACTGGCAGAGAATGAATCTTTTAGGAATAAGAATGATTCTCTGATACATAAGCTTAGCATAATTAAGGAAACTCAAAAACATATTGAAATTGTGAGTGTTGAGGAGTGTCCAAGTGCTTGTAAAACTCTTGTTATGTGTTCTAAGTCAGTTTCTTCTTCTTTAGAACTAGGGTGTATACCAAATAATGTCCCTTCCACCTCCCATGTTGACTGCACTAGACATCCTATCAATTGTTATTATTGTGGTGGTGTAGGTCATATTAAGTATCATTGTCATGTTAGAAGAAGCAATTATCAGGTTTGGTGTAAAACCATTAGTCATGCACACACGTTATCATTTTTTAACTAGGTTCCACAATCATGTGCTCCATCTCATAACCGTGTTAATAATGTTGTTATATCTAGTCTATCTAATAGACCTATGAGATGTGATTATAATTTGCCTAGGAATCATGGTAAGAAAATGGGAGTGAAATATAAACATACATAACCTAGATACCATTTAGCTAAGGTTTGTGCTATTTGGGTAAGAAAAGATGATTTGAAAGTGTTATCTGATTTGCGAAGATCTGATGGCATTATTACTATTTGTTAGATGCTTTGTCTCATGTTAGCTTACTGTTTATTGCTTTTGCATATCTTATTAGATGATACATGGTATGTTTAAATGTTGTTTTGCATAAGTTTCGGGGTGGCATTTGTTAGATTAAGATTTGCATGATCTTTTGCTTAAAGCTTGGACTATTTGATTATCTACATGACATTGCATGCATTCATCTGCTAGAGACGTAAAATGTAGCACTCATGGGAGGCAACCCATGTTTTTATTTTTGTTGTTGAGTCTTATGTGCACATATCTCATACATTCCACTTTATCACCTTTTCTCTGCCTTTTTGGAGACGTGTAACTTTATGGAATGAGATACATGACATATTTTAGTCGTTGTAGTAATTTGGTTCCTTATATATATTATCACTATTATATCTTTGGTAAGGTACTAATTTATACAGGTGACTCGAGCTTTATTTTTCGTTCATGGAGCTATTAGCAACCTCTTTCCTTTATCTTTACTTGTCCATGTTGTTTTCTTTTTAATTTGAGCATATATGTCAACATTGAGGACAATGTCTAACATAAGTTTGGGGGTGGGAACAAAATGTTTTGTTAGCGAAAAAATAAAACTTATACTGTGTACTTAGGGATAGTGGTATTGTTTCCTTTTCTATGATGATTATAGTCTAGAAGTCTCATTTAGTATTAGAATTAAAAGTAGTTTTTATAAACTTAGGTTAATATATAGGTAATAGTCATTGCATTTTTTCATAAATGTCTTGCATGAACATCATGATTGTTTTTGGCAGTACTTTTCTTAGACCTAGGTTAGAGTGCTTAATTTTACATATCCTGTGAGAATCTAGCCCAAAAGCCTCATATGAGTTGATATATATCTGAGTGATGACACAAGGAGTAGTAAATTCCGAGTAGAGAAATCATACGTTCACTTGCTTGATCACCATACCATATCTTAAGAGAGAATTTAGGCCATCTTTGGATCAATATAGCTAGAAATTCACACCTACATGAAATTTATCCGCTAATCTCCCCATTGTGCCTTTTATTTAGCCTTTTCATAAACCACAAATCCTTTACACTCTATAAAATGAAAAATCAAAATAAAAATCGGCCTACCCATTTTGAATGAGTCTAAGAAATAGGATGAAATGAAGAAAAGAAAAGAGAAATACCTGTGGAAAACCAAAAATTTGTTAGTTGTTTCAAAAGAAAAAGAAAAGAAAGTTTCCATTGAAAGAAAAGAAAAAATAATAAAAAGTTAGAACTCCAAAAACATAATCGAAGAAGTCAAAAGCCAAAACAAAAGGGCCAAGGATGGAAACAAAGTGTAGAAGCAAAGTAAGAACAAGGTTTTCTCTATATACATATTTTGAAGACCTTATTTTCTCAGACTTGACTATTTTGTTTATCCATTCCATTTATTCTTAAACCATCACCTAAGCCATACATAACACCTAATAAAGACTTTTAGCTCAATTAGGAATAGGTTGGTGTGATAGTAAGTAGCAGATGTGTTTGATCGACCTTGGCTCTTTTGGACGTCATTGAGATTGTGAGGAAAAGTGTGTCCATTGCACACTGGAGTGAGCGAAATCTTAGTAGAAAAATCAGAGTATTTTTGTCTTGACACATTTGTGAGGACCTACTTAGGGATTATATTCCAAAGTTTCAAAAACGGACCTGCCATTGCATTTCATAGTATAGTTCATTGCATGTTGTTTATTTTTAGATGATTTGATTATTATGGATGTATTAATTTAGGTTTTAAAATGAGTATTTTTTATTCCTTGCTAGTGAGATGTATAGACATCTGAGATAAATTAAAGAAACATTACTGTTATTTCTTAATAGCTATAGTATAGATGAAGTTTGTGAGTATCTTCTCTGAAAACTCTCATGAGACTAAACTCATCCATTAGGGTAAACCTAGGGGTTTAAAAGGCTTGTTACATATGCTAAGTGTAATCGTGATTCCTCGGAAAGTGACTTAGGATTTTTAATTTTTGTTATTAGTTTAGAGTTAGTTTGCTCGATGACTAGCAAAATGTAAGTTTGGGGGTATTTGATAAGCACATAAATGATACACATGTATGCCCATATTTATGTTATATTGTCTAATTAATTAATATAAGTTCCTTTGATTAGTCTATTTCTTTGGTTTTACAGAAATCAACGCAAATACGAAGAAACGGGCTGAGACTGAGGACTTTACGGAGTTGTGAGATTCTCACGTCTTGATTACAGAGAGAATACACAAAACAAGCGATGAGATAACATGTGTATGGCATTATAAAGTTACTATAAAAAGTTGAGGTACTATTGTCAAGAGGTCAGAGCGCGCCCGCGCCTTAAGAAACCTATGTCAAAACGCAACCCGCGCTCCCTTCCAATTTCGCAGAATAACAGTGTTTTCCATAACCTTTGCAGTTTTGCGCTAACCAATTATATTTCAATTTGGGAAGTTCTAAAAGGATTCAAACACGAAAGGAAAGGTTTCCAAAAGGGATTCCAAGGCTTGTACACCTTAATCCATCTCTATATAAACAAAGGAAGTGGAGAGCTCTTTCTCTCTCTCGCCCCTATCACAAAAACACAAGAACACAGAACAATAGAGAATAAAAGTACAAAAGAGAGAGAGGCCGAGAGAAGGAACAATAAAAGGAGAGAGGTCGAAGCTTCTAAATAGGATATATCTATTGGAAGAGGCCGAAGCTTTTGGAGCAGCTCAATTAAGTGAACTGGAATTGGAAGACTGAAACTTGCAAAATAGGAAGAAACGAACCCACTGTCTACGTGAGTTCATCTATCCCTTGTTTTAGTTTTTGTCTTATTATTATTATGTCTAGCTAAGTTCCAAGCTAGGGCTTAGATGAAGCCCTAGACTTGCATAGGTTTTACTGTTTAATGAGTTTATTGTTTTCCAATTTAATGAATAACTGATTGATTTCTCTGATATTAGTGGTATACTTTCATTAATTATATCTTGCATGTTAAAAGTTCATGACTTGACTAGTTAATCGTTAGATAAATATTCCATTCTTATCAAAGCATTGATTTTATCATTTACGTAAACTTGTGAGAAGTTGTGCTGTAAGAAGACGATTTTTGCTAGGAGTTTAGATTCTCGTTTGCTGAAATTCAATCAAACCAATATCTAGATTTATATAAGAGCTCAACGTTCACATCTTAAAGAAAGCTAGGGTTACCTTTCCCTCATGCTACTCGTAATTAAAAGAGAACTTTAAACTGATTTGAACTTGATAATCTACAACGGTCTAGGGTGGATTCGAGTGCCTTAGTATTCTCTCCATTAATAGTATTTAATATTAGTTATATTATTTCCATATTTTAACTAGTTTTAGTTAATAATTATCCTTCATACAAACCAATATAGTTCGGATTAGGTTAAGTAGTATTTTAATATTCAATTGTACCCAACACAAATTCTCTGTGGGATCGACCTCGTATTTGCACACCTACTACAATAGACCTCGTGCGCTTGCGAGTATTATTATAATTAAAATAGGATCTAATTAGCCTAGTAATTTAGGTTAGTAAATCCCTATCAGCTTCATTATGTAATACCATTTCGGTGGACAGTCTGTGGAAAGCCCGGTGAGTAGTACCACATCGTACATCTTGAAGCTTAAGAATTTGTCTCCAATTTTGTAACTGACGCGAGCTATTCGCTTTTTCAGAACCTCTATAACCAGTTGGGGGTGGGTAAAATGAGTGTAGGACGTGCTGTTTGGGTCCGTAACGTCCGTATTTCCAACGACACTCCACAGAAACCCAAACGGAGATGACTTAAACCTTTCCTTTTCCTCGGCATCAATCACTGAGAACAGCTTCTCGTGAAGCATGCATTTTTTGACAACATCGGGAAGTTATCTTTGTGGCTGGCCCAGCAGTAGTTTGGGGCCACTTCTTCTTACCACTACTTAGAACAAAACAAGCCAATGTGTAAGCATACTAATACCCTTTAATTGTAACCACAAATATTCTACATATTTCATAACAACTAAGACGGTTATTGCAATTTGAAGTTGCACTTTAATATCACAACAGTGCAATCCGGCAGTGACTAAATAATATCAGACAGAAACAAAGGAAAATATTCTTAGCAAATATAACTTACCAAACAATTGGTTATGCAAAAAAAAAATATTAGGGTCAATATTATCGGATTACTTAAATCCAACTCAAGTACTGTAATAATACTCACCAATTTCATATGTATCTAAGAAACATACATTTTAGGGTTTCTCATGATATGCAGGAATCTGAAAAAATATGTGGACGAAGAAATTGGGTCACATTGATATGTAATGACTGAAATGAGGGGGAAATATTGTCAGATTCTAGAGGGAGTAGAGGAAGTAGAAGTTGATGTAAAATTGAGAGGGCTCCCATCCCAGTTCCCAAACTTGTTTCCCCCCAAATTTGAACATAACTGATCTGGTACACCGGGACATATTACAGAGAACTTGTTATCACGGTCGACGTTAGCCATGTGTCACAATCAAAATCGACTGATATACATAACCCTTATAAGACATCATATAAGGCCCTCAAGACAATATATATGGCATGGAATAACCAAAATACAACAACTATTATTCTTTTCACTAAACAGTTACATAACCATTTTTAATGCAGAAATGCTTGATGTGTTAGATATAAGGTTACACATAGCTGTTTTAACATTTTTTGCAGTGTCCGTCATGCCAACATTCAAAATTTGGTGGACAAGATTAAAAAGAGAGCAAGTGGATGGGCCAAAAGGCTACTTTCTTTTCAGGGTTAAGTTGTCTTGGCACAATCTATTCTGAATAGCATTCCCGTGTATAACATGGGCATCTACAAGTGGCCTCAAAAAAGCATCAAAGAAGGAGAAGAAGCCATCAAAAACTTCATATGGTCAGGCAATCCCACAGTAAGGAAGTCCATTACTCTCAAATGGGCAAAAGTCTGCAAACCAAAGACTGAAGGAGGGCTCGGCATCCGGTATCTCAAGGAGTTGAATCTGTCACTCCTCATGAAACTAGCCTAGCAACTGCTAACCATGGACAACTCTTGGTCCAAGTACATGGAACAGAAGTATAAAATGAAAAATGGCAAATGGCTTGCCTATTATAAGTGTTCCTCCATTTGGGCCGGGATTAAGTAGGGTTTGGAATCCATGAGAAACCACATTACTTGTGCCATTGGAAATGGTACTGCAGTGGACATGTGGCGAGATGCATGGGCTAGGCCTAGTGCGGTGGCTGACTTGCTTCCACATATTGACTGGAGAAACCCCAAAACCAGAGTTAGCGACTTGATAAGGAATAACCAGTGGAATTTCCCTACCGTAACTTTGCAGCTCTTTGAGTCGTTAGGCATGCCACTTCTCTCTCTACCTCTACCTTGCAATGAGCTAGATGATTGCCGAATCTGGAAGCCTGACAAGGAAGGCAAGTTCAAGGTCCTCTCGGCTTATGACACTATAAAGGAAAAGGGGAATATTGTCTGGTGGCATCACATCATCTGGAACAGCTACATTCACCCCAAAACTATTGGAATAGCTTGGAATATTTTGCACCATATCATACCAGCAGATGACAAAGTTACAAGCAAAGGTATCCAATGGCTTCTCGCTGTAACGGATGCAAGAAAGATGAAGAAAGCTTTGATCATCTTTTCTGGTACTGCCCAAACTCTTTGCCTCTTTGGGATTGGATTAAAAGCTTATTCCAGTTGAATTCATTATCAGTTAACGAAAACGACAATATGAAGGAAATTCTAAAAGCGGTAAATCAAGCAAGCCCACTGATCAGGGAATTGTGGACAGCAGCAGTTCTAAGTTTGTTGGTAGCAATATGGAAGATGAGAAATGCACAAAGGTACAACAGCTCAAACTTCAACCACTGTTACATAAGAAAGCTGGTCTGGCAAGGAATTCATACGACTAGTAGATTGTCCAAGAGCTACATGTCCAATTCTGCACTCGCTGGAGATCGAATGCAAGCCCAAACTGATAAAAACAATTCAACAAGTCAAATGGTACCCACCAAAGGAAGGAGTTGTTAAGATCAATTGTGATGGTAGCTCTATCGGTAATCCTGGTAGAGGGGGTGTGAGGCTAATCTTCAGAGACCATCATTGCCACCTGCTTAGCGTACTTGCACATGGACTGGGGATAGTTACTAACTATGACGCGGAGTGTCAAGCACTAACTTTGGCAGTGGAAGGTGCGGCAGCAAGAAACAGGACAAGAGTTTGGCTATAAACAGATTCACAGCCAGTTGCACTAGCCTTCTCTCATGGCCATATTCCCTGGGTCCTGAAATTAAAGTGGGCGAGAGCTATTGCTGCGCTCTCCTACTATAGGATATCGCACGCCTGGAGGGAAGCCAACTTTACCGCGGATGCTACGACAAAGCATGGAGCCACTTTAGACCAGGATGAATTTGTATGGAGCGTGGAAAGACCACCTTTTGTCACAAAATTGGAAAACCAGGACCAATTATACTTTAGATTTCCTTAGAGTGTAGCAAGATGCCCTTTTGTTCCTTATGTTCCTTATGGTGGAAACTCTAAAATGTAACTTTATATTTATAATAATATATTCACATTTGCTTGCAAAAAGTTTTAACATTTTTTATCGGGTCGTGCGTGGAATGTGATTTGCCCATTTGGTCAATGAAGAGACGGCAAGTGATTCCCCACGTCGGCCCAGGGATTTGCCCATTTGGTTAATGAAATGCAGTTGATACATATTTATTCATAAAACTATCAAATGCAATTGATAGATATTTATTCATAAAACTATATGTATTCATTCTATGACAACACATTAATTTAGTCGAAATAAATAACAGACACACGAATTAGTAATTAAATTAAGTTACGGCGAAGTCAGACTTGAATGGGAAATGGAGTGAAGGCCACTTGTTGGGATTTGATATTCTAATATAACTTTCCTATCCATGAAGTCGTACCATATGATCCTATTGTTCCAACTGAAAACAATGCCAATGTATGTTGAGAGTAAATCGACGGATTTTGAGGATGCCATGACCAACGTGCCATACAATTTGAATTGAATAGTTGGGCCTAGAATTGGTACATTGTTTGTAATGTTGGATGCAAAAGATATCATGGATTCCCATTTCTTTTCCGTATTATAAATGGAATCAAGAAATGATCCCGTCTTCAACACTTGCTTATTATGAAGTGGAGTAGGTTTGACAATCACTTCATACATTACCAGGGGAATGTCATATCTGTTGTTGTTGTTGGTTGTGTGATATCTGTAAAAATAGTAGAATCCTAAATATTAATGTTAACAACACTAATACATAATCCTACCGTTCTTACGTTTAAATCAATTCTTCTTACTCTCAAAACATAATCATGCAATATAATGAGTAAGGATTCGTTCCACTCTTAACTGTCTAGACTTAAATTGAATTCAACTAATCAAACCCAAAAGGAACAATGGTGAGAGTAATGATTTGATGTGAAATTTCTATACTACCATTCCCAACACAAGAACAATAATAAGAACATGTCATTACGGAATAAGTAATTAACTTTATAAATCTAATAGAACAATAAGAACAAGATATGATTAAATGAATAACAACTACTTATTAATCTAATGAACAATAAAAACAATGATTCAATACTCAAGAAATAAACTAATTAATTAATGTAAAACTAAATAATGTAAAACTAGATCTGGATCTAAAAACTAATCTCTAATGGCTACTTTCTACCTAACCTCCTTTTTTTTAACAAAGAGTCAAACTTTTGTTTTTATACTTTCAGATCCAAAAATCGTGCATGGGCTTGGAGCCATGTTTTGGGCCGGAAAATCAAGCCCAAAACCCAATTTCTTTAGTCCAAAATGGGCTCTTCAGCTGCAGTTGGCTTTGATAGATATTTCGTCTATTTTTCCTCCTCTGATTGGGTCAAGACTTGTACCATTGGAAAGCTCTTTCCGAGCCGGTCGTTTTGACATAAGATACTCCTAATTCTGAGGTATGAGTCCAAAGATACGTCCTTCGAAAATTCTGCTGACTTGTGCACTATTTCTGCCCGTGTTGACTTTTCAGCTTTTGACCGGGCTTTACAAAGGCTTTGTCTCCTTGAATCTTGGCCTTTATTCACAGAACTCTTTAGCAACTGACCTTTGCTCCTTTATCTCGCTAAAGAGGCACATTTCTGCACATAATGGATTTTGAAGCCTGAAATGCATAAAAACACGTAATCAGTATTAACTCTTAATTATTACTCACATAATTGGTCTAAAAGTATGATGGTTAAGGGGTTAAAACTATAGTTTTGGGCTCTTATCATTGTGTCACTTATTGAAGAGGATGCCGCCTTTGTATGTTTCTGGTTTCAGCTGGTACTTAATCGGTTTCCAAGGAAGTTTTCATGACATCCTTTACTATGTTTCAGGTTTTATAACTTTTTAATGGCGTCTCCATGAGGCGGTTTGAACTTACCAAATAAGTTGGATAACTGCATTTGAACTTGAATATACCCATTTAGCGAAATAAAAAAGTTTGATATATTTGAAATTTAAATCTAACCGCTTAATGAACACAAAAAAAAGATATTCTATTTTGACCTACTAAGGCTAACTATAATAACGTATAATTTTGTTATTTTGTCATAGAATGGACATGTACATTTCGTCTAACTCTGATTTGAATCTAACCACTTACTTTATGAACACAAAATTTGTTTTCTATATTGACCTAAGAGGGGAACTAGTAATGTCATATAGCCTAGTTATATTGTCATTGGATAATGTTATTGGTTCCTCGAACTATAATATGATGCAGACACTTGGTTAATGGGGACTTTGCCAGAACTTTATTTATTATGTCTTCGGTTTTTATTTTTAACCCTTTGACCTTGTCTCTTTTTGTGTGAGATGGATGGTATATGGATGATGTAGATAGATGATGGTCGTTGAACAAAATAGAAGCATATCAAAACCTAATTATCCCTCAATAAGTAAAGGATGAGTAGGGTATCGTTCCACTTTTAAGTGTATGTTATGTGAAGGACAGGACTGGGAAGGGGGTTTGAGGGAATAAAAACTATTATTATAGATATTGTAGATTCTAATGCTAAACTAAACTAAACTAACTAAACTATTGAGAATTTATAAGAGAGGGAATTCAAAAGATTAAAATCCACCAATACTTTTGATTCAATGACCTTTTGCTTCATGGTTGTTCTCACAAGTAAACTACAATTAGGCAATCGAGCGAGTGCCGATGCCCTCTTGGACGAAACATCGTTAATGAATTATTCTACTTAAGGTTGTTCCTATGTTTATGCTATTAATATCTTCTTTCCTTTTATGTGAGCTTGGGTAGCTATTCAATGAATCACCATCTAAGGCAAACACAAGGAATACTTCCCTTACCCTAAAACACTACACAACTAGAAGAAAAGTAGAGAATAATAGTATAATATTCAATTACAATAAATAAAACTCTATTCTAGCATGATATTCGATTGTAATAAATAAAAACCTTTATCTATACTTCCATCCCCTGGTCTGGGCAATGAAACTAATAAGTAAACAAACATAAAGAACTAACCTGATTGGAGAATACCATGAACCAAAAGAATCATTAAACCTTAAGCACCAGCTTCATCTCATCCCTTGAAAGAGAAGATTAGCCTTCCATAAAGAAGGAAGAACACGAAGAATGAGAAGAAGAAGAGTCAAAGAACATAAGACTAGAAAGACTAACTTATTAAGACTCGGCTAGTTAAAATCGAATATTTTATTATTAATCTCTCTCTGCCTCAAGATATGGAGACAAGAGTATAAGTGAATTGGCAAAATACATGAGGCACTTAGGTCCCCTATTTATAGGGGTTACAATGAGTTCTAGAAGCATTCCAAACCACCTTTTGTTTCCTAATACAAATCAACTTCTTTCAGAGTCCAACTTTATCTCCAAAACTGAGAAGAAATTAGCTACAATGTCGTTTCATGCGTCTGGAAGACCGATCCATGCGTCTCAGACGCAAGAGTCGTGTCTGGACGCATGATAGTCGCATCTCAGACGTGAGACTCTATATTTTCTCTTTTACTCCATCCTTCTTTTCTTTTTTATGGGCTTTGGTCTAAGCAACGAATCCTTTGGCCTTGGGCTTCACGTGGTCAACTAGTAACTACCCACCACTTCACTTATAGTATGTCTGGTGTAGCAGAACACTTAATTTTTGCGATTTTAGGGGGAAAGTTTTGGGAACCAGAATTTGCATTGGAAACATTAAGCTCAGTTTCAACTGACTTTCACTTCTCACCTCTGACATCTCACCTTATAAACTCTGACCTCTCAGTTCTCATCCCAAATTAAGACGAAATACTCGACCTTTTCATTACTTTCCCCTCCTTAATCCTTCACCCAATTTAAACAAGGGTTTGAGCAATCTATCTGATGTCTTCATCACTTTGCTCCATTTTTTTTAGGATCTCCGCTACAATGCTAAACCCTAAAAGGTGTGTTCTTTATATATGGAAATTTATTGGTTCAGTATGATTCACAATGTTGAGTTGAACTATTGCACAGTGAAAATTGCACAAATTTTAAGATTAAAATAAGGGTAATATTTGGTTGCCTTTTCCAGTATTTCATACAATTTCAGTTAGCAATATTGTAATAAGGGAAATATGTTTGATAATGTAACCAATTGATGAGGAATTCCTTTGTTCCAATGTATGCTTTAGCATTAACTGTAGAATTAATCGTCTGTGTTCTTTAGGATGTTTCAAAGTTGTTTGTTGTCTACTTATTAGTGATGTTGTCTTAATTTGCTTACAAAATGTCTTGATGTGTGATAAAGAAATAAAAGTAGATGTGAAAACAGGTTGTTTAACATACTAAAATCACTCTAATCAATCAATAATAATACTCTCTAAAACAGTTGTTATATGGGAGTAGCCGTGTTCAAACCACTCTTGCTTGCACGTACTTGTAACGAATTTAGACTAATCAAACTATTAACTAATGAGAGAGTAATAATGATATGAAAATAGTAAATATTTATGCTAAAACAGTAGATAAATTGATGAGAGAAGAGATATAGAGAGGAGTTATCCACCACGCGATTCGATTGGCTATTAGTTAGTCATCGAATCGCTTGTTTGATCCCTAGTAAACACCAAGTCCTCTCAGATCAAGGCTTCACTAGCATGAGAGTTTAGCTCCACTACAAATCTCTTTGATGGTGGCTCTAAACTCTAGTTCAACTCTTATGATTTTTATCTCTAAATAACCATGAGAATCAAACTTGAAACGCTAATACAAAACAACAACCAATTAACTAGCAATTATCCTCACGTCGCTTTATAAACCCCCTCTAATAGAGGTTTAGCCTTGTTTCATTGGATTCATTAATCTAAAACAATGAATTAAAGACATAAATAACAAAACAAGAATTGAATATTAAACTAAGGGTTTTTATTGAAGGATTTAATGGATGCTACAAACTAAACTAATTAACTAAACTAAACCTAACGAAACTAAAGAGGGGAGAGAGAGAGAACCCTAATTACAACTAAACTAATGGGGAGGAAGGAGTAATAAGTTTAGCCTTAACCCTCTTTATATAAGAGAGGGTTAGGGTTACATTTTTGTGCATTGGCCTAAAAAGGAGACTTTAGGCCTCAAAAGTGAGCCCAAAGTCCATTAGGTTAAGTCTAAAATGGCCAATTCTTTTGGAAATTACTTTAGTGCCTTTTTAGTCCACTTTCTAGCTCTGATTTGGACAAGTCTAGATCCATTGGAAAACTTATTCCGAGCCGGACGTTTTGACATAAAGTAAGCCCAATTCCGAGGCCTGAGTCCAAAGATACGGCCTGTTGAAGTTCTATTCTTTTTCTACCCGAATTGGCTTTGACTGGGCTTGAAAAGGCTTTTTCTTATTGATTCTTGGGCTTTAAACATAGAACTCTCATAGCAATCATCTTGACTCATTTTCCATGCAAAATGGCATCTTTAAGCACATAAACAGCTTCAAGACCTGAAATACACAAAAACATGTAAACATTACTAACTCTTATTTATTATAAACATAATTGGCCTAAATGTAATATTATTAAGGGGCTTAAACAACACTTTTGGGTGCTTATTAATATGTGTAGTAGTTTGAAGAAGAAGGGCAAGAAAGTTCAACTTCCAGCAGGACCTGAAATAAGGATTACTTCCCGCTACTGTCCTAAAAATCTTCGAGAGCAGCTAATTGATTTATTTGATAATTATGGAAGAGAACATTTTCAGACTTCTCCATTTGGGTTTCTTCTGAAGGTTGATGGGACTGTGTGTAGGAACCGTTATGGTTGCATCGAATGATTTACAAACCGTGAAAACCCATGCAGCGGAATAAGGGGTGTTCACAATTTTGGTTAGAATCATACCTTTGATCAGCTGTGATAACTCTGAGAATCCAAGCTCTATGAATCAGCAACCTCTTGATCTTCTGTTGTATTCCTATCCTTAGAATAGAAGTTGTGTGGGCAACGATCTTCTAGCCCTTTCTTTTTCTCTTTCCTTGCCTCTATTTTTCAATCACTGAATGAATCAATTTCGGCCAAGAGAAAAGGGTTTCTTTATATAGGCTACAACAGGGACCATGAGGAGAAATTAGGGTTAGGTCTCCTAACGAGCTTGGGCTTTCTATGTTCGCCCAGAACACACGGCCCAAGTCTGTCAACAAATGGCTTATTCCATTAAAGGCCATTGTTGCACTACCGCCCTAATCCCAAATTACGTGTATTATGGTAATGGGCTCCATATTATATGCTCGTTGATATCCCCGTGTTAAGATATCGAATGCCCATTGATTAAGTCAAGTTACTGACAACTACATTAATCAACTTCTTATGTCCTTGAGTAGTACCACTCAACCTCATTGTCATGTCAGATCAAATCCACATGTAGGGTTTACATGACAATCCTTATGAGCTCCTCAAGGGGACATCATCAACCCGACTTCTGGTAGGTCACGAATTCCTTCTATAATCAACAGAACACCTTACATACAATATTATTACCCAATCCATCGAGTTTGTTGATTCACAAATGAATCTCATTCATTGATGATTTAAAGCAATGTATAATGTACGTAAGTGCCCGTTATTATATCCGGATTAAGAGGACAAGCATCCATAATAACAAAGGTGTTTGTTCTCTTATATAGTCAGTATAAAGAGAAACAACCTCACCGGTCCTGTTCAATACACACAAAGTGTACTAGTGTAATCCTATAGTCAAGATAGACTAATACCAGATTATACTACAACCATACCAATGGTTTGTCCAAATCCATCTAGGTTGTGAACGTTTACTTATACTTTATAAGGTAATGATGATATAATCTTCTGTGTGTCACCACACACCATATTATCTACAACATAAAGTATTAGACGTATGCATATAACTAATAACATATATAATATGCATAACATTTGCCCATATGATTCTCATTCAAAATATAAAGAATTAGAGTTAATACAAAAGTAATGTTTTTAGTATATAACCCTATCACTATAGACTTTAGGGATCCTGAAAAAATTAAGTACAATCATTTTAGCCACCCTAAATTGGTATTAGAGTTGCTGAAAATGAGAATCGCTCCAGGAACTTTCATTGTTGATGGCAAGTACATCTCATTCAAGTCATCGGATATAGCACTGCTAACTGGGCTCTCCACCCAACGTCCACCTAGCTGGTATTATGAAATGAATGAGAACGAGCGGAGTGATTTTTGGAGGAGGTATTTTCCCATAACAGAAGCTCGTGCTTCACTACGTGGTCAAATTAAATGTGAAAAGATTCTCAAGGCTAGGGAGATAGCCAAGTATAATGCCCTAACTGATCCAAACACGGCTGATGATATCCACCACCTTAACAAGCTTTTCTGTCTTGGTTCTATCCTGATCCCGACTGGGTCAAAAGGGGTCAGAGTCAAGTGAGTTGACATTGTTGCTAATTTTGAGAAGTTTAATTCTTTTCCTTGGGGTTATCTTGCGTATGAACTGGTATACAACCAAGTTGAGTCTCTGTATGAGAAGATAAATGCGCACTTTGCAGCGTTTCCTACCCGTCCTTATACTAGGACCCTCCATGGTTGTGTCCTAGAGTTCAACCTCTGGGTATTCCTCCATGTTCCGTCGCTGGGGGCAAAGACGGTTGGATCCTCTTGATTTCCCGTAGTTTAAAAAGTGGGTGAAAATTCCTAGACAGAGTTGTCGGACTATTAGGTGGGAATCAGAGCTGACTAAGAGGGGAAGAGTGGATGTTGTGGTTCTAGATTGCCTAGATATTCTGGAAGACATTAGGAATAAGGAAGTGGTCAGATCTGCTTTGGAGGTTTGTATCTCTTTGCCTAACCATTTGTGGTGTTCTACTGTGTTATGTGTCATTTTTCGAAAGCATCTTGTTTTATGATTTTCATGTTTTGTTATGACAGCGAGAGCTGCTCGATATGTCTAAAGATTACGATCTCCTAGCGGGAAGAAGAATTGTGGCAGAGGATACATTATTGGCATAACTATGACGGTTTCTTATATTCTACTCGTTTTCAATACGAATTAGACATTTTTTTGGTCTACTATTTTGACATCTAAGTTGTTTCATTTTAGGTGATGAAGAAGACGGCAGAGGAGATCCTCGCTCTTGCTCACGGCCTAACGAAAAGGTATGTGAGAAGGGAACTGACTCCGGTGGAAGTGGAACTAGATTAGAGCGAGGAAGAAGATGAAGAGGGAGAAGAAGTTATTAGTAGTGAAGGTGAGTCCAAAAAAGTGCATACCAAGAAACGTACAAGACGTGAGTATGCTCCCCAAAGAAAGGTTGTCAAAGTAGAAGTTGTGAGGAAGAAACAACCTACCCCTGTTAAAGAGAAACAAGTTGTTGTTGTTATAAAAAAAAACACCCCGACCTACCACTAGGAAACCACCCCAACTTCCAAAGATGAAAGAATGTACCCCTCCAAGAAATAATCCTACTACCATAACCTAAGAAGTATAGACGGTGCCTGGTACTGGAGTCGTTAAAAGGGCGACATGATCGTCGACCCCCATTAGAGTAAGTGTGCCACTCCCCTCAACTTATGGGAGGAAGAGAAAATTTGTGTCTAAAAAACTCCAGGCTTCGTCAAACTATGCCATGTCCAACACCTTGCCTCTTTCAAAGTACCCCAAACATAAACGTAGTGCTAAATCCCAGGCTGGAGAAACTGGAGTTATTACACAGCGTGTTAGGGGGAATGAACCAGAGCCTTTATCAATCCCAGAGGAAGATGAATAGTACCCTATTGAATACGCAGAAGGGCTACTTAACCTGGCAAGGCTAATTAACAATCAATGATTTGAGGAGGAGCCTTCTGCAAACAATAGAATGTCATCGTCAACACGTGTGGTGAGTCGAGTGTAAGTGGCTGCAATGAAGAAAGGAGATCATTTTTTGGGTTTATTTGCACCTGAAAAGAGCCCAAAATTGTAGTTTTAACCCCTTAATAATAATACTTTTAGACCAATTATGCGAGTAATAAATAAGAGTTAATGCTAATTACGTGTTTTTATGTATTTCAGGCATGGAACTCAATTATGTGCAAAAATATGCCATTTTGGCGATATAAAAGAGCAAAGGGTTGGTTGCTAAGAAGTTCTGTGATAACGGCCAAGATTCAAGGAGACAAAGCCTTTATGAAGCTCGGTCAAAAGCTGAAAAGTCAACACGGGCAGAAATAGGACAAGTTAGCAGAACTTCCGAAGGCCATATCATTGGACTCAGGCCTCGGATTTGGACCTACCTTATGTCAAAACGACCGGCTCGGAAAGAGCTTTGTAATGGTCCAAGACTTGAACTAATCAGAGGAGCAGAAGTGGACGAAAAGTCTGCTGAAGTCAAAGCTAGCTGAAACGGGCTCTGTAGACTGAAGAAATTGGGCTTTGGGCTCGATTTTCTGGCCCAAAACATGAGACCTCAGCCCATGCACGAAATTGTGGATCTGGTCTCCTTCTTTACATAAAACAAGATTTAGCTCTTAAGAAAGATATAGTTAGAGAATCTAGAATAGGAAGTAGCCATTAAAATAGCTTGTAGATCTAGTTTTTGAATTCAATTAGTTAAATTAATTAGTTTCATACATTGTTTTAGATTAATTCTTTGAATCATAGTTCTTCATTGATTAGATAAATAAAATAGTTATTTCTTGTTCATTTCGATTTTGTCATTTAAAATTGTTAGATCTAATTTCAGTAGTTGTTATTCAATTCTTAGTTATTAATTTAGAATTCAATTATTGTTTAGTTAAATTTAATAAAGTTATAATCTTTATATTACGTTTAGTTTTAATTCACATCGTAGTATTATTCCCACCATTGCTCTCATTAGACTTTGAATAGATTACCCAATCTAGGAAACTTGGATGCTAAAGAACTAAGAGTGGAACGAACTTTTTACTCCACTCTATTTCGATAGAATTGAGAGTATAGAAATCTTTGATAGCAACGCGTAATTAAGTTTAGTTTCACTTGCGTTTTGAGTTTCATCGTACATTTTGCAGGTCAATTATTCAATTTTACGTTTATCAAATGGCGTCGCTGCCATCTTAGTACTCTTTAGTATTTTTTTCTTTAGAATTGATAGTTTTTCAAAGTCCCATAACCCACCCACCCTTGTTTGGATTCTCATTATGGTTGTTTGTTTCAGCTTTGCAAGTTTCCACAAAAAATTACTCAAAGCGCACCTGCGCCCTGGGCAAGCCAAAGTGGAGCGCACCCTTTGCCCAAACGCCTGGAACTCCACCTTTTGGTTGAGCGCCACCTGCGGCCTACCAAGGCTAACTTGGAGCGCCATCTACGCCCACACGCCTAGAATCCTAACTTTTGCCTCGAAGCGACTACCGCCTGCCTAGGCATAGGCATAGCGCACCAGCCCTCTGCTGAAACTGCCCGATTTCCACAGGTTTGTTTCAAACTTCCATTTCTTCAAAGTTTTCAGTGTTCTAATTTGTTATATACACTGAGCATGCGTAAACAAGACGCTATTCATAAGCGAAGCAATGAGGCTTTCAAGTACTCTTTTCTTCCACACCTCGCATCTTCTGTTAGAGGTTCATACTAGCATATCAGGATTGTTTGGAGTGTTGTTGTGTTTCATTAATATTGGTCTTAGCCTTGCATAAGATGAAGGTCGGGCCGAAAAAAAACACCTAACGTAATTAACCGACAACGGCAACAAACAAGTCTTTCTAGTATATCACTAACTACACCTCTAGCTAGCATACCACACATACCACCTGAAGTAATGGCTGAAGAAAGAGAGTCTCCTCTCTCTGACTTTTATAAAGCCTTGAACAATAGCCCTAAATCTTGCATCGTTCTATCAGACCCAGTGGGGGATTTCCGAATCCCCCCAAATATATTTAATTTGTTATCCGTTTTTCATGGGTTAGACCATGAAAAACCTTATCAGCACATGCGTAGGATTGACCAAGTCCTTACTACATTCCACCATCCTATAGTAGGTGCTGAACAAATTAAACTGAGGGTATTTCCCTTCACCTTAGCCGATAAGGCGGCGTCTTGGTTAACTGCCCAAGCGCCTAATTCTGTGGACTCTTGGGCTAAACTTGTTCAACTATTCATGGAACATTTTTACCCACCACTGAAGACCGATGAAATGCTTTCCAAGATTCATTTCTTTCGACAGAATCCTCATGAATCATTTTCAGAGGCTTGGAATCGTTTCACCGATCTACTTATAGAGTGTCCACATCATAACCTCGCGAAAGACACGTTAGTTCGTGCCTTTTTCAAGAGACTTCTACACCACCATAAAGAAGTCCTTGACATAATGAATGGGGGTAGTTTCTTAAGAAAAGGAACCTCAGAGGCTTATAAATTTTTAGAAGATCAGACTAAGCGTAATAATAACTAGGGGGTAGTGACGATATCTCCCTTGCAACGCTAGTTCTTCTACAATGATAAAAAGGCCGGTATGTTTGAGATGAAACCCGATCTGGAACTTAAAAATTTAATCGAATCTCTAACTAATAAGGTAGAGGCTATTTTTGTTCAACAAACGTATATCCCCGTCATGAATGTTAACTCCAATCCATGTAATTTCTGTTTGAGTCTAGAGCATCCCGACTCCTATTGTCCTTTTGCTTATGAGCAACAACAATCACAACAAGATAACATTTGTTCCATTAATAGCGAACCTAACGCAGCTTGGCGATAAAACCCCAACTTCGGTTGGCGGAATAATCAACAACCTCCAAGGTTGTTTAACCCAAATGTTAGGCAAACAAACAATTATAACCAAGCTCAACCACGACAAGGTCAAGCACAAGGTCAGGGTAATTATAATAATTATAACAATAATAATTATAATGCTAATAGAGGTATCGTTCCGATAAATAATAACTACCAAAATCCACCCATTAATAATCAACGTGACATAGTTCCTGTCACACAACCAGTAGCAAATACTACTCCACAACCGGATCGTTTTGATACCTTTATGCAATCTCAATAACATATTTTACAAGCCATCCAACTTTCCTTATAGCAGTTAGCTCAAGAAAAAGTACAACCCAAAGGTGTGTTTCTAGGACAAGCAATACCTAATCCTAAAACACCAAACACAGTCTTTGAAGTAAACGGTAATACTAGTAACGAAATTGCAAACATAGGAGAGATAAATTCCATCACCACTCTCCGTTCAGGTAGAGTGGTGGATAACAAAGTAACTATGTCTATAGTTACCCCACAAGGAGTTCCTACACCAGATATTATACTAGATACCGAAACAGAAACTGAAGATCCTACCCCTCTAGAGGTACCAGTTACCCACAACCTAAGAAGCAAAAAGCAAAGGTTAGATATCTAGTAGAACCATACGCTAAACATAATAAGAAACCACCGTTTCCCCATAAATTAGCTATGTTAAAAAGAGATACAAACTTTGATGAGATTAGGGACGTTTTTAAAAATCTAACGATTAACCTACCCTTTCTTGACGCAATTAAAAAATTATCTCACCACGCTAAGTTTCTTAAGGAGTTGTGCATTACTAGGAGTAGGACAAATATTCCAAAAGATGCCTTTCTCACTTAACAGGTTCCAACTTTATCAGAACATAATGGAATAGTTAAGTACAAGGACCCCCGGTCGCCCCATCTGCACAATGCACCTTAGGAGATACTCACACTAATTAACGCTTTTTATTAGACTTGGGGGCGAGTGTTAACTTACTCCCTTATTATTTATATAAAGAAATAGGTCTACAAAAAAATGCAACCTACAACAATGACGTTGCAATTAGCTGATAGGTTTATCAAGTATCCTAAGGGTGTAGTGGAAAACGCGCTGGTTAAGGTTCAAGATTTCTACTATCCTGCGGATTTTGTTATCCTCGATACAGAAGTCGCTAACGACGCTGTCCCAATCATTTTAG
Source organism: Coptis chinensis (assembly GCF_015680905.1). Classification (NCBI taxonomy): domain Eukaryota; kingdom Viridiplantae; phylum Streptophyta; class Magnoliopsida; order Ranunculales; family Ranunculaceae; genus Coptis; species Coptis chinensis. Next base: position 63,320,023 of record NC_141461.1, read on the forward strand.
GGCGCTCCTTCTTGGCAACTGCCAACGCGCTTATAAATTGCCGCGATGGTTCGATGTCCTTATCTTTTGGCCATCTTTCCGCTGAGGTCAATGTATTTAAACCAATCACACAGGTTCCTGATACCAATATCGATAGAGAGGTTAGTATGATCGAGAGTTTAGCTCATGATTATGTCAAAACCACGTTTCCAAATAATTAGATGCACAAATTCCTTTCCTTTGGACGTTCCAACTTTAATAAGGACTCCTTGGACGTGGAGGGAATTGAGGAAGATTTCCTTCAACTCTTTTGCAACTCTTCTTCGCCACCTCGAGAGTCCCCTCCTATTGATAACCATTCACCCACCTCACATCATTCCCCTTCCATCAATGTACCCCATCCTACACCTTTTCAAAAGAACCTGGAGTTTGATGCACTTGACCCTCTTATTTCTTCTGTGCTTAATGATTTTCTAAATCCGCCTAATAAGGATATAATTCCCGAAGAAAAGGCACATGACATCTACATTTTCAGAATTGAGATAGTTCCTACCTATACCATGAATGAGTTTTGTCCTAAACCCACATTCTCATTCTTTCCATTTTTTCCTTCTAATACTTATCCTTATCCACCATATGTTCCACAACCATCCATTTTTTCACACTCATTCACTTGGACAACCTCTCGTTCAAAGATTAATAAGAAAGTGCATGCTCAGTTACGTTCTAGGTCTATCAGACTTCGTTTTCATTCCACTAGGTTGCGCCGTAGGAAATCTTGGTGCCTGATTATGTTTGGGGGTGAATTCCATGTTATTTATTTATGGAAAGACCCACAACTCTTTAGGTTGTTGATATATGGAAACTGCAGGGTATTAATATATATATATCCAGTTATTTGTTAAAGTCTCGCGTATCTGACTATAAATGACGCATTTGGTTGTCTGGTGTACTTCCTATCACTTCCGTATACTGATAAGTGCACCATTCAGGTAACCGGGCCCTCCTTATAGAGTGTGTGGCTGTAAGTACCGGATCCTAAGTCCACGGTCAACATAATTCACGTTTTTCACTCTTACATGTTTTATCGGTTTTTGAGTCATGTTCTTCTATGGTGTGAATTATGCATTTATTGCTTTCTTGTTTTTCTTATATTAACTTTTATTCATAAAAAAAAATTAAAAATTGTTAAAATCACAACCATAGTAAGTTGAGAAGTCTAAGGAATCTGACTTTAAAAGACCCACTTTAAAAAAAAAAATTTTCTCAACTTTGTGTCTAAAATTTGTTTGGGGGCAGTGTGTTCCTTCCATTCTGGATTGTTCAACTCTCCAGTTGTGTTGGTTAGACCGTTTAATTATATTACGATTCGGGTTGACATTTCCTATTAAGTTAGATTTCATTCGTTCGCATAATCTACGTCATGCATGCACTTCGAGGCATTTTTCATCTTCTTATATGTCACCCACAGTCAAAATAGAGTGTTTTATGGATTATTAGATTAGAAATTCTCTCCTGATCATTTCCATTTCTCATTCGTATAAATCGGACATGTAACAAAGTGGAAATTTTAGTTTAAAGTTACGCAAAAAATCGACAAAAATCTAGAAATCAATTTGGGCTTGGGCCTAATGCATGCACGTGCGTCTCCTTCCTCCGAAACAAACTGAATTGCGATTCTTTCCAAATTATGCCATTTCCAAATTTAAAAAACCTAACCAAAAAATAACAATAAAAATAAACCTCAATACACCCACGCCCACAATACAATTCCAACTTCGATTCTTCTCTAAAACACTCTTCCACCAATCCCAAAAATTTCCACCACCGAAAATCACCCAAAACCAAACGAATTTCGAACTACCATGCCACCACTGTTTTGTTAGTAAGGGAGTCTCAAACTCCATTCCCACAGTCCTTTTAAACACCAAATCATTCTAAGATATCAATGGCTCAAAGACAAAGGTTGTTGCCGGAACAAGCATTTACGGCTGACCGCTTCGCGCCATTTTATGGTGATGAGATGATTAGCAGGGGTTGGAATCGGTTGTGGTACTCGACAGATGATTTCTACCACTCCGATTTGGTCGAACAGTTCTATAAGAAGAGAGAGTTGGCCGGTCAGAAAATATTCATGAAAGTGGCTGGGACTAGGAGAGAATTATCGAGAGCAAAATTGGCTGAAATTTTAGGCATTATGCCTGGACGAAACCTAGAAGCCACAGTGCAAGAGTCCCAGTATACTGGAGTTCCTGCATTGATGAACGACACCCTTATGGAGGGTCAATATAATACGACTTCTCATTGTGCTCGACAGTAATCTCTGCGAACCAACCAACTGGTTATAGCTCAGTGGATTGGTAAGAACATCATTGGGAAGAAGAAAGTGAGCGACATCGGGTTCACATGTCTGCACGTTCTCTGGATATTGCAAGAAAAAAGGTATGAATTCTGTATCCTCGAGTTTTTGCTAAATATGATTAGAGGAGTTGGGAAGAGTATCGCACCATTTCCTGTTTTAATTACGAAGATAATGTTGTCTTGGGGGAATAAACCAAGAACTGAGCGGATAATGTTGAAATTGCATGCAAATGAAAGTAGTTATAAGGAGTGTATCCAAAAGACTTGGATGTTGCCGGAGGATAGGGTGGTGGATTCGGATGAGGAAGGGGAGGACATGACATGGTTGGATGAAGATGCCTTGGAGAGGTGTACGTCTGATTCAGAACGCATGTTAGTGTTGCATACTAGCGTGCATTGCATTTACGCTATTTGTGAAGATATATGAGATAGGCATATTATAGTTCGAAATAAACAAACGAACCTTAACAATAGTTTTGGAATACTCGAAAAGGGTCAGGATGATATCTTGATTAACATGGAGAATATCCACCAGCTTTACCATGCCCAGTATACAGTAATAAAGGCTGAGATGGAAGCACAACACTTGTTCCGAGTAGAGATTCTACGACGTATGCCACCCTTGGAGGGTTTTGTTTCAGATGAGTCTGAGAGGCATGAGCGTCATCGCCAAAGAACGAATGGATCGGGCCCTTCTTCATCCCATGACCAATCTCCATCTCAGGGCCCTTCTTCAGCATATGGCTAGGTGTTTCGAATAATTTTGTATTTCGTTGTTATTTAGTTGTTTTTATTGTTTTATTAATCGGATATTAGTTAAGTAATTAAATTTGAATTTGGTTGTTTTATGTTGTTTGAATTAAAATTTAATATAATTTGGTTATTTTCGAATTGTGCGTGGTTGTTATCATTAATCCCACCTTCCCGAATTGTTTAGCGGTGGTATTACATAGCTTAGCATAATTCATTTATATGTTCGTCTATTTTAGAATTTGTTTTGGAGTGAGGGTTGAGAATATGACCGATATGGGCATCGCTATGAATAGATATTGTGGTAGGATGAAATCTCGATGAGTTAGGCAGTTTCTATCCTAAATTCAACCTAAAAGATATTAGGGTTGTCTTAGAATCAAGAATATGAGTTATTTCCGTTTTCGGGTTTGGATATTTTATTATTTCCGGCAATTGCCTTAAAGCTTTTTGGCAACTTCCCGATTCATTTTAGCAATTTAAAACCTATAAAAACTGCATCCATTCTACACTCACAACCCCAACTACATCTCACATTCATCTCTCACGTTTCACTCCCACTTTACCTTATTTTTCCTTTGCACTCCGGCCTATCAGCTCCCCGAGCGCACCGCCCCTCCCCCCCCAGAGGAGCGCCACCTGGCCCCTAAGCCTGTCAGAGAAATCCTACCCTGAGCGCGACCTGCGCCCTATTCAGCCCATACCAGAGCGCTACCTGCGCCCAAAACACTGGAATTCCAGTTTTCATCTAGAGCGCCACCCACACCCATCCCAGGCTAACAGTGAGCGCACCATGCGCCCAAGTGCCTGGACCTCGAAAATCACCAGAGCGCCACCTGCTCCCATCCAAGACATAGCTTGAGAGCACCTTGTGCCCTGACCCCTATGGGCACCAAAAATTTCCAGTTTTCTACGGGATTGTTCCAGGATAGTTGCGGCGGTCCCAGAAGGTAGTTTTGAGATGACAACTCCTAAAGTCATCCCCGAGCAATCTTTCAAAGACTTATTCCAAAGCACCGCCTATGGTGCGTGGTTTCGCGAAGTGATCATTCTAGCAGGATGGGAGCCACTATTGGTAAGTCCTTATGAACTTTATTCTCCCGCACTTATATCTTATTTTTATGATAACTGTAACTTCTTTGATAGGCCAGATGGAGAACAAGTGTTCTCCAACACCATCGGGAATGAACAAATGGAAATTTCCAGGTTCTTGATAGCTTTTGTGCTTGGACTTGCTATGCCGGCCGAAATACAAGACTCATGGGCCTATTTGGTAGATAATATGTACATGTATAACTTTGATGATTTGCATGAGCATTACGGGGCAGGAATCTTTAGGATAGAGGACCAAGGGGATTATAATGTTGCCCTTGGTAGCCTGTCTATGAACGTGGGCACTATTATGTTTTGGATTATGTTCAACATTAGAGGGGAATGGCGTTATTCTTCTGTAAATGACAAAACTTGGGATATTTTCCTTGCTTTAGCTAGGGGACGTACACTCTATGATATTCCCTAGACCTTAATGTCTAGTTTATGCCGAGCCCATGGCAAGAGGCATGAGTACCTTCTTATGCCTGTTTTAATTTGCCGTATAATGCTATGTTTCTTCCCTGTTTTTTGTGCCCGTTTCATGGATTGGGTTGGGGTCGACATTGTGAGACCCACCAATTGTATTATTCGATCGTTCCGTGCAATGACTTGGCAAGGGTGGAGGATACAACCTCATCAGGTTGCACCTTACACCCCATCCAACCAAGTGGCGCTTGACAGGTTAGCTATAGTTGACGATGAGTGGCGTGAAGCCTGGCAAATTACCATGGCATGGCAGGATGCGAAGGAACCTCATTTCTTTATTAAGGATGAAGAGGGAAATGAGGAGGAAAATGTTTAAATGGGAGTGCAGGTAAGTGTTAATTTCAGTTAGTGTCTGCTTATGTCCAAAGCAATCTTTTTCTCATTAACCCCATAACGGGTGGAACTCTTATAGAGTTACGTCAGATTTCTTTTCTATATTAGTATGTTATAACCTTGTTTTGCAGATGTTCCGAAATTTCACGCGTTTCAATGGTATTTTCCTACCCTCTTTATTTAAAATACTTTGAAGACAAAGCATGCTTCTTGTTTGGGGGGGGGGGGGCATAGAAACACGTGTAATTAAGACATCTGTTAGGATATAGATTTGTATAATATGCACTTGTTTTCTAGCTAAAAAAAAATTCAAAAATTTTAAAAAAATATAAATAAAAAGTATGTTATACACTTAGGAATATTGGTATTGTTTTCTTTCTCTATGCTCTCAATAATCTAGAAGTCTCACGTAACTTTTGCATTAGAATGGTTTTTAGAAACTTAGGTTAATATGTAGGTAATAATCCTTGAATTTTTCTATAAATATGTTACATGAGTATCTATGATTGTTGGCAGTAAGTTTCTGAAATGTAGGCTATAGTACTTATTCTACAAATCCTGTGAGAATATAGCCTAAAGCCTTATATGAGTGAACATTTGAGAAATGACACAAGGGAGAAGTAAAATCCGGATAGAGAAATCACACGTCCACTTGCTTGATTACTATACCATATCCTAAGTGAGAATTTAGGCCCTCTTTAGATCGATATAGCCAGAAATTCAAACCTATGAATTATTTTCCGCTAGTCGCCCCTCTGAGCCTTTCTTTAGCCTTTCATAAACCACAAATCCTTTACCCTGTTACAAAACAAAGCAAAATAAAAAAAATCAACCTACCCAATTCTTTGAATAAGTCTGAGAATAGAAATGAAGAATAGAAAAGAGAAGAACCTTTGAAATCAAGAATTCGTTAGTCGCTTCAGATAAGAAAAGGAAGTTTCCATCCAATAAATAAATAAATATAAGAAAATAAAGAGTTAGAACTCCAAAAAAAAATAGAATCAAAGGAGTCAAAAGCCAAAGAAAAAAGAAAAATATGGCTAAGGATGGAAACAAAGTGTAGAAGCAAAAGTAAAGAACAAGGGTTTCTCTAGTTACATAATATGAAGCCTCTATTATCTCAGACTTGTCCTTTTTGAATATCCATTTTCTTCCTTCGTTAACCATCTCCTAATCCCCGCAACACCTAATAAAGACCTCTAGCTCAATTAGGGATAGGTTAGTGTGATAGTAAGTGGCAGATGTGTTGATCGACTCCGGCTTCCTTGTGTGTCATTGAGTTTGTAAGGTAAAGTGTGCCCACTGCACACTGGAGTAGCAAAACTTGAGCGGAAAAATTAGAGTGGTTTTTGTCTTGACATTTATGTGATGACCTACTTAAGGACGCTATTCCGAGTTTTCAGAAACGGACCGCTAGTTCATCTCATAGTATTACTCATTGTAAATATGCTTATTCGTAAATGATAGATTATTATGCATATATTAGCTTAGGTCTCAACTTGATTATTCTGTATTCATTTGCTAAGTGAGATGTATAGATAATTAAGACATAGATAAGGAAACAATAGTTTTATTTCTGAGTCGTTGTAGTATAGATGAAGTTTGTGAGTACCTTCACTGGAAAACTCTCACGAGGCTATAACTCGTCCACTAGGGTATTCCTAGTGGTTTAAGGCCTTGTTGCATATGGTCAATGCAATCGCACTTGGTGAAACGAGATTAGTTAGAACTCTATTTTTTGTCACTTATGCTAATTTCTCATATTTGCTTGAGGACAAGTAAAATGCTGTTTGGGGGTGGTTAGATAAGAGCCCAAAACTTTAGTTTTAACCCCTTAATAATACTACTTTTAGACCAATTATGCGACTAATAAATAAGAGTTAATGCTAATTGCGTGCTTTTATATATTTCAGGCATGGAACTCAATTATGTGCAGAAATGTGCCACTTTGGCAATATAAATTAGCAAAGAGTTGGTTGCTAAGAAGTTCTGTGATAACGGCCAAGAGTCAAGGACACAAAGCCTTTATGAAGCCCGGTCAAAAGCTGAAAAGTTAACACGGGCAGAAACAGTGCACAACTCAGCAGAACTTCCGAAGACTTTGGACTCAGGCCTCGGATTTGGGCCTACCTTATGTCAAAATGACCGGCTCAGAAAGAGCTTTCCAATGGTCTAAGCTTGACCCAATCAGAGGAGAAGAAGCAGACAAAAAGTCTACTGAAGTCAAAGCCGACTGAAACAGGCTCTGTAGAACTGAAGAAATTGGGCTTTGGCCTCGATTTTTCGGCCCAAAACATGACACCTCAGCCCATGCATGAAATTGTGGATATGGTCTCCTTCTTTACATAAAACAAGACTTAGCTCTTAAGAAAGATATAGTTTGATAATCTAGAATAGGAAGTAGCCATTAAAATAGCTTGTAGATCTAGTTTTTGAATTCAATTAGTTAAATTAATTAGTTTCATACATTGTTTTAGATTAATTCTTTGAATCATAGTTCTTCATTGATTAGATAAATAAAATAGTTATTTCTTGTTCATTTTGATTTTGTCATTTAAAATTGTTAGATCTAATTTCAGTAGTTGTTATTCAATTCTTAGTTATTAATTTAGAATTCAATTATTGTTTAGTTAAATTTAATAAAGTTATAATCTTTATATTATGTCTACTTTTAATTCACATCCTAGTATAATTCCCACCATTGCTCTCATTAGACTTTGAATAGATTAGCCAAACTAGGAAACTTGGATGCTAAAGAACTAAGAGTGGAATGAACTTTTTACTCCACTCTATTTCGATAGAATTGAGAGTATAGAAATCTTTGATAGCAACATGTAATTAAGTTTAGTTTCACTTGCATTTTGAGTTTCATCGTTCATTTCACAGGTCAATTATTCAATTTTACGTTTATCACCACCTACCTTAGATGCCTCAGTGGCTGAGTATGAAAAAATAACCTCCTTACTTTGTGGGTTTGATCTAAATCAGGATTTATATGACATTTCTAAGGAGCCTGAAGTGGGTCATAGCACCGACAACCAAGTACCTACTAAACTGGTATGTATTTTTTTCATTTGTTACGGCAACAGTTATTGCAAAATTGTAAGGATACAAATTCGTAACTCTATCTCCCTCTCCCTCTCGTGTTGTGTTGTGCATGTCGTTCAATAGACTCACAACCCTAGTGTTATTAAGCCCCACCTATTTGTTGTGGAGATTGTGCAATATATTAACCCTCTCCCGCCTAAACAAATGAATGGGTTGTTCGACAAGTATCTAAGCGAGCAGTTGTCTGGGAGTTAGCCTGATGTTATTGATAGGGGAGGAGAAGATTTACTGAAAGATGTTTCGGCTGAAGAATTTAACAAGTGTTATACTGAGCAGAGTCAACCTAAGTGAAGATAATTTTTTGATAATGGTAGGAAGGGTTGTGTTGTTCATCTTAAATTCTTATGGTGGGAGGAATGGGTTTGATGGATTGAAACAACTCTATCTACTATTTTCTAATCTTTCTTCTTGTTCTTAAGTTCAAATGGGTGAAACACTAGTTGTTATCTAGAGTAGTTTGAACTCTTAAACACATTTTAATGGAGAAACTTATATGAAAGACGTAATGAAAACTAGTATTAAAAAGATGTTATGAAAACTTGTATTCAAATGATTAAGAACTTGGTTTACACTAAAGCTTGAAGAACATGAAAATGGAAAATAAGTAAATAACAATTTAAATTAAAAACATTTAATCTACTCCTAATGACCAAAGATTAGCTCTAGGGTATTGTTCTTTCTCTAAAACTTTAGTTTATATAGGACACCATTAGCAATTATACCCTTCTTTCTAGAAACAATCTTATGGGCTTTTGACCTAAGCCCATATAATATAAGTCTTGATTTTGGTTTTAGGTCCCTGAGTCAGTAGCTTTCAATCTTGAGTTCTTGAGTCTTTGACTTTGACAGTTGACTTGACTTTTGACTTTGACTTTCCAGCACTGTTGCTCCTAAGCTGGAATCTTTCCAAGCAGCATAAATAGCCATCCTTTTTGTGCTAAAATGCACGTATTAGGAATATGCATCCTAAATGGCATGTATCCTGCAAACATTAGCAAAAGTTATAAGTTGTTTGTTTATTAAGCATAAGAAGGGTGTATTTGAAGTATTGTAAAGGTAATAAAATGCACATTTGGGGACTGATCAACTACCCCCAAATAGCATTTTGCTTGTCCTCAAGCAAAAGATAAGGGAGAAAAAACTAAGATCACAAATGTGTGATTTATTATACTAGTCTTATATCGCGGAGTGCGATTGCATTGACCATATGCAATAAGGCCTTAAACCACTAGGACTTCCCTAGTGGACGAGCTTTAGCCTCGTGAGAGTTTTCCAGAGAAGGTACTCACAAACTTCATCTATTTAGTACAAAGGGTCTTGTTTCCTTATTTATTCTCAGAGGTTTATACATCTCATTAGCGGGGAATAAAGAAAAGCTCATTTGAACTCAGAATAATATATATAAAATAGTTTAATCATCTAAAGATAAACGTGCAAAACATGAGCGGTGAAATGCAAAAGCAAAGTTGTTTTCGAAACTTTTGGAGAGCGTCCTTAAGTTGGGTTCTCATAGTGGTATGTTGCAATCCCAACTCTCTGATAGATTCACTCAAGTTTCATTTTCTCAAGTGAAGAGGGCACTTTATATTCCCCACATACTCGAATGATGTCTAAGGAAACCGGGGTTGATTGATCACAATATCCACTTACTATCACACCATCCTATTCCTAGTTAAGCTAGAGGACTTTTATTAGGAATTACGGGGCTAAGGTAGTGGTTTAGAACTAAAGGGAATGGAAAACAAACTCTGATAAGTTGAAATTTTTGGTCTTTAGGATATTTGTAACTAGAGAAGAACCTCGTTTTGTTCTTTGCTTCCGAATTTGTGATTCATTATTTTTGCCCTTTGGTTTTGTGACTCCATTGGATTTTGAATTTTGGGAGTTCTAACTTTGCATTTGTTTCTTTTGAAATCGACTCCTTTTGATTTTGAACTTTTGGGAGATTTCGATCTTTGAATATTTTCTTTCCTTTTCTTTCTTTTCTCTTTTCTTTCTTTTCTTTCTTTTCTTGTACAAGCCCTTCTCTTATCATTTTACTGTTCATCCAATTCTCAACTTGTCAGCTAGGTAAGCTTTTTATTGTGTGTGTAGTAACGGTTCAGGGATTGATGGCGAACAAATAAAAAGGATTTTAGAATTTGATGAAGTCTCAAGGGGGGTAACTAGAGGAAAAATTATCTTTGTGGGTTTTTAACGTTTATTTGGCTATATCAATCCAAATATGGCCTAAATTCTCTCCTAGGATATGGCGTGGTGATCAAGCAAGTGGGAGTGTTATCTTTCTATCCGGACATCCTTGTTTCATCACTCAATAGTCATTCATATGAGGCTTTCGGCTAGATTCTCACAGGATATGGAACTTAATTATTATAACCTTGGTCTAGAAAACTCACTACTATATACAATCAAATGCTGATGCATGTCATTCATGAAAAGGTGCATAAACTATTGTATATATATTAGTCTAAGTTCGAAGAACGAATCTTTACTCTATTGCTATAATGAGACTTCTAAACCAATTATTAATCATAGAAAAAGGAACACAAGACTTTTTGTACTAAACAGAAAATTTTCAAAATATTTGAAGAAAGAAAGAAATATAGAAAATCTATCAAATATAAGAAATGCTAATAAATAAATGCCTAGTTTTTGAAATATGTTACTATACCACCCCCAAACAGAAATATGTTATCCTCAAAGTACGAAGAAAAGGAAAGAGATTATCATAGGAACATGAGCAAAAACGGCAGTATGTACTCTGTTCTTCGTTATGAAAATGTACCACCCCCAAACAAGTTTGGAGCGTGGGTTGATAGATATAGAATGAGAAATACATGATTTATCTAAAAAGTAAAAAACGTAATTATTCTAACATGAAATTTTTGGCTTTCTAGAATTTTATTTGTAAAACATGGATAGTGTAGAAAATAAGAAAATTTGAGCATGATGTATTTTTATGTCCTTCTGCTCATTTGCCACAAATCCTCATACATTCCACAAAACATAACATACATAACAGATAATACTAAGAAAAACTAGAAGTGCAGAAAGTACAAAAGATTTACTACAACGATAATAAATTGCATATAACTATGCGGACACTAGGGAGTTGCCTAGTCAAATTCCGCACGGGATAACTAACGACGTCGAGATGAACTCGAGCTACTCCTGTCTCTCCTCTCTCGTTGGGCTCTCTCAGAAGCCTGTAGAACTATCTCATCTTGCAGCTCCTGAAGCATTTGGAGAGTGTTGTCCTGAAAGGTGCGCTACTCTTGCTAAATCATATTCAACTGCTAATGTAGTAGACGCTGACCCTCATGAATGAATTGCAAAGCATCCAACGGATGCATGAACAGAGACAGAGCTCCTGGAGCAAAGTAGTCTACTAGAGGTGGAGGTGGAGCATTGTCATCGTCGAGATCGTGTTCGATCTCTTGTATAACCTCTGGGGACCAGTCGTGCTGAACGCAATGAAGATAGACAAGAGTGAATGTGGCAGACTTGACTACAACAAAGTCACTCGGAACTGCTGCTCCCCAACTAAGCATGAGCCTAGTTACAAGGGTAGGAAGGGGAGCATTACTTCGTCTACACTGAGAAAGTTGGCCCCACAAGAAAGAAGCAATACAGAACTCGTTGTTCCGGGTCTGTAAAATCCAAAGGATGTGAAGGATCAACTTACTGATATCTGAAGGTTTCGTCGTCCCCACAAGGTTGTGTGCAATCTACGTTGCCACTACCAACTGGTTCTTTCTCAAAGAAGTCTGCCTGGCATAGGTGGAACCAGCGACGTACTCGCCCTCTAACACAGTCGCATGCATCAAATCGAACACTGTGCCATGAAAATGTTGACTCTCGGGTACCTCATGTTGCTCTTCAATACCCAAAACTGTACCAACTGCCTGCCTAGAGAACACATGAGAGCGACCCCCAAACAAAACTGTAACCAAGCCTTCGTTATCGCGAGCTAAGCCGCGATAAAAAGCTTCAACAAGAGAAGGGGAGTAATGGGCGGTGGGTTCTAGCAAGAGTAGCCTCCAACCTCTTCTAAGGATTTGTGCTCTGAAGAAAACATCAAAAATCCCTAAATCAAAGAGATTAGAAAAATTCATCTAGAGTACAATCTTTCGATTCGCAGCCATGGGAGGTTGTTTTGTTTAAATTGAATGTGGATATGAGATGGGGTGAAGCTGGGCAAATGGTAGTCGAAACTGTTTTGGATTTGGTGAAGATAGAGGCATGGTGTGGGTTAGGGTAGGCACGGGCACTTGTCGGCTTTGGTTTTGCGAGTTAGGGTTTTGAGTGGAGAAGATGGTATGTCGGGCGATTGCGTGGTTAGACTTTAAACCCGCGTACAACCGTCGGTTGTTGGGTTTTTAGGTTATGAAATTTTTGGCCTAAGTCCATATGAACTGTAGAAATACCAAAAAGGTCATGTTTCGTCTCGTAGCGCGTAAAATGCAAAAACCCGCTTCGTTACCTGTCCGATTCGGACACATGAACTGTCTAAACGATCAGCACAAAAAATCATATCCAACGGTATATCACATGCTTTGATCCAAGGTTGTATAACACACAAGATGATAGATGAACACCTTGAAGTGTAAAGATGATGTAACGAGCTCTTAAAAGAATAGAGTATGCCAACTTGAAAACAAATAACCCGAATAGCGGAATGAATCAAAAAGAATGTTACGAGAGCAAAGGGAACGGATGGTAGAAAGAATATACAAACTTGATATTAAAGACTAATTATTATTTTATTATTATTATTATTATTTTGGTTCTTGTTTTTCTTAAAAGATATCTCTAACAAGATAGAGGGTTTTTGGAAGAAGATAAAATCATACGTTAATCCAGGATCATTTTGGTTACTCTAGGTCGTCAGATTTTAATTTTCATATCCTCAAGTTTTTTAAAACTATGTAGAGATATATATAAAGGACTCGTACAAAAGTAGTGATTAAAAACATACCATAACAGATTGTCATAGGCAACTTTCATGTCGGTCCGAGTGAACCCAATCTAGACAGATAGAGCTTCAATTATACTAGTTGGGGGATTTACTATGCAAGACATGGAATGTCCTGACCCGTGTGAATAGTGCGGTGATATAGGCAACCCTTAATAAGCAAAACTGATCTCAAACCGCCACTATATTGTGATTTTCTAGGGGTTGGTCCATATAGAATCCATTGCCCATTTTGAAACAAAAACACATGACTAGTGTTGTGTCGAGAATCCTCTATTATAAAAACTAGAAAAACCATGAACTTTTATAAAAACAACAAGAAAAAGCTAATTCTAACAAAAATAGTGGAAAATAAAGAAAAAGAAAAATGTATACTTGCTCCATAGAGGTACACTACTCCAACTATGAGTAAAAGTGCTAACAAGGAATATGCAAGTATACGTGGACTCAAGGCTCTGGAACATACAACCACACACTCCAAGTGGAGTGGGTTGGTCCATATAGAATCCATTGCCCATTTTCATGACTATGAATCCTCTATTATAAAAACTAGAAAAACCATGAACTTTTATAAAAACAACAAAGAAAAAGCTAATTCTAACAAAAATAGTGGAAAATAAACAAAAAAATGTATACTTGCTCCATGGAGGTACATCCAACTACGCAGTAAAAGTGCTAACAAGGAATGCACATACAACCACAAAGGTTCCTTTTTCCAATGTACTCCAAAGAAACAGATGTAAGGGAATGAAATGATTGGAAATACATCACGGAACAGAGAATTTAATCCTCATAGATAGGATCTTTGAGAATGGTTTCTTCTACATCCATAGACTGTAACTCATGATAGTGTTTTCATCGCTGACCATTAACTTGGAAGGTGTTGTTATCCTTAGGATCCTTCAAGGTGATAGCCCTATGTGGGGTGACTGTAGTGATCATGTAAGGACCAATCCATCGAGTATTTAGTTTTCCTGGAAACAGATGTAACCTTAAGTTATAAAGCAAAACATTTTGACCAATTTCGAAATGTTTTCGTAAAATATGCTTGTCATGAATTCTTTTCATATTGGTTTTGTAATCTTTAGATAGATCATATGCATCATTCCAAATCTCTTCGAGTTCATTTATTTGTAGCTTACACTTCTCACGTGCCATATCAAGATTGTAATTAAGGTTTTTTATTACCCGCAGGGCGCGATGCTCTAGTTCCACTCGCAGTTGACAAGGTTTTCCAAAGACAAGTCTGTAGGGTGACATCCCTATAGGTGTTTTAAAAGTGGTTCGGTATGCCCATAAGGAATCATTTAGACGGAGAGACCAGTCTTTCCTGTTTGGATTAACTATTTTTCCTAAGATGCGTTTAATCTCTCGATTAGAAACTTTGACTTGACCACTTGTTTGGGGATGATATGGAGTGGCAACCTTGTGGGTTACTCTATATTTTTTCATGACATGTTCAAAGACTCGATTACAAAAATGTGACCCGCCATCACTAATGATGGCTTTTGGAACACCAAATCTTGAAAAAATGTTTTCTTTTAGAAAAGATATTACAGTTTTGTTATCATTGCTACAACATAGTACGGCCTCTATCCACTTGGATACATGACGACGATGACTAGGATGTATATGAAACCATGAGATGTGAGAAAGGGTCCCATGAAAGCAATGCCCCAGACGTCGAAAATCTCCACTATGAGAATGGGATTTAAGGGCATCTTGTTACGTGCAGAAATACAACCGAGATATTGGCAACGAGCACATGCTTTGCAATGAAGAAATGCATCGCGAAAGAGTGTTGACTAGCAAAATCCACATTGTAAAACCTTAGCAGCGGTTTTGTTGGCACTAAAATGCCTTCCACAAGCTTGTTCATGACAAAAAGAGAGAACGGCAGATTGTTCCCAATCTGGAATGCAACGTCGGATAATCTGGTCCGGACAGTACTTGAAAAGGTAAGGATCATCCCAATGATAGTACTTTACTTGTGGTAAAAACTTCTTTAGCTGGTTTCTATTCCACTAGGGTGGAGTGTCTTCAGTCACCAGATAGTTAACAATATCAGCATACCAAGGTGCGGACAGGATATAATAAAGGTGCTCATCAGGAAAAGAATCTGAAATGGACTCGGAATTACTGTCGCTATCATTGGTTAATCTAGAGAGGTCGTCAGCTACTACGTTTTCAACTCATTTTTTATCATTAATTTCTAATGTGAACTCCTGCAGGAGAAGGATCCATCGGATTAATCTTTGTTTAACATCCTTCTTCGCGAGAAGGTACCTAAGTGTTGCATGATTGATAGCAATTTAACCAACCTAAATAAACAGGCTAATTAACTCCTATTACTATTAATACTTGCAAGCGCACAAGGTCTATTGTAGTGGGTGTGCTAGAACAAGGTCAAACCCACAGGGATTGTGATCTAGGAATAACTGAATTTTAATATACTACTTAACCTAATCCGAATATTATAGTTGTTGATTGAAAGAGTCTTTAACTACTACTATTTTAATTATACTATGAAAATTATGAAACTTGTCTTAACTATGAATGATGGAAACACTAAAGCATTTGATTCCACCCTAGACTCTTGCAGGTTCTCTTAATTCAATGTTTTAAAGTTCTAATGTAAGTACGAGTAGAATGAGGGAAAGGAAACCCTAGCTTCCTCGAATATGTGTTCGTTTATGCCCTAATATGCATCAATACATGAAGTCGAATTAAATTTCAGCATGCAAACATATGCATCCCTAGCAAGAGTTGTCTTAATATGACACAACTCCTCACAAATTCAATATATAATTAAAAGCCATGCTGTAATGCTAATAGAATAGTAATCCTACGATTAACTAGTCAAGATATAAAATTTAATCATTCAAAATATAATCAATGCAAGTAAACCACTAACATCAGTGTGAAAACAATATATAAATCATTGAAAATCGGTTTGAGAATAGTAACAGTAGCATAAAGATATCCTACGCAAGTCTAAGGCTTCACCAAAGTCTTAGCTTTGAGTTTAGTTATTCATAAACATGGTGGAAGAAACAAAGGAATAAGGAAGAGAAATCATCGACAAAACCGTGGGGTAGGCGTTGGCTTCTTCTCTAGCAACTCCACTTCTTCTTCTCCAGCAAGCTGTCCTGAGGTTTGTGATTTTATGTGTTGGGGGCGAGAGAGGAAGAGCTCTCTCCTTCCTTTGTTTATATAGAGATCCCTTAGGGCGTACAAGCTTTGGAATCCCTTCTGGAACCTTTCCTTTCGTGTTTTAATCACTTTTGGAACTATCCAATTTGAGTTCAAGGGGTGGAAGCAAGCTGCGAAGGGTGGTGTGAAAACATAGGAATTCTGCGTTTTTAGAAGGGGGCGCGGGCGCACTTTGATATAGGCTTCTTTGAGCGCGGACGCGCTTTGACCTCTTACAACAGTACCTCAACTTTTTACAGTAGCTTTATAATGTCATACACATGTTATTTCCCACCTTGTTTCATGTATTCTCTATGTAATCAAGACGTGAAAATCTCACAACTCCGTAAAGTCCTCGGTCTCTACCCGTTTCTTCGTATTCGCGTTGATTGCTGTAAAACCAAGAAAATAGACTAATCAAATGAACTTATATTAATTAACTAGACAATATAACATAAATATGGGCATACCTGTGTAGCATTTATGTGCTTATCAAATACCCCCAAAGTTACATTTTGCTAGTCCTTGAGCAAACTAACTCTAAACTAATAACAAAAATTAAAAATCATAACTTATTTTCGTAGGAATCACGATTACACTTAGCATATGCAAAATACCTTTTAAACCCCTAGGTTTACCCTAGTGGATGAGTTTAGTCCCGTGAGAGTTTTCAGAGAAGATACTGACAAACTTCATCTATACTATAGTGACTAAGAAGTAACAACAATGTTTCCTTAATTCAATCTCAGGTGCCTATACATCTCACTAGCAAGGAATAAAAAATACTAATTTTAAAATCTAAGTCAATACATGTATAATAATCAAATCATCTAACAATATACATACATGCAATGAACAATATTATGAAATGCAGTGGCAGGTCCATTTCTGAAACTTTTGGAATAGCGTCCCTAAGTAGGTCCTCACAAATATGTCAAGACAAAAATACTCTGATTTTTCCACTCAGGTTTCGCTCACTCCAGTGTGCAGTGGGCACACTTTTCCTCTCAATCCCAATGACATCCAAAATAGCCGAGGTCGATCAAACACATCTGCCACTTACTATCACACCAACCTATTCCTAATTGAGTTAAAGGTATTTATTAGGTGTTATGGATGGTTTAGATGATGGTTTAAAAATAAATGGAATGGATAAACAAAATAGATCGACAAGTCTGAGAAAATAAGGTATTCAAATTATGTAACTAGAGAGAGCATTGTTCTTACTTTGCTTCTACACTTTGTTTTCATCCTTAGCCCTTTTATTCTGGCTTTTGACTCCTTCGATTCTGTTTTTAGAGTTCTAACTTTTTATTTTATTTCTATTCATTTTTCTTTTCTTTGGATGGAAACTTTCTTTTCTTTATTTTTCTTTTTAAACAATTAACAAATTCTTGGTTTTCCACAGGTCTTTCTCATTTCTTTTCTTTGTTTCATCCTATTTCTCAAACTTATCCAATGGGTAGGCTACTTTTATTCTTTTATTTTTCTTTTATATAGGGTAAGGAATTTGTGGTTTATGAAAAGGCTAATGAAAGGCTCAGTGGGGCGACTAGCAAAAAAATATTCTTTAGGTTTGAATTTCTTGCTATATCGATCCAAAGAGGGCCTAAATCCTCGCTTAGGATATGGTATGGTGATCAAGTAAGTAGACATGTGATTTCTCTATTCGGAATTAACTTCTCTCTTGTGTCATCACTCAGATATCAACTCATATGAGGCTTTTAGGCTAGATCCTTGATAAGAGCCCAAAACTGTAGTTTTAACCCCTTAATAATCATACTGTTAGACCAATTATGTGAATAATAAGTAAGAGTTAATACTGATTACGTGTTTTTATGCATTTCAGGCTTCAAGGTCCATTATGTGCAGAAATGTGCCACTTTAGCGAGATAAAGGAGCAAAGTTAGCGAGAACTTCGAATGCCATATCTTTAGACTCAGACACCGGATTGAGGCCTACCTTATGTCAAAACGACCGCTCGAAAGAGCTTTGCAATGGTCCAAGCCTTGACCCAATCAGAGGAGCAGAAGTGGACGAAAAGTCTGTGGAAGCCAACTGCAGCTGAAGAGGCCTTTTGGACTAAAGAAATTGGGTTTTGGGCCCGATTTTCCGGCCCAAAACAAGGCTCCAAGCCCATGCACGATTTTTGGATCTGGATGTATAAAAACAAAAGCTTGACTCTTTGTTAATGACAGTTAGGTTAGGAAGCTAATGTTAATGGAGTTTAGGGTTAGAAAAAGATAGATCTAGATTAGTTTTTAGATCTAGATCTAGTTTTGAATCTTCATTCCATTAATTAGTTTCATTCTTTGTTTTAGCTTAGTTATTTAAATCATTGAATATCATTGTTATTTTTTTCATTAGATCAATAAAGTTAATTATTTTTATTCACAATCTTAGTTTTAAATTCAGTTTAATTTAATTATGTCTTATTGTTATTAATGTTCTTGTGTTGAGAATGGTAGTATAGAAATTTCACACCAAACACATCACTCTCACCATTGTTCCTTTTGGGTTTGATTAGTTGAATTCTATTAAGTCTTGATAGATTGAGAGTGGAACAAAATCCTTACTCGTTGTATTGCATGATTATGTTTTGAGAGTAAGAAGAATTGATTTAAACGTAAGAACGGTAGGATTACGTATTAGTGTTCTTGTAGCATTAATATTAGGATTCTATTGTTTTTACGGTTATCAAATGGCGCCGCTGCCATCTTAATCTCGTTCAAGACAAGAATTCAATTGCTTGAATCCAGGGGCAATCCCCATTCTCTACCCACCCACCCTTTTAATTTTTCATTCTTATTTCTTGAATTTTCGAACTGTTCAATCGTTTCAGCTTTAGGGCTCTTGGATTCACAGAGAAAACACTGCGGTGAAGGTATTTCTAAATTTTCGAAAATTCTGAAAATATTCATACATAATATTTAATGTGTTGTTGATTTACTAGAATATTTTCAGATTTTTCAAAGTTGGTTTACCTTGTGAAAAAAAATACGATTTTTATAGTGCTGCATTTCAGTTTTCACAATCGTATGTTCTTGAAAAACAGACGAATAAGGTTACTTAGGGAGTTCTAAAAATTCTATAATTTTACAGGAGTATCTATCCTAATCCAGGAGTTTGTAGTAAAATTTGATGAGTTTTTGATTTGTTTTGACCTCCTAAATAGTAGAGTGTTTCCAGTGTGTTTCTGCAGTGTTGCAAACACTTAATATCTGGAACACCATCCAATAAGGAGAGGTTGTAGACATCCAATTGCTCTAAATTTTTTACAGGAACAACTAGAATCTGTCAGGAGTCTCCAGTAAAAATTTGGAAATTTTTGGATTTGTTTTGATGGGTTAACCATTCGGTTGTTTGTATTGTGTCCGAAAACGGTTTCGCAAACTTTAGAGGGCTGTAGAGGGACTTTCACTACTCCGATCGATCTGAAATTTTACAGGCTACTTGATAGACGTCTTAGAAAATTACTGTAAAAAATTTCAGATTTTTGGAGTACGATAAAAGGCCTAAAACTTGAAAACCCTGGAGCGCGCCCGCGCCCATGTTGAGCGCGACCCGCCCTTATTCATCTTTGTAATTTCAACTTACCTTGAGCGCCTGCGCCCGCCCCTACCCGCGCCCAACAAGGAAAATTCATCCGAACAGCCCAATTTTCATAGGTAAATGCATTTTTATTCCTTAAAGTTATTAAGTGTTTCTAACTTGTTAAATACACTTAAAAAAAGATACAAGACGCTTATTCAAACGCTGTAGCAAGGAGGCATTCGTGTACTCCTTCTTCCACTCCTCGCCTACGCCGAGGAGTTTTAATTCTAGTATAATCAGGCTTGTTTTTCGTAGAAATAAATACAACATGCCTATCTAGAATTTCACACACTACACTTGCATCAATGGCTAAAGAACAAGAGACTCCTCTCGATTTTTATAAAGCCCTAAACGATGGCCCTAAGTCGTGCATCGTTCTTGCAAACCTAGTGGGGATTTTGAATCCCCTAATATATTTAACTTGTTACCGGTTTTCATGGTTTAGACCACGAGAAGCCTTACCAGCATTGTCGTGGGATAGACCAAGTTCTCACTACATTCCATCATCCTAGCGTAAGTCGGATCAAGTTAAACTTGGGGTGTTTCCTTTCACCAAAGCCGACAAAGCGGCGTCTTGGTTAACTGCCCAAACGCCAAACTCTGTGGACTCATGGGCTCAACTTGTTCAATTGTTCATGGAACAAT
The DNA here is from genome assembly GCF_015680905.1 of Coptis chinensis. NCBI lineage: Eukaryota > Viridiplantae > Streptophyta > Magnoliopsida > Ranunculales > Ranunculaceae > Coptis > Coptis chinensis. The sequence continues at coordinate 63,340,538 of NC_141461.1, forward strand.
TTTACCCACCACTAAAGACAGATGAAATGCTTCAAAAGATTCATTTCTTGAATCCTCATGAATCCTTTTCGGAGGCACCGGAATCGATTCATCGATCTTCTCATTGAATGCCCACATCATAATCTTGCGAAAAGACACGCTTTGTTCGTGCCTTCTTCAAAGGGGCTTTTACATCGTCATAAGGAGGTTCTAGATATCATGACTGGGGGTAGTTTTCTTAGTAAAGGAGCCTTGAGGCTTATACATTCTTAGAAGATCAATCCAAGAGGAACAACAATTGGGGAGGTAACGATTCCTCCCGGGCCTCCTTCTTCTTCTCTCGTGAGGTTAAACATGATCCCGAAGCTTAAAACTCTTATCGATGCCCTCACTAAAAAGGTAGATGCCATCTCTGTTCAACAACAACCCACTCAGTCATGAACATTAACTCTACTCGTTGTAATGTGCATTTGTAGTCTTGAGCATTCGACTTCTATTGTCCTCTTGTCTATGCACAAACACCACCACAACCATCACACTTCAACCATTTAACTCAACATCAAGGACAAGGGAACTTAGGTGACCAGAATAGAGGTTTAGTACCCATAACCCAGAACTATCAACATCAAGACATGAACGCCAACAAGCTTTAATTCCAATACAACCATCTACGGACAAAGTAGTAGTGACATTGTTGGAGAAACAAAATCAAATTATGCAACAAAACTCCAACTTGATGAAAGATCAGCATGATCAAAACTCTAATATGATGAAACAAACGATGCAAATGATGCAGTCTTTGTGCCAAAAGGTTATTGACATGTCTTCTAACCAAAATAATAACCAAACCGGCATGTTTCCAAGTCAAGCAATGCCTAATCCTAAGTCAAAAAAAACCGATTCGAAATAAAAAGTATTCAAATGTAATGGTAATATAAACCAGGGGACCTACAGCAATCACTACCCTTCGCTCGTATGCAGTAGTTGATAACCAAGTGACTATGCCTAAAGATTACCCACAAACTAAAAATGATACCATACCACATACTATAATAGAAACCGAAGACCCTACAAATTTGTAGAAGTACCCGGTTAAACCACAACCAAAAGGGAAAACATTACAAGATTCAATAATAGAAAGTGAAGACCCTACACCTGTAGAGGTTCCAATATGGATACCTAGATGGAAAACAGATAGAGATAAAGCAAAGCCTAATAATACTTTTAATTAAAAATAGCGATAAAGCACCATATCCCCAAAGACTAGTTGTGTTTAAAAATGACGAGAATTTTGATGAGATTTAGGAAGTGTTTAAAAATTTGACTATAAACCTACCTTTTCTAGAAGCTATAAAAGTCTACTGGACACGCTTAAGTTTCTAAAAGAGTTGTGCACCAAGAAGAGGAAAACCAACATACCCCAGCTAAGCATTCTTAATCGAACAATATCCCCTCTTTATCCGAACATAACGGAATTGTTAAGTACAAGGACCCGGTCGATCCCCATTGTCTACAATGCACCTTAGGTGATACCTTCATAACAACTGCTTTATTAGACCTGGGGGCGAGTGTTAACTTACTCCCTTTTTATTTATATAAACAACTGGGTCTAACAATACTTCAACCAACCAAAATGACTTTGCAGTTAGCCGATCGTTCTATTAAGTATCCCAAGGGTGTAGTTGAAAATATTCTTGTTAAAGTTCAGGATTTTTACTATCCTGCCGACTTTGTTATTCTCGACACAGAAGTTGCTCATGATTCCATTCCCATCATCTTAGGGCGTCCTTTCTTGGCAACTGCCAATGCCCAAATCAATTGTCGGGATGGCTCAATGACTCTTTCTGTAGAAGTTAACATGTTTAGACAAAAACAGGGACAACTAGGTTTGCCTATAGAAGGAGAAGTGAAGTCCATTGAGAGTTTTGTACCTCACATTAGTGCGGCTGACACTTTAGTCCCCACACTAGTAGATACCCCTCTTATGGAAGAAGATAAGGATCACAATTTCTACTCCCTAGCGTAGATAACATCAAGGAGGATTTCCTTCGACTCTTTTGCAACCCTTCTTTGTCACCCAAGCGAAGTTCTCTCCTATTGACATCCATTCATCTCTTGACGCCATGACGGAAGAAGAATTTTTTGCCCTTTATCCGGTGATTCTTCTTACCCACCTATTGAGGAATGTCTTGCATATCTCAAGGCCTCGATGATATAGACCTAAGAACACTAGTTGAACACCATTCACCCACCTCACATCCTCATGTCACTCATTCACCTTCCATCACGAATGTTCCTCGCCCTCTACCTTTTCAAAGAACCATTGAGTTTGTACTTGACCTTGGTGTTTCTCCTATGCTTCATAACTATCTAAAACCAACTAGTGAAGAAGTAACACCCAAGGACAAGCCACCGGACACTTTTTCATTTTTTCCATTTTTCCCTTCTCAAAATTATCCACATCCTAATGATCTTCCACAACCATCAATTTTCTCATGTTCATTTTACTTGGCATTCCCCTTCCGTAGGAGGACAAAGAAGAAACTGTATGCTCGATTAGGGTTTTAGATCTATAAGGCTTTACTCTCATTCCACTAAGCTACATCATAGGAAATCTTGGTGCTTAATTTCGTTTGATGGTGCATTCCATGTTAATTATTTGTGGAAAGACCCACAACTTTTTAGATTATTGATATATGGGAAACTGCATGTAAATACATATATATCACTTTAAGTCTAGGGAATCGACTTTAAAAGACCCCGTTTTAAAACAAATTTTACAAACCTGTTTTCAAAAATTTGTTTGGGGGGGGGGGTGTTTAGTTTTTCCATTCTTGATCACTCAAATTCCTATTCTTACCCCCACCTCCTCCCTTGAAGAGTAGTTAGATTTCTTCTTGTTTGTCGTTTTGATGTTGTTTTTATTATTTTTAGTAGATAGGATGTTACGTTGTTAAATTCAGTAGTTAACTTTGAATTTGGTAGTTAAATGTTGTTTGAATTTCAATTTTAATATAATGTGGTTCTTTTCAAATTGTGCATAGAATTTATTGTTAATCCCACCTTCGAATTGTTTGGGGGGTGGTATTATTTATTCTATCATGATTTGTAGAAGATCCTCCATTTTAGAGTTTGTTTTGGAGTGAAGGTTGAGAATATTGTCGTAATTGGCATACCTATAATTAGATGTGGTGGTAGGATGAAATATAAGAGAGTTTAGAAGTTACTAGTCTAAATCCAAAGATAAAAGATACTAGGGTTGTTTTAGAATCAAGAATATGAGTTGTTTCCGTTTTGGGTTTGGGAATTTTATTGTTTCCGGAAATTGCCTTAAAACTTTTTGGCAACTTACCGATTCGTTTTAACAATTAAAAACCTATAAAAACTCCCTTCTTTCTACACTAACAAACCACAATACATTCCACCATCATCCCGCACCATCCACTCCAAGTTTTACCTTCTTTTTTGCTCTAAACTCCGGTTTCAATTTACGGCTGCGCTTTTTGTCGAGTGGCTACCAAGGCTTTTATTTTTTTGAAGAATTTAGTTAGATGGCGCCGCGCTTCAAGCCGAGCGACCGCCCTCATCTACTGGACCTAGAAGCGGCCAGCAAGCCAAACACCGGAATTTAAAATTTCAGAGTGCGACTCGCTCTATCTACGAGCATGCAGCGCCGACGACTTCCGTGGACCAGAAAAATTCCAGTTTTCTACGGGTAGTTTCCAGATCATTCACAGCCTATTCAGAGCGTAATTTTGAGATGACATCTCCTACATTGATACCGAACAATCTTTCAAGATTTGTTTCAAAGCACTACTTATGGTGCTTGGTTTGTGAGGTGATCACACACGTTTTATGGTTCTTGCAAGCATTTGTTCTTGGACTTGCCATGCCCGCTGAAATACAAAACCCATGATGCTATTGGGTAGATAATATTCATGTCTACACTTATGACTTTTTGCATGAGGCTTATGGGTCCGACAATTTTCGTGTAGAGGACCAAGGGACATATAATGTAGCCCTTGGTAACTTGTCCCTTAATGTGATACGGTAAAGTTCTTTATCATGCTAAACATATTAGGGGAGTGACATTTTTTTCTTCTCGCGAATAATGCCACTTTGCGATGTTTTCCTTGCTTTAGCCGGAGGAACTGCTATATGACCTTCCTAAGACCTTAATGTCTAGTTTAGCACGAGCCCATAGCATGAGGCATAAGTATCTTCTTATGCCTATATTAGTTTGCCGTATTATACTATGTTTCTTCCCCTTTTTTTGTGCCCCTTTCACGACCGGGTAAAAATCGACATTGTGAGACCCACCAATTCTATTATTCGATCTTTCCGCGGTAATGACTTGGCAAGGGTGGAGGATACAACCTCATCGTCAGGTTGCACCTTACACCCCATCCGACCAAGTGGCGCTTTAATAGGTTAGCAATCATAGATGATAAATGGCGTGAAGCATGGCAAATTATCATGGCATGGCAGACGAAGGAACCTCACTTCTTTATAGAAGAGGAGGATGACGAAGTAAACGCTGGAGTGGAGGTAAGTTTTTAGCTTCGGTTTAGTGTTCCGCTTATGTCCCAAGCAATTTAATTCTGCTAACCCCATAATGGGTGGAACTCTTATAGAGTTCGTCGGTTTTTGTATTTCCTATATTAGTATGTTCTAACCTTGTTTTGCGGATGTTCCGAATTTCACGGCGTTTCCATGGTATTTTTCTACCCTCTTTATTTAAATGCTTTGAGGACAAAGCATGCTTTTTGTTTGGGGGCATAGAAACGTGTAATTAAGACATCTGTTAGGATATAGATATGTATAATATGCACTTGTTTTCTAGTTAAAATTTCAAAAATTCAAAAAATATAAATAAAAAAAAAAAGTATGCTATACACTTAGGAATATTGGTATTGTTTTCTTTTCTATGCTCTTAACAATCTAGAAGTCTCCGTTTGCATCGAATAATTGTTAGAAACTTAGGTTAATAAGTAGGTAATAATCTTTGCATCTATCTATAAATTTATTACATGAGTATCTATGATTGTTAGCGGTAAGTTTCAAATCTAGGCTAGAGTACTTATTCTACAAATCCTGTGAGAATATAGCCTAAAAGCCTTATATGAAATAAACATTTGAGAAATGACACAAAGGGAGAAGTAAAATCCGGATAGAGAAATCACACGCCCACTTGCTTGATCACTAAACCATATCCTAAGCGAGAATTTAGGCCCTCTTTGGATCGATATAGCCAGAAATTCAAACCTATGAATTATTTTTCCGCTAGTAAGCCCCTCCGAGCCTTTCTTTAGCCTTCCATAAACCACAATTCCTTTACCCCTGTTACAAAAACAAAACAAAATAAAAAATCAACCTACCCAATTTAGAATAAGTCCGAGAATAGAATGGTAAAACAAAAATTAGTTAGTTGCTTGAGAAAATAAAGAAAAGAAGTTTCCATCCAAAAGAAAAGAAAAAAAAAAAAAAGAAAAAAAAAAAAAAAAGAAAAAAAAAATAGAAATAAATAAAACTCCAAAAAAAAAATAGAATAAAAAGGGAGTCAAAGGCCAAAGAAAAGAAAAATATGACTAAGGATGGAAACAAAGTGTAGAAGCAAAAAAGTAAATAACAAGGTTTTCTAGTTACATAATATGAAGACTCTATTATCTCAGACTTGTCCTCTAGAATATCCATTTCCTTCCTTCTTAAACCATCTCCTAATCCCATGCGAACACCTAATAAAGACCTCTAGCTCAATTAGGAATAGGTTAGTGTGATAGTAAGTGGCAGATGTGTTTGATCGACCCGGCTTCCTTGTTGTCATTGAGATTAAGGTAAAGTGTGCCCACCTGCACAACCGGAGTAGCTTAAACTTGAGTGGAAAAATCAGAGTGGTTTTTGTCTTGACATTTATGTGAGGACCTACTTAAGGGCGTTATTCCGAAGTTTTTTAAACGGACCTGCTATTACATTTCATAGTATTACTCATTGTTATATGTTTATTTTAGATGATTGATTATTATGCATATATTAGCTTAGGGTTTATTTGGGTTATTCTTATGTAATTGCTAGAGAGATGTATAGATAGTTGAGCATGAATAAGGAAACAATAGTTTTATTTCTTAGTCGTTGAGTATATAGATGAAGTTTGTGAGTACCTTCACTTTGGAAAACTAAACGAGGTTATAACTCGGCCCACTAGGGAATTCCTAGTGGTTTAAGGCCTTGTTGCATATGGTCAATTTTCAAATAAACGAGAGTAGTTAGAACTCCATTTTTTTGGTCACTTATTCTAATTTCTCATCTTTGCTTGAGGACAAGCAAAATCTTTGTTTTTGGGTGGTTTGATAAGAGCCCAAAACTGTAGTTTTAACCCCTTAATAATCATCTTGTTAGACCAATTATGTGAATAATAAGTAAGAGTTAATAACCGATTACGTGTTTTATGCATTTCAGGGCTTCAAGGTCCATTATAATGCAGAAATGTGCCACTTTAGCGAGATAAAGGAGCAAAAAAGTCGCCAGAACTTCCGAATGCCATATCTTTGGACTCAGACCTCGGATTGAGGCCTACCTTATGTCAAAACGACCGGCTCGGAAAGAGCTTTGCAATGGTCCAAGCCTTGACCCAATCAGAGGAGCAGAAGTGGACGAAAAGTCTGTGGAAGCCAACTGCAGCTGAAGAGGCATTTTTGGACTAAAAATTGGGTTTTGGGTCCGATTTTCAGCCCAAAACATGGCTCCAAGCCCATGCACGATTTTTGGATCTGGATGTATAAAAACAAAAGCTTGACTCTTTGTTAATGGCAGTTAGGTTAGGAAGCTAATGTTAATGGAGTTTAGGGTTAGAAAAAGATAGATCTAGATTAGTTTTTAGATCTAGATCTAGTTTTGAATCTTCATTCCATTAATTAGTTTCATTCTTTGTTTTAGCTTAGTTATTTAAATCATTGAATATCATTGTTATTTTTTTCATTAGATCAATAAAGTTAATTATTTTTATTCACAATCTTAGTTTTAAATTCAGTTTAATTTAATTATGTCTTATTGTTATTAATGTTCTTGTGTTGAGAATGGTAGTATAGAAATTTCACACCAAACACATCACTCTCACCATTGTTCCTTTTGGGTTTGATTAGTTGAATTCTATTAAGTCTTGATAGATTGAGAAAAATCCTTACTCGTTGTATTGCATGATTATGTTTTGAGAGTAAGAAGAATTGATTTAAACGTAAGAACGGTAGGATTACGTATTAGTGTTCTTGTAGCATTAATATTAGGATTCTATTGTTTTTACGGTTATCAATCCTCACAGGATACATAAATTAAGCACTCTAACCTAGGTCTTAGAAAAATGCTGCCAAATACAATCATGATGTTCATGCAAGACATTTATGAAAAGATGCAGAGACTATTACCTATATATTAACCTAAGTTTCTAATAACTACTCTTAATTCTAATGCTAAATGAGATTTCAAGACTATTATCATCATAGAAAAGGAAACAATACCATTATCACAAAGTGCATAGTATAAATAATTTTTATTTTTCGTTAAACAAAACATTTTGATCCCACCCTCAATGTTGACATATATGCTCTAATTAAAAATATAACAACATGGACAAGTAAAAAAATAAGGAAAGAAGTTACCAATAGCTCCATGAACGAAAAATAAGGCTCGAGTCACCTATAGAAATTAGTACCTCACAAAAGATATAACAATGATAATATAGAAAAGGAAGAACCAATTTAATTACTACAACGACTAACATGTGTCACATATCTCATTCCATTGAGTTACACGTCTCCAAAAAGACGGAGAAAAGGTGCTAAAGTGGATTGCATGAGATATGTGTACACAAGACTCAACAAAAATAAAACATGGGTTGTCTCCCACAAGAACTACAGTTAACGTTTCTAGCAGATGGATGCTTCACACAACCGATTTTCGGATTAGCACTATGTCAAGCTAAAGTAGACTAGTGGCTGAAATGAAATTCATGGAATCAATGAGAAGAGACTCTAACAAGAGGAAATAAACAAATCCTAAAAAGAAACAAAAAACAATAAAAATCATTATAATCAATCAGTCATGATATACAGGATCAATAAGACTCACCTCTTCCACATCCTGCCCTACCAAACTACCAAGGTATGGTTTCAAACGTTGACCATTTACCTTAAACACACGACTATCCATAGGATCTTCTATCTCAACAGCACCATGAGGAAAAACAGTTTTAACAATGACGGGGCTAGTCCACCTAGAACGTAACTTACCAGGAAAAAGTCGCAAACGAGAGTTATATAGCAAGACTTTTTTATTAGGTTCAAAAGACCTGCAAAGAATAGATTTATCATGAAAAATCTTCGTCCGCTCTTTGTAAATCTTGGCATTCTCATATGCCTCATTCCTTAACTCAGCTAACTCATTCAACTAAAGTTTACGTTGTGAACCTGCCTTACGCATATCAAAGTTAAAAGTTTTAATGGCCCAAAAAGCACGATGTTCCAATTCTACAGGCAAATGACATGCCTTTCCAAACACAAGCCTATAAGGAGACATACCAATATGAGTCTTATAAGCAGTTCTATATGCCCAAATAGAATCATTAAGACGTTGAGACCAATCCTTACGGTCAGGTCATAAAGTTTTTTCTAAAATCTGCTTGATTTTCCTATTAGATACTTCAACTTGGCCTCTAGTTTGAGGATGGTATGGGGTAGCAAGCTTATGAGTAATAGAGTACTTTTTCATTAAAGATTCAAATGCTCGGTGTGTAAAATGAGTACCATTATCACTTATGATTGCACAAGGAGTACCAAAATGAGAAAATATATTATATTTTAAAAAGTTAACTACGAATTTATAATCATTCGTTTTACATGGCACCGCCTCAGCCCACTTAGAAACATAGTCTATGGCAACAAGGATATAAAGATAACCAAAGGACGGAGCAAAATGACCCATGAAGTCTATACACCACACATCAAAAAGCTCCACAACTAAAATAGGGGAAAGAGGCATCTTGTTCCTATGGGAAATATTACATGCACGCTGGCATCTATCACAACTCAAACAAAACTCATGTGCATCCCTAAAGTGAGTAGGCCAATAAAAACCACATTGCAAAACCTTCGTAGCCATCTTTTTAGGACCAAAGTGATCACCACATGCATGGTCAAGGCAAAAAGAGAGAATACTATGAAACTCACTCTCAGGGACACATCTCCTAACAATCTGAACAGGGCATGACTTAAACAAGTATGGATCATCCTAGAAAAAATTCCTAACCTCAGCAAGAAACTTAGATTTATCATGTTGTTTCCAATGGGATGGAAACTGTTTTGTTACAAGATAGTTAACAATATCCGCATACCAAGGCGACTGGGATATAGCAAAAAGTTGCTCATCAGGGAAAGACTCGTTCACAGGCAAAATATCAGAAGACTCTACTATAAATCTAGACAAGTGGTCAGCTACCACATTCTCCGTACCCTTTTTACCCCTAATTTCTATATCAAACTCTTGCAACAAGAGTACCCAACAAATCAAACGCGCTTTAGCATCCTTCTTAGTAAGGAGATACTTCAAAGCTGAATGATCAATAAACACGACAACCTTAGACCCTATGAGATAAGACCTAAATTTGTCTAAAGCAAACACAACAGCTAACAACTTTTTCTCAGTTGTAGTATAGTTCATATGTGCATCATTAAGAGTTGGACTAACATAATAAATAACATGGGGCAACTTGTCAAACCATTGACCTAAAACAACCCCAACTGCATAGTCAGACGTATCACACATTAACTCAAAAGGCATACTCCAATCAGGTGGTTGTATGATAGGAGCGGTAGTTAATAAATGCTTAAGCTTCTCAAAAGCTTTCAAACACTCATCACCAAAGACAAAAGTGATGTCCTTACCAAGTAAATTGCATAGGGGACGAGAAATCTTACTAAAGTCCTTAATAAAATGTCTATAAAAACCAGCATGACCTAAAAATGACCTAATATCTTTCACAGTCTTAGGTGGTGGAATACTAGAAATGACATCAATCTTAGCCTTATCGACCTCAATTCCTTTACTAAAAATAATATGACCAAAAAATGACACTTCTCCCAATTCAACACAAGATTCGTCTCCTTACACCTAAGTAACACTAATTCTAAATGGTGCAAACCCTCATCAAAAGAATCTCCAAACACTGAGAAGTCATCCATAAACACCTCAAGAAACCTTTCTACCATATCAAGAAAAAATACTAAGCATGCATCGCTAGAAGGTACCAGGTGCATTACATAACCCAAAAGGCATACAATGGTAGGCAAAAGTCCCAAAAGGACAAGTAAAGGTAGTATTTTCTTGATCCTCAGGTGTAATACATATTTGGTAATAACCGGAACAACCATCAAGAAACAATAGTAATTATGGCTGGCTAACCTCTCGAGCATCTGGTCAATAAACAGAAGGGAAAAATGATCTTTTCTAGTGGCCAAATTCAACTTACAATAGTCAATGCAAAAACACCACCCGGTATGGGTGGGAACTAACTCGCCCTTTGAATTCTCAACTACTGTAAGACAAGACATTTTAGGGACAACCTGAATAGGACTCACCCATTTACTATCGGAGATGGGATAAATAATACCTGCATCTAACAACTTGAGAACCTCGGCTCTCACTACCTTTTTCATGTTAGGATTAAGCCGTCTCTGAAACTCATGGATTGGTTTAACATCCTCCTCAAGATGAATATGATGCATACAATTAGTTTGGCTTATGCCATTAATATTGGCAATATTCCACCCTAAAGCTGCTCTATGCTCTTGAAGAACCCTAATCAATTTACCCTCTTGTTCACTATCAAGATTAGAAGCAATAATAACCGGTAAAGAATCATCAGGTCCCAGAAAAACATACTTAAGAGTATCAGGTAATGGTTTCAACTCTAGCTTAGGAGGACTCTCTATGGAAGAGACTGGGGTAGACTCAGATGTAGTCAGAGCCTCTATTGTGGCTCTCCATGTATCAGTTTCTAAAATTGGGGTTGCATCAAGCAATGCATTAACTTCACAAATGACATCATCTACATCACAACCACTACCAGAATCAGTTAAACAAGACTGAAGAGGGTCATCAGAATAACTTCCCAAGAAAGTCTCATAAACTATACTATCAATAAGATTAAAATCCCAAAAATCATCAAGTTCAGGGGGTTCTTGACCCACATTAAACACATTAAGTTCTGTAGTCATGTTACCAAAAAAAAGCTTTAACACTCCATTACGATAGTTAATGATAACATTAGAAGTGGCTAAAAAGGGCTGGCCTAAGATGACCGGAATATGGTGTTTAGGGTCTTGAACAGGTTGTGTATCTAGAATAATAAAATCAACAGGGAAGTAAAATTTATCAACTTGAATCAGAACATCCTCAACAATACCATGTGGAATCCTAATAGACCTATCTGCCAATTGAAGAGTAATTGGCGTAGGTTTCAACTTACCAAGACCAAGATATAATTCAACTGAATAAGGCAACAAATTAACGTTAGCGTCTAAATCAAGTAAAGCCTTTGATAAGAGCCCAAAACTGTAGTTTTAACCCTTTAACAGTCATACTTTTAGACCAATTATGCGAGTAATAATTAAGAGTTAACACTGATTACATGTTTTTATACATTTCAGGCTTCAAAGTCCATTATGTGCAGAAATGTGCCACTTTATCGAGATAGAGGAGCAAAGGTCGGTTACTAAGGAGTTCCGTGATTAAAGGCCAAGATTCAAGAAGACAAAGCCTTTCTAAAGCCTGGTCAAAAGCTGAAAAGTCGACGCTGGGCGTAAACAAAGACACAAAGTTAAGAGAACTTCCGAAGGCCGTATCTTTGGACTCAGACCTCGGAATGGGGCCTACCTTATGTCAAAACGACCGGCTCGGAAAGAGCTTTCCAATGGTCTAAGACTTGACCTAATCAGAGGAGCATAAATGGAAGAAAAGCCTATTGAAGCCAACTGCAGCTGGAGAGGCCTTTTTGGACTGAAAGAATTGGGTTTTAGGCCTGATTCTCTAGCCCAAAACATGACTCCAAGCCCATGTACGATTTTTGGATCTGAAAGTATAAAAACAAAAGCTTAGCACTTTGTTAATGGTAGATTTTTTGGTAGAGAATAGTAGATTTTTAGGTTAGAAAATAAAGGAGCTTAGAATAGAAAGTAGCCATTAGAATAGCTTCTAGATCTAGATTTAATTGTTTTAATTAAGTTAATTTCAAATCCAATTCTTGTTTTAGATTAAACTATTAAAATCATTACTCTTAATTAGTTTGATTAATAAAATAGCTATTTGTTAAATTTCGATTCTTGTCATTTACATTTGTGTTAGATCTGATTCATTTATTACTTGTTATTCAATTCTTAGTTATTAATTAGATTTTAATTATTGTTTAATTTAGATTAGTAAATTTCAATTCTTTATATCATTTTTAGTTTAAATTTAATCGGAAATGATTGCGTAATGATTCTCGGCTACACCTCCATTAGAGGGGGTTGAGAAGCCTTGATGAAAGCTTGATTCCGACTATCGTAGAATCGTCGTAATTTCCTTTCCACTCTAGAAACGATTAGTTCACCATGAGAATGGGTTTAATCGTTCACATGCTAGTTATGAATTGGTAGGAATGCCATGTGTAATTAGGGATTAGGAAGAACCAATTATTCTCGCGGCAGATTCAATTCGGATTTGACGATTAATTCGTCGTTAATAGGATTAAGTCGAGTTGAGGTGGAATCAATCCCCCTCTAACTCCATATCATAGAATCAACGTAGCATTCCCTTAGTTGTTCTGATAGTTGACTAGTGCATCTTGTGGGTAGTTGCATCATTGTCTAGTTGCCTTTTCGTAAATCTCTCATTAGACTTTAGAGTTAGAATACTTATACTTAGAGAACATTAACATGCGGAAGGACTAGGAGTGGAACGAATCACTCTACTCCACTATATCTCATAGGATTGAGAGTAGAATTATTTGATAAACATAGGCATATAAGATAGTATGTAGTTTTACTTTCGTATAGAGAACCATCGCTTTATTTTGTAGGTAAGACTATTCAATTTTACGTTTATCAAATGGCGCCGCTGCCATCTTAGTTGCACTTTCGCATTGTTTTCGTAATGTAAGTACTTTTCTTAAAAGCCCCATTAAACCCACCCACCCTTGTTTGATTCATCTTTGTGGTTTTCGATTTTGGCGTTGAAAAGTTCGAAAAATACACGAAGCGACATCGGCCTCCTATAAGGAGCGCACTGCGCTCTATACTGGAACTTCGAAAGCGACCCACCCCTATGTGGGAGCGACCCGCCTAAAAAAACACTGTAATTTGAAAATTACACGGAGCGCGACCGCGCCCTATGAGAGCGCACCCGCGCCCTTTGTTAATTTTTCCGGAATTCTACAGTTTTGACTCGAACTTTGATTTTTCAAATTTTTCAGTGTTCTAACTTGTTATATACACTGAACACGCGTAAACAAGACGTTATTCATAAGCGAAGCAAGGACGCAATCAGGTATCCCTTTCTTCCACACCTCGCATCTCCTGTTAGAGGTTTATACTAGTATATCAGAATTGTTTGGAGTGTTGATGTAAGTAGCTAACTTTGGTTTTAGCCTTGTATGAGATTAAGGTCTGGCCGAACAAAAACAGCGAACGTAATTACACAACAACGTCAACAAACAAGTCTATCTAGTATACCACCCACTACACCTCTAGCTACTATTTCACACACATCACCGACACAATGCCCGAAGAAGAGACTCTCTCTCGACTTCTACAAAACCTTGAGCGATAGCCCCAAATCTTGCATCGTTCTAGCGGACCGGTGGGGATTTCGAATCCCCAAATATTTTAATTTGTTACCCATTTTTCATGGATTAGACCATGAAAACCTTATCGGCACACGCGTAGGATTGAACAAGTCCTAACAACATTCCACCATCCTACGGTTGGTGCGGAACAAATTAAACTCAGGGTATTCCCTTTCACCTTAGTCGATAAGGCGGCGTCTTGGTTAACTGCCCAAACGCCTAATTCTGTGGACTCGTGGGCTTAACTTGTTCAGCTGTTTGTGGAACATTTTTACCCACCCCTAAAGACGGATGAGATGCTTTCCAAGATTCATTTCTTTCGACAAAATCCTCATGAATCATTTTCAGAGGCTTGGAATCGTTTCACCGATCTCCTTATAGAGTGTCTTTTAGCGAAAGACACTTTAGTTCGTGCCTTTTTCAAAGGACTTCTACACCATCATAAAGAAGTCCTAGACATAATGAATGGGGGTAGTTTCTTAAGTAAAGTAGCCTCGGAGGCTTATAAATTTTTAGAGGATCAAACTAAGTGAAATAACAACTGGGGGGGTAGTGATGATATCCACCGCTCCGCTAGTTCTTCTAATACAGTTAAGGCCGCCGGTATATTTGAAATTAAACACGATTCCGAGCTTAAAACTCTAATCGAATCACTCACTAAAAAGGTAGAGGCCATCTCTGTTCAACAAAAGCCAATCCCCATCATGAATGTAAATTCAAATCCATGTAGTTTCTGTTGGAGCCCTGAGCATCCCGACTCCCACTGTCCTATAGTCTATGAACAGGCTTGTTCCATTAATAGTGAACCTAACGCCCCTTGGAGACAAAATCCCAACCCGGTTGGAGAAATAACCAACACGCCACACCTCGAGGTGGTACAATAATCAATATGTTAGGCCAACACAAAGTTTTAACCAAGCTCCACCACGACAAGGATGTGGTCGGGTAATTTTAATAATTATAACAACCAAAGCGCAACCTCGACAAGGTCAAGCACAAAGTCAAGGTAGTTATAATAATTATAATGCTAATAGAGGTATCGTTAGGTAAATAATAACTATCAAAATCCACCCATAAATAATTCACGGAAATAGTTCCAATCCACACCACCCGTGACTACTACACCCACACAACCGGATCGTCTTGACACCTTCATACAAGTGAGCCAAAACTTTTCCAAACCATGGCTCAATCTAACCAACAGCTTCTACAATCCGTTAATAATTTAACCCAACAGGTTGGCTCAAGATAAAGCCCAAACCAAAGGTGTGTTGCTGTGTCACGCAATGCCTAATCCTAAAACAACAAACACAGCCTTTGAGGTAACCGATAATACTAGTAATGAATATGAAAATGTAGGTGAGCTAAAGGCCATCACACCACTCCGTTTCGGCAGAGTGGTTGATAACAAAGTAACTATGCCTATAGTTACCCCACCAAGAGTCCCCTACTACACCGCTATTTTACTAGATCTTGAAATAGAAACTGAAGAGCCTACCACCGTAGAGGTACCGATTTACACAACACAACCTAAGAAATAGAAAGCCACGGTTAAACATCCGGTGATACCATTGCTAAAATAAAAGCGAAACCGTCGTTTCCACAAAAGTTAGCCATGTTAACTAGGGATACAAATTATGAGGAGATTAGGGATGTTTTCAAGAATCTAACTATAAACCTTCCCTTCCTCGGCTATTAAAAAGCTACCACACCATGCTAAGTTTCTTAAGGAGTTGTGTACTACTAGGGTAAGACCAATATACCAAAAGACGCCTTTTTACAGTAACAATTCCCAACTCTATCTGAACATAATGGAATTGTTAAGTACAAGGACCACGGTCGATCCTATCGTACAATGCACCTTAGGAGATTCTTATACGAATTTAATCGTTATTAGACTTGGGGGCTAGTGTTAACTTACTCCCGTTTTATTTGTATAGATAAATAGGTCTAGACGAGATGCAAACCACTAAAATGACGTTGCAATTAGCTGATCGGTCTATTAAGTATCCTAAGGGTGTCGTCGAAAATGTTCTGGTAAAAGTTCAGGATTTTTACTATCCGGCTGATTTTGTCATCCTCGACACAGAAGTCGTTAACGACTCTGTCCCGATCATCTTAGGGCGTCCTTTCCTGGCAACTTCCAATACGCTCATTAATTGCCGCGATGGTTCAATGTCCATGTCTTTTGGCTATCTTGCTGTTGAAGTCAATGTTTTTAAAACAACGACACAGTTACCCAATTCGTCTATGGATGGAGAGGTAAACATGATCGAGAGCTTTGCTCGAGATTATTTCAACAACACGTTCCCTGATAATCATATGCCCAAATTTCTTTCCTTTGGAAGTTCAGACTCCAACATTTCCATCCCTACACTAGTCGATACACATAGTACGGATGAGGATGAGATAGATGACTTTCTCAAAGATGTAGAGGACTATCATAGTAACGAGGATATGACCAATCTAGATGAGCAATTCGATGAGTTTCTTAGAGCAGGTGATGATTCACCCTATCAAGAACTACTTTGCACAACACCCACCTCGACTCCCCTCCTTCCACCCTTTCAAAGGAATCTCGAGTTTGCACTTTCGATCCTTTTTGTTCTTTCGTCAGGCTTCATAATTTTTTAAATTCACCTAGTAAACAAATACTTCGTAAGACAAAAGCGTTTGACACCTTCATTTTTTGGAGACAGTCCCTACCTACACTATGAATAAGTTTTGTGCTAAACCCACATCCTCATTTTTTCCATGTTTTCCTTCTACGACTTACCCATATCCACCATATTTTCCACAACGATTCACTCTTCCACACTTATTCACTAGAACGCCCACTCATTCAAAAATGAAAAAGAAGGTGCATGCTAGGTTACATAATAAGGTTATCCGATTTTGCTTTCATTTTACTAGGTTGCGTCATAGGAAATCTTGGTGCTTGATTGTGTTTGGATATGTTTTCTGTGATATTTATTTATGGAATGATCCACAACTATTTCGGTTGTTGATATATGATAAACTGCATGTTCATACATATGTTTAGATAAGTCTCGAAAGTATCGACTATAAACGACTCAACTTTTATGTTTGGTGCATTTCCTTTCATTTCCATATATTGGTGAGTGCACCATTAAGGTAACCGGGCCCTCCCTATGGAGTGTGTGGCTATAAGTACCGGATCCTAAGTCCACGTTTAAACATAATTCACATTTTTCACTCTTGCATGTTTTCTCGGATTTTTGAGTCATGTTTCTATGGGGTGAATTATGTCTTTCTTGTTTATGTTTTTCTTTTAAAATTATTATATATATATATATATATATATATATATATATATATATATATATATATATATAAAGAATAAACATAGTAATATAGGAAGTTCTCGAATCGACTTTAAAAGACCCATTACTAAAAACAAATTTTCTAAGCTCCGTTGTAAAAATTTGTTTGGGGGTGGGTGTTAAATGTTTTCCGTCCTAGAATGTTTATGTCCCATTACAGTTGCTTAGGCCGTTTAATTGTATTACAATTCGGGTTGACATAATCCATGAATTTAAAGTTCAATTGTTCACATAACGTACGTCATGCACGCACTTCGAGGCGTTTTCCACTATCTTATATGCCATCCACGGTCGGAATAGAGTGTTTTATGGATCATTGGATTGGAAATTCTCTCCTGATCATTTCCATATCTCATTCGCAAAAATTGGACCTATAACGAAGCGGCAATTTTGATTTGAAGTTTCGCGAAAAATCGAAAAAAATCACAAATTTCGATTTGGGCTTGGGCCCAACGCACTCGCGCCCTTACCTTAGCCCAACAGTCGCGATCATCTTCCACAAACCACCATTAACGCCCAAAGCTTCAAACAAAACCAAAAAAAAAAAAAAAAAAAAAAAAAAAAAAAAAAAAAAAAAAGAAAACCTAATTAACCTACGCCCCTAGTTCAAATCGATTTCAAATCTAATCTAAAAGCTTTCCACCACCACCTCCACCAAATTAAATAAGCAAAACCAACCGAAAATTCCAAATTTTGGTGCTGCCGCGCCACCACTCCACCACCACCACTGTTTGCTTCAGTCGGTCGATTCAAATCCTACCACCACATTCCATTTAAACCCCCACTACATTCCAAACACCAATGGCTCAACAATGCCGAATTTTACCAGAGCAAGCTTTTACTGGCGACCACTTCGCACCATTTTACGGTGACGAAATGATCAGTAGAGACTGGAATAGCTTGTGGTACTCGACTGAAGCCTATTACCACGAGGACTTAGTCCGACGGTTCTGCAGTACGAGGGAGTTGGAAGGGACTAGGATTTTTGTTGTGGTGGCGAAGAGGAGGAAGGAAGTGACTACTGGCTTGTTGGCTGAGATTCTAGGCATTCCGCCTAGAATCCATCTGGATGTCATGTTGCAGGAGTCCCAACATAATGGGGTAGAGCCATTGATGAACGAGACAAGCATCGAGGGAACTACAATCGCGAGGTCGCATTGTGTTCGTCAAAGCTTCCTTAGGACCAACCACCGGCTGCATTTCGATGGATTGGTCGAACGCCCCGGGAAGGAGAAGGTCAGCGACATCGGCCTGAACTGCCTCCACATCTTATGGATACTCCAGGAGCAGAAGTACGAGTTCGGCATCTTGGAGTTTTTACTTAGCATGATTAGGGGAGTAGGGAAGTCTGTTGCACCTCTCCCTGTGTTGATAACCAAGATCATGCTGAAGTTGAGAGCCGCTCAGGCGACTGATAGGACTTACATCACCCTACACCGTAACCCTCGCATCTATAAGGAGTGTTTCCAACGAGTTTGGAGGTTGGCTGAGGATAGAGAAGAAGAGGAGGACGGTGGTTATGAGAATGCCGAGGAGGATGGGGGAAACGAGAATGCCTTGGAGGATGAGGAGGATATGACTTGTTTTGATGCGGATGCCTTGGAGAGGTGTTGGTCAGACGCAGAACACATGGCTGTGATTCATCGTGGCATGCATTCGCTCAACACTATCTGCGAAGACCTCCGGACTCGACAGGCAACGATGCATCATAACTTCGAGATCCGTACACACAGAGAGGATGAGAGGTGGGAACAGATGAGGGCCGAGCTAGAAGCTCAGCGCCAGTTTTGGGCCGAGATGCTTACACGATTCCCACCTCACGGGGATTCTCTTTCTGAGGACACACCATCGAGGCACGAGCGTCGTCGCCGAAGGACGGATGGTGCTGGCCCATCAGGAGCCCAGGAGCGATCTCCAGACCGTGTGCACTCCGCTACCAGTACCGGAGTGGTTATGGATAGCATCGTTTGATGTTTTTATGTTTATTTGTAGTTTCATTATTGTTATTTATTTTAATGTAAGTTTTATTTCCGTAATTTGAATTTTGTAGTGAAATGTACTTCGAATGAAAATTTTAATATAATGCGGTTATTTTTATTATGCGTGGTTGTCTCATATTGATCCCACCTTCCCAAATTGTTTGGGGGTGGTTTTATCTATTCCAGCATGATTTTTATATAACCCTCGTGTTAGAATTTATTGCGGAGTCAAGGTGAAAAAATGGCCGTTTAGGCATATCTAGGAATAAGTATAAGGGTAGGATGAAATCTCGATTAAATAGGTAGATTCTATCATAAATTCAACCTAAAAGATACTAGGTTTGAATTAGAATCAAGAAAATGAGTTGTTTCCGTTTTCGGGTTGGGAAATTTTAGGATTTCTGGAAACTGCCATAATTAGTTTTGGCAACTTCCCGATCCGTTTTA
Organism: Coptis chinensis; assembly: GCF_015680905.1. NCBI lineage: Eukaryota > Viridiplantae > Streptophyta > Magnoliopsida > Ranunculales > Ranunculaceae > Coptis > Coptis chinensis. The sequence continues at coordinate 63,360,157 of NC_141461.1, forward strand.
GCAACTTAAAACCTATATAAACTTCATACATTTTACACTCACAACTCACACTACACCTAAACTCCATCACTCACCTTTCACTCCCACGATTCCCACGTTTTGGCTCATTTTCCGAAGTTTCAAGAACTCCGAAAGCTTCTCTTTCGCTCCGCATATTTTTTTTCTGAATTTTTTTTCAGAGCGCTTCGCTTCAAGCTGAGCGCGTGACTCCACGGCTCAAACACTGGAAATTCCAACTATTCAGAGACTTCGCACCCTGACTTCCGTGGACCAGAAAAATTTCCAGTTTTCTGCGGGAAGTATCCGGATCATTCGCAGCTATTCCAGAGCGTAAGTTTGAGATGACATCTCCAACATTGATACCGGAACAGTCTTTCGAAGATTTGTTCCAAAACACTACTTATGGTGCTTGGTTTCGCGAGGCGATCACATACGTTGGCTGGGAACCGCTTATGGTAAGACCTGATGCACTTTATTCTCCAACACTAGCATCTTATTTTTACGATAACTGCATTTTCTTTGAAAGACCAGATGGAGAACAAGTGTTCTCCATCACCATTGATAATGAACCAATGGAAATTACCAGGTTCTTGCTAGCATTTGTTCTTGGACTTGTTATGCCCGCTGAAATACAAGACCCATGGTGCTATTGGGTAGATAATATGTATGTCTACACTTACGAGTTTTTGCATGAGTCGTATGGCGCAGGCATTTTCCGTATAGAGGACCAAGGGGAATATAACGTCGCCTTTGGTAGCCTGTCCATGAATATAGGAACTGTTATGTTTTGGATCATGCTAAATATTTTAGGGGAATGGCGTTTTTCTTCTGTGAATGATGCCACTTGCAGCGTCTTCCTTGCTTTAGCCACGGGACGTATGTGTCATGACCTTCCCCGAACCTTGATGTCTAGTTTAGCTCGATCCCATAGCATGAGGCATAAGTACCTTCTTATGCCTGTTCTAATTTCCCGTATTATGCTATGTTTCTTTCCTATTTTTTGTACACATTTCACGGATTGGATTACGGTCGACACTGTACGACCCACCAATAGTATTATTCGATCTTTCTGTGCAATGACTTGGCAAGGGTGGAGGATACAACCTCATCAGGTTGCAACCTACACCCCGTTAGACCAAGTGGCTCTTAATAAGTTAGCAATAATAGATGATAAATGGCGGGAAGCCTGGCAAATTGTCATGGCATGGCAGGACGCGAAGGAACCTCACTTCTTTATGGAAGAAGAGAATGAGGAAGATAATGAGTAATGCGGGAGATAAGGTAAGTTTTCATTCTAGTTAGTGTCTGCTTATGTCCCAAGCAATTTCATTCTTGTTAACCCCATAATGGGTAGAACTCGTATAGAGTTGTGTCAGTTTTTTATTTCCTATATTAGTACGTTCTAACTTTGTTTTGCAGATGTTCCAGAATTTCACGCGTTTCCATGGTATTTTTCTACCCTCTTTATTTAAATGCTTTGAGGACAAACCATGCTTTTTGTTTGGGGGCATAGAAACACGTGTAATTAAGGCATCTGTTAGGATATAGATAGATATAATATGCATTTATTTTCTAGTTAAAATTTTAAAAAATTCAAAAATATAAATAAATAAGTTATGCTATACACATAGGAATATTGGTATTGTTTTCTTTCTCCATGCTCTTAACAATCTAGAAGTCTCACGTAGCTTTTGCATCAGAATAATTGTTAGAAACTTAGGTTAATATATAGGTAATAATCTTTGCATCTATCTATAAATATATTACATGAGTATCTATGATTGTTAGCAGTAAGTTTCTGAAATCTAGGCTAGAGTACTTATTCTACAAATCCTGTGAGAATATAGCCTAAAAGCCTTATATGAGTTTTAAAACATTTGAGAAATGACACAAGAGAGAAGTAAAATCCGGATAGAGATATCACACGTCCACTTGCTTGATCACTATGCCATATCCTAAGCGAGAATTTAGGCCCTCTTTGGATCGATATAGCCAAAAATTCAAACCTATGAATTATTTTCCGCTAGTCGCCCCTCTGAGCCTTTCTTTAGCCTTTCATAAACCACAATCCCTTTACCCTGTTACAAAAACAAAAACAAAATAAAAAAATAAATCAACCTACCCAATTTAGAATAAGTCTGAGAATAGAATGAGGAAGAAAGAAGAAGAGAAAAACCTGTGTAAACAAAAATTAGTTAGTTGCTTCAGGAAATAAAGAAAAGAAGTTTCCATCCAAAGAAAAGAAAAATAAAAATAGAAATAAATAAAAACTCCAAAAAAAAAATAGAATAAAAGGAGTCAAAAGCCAAGAAAAAAAAAATATGGCTAAGGATGGAAACAAAGTGTAGAAGCAAAAGTAAATAACAAGGTTTTCTCTAGTTACATAATATGAAGACTCTATTATCTCAGACTTGTCCTTTTTGAATATCCATTTCCTTCCTTCTTAAACCATCTCCTAATCCCCGTAACACCTAATAAAGACCTCTAGCTCAATTAGGAATAGGTTAGTGTGATAGTAAGTGGCAGATGTGTTTGATCGACTCCGGCTTCCTTGTTGTCATTGAGATTGTAAGGTAAAGTGTGCCCATCACAAGACTAGAGTAGCTTAAACTTGAGTGGAAAAATCAGAGTGTTGTATCTTGACTATTATTGTGAGAACCTACTTAAGGACGCTATTCCGAGTTTCAGAAACGGACCTGCTATTGCATTTCATAGTATTACTCATTATATATATGTTTATTGTAGATGATTGATTATTATGCATATATTAGCTTAGGTTTTTGACTTGGTTATTCTTGTTCATAGCTAGTGAGATGTATAGATAATTTGGAGCATGAATAAGGAAACAATAGTTTTCTTTCTTAGTCGTTGTAGTATAGATGAAGTTTGTGAGTACCTTCACTGGAAAAATCTCATGAGGCTATAACTCGTCCACTAGGGAATTCCTAGTGGTTTAAGGCCTTGTTGCATATGGTCAATGCAATCGCACTCAGCGAAACGAGAGTAGATAGAACTCCATTTTTGGTCACTTATTCTAATTTCTCATCTTTGCTTGAGGACAAACAAAATGTTGTTTGGGGTTTGGTTTGATAAGAACCCAAAACTGTAGTTTTAACCCTTTAACAGTCATACTTTTAGACCAATTATGTGAGTAATAATTAAGAGTTAACACTGATTACGTGTTTTATGCATTTTAGGATTCAAAGTCAATTATGTGCAGAAATGTGCCACTTTAGCGAGATAGAGGAGCAAAGGTCGGCTACTAAGGAGTTCCGTGATTAAAGGCCAAGATTCAAGAAGACAAAGCCTTTCTAAAGCCCGGTCAAAAGCTGAAAAGTCGACGCGGGCAAAAAAAAACAAACACAAAGTGAGAACTTCAAGGCCGTATCTTTGGACTCAGACCTCGGAATAGGGCCTACCTTATGTCAAAACGACCGGCTCGGAAGGAGCTTTTCAATGGTCTAATCCTTGACCCAATCAGAGGAGCAAAAGTGGACAAAAAGTCTGTTGAAGTCAACTACAACTGAAGAGGCCTTTTTGGACTGAAAGAATTTGGTTTTGGGCCTGATTCTCTGGCCCAAAACATGGCTCCAAGCCCATGCACAATTTTTGGATCTGAAAGTATAAAAACAAAAGCTTAGCTCTTTGTTAATGGTAGATTTTTTGGTAGAGAATAGTAGATTTTTAGGTTAGAAAATAAAGGAGCTTAGAATAGAAAGTAGCCATTAGAATAGCTTCTAGATCTAGATTTAATTTTTTTAATTAAGTTAATTTCAAATGCAATTCTTGTTTTAGATTAAACTATTAGAATCATTACTCTTAATTAGTTTGATTAATAAAATAGCTAGTTTTTAAATTTCGATTCTTGTCATTTACATTTGTGTTAGATCTGATTCATTTATTACTTGTTATTCAATTCTTAGTTATTAATTAGATTTTAATTATTGTTTAATTTAGATTAGTAAATTTCAATTCTTTATATCATGTTTAGTTTAAATTTAATCAGAAATGATAGCGTTATGATTCTCGGCTAAACCTCCATTAGAGGGGGTTGAGAAGCCTTGATGAAAGCTTGATTCCGACTATCGTAGAATCGTCGTAATTTCCTTTCCACTCTAGAAACGATTAGTTCACCATGAGAATGGGTTTAATCGTTCACATGCTAGTTATGAATTGGTAGGAATGCCATGTGTAATTAGGGATTAGGAAGAACCAATTGTTCTGGGCGATTCATTCGGATTACTGACGATTAAATTCGTTAATAGGATTAAGTCGAGTTGAGGTGGAATCATTCCCCCTCTAACTCCTTATCATAGAATCAACGTAGCATTCCCTTAGTTATTCTGATAGTTGACTAGTGCATCTTGTGGGTAGTTGCATCGTAGTCTAGTTGCTTTTTCATAAATCTCTCATTAGACTTTAGAGTTAGAATACTTATACTTAGAGAACATTAACATGCGGAAGGACTAGGAGTGGAACGAATCACTCTACTCCACTATATCTCATAGGATTGAGAGTAGAATTATTTGATAAACATAGGCACATAAGATAGTGTGTAGTTTTACTTTCGTATAGAGTTTCATCGCTTTATTTTGTAGGTAAGACTATTCAATTTTACGTTTATCAGCCTTCTCTATCATATGATCACCAATAACACAAGAAATAGTAGGGCATCTTGGATCTCTAAACTTAGGCAGGATCCGGTTTTGGATAATAGAACTCACTTGCTTAGTAAGAAAAGCTTTCTTGTTCACATTCAACTTACGTTTTTGTGTACACAAATCTTTAAGAAACTTGGTATTGGATGGAACTTGTTTTATAGCATCAAGTAACGGAATATTAATTTGAACCTGTTTAAACATCTCCATTATCTCATTAAGATTAGAACCTTTCTTAGCCTGAATCAAACGTTGGGGAAAAGGAGCTTTAGGTATATAAGATGGCACAGGGTTAGTCTCCACAGCAGCAGGAGGTTCTACACCCTTCCTAGAAGTATTATGACTATTAGGTTCACTCACATCACTCTCTTTCTGCTCACACTTTATAGGGTCAGATCTGACCTCAGGGTCCCTAGGCATCTCAACCTTATTATCAATATGTTTACCACTCCTAAAAATAGTGATAGACTTGGCTTGCTCCTGGTGAGTTTGGTTTAAGTTAGAACCTATTTCCAACTTACCCCTTGAGTTAGCCACTAGTTGACTAGGAAACCTACCCTTATCCCTCTCATTCAAATTACTAGCAATCTGACCCATTTGAACTTCCAACTTGGCAATTGATTGCGAGTTTGAAAGCAATTGTTGTTGGATATCTTTCTGAAATTGAAAAGTGGCCTGTGTTAATTGAGCAAGGTTTTCTTCTAAAGGTAAGGGTTTCGGTGGTTGGGGAACGTACTGTTGCATGGGGTTCAAGTCACCCATGGGACCTCCCTGACGTGATCACGCCACCCAGGGTTATACGTGTTAGAAAAAGGATTATTGACTGGCTTTTGGTACGAATTAAAAGCACTGACTTGTGCAGTTACGCCAGGGCAATTATCTATAACGTGATCAAGACTATCACACAAAAGACAACTAGGGGCATCAACATTGTTAACTGGAGCTAGAGAGTTTGCCTCTTTTTCTAGCTCGAGAGCTTCAACTCTTCTAATTAAAGTGGCCATCCTAGTGTTTGTGTCAAATTCCTTGTCAACACGAAACAAACCATTATGCGTAGTACTATTAGCCACCTTCTTAGGCTCACGACTAGTTTCCCATTGCTGGACCTTCTCAGAGACTTCTTCTAAAAAGGTCCACGCTTCTTCTACAGTATTATCACAGAAATCTCCAATACTCATGGTCTCAATCATAGCCTTAGAATTAAAATCGAGACCCTCATAGAGAATCTGCACTAGAGTACCCTTCTCTAGGCCATGGTTAGGACACTGCAAGAGCATGTCCTTAAACCTCTCCATACACTTCCATAATGACTCTCCATCAGTTTGGCAAAAAGATGACAAGTCTTTTCTAAAAGTAGTCGCTTTATGATTAGGGAAAAAGTTCTTTAAAAACACAATGCATAACTTTTCCCATCCCATTATGGAATTCGATGGGAGAGTGTGAAACCAACTCTTGGCTTTTTCTTTAAGAGAAAATGGGAATAATTTTAATTTTATAGCTTCGTCACTAAATTATTGAAGCTTAATAGTCTCACAAATATCCTCAAATTCTCTCACATGAAGATATGGATCTTCCTCCTCCGTTCCCCTAAAGTTAGGAAGGAGCCCCAGCAGATTGGGCTTCAACTCAAAGTGATTAGCATTGGTTGCAGAGGGAATGATGCGAGATGGTCAGGTTGTCCTAGTAGGATATATGTATTCTTTAATAAATCTAGGTATTTGGGCAACCACGTCATTGTTATTACCCTCCATGTCAGCAAAAATTAGTGTATTGCCAACAAAAGTTACGGGTACCTGACACTCGCTCCTTTTTGTGTGTAGATGGTATATGGATGATGTAGATGGATGATCGTTGAACAGATAGAAGTGTATCAAAACCTAATTATCCCTCAATAAGTAAAGGATGAGTAGGGTATCGTTCCACTTTTAAGTGTATGTTATGTGAAAGACAGGACTGGAAAGGAGGTTTGAGGGATTAAAAACTATGATTGTAGAGATTTTAGATTCTAATGCTAAACTAAACTAAACTAACTAAACTATTGAGAATTTATAAGAGAGGGAATTCAAGAGATCAGAATCCACCAATACTTTTGATCTATGATCTTCTGCTTCATGGTTGTTCTCACAAGTAGACTACAATTAGGCAATTGAGCGAGTGCCGATGCCCTCTTGGACAAAATATCGTTAACGAATAACTCTACTTAAGGTTGTTCCTATGTTTATGCTATTAATATCTTCTTTCTTTTTATGTGAGCTTGGGCAGCTATTAAATGAATCACCATCTAAGCTAGGCAAACACAAGGAATACTTTCCTTACTCTAAAATAATACACAACTAGAAGAAAAGTAGAAAATAATAGTATAATATTCAATTACAATAAATAAAACCCTATTCTAGCATTATATTCAATTACAATAAATAAAAGCATGTCACTAGAAAATATTCTATTACAATAAATAAAACCCTAAACTAGCATGATATTTGATTGCAATAAATAAAACCTTAATCTATACTTTCATCCCCTAGTCTGGGCAATGGAACTAATAACTAAAAACATAAAGAACTAACCTGATTGAAGAATACCATGAACCAGAAGAATCATTAAACCTTAAGCACCAGCTTCATCTCCTCCCTTGAAGGAGAAGATTAACCTTTCATAAAGAAGGAAGAACATGAAGAACGAGAAGAAGAAGACTCAAAGAACATAAGACTAGAAAGACTAACTTATTAAGACTCGGCTAGTTAAAACCGAATCTTTTATTATTAATCTCTCTCTGCTTCAAGCTCTGGAGACAAGAGTATAAGTGAATTGGAAAATTACATGAGGCCCTTAGGTCCTCTATTTATAGGGGTTACAAAGAGTTCTAGAAGCATTCCAAACCGCCATTTGTTTCATAATACAAATCAACTTCTTTCAGAGTCCAACTTCGTCCCAAAACTGAGAAGGAATTGGCTACAGTGTCGTTTCATGCGTCTGGATGCATGATCCTTACGTCTCAAATGTGAGAGTCGCATCTGGATGCACGATAGTCGCGTCTCAGACGCGAGACTCTATTTTTCCTCTTTTGCACCATTCTTCTTTCCTCTTTTGCGGGCTTTGGTCCAAGCAACGAATTCTTTGGCCTTGGGTTTCCAAATAGGCTTTAAAATAGGTCCAAGTCGCATCTTTAATAGTTTCAATTCCTTGGCCTTCTCCATGATTGTCTACGGGCTTCCCATGTGATCCTTAATGCTCTGAATTGCTCCGTTTTACCCCTTTTTCTCTAATATTCCACAAAACTCTCTTTTTCACCTATAGAATTATAAAATATAATTTACAAACATTATTAGTCCGCTAAGATGGCTAAACAAGAGGCATAATCGAGGGTTAAATTGCACTTTTTGAGCACTTATCACAACTCCCAACTAGCCTTTTGCTAGTCTCTTGGCAAATAAGATAAAAAATAGATAAATAATCAAAATCACATCCTAATAACAAAAATAAAATCCTAACTCACTTTCGCAGGCATCGCAATTGCATTTACCATATACAACAAGGCTTTAAACCTTTAAGTTCCCCAAAAAGGACGAGTTATAGTCTCGTGAGGGTTTTCAGGTGATATACCCACAAAATCAATCAATAGCATGTTCAAGAATGGTAGTATTTTTCAGAGAGAGAAATTCCTTACCCACTTAGTGCTTACTCCAACAGACGGTCTCCATTGCTAACTACATTACTGCAAAGACTCATAGATTATGATGGGAGATAGTAAAAATTGACAAAATTCTCAATCATGGCTTATGTGTGTACTTAGTCAATCTCCTATACTCTCTTATCCAAGAAACGGAATCCCTAGTTTACCTTTAGACATATAATCTCAACTTTCAATCCTCACCAGTCATACTCTTAGAAAAGAATCTCTCAAAAGATGGTATACTATTTTACCTCATGTATGTGGGGAAAAGAATAATGAATACGAACATCCCACATATTACCTTGAAAAACAGACTTCTAGATGACAGTAGTCTCATGGAAAGAATATCAATAACATATGAAGTGTCGGGTCCTTCACTTTAGCATCCTCTCACTTATTCTAGACTTCGTACCATACTGTAGTGATAAGTCATGGGTTGTAACTTGGCTTGGGTATTGGTTTATGAAGGAAAGGTAAAAAGGATCCTAAGGTTGTTTCTAAAAAACACTAAGGGTTTTGCTTCATTCTTTGGAAGATTTCTTCAAATTCTGTACTGCAGAGAAAATTCTTCCTTTGTCTTAGCTTTTCCATCCATTCTGTTCAATTTTTTTTTTTTTTTTTAAAGCTCAGTGGTATATCCTTGATTAGTACTGGATATGCTTATTTTCCACTAGCTACTTTCACTTAGAACAGAATGATGGTCTTCATTGTATCTCTCTGATATTTCCTTCTAATCTTTTTATGCTCTTTCTTCCTCTTTGTGCCCCTTATATTCTCAGAAACATATGGGTATGGCTGATAAAGATTTTGGCTATACTCCTTGTCTGGAGTTGGGTAAAGGGTAAAAGGTTTTATGAAAGAAAATAGATTATTGCAAGGCTCAAAAGGGTTTAACATGATGGTCCTACTAGGTGGGATAAAGGCTGAATGGGTTCACTACTTGACTTATCAGTATGATACTCTGTTTCGAATAGACTACAAGACCTAATGGCTATCTCCCTAGTTGATGTCACTTCGTGATTAACCAAATCAACGAATAATGAGACTATATTACAACGACATAAAGAACTGAAAGATGTTGAGTCACTAAGACTTGGATTTTTCGTAAGAACTCTCCAAATAATGGGTATAAAGCTCAAGTCTCACGGGCTAAGTCTAAAAATTCGACTTCCAATTTAATAGGGGTTTAAATCTCTCTTCTAGCAAAAGTACACAAAACTGACCAAGTACTATGGTGGTGCTTTGATAAAGAATTTTATCAACAAGAACTATGTCCGAGCATAATAAATAGTCTAAGCAGCGGTAATAAAATCAATAATATCAACTATCTATCAAACTCAACACTAATTAGTATTAAATATATATCCCAGACTCATCATTAAAATTCATTTATCTCATGCTACTGATATAGAAAAAAGAAAAATATTTTTATTTTTGAAAACTAATTTTCAAAATTCATTTCTCAAGTACACCCTCCCCCAACTTAACATATGCATTGTTCTCAATGTATAGAAATTAAGTAAATGAAATGAATGAGAAAACGGGAAGATGTTACCATTGATGCCGAATATCAAAATTAATCCCAAAATAAAAACATTTCCTTTTACCAAGATTTTTTTTTAGGTCTTTTTAAGTCAGATCCTTAAGACTATATATTATATCATGCATTATCAATTTGGAGTAAGGAGATCAAATTTTATTACCCAAATCTAACGAATGCTTGGAGGACGAGGAGGTCTCACCTTGTGGGTTGTCAAAAATACTCCTTGACATGTTGGAAAGATTGCTGGTGAAGTTGCTTCTCTACCTTGAACTATTTCAAGTCTGATGATTGTGTGATAGGCCTTGTGGTTCCTCTGTGTAGAAGATTGACGGAAATCTTTCTTTCTAACAGGACAATAGTATCTGATGTGCCTTTTACCACCACAGTAATGATAATGGATGTCTGGCTGACTGCGCTCAAGGTGGGCGGTAGACTGGTTCACATACTTCTCTCGTTCAGACAATGATGGTGTAGAAGAAGCTTCAGCAGTGCAATTCTTCTTATCAATATGGTCCACTTTCTGCTTCAGAAGACTCATTTCATTTTCTAGATTCTGTTATTTTTCTAAAACTTCTTTAAGCTGATTCTCTAGCAACTGATTTTTCTGGGCAGAAGTCTATTGTTCATCTTGAAATGTAAAGTTCATTTTCTCAAGATATGATACTCTCTCTGTCAATTTTCCATTCTGCTCACTTAAATCCTGAATTTTCTACAGAGATTCCAAGAACGTGGCTAGCAACGCCTCTGTGGTGGGGTTCTCAAGTTCATCACAGTTTTATGTAGATTGAGCATTCTCAATTATATCTTCGAATGTGAAGGATTCTTGTATCATGCTATCAAGGAAGTACACCTCTCCAGCTTCGGTGTCATCACAATCCTTATGCAACAGGTGAAAGATAATTATGTCCATGGACATCTTACCAAAGTTGATCTTCATTTCACCATTGTGACAATTTATCAAGGCTTTTGCGGTAGCGAGGAAAGGTCGGCCTAGAATAATTGGAATTTTATCAAAGGCCTCCTGGGTGTCTATCACAATGAAATCCACTAGATAGTAGAAATCAGCTACTTGAACAAGAACATCCTCAACTATGCCTCTGGGAATCTTGGTAGAACAGTCAGCCAACTTCAATTTAACTTTTGTAGGCTTTAGGTTCTCCAGGCCCAATGCTTAGTACACATGATATGGCAAGAGATTAACACTAGCACCAAGGTCTAAAAGAGCATTACTTGTGAATTTTAGGACTTGCATGATATTGTAGGACCAAGGTCTAAAAGAGATTAACACTAGCACCAAGGTCTAAAAGAGCATTATCTTGCATGATGTTGTAGGACTTCCTAGATCTTTGAGCTTGACTGGAGCTTGCTAATGAATAATAGATGTTGTTTGTCCAGCTAGAAATGCTCGCTTTGGAACATGAGTACTTCTCTTTATGTTGTATGCATCCTTCAAGAATTTGGCATATGATGGAAACTACTTGATGGCTGTGAGAAAGGGGATATTGATTTTATCTTTCTCAAATGCCTCCTTCATCTCTAAAAAGTGTTTGTCCTTTTGGCTTTGAGCAAAAAACATAGGAAAAGGTGCCTTTGGTACAAACACATCAGCATGTGTCTGTTCTTCTTTCTCTTCGGCATTCTTGTATATCTTGTCTTGGTTATCTTGACAAACGGGAGTTGAAAGGGTTTCTCCCACTTCCTTTCGAACTTCATTTGAAATCTTGATCGATTGCTCTATAGCAATGTCATCATGAGAAGGTAAGTGAACCTTGTTATCTATCTTCAATCTTGATCTGAGAGTAGTAACTGAGCTGACATGATCATGGAGGTGATCAGTACTAGAAGTTCTCCCAATGTGGCATACATCTTCACTCCTCAATATTGGTTCCAATAAGCTAGGTTGAGTGGCTTGTGTCTTTACAGACAGAGCAGTGGTGAGTTGGTCAACCTTGGAACTCTCCACTTGTATTGGAATTCTGCTGAGAGTAAAATTGTTGTTGAGGAACCAACTGTAAAGTTTGACTTCTCTGTGGAATATAACTTTGATCTTGAGAACCTGGGGGTCCAACATTCTGTCTCCAATAATTGCCTTGAAAGTTATTGCCACCTTGGTTGGGCCTCTGAAATGAGTTTATATTGTACTCTCCAACTGATACATGTTGATAGTAACCAGGACATTCTAGAGTTGCATGAGAAGTGTCCAAACAGACTTCGAGTATCGGCTAGCTTGCATGACTGGGAGAGATTTAGCTTGAGACTTGTTTATCTTAGAGGGATTCATGGAGAACTAGTTGAATTTCTTACTCAGAGTTTCAATGCTAGTGGCCAGGCTGGCCAATGTAGACTTCAGTTCTTGATCTACTTGTTCATGTGCTTGGTAACCAAATTGCTTTGGCTCCCCCTCCATGCTAGCGACATCCTCGTTGCTAGTAGTCCGTTGTTGTGTTTCTTCAGCTAAATTCTCGAGAAAGTTATAAGCTTCCTCTCCATCCATTGATGTAAACTTGCCTTTGTGCATTGACTGTATCATATGCTTGTTCATCATCGAGAGTCCTCGATAGAAAATATGAGCCAGTGTGCTCTTGTCGTATCCATGATGTGTACATGAGACTACATATTATTGAATTTCTCCCAGCTTTGATGATATTCTTCAGTCACCTTCCTTTTGAAATTGTTGATGGCTTGTTGCATGGCATTTGTCTTCTGGGGTGGGTAGAACTTGTTCATAAACTTTGTTCTCAACTTCTCCCAGTTGTTGATTGAATTGATCGGCTGTGCAGTTAACCATTCGGATGCTTTACCTTCGAGTAAGAGTGGAAAAAGAATTAACTTGATACTCTCATCCCTGATAATCTGGTTCTTGAAAGTTCTGAGGACTGATAGAAATTTGTTCATGTGAACATAAGGCTGAACATTGTCTGAACCGTTGAACTTTGGAAGCATAGAGATTACTGATGCTCTAAGTTCAAACTGGTTAGATTTTGTCTCTGGAAAAACAACTACTGCTGGATGGGTCTCCAATGATTGGCGAATAGAAATCGTTCAGCTTCTTCCTCTGTTGTGTTTGCATGGGTGGGATAGCTTCAGGATTATTGGTGTCCATAACACCTCCATCATTTCGTGCAGCCATTGTATCAATCTCGTCTAGTATTCTTGTGAGTCGGTTTTTAAACCTTGTCCACTGTTGTGTTCTTACCGGACGATGATATGGACGACGGGGCATACACTAGAAAATGTTATGCGAAAAATGACGAAAAACTATCCTACAATGCTTAAATAATATGCAACTATTCTAAGTTATACTAAAATGTAATTATACTAATTTTTTGGATTTTTAAAAATAAAAATAAAACTAATTTCCTTCAACTGGGTTGGGCTTTGCAACTAGTATCTCGCCCGTTATCTAAAGCTGTCTCTTCTAGGGTTATGGTGAATCACTTGGATTGCTTAAGTACCACGACCCACAGACGATAGTCCGTTTGTCAAGATTCAGACAAGAAACACTAGAGTTTGATATTTCACTATGTTGGCTTACAACTTCAATTGTTGAAAAGGTCCTAAATGCAATTCTACTAGAAAGCAATAATACTAAACTACGATGCAATTATACTAAAACTGAAATAAAAATAATGAAGATTCGACTAACCTGGATGGTAGATCTTGTCTTCGAGTTGTCCTTCAAGCTTCTTTCTTTCTTAAAAGGATGGATGATGTAGCTAAAATTACCTCAAGATCCAAAGTTCTAATCTTGAGAGAAAACGTCAAACATAAACAACTTAAACCGGCAGCAGCGCCATTTGACACTCTCTCCTTTTTGTGTGTAGATGGTATATGGATGATGTAGATGGATGATCATTGAACAAATAGAAGCGTATCAAAACCTAATTATCCCTCAATAACTAAAGGATAAGTAGGGTATTGTTCCACTTTTAAGTGTATGTTATGTGAAGGACAGGACTGGAAAGGGGGTTTGAGGGATTAAAAACTATGATTGTAGAGATTTTAGATTCTAATGTTAAACTAAACTAAACTAACTAAACTATTGAGAATTTATAAGAGAGGGAATTCAAGAGATTAGAATCCACCAATACTTTTGATCTATGACCTTCTGCTTCATGGGTGTTCTCACAAGTAGACTACAATTAGGCAATCGAGCGAGTGCCGATGCCCTCTTGGACAAAACATCATTAACGAATAACTCTACTTAAGGTTGTTCCTATGTTTATGCTATTAATATCTTCTTTCCTTTTATGTGGGGTTGGGCAGCTATTTAATGAATCACCATCTAAGGCAAACACAAGAAATACTTTCCTTACTCTAAAACAATACACAACTAGAAGAAAAGTAGAGAATAATAGAATTAATGGGCTGACTATTTAATATTCACCATTAACAAATAAAGAAAAAACCCTATAAAACTAGCAATAGAGAATAATATATAATAATTACAATAAATAAAAATAAAAGCATAAATCACTAGCAAATATTCAATTGCAATAAATAAAACCCTAAACTACCATGATATTCGATTGCAATAAATAAAAACCTTAATCTATACTTCCATCCCCTGGTCTGGGCAATAGAACTAATAACTAAAAAAGCATAAAGAACTAACCTGATTGAAGAATACCATGAACCAGAAGAATCATTAAACCTTAAGCACCGACTTCATCTTTTCCCTTGAAGGAGAAGATTAACCTTCCATAAAGAAGGAAGAACATGAAGAACAAGAAGAAGAAGAGTCGAAGAACATAAGACTAAAAAGACTAACTTATTAAGACTCGGCTAGTTAAAACTAAATCTTCTATTATTAATCTCTCTCTGCCTCAAGTTCTGGAGACAAGAGTATAAGTGAATTGGCAAATTACATGAGGCACTTAGGTCCTCTATTTATAGGGGTTACAATGAGTTATAAAAGCATTCCAAACCACCATTTGTTTCTTAATACAAATCAACTTCTTTCAGAGTCCAACTTTGTCTCCAAAACTGAGAAGGAATTGGCTACAGGGTCGTTTCATGTGTCTGGATACACAATCCTTGCATCTTAGACGCGAGAGTCACGTCTGGATGCACGATAGTCGCGTCTCAGACGCGAGACTCTATTTTTCCTCTTTTGCTCCATCCTTCTTTTATCTTTTGCGGGCTTTGGTCCAAGCAACGAATCTTTTGGCCTTGGGCTTCCAAATAGGCTTTAAAATAGGTCCAAGTCGCATCTTTAATAGCTTCAATTCCTTGGCCTTCTCCATGATTGTCTATGTGTTTCCCATGTGATCCTTAATGCTCTGAATTGCTCTGTTTTACCCATTTTTCTCTAATATTCCACAAAACTCTCTTTTTCACCTGTGGAATCATAAAATATAACTTATAAACACTATTAGTCCACTAAGATGGCTAAACAATAGGCATAATCGAGGGTTAAATTGGACTTTTTGAGAACTTATCAGTACCTCTAACTCGGGATTTCTACTTCTCCTATGGAGAGTGCGTTCAATCTCAGGATCAAACGGTGCAATAGGTGTGTTATCAAACCGAGTTTCTACCATAAACTATTTCTAAAACCTAGGACTCTTATTTAACTATCACGGCACACAAGACAAACAAATTTAAACTACGAGTAAGAAAAACACCTCCCTTAGTTTCGTTGTGTCCGCCAGCACTGGAACACTTGTATGAGCACGGTTCTAGGTTCTTCACAACAATTGGAAATAGCCTGAAAAATATCAAATGCCTTAGTATAGAAGACAAGGTGCGTGCGGGCTTACAAAACTCAGGAACAAAGCACGTGCGCGCTCTATGCTTAATTCGCAGAAAACAAAAGAAAAAGCGCTCTCAGCAAGGTAAACTAGGGTGCGGGCGCGCTCTGAGTTTCTCACAGGTAGGTTTCAAATTTTCCAGGAAGCTTATCACAGAGGTCAGGAACTTGTTCCTATGGTCTTTTTCAGGAAATTCAAAGCAGATACTTAAATTATCACTATGACTAATTTTAATTATGAAAAATCACGAAATACGAAAAACAGTGTTTTAACGTTCAATTATGTCACTACAATCCCCGGCAGCGATGCTAAAAACTTTATAGCAATTTAACCCACCTAAATAAACAAGATAATTAACTCCTATTACTATTACTACTTACAAGCGTATAAGGTCTATTGTAGTAGGTGTGCGAGAACAAGGTCGAACCCACAGGGATTGTGATCTGGGAATAACTGAATTCTAAAATACTATTTAACCTAATCCAAATATTATAGTTGATTAAAAGAGTGTTTAACTACTACTATTTTAATTATACTATGAAAATTATGAAACTTGTCTTAACTATGAATGATGGAAACACTAAGGCGTTTGATTCCACCCTAGACCCTTGCAGGTTCTCTTAATTCACTGTTTTAAAGTTCTCATATAAGTACGAGTAGCATGAGGGAAAGGAAACCCTAGCTTCCTCTAATATATGTTCGTTTAATCCCTAATATGCATCTATACATGAAGTCGAATTGAATTTCAGCATGCAAACATATGCATCCCTAGCAAGAGTTGTCTTATTGCGGCACAACTCCTAACAGATTCAATATACAATTCAAAGCCATGCTACAATGCTAATGGAATAGTAATCCTACGATTAACTAGTCAATATATGAAATTTAATCATTCAAGATATAATCAATGCAAGTAAACCACTAACATCAGTGTGAAAACAATATATAAATTATTGAAAATCGGTTTGAGAACAGTAACAGTAGCATAATGATATTCTACGCAAATCTAGGGCTTCACCAAAGCCCTAATTTTGAGTTTAGTTACTCATAAACATGGTGGAAGAAACAAAGGAATAAGGAAGAGAAATCATCGACAAAACCGTGGGGTAGGCGTTGCCTTCTTCTCTAACAACTCCACTTCTTCTTCTCCAGCAAGCTGTCCTAAGGTTTGTGATTTTATGTGTTGGGAGTGAGAGAGGAAGAGCTCTCTCCTTCCTTTGTTTATATAGAGATCCCTTAGGGCGTACAAGCCTTGGAATCCCTTTTGGAACCTTTCCTTTCGTGTTTTAATCACTTTTGGAACTATCCAAATCGAGTTCAAGCGGTGGAAGGAAGCTGCGAAGGGTGTTGTGAAAACAGTGGAAGTCTGCATTTTTAGAAAGGGGCGCGGGAACGCTTTGACATAGGCTTCTTAGAGCGCGGGCGCGCTTTGACCTCTTGATAACTGATAAGAGCCCAAAACTGTAGTTTTAATCATGTAACAGTCATACTTTTAGACTAATTATGTGAGTAATAATTAAGAGTTAATACTGATTACGTGTTTTTATGCATTTCAGGCTGCAAAGTCCATTATGTGCAGAAATGTACCACTTTAGCGAGATAACGGAGTAAAGTTCGGTTGCTAAGGAGTTCTGTGATTAAAGGCCAAGATTTAAGAAGACAAAGCCTTTCTAAAGCCCGGTCAAAAGCTGAAAAGTCGATGCGGGCAGAAACAGCACTCAAAGTCAGCAGAACTTCTGAAAGCCATATCTTTGGACTCAGACCTCGGAATTGGGCCTACCTTATTTTAAAACGACCGGCTCGGAAAGAGATTTCCAATGGTCTAATCCTTGACCCAATCAGAGGAGCAGAAGTGGATGAAAATTCTGTTGAAGCCAACTGCAGTTGAAGAGGCCTTTTTGGACTGAAAGAATTGGGTTTTAGGCCTGATTCTCTGGCCCAAAACATGGCTCCAAGCCCATGCACGATTTTTGGATCTGAAAACATATAAAAACAAAAGCTTAGCTCTTTGTTAATGGTAGCTAGTTAGACCGAAAACTATATAGAATTCTAGATCTAGTTTTCAGTAGAGTAATAAAGTTTAAGTTCCATTTTCAATTCTTGTTTTAGATTAAGTCTTTGAATCATTGTTCTTGATTGATTAGATAAATAAAATAGTTATTTTGTCAATTTCGATTTTTGTTATTTCAATTTATAGATCTAGTTTTAATTCTTGTTGATTATCATTTCGTAGTTTAAGTAGATTGAAACATTGTTAGTTAAATTAGTTAAGTTAGAATTTTAATATGATGCGTAATTATAATTCAATGGGAAATGATGGGTTGATGACTCAAGGCTAAAACCTCCATTAGAGGGGTTGATGAAGCCTTGATGAAAACTTAGTGGTATAGTGTAGAAGCGTTGTAGAATCTATTCCACTCTAGAAGGTCGTGATTCGCCATGAGAATGGGTGGACAACCTCACATACTAGTTAGTATTTGGTAGAAATGCCATGAACACTAGGGATTAGAACTCAAAATTCTTGCCGTAAGAACGTGAGAATCGAGATACAAGAATCTATGCTAGGTTATTAAGTTGGATTCGAGGAGGATTCAATTTCCCTCTAATCCTTTATCTAGATTCAAAAACAATCATATTTCCATAGCATTCGTAGTTTAAATTCAACATAATCAATTTCATATTGTATCGTAGTATAACACCCTTCGTAAAGCTCTCATTAGACTTAAGACCGATTAATTAGATTAGAAAACATTCCATGCTAGAGAACTAGGAGTGGAACGAATTTGTTACTCCACTCTATTTCGATAGAATTGAGAGTAGAAAACTTGATAAATATAGGCACATAAGATAGTTTTAGTTTACTTATGTTTTGAGTTCATCGTTCATTTCGTAGGTAAACTATTCAATTTTACATTTTATCAAATGGCGCCACTGCCATCTTAGTTTCACTTTAGCATTGTTTTCATAGTTTAATTAGTCATTTTTAAGTCCCATTAAACCCACCCACCCTTTTTTGATTCATATTGTGGTTGTCCGTTTCAGCGTTGAAAAGTTCCGAGAAAAAAATAAACGGAGTGCGACCGCGCCCTAAGCGAGCGCACCTGCGCCCAAACGCCTGGAACCTAGGGCGCGACCTGCCCTAAAACACTGTAACTTAGAGTTACACGGAGGGCGATCGCGCCCTAAGCGAGCGCACCCGCGCCCTAAGCTAAATTTTCCGGATTTCTATAGGTTTGTTTCGAACTTCGATTTTTTTAAGTTTTTCAGTGTTCTAACTTGTTATTTACACTGAACACGCGTAAACAAGACGCTATTCATAAGCGAAGCAAGGACGCTATCAGGTATTCCTTTCTTCCATACCTTGCATCTCCAGTTAGAGGTTTATACTAAAATATCAAGATTGTTTGGAGTGTTGTCGTGTTTAGACTTAGACTTGCATGAGATTAAGGTCTGGTCGGAGAAAAACACCGAACGTAATTAACCGTCAACGTCAACAAACAAATCTATCGAGTATATGAATCACTACACCTCTAGTTACTATTCCACCAACCACACCTGACATAATGGCTGAAGAAAGAGAGACTCCTCTCTCCGACTTTTACAAAGCCTTGAGCGATAGCTCTAAATCTTGCATCATTCTAGCAGATGCAATGGGGGATTTTTGAATTCCCCCAAACATATTTAATTTGTTACCCGTTTTCCATGGTTTAGACCATGAAAAACCTTATCAACACATGCGTAGGATTGAACAAGTCCTCACAACATTCCATCATCCTACGGTTGGTGCGGAACAAATTAAACTGAGGGTATTTCCCTTCACCTTAGCCGATAAGGCAGCGTCTTGGTTAACTGCCCAAGCGCCTAACTCTGTGGACTCGTGGGCTAAACTTGTTCAGCTGTTTATGGAACATTTTTACCCACCCCTAAAGACGGATGAGATGCTTTCCAAGATTCATTTTTTCGACAAAATCCTCATGAATCATTTTCTGAGGCTTGGAATCGTTTCACCGATCTGCTTATAGAGTGTCCACACCATAACCTAGCAAAAGACACGTTAGTTCGTGCCTTTTTCAAAGGACTTCAACATCACCATAAAGAAGTCCTTGACATAATGAATGGGGTAGTTTCCTAAGTAAAGGAGCCTCGGAGGCTTACAAATTTTTAGAAGAGCAAACTAAACGCAATAACAATTGGTGGGGTAGTGATGATATCCCCCGCTCTGCTAGTTCTTCTTCAACAGTTAAGGCCGCCGGTATGTTTGAGATGAAATCCGATCCAGAATTTAAAAATTTAATTGAATCTCTAACTAAAAAGGTTGAGGCTATTTCTGTTCAACAAAAGCCTATCCCCGTCATGAATGTAAACTCCAACCCATGTAATTTCTGTTTGAGTCCAGAGCACCCTGACTCCTATTGTCCTCTCGCCTATGAACAACAACAATCAGAGCAAGATAATATTTGCTCCATTAATAGCTATCCTATTCCTAATGCCCCATGTAGACAACATCCCAACCTTTAGTTGGCGAAACAATCAACAAGTTACACCTCCAAGGTTTAATAACCAAAATGTTAGGCAAGCAAACAACTATAACCAAGCTCCACCTAGGCAAGGACAGGGACAAAGTCAGGGAAATTATAATAATTATAACAACCAAGCGCAACCACGACAAGGTCTAGCACAAGCTCAGGGTAATTATAATAGTTATAATACCAATAGAGGTATCATTCCGATTAACAATAGTAACTATCACAACCCACCCATAAATAATCAACGTGAGATAGTTCCAGTCGCACCACCTGTGACTACTACACCATCACAACCGGATCGTATAGACGCCTTTATACAGGTTACCCAACAACTTTTCCAATCAATGACTCAATCAAACCAACAGATCTTACAATCCATAAATCAGGGCATACAACAGTTAGCCCAAGAGAAAGCCCAACCAAAAGGCGTGTTTCCAGGACAAGCGATAACAAACCCTAAAACAGCAAACACAGCCTTTGAGGTAAACGGTAATACTAGTACGGAAACTACAATCGTAGGTGACCTTAATGCCATCACCACTCTACGCTCTGGAAGAGTGGTTGATAACAAAGTAACTATGCCTATAGTTACCCCATCAGTACTCCCTACACCGGATATCGAACTAGATACCGAAGTAGAAACTGAAGAGCCTCCCACTGTAGAGGTACCAGTTAAACAACAAACTAAGAAACAGAAAGCCAAGGTTACACATCATGTCGAGCCATACGCTAAATATAGAGTGAAACCACCATTCCCTTAGAAGTTAGCCATGCTAACCAGGGATACAAACTTTGAGGAGATTAGGAACGTTTTCAAGAATCTAACGATAAACCTTCCTTTTTCTCGAAGCTATTAAAAAGCTACCTAACCACGCTAAGTTTCTTAAAGAGTTGTACACTACTAGGCGTAAGACCAACATACCTAAAGACGCCTTTCTAACTTAACAGTTCCCAACTTTATCCGAAAATAATGGAATTGTTAAGTACAAGGACCCCGGTCGCCCCATCTTGTAAAATGCACCTTAGGAGATTCCCACACACGGCGACGCTTTTTATTAGACACGGGCTTAGTGTTAACTTACTCCCCGTATTATTTGTATAAACAAATAGGTCTACAGGAAATCCAACCTACAAAAATAACGTTGCAATTAGCGGACGGTCAATTAAGTATCCTAAGGGTGTAGTGGAAAACGTGCTTGTTAAGGTTCGTGGATTTCTACTATCCTGCTGATTTTGTTATCCTCGATACAGAAGTCGCTAACGACTTTGTACCGATCATCTTAGGGCGCCCCTTCTTTGCAACTGCCAACGCACTTATAAATTGCCGCGATGGTAAGATGTCCTTATCTTTTGGCCATCTTACAGTTGAGGTAAATGTTTTTAAAATGATAAAACAGTTACCAGATTCGTCTATAGATGGGGAGGTTAGCATGATCGAGAGCTTACCTCAAGATTATTTTAACAACACGTTTCCCGAAAACAATATGTACAAATTCCTTTCTTTTGGAACTTCAGATTTTGTAAATGACTCCTACTTAGAGGAAGTCAACACCATCCTTGAGTCCACACCAATTATAGACCCTTCGGTTGCTCCATATACTGAGTATGAAGACTTGCTACCTAAGCAAGTATTCATTATGCAAAATGAGGACCCAGACGAAACATCTATTGATTTTCCTTCCACCCCAGTGCTTAAACCTTTTCCCCCGGAGTTAAAATATATTCAACTTGATCCGGATGGTTGTCATCCGGTAATTATATCTTCTCTGTTATCTAAGGATGAAGAGACACGTTTAATCCGGGTGATTAGGGAACATCGGTCTGCGATTGGTTGGTCCCTAGCCGACATTAAGGGAATTGACCCTAATGTTTGCACTCATCGTATCCATTTGGAGGATAACGCGAAGACTTCTCGCGAACCTCAGCGTCGCTTGAACCCTACCATGAAAGAGGTGGTTAGGGAAGAAGTCTTACGATTACTCGATGCGGGTATCATATACCCAATCTCTGATAGCGAATGGGTAAGCCCCATTCATGTAGTTCCTAAGAAATCGGGAGTTACCATGGTACGTAACGGGAAGGGTGACTATGTTGTCACACAAGGTCCTATGAAATGGAGGATCTGTATTGATTACAGACGTTTAAATGCTATGACACGAAAGGATCACTTTCCTTTACCTTTTATAGATCAAATGCTCGAACGCCTAGCTGGTCATGCTTTTTATTGTTTTCTGGATGGCTACTCAGGCTATTTTCAGATTATTATTGATATTGATGACCAAGAAAAGACTACCTTCACATGTCCCTTTGGAACGTATGCCTATAAACGAATGCCTTTTGGCCTTTGTAATGCTCCTGGTACCTTCCGGTGGTATGTATGCTTCATATATTTAGTGACATGGTAGAGCGTTTTATGGAAGTTTTCATGGATGATTTTTCTATCTATGGAGACTCCTTCACAGACTGTTTGTCTAACCTGTCTAAGGTTTTGACACGGTGTGAAGAAAAGAGCCTCGTTTTAAACTAGGAAAAGTGTCATTTCATGGTGAAAAAGGGCATAGTACTAGGTCACATTGTATCTAGTGATGGCATCAAAGTAGATAAGGCCAAACTAGATAAGATAGTGACTCTACCTAAACCATGGACTGTCCGTGATATTAGAGCCTTTCTAGGCCATGCAGGGTTTTATAGGCGATTTATTAAAAACTTCGAAAAAAATAGCTAGGCCTTTAACTAAACTGCTTTTGAAAGATGCAATCTTTGATTTTAATTTTAAGCTGTAAACAGGCTTTTGAAACTTTAAAAGTCGCCTCCTACCTCTGCACCAATTATACAGCCTCCGATTGGTCTAAACCTTCGAACTCATGTGTGATGCTAGTGACTATGCAGTTGGTGCAGTCTTGGGACAAAAACTAGATAATAAGTCCACTGTTATTTATTATGCTAGTAAAACCTTAAACGATGCTCAACGGAATTATTCAACTACTGAAAAAGAATTCTTAGCTATCATTTATACTTTAGATAAGTTTTGTCCTTATTTGGTTGGTTCTAAAACTTTAGTTTACTCGGACCACGCAGCCCTTAAGTACCTTCTTGCAAAGAAGGATGCAAAGCAGATTTTAATCTGATGGATCCTTCTCCTGCAAGAGTTCACATTAGAAATAAAGGACAAAAGAGGGGTCGAAAACGTAGTTGCCGACCACTTATCTAGACTCACAAACGACGATCAGAGTAATTCTGAGTCCATACCGGACTCTTTTCCCCGATGAGTATCCAGTATGCTATTTTTTCAAAGACCATGGTATCCGACATTGTAAATTATTTAGCGGCTGATGTTATGCCTTATAATTGGTCAAGAAATGAACGAAGAAGTTCTTGGCTAGAGTTAAGTTATACTCTTGGGATGAGCCCTACCTTTTTAAGTATTGTGCGGATCAGATTATTCGTCGTTGTATTCCCCAGTGGGAATATAATGAAGTTCTATCGTTCTGCCATGACAAAGAGTGTGGTGGCCATTTTAGTGGGATGAAAACAGCCGCTAAAGTTCTTCAATGTAGATTTTATTGGCCTACCCTTTTTAAGGATGCCCAAGTACATTGCAAGACGTATTAACAACTTGGGCCAACAATGGGCTTAAGGCGTAATATGATGCCATTAAATCCAATCTTGATAGTAGAAATTTTTGATGTTTGGGGCATTGATTTCATGGGTCCCTTCCCTGTTTCCCACGGTTTCATTTATATTCTAGTTGTCGTGGACTACGTGTCTAAATGGATAGAGGCCCTAGCTTGCCGTAGCAATGACCATAAGACCGTTGTATTTTTATTAAAGAATATATTTTTCTGCCGGTTTGGCATTCCTAAAGCCATCATTAGTGATGGTGGAACACATTTTGCAACAGAGTTGTTGCATCCCTAGTGAAAAAAGTATGGAGTTACACACAAAGTAGCAACTCCTTATCATCCACAAACTAGCGGACAAGTAGAAGTTTCTAATAGGAAATCAAAAAAAGATTTTAGAAACAACTGTAAACCCTGATAGGAAAGATTGGTCGAAGCATCTATCGGATGCCTTATGGGCGTATAGAACTGCTTTCAAAACTCCTATAGGTATGTCTCCCTTTAGACTTGTATTTGGGAAACCATGTCATTTGCCCGTTGAATTAGAGCACCGTGCTCTGTGGGCTATAAAAAGCCTTAACTTCAATATTGATGAGGCAGGTGTCAAACGCAAGTTGCAATTGAATGAGCTTGAAGAAATCCGTACCGATTCTTACGATCTCGCGAAGGATTATAAAGCTAACATGAAACGTGTTCATGATAAGCAAATCTTGCGCAAAGAGTTTGTGGTCGGTCAAAAGGTCTTGCTTTACAACTCCCGTCTACATATTTTCCCAGGGAAACTAAAAACCCGTTGGTCTGGTCCTTTTCTGGTTACTGAAGTCACCCCTTACGGGGCAATCACCTTGGTAAATCCCAATGACAACAGTACCTTTCAAGTTAATGGTCAACGGTTAAAATATTTTCACGAACTTCTGTCCCCTGATGTAGAGGAAGTCCTTTTACAGGACCCTGTCTATGAGGATTGATCCTTGTCATTGGTGTACTTCCTTTCACTTCCATATAGTGGTAAGTGCACCATCCAGGTAACCGGGCCCTCCCTATGGAGTGTGTGGTTGTAAGTACCGGATCCTAAGTCCACGTTTCACATAATTCACGTTTTCTACTTTTGCATGTTTTCTCGGTTTTTGAGTCATGTTCCTCTATGGGGTGAATTATGTATTTATTGTTTTTCGTTTTTCTTATAATAAACTAATAAAAAAAAATAAAAAAAATTCTAAATCGTAGAAATAGCAATCCAACAAGTCTTGGGAATCTGACTTTAAACGACCCACGTTAAAACAAATTTTGTGTTTAAAAATTTGTTTGGGGGTGGGCAGTCGGTCCTTCCATCCGGATTTCTCGAACTTTCCATTTGTGTTGCTTAGGCCCATTACTTGTAGTTCAATTGGGTTGACGTAATCTAAAACTTAGATTTCCTTCGTTCGCATAACTTACGTCACACACGCACTTCGAGGCATTTTTCCACCTTTTATCGTCACCCATAGTTGGAATTGAGTGTTTTATGGATCATTTGATTTGAAATTCTCTACTGATCATTTCCATAACTCATTCGCCAAAATCGGGCCAGTAACGAAGCGGCAAATTGAATTTGAAATTGTGCAAAAAATCGGAAAATTTCGGAATTCAAATTGGGCTTGGGGGCCCCAAACCAGCTACAAGTGGCGGCAGCAAGACCTACGCCACTCTCTTTCCACGAACAGTATCGCGCTAACAACCCACCACCGCCATTAACAAAGTTTAAAACAAACCTTGAACACCAAAATAAAAATAATAAAATAATAAAAAAATAAAAAAAATAAAATAAAAATAAAAATAAAATAAAAGAAAACCTAACTACACCCACGCCAAGCAATTCAATCCAACTGAAATCTTCTCCAAACCATTACCACCAACCCCAACTCCGAAAATAGCCACCAATTCAAGTAACCACCACCGCCACCACCGTTGTTTTTAGTTGTTTTCTTCAAACTCGCCTCCCCCACAGTCTACAAAACCATAAGTTGTCTCAGAAACTTCAATGGCGCTACGACGAAGAATTTTGCGAGCACGCACGCTTTTGTCGCCGACAAAGCGACCAGCCATTTTACGACGCGGAGATGATTAGGAGGGATTGGAATGGACTGTGGTACTCAACTGAGGAGTTCTATCACTATGATTTGGTAGAACAGTTTTATAAGAAGCGAGAATTGGAGGGGATAGGATTTTCGAAAGGTAGCGAGAACGAGGAGGAAGTAACGGAGGCGGTTGTTGGTCGAACTGTTAGGAATTACGCTTGAAAGCAACCTAGTAGCGACAATTCAGGAATCAATTATACGGAGTTCCCGCTTTGATGAAAGATACCGTCGTGGAGGGTGAATACAATCCGACATCTCATTCGTCCGCCATCAACCACGAGAACCAATCAACCGGGTCAGTAGCTTAGTGGATTGGTAGGAACGCCCCGGGAAAGACAAAGTCAGCGATATCGGTCCGCAATGTCCGCGACGTTCTCGGATTTTGCAAACAAATAAGTATAATTTCTGCATCCTCGATTTAATGTTTAATGTGATTAGAGGAGTGGGAAAGAGCTTGGCCTCTCTTCCGTGATTGATCACTAAGATCATGCTCTCCTTTAGAGCTGTCGCAAAATCTGCTCCTATTAAGATCAAATTGCATTCTAATGCAAGTATCTATACGGATTGCATCCAAGAGACTTGGCCGTTGTGTGAAGGAAAGGTGGTTGAGTCGGAGGATGAAAGGGAGGATATGACATGTATGGATGACGATGCATTAGATAATTGTAGTTCTAATTTAGAACGCATGCAAGTGTTGCAAACTGGCTTGCGTTGCATGTATGGTATTTGTGAAGATATCCGAGATAGACAGATTGTAGTTCGAAATAAGCAAACGAACCTTCAAACGAGACTTGAAATGCTCGAAAGGGTTAAGGACGATATCTTGTCTAACATGGAGACTATCCACCAACATCAACAAGCCCAGTATGCAGTACTTAGGACTGAGATGGAAGCACAGCGCTTGTTCCGAATAGAGATGCTACGACGCATGCCACCCGTGGAGGATTCTGTTTCAGCCGAGTCCAATGGGCATGAGCGTCGTCGCCGAAAGACAGATGGTTCAACCCATTCTCCATCCGGGCCAATCTCCATCTCAGGGTCCATCTTCATCACATAACTAGGTGTTCACCATCAGTTTGTGTGTTATTGTTATTTCATGATTTTGTTTTATTAGTTGGATTTTAATTCAGTTGTTAAATTTAAATATTAAGGTGTTTGTTTTATGTTGTTTGGTTTTAAATTTTAGTTTTAAGATAATTGGTTATTTTCGAGTTCTTCTTGTTTTTATCATTAATCCCACCTTCCCGACTTGTTTGGGGGTGGTAATATTTATACCGAGCATAATTTGTTATATGATCATCTGCTGTAAAGTTGTCTTGGAGGAAAGGTTGAGAATTTGGCCGATATCGGCATATCTATGATTTGTGTGGTAGTAGCATGAAATCAAGGAGAGTTTAGAAGTTACTATTCTAAATCCAGTATGAAAGATACCAGGATTTTTAGAAAATCACGAAAATAGTTTGTTTCCATTTTCGGGTTTGGAATTTTTCTATTTCCGGAAATTGCCTTAAAACAATTTGGGAACTTGCTAATTCGTTTTGGAAGCTCAAAACCTATTTAAACTCCCTTCATTCTACACTAACAAACCACACTACACCCCACCATCATCCCGCACCTTTCACTCCAAGCTTTTCCTTCTTTTTCCTCTAAACTTCGCCAAAGATTCTACGAAGCGCGCTTCGCCTCGCCGAGCACCACGCCTCGCATACACCTTTCGGAAAGTTTACTCGAGCATAACCCGCTCCTCCTTGACTTCGCTTCAAACAATGTAATTCCAAAAACCCACGAGCGACCAGCAAAGCGAAGCGCGCCCGCCCGCCATCTGTAAACACGGAAATTTAAATTTTCTGAGGGTCATTCCAGGATTTTTGGAACTGTTCAAAGAGTCGTTGAGATGACATCTCCTATAGTCATACCTGAATAGTCTTTCGAAGACGTGTTGGAAACCGAGACCTATGGACATTGGTTCCGACACAGGATCCTGCAGTTAGGATGGCATCATCTACTGGTAAGTGATGACGATTCATATTCACCACAGCTTACTGCTTATTTCTACGACCACGTTAAATTCTATTGTAATCAGGATGGAGAACAAGAATTCTCCGTCGTAGTCGATGACACGACATAAATTCAATAAAAATGTGGTCGCTTTAGTTTCAGGATTACCAATACCTGATCCTGTTCACACATGGGCATATATGACCGATAATGCATACCTTTATGATTATACATATTTCCATGAGTATTATGGGGGAGGGGTATTTCGAGTAATGGACCGTATTTATATAGCATTGCCCTTGGTAGCCTTTCCCTAAACGTAGGCACCACCATGTTATTCATCCTGATGAATATTTTGGGGGAATGGCAGTTCATTTCTGCAAACAGTACTGCTGGTGACATTTTCCTCGCTTTAGCTGAGGGACGTTGCCGATATGACATTCCCCGAGTTTTAGTCGCTAGTCTTAAGAAAGCCCAAAGCATAAGGCATAAGTATCTTCTTATGCCTGTTTTGGTAAGCCGCATCATGCGTAGTTGTTTACCTGTATTCTGTGCACAATTCACAGATTGGAAAAGGGTTGAAGTCATGAGACCCACCAATGGGGTGGTTCGCTCATTGCGAATAATGACTTCGCCAGGATGGTAGGTGCAGCCTCATTTGGTCGCCCCGTACATCCCATCAAACATAATAACACTTAACAGGTTAGCATTAGTAGATGATAAATGGCGGCAAGCTTGGCAAGTTATAATGGGTGGCGGGGATGCGAAGGAACCTCATCTCTTTACCGAGGAGGAGGATGTTTAGCGGGGAGATAAGGTAAGTTTTTAGTTTTGTTATTGTCCGCTTATGTCCCAAGCAAATTAATTTCGTTAACCCCATAATGGGTGGAACTCTTATAGAGTTTGCGTCGATTTTTATTTTCCCTATATTAGTATGTTCTAACCTTGTTTTGCAGATGTTCCCGAATTTCACGCGTTTCCATGGTATTTTTTCTACCCTCTTTATTTAAATGCTTTTAGGACAAAGCATGCTTCTTGTTTGGGGGCATAGAAACACGTGTAATTAAGGCATCTGCTAGAATATAGATGTGTATAACATGCATTTGTTTTCAAGTTAAAAATTTTAAAAAAAATATAAATAAATAAGTTTATGCTATACACTTAGGAATATTGGTATTATTTTCTTTCTCTATGCTCTTAACAATCTAGAAGTCTCACATAGCTTTTGCATCAGAATAATTGTTAGAAACTTAGGTTAATATGTAGGTAATAATCTTTGCATCTATCTATAAATATATTACATGAGTATCTATGATTGTTAGCGATAGAAGTTTTCGAAAAGCTAGGCTAGAGTACTTATTCTACAAATCCTGTGAGAATATAGCCTAAAGCCTTATATGAGTAAACATTTGAGAAATGACACAAGGGAGAAGTAAAATCGGATAGAGATATCACACGTCCACTTGCTTGATCACTATGCCATATCCTAAGCGAGAATTTAGGCCCTCTTTGGATCGATATAGCCAGAAATTCAAACCTATGAATTATTTTTCCGCTAGTCGCCCCTCTGAGCCTTTCTTTAGCTTTTCATAACCCACAAATCCTTTACCCTGTTACAAAAACGAAACAAAATAAAAAAATAAAAAATCAACCTACCCAATCTAGAATAAGTCTGAGAATAGAATGAGGAAGAAAGAAGAAGAGAAAAACCGGTGTAAACAAAAGTTAGTTAATTGCTTCAGAAAATAAAAAAAAGAAGTTTCCATCCAAAGAAAATAAAAATAAAAATAAAAATAAAATAAAAACTCCAAAAAAATAGAATAAAAGGAGTTAAAAGCCAAAAAAAAAAAGAAAAAAAAATATGGCTAAGGATGGAAACAAAGTGTAGAAGCAAAAGTAAATAACAAGGTTTTCTCTAAGTTACATAATATGAAGACTCTACTATCTCAGACTTGTCCTTTTGAATATCCATTTCCTTCCTTCTTAAACCATCTCCTAATCCCCGCAACACCTAATAAAGACCTCTAGCTCAATTAGGAATAGGTTAGTGTCATAGTAAGTGGCAGATGTGTTTGATCGACTCCGGCTTCCTTGTTATCATTGAGATTATAAGGTAAAGTGTGCCCACTACACACTGGAGTAGCGAAACTTGAGCGGAAAAATCAGAGTGGTTTTTGTCTTGACATTTATGTGAGGACCTACTTAAGGACGCTATTCCGAGTTTTCAGAAACGAACCTGCTAGGCATTTCATGGTATTACTCATAATATATATATTTGTATCATAGATGATTGATTATTATGCATATATTAGTTTAGGTTTTTGACTTGGTTATTCTTATTCATTTGCTAGTGAGATGTATAGATAATTGAGACATGAATGAGGAAACAATAGTTTTATTTCTTAGTCGTTGTAGTATAGTTGAAGTTTGTGAGTACCTTCACTGGAAAACTCTCACGAGGCTATAACTCGTCTACTAGGGAATTCCTAGTGGTTTAAGGCCTTGTTGCATATGGTCAATGCAATTGCACTCAGCGAAACGAGAGTAGATAAAACTCCATTTTTTGTCACTTATTCTAATTTCTCATCTTTGCTTGACGACAAGCAAAATGTTGTTTGGGGGTGGTTTGATAAGAGCCCAAAACTGTAGTTTTAACCCGGTAACAGTCATACTTTTAGACCAATTATGTGAGTAATAATTAAGAGTTAATACTGATTACGTGTTTTTATGAATTTCAGGCTTCAAAGTCCATTATGTGTAGAAATGTACCACTTTAGCAAGATAACGGAGCAAAGGTCGGTTGCTAAGGAGTTATGTGATTAAAGGCCAAGATTCAAGAAGACAAAGCCTTTCTAAAGCCCAGTCAAAAGCTGAAAAGTCGACGCGGGCGTAAACAAAGACTCAAAGTGTGAGAACTTTCGAAGGCCGTATCTTTGGACTCAGACCTCAGAATTGGGCCTACCTTATTTCAAAACGACTGGCTCGGAAAGAGATTTCCAATGGTCTAAGCCTTGATCCAATCAGAGGAATAGAAGTGGATGAAAATTCTGTTGAAGCCAACTGCAGCTGAAGAGGCCTTTTTGGACTGAAAGAATTGGGTTTTGGGCCTGATTCTCTGGCCCAAAACATGGCTCCAAGCCCATGCACGATTTTTGGATCTGAAAACATATAAAAACAAAAGCTTAGCTCTTTGTTAATGGTAGCTAGTTATACCTAAAACTATATAGAATTCTAGATCTAGTTTTCAGTAGAGTAATTAAGTTTAAGTTCCATTTTCAATTCTTGTTTTAGATTAAGTCTTTAAATCATTGTTCTTGATTGATTAGATAAATAAAATAGTTATTTTGTCAATTTTGATTTTTGTTATTTCAATTTATAGATCTAGTTTTAATTTTTGTTGATTATCATTTCGTAGTTTAAGTAGATTGAAACATTGTTAGTTAAATTAGTTAAATTAGTTAAGTTAGAATTTTAATATGATGCGTAATTATAATTCAATGGGAAATGATGGGTTGATGACTCAAGGCTAAAACCTCCATTAGAGGGGTTGATGAAGCATTGATGAAAACTTAGTGGTATAGTGTAAAAGCATTGTAGAATCTATTCCACTCTAGAAGGTCATGATTTGCCATGAGAATGGGTGGACGACCTCACATGCTAGTTAGTATTTGGTAGAAATGCCATGAACACTAGGGATTAGAACTCGAAATTCTTGCCGTAAGAACGTGAGAATCGAGATACAAGAATCTATGCTAGGTTATTAAGTTGGATTCGAGGAGGATTCAATTCCCCTCTAATCCTTTATCTAGATTCAAAAACAATCATATTTCTATAGCATTCGTAGTTTAAATTCAACATAATCAATTTCATATTGTATCGTAGTATAACACCCTTCGTAAAGCTCTCATTAGACTTAAGACCGATTAATTAGATTAGAAAACATTCCATGCTAGAGAACTAGGAGTGGAACGAATTTGTTACTCCACTCTATTTCGATAGAATTGAGAGTAGAAAACTTGATAAATATAGGCACATAAGATAGTTTTAGTTTACTTACGTTTTGAGTTCATCGTTCATTTCGTAGGTAAACTATTCAATTTTACATTTTATCAATAATAGTACCTCAACTTTTTGCAGTAGCTTTATAATGTCATACACATGTTATTTCCCACCCTGTTTCATGTATTCTCTATGTAATCAAGACATGAGAATCTCACCATTCCGTAAAGTCCTCTCTCTCAGCCCGTTTCTTCGTATTCTCGTTGATTGCTGTAAAACCAAGAAAATAGACTAATCAAAGGAACTTATATTATTAACTAGACAATATAACATAAATATGGGCATACCTATGTAGCATTTATGTGCTTCTCAATGATCAGTGTAAATTATGGTGTTTGAACCTACCAAATAAGGACGAAACTTGTCTACAACTTAGACAATGGCTAATTTTTTTTTTAGTGGTTTTATAATTCCGTTGAGCTTCATTTAACGTGTTACTTGCATAGTAAATAACTGTCTGTGCATTATCATGTTTTTGACCTAGTACGGCGCCAACATCATAGTCGCTAGTATCACACATGAGATCGAAAGGTTTCGACCAATCAGGAGGTTGAATTATAGGAGCAGTTATTAAGGCAGCTTCTAAAGTTTCAAAAGCCTGTATGTAATCTAAATTAAACTGAAAGGGTGTATCTTTTATAGGAAGATTGGTTAAAGGTTTAGCAGTTTTTGAGAAATTTTGAATGAATCTTCTATAAAAACCAGCATGGCCTAAAAAGGCTTGTATATCACAGATGTTCCGTGGATTAGGTAGAGTAGAAATTTTATCTATTTTAGCTTTATCGACCTCTATACCATTTTTAAACACAATGTGACCTAACATTATTCCCTTTTTTACCATGAAGTGACATTTCTCCCAATTGAGGACTAGATTTTTTTCTTGACAACACACCAATACTTTAGAAAGGTTGGATAGACAATCGTCAAAGGAATCCCCATAGAGAGAAAAATCATCCATAAAAACTTCCGTGAACCTCTCCACCATATCACTGAAAATGTGTAACATGCAGCGTTAAAATGTCGCATGTGCATTGCAGAGACCGAAGGGGATACGTGCATAAGCATATGTTCCGAAAAGGCAAGTGAAGGTGGTCTTTTCTTGATCGGTTTCATCAATTAAAATATGAAAATATCCTGAGTACCCATCCATGAAACAGTAATAAGCATGTCCTGCTAGGCGTTCAAGCATCTGCTGATCAATAAACGGCAGGGGAAAGTGATCGTTCCTTGTGACAACATTTAGCTTCCTGTAATCAATACAAATCCTCCACATGATAGGAATTCGTTCTGGAATTAACTCTCCATCTGCATTACGAACCATAGTAATCCCAAATTTCTTTGGTACCACATGGATAGGACTAACCCAGTCGCTGTCAGATATAGGATAAATGATTCCGGCATCCAGTAATCGTAAGATCTCTTCCCGCACTATTTCTTTCATAGCTTGATGTAATGACGTTGTGGTTCTCTAGAAGTCTTAGAATTCTCTTATAGATGAATTCTGTGAGTGCAAATCTTTGGATCAATTTCTTTTATATCATCAAGAGACCAACCAATTGCAAAACGATGTTTTTGAATCACCCTGATCAGACGCTTTTCTTTCTTTTTTGTTAACTGGGATGAGATGATGATGGGATGGGTGCCATCATAATCAAGATAAATGTATTTTAAGTCAGGAAGGAGAGTTTTTAAGTTAGATGTGGGTGATTTGGGTAACATCCACAGGTTTTTGTTCTTCCACAGTGAACACGTGGGTCGGTGGGTTTTCTTTATGTTTGGTTGGATCATCATCTGAATTGTACAAGGGAACAGATGCCAAGCAATTACTGGTCTCTTCCATATAATGAATTGTGTCAAAATCAGAGTCTCCAAAGGATAAGAATTGATGCACATCATTTTCTAGGAAAGTCTTGTCGCAATATTCTTGGATAACATCTTCTATCATACTCACTTCTCCTTCTAATTCCTCTTCCATATGATGATTCATCATCTTGGAAACATTAACTTCCATTGAAAGATCTCTGAAAGACATGGTCATATATGCATTACCGCAATTGATAAGGGCATTAGCTATTGCCAAAAAGGGACGCTCTAGAATGATATGTATGGAATCATGAGCTACTTCGGTGTCAAGGATGACGAAATCTACAGGGTAGTAAAAATCATTTACTTTGACTAAGACATTTTCAACTATGCTTTTTGGGTATTTAATGGAGCGATCGGCTAATTGTAATGTCATAGTTGTAGGTGCAAGTTCACGGAACTTAAGTTGTTTAAACAGGTAGTATGGAAGGAAATTAACGTTTGCTCCAAGATCGAGTAGAGCAGTAGTTGTATACTTATCTCCTATGGTGCAAGGAACGGTTGGACGACCAAGGTCTTTATACTTGATGATTCCATTGGTTTCTGTGAAGGATGGGAATTGTTTTGTAAGGAAGGCATCTTTTGGAATGTTAGTTCTTCATTTGTTGGTGCACATATCCTTGAGGAATTTGGCATGTTTGGGTAAATGTTTGATGGTATCTGGAAATGCTAGATTTATGGTAAGATTCTTGAATGTCTCTCTGATTTCATCAAAATTTTCATCATCCTTAGGTGTCATCAGGCGTGTGGGAAATGGTGCCTTCGGTTAATATTTCTTAATTGGGTCAGGTGGGGGAGATGTGTAGGAACCGTTATTTCATAATGTAAATTTCTACAAACCTTGAAAACCATGCGCAGTGGAATTAATGGGGTTCACGATTTTGATTGGAAAACATACCTGTAAATCGGCTAAGATAACGCTGAGAATCCAAGCTCTATGAAATCAGCAACCTCTTAATCTTCTGTTGTATTCATATCCTTAGAATGGACGTTATGTGGGCAACGATCTACCAACCCTTTCTTTCTCTTTTTCCTTGCCTCTCTTTTTCAAAACAATGAATAGTGAATTCGGCCAGGAGAGAAGGGTTTCTATTTATAGGCTACAACAGGGACCATGAGGAGAAATTAGGGTTAGGCCTCCTGACGGGCTTGGGCATCCCATGTTCACCCAGAATACAAGGCCCAAGTCCGTCAACAAATGGCTTATTCCACTAAAGGCCATTGTTGTACTACCGCCCTAATCCCAAATTATGTGTTACGTTTATGGGCTCCATATTATATGCTTGTTGATCTCCCCGTGTTTAAGATATCGAATGCCCGTTGATTAAGTCAAGTTACTGACAACTACATTAATTAACTTCTTATGTCGTTGAGTAGTACCACTCAACCTTATTGTCATGTCGGATTAAATCCACCTGCAGGGTTTACATGAAATCCTTATGAGCTCCTCAAGGGGACATCATCAACCCGACTTCTTGTGGGTCACGGATTCCTTCTATAATCAACAGCACACCTTACATACAATGTCATTACCCAATCCATCAAGTTTGTTGATTCACAAATGAATGTCACTCATTGATGATTTAAAGCAATGTACAGTGCACGTAAGTGCCCATTATTATATCTGGATTAAGAGGATAAGCATCCATAATAATAGAGGTGTTTGTTCTCTTATATAGTCAGTATAAAGAGAAACAACCTCACTTGGTCCTGTTCAATACACACAAAGTGTACTAGTGTAATCATATAGTCAAGATAGACTAATACTAGATTATACAACAATCGTACCAATGGTTTGTCCAAATCCATTTAGGTTGTGAATGTTTACTTATACTTTATAAAGTACTGATGATATGATCTTCTGTGTGCACCACACACCATATCATCTACAACATAAAGTATTAGACACATGCATATAACTAATAACATATATAATATGCATAACATTTGCCCATAAGATTCTCATTCAAAATATAAAGAATTAGAGTTAATACAAAAGTAATAATTTTAGTATATAACCCTATCAAGATGATGGTTTAGGATCTGGAATTTCTATAGGGACATTGGGAGGTATCAGTTTTTCAGATTCTTGTTCTGATAATATAGGTACTACATTGGGTATTTCTATAGGTGTAGGATATTTAGGCAAGACTACTCTATTGTCAACTATTTTGCCCGAACGCAAGGTTGTGACTGCTTTGATCTCTTGTGTTTCAGTGTGATCATTGGTAGCTTGTTTTTGTCTTTGATGTAATAGCTGGATTGTTTGTTTTATGGTTGACATGATTTGTGTTTGTTGTTTCATCAAAGATAACATCATCTCTGATGTTTTGTCTAATGGGACATTAGTAGGTTGGGCAACTAGTACTAAGTCTCTTTGGTTGTTGATTAGTGGATTTTGGTAGTTCTAGTTAAAGTTGGATGGAACCATTGCTTTATTCTGATTATTATAGGTACCTTGTCCTTGTCTGAACTGATTGAATGTATTTTGTGGTTTGACATGATTTGTGAACCCTGGAGGTGGTTAGTTTTGTGGATTAGTATTCCATTGAAAATTTGGGTGTTGCCTCCATGGTGCATTTGGTACATTGAAAGCACAAACTTCTATAGGTTAAAGTGATGATATGTTGTTGAGAAAGGGACAATGGGTAGATACGTGATTTAGATTGAAACAGAAAGTGCATGGTTCTATATCGATGTTCATGACTAGTTAGGGAGTATGGTCTTTTTGTTTGATTGTCAGGGCATCAATCTCTCTTGTGAGGGTTTCGATTAGTGTTTTCATCTCTGGATCGGATTTCACCTTAAATATATCATTGGCTTTGGAAGTACTTGTGAGTACTCTTTTCTTTTTGGTCTTCTAGAAAGGTTAAAGCTTTTATAACACCTTTATCTAAAAAGTTTCCATTACTCATAATATCTAGTGTGACTTTGTGTTCTTGGAGAAGACCTTTGAAAAAACATTGGACAAGAGTGGATTTTTCAAGTTTATGGTGAGGACATGAATGGAGCAAGTCAGAGAATCTATCCCATGCTTCGGAGAATGTCTCACTCGGACTCTGTCTGAGGAACTGTATCTTGCTTACTATCTCCTCTATTTTCTTCAGTGGAAAGTACTTCTTCATGAAGGAGAACACTACCTTTACCCATGTATCGAACGAATCGGGCTTCTGCGATAAAAGCCATGCATGGCTCTTGCCAGCTAGAGTGAAGGGAAACACACTCAGTTTAACCTGAACATCAAAAATGCCCAGATGATTAAACGTACTACAGACCTCATGTATCCGGCGTAGGTGTTCGTATGGTAAGTCGTGTTCAAGACCGTGAAAAACGAGTAAGAGATTGAACACGTTCGGTGCAATGCGGAAATCGTTATTGAGCTGTGTGAGTCGTCTACAAGATAGAGGTCCATCTTATAACGGTGTGTAGAAACTAAAAGAGGCTCTTCAGCTTGAACTACTTTATCTGCCATCCTAATAGTTGGGAGATGAAAAATAGGAGAATGTCGAGATGGACGTGCTCTCCTACGTGGGTAAGTTTTAAACATGCTAAGCTTTGTAAAGCCTAAGCGTAGTCTCATGCACGATTGCGAGACTATTTAGAATTATTTACATGTGCACACAAATGTATTGGATGCTGAAATAGCGAAATTCGTTTGTAGCTTTGAAGTTTTTGAAAAGTTTGCATGCAATGTCTATAGATTAGATATCATGCCCTGTTTGAATTTAACAGTGGGCGCGAAATTGGGTTTTGGGAACTACTCGTATCGAGAGAGAAGATCACTACATCACCAGATGGTATGCCACCAAGAATCTCACCCACGGTATTTATGAATAAGGGGAGTGAGGAAGGTGGTTGGTCCACTGGAATTGGAATTTGGTAGTTTACTACTCTCTTTGTTCGTGCTAGATGTTTGTCCCGATGGATGTGACTAAATTGGCTCTGCTTGGTTGATTTTATCTTTTTAATTTGGTCTATATAACAAACATTTCACGTAACGTCCGTTCTAAAGTGGGTCTTAATCCCACTTTTTGTTCTTTTAGGGCTCTGGTTTAGCCTTAGCGTTAAATGTAAAGACAAGATTGAAATGTAAATCGCACAATCATCCAAGCATGCTTAGTAACACACAAGTATCCTCTTACACTTTGTAGCGAGGAGGTTTAGAAATTACCAGCCGAGGTGTGCGTACACGACCCTTAGGGTGAAGGCAACATGGTGGTGTTGACAAAGTATTTGGTGTCTTGCCTGTCAACCCACCATTCGAGCTTTTCCTTACAGTTACAAGTTTGATCTAACTAAGACCTACAAGTCAAGTTGAAATGTTGGCAAAGCCAATAAGTTACAATTGATTGCCTTTGTGGGCTTAAACTATAAAAGCGGTAAACACGAAAAATAAACACGTTTAACTTAATTAATTATTCACTTAATTAAATAAAATACGTAAAAGTTTGGAAAGTATTTGTCAAAGATTGGAACTTCAACCCCCAAGTTAGGCCGTGATGTGCGCGCGTGGTACTACTCTTTCGTGCCATGCACATCCAAAAGACTAAACTTCCAAAGCTTAAACTATTTTGTATTTACCCTAATTAATTTTTTTGTGTTTTGACTTAACTATATGATATTATCTTAATCTAATCATGTAGAAACAATAATTAATGAAAACTAAAACCTAAACATGCTACTAAACTAATTTAAATTTTTAATCTTGCTGATGGATTACTAATTCATTTTAATTAATAAAAACTTTTAATTTTTTAATTGCTTTTTTAATTGAATCTTTGGTTTTTGAAAACTCAAAAACTTGAAAATATATCTACTTTTTATCTACTAACAGTTAAATTAAAAAGACCTGGGGGGATCAAAGTGGACTTACATACGAAGATTATGAGCCAATGGAATCTTCATCTGACAAAACGGAGGCGTGGTACAAGTGAATGAGGTGCGGTCGCGTGTCATTTGCGGGCGTGGGGAAATGGTCGCGGGTGCATATCGTACGCGAATGCAAGGAAACGGTTCGCAGGTGCATTTCGTGCACGGGCGCGCGTGTGACAGGCACGATGCAGGTTCTTTTTCTCCATTTGCGCTCTGTTTTCTACAGCAAGTTCCGGTGATTCGTCTCGTGCTACTGTCGACCTCCGTTTGCATGTACTGGAAACATACTAAAACGAAACATTAGTAACAAAATTTAGAAAAAAAAAGCAAAAAAATTGAAATGAAGATTGAGAAGAAGGGTTCAATGAGTGTTGCTTTTCTCCATCTTCCTCTTCCCATTTGATTCCCTGGCAGTGGCCCCATTTGAAGATAATGTTTTGATAGTGGTGGGAAGGGTTGTGTTGTTCATATTTTGATAGGAATGGGTTTGATGGATTAAAACAACTCTATCTACTATTTTCTAATCATTCTTTTGTTCTTAAGTTCAAATGGGTGAAACACTAGTTGTTATCTAGAGTAGTTTGAACTCTTAAACATATTTTAATGGAGAAACTTGTATGAAAGATGTAATGAAAACTAGTATTGAAAAGGTGTTATGAAAACTTGTATTCAAATGATTAAGAACTTGGTTTACACTAAAGCTTTAAGAACATGAAAATGGAAAATAAGTAAATAACAATCACCTCGATCTCTCTATATTAAAGCAAAGTACAGCTGATGTGGACAATCCCAATCCTAGGTGGCAATTTCTTATAACAGGCTCTCCCACGTGGATCTACTAAAACTGTCACGTAGACTCATCTCTCCACTAAAACTCTGTACACTTTTCATGAGACAATAGCAAAACCCAATTCATCGCCACTTCTAAACTCTTCGAACTAATAGGAAAGTTTAACCAATACGTTTTTCCATATCCTCATCTATGAGTCTGCTACTACACAATTGTCGACTACAAGTTTGGCTAGAGTCTGGACAAGTATTACCTTTCAACATCGCATAGTTAACTTATTAGAACAAATTCTATTAGCAATCGAATCTACGTATGCCAAATCGATAACAAATTCTACTAGAAATCGAATTGTGTAAAAGTTTTCTTCTATATATTAACAATAATTTTTCCTACTCATCGTCCTGCTCATCTTCATTGAAACCATCTATGTTCTTCCTGCTGATTCATTAAAAGGTTCACTTTTTTTTCTCTTTTCCTCATTATCTATTCATCCATGTATCTGCAAATCGACAACATTACACCACACTTCTATGTTTGTACGTAATGATTATGTAAGGTGTATGATTGTACTTACTAGACTTACCTGTGAATTTTTTCTGAAAGGAACTATTATGGACTTTGATATCTTTTATGTTTTATTTCTAGTTCTTCGACATTCATCCTGTATAATAGACGTCGTCATACATATATTCTAATTTGTCGTGTCTATAGGTTATTGTTATGTTTTTTTTAGGATACTATTTTCAAGGAGTTGGGGATGCACATCGAAGAAAAATGCACTATGCTTGCTGTGAGTGTTCAGGGTGGTGGTGTTGATGCGGTGCGAGGTGTTGATTTGGAACAAAAGTGTTCGTGGGAACGCTATTTCCAAAATTTAAATTGCAGCAACTGCTCGTTTACAAGGGAAAAATGCGGTCAAGGTACATGATTTAAAATGACTCCCAAATTACTCTAAGTTATTATCTAAATGTGGATTGAAAGGTTGCTATTTTTGTGGGATGTTATATGCCTACTGTGACACATCATAGCTGCTTGTTGACTTCTTTCATTGTTTTAGCAGGATGCTGCTGAGACCTCAATTATGGATGATCATGGTGATGGATCGAACTTGCTGAGAATGGGGTGGAAGTTTTGACTTACATGCCTGCTTAGCCGTGAAAATATATAAAAAAATGCATAGTGGTTGATGGACTGGATAGGCAAACTAATTATGTGGTACTGGATTTTCTTTTTAATAGCTGTTGGACTATATTTAATTACTTTTGCATATAGTTAGAACATTACCTAGAGTAAGACAATATATGCTCCCACTCAGACTTCATGTCTTCTTTGAAAAATAGATAAATCTCTATTGCTCAGGAGACAAAAATATTCATACTAAGACAACAGAAACTCCCTTTGCGACATCATATGTGTTATTAGATAATAGTAGATCTCTGATGACTTTGATTATATTCTCATTGCAAAAATTACATATTTTAGTGACATTTATTAAAGTTGTTCATGTGGTGCGTCGAAGATTTGTTTGTTTATTTTGGTGTACTTTAAATATGGAAAGCGTCGTATTTTGGTCTGTTTTAGGTTCTCACTTTCGACAGATTAAAACTATCAACTTCTACCATATAATTTACTAAAACTTATCAATATAAGTATTCACTTTCATCACAACAAAAGGGCCATATAAAACAAGTTTGAAACTCCAAAACATTCCTCATACAAATTACTCCAAATCACCATATTCATCTTCATCGTAGAAGTCAATTTCAAGAGATCCACATGGCAGAGTATATATGATGCATGGGTCCTTTGGCTTTGCAGGCACATAGCACTTACGACCACTTCCACCCATTCCTAGTCATGGTCATTTTGAGAGTAGATACACCTTCCATTCAATGTCCTCATAATCTGTCATAGCCTCGTCGTATTTTCTTTTCAACTACACAAGATTGGAACACATATTTATTGCACATAACATACAACATAAACAGTCAACAATAACTTTTCCTTTCATTATATATCAAATACTATTATATATTTCAAAACCATATTTATTACCTTTTTTCCTTAGCTATCCACGGATGCTTGGCAAGGTAGTGGAAATGGCAGTGCTTCAGGGCGTGGTGGTCTTTCAGAAACATCATAGTCTTTTGGACTTTCGAATTCACCCAAGAACTTAAGAGTATAGACCACGCTTAGGAATAGAAAAAATCTCATTTCTTTGGGCTTTTTTGCATTGGTGTAAAACATCATTTTACAGTCGCATCCCATCTCATACAGATACCTAGCCATGAAATTTACATCGAAACACCAATTCCTGAGCAAGTCTATGTCCGAAACTAACTTGTGAAATTCCCGTTTCACCACCGCCTCCATATTGATCTCGAAGTTGTACAACTTGTTAATTGTCACCACAAAAATCTCCATCAAATAGGCCAAAGTCTCTAGATTCGGACAGTGAGGGGTTTGGGGATGGTAACTACGGAAATTAAGGTATCCATCATTGTTACATATAGCCACAATTGCTTCTGGTCTCTTGTCAATAATCCAGTACTCATCAAATGTGCCCATCTCTACATGACTTTTCCACCAATAGTGGATTTTCATTCTACAATAATTCCTCTCTTGAGTCTGTCTAGAATCACCATCATGGTATAATTCATAAGGACTTTGATATGCTTTAGTGACCATGGCTGAAACAAAAACCTAAAACAAATCTATATAAGTTAACTTTAGAGAGCATACTACAGTTTAATTGAACTAAACATGATCATATTAAGACATCTTATCTCCCAAGTACGACATGATATAAGTCCATTTAAGAGAGCGTGCTACAGTTTACCTGAACTGAACATGATCATATCAAGACATCTTATCTCCCACATACGACACTATATAAGTCCACTTTAGACAGCATACTGATAAGGTTATATACTAAAAGTATTACTTTGTATTAACTCTAATTCTTTATATTTTGAATGAGAATCATATGGGCAAATGTTATGCATATTATATATGTTATTAGTTATATGCATATGTTTAATACTTTATGTTGTAGATGATATGGTGTGTGGTGACACGCAGAAGATCATATCATACTTACCTTATAAAGTATAAGTAAACGTTCACAACCTAGATGGATTTGGATAAACCATTGGTACGGTTGTAGTATAATCTGATATTAGTCTATCTTGACTATAGGATTACACTAGTACACTTTGTGTGTATTGAACAGGACCAAGTGAGGTTGTTTCTCTTTATACTAACTATATAAGAGAACAAATGCCTCTGTTATTATGGATGATTGTCCTCTTAATCCAGATATAATAACAGGCACTTACGTGCATTGTACATTGCTTTAAATCATCAATGAGTGAGATTCATTTGTGAATCAACAAACTTGATGGATTGGGTAATGACATTGTATGTAAGGTATGTTGTTGATTATAGAAGGAATCCGTGTCCCGCAAGAAGTCGGGCTGATGATGTCCCCTTGAGGAGCTCATAAGGACTGTCATGTAAACCCTGCAGGTGGATTTGATCCGACATGACAATAAGGTTGAGTGGTACTACTCAAAGACATAAAAAGTTGATTAAGGTAGTTGTCAGTAACTTGACTAAATCAACGGACATTCAATATCTTAAACATGGGGTGATCAACGAGCATATAATATGGAGCCCATAAACGCTGACACGTAATTTGGGATTAGGGCGGTAGTGCAACAATGGCCTTTAGTGGAATAAGCCATTTGTTGACGGACTTGGGCCGTGTGTTCTGGGCAAACATGGGAAGCCCAAGCTCGTCAGGAGGCCCAACCCTAATTTCTCCTCATGGTCCCTATTGTAACCTATAAATAGAA
The DNA here is from genome assembly GCF_015680905.1 of Coptis chinensis. Taxonomy (NCBI): domain Eukaryota; kingdom Viridiplantae; phylum Streptophyta; class Magnoliopsida; order Ranunculales; family Ranunculaceae; genus Coptis; species Coptis chinensis. Next base: position 63,403,486 of record NC_141461.1, read on the forward strand.
ACCTCTTTCTCTAGCCATTTTCTACACAAGAAAAATCAAGGTTTTGCTCAAGAAAAATAGATCCAAAATCAGTTCCATTTTTTAGAGTGATAGAGGCCAAGTGAGAGAGGAAAGGTTGGTAGATCGTTGCCCACACAATGTCCAATCTAAATATAGGAATACAACAGAAGATCAAGAGGTTGGTTCGGATTCATAGCTATTGGATTCTCAGAGTTATCTTAGCCAGATTTACAGGTAAGTTTTCCAATCCAAAATCGTGAGAACCATTAATTCTGTTGCGCATGGTTTTCACGGTTTGTAGAAATATTCATTCTGAAATAACGGTTCCTACAATTGGTATCGGAGCATGTAGATTTGTTGGTAGATGTAGAACTGTTCTAACATGATTTTGCAGGCATCTAGACCAACTGTTATGGTCATAATGATTTCTAGAAAGAAATAGAATGATTTTTGTTTTTATGAAAAATTTATTGGTTTTACAATTTTTGATTATCAATGGATGTAATTTAAATCACGATATGTATCATGTTATTGTTTTTTATCATTGATGTAATCTATTGTAAGATCAAAAGATCAAAAGATCAAGAATTGGATTGGTCGAGATCTGAAAAACTGAGTTTTTTCCCGTGGAGCGCGTGTTGCGCTGAAGCGCTGGAAATCGATATAAGCTTGAGCGTGCCATGCGCCTTGTACATGCAAATTTAGAGCGCGGATCGCGCTGATGCGCCTGGAAGTCATTGAAGGCTTGAGCGCGCCACACGCCTTGTATAGGTTGATTTGGTGCGCGGGTTGCACTGATGCGCTTGGAAGTCATTAAAGGCATGAGCGCGCCACGCGCCTTATGTAGGCATATTAGGAGCGCGAGTCGCGCCCTTCATGACAGAAAGAGAAATTTTTTTTTCTCAGTGAGATGAAATATGTTTACTGTTCGGGGATCTATGCGGTTATTTCGTGAGGTTTCCAGTGAAGGAAACAGGCCACGATTTCTAAAAAAAATAAAAAATCGGGGAGCTGCCCAGAACCTCGCAACTTGACCACCGGACTTTGCAAAGACAACTAAAAGAGTTCGGCGAACAGGATGGAGCAATGAATATGGGCCATAATAGTTGGGAATTTATTTTCCATTTTATTGTTCATATTTGCTTATTCTATATGCATGTTTTTATTTGTGGATGTTTGCTAAAAACTAAGCCCACATGAATAATAGATAACATGAACATATACCTGACCAGTAAACAGAAAGATCCTCAGTTCTAAATAACTAAGTGGGAGCGGGAATTTGTTTCGTATAAATGACACGGTCTGCATTACTGGTTTGTTGGTAATGTAATTATACTTGCATGTCGGTTTAGTGCCTTCCTCCATATCGGATGAGTCTAATTATAGATTACTATAACAAACTTCTAAAGGACAACTATATGAAGTTATTAATGTATGGATTCACTTCTCCATCTGAAGGGATTCATTACAAATAATGGACTAAGAAGTTGAGTAATGGTATACACTTAGATGCAAGTAATGGTATCCTCCCCATCGGAGTCACTGCTATTATTTGTAGGACCAAAGAAGGTCAGCATTTTAGTTTTACTTGTCTAGATGGCATGTGTCCACTCTAACGAGTGGTGTGCTGTTAAGTTGACGAGAAGTATAACTAATAGGAAAAACCTCTCTGCACGAATGAAGATATGGTAAACGTCCACACTATCGTGGCTTACTACATCTCGGTGCGTAGGGTGCTGACGGGTTAATTAATTAATTTTTAAGTTAACTCCAAAAGTATTTCCACGAATGTAGAATGGTAAACATCCACACTATCGTGGCTTACTACTTCTCGGTCTGGAGGGTGCTAACGGGTTGATTAATTAATTAATTTTTGTTATTAACTCAAGAAGTTTTTGCCCTACATAATAGTTATTTTATATGATTCTCAGGTTTTCAAAATGGTTACTTCCAACCCACTAGCAACTATTCTTAAAGAAAACAAACTTCTTGGCCCTAATTACATAGACTGGAAACGCAACTTGGATATCGTATTGACTGCCGAAGAGTACAAATTTGTACTCAATGAGGAATTCCCACCTAAGCCTGACGATATTGCTGGAGAAGAGGAGAAAGCAGCATATAAGAAGTGGAACAAGGCAAATGAGATGTCGCGGTGTTACATTCTGGCATCTATGTCAGGTGTGCTGCAACATCAGCATCAGGCCATGACCACGACTTATGATATGATGCTCAATCTCAAGGAACTCTTCAGACACCAGAATAGGGCTCCTAGGCAAACTGCCATGAAAAACTTGATGACCACAACTATGACTAAAGGGACTCCTGTAAGGGATCATATACTAAGGATGATGGCTTATCTGAATGAGTTGGAAATCCTTAGAGCTGATATCGATGCCGAAATGCAGGTCGATATCATTCTCATGACGCTACCTAAAAGATTTGAACCGTTCCACCTTAACTACAACATGAACAAAAGGTTGTATTCTTTGGCGGAACTTATGACAGAACTTCAGTCAGCTGAGAGTCTCTTCAAGCAGAGTTATGTTCAGGTTTATGCTACTGAGAAGGTTTCTACTTCTACGCCTAATGGCGGTAAGAAGAAGAATAATGTTCAGAAGTATAGGAACATGGCAAAGAAGGGCATGGGACCTCAAGGAGCTGTGCAAAAGCCTAAGGGCAAGTGCTACAAGTGCAAGCAGTCAGGACACTGGAACCCAGATTGTCCTCCTCTCAACAAAGAGAATAATGGAGGTATGTCTCATGCACTAGTCGTTTAACATGTTTAGCGGTGTTATCTACCAGTACCTGGTGTGTAGATACGAAAGCCACTAACCATGTCTGCATTTCATTGCAGAGGTTCCAGGAAACCAGAAAACTTAGTGCTGGAGAGATTGCCTTATCTTTGGGAATGCTACGAGTGTAGTAGCCGTTGCAGTGGGAGATGTTTGTTTATCTTTTGGTAGAAATAAGACTATGGTGTTAAAGAATTGTCTTTATGTGCCTAATTTTAGAAAGAACTTGATTTTAGTTTCTATGTTAATTAAGGATGGATATCCTGTTCTTTTAAATGACAAGATCGTCATTAAGAAAAATAAACATTTTATCTATTCTAGTGCATTAGAAGGCAATTTATACATCATTAATCTTATTCCACTCACAGTGCATTAAATTTTACCCCGAGTAGTATTATTCTAGAAGTATTGAGAGGAGAGACATTAAACTACTTCAGTACCAATTGTACAAGAATAGGAACCACAACGTGTCACCAATGACGTACAAGAACAAGAGGTGATTCATTGTAGTGGGAGGGTTGTTAGACAACCTGATTAGTGGATTGGTTTGGAAATGTCTTCAGACATAACCACTGATAACCAAGATCCTGATCCCTTGACCTACAATGAAGCACTCCAAGATAGAGATGTAGAATCTTGGCAAAAGGCAATGAATTCTGAGATGGAATCTATGGATTCTAATCAGATCTGGGAACTTGTAGAACCACCTAATGGTGTAAAACCCATTGGATGCAAGTGGGTCTATAAAATGGATGTCAAGACAGCTTTCCTTAATGGAAGTCTTGAGGAAACCATCTATATGGAGCAACCAGAAAGATTCATTGAAAAAGGTCAAGAGCATCTTGTTTTGTACAAGAAATTTGATGGAAACATAGTGGTATTTCTTGTGCTTTATGTAGATGACGTCTTACTCATTGGAAATAATGTGAAAGTGTTGTTAGAGATAAAGGTATGGTTATCAAAGCAATTTGATATGAAGGACTTGGGAGAAGCGGGTCACGTCCTTGGGATCAAAATTATAAGAGATCGCAAGAAAAGGATGTTATGCTTATCTTAGGCTACCTATATTGACATTGTGTTAACTCATTTTAGCATGCAAAACTCCAAGAAAGGTTTCTTGCCTTTCAGGCATGGAGTTCCTCTATCAAAGGATATGTGTCCCAAGACACCAAAAGAGATAGAGGACATGAAAGCGGTTCCTTATGCTTCGGCTGTAGGAAGCTTAATGTACGCCATGTTATGCACGAGGCTAGACATATGCTTTGCCGTTGGCATGGTTAGCAGATATCAGAAGAGCCCAAGACAAGGGCACTGGACTGCGGTAAAACATAGTCTGAAATACCTAAAAAGGACTAAGGATTATATGTTAGTATACCAAGCAGATAGTTTGGTTCCCTCAAGGTATACAGATTCTGATTTTTCAGTCAGATAGGGACAAGAGTACGTCTACCTCAGGTTATGTGTTTACCTTGTGAGGTGGAGCCATAGTATGGAGAAGTGTCAAGAAGAAATGAGTGTCTGACTCCACCATGGAAGCTGGATATGTGGCAGCCACTTAGGCAGCCAAAGAATCAGTTTGGCTCCTGAACTTCTTGTAAACACATTGAGCGCAAGTACCACCTAATAAGAGGAGATATTACTGTTACCAAGATAGCATCAGAAGATAACCTAGCTGACCACTTGACAGGCATGTTGAGGGGATGGGAATCAGATGCTTGGCAGCATAGCTTTAAATATAAGTGTGAGATTTGTCAGTAGTATACTAAAAAGCAATGCTTTGAGTATAAGTGGGAGATTGATAGGGTTATATACTAAAAGCATTACTTTTGTATTAACTCTAATTCTTTATATTTTGAATGAGAATCATATGGGCAAATGTTATGCATATTATATATGTTATTACTTATATGCATGTGTCTAATACTTTATGTTATATATGATATGGTGTGAACACACAAAAGATCATATCATCAATACCTTATAAAGTATAAGTAATCGTTCACAACCTAAATGGATTTGGACAAACTATTGGTACGGTTGTAGTATAATCTGGTATTAGTCTATCTTGACTATAGGATTACACTAGTACACTTTGTGTGTATTGAATAGGAACAAGTGAGGTTGTTTCTCTTTATACTGACTATATAAGAGAACAAACGCCTCTGTTATTATGGATATTTGTCCTCTTAATCCGGATATAATAACAGGCACTTACGTGCATTGTACACTGCTTTAAATCATCAATGAGTGAGATTCATTTGTGAATCAACAAACTCGATGGATTGGGTAATGACATTGTATGTAAGGTGTGTTATTGATTATAGAAGGAATCCGTGTCCCGCAAGAAGTCGGGCTGATAATGTCCCCTTGAGGAGCTCATAAGGATTGTCATGTAAACCCTACAGGTGGATTTGATCCGACATGACAATGAGATTGAGTGGTACTACTCAAGGACATAAGAAGTTGATTAATGTAGTTGTCAATAACTTGATTTAATCAACGGACATTCGATATCTTAAACACGAGGGAGATCAACGAGCATATAATATGGAGCCCATAAACGCTGACATGTAGATTGGGATTAGGGCGGTAGTGCAACAATGGCCTTTAGTGGAATAAGCCATTTGTTGACGGACTTGGGCCGTATGTTCTGGGCGAACATGGGAAGCCCAAGCCCATCAGGAGGCCCAACCCTAATTTCTCCTCATGGTCCCTGTTGTAGCATATAAATAGAAACCTCTTTCTCTGTCTGTTTTCTACACAAGAAAAGTCAAGGTTTTGCTCAAGAAAAATAGATCCAAAATCGGTTCCATTTTTGAAAGTGATAGAGGCCAAGTGAGAAAGGAGAGGTTGGTAGATCGTTGCCCACACAACGTCCAATCTAAAGATAGGAATACAACAAAAGATCAAGAGGTTGGTTCGGATTCATAACTATTGGATTATCAGAGTTATCTTAGCCGGATTTACAGGTATGTTTTCCAATCCAAAATCGTGAGAACCATTAATTCCGCTGCGCGTGGTTTTCACGGTTTGTAGAAATATTCATTCTGAAATAACGGTTCCAACACATACTACAGTTTACCTAAATTGAACATGATCATATTACGACAGCAATCTTATCTCCCAAGTAAGACACTATATAAGTCCACTTTATACAGCGTACTACAGTTTACCTAAACTGAACTTGATCATATCAAGACATCTTATCTCCCAAGTAAGACACTATATAAGTCCACTTTAGACATCGTACTACAGTTTACTTGAACTGAACATGATCATATTAAGACATCTTATCTCCCAAGTACGACATTATATCAGTTCACTTTTGAGAGTGTACTATAGTTTACCTAAACTAAACATGATCATATTAAGACATCTTATCTCATATGTACGCCACTATATAAGTTCACTTTAGAGAGAGTACTACTGTTTAACTCAACTGAATATGATCATAGTAAGACATCTTATCTCAAATATACAACAATATATGGTGTTGTAAAATTCGTATTTCGATAACATGAAAATACACGCTTAATACGATTTTCATCCCTATTATGCTTTACTTTTACAACATGTAGAAAGAATCCAATGATCAAAGTGACTTGGGACTTTTAGGATGTTGCTATTAAACTGACATATAACTCAAATGTAACATAAACATTTATAAGCATAATCAATTTAAATGTAAACAATTAATTTTAGCCTATTATCAAGAACACAGTTACTTGCAGTGCTTCTCCTAGCTTCTCCAAATGATTTTCTTAGATAAAGAACTCTAGAATGAAAGATAATGTATCTTATCATAGTAGAAATGGAGAGAAAAAAGAGAGGGGAAGGAAATTGGGCAGGAAGAAATGAAGTTATCATTGGAGACTGTGTACTCAGGAGTGAATGTTGTTGAGAGAGAAGAAGAGACGTCCCGTTTGGGTAGGAATAGGAGAGAGAAAATAACTTATGATGTAAGAGATGTGACTAGAGGGTGGGAGATGTTCAAGGGTTTATATGTAAATTCCTATTATGTTAATTTCATTTTTTAAAAATAAAAATAACTAATATGTGGAAGGGTATTAGGGGTACTTCACATTATCTTCAAGTGGGGGTCATGTCCGGCAGTGGAATAAAACTTGTTTGGCACATTCAACGGGTTGTTCTGTCCTAATTTCTCAGTTAATGTCCGATCTAGGCATTTTCCATATTTTAAATGTATATATATATATATATTGTCCCTTAATTTGTTTCAAATATGTTGTGTTAACCCAATTCATACCTTTTAGTCTTACATGTCTCCACTCCTCGGTTTCATCTCGAAGAAGAGAAATCTCGCCATTTTCTCATCAGCTGAACCCATCTAGGTTGCCTAAGTACCCCCGGGGAGGTATCAAGCTGTGCCGTAGTTCTCTCTCCCTCTTCTCTCCTCTTTTTTCTCCTCCTTACACTACCGCCTCCTCCTCCTCTTCTCTCTCTCCTTCTTTTCCTTTAGGTCAAAATCACTGGGCATCCCTAATCTTGGGCCCATCCCTTTGGCCCAATACCATACAAGGCCCACTTGTCTCTCTCTCGCTTATTTTACATGTGATGTTCGTGGTCATGAATATGGCTGATACAGATGCCCCCTCTCGAGTCCGTCGATGAAGACGGCGGACCCGAGAAGGCCTTGACCCGTAGCGCCCCAAAACTCAAACAAATATACCTAAGATGTGACCTTTCTGGAAAGATTTCGGCAGTGTCTCCTCTATATTTTCAACATTTCATAAACATAATAACCTGTTATAACCTGAAAATTTAATAAGGATACAGCCAAACCATATATAAAACCTCGTATCTCAAATGTAAAGTGTAAACTCCACTACTAAAGATATACTGGTTAGTAGAACTAGCTACTTAACCATCTCGACCAATGCTAGTTAAGGTTAAGTAATCCTCGAATAAGTCAAAACTATAGATATACAAACAACCTTCCGGAAACCCTAATATAGACTTATATAATGCAACTAACATACGTACATCTCCACGTTACCATAACAATCTCAACAAAACCGTCTAACCCTACATGTTCCAAATACACCCATAAAAAAAGGATGGATGAATGCTAGATCACTAGAGTACCAAACTAATATCTACAAAGAAAACTAAACAAATAAAGATATCACTAATATGGCAACCGGGTGGATGCAAATATGATTAGAAATACTGACACCCATAGCAATAAATATTTAACTTATAATACCACTCACTCTCCTTGTGATAAGAGCCCAAAACTGTAGTTTTAACCCTGTAACAGACATACTTTTAGACCAATTATGTGAGTAATAATTAAGAGTTAACACTGATTACGTGTTTTTATGCATTCAGGGCTTCAAAGTCCATTATGTGCGAGAAATGTGCCACTTTAGCGAGATAAAGGAGCAAAGGTCGGTTACTAAGGAGTTCCGTGATTAAAGGCCAAGATTCAAGAAGACAAAGCCTTTCTAAAGCCCGGTCAAAAGCTGAAAAGTCGACGAGGGCGTAAAAACACAAAGTCAGAAGAACTTCGAAGGCCATATCTTTGGACTCAGACCTCGGAATGGGGCCTACCTTATGTCAAAACGACCGACTCGGAAAGAGCTTTCCAATGGTCTAAGCTGTGATCCAATCAGAGGAGCAGAAGTGAACAAAAAGTCTGTTGAAGCCAACTGTAGCTGAAGAGGCCTTTTTGGACTGAAAGAATTGGGTTTTGGGCCTGATTCTCTGGCCCAAAACATGGCTCCAAGCCCATGCACGATTTTTGGATCTGAAAGTATAAAAACAAAAGCTTAGCTCTTTGTTAATGGTAGATAGTTAATGGTAGATTTTTTCGTAGAGAATAGTAGATTTTTAGGTTAGAAAATAAAGGAGCTTAGAATAGAAAGTAGCCATTAGAATAGCTTCTAGATCTAGATTTAATTGTTTTAATTAAGTTTAATTTCAAATCCAATTCTTGTTTTAGATTAAACTATAAGAATCATTACTCTTAATTAGTTTGATTAATAAAATAGCTAGTTGTTAAATTTCGATTCTTGTCATTTACATTTGTGTTAGATCTGATTCATTTACTACTTGTTATTCAATTCTTAGTTATTAATTACATTTTAATTATTGTTTAATTTAGATTAGTGAATTTCAATTCTTTATATCATGTTTAGTTTAACTTTAATCGGAAATGATTGCGTAATAATTCTCGGCTAAACCTCCATTAGAGGGGGTTGAGAAGCCTTGATAAAAGCTTGATTCCGACTATCGTAGAATCGTCGTAATTTCCTTTCCACTCTAGAAACGATTAGTTCACCATGAGAATGGGTTTAATCGTTCACATGCTAGTTATGAATTGGTAGGAATGCCATGTGTAATTAGGGATTAGGAAGAACCAATTGTTCTCGCTGGGCGATTCAATTCGGATTCTTGACGATTCGTCGTTAATAGGATTGAGTCGAGTTAAGGTGGAATCAATCCCCCTCTAACTCCTTATCATCGAATCAATGTAGCATTCCCTTAATTATTTTGATAACCGACTAGTTGCATCTTGTGGGTAGTTGCATCGTAGTCTAGTTGCCTTTTCGTAAATCTCTCATTAGACCTTAAGTAGAGTAATTACACGTGATAACACAGCATGCGAAAAGACTAGGAGTGGAATGAATCACTCTACTCCACTATATCTCATAGGATTGAGAGTAGAAATCTTTGATAAATTAGGCATCATATTAGCGTTTAGTTTTACTTACGTTTAGAGTTTCATCGCTTTATTTCGTAGGTAAAGTTATTCATTTTATGTTTTATTAAATGGTGCCGCTGCTATCTTAGTTTCACTTTCGCATTGTTTTCATAGTGTAAGTACTTTTCTTAAAGTCCCATTAAACCCACCCACCCTTGTTTGATTCATACTGTGGTTTTCCGATTGAGCGTTTAAAAGTTCCGAAAAAATACATTGGTAGCGACCCGGCTTATAAAAAGCGCACACAGCCTACTATAGCTGGAACTTCGAGCGACCCGCCCCATGTGTGGAGTATGACCGCCCTAAAAACACTGTAATTTGAAAATTACACGGAGCGCGACCGCGCCCTATGAGAGCGCACCCGCGCCCTTTGTTAATTTTTCCGGAATTCTACAGTTTTGACTCGAACTTTGATTTTTCAAATTTTTCAGTGTCCTAACTTGTTATACACATTGAGCACGCGTAAACAAGATGCTATTCATAAGCGAAGCAAGGACACAATCAGGTATTCCTTTCTTTCGCACCTCGCATCTCCTGTTAGAGGTTTATACTAGTATATCAGAATTGTTTGGAGTGTTGATGTGTTTAGCTAAATTTGGTTTTAGCCTTGTATGAGATTAAGGTCTGGCCGAACAAAAACACCGAACGTAATCACACAACAACGTCAACAAACAAGTCTATCTAGTATATCTAGCTACTATTTCACACACACCACCTGATATTATGGCTGAAGAAAGAGAGACTCCTCTCGACTTTTATAAAGCCTTGGCGATAGCCCTAAATCTTGCATCGTTCTAGCGGACCGATTGGGGATTTCGCATCCCCAAATATATTTAATTTGTTACCGTTTTTCATGGTTTAGACCATGAAAAACCTTATCGGCATTATCGCGTAGGATTGAACAAGTCCTTACAACATTCCACCATCCTACGGTTGGTGCGGAACAAATTAAATTGAGGGTATTCCCTTTCACCTTAGTTGATAAAGGCGTCTTGGTTAAGCGCCCAAAGCTTTAATTGCAATGGACTCGTGGGCCAAACTTGTTCATTTGTTTATGGAACATTTTTACCCACCCCTAAAGACGGATGAAATGCTTTCCAAGATTCACTTCTTTCGATGAGAATCCTCATGAATCATTTTCAGAGGCTTGGAATCGTTTCACCGATCTCCTTATAGAGTGTCCACACCATCACCTAGCAAAAGACACGTTAGTTCGTGCCTTTTTCAAAGGACTTCTACACCACCATAAAGAAGTCCTAAACATAATGAATGGGGGTAGTTTCCTAAGTAAAGGAGCCTCAGAGGCATATAAATTTTTGGAAGATCAGACTAAGCGTAATAATAATTGGGGGGGTAGTGACGATTACTCCCGCTCCGCTAGTTCTTCTTCAACAATGATTAAAAGGCTACCCGGTATGTTTGAGGTTAAATCGGATCCCGAGCTTAAAACTCTAATTGAATCACTCACAAAAAGGTAGAGGCCATTTATGTACAACAAAAGCCTATCCCGTCGTCATGAATGTAAATTCAAATCCATGTAGTTTCATTTGGAGCCACGAGCATCCCGACTACCAGCGTCCTATAGCCTATGAGCGGGCTTGTTCTATTAATAGTGAACCTAACGCCCTTGGAGACAAAATCCCAACCGGTTGGAGAAATAACCAACACGTCACACCTCAAGAGGGTACAATAATCAATATGTTAGGCTTACGCGCGGCTTTAACCAAGCCCCACTACGACAAGGGCGTGGTCGGGGAAATTTCAATAATTATAACAACCAAGTGCAACCTCGACAAGGTCAAGCACAAAGTCAAGGTAGTTATAATAATTATAATGCTAATAGAGGTATCGTTAGGTAAATAATAATTATCAAAATCCACCTATAAATAATTCACGTGAAATAGTTCGGTCCACCACCCGTGACTACTACACCCACACAACCGGATCGTCTTGACACCTTCATACAAGTGAGCCAAAACTTTTCCAAACCATGGCTCAATCTAACCAACGGCTTCTACAATCCGTTACTAATTTAACCCAACGGTTGGCTCAAGATAAAGCCCAAACCAAAGGTGTGTTGCCAGTCACGCAATACCTAATCCTAAAACAACAAACACAGCCTTTGAGGGTAACCGATAATACTAGTAATGAATATGAAAATGTAGGTGAGCTAAAGGCCATCATCACCACTCTCCGTTCGGCAGTGGTTGATAACAAAGTAACTATGCCTATAGTTACCCCACCGATAGCCCTACACCGCTATTTTACTAGATCTTTGAAATAGAAACTGAAGAGCCTACCAGCGTAGAGGTACCGGTTACAACCACACAACCTAGAAAAGAAGAAAGCCCGGTTAAACATCCAAGTGATACCATTGCTAAATATAAACGAAACCGCCCGTTTCCACAAAAATTAGCCGTGTTAACTAGGGATACAAATTATGAGGAGATTAGGGATGTTTTCAGGAATCTAACTATAAACCTTCCCTTCCTCGAAGCTATAAAAAGCTACCACACCATGCTAAGTTTCTTAAGGAATTGTGTACTACTAGGCGTAAGACCAATATACCAAAAGGCGCCTTTTAACGAACAATTCCCAACTCTATCGAACATAATGGAATTGTTAAGTACAAAGACCACACGTCGATCCCACCGGACAATGCACCTTAGGAGATTCTTATCTGACGACCGGCGTTATTAAACTTGGGGGCTAGTGTTAACTTACTCCGTTTTATTTGTATAGACAAATAGGTCTAGGCGAGATGCAACCCACTAAAATGACGTTGCAATTAGCTGATCGGTCTATTAAGTGTCCTAAGGGTGTCGTCGAAAATGTTCTAGTAAAAATTCAGGATTTTTACTATCCGGCTGATTTTGTCATCCTCGACATAGAAGTCGTTAACGACTCTTTCCCGATCATCTTAGGGCGTCCTTTCCTGGCAATTGCCAATGCGCTCATTAATTGCCGCGATGGTTCAATGTCCATGTCTTTTGGCCATCTTGCTGTTTAAGTCAATGTTTTTAAAACAAAGACACAGTTACCCGATTCGTCTATGGATGGAGAGGTTAGCATGATCGAGAGCTTTGCTCGAGATTATTTCAACAACACGTTCCTGGATAATCATATGCCCAAATTTCTTTCCTTTGGAAGTTCAGACTCCAACATTTCCATCCCTACACTAGTCGATACACATATTATGGATGAGGATGAGATAGATGACTTTCTCAAAGATGTAGAGGACTATCATAGTAACGAGGATATGACCAATCTAGATGAGCAATTCGATGAGTTTCTTAGAGCAGGTGATAATTCACCCTATCAAGAACTACTTTCCACAACATCCACCTCATCTCCCCTCCTTCCACCCTTTCAAAGGAATCTCGAGTTTGCACTCGATCTTGTTGTTTCTTCTGTGCTTCATAATTTTTTAAATTCACCTAGTAAACAAATACTTCAGAAGACAAAAGCGTGTGACACCTTCAATTTCAGACTTGAGACAGTCCCTACCTACACTATGAATGAGTTTTGTGCTAAACCCACATCCTCATTTTTTTCCATGCTTTCCTTCTACAACTTACCCATATCCACCATATTCTCCACAACCATTCACTCTTCCACACTTATTCACTAGGACACCCTCTCGTTCAAAAATGAAAAAAAATGTGCATGCTAGGTTAAGTAATAGGGTTATCCGACTTCGCTTTCATTTTACTAGGTTGCGTCATAGGAAATCTTGGTGCTTGATTGTGTTTGGATATGCTTTCTGTGATATTTATTTATGGAATGATCCACAACTATTTTGGTTGTTGATATATGATAAACTACATGTTCATACATATGTTTAGATAAGTCTCGAGTATCTGACTATAAACGACTCAACTTTTGTGTTTGGTGCATTTTCTTTCATTTCTATATATTGGTGAGTGCACCATTAAGGTAACCGGGCCCTCCCTACGGAGTGTGTGGCTGTAAGTACCGGATCCTAAGTCCACGTTTAAACATAATTCACGTTTTCCACCTTTGCATGTTTTCTCGGATTTTTGAGTCATGTTTCTCTATGGGGTGAATTATGTCCTTCTTATTTATTGTTTTCTTTTTAAAATTAAAAATATATATATATATATATATAAAGAATATAGTAATATAGGAAGTCTCGGGAATCGACTTTAAAAGACCATTGCTAAAACAAATTTTCTAAGCTCCGTTATAAAAAATTTGTTTTGGGGGGGGGGTGTTAAATGTTTCCATCCTAGAATGTTTATGTCCCATTACAGTTGCTTAGGCGTTTAATTGTATTACGATTCGGGTTGACATAATTAATGATTTTAGAGTCCAATTGTTAAGCATAACGCGTCGTCATGCATGCACTTCGAGGTGTTTTCCACTATCTTATATGTCATCCACGGTCGGAATAGAGTGTTTTAGGGATCATTGGATTGGAAATTCTCTCTGATCATTTCCATAACTCATTTAAAAATCGGACCCGTAATAGCGAAGCGGCAATTTTGATTTGAAGTTTCGCGAAAAAAAAAAAAATCACAAAAATTCGATTTGGGCTTGGCCCAACCAGCTCACCGACCGCCATAGGCAGCGCACCAGCGCCCTTACCTTCACCAACAATCGATCATCATCATCTTCCAATCCGCCATTAACACCCAAAGCTTAAAACAAAACCTAAAAAAAAAAATAAAAAAAAAAAAAGAAAACCTAAATTAACCCCACGCCCACAATCAATACCCAACCCAAATCATTTCGCAAACGCTACCACCACCTCCACCAAATTAAATAAGCAAAACCACGAAAATTCCAAATTTTGTTGCTGCCACACCACCCTCCACCACCACCTTGTTTGCTTCGGTTGGTCGATTAACAACCCACCACCACATCCCATTTAAACCCCACTACATTCCAAACACCAATGGCTCAACAACGCCAAATTTTTCGGAACAAGCTTTTCTGGTGACCGCTTCGCACCATTTCACGGTGTGAAATGATCGGTCGAGGCTGGAATAGCTTTGTGGTACTTTCGGCTGAAGCCTATTACCACGAGGACTTAGTCCGGCGGTTCTACAATCTGAGGGAGTTGGAAGGGACGAGGATTTTTTGTTGTGGTGGCGAAGAGGAGGAAGGAAGTGGCGACTAGGTTGTTGGTTGAGATTCTAGGCATCCGCCTAGAATCCATTTGATGTCGCGTTGGAGTCCCAACATAATGGGGTAGAGCCATTGATGAACGAGACAGTTACTGAAGGGAACTACAATGCGAGGTTGCATTGTGTTCGTCAGGCTTCCATTAGGACCAACCAGCTGGCTGCAGCTCAGTGGATTGGTCGGAACGTCCTAAAAGGATAAGGTCAGCGACATCGGCCTGAACTGCCTCTACATCTTATGGATACTCCAGGAGCAGAAGTATGAGTTCTGCATCTTGGAGTTTTTACATAGCATGATTAGGGGAGTAGGGAAGTATGTTGCCCCTCTCCCTGTGTTGATAACCAAGATCATGTTGAAGTTGAGAGCAGCTCAGGCGACTGATAGGACTTACATCACCCTACACCGTAACCCTCGCATCTATAAGGAGTGTGTCCAATGAGTTTGGAGGTTGGCTGAGGATAGAGAAGAAGAAGAAGAGGATGGTGTAGATTAGAATGCCGAGGAGGCTGGGGGAAATCAGAATGCCTCGGAGGATGAGGAGGATTTGACTTGTTTTGATGCGAATGCCTTGGAGAGGTGTTGATCAGACGCAGAACGCATGGCTGTGATTCATCTTGGCATCGTTAAGCTCAACACCATCTCGCGAAGACCTCGGACTCGACGAGCAGCGATGCATCATAACCGAGATCCATTACCGCGAGAGAGGATGAGAGGTGGGAACAGGATGAGGGCGAGCTAGAAGCTCGGCGCCCGATTCGGGAAGAGATGCTTACGATTCCCACCTCACGGGGACTCTCTTCCGAGGACACACCATCGAGGAACGACCCGGCGTCGTTCGCCGAAGGCGAATGGTGCTTTGGCCCATCGAGGAGCCAGAGCGATCTTCGGACCGTGTGCCCTCCGCTACCAATACCGGAGTAGTTAGGGATAGCATCGTTTGATGTTTTTATGTTTATTTGTAGTTTCATTATTGTTATTTATTTTAATGTAACTTTTATTTCCGTAATTTGAATTTTGTAGTGAAATGTACTCGAATGAAAATTTTAATATAATCGCGGTTATTTTTATTATCGTGGTTGTCTCATATTGATCCCACCTTCCCAAATTGTTTGGGGGTGGTTTTATCTATTCAAAGATGATTTTTATATAACCCTCGTGTTAGAATTTATTATGCGGAGTCAAGGTGAAAATATGGCCGATTAGGCATATCGAGGGAATAAGTATAAAGGGTAGGATGAAATCTAGATTAAATAGGTAGATTCTATCATAAATTCAACCTAAAAGATACTAGGTTTGAATTAGAATCAAGATAATGAGTTGTTTTCGTTTTGGGTTTGGAAATTTTAGGATTTTTCGAAACTGCCGTAATTAGTTTTGGCAACTTCGATCCGTTTTAGCAACTTAAAACCTATATAAACTTCATACATTCTACACTCACAACTCACACTACACCTAAACTCCATCACTCACCTTTCACTCCCACGATTCCCCCGTTTGGCTCATTTTCGAGTTTTCCAACTCGAAGCTAATCGCGCTTCTGAGGCGCACTTTCGCGCTCTGCATATTTTTTTCTGAATTTTTGTTAGAGTGCACTCGCGCCCAAGCTGAGCGCGACCCGCGCTCAAACACTGGAAATTCCAACTATTCAGAGCGCACTCGCGCCCTGACTTCCGTGGATAGAAAAATTTCCAGTTTTCTGCGGGAAGTATCCGGATCATTCGCAGCTATTCCAGAGCGTAAGTTTGAGATGACATCTCCAACATTGATACTGGAACAGTCTTTCGAAGATTTGTTCCAAAGCACTACTTATGGTGCTTGGTTTTGTGGCGATCACATCGTTGGCTGGGAGCCGCTTATGGTAAGACTGATGCACTTTATTCTCCAACACTAGCATCTTATTTTTCACGATAACTGCATTTTCTTTGAAAGACCAGATGGAGAACAAGTGTTCTCCATCAATATTGATAATGAACCAATGGAAATTACCAGGTTATTGCCAGCATTTGTTCTTCGACTTGCTATGACCACTGAAATACAAGACCCATGGTGCTATTGGGTAGATAATATGTATGTCTACACTTACGAGTTCTTGCATGAGTAAATGCGGTAGCGGGCATTTTCCATATCGAGGACAAAGGGGACTATAACGTCGCTTTTGGTAGCTTTGTCCATGAACATAGGAACTGTTATGTTTTGGATCATGCTAAACATTTTAGGGGAATGGCGTTTTCTTTACGTGAATGATGCCACTTGCAGCGTTTTCCTTGCTTTAGCCACGGGGCGTATGTGTCATGACCTTCCCGAACCTTGATATCTAGTTTAGCTCGATCCCATAGCATGAGGCATAAGTTCCTTCTTATGCCCGTTCTAGTTCCGTATTATGCTATGTTTCTTTCCTATTTTTGTACCGTTTTCGCGGATTGGATTACGGTCGATTACCGCATGCGACCCCACCAATAGTATTATTCGATCCTTCCGTGCAATGACTTGGCAAGGGTGGAGGATACAACCTCATCGAGGTTGCACCCTACACCCCATCGGACCAAGTGGCTCTTAATAGGTTAGCAATAAGGGATGATAAATGGCGGAAGAAGCCCGGCAAATTATCATGGCATGGCGGGGGCCTGAAAAGGAACCTCACTTCTTTATGGAAGAAGAGGATGAGTAAGATGATGAGTAATCGCGGGGAGATAAGGTAAGTTTTCATTCTAGTTAGTGTGCGCTTATGTCCCAAGCAATTTCATTCTTGTTAACCCCATAATGGGTAGAACTTCATTATAGAGTTCGCGTCGAGTTTTTATTTCCTATATTAGTGCGTTCTAACTTTGTTTTGCGGATATCCCTGAATTTCCACAGCGTTTCAATGGTATTTTTCCTACCCTCTTTATTTAAATGCTTTGAGGACAACACATGCTTCTTGTTTGGGGGCATAGAAACCGCGTGTAATTAAAGGCATCTGTTAGGATATAGATAGAGTTAATATGCATTTCTTTTCTAGTTAAAATTTTAAAAATTCAAAAATATAAATAAATAAGTTCATGCTATACACTTAGGAATAGTGGTATTGTTTTCCTTCTCTATGCTCTTAACAATCTAGAAATCTCGTAGCTTTTGCATCGAGAATAATTTTTAGAAACATAGGTTAATATGTAGGTAATAATCTTTGCATCTATTTATAAATATATTACATGAGTATCGATGATTGTTAGCGGTAAGTTTCGAAATCTAGGCTAGAGTACTTATTCTACAAATCCTGTGAGAATATAGCCTAAAGCCTTATATGGCCGAAAGATTTGAGAAATGACACAAGGGAGAAGTAAAATCCGGATAGAGATATCCACCGTCCACTTGCTTGATCACTAAACCATATCTAAGCGAGAATTTAGGCCCTCTTTGGATCGATATAGCCAGAAATTCAAACCTATGAATTATTTTCCGCTAGTAAGCCCCTCTGAGCCTTTCTTTAGCCTTTCATAAACCACAAATCCTTTACCTTGTTACAAAATAAAAAATAATAATAATAATATTCAACCTACCCAATTAAGATAAGTCCGATAATAGAATGAGGAAGAAAGAAGAAGAGAAAACACGTGTAAACAAAAGTTAGTTAATTGCTTGAGGAAAATAAAGAAAAGAAGTTTCCATCCAAAGAAAAGAAAAATAAAAATAGAAATAAAATAAAAACTCAAAAAAAAAATAAATAAAAGGGAGTCAAAAGCCAAAGTAAAGAAAAAAGGAAAAATATGGCTAAGGATGAAAACAAAGTATAGAAGCAAAAGAAAATAACAAGGTTTTCTCTAAGTTACATAATATGAAGACTCTATTATCTCGGACTTGTCCTTTTTGAATATCCATTTCCTTCCTTCTTAAACCATCTCCTAATCAGAATAACACCTAATAAAGACCTCTAGCTCAATTAGGAATAGGTTAGTGTGATAGTAAGTGGCAGATGTGTTTGATCGACTCCGGCTTCCTTGTTGTCATTGAGATTGTAAGGTAAAGTGTGCCCACTGCGCACTAGAGTAGCGAAAATTGAGTGGAAAAATCAGAGTGTTGTATCTTGACTATTATTGTGAGAACCTACTTAAGGACGTTATTCCGAGTTTCAGAAACGGACCTGTTATTGCATTTCATAGTATTATTACTCATTGTATATATGTTTATTGTAGATGATTGATTATTATGCATATATTAGCTTAGGTTTCAACTTGATTACTCTATATACATTGCTAATGAGAGGTATAGATAATTTGGAGCATGAATAAGGAAACAATAGTTTTATTTCTTAGTCGTTGTAGTATTGATGAAGTTTGTGAGTACCTTCACTGGAAAACTCTCACGAGGCTATAACTTCGTCCACTAGGGAATTCCTAGTGGTTTAAGGCCTTGTTGCATATGGTCAATGCAATCGCTCAGTAAAGCGAGTAGTTAGAACTCCATTTTTGGTCACTTATTCTAATTTCTCATCTTTGCTTGAGGACAAGCAAAATGCTGTTTGGGGGTGGTTTGATAAGAGCCCAAAACTGTAGTTTTAACCATAGAAACAGACATACTTTTTAGACCAATTATGTGAGTAATAATTAAGAGTTAACATCGATTACGTGTTTTATGCATTTCAGGCTTCAAAGTCCATTATGTGCAGAAATATGCCACTTTAGCGAGATAAAGGAGCAAAGGTCGGTTACTAAGGAGTTCCGTGATTAAAGGCCAAGATTCAAGAAGACAAAGCCTTTCTAAAGCCCGGTCAAAAGCTGAAAAGTCGACGGCGGGTGAAATGTAAACACACAAAGTCAGCAGAACTTCCGAAGGCCATATCTTTGGACTCAGACCTCGTAATGGGGCCTACCTTATGTCAAAATGACCGGCTCAGAAAGAGCTTTCCAATGGTCTAAGCCGTGATCCAATCAGAGGAGCAAAAGTAGATGAAAAGTCTATTGAAGCCAACTGCAGCTGAAGAGGCCTTTTTGGACTGAAAGAATTGGGTTTTGGGCCTGATTCTCTGGCCCAAAACATGGCTCCAAGCCCATGCACGATTTTTGGATCTGAAAGTATAAAAACAAAAGCTTAGCTCTTTGTTAATGGTAGATTTTTTAGTAGAGAATAGTAGATTTTTAGGTTAGAAAATAAAGGAGCTTAGAATAGAAAGTAGCCATTAGAATAGCTTCTAGATCTAGATTTAATTGTTTTAATTAAGTTTAATTTCAAATCCAATTCTTGTTTTAGATTAAACTATTAGAACCATTACTCTTAATTAGTTTGATTAATAAAATAGCTAGTTGTTAAATTTCGATTCTTGTCATTTACATTTGTGTTAGATCTGATTCATTTACTACTTGTAATTCAATTCTTAGTTATTAATTAGATTTTAATTATTGTTTAATTTAGATTAGTAAATTTCAATTCTTTATATCATGTTTAGTTTAACTTTAATCGGAAATGATTGCGTAATGATTCTCGGCTAAACCTCCATTAGAGGGGGTTGAGAAGTCTTGATGAAAGCTTGATTCCGACTATCGTAGAATCGTCGTAATTTCCTTTCCACTCTAGAAACGCTTAGTTCACCATGAGAATGGGTTTAATCATTCACATGCTAGTTATGAATTGGTAGGAATGCCATGTGTAATTAGGGATTAGGAAGAACCAATTGTTCTGCGAAGCAGTTCAATTCGGATTACGACGATTCGTCGTTAATAGGATTGAGTTGAGTTAAGGTGGAATCAATCCCCCTCTAACTCCTTATCATCGAATCAACGTAGCATTCCCTTAGTTATTTTGATAACCGACTAGTTGCATCTTGTGGGTAGCTGCATCGTAGTCTAGTTGCCTTTTCGTAAATCTCTCATTAGACCTTAAGTAGAGTAATTACACGTGATAACACAGCATGCGGAAGGACTAGGAGTGGAACGAATCACTCTACTCCACTATATCTCATAGGATTGAGAGTAGAAATCTTTGATAAATTAGGCATCATATTAGCGTTTAGTTTTACTTACGCTTAGAGTTTCATCCCTTTATTTCGTAGGTAAAGCTATTCATTTTATGTTTTATCACCTTGCAATTCCCGCATCTACCTATTTGTAACCAAATGACATATGTAAGGGTCCAATATAAGACATATCCCCCATATCACACCGAGCACGCTCTAACATATACATATGGTTGGGAAATAAAACAACAATCCACATCATAAACATAAAACTCTACGAGGTGGGTATCTACGTAAAGAAGCCACCCGGCACCGCTGCTTCCCTTTCAAGGACCAAGCCATAGGTAGCTCTTCCATCTCATACTAATACACAAGGCTACCAAACTTAAAATATACTAGGTCCCATACGTATTCAACACCAAGAATAAAATTTAACATTAGCCATGCACAAACTAAAACCATAACTATAAAAGCCATAAACAACGAGCTATAAACTCCTGTACATACCACACCATTAGAATATGAAACGGGATGATTAATAAACCAAAATAAACAACCCATCACATTTACTGGCGCCATCCTTTGAGCAGCGGCAGCCGTTATAGAGGGTCGTGCTACTTGCCGATTTTTTTTAAGTTAAGGATCAAGGAGGAGAGGACTGCCCTTGTCCGGATCAATGCCGAGAATATCACACTGGCTGCTCCCTAGATTGTAAAGCTTGTTAAAGGTCTCAGAGGAAACACCGGCGTATGCTCGGGACTACGAATCTGGAGCCCAACCTGACACAAAGAACCGCTGCCTTGGAAATGTTGGGGGCACCTCAGTTTGCCCCCAAGTTAAATTCGGACCTCATCGTCTGCGAAGGGCTCATCCCCCCCGCTGTCCTGGAGATGTTGGGGGCAGCTCAGTTTGACCCCAAGTTGAATTCGGACCTCATCGTCTGCGAAGGGGTCATCCCCCCTGCTGTCCTGGAGATGTTGGGGCCAGCTCAGTTTGCCCCCAAGTTGAATTTGGACCTCATCGTCCGTGAAGGGCTTATCCCCCCGTTGCCTTGGAGATGTTGGGGGCAGGCTCAGTTTGACCCCAAGTTGAATTCGGACCTCATATTCCCTGAAGGACTCATCCCCCCCCACCGTCCTGGAGATTTGGGGGCAGCTCAGTTTGACCAAGTTGAATTCGGACCTCATCGTCCGTGCAGGGCTCATCGAGATGTTGGGGGCAGTTCAGTTTGCCCCCAAGTTGAATTCGGACCTCATCGTCCGCGAAGGGCTTATCCCCCAATTGTCCTGGAGATGTTGGGGCCAACTCAGTTTGCCCCCAAGTTGAATTCAGACCTCATTGTCTGCGAAGGGCTTATCCCCCCCCCCCCTGCCTTGGAGATGTTGGGGGCAACTCAGTTTGCCCCCAAGTTGAATTCGGACATTATCGTCCACGAAGGGCTCATTCCCCCTCGTTGTCTTGGATATGTTGGGGGCAACTCAGTTTTCCCCCAAGTTGAATTCGGACATCATCGTCCGCGAAGGGCTCATCCCCCCCGCTGTCCTGGAGATGATGGGGGCAACTCGGTTGCCCCAAGTTGGTCAGACATCATCATTATCGCGAAGGAGCATCCCCGGCTACCTTGGAGATGTTGGGGGTAGCTCAATTTGCCCCCAAGTTGAATTCAGACATCATCGTCCGCGAAGGGCTCATCCCCCGCTGTCACGAGAGGTTGGGGGCAACTTCAGTTGCCCCAAGTTGGTCGGACCTCATCGTGTGGAAAGGCTCGTCCCCCCTCTCTCGTGTTGGTGGCAGCTCAGTTTGCCACCAAGTTGATTCCGCGAAGGGCTCATCCCCCCACGGCCTTTGCGTACTAGAATAACGTCGCGGCATTACCTTCTGAAATATGCTACTAGAAATTTGCCACCTGAAAATTCATCTGGCACTACTACCATAGATGTTATAAAGGCATGACAAGAAAATATTTTAAGGGAATAATATAGTTTGAATGCCAGAGTCACATGGTATCATCTTAGGTAAAGTGTTAAGCTAACATGCTAAGGTAACGTGCTGAACTTGACGTCCAAACATAACGTAATATCATCTAGTGTTCGTCATACTTATGAACTTAACCTTATAATCAATCCACTGCCACAATGACGTTTGATGCTAAATTTAAGCAAAGCGGTGAACTATGCACAAGCAAGCAAACGAAATCATGATATTCAAGCCTAACATGCTCTTAGGATATTAAAAAGGGTTAGTGCCCATACCTTGTCCCAAGAGTGGAAGTGTTAATCTCGAAAGGGATGCCAGATTCACTTTGTATCGACGAAGAAAACACTAAATCATAAAGTTCTTCTTATGCCGGCACTGGAAGGCCAGTTGGTGGGTCGTAGTCATGGATGGAGCTCTTGACAAATAGCTTTTATTCCTGACCTCTAGATGATGATCTCTCTCTCTCTCTCTCTCTCTCTCTCTCTCTCTCTCTCTCTCTCTCTCTCTCTCTCTCTCTCTCTCTCTCTCTCTCTCTCTCTCTCTCTCTCTCTTATACACAATTCATCAAACACCTTCTATTTAATTACTCAAACAATGGTGGCTGACACCCAATGGTATTTATGATATGAACATTATCACTATCACAACTAACAACTTATTTGGCCTAATAACACAAATGTCCACCCTTCCGCTAACATCTGATCTCGAACTCCGTGCCTCCTCCATTCCGATTCCACGAATAGCTTCTACAGTCAAGATTTTCCCTTCTAAGATACAGATATCTTTCATAAAGAGAATAGGCATGAACCTCCGTCTACCTCAAGCACCTAGTTCTCGATATTAAACTTTCTGCTGGAACAATCCCTGCCCATGTAAATTCTTCATTTAACTGACATTCTGCTCCATAAACTTAACATGTCTAAATTCAGTAATGTTAAACTCTCACTTCTATCTGTATACCGCTAAAGATGTTTGAGTCCATGATAATCCCAACCGTGGATGGAATCATGATGCAGAATGAGGCATTGCTCCGATTAAAAACTTGGGGAATGCACGAAATGCCACTGCAGTTTCTGTGTTTCACGACAGTAGCCATTTGAATGTGGAAACAGATACAAGGCCATCTTTAAACAAATTTGCAGCAACAACTCCACTATCCACCCCTTCACCTAATACCCCCCTTGGCTTATTATCCAAGTTTGAGGTATCAAGACATACGACACAATAAGCAAGCAAATCTAGCTTCATACTCTTAAGTGCAAGAGGATCAAATACAGTAGGGTAAAAACTCGAAACCATACTAACAACATAACTCTTCTTCACAACATTCCCTTTCAACGAACCCACACCAACAAAACCAAAAAACCAATGAAGTGTAAGAAAGCGAAAAACCAAATGTTGTTGAACCTCGTTTGATATCAAAACTAATCTCCTCACAATCTCCCCTTCTTGACCATCACACGAATCCGAGAACTCTGATGATACTTCCATCTTGCCTGCTATCAAGAACATGTTATCTGATCAAGTAACAAATTGATTTTTCTTTTGCTCTACTGGAGCACTATCCACTATCCAGCATCGTCCTAGCGGGTAGCCAAAATATATATTTTCATCTTGTTAACTAACTAAAGGTGACGCCTTTTTCTTGTATTTCTTGCAGAACGCCTAGGTATTAGCAGTAACTGCCTCGCATCTTTGCCCCATCCACTGCACCGATACACCATTCTCTCTTTACCACTAGGTTGTGGGCAAACTCGTTCCCACATATGGTGCCATTGTGTTAACCCAATTCATACATTTTAGTCTTACATGTCTCCATTCCTCGGTTTCATCTCGAAGAAGAGAAATCTCGCCATTTTCTCATCAGTTGAACCCATCTGGGTTGCCTACGTACCCCCGGGGGGGGGATCAAGCTGTGTCGTAGTTCTCTCTCCCTCTTCTCTCCTTTTTTTTCTCCTCCTTACATTGCCGCCTCCTCCTCTTCTCTCTCTCCTTCTTTTCCTTTAGGTCAAAGTCACTGGACCTCCCTAATCTTGGGCCCATCCCTTTGGCCCAATACCATACGAGGCTCACTTGTCTCTCTCTCGCTTCTCTTACATGTGATGGTCATAGTCATGAATATGGCTGACACATACATTATACATAAAATAAGAGCATAAAAAGGGCATTTTGACTTTCTCGTTACAAGCAGGGGGGGACTCATTAAAGCTTGAGATAGCAGTATGACACAAATACTAATATATTTGGGAACTCAATGTGATTTGCAGACATACTGTACCCTTTTACTTCAATGTTTCCGTGTTAGGAATCTGTAACCTAAAAAAAAAAAAAAAAAAACTCTTTGATTAAATTGTTTTGTCAATATTTTATTTGTCTTAACAAACGTCCAATGTTGATAATTAGAGAGCATTCCAGCACCCCCAAAGTGTATGTAAGAAAAATCACTCTCTTTGAGAGTGCAAAAGACATGACAAACCATTCCCAGATGCTAGAATATAAAACAAACATTCTTCTAAACGTAAAAGGTGGTCGGAAGAACAAGAGCAAAATATTTAATATCACAGCACAGCAAAAAAGATAAAGTGAATAAAAAAGGTGCTACCAGGAACAGATACCCGACGTGTGAAACTATATATATATATATATATATATACCTTGGAACTGTATTGCCTTCCCTTCCAGTCGTAATTTATCAACATCAGGATCCAAATTCAACAGGGTTTCCCATGAGCAAGGTAAAAATCAACACCGAAGTCATCAAAGTTCTCCATATTCACATTCTACAAATTATCAAATAACTTATCAGGATGGTTTTTTTAGGGGTGCCTCTGCACCATCTCTTTCTTGTGGAAGAAACTATTTTATTCCCAACATCAAAATGTCAAGCATAATTCGTTATCCCAAACCATCATTATATGAACCTTCTTTTTCCTTGTTACAATATGAACCTTCTTAAGAATAACTTATCTTCTAACCTTCTTGTTCAGTTACAATATGAACCTTTTTTCTTCCTTGTTACTTACTTGTGATTTGAGTCAATTTCACCGCTTGTTGGGGCTCACCGAGAATACCATCAGACCCCCCCCCCCCAAGTACTCGCTATGGGCACAACCTATTTTGTGTTGGGCAGACCCAAAAAAAAAATTATTTTACAAATTTGTCATTGACAAAAAAAATTGTAATTTATATTGGACATCCCCCACCTACATCAAAGGTAACTTTTTGCAACCTCCTAGTGCCCTTACCCTAAAAGACCCCACTTCCAAAAAAAAAAAAAAAAAAAAAAAAAAAACTAATTCCAAAAAACAAGAGTCCTATATTGGGCGCCACACAAATTGGATTGGGCAGCCTCCAGCCCAAGCCCAAACAGTGAAGCCCAAAAGAAAGCCCAGTACACCCCCCACCTAATCGTGAAAACCGGGAAAACCTTTACAACCGGTATCATCTCTCTCGTGCACTCACTCACAAAAAAACAAACCAAATCATAAAAAAATTACTGGTCAAAAATCAAAACCTAAACTTTTCTCACTAATTCAAGTTTGTGCAACCACCATTCGAGTGAGTTTGGGAAATTCAATTTGAGTTTGGGCAACTCGTTTTCTCTCTTAGGCAACACTCGTCTACCATATGTATCTTTACCTTGTTATATAACTTGTTATCTTTACCTTGATTTGTGGTGTGTTGATGATGATTATGGTGATTTAATTGTACAAAATGAACTATTGTTTGAGAAAACTTTAAACAGCCCGGTGAGGTCATTTTCAAGAGGCACTAAACGACTCAGTGAGGTCGTTTTGGAAATAACCCAAATGACCCAGTGAGGTCGTTCTGGAAATACCCCGGAGGTCGTTTGAATATATTTTTTTTAATATTCTTGAATATTCTTTGTATTCTTAATTGTGGATGGCGCTTTCCATTGGATGATTGATTGGGAACATTCAACTAGTGGCTCGAAAGCTTTAGAGCGAATACTTGTACTTGATGTTAGTAGTGAGAAGTTTCTGTTAGTAGTATACTAAAAAACAATGCTTTGAGTATAAGTGGGAGATTGATAGGGTTATATACTAAAAGCATTACTTTTGTATTAACTCTAATTCTTTATATGTTGAATGAGAATCATATGGGCAAATGTTATGCATATTATATATGTTATTAGTTATATGCATGTGTCTAATACTTTATGTTATAGATGATATGGTGTGAACACACAGAAGATCATATCATCAGTACCTTATAAAGTATAAGTAATCGTTCACAACCTAGATGGATTTGGACAAACCATTAGTATGGTTGTAGTATAATCTAGTATTAGTCTATCTTGACTATAGGATTACACTAGTACACTTTGTGTGTATTGAACAGGACCAATTGAGGTTGTTTCTCATTATACTGACTATATAAGAGAACAAACACCTCTGTTATTATGAATGCTTGTCCTCCTAATCTGGATATAATAACGGGCACTTACATGCATTGTACATTGCTTTAAATCATCAATGAGTGAGATTTATTTGTGAATCAACAAACTCGATGGATTGGGTAATGACATTGTATGTAAGGTATGATGTTGATTATAGAAGGAATTCGTGTCCCGTAAGAAGTCGGGTTGATGATGTCCCCTTGAGGAGCTCAAAAAGATTGCCATGTAAACCCTGTAGGTGGATTTATTCTGACATGACAATGAGGTTGAGTGGTACTACTCAAGGACATAAGAAGTTGATTAATGTAGTTGTCAGTAACTTGACTTAATCAATGGACATTCAATATCTTAAACACAGGGAGATCAATGAGCATATAATATGGAACCCATAAACGCTGACACGTAATTTGAGATTAGGGCGGTAGTGCAACAATGGCCTTTAGTGGAATAAGTCATTTGTTGACGAACTTAGGTTGTGTGTTCTGAGCGAACATGGGAAGCCCAAGCTCGTCAGGAGACCCAACCCTAATTTCTCCTCATGGTCTTTGATGTAGCCTATAAAGAGAATACTCTCTCTCTGGCCGAAATTCACTATTCACTGGATTAGAAAATGAGGCAAGGAAAGATAGATCCAAAATTGGATCTAGTTTTGTGAGAAAGAAGGGGATTGGTAGATCGTTGCACACACAACGTCGATTCTGTTCTAAAGGAATACAACAGAAGATAAAAGGGTTGATTTCGGATTTGATAAAGCTTTTATTCTCAAAGATTACATTTTAGCCGATTCTAAAAGGTATGTTCTCTAATCCAAAATCGTGAAAACCCATCAATTCCGCTATGCGTGGTTCTCACGGTTTGTAGAAATATTCGTTCTGAAAATAACGGTTCCTACAGTTTCATATTATCAGTTTCCCTCTTTCTACCAAGCTACACCATTATTGGTTCTTAATTGACTTTGCAGGGCACCTCGCCCTTACTAATGATTACATTACCCTTGGTAACTTATCTCAAATATGGCAAATAGTGGGTTCCAAGAGTAATGGTTGGAGTATTTCTAGATATTGTTGCAAGCATCAGTCTAAAACAAATGTGTTGAAGTATTTTCTTAGAGTACTAAATTGGTCGAGAGATGAACGCTCTGATTACTGTGGATGTTGTGGTTATAGTGCAAGAGACTATCTTCAAGAGAATCACCAAAGTCGGGAAGTTGACACAAGTAATTCATCGGCCCTTTATGTTCTTGAGAATGGTCAACCTTTTATTTCTGAGATGCATAGTATTCATATTCCATGAAGTTTTAGTATGGTATTTTTTACTCCAACCCTTGTGTCTCCAGGAGAAATCGATTTTTCTTCTGAATCAATTTTTGAGTTAGTGTAGTTTGGTCCTGTTTTCTTGTGATTTTTGAATTTTGAATCAATAATAAGAATTTTGTTGTAGTGTTTGTAGGTTTATGAGTATTATTTGTTTTGCGTTTGGATGTGTTTGAATTTCTTTGAAGAATGGAAAAATGAATGGAGAGAAAATTATGATTTTCATTGTTGTTAATGAATAACAAACTCTCTAACTATTTTTTAAACTGTTATAACTGAAAGTAGTTTGACCTTTGACCTCTACTGCTGACATGTACTTCGACTCTACTGATGTGGAAGCAAAACATTCTGCTACTTGATGAAACTAAATCACTATGACAGAAAAGAGAAGAGAGAATGAATCCATAATCATCAATATGTGATAATTCATATTTGTGCTTCAATTTCATCTCTGCCACTGTCGCATTTACATATGGCTACCTGTTTCCTCCTGCACTAATTTGAATTTTCCTTGCATAATAAATCTATTATAAGTCTAACGACTGAAGTCCATAACAGAACATTACAATTACTATTGGAAAACTAACACAAAATCAACTTGTCATGGATGATCCCTTGTAAGGAAAAGCACTGCGGATTCACCACAAAACTAAGGCCACCAGAATAAAGATGTAAACAATATAACTAATTCTCTTGAACAACCTCATTAGTTTTATTATTACTGTTTGTGTTTACACTTATACAATGTGTGTAGGTATGATGTATATTAATTATATGTTATACCCCTTGCAGCATTTATATTAACTAGATAGCTCACGTTAGCTCTCCTTATTAACTGTCTCTATATAATGTTTGTATCCATCTAGTTTAAGTAGATGTCTCTAATTAACAATATATTAGAGTAATACTTGTTTATAATTAACAATGTATCCATTTATTATAGTTACGAATACTTGTTTTATTTTTCTTTGTAGCAATGGGTCCTCGATCAAAGAATGTGAAGAATGTAGCGAAAACTACATTCAAAGGTGTGAAGAAATCGTTTGGCGGCGGTTCCTCTAGTAGTGACGCAGTTGGAAAAAAGAGACAAAGGGCAGAGGGCTTAACGACATCAGCGCGTAGAGGGGACCACAAAGAAAAAGAGGTTCCTGAAGTTCATTCATCGAGTAAAGATATTGTAAATAGTGTAGATAGTGATAACAATATAGGTTTAGATGTAAATATGGACAAAGGGAAGAGTATAGTGGAAGAGGAGAGTGAGGAGGGTGAAAAGGAGGGGGAAGAGGATGGTGATGACAATGGGGATGATGAGGAGGAGCAGGATGATGATGTGGAAGAAAATGTGGTAGAAATTATACCACCAATGGAAGAAGCACCTCCAATATTGGATTTTGTGAGAAAATCCAATGATGATTTGGAGTTCAAAAGAGGTGAGTATAGGGGTGGCCCGCATAAGTCAGAGTTGTTGTATGACTATGCAGTGCATGTCGCTCACGATGTTTGGGAGAAGAGGGTAATATTTTGATTTTCTTTAGTACTTTGATTTTCTTTTACAAAATCTTTTGTTTCTGCTCATATATATCTAATACGTGCTTGGTTGTTTCAGGAGGATCACGGAGCGTTGAAGTGTGTTTCGCAATTAGCGAAGTTCTGCCAATGGGATTTCATGAGTGAATTTAGAAGGTCTCTGAGATTTGCCCGCGAGCTGAGAAGGACTAGGTTGTATGATCTCGTGTTAAGTTATCACGAGCATATGGATCCACCCATTGGTCTCTGCGTTTGTGGAGAGGTGGCATCCAGAGACTAACACCTTCCATATGCCATTTAGGGAGATGACTGTGACTTTGGACGATATTGTGCAAATCTGTGGAGTCGCAGTTAGAGGAAGAGCGGTGCAAGGGGACAGTGAGTTGAACTTACAACAATCGGTAAATCTCCTACACCATGCTTTGGGTTTCCCCATTCCTTTGATTAAGGCGGAGATGGAAGCTAGCAAGTTCACTTCAAAAGTAAGGCTAGAATTCCTCCGAAAGCATTTTGCTAACAAGGTTCATGATAACGACTTACATGACGCTGCTGGGAAGGTGGTGGAGAAGGCCTCAAGTTTACAAGAAGTCCAACGGGCTGTCAGAGCTTTTATCCAGTTTTTCTTTGAATGTGTCGTTTTTACTGACAAGTCTGGGACTGGAGTGCCTCTATGTTATCTGAGGCCGTTGTTGAAATTTAGTGAGATAGGAGAGTATGCATGGGGTGCAGCAATTTTAGTGTTTTTGTATAGAGGTCTTGGGGCTGCCATATGTGCGAAGGTGAAAGGGGTTACAGGCTATATGACTCTTCTACAGGTAAAACTTTAGTATTTTAGAGCTTATTTTTAATGTTAATTTTATTACTCTATCAATATGTTAACTATTTGTGTATATATATATATATCTAGGCGTGGATCTATGAGTACTTCCCGGTATTCAGTCCCAAACATGGATTATAGCTTGACTGAGGCGCATGCTCATAGACACACAGTAGTCACTCTACACTATGACAATACAACGCATGCATTGCAGTATTATCGAGCGATACTTGATGATATGAATTGTTTCAATGTAAGTATTTAAGTTTGTTTATAAGTTTTTTTTTTAGTAATTGATCATTGGAGTTGTTAATGACATATTTGATTTTGTTTCAGGTTGATTGGCATCCCTACAATAATGTCAGAGCTACAACCCCGATCGATGACATTGTAGTTTTTGAGGGATTGATATGTTTTTTCAACATTATCGAGCTTTACGTTGTCGCAAGGGTTGTGCGTCAGTTGGGTCACGTGCAGCTTATACCCGTAGATCCTCCAACACCAACTTGGAGGACAAGAATTGTAGCAGGACGCGGGTATGAGGTGAAATGGGCCAATATTAGGCCAACTTACTGGGAGTTGTGGCAGAATCATGTGATTTAACCTTACAATCGAGGAGTTATCTCATCTTATCCATGGGAGTGTCATCCAAACTACATGATTTGGTATACAAAGAATTCTCACATTCGATTGGAAAACCCTGAGCGTGCTCCTATTCATTTCTCCATAGGGACACTTCCCAACTTTACACCGATTGTGAGTATTGTGATTTTTATTGGAGTTTCTCTAATTGTAATTTTTTGCATTTGATTTGTAACTTATCTTGATTTCCCTTTTTTCGACAGAATGACGTCATCGATGAAACTAGTCGTATGCTAGAGAGAGGTTTGCAATTGGCTGAGAATAATATTCCAGAGGAAGCATGGTCCTCCTTCGAACAGGCTTACAACTTGACTAGGTGCAAGTATAGTGGTGGGCATTATAATGGATGAATTTGTAATGAATGATGTTTGATGTTTGAATGAATGATTTTGAATATTTTGATTTTGATTTTGAATGAATGATGTTGTTTGATTTTGAATGAATGATGGATGTTTGAATGATGTTTGAATGAATAAGTGGAATTTGTTATTATTTTGAATGAATGAAGTTTGGAATGAATGGATGTTTGTGTGGTTGTATAGATATGAAAGTGTTGTAAAAACAAAATGAAATTCGAAATTTTTTTTGTCCAAACGACCCAGCCACATCGTTTGGTATAAAGGCCAAACGACCACTTCAGATCGTTTGGCTAAAAAATGGACAACTTTTCTCAAATGACCAGCTCAAACCATTTGGCTCAAAGCTCAAACGACCCAACCACATCGTTTGGTATAAAGGCCAAACAACCAGCTCAAATTGTTTGGCTCAAAAAACAAACAACTTTTATCAAACAACCAGCTCAGACCGTTTAGCTTAAAGGTCAAATTACCAGCCCACATCATTTGGTTCAAAGGTAAAACGACTTGACGATGTCGTTTGTGGTAAAATCAAGTAAAATCAAATCAAATCAAATCAAATTACACTTATTCCAAATTGCATCAAAATATCATATTGACAACATACGAACATTATTTCCAAATCACTCCATTGCCATCCAAATCAACTTAGTCGATCAGTCGATTTCCAAATCAAATCACTCGATTTCCAAATCAAAAGCCCAAACATTATTTCCAAATAACATAAAAATCAAATCAAATTACACTTGTTCCAAATTACATCAAAATAACATGTCAAAATGAATTTACAAATTACATCAAAATATCATATCGACAACATACGAACAACTTAGTCGATAACATGTATTGGGTCTTCAACAGGCTCGTCTTCCCATATTAGATTGGGAATGTTCAATTCCATCAATTGCAATTGCCTTGCTGTCAATGCCAAATTCTAACTTTCAGCAATATCATATCGAGCTCTAAGCTATTAGTGCATTACTGGAGGAACCGGACAATCTTTAACAAGTTCAATATTAACAAAATGATTTCCACCAACATGTGCGCTACCCAACACTTTTTTCACTCTCTCAGGATTTGCTTGGGTTCTCAGCGGCATGATAAGGAAGCACTGACGAGCTCCTAAATGCAGGAGGACA
This sequence comes from Coptis chinensis, assembly GCF_015680905.1. Lineage (NCBI taxonomy): Eukaryota > Viridiplantae > Streptophyta > Magnoliopsida > Ranunculales > Ranunculaceae > Coptis > Coptis chinensis. The sequence continues at coordinate 63,436,273 of NC_141461.1, forward strand.
ACATTAAATCTTGAAGCAAATAGTTATCCAGCAAAGGGAATGCTCATCCACTTATTGAAGGGTGCGTAACCTTTTTCAGGTAGGATTTGCTTCATCACATAAACAACCTCATTTTGACTGTACAAAGTACAATAAATAGGAAGGTGGTCAATAAGCTCTTGGTACAAGTCCTTTCTCATCTATGGCCAGTCTTCTTAACTTCTTCCTAATGTAATGCAAAAAGCGAGCTCTATAACCGCAGTTGCCATCGCCAACAGGGTCATCAACTCTAACAATGTATTTGTGCATTTCTTTAGGAATATCTAATCCGTAATCCTTAGGACCCCTCGTCTTTTCAAAGTCTAACCCATCTCTCACATTTCGTGGTGTAGCTGTTTTTGGAGAAGCCTTATTTCTTGGTGTGGTTGTATTTTTAGTGTTTTTGGAGAAGGCTTCTTTCTTGGTGTGGTTGTTTTTGGTATTTTTGGAGAAGCCTTATTTCTTGGTGTGGTGTGGGTGTTTTGGGTTGGTATTTTTGGAGAAGGCTTCTTTCTTGGTGTGGTGTGGGTGTTTTGGGTGGGCATTGTGTTTGGTTGTGACGAGACCCACTCCTCATGGTCACATTGAGAATGTTCAAAATGAGATAGATCTCACTTTGAAGAGTTCTCATCTCCAGTTGGAAGCTTTCTCCTGCAGCTACCTTTCGGCCGACCTTTGGTTTTTGCTTCCTCACGAGGCGATACTAGCCATGTACTTTCTGGTACGGCAATCTCCATAAGCTTCCTAATCATAACCCTCTGCTCTTCTTTAGAAACCATTGCAAACCTTATCATGAACAAGTCGATCGAAGGTGTAACATTGGGACCAACACCCACTGACACATTGGGAGAAGCAGACAATGTTTTCCAAAAAGGGTCGATAGCAGTCAAAGGAATGGACCGTTCTTGCTCTTCAAACTCAATTAATTCATGAGCACATGGCAGTCCATGGCTCGTGCGCAAATAGCACCAACACCTGATCTCTCCATCTTTAACACACTTTACGCAGGTATTTATTTCTTTAAATAGCAAGTCCAAACACTTGCGTAAGACAAGGCCTCTGAGTTCACGAAACAAAAGAATCTGGTGGTGGTGCTAAGTTACAATCATACTCCTCTCAAAGGTAGCTCTAATCTCCAACATCTGGATCTCTAGAATCGGGTGGATTAAGCTAAACATACTCAAAAAATCATGACAGTTTGCATTTCCTAGTACACGCTTGACCTGAGCATGAGACCCTTCAACTCTATTGGTCGTTGTACTCCTAAAGTGAATGTGTTGGTCAGTCCAACAACATACGAATCGATCCCTGTCAGAAAACCAAGTCTCTCGCAAATAACTAACAAAATTGGAGTACTCAACCCTATAATATTTTTCCAAAGCATCCCATCTACGCTGGAAAATAGCCTCTATCTTTGATTTGACTATAGTGTTCCACGAGAACTGGGCCTTCTCTACAAGTTCTATGCTTTGGAAAAATATCGTAACATTTTGAAAGGACGCACATAGCGATATGCCATCTACATAGATGATTGTGTACGTTAGGGAAAACTTTGTCAGTGGCACTCATCAGGGCCAAATCCCTGTCAGACATGATCACAGATGGACTTATGTCACCATGCAAGCCACTAAATTGATACAGGGCCCACTCATAGTCGACTATTATTTCAGACTAAAGCAGCACCTAACACACGGTGAAAGACTTCCACGTTGAACTCACCCTAACAAACTGTACGAAAGGCCACTGATACCTATTAGTTTTGTTGGCAGCGTCTAACATGAAAACTATTGGAAAAGTCTGAGCCAACTTAACACCTTCTGGATGGGCTCATAATAACCCCGTTATCTCCTCGATATTCTCATCCTGTCTCAACTCCTCAAAATAATGTTCTTTTGCTAACAACTCACGCAATCTCTACAATTGTGTTAGACTGTTTATATCCAATTTCCTCACCTTCTGCCTTGCAGTGTAGACTTGGGATATACTAGAAATGTTTTCATGATACCTATTCTTGATGGAATCCAAAATTTGTTTAATCTTTATTCCACACTTACTCATCTATGACAAGTACTCGAACTCTGGAACGGTCAGACGAGTAGAAAATGCACGTCTTTCAAGGGTTTTGCCAATACATGATTGTGAATACCATTTCTAACTTCTATTTTCCATCTATCGACAGTGCCGCGTTGGAAAACACCTTTTAACTTAAATGGACATCCTGATTTCTTGGTTCCTGACCTTCTCTTATTAGCCCTCCCTTCGCCTTCCTTCTTGTGTGACCGATGATAGAGTTATATACTAAAAGCATTACTTTTGTAATAACTCTAATTCTTTATATTTTGAATGAAAATCATATGGGCAAATGTTATGCATATTATATATGTTATTAGTTATATGCATGTGTCTAATACTTTATGTTGTAGATGATATGGTGTGTGGTGACACCACGAGGAAGATCATATCATCAGTACCTTATAAAGTATAAGTAAACGTTCACAACCTAGATGGATTTGGACAAACCATTGGTACGGTTGTAGTATAATCTGGTGTTAGTCTATCTTGACTATAGGATTACACTAGTACACTTTCTGTGTATTGAACATGACCAAGTGAGGTTGTTTCTCTTTATACTGACTATATAAGAGAACAAAATCCTCTGTTATTATGGATGATTGTCCTCTTAATCCGGATATAATAATGGGCACTTAAGTGCATTGTACATTGTTTTAAATCATCAATGACTGAGATTCATTTGTGAATCAACAAACTCAATGGATTGGGTAATGACATTGTATGTAAGGTGTGTTGTTGATTATAGAAGGAATCCGTGTCCCGCAAGAAGTCGGGCTGATGATGTCCCTTTGAGGAGCTCATAAGAATTGTCATGTAAACCCTGCAGGTGGATTTGATCCGACATGACAATGAGGTTGACTGGTACTACTCAAGGACATAAGAAATTGATTAATGTAGTTGTCAGTAACTTGACTTAATCAACGGGCATTCGATATCTTAAACACGGGGAGATCAACGAGCATATAATATGGAGCCCATAAACGCTGACACGTAATTTGAGATTAGGGCGGTAGTGCAACAATGGCCACTACTAAAAAACAGACATATTATGACGCTTGTTTTTAATCTATCTTGACGGCTTTGTTGAAAACCGTCAAGATAGGTGTCTTGGTGATATTTTTATGACGGTTGTTGCAACATCATGTCATGTCTCACACAGGCGTCAAGAAAATATTATGAATTTATGACAGCTGTTGCAACATTATGTCGTGTCTCACGCAGGCGTCAAAAAAATATTATGAATTTATGACGGCTGTTGCAACATCATGTCATGTCTCACACAGGTGTCAAGAAAATATTATGAAATTATGACAGCTGTTGCAACATCATGTAGTGTCTCCCACAGGCGTCAAGAAAATATTATGAATTTATGACGGTTGTTGCAACATCATATCGTGTGAGTGTCTCACATAGGCGTCAAGAAAATCTTATGATTTAATGACGGGTTTACAAAAACAGTGAAGTTAGTAATGTAATAAACCATCAACACCTTCCATAATTTTTTGGGATATCAATTGAACCGTCAAGAACATTTAAAAAAACAAAAAATAGCAAAAAATAAAACGAATCAGTTAACCGTCAATAATATAAGGTTGCTGGTTTTGGATTTTGGTATTTAGAGTCAACCGTCAAGACTCAAAAGAGTTTTAGCTAATAAATTCTATAACCAAACTTCCAAAGCATTGAAAAGTGCAAACCCCCGACTCCATCTCTTCTCAACCCATTTTCTCTTCTCGAACCCTTCTTCTAAGAGTTTCATCTTCCCTCGAACTTTTGCACAAAACCCTAAACTGTTCTATCTTCCTCTTCCATTGTCCACTCTCAAACCCTAGCTGTTAGAGGAGTCTGATTTTTTCTAAGAAGGGTTCCGATTTTTGCTGAACGTTTGCGAACAAGTAATATTATTTTCCATATTTCGTTCTTTTTTATGTTATTAAGGAATAAAAGTTGATATTTTGAATCTGGTTTCCCCCAATTTGACTGAAAAAATTGGGTTTTTAGTCGAAAAAAAATTATGTTGTTAGAATCTTAGTTCATTCTCCTTTAGCCATAAGCATGATATGGTCTTTTTTCTAATGGGTCATGCAAAAAAATTTTGAAATGTTCTAATATGTTTCATCTGAGGCACTTCTAATTCACATATCAAGTTAAAAATTAAAATTTAGAACTCTTACAGCTGTTGTATAAATGTATAATTAATTTTACAATATGGATGGGTGTGTGTTGGGATTTCTACACAAGCTTATGTTTTGTGCCCAATAAGACGCTCAGATGGGGTTGCATTTTGTTTCATTCAGTTGTAGTGCAGTCTAGCTAGCTAATTAGTGGATTGATTAATCAATTAAGAAAGGAAATTGATTATTGATCAGTTCAATTAAATTGATAAAATATTTGTGTATTTACTTCTTTTGGTTCGTATGCATTTGATTTTAATATCTTCCTTTGGCCTATCTAGGTGTATACCACGTAAACAAACCAACCTCTTCTGTTTGAATTTGCATTCTTCTTTTACCAAGTTCAAGAATTGAATCCTAGCATAGGGTAGGTTAGTATACTGCTCAAATAGTTCACTATTGATGAGTGTTTGTAGTATTTCATTTGTCCTTTTGGTTACTCTGACTCTAGTGAATGTGATGTAAAGATATATGTACCTCATTTTCGTCTTGTGTAGCTTAGCCTTAGCCATGGTTCAGCCTAAGACCAGCTCAAGACATGGCAAGTATGTGATGGTATGTTTCTTATGTTGCATTGTGGATTTTCATGATACTTGATCCCTTCCCGCCATGCTTTGCTTGAATGCTATAGAATTTCAGTAGCCACTATGCAATAACCAAGCTTAAACACTTCAAAGTTGTACCAAGTAGTGAACTTGTTAGACACTAAACATACATATATTAATACATACATACCTTCTGGAATTCTTATGTTTACATACATGTATGAACTTGCTGCTGATTATCTTTATGATGATATCAAACTTAAGGTAATCTGTTTTTGGTATTTTTCTGTCTTTATTTCTCATTTGTTTCAAATCTGTTCTTTGTGTTAGAATTTGTGCTTTTGCGTTTCTTTGAATGTAGATATATGAATCAGTTTAAGTTTATTGTAACTGTTTTAGATCTGCTTTACTTGAAGATTAATTCCTTCAATCTGATTGATTCTCATTGAGCATATATCTTCGTTCTTGTCAATTGACAATAGAAGAGTGGATGCAATGAAGGTTCATTTAGTTGAGATATAGTGCTCTTGATCTGGTTTTGTTTCAAATCATTTTTCTTTGGTCAAATTTATCTGTGCTACTTAAACAGTAAGAAGGAAGCATGGAATTTATCGTTTTATTTTATTTATTAACTTACATGACGGAATTTTAAGGAGCTGGCTGGGCAAGCAATTCCATATTTCCCCTGATAATAGTATGGATCCATGTCATGTGTCTTCTAGCTAAATTATTTATTGTCATCATTTGCAATCCTTAATGTGGAAATGCATTCAACTGGTACTTGATTATTGAGACTTCGTCGTTGGTAAAACTGATTCACTCCTCTTGTTGCGTATTTTAGGTAATGATCGAGGAGAGCCTAGGGGATCCCAAGCTTCAAGGAGTTCAGCTCCTCCAAAGATCTTACCCATTGAAACGCCAGCAATATCTTTGGATGAACTGAAGAGGTTAACTTCTAACTTTGGGACAAAGGCTTTAGTTGGAGAAGGGTCTTATGGTCGAGTTTTCTCTGCGACCCTAAGTACTGGTGAGTCTGCAGCTGTAAATAAGCTAGATCTCGATAACACACAAGATCCGATTCTGATTTTTCTTTGCTTTCGGTGACTTGAGTAATAAAATGAAATATGTATAGCTCTTTGAAGGGCAGTATATGACGCGTTTAAGCCCCGATTCATTGTCTTGACTTTAAAATTTGTTGGCTGCAGTTATCATCAGTTTCTAGACTAAAGCATGAGCATTTTGTGGAATTGTTGGGCTCTTGTTTGGAGGCAAACAATCAAATTTTGATATATCAGTATGCAACGAAGGGTTCTTTACATGACATTCTACATGGTATATCTAATGTGTTCCTTATCATTTGGACTTATTAGCTCTACTGATCATATATGTCACATCTTACTATTTTTGTTCTCATTTTCATCTCTTAGAATTTAAATTGCTAAGTCACTAATTTCTTTATGTAGGAAGGGAGGGAGTACAGGGGGCTACACCTGGCCCTGTTCTCAGCTGGAATCAAAGAGTCAACCTTTCACATCACTTCTCACATGTTATTAAGTCACTAATTCATGTTGAGTGTAACCTTCTGACATCACTCGGTTTCTTTTTTTTTTTTTTTTTTTGCTTGGTAATTTCTTACGTTCTTTCCTTTGCATATTAGGTAAAGGGTTATTTGTGTATATAGATCAGATATCCTACAGTGGTGTACGTTTGGGGCTTAACCAACATGATTCTCTGTCATAGTAGTGTTGATCGTATCTATTTCATTTAGTAGTTATATGATTATATTTTTAGTTTACTTATTAAACAAACTAACACATTCTTCTTCATATTGTTTTTTAGGTTATAAGTGAGATAACATGGTAGCTCGATTAAGTTTGTTTGAGATGGATCGGTTTATTAGCAATTTGTTAGATGGGTTATGTAAATTGCATTATTGTTAGATTATGACTTGATTTTGAACCAAGTGTTTGAGTTATTTAATTTTTTTCTTCGTGAATAAATCATGTAATATGAACAAGTTCTTGGAATGATATATGTTGGTAATAAAAGTATGATTCTTGTTTCCGTAATGAACTTGAGTTGTCAAGGTGTATGAATGCATTGGGTTTACAGGAATTTCAGATTTATAGGAATTTTCAGATTTACAGAAAAAAAAAATGAAGAAGTTATGACAGCTTCCAAAGAACGTTACATGCCAATTTTTGACAGTTTTTAATGTTAATTTATTGACGCTTTTGTTTCTCATGGTGATGTTTAAATAAAAACAGTCATAAAGAAGGTTTATTTCTTGAGGTTTTTCTAATAAAATTATGACGGTTAAGTAAAACATGTCACACAAAATGAACCAATTATGACGTTTAAAAATGAGTTTTTGTCATATTAAGTTCGAGCGTTTATGTCAGCTTATTCAGAACCGTCATCCAAATTATGACACTTTTTGTTAACTTTTATGACGGGCTCTATAATGACAGCTGTTTTTAAAATGAAAAAAATGTCATTAAACTTGTTTCATGTCTTTTTTTTAGTAGTGGGCCTTTAGTGGAATAAGCTATTTGTTGATGGACTTGGGCCGTGTGTTATGGGCGAACATGGAAAGCCCAAGCCCGTCAGGTGCCCCAACCCTAATTTCTCCTCATGGTCCCTATTGTAGCCTATAAATAGAAGCCTCTTTCTCTAGCCGTTTTCTAAACAAGAAAAATCAAGGTTTTGCTCAAGAAAAATATATCCAAAATCGGTTCCATTTTTTAGAGTGATAAAGGTCAAGTGAGAAAGGAGAGGTTGGTAGATCGTTGCCCACACAACGTCCAATCTAAAGATAGGAATACAACAGAAGATCAAAAGGTTGATTCGGATTCATAGCTATTGGATTCTCAGAGTTATCTTAACCGGATTTATAGGTATGTTTTCCAATCCAAAATCGTGCGAAAAATTAATTCAGCTGCGCGTGGTTTCCATGGTTTGTAGAAATATTCATTCTGAAATAACGGTTCTACAATTGGTATCGGAGCATGTAGATTTGTTGGTAGATGTAGAATTGTTCTAACATGGTTTTGCAGGCATCTAGACCAACAGTTATGGTCAGAATGATTTCTGGAAAGAAATGGATCGATTTTTGTTTTTATGAAAAATTGATTGGTTTTACAGCTTTTCATTATTGGTGGATGTAATTTAAATCACGGTATGTATCGTGTTATTTGTTTATTATCCTTGATGTAATCTATTGTAAAGATCAAAAGATCAAAAAGATCAATATTTGGATTGGTCGAAATCTGGATCTGAGTTTTTTATGCTGGAGCGCGGGTGGAGCGCAGGTCGCGCTCAAGCGCCTGGAAGTCGCAAAAGGCAGGAGCACAAGTGGAGCGCGGGTCCCGTTGAAGCGCCTGGAAGTCATTGAAGGCATGAGCGTGCCACGCGCCTTATGCAGGCATATTTGGAATTGGTCGCCTTCTTCAACGATGTAGGAGAGATTTTTTTTTTCTCAGTGAGATGAAATCTATTTTTCGTTTGGGGTCTATGCGGTGATTTCGTGATGTTTCCAGTGAAGGAAATAGGCCACGATTTCTAATAAAAAATAAAAAATCGGGGCGCTGCCCCGAACCCCGCGACCTGAACACCGGACTTTGCGAAGGCAACAAAAAGAGTTCGGCGAATAGGATGGAGTAATGAATATGGGCCATATCAGTTGGGAATTTATTTTCCATTTTATTGTTCATATTTGCTTATTCTATATGCATGTTTTTATTTGTGGATGTTTGCTAAAAACTAAGCCCACATGAATAATAGATAACATGGACATAGGCCTGACCAGTAAACAAAAAGATCCTCAATTCTAAATAACTAAGTGGGAGCGGGAATTTGTTTCGTATAAATCCCACGGTCTCCATTACTGGTTTGTTGGTGATGTAATTATACTTGCGCGTCGGTTTTAGTGCCTTCCTCCATATCGGATGAGTCTAATTACAGATCACCAGAACAAACTTCTGAAGGACAACTATATGAAGTTATTAATGTATGGATTCACTTCTCCATCTGAAGGGATTCATTACAAATAATGGACTAAGAAGTTGAGTAATGGTATACACTTAGATGCAAGTAATGGTATCCTCCCCATCGGAGTCACTGCTATTATTTGTAGGACCAAAGAAGGTCAGCATTTTAGTTTTACTTGTCTAGATGGCATGTGTCCACTCTAACGAGTGGTGTGCTATTAAGTTGACGAGAAGTAGAACTAATAGGAAAAATCTCTCTACACGAATGTAGATATGGTAAACGTCCACACTATCGTGGCTTACTACTTCTCGATGTGTAGGGTGCTGACGGGGTTAATTAATTGATTTTTAAGTTAACTCCTAAAGTATTTCCACGAATGTAGAATGGTAAACGTCCACACTATCATGGCTTACTACTTCTCGGTGTGGAGGGTGCTGACGGGTTGATTAATTAATTAATTTTTGTTATTAACTCAAGAAGTTTTTGCCCTACATAATAGTTATTGTATGTGATTCTCAGGCTTTCAAAATGGTTACTTTCAACCCACTAGCAACTATTCTTAAGGAAAACAAACTTATTGTCCCTTATAACATAGACTGGAAGGGAGATGGTCCTCTTGTCAAACCAGAGAATAATGGAGGTATGTGTCATGCACTAGTTGTTGAAACATGTTTAGCGGTGTTATCTACCAATACCTGGTGTGTAGATACAGAAGCCACTGACCATGTATGCATTTTGATTCAAAGGTTCTAGGAAACCAGAAAACTAAGTGCTTGAGAGATTACCATATCTTTGGAGGATGCTACGAAAGTAGTACCTGTTGCAGTGGGAGATGTTTGTTTATCTTTTGGTAGAAATAAGACTATGGTGTTAAAGAATTGCCTTTATGTGCGTAATTTTAGAAAGACTTTAATTTCAGTTTCTATGGCAATTAAGGATGGATATTATGCTTCTTTTAATGACAAGGTAGTCATTAAGAAAAGTAAACATTTTATCTGTTCTGGTACATTAGAAGGCAATTTATACATCATTAATCCTATTCCACCCACAATGCATCAAATGGAAATTAATAACACATCTTCTAATTCAAATAAGAGAAAGGAACCTTCTCAAATGAACCAAACACATCTCTGGCATCTACGGTTAGGTCATATCAACTTGAGGAGGATTCAGAGATTGGTAGCCGATAGACCTTTGGGTTCATTGACTGTGGAAACTTTTCCTATCTGTGAATCCTGCTTGGAAGGTAAGATGACGAAAAGGCCTTTCACGACCAAGGGGTATAGAGCCAAAGATGTGTTGGAACTGGTTCATTCTGATTTATGTGGACCCATGACTATCCAGGCTAGAGGTGGTTTTGAATACTTTGTCACTTTCATTGACGATTATTCAAGATATGGGTACATTTATTTGATGTGTCGTAAGTTTGAGTGTTTTGAAAAATTCAAAATGTACAAGGCTGAGACGGAGAAACGTCATGGAAAATGTATCAAGTCACTATGATCAGATCGTGGTTGGGATTACATCCCAAATGCCTGCACCTAAGACTCCCCAACAGAATGGTGCAGTAGAGAGGAGAAACAGGACTCTTATGGAAATGGTTAGATCGATGATGAGTTATTCGGATTTACCAATTTCGTTTTGGGGATATGCCTGGGAAACGGCAGCTTACATTCTGAACCTGGTACCTTCTAAATTAGTACCTAAGACCCCCAACAGAATTGTGGACTGGGCGTGAGCCTAGTATGAAACACATTCGGATTTGGGGTACCCCAGCACATATGTTGGGAGATGCTGATAAGTTGGGACCTCGTACAAAAGTACGCTTGTTTGTAGGCTATCCTAGAGGAACGAAGGGTGGTTTGTTTTATAGTCCTAAGGATCAGAAGATCATTGTTAGCACCAATGCTCGATTCTTAGAAGAAGACTATGTGATGAACCACAAGACCCCAAGTAGTATTATTCAAGAAGAATTAAGAGGAGAGAGACCAACTACTTCAGTACCAATTGTACAAGAACAGGATCCACAACGTGTCACTAATGACGTACAAGAACTAGAGGTGATTCATCGTAGTGGGAGGGTTGTTAGACAACCTGATAGGTGGATTGGTTTGGGAATGTCTTCAGACATAACCACTAATAACTAAGATCCTGATCCCTGGACCTACAATGAGGCACTCCAAGATAAAGATGTAGAATCTTGGAAAAAGGCAATGATTTCTGAGATAGAATCTATGGATTCTAATCAGGTCTGGGAGCGGGAGCTTGTAGAGCCACCTAATGGTGTTAAAACCATTGGATGCATGTGGGTCTATAAAAGAAAAAGAGGGGCAGACGGTAAGGTTGAAACCATTAAAGCAAGGCTGGTGGCAAAGGGCTTTACTCAGAGAGAAGGTATCGATTATGAGGAGACCTTTTCACCAGTAGCCATGCTTAAGTCTATCCGGATTCTTTTATCTATCGCAGCTCATTACGATTATGAAATTTGTCAAATGGATGTCAAGACAGCTTTCCTTCATGGAAGTCTTGAGGAAACCATCTATATGAAGCAACCAAAAGGATTCATTGAAAAAGGTAAATAGCATCTTGTTTGTAAGCTTAAAAGATCCATTTATGGACTTAAACAAGCTTCTAGATCTTGGAACATTCATTTTGATGAGGTAATCCAATCTTATGGATTCGATCAAAGCCTAGACGAATCTTGTGTGTACAAGAAATTTGATGGAAACGTAGTGGTATTTCTTGTGCTTAATATAGATGACATCTTACTCATTGGAAATAATGTGAAAGTGTTGTCAGACATAAGGGTATGGTTATCAAAGTAATTTGATATGAAGGACTTGGGAGAAGCGGGTCATGTCATTGGGATCAAAATCATAAGAGATCGCAAGAAAATGATGTTGTGCTTATCTCAAGCTACCTATATTGATACTTTGTTGACTCGTTTTAGCATGCAAAACTCCAAGAAAGGTTTCTTGCCTTTCAGGCATGGAGTTCCTCTATCAAAGGATATGTGTCCCAAGACACCAAAAAGATAGAGGACATGAAAGCGGTTCCTTATGCTTCGGATGTAGGAAGCTTAATGTACGCCATGTTATGCACAAGACCAGACATCTGCTTTGCTGTTGGCATGGTTAGCAGATATCAGAAAAACCCAGGACAAAGGGCACTGGACTGTGGTAAAACATATTCTGAAGTACCTGAAAAGGATTAAGGATTATATGTTAGCATACCAAGCAGATAGTTTGGTTCCATTAAGGTATACAGATTCTGATTTTCAGTCAGATAGGGACAAGAGTAAGTCTACCTCAGGTTGTGTGTTTACCTTGGGAGGTGGAGCCATAGTATAGAGGAGTGTCAACCAGAAATGCGTGTCTGACTCCACCATGGAAGCTGAATATGTGGTAGCCACTGAGGCAGCCAAAGAAGCAGTTTGGCTCTGGAACTTCTTATTGGACTTGACAGTGGTACCTGGTTTACCTAAGAGTATCACACTTTTTTGTGATAACACTGGTGCGGTATCTAACTCGAAGGAACCACGAGCCCATAAAGCAAGTAAACACATTGAGCACAAGTACCACCTGATACGATCAATCGTAAAAAGAGGAGATGTTACTGTTACCAAGATAGCATCAGAATATAACCAAGCTGACCCCTTTCCAAAGAGCTTACCAGCTAAGTATTTTGACAGGCATGTTGAGGAGATGGGAATCAGATGCTTGGCAGCATAGCTTTAAGTATAAGTGGGAGATTTGTTAGTAGTATACTAAAAAGCAATGGTTTGAGTATAAGTGGGAGATTGATAGAGTTATATTAAAAGAATTACTTTTATAATAACTCTAATTCTTTATATTTTGAATGAGAATCATATGGGCAAATGTTATGCATATTATATATATTATTAGTTATATGCATGTGTCTAATATTTTATGTTGTAGATGATATGGTGTGCGGTGACACACAGAAGATCATATCATCAGTACCTTATACAGTATAAGTAAACATTCACAACCTAGGTGGATTTGGACAAACCATTGGTACGGTTATAGTATAATCTGGTATTAGTCTATCTTGACTATAGGATTATGATAAAACATAAAATTGAATAGTTTACCTACGAAATGAACGATGAACTCAAAACGTAAGTAAACTAAAACTATCTTATGAGCCTATATGTTTATCAAAGTTTCTACTCTCAATTCTATCGAAATAAAGTGGAGTAACAAATTCGTTCCACTCCTAGTGCTCTAGCATGGAATGTTTTCTAGTCTAATTAGTCGGTCTTAAGTCTAATGAGAGTTTTACGAAGGATGTTATACTACGATACAATATGAAATTGATTATGTTGAATTTAAACTACGAATGCTATGGAAATATGATTGTTTTTTAATCTAGATAAAGGATTATAGGGGAATTGAATCCACCTCGAATCCAACTTAATAACCTAGCATAGATTCTTGTATCTCGATTCTTACGTTCTTACGGCAAGAATTTCGAGTTCTAATCCCTAGTGTTCATGGCATTTCTACCAAATACTAACTAGCATGTGAGGTCATCCACCCATTCTCATGGCGACTCACGACCTTCTAGAGTGGAATAGATTCTACAATGTTTTTACACTATACCACTAAGTTTTCATCAAAGCTTCATCAACCCCTCTAATGGAGGTTTTAGCCTTGAGTCATCAAATCATCATTTCTCATTGAATTATAACTACTCATCATATTAAAATTCTAACTTAACTAAATTAACTAACAATGTTTCAATCTACTTAAACTACAAAATGATAATCAACAAGAATTAAAACTAGATCTATAAATCGAGATGACAAAAATCAAAATTGATAAAATAACTATTTTATTTATCTACTCAATCAAGAACAATGATTCAAAGACTTAATCTAAAACAAGAATTGAAAATGGAACTAAAACTTAATTAATCTACTGAAAACTAGATCTAGAATTATCTATATTGTTTTAGGTCTAACTAGCTACCATTAACAAAGAGCTAAGCTTTGGTTTTTATACTTTCAGATCCAAAAATCGTGCATGGGCTTGGAGCCATGTTTTGGGCCAGAGAATCAGGCCCAAAACCCAATACTTTCAATTCAAAAAGGCCTCTTCAGCTGCAGTTGGCTTCAACAGATGTTTCGTCCCCTTCTGCTCCTCTGATTGGATCAAGGCTTAGACCATTGGAAATCTCTTTCCGAGCCGGTCGTTTTGACATAAGGTAGGCCCAATTCCGAGGTCTGAGTCCAAAGATATGGTCTTCGGAAGTTCTGTTGACTTTGTGCACTATTTCTGCCCGCGTGGACCTTGACTCTTCATCTTTTGACCGGGCTTTACAGAGGCTTTGTCTTCTTGAATCTTGGCCTTTAATCACAGAACTCCTTAGCAACCGACCTTTGCTTCTTTATCTCGCTAAAGTGGCACATTTCTGCACATAATGGACTTTTACGCCTGAAATGCATAAAAACACGTAATCAGTATTAACTCTTAATTATTACTCACATAATTGGTCTAAAAGTATGACTGTTACAGGGTTAAAACTACAGTTTTAGGCTCTTATCAAACCACCCCCAAATAGCATTTTGCTTGTCCTCAAGCAAAGATGAGAAATTAGAATAAGTGACCAAAAATGGAGTTCTATCTACTCGTTTATTTGAGTGACGATTCATTGACCATATGCAACAAGGCCTTAAACTACTAGGAATTCCCTAGTGGACGAGTTATAGCCTCATGAGAGTTTTCCAGTGAAGGTACTCACAAACTTAAACTATACTACAACGACTAAGAAATAAAACTATTGTTTCCTCATTCATGTCCCAACTATCTATACATCTCACTAGCAACTGAATAAGAATAACCAAGTTAAAAACCTAAACTAATATATGCATAATAATCAATCATCTATGATACAAATATATATACTATGAGTAATACTATGAAATGCCTAGCAGGTTAAGTTTTGAAAACTTCGAATAAGCGTCCTTAAGTAGGTCCTCACATAATTGTCAAGGCGAAAACCACTCTAATTTTTCCGCTCAAGTTAGCTACTCTCCAATTAATGCGATGGGCACACTTTACCTTTACAATCTCAATGACAACAAGGAAGCCAGAGTCGATCAAACACATCTGCCACTTACTATCACCCTAACCTATTCCTAATTGAGCTAGAGGTCTTCATTAGGTGTTGCGGGGATTAGGAGATGGTTTAAGAAGGAAGGAAATGGATATTCAAAAGGACAAGTCTGAGATAATAGAGTATTTATATTATGTAACTTAGAGAAAACCTTGTTATTTTCTTTTGCTTCTATACTTTGTTTCCATCCTTAGCCATATTTTTCTTTTTCTTTTCTTTGGCTTTTGACTCCCTTTTATTCTATTTTTTGGAGTTTTTATTTATTTCTATTTTTATTATTTTTTTTTTCTTTTCCTTGGATGGAAACTTCTTTTCTTTTTCTGAAACAACTACTAATTTTTGTTTACACAGGTTTTTCTCTTCTTCTTTCTTCACTCATTCTATTCTCAGACTTATTCTAGATTGGGTAAGTTGAATTTTTTATTTTGTTTGTTTTTGTAACAGGGTAAAGGAATTGTGGGTTATGGAAGGCTAAAGAAAGGCTCGAGAGGGCTTAACTAGCGGAAAATAATTCATAGGTTTGAATTTCGGCTATATCGATCCAAAGAGGGCCTAAATTCTTTTAGGATATGGCATAGTGATCAAGCAAGTGGACGTGTGATTTCTCTATCCGGATTTTACTTCTCCCCTTATGTCATTTCTCAAATGTTTTAGCTCATATAAGGCTTTAGGCTATATTCTCACAGGATTTGTAGAATAAGTACTCTAGCCTAGATTTCAGAAACTTATCGCTAACAATCATAGATACTCATGTAATATATTTATAGATAGATGCAAAGATTATTACCTACATATTAACCTAAGTTGCTAACAATTATTCGATGCAAAAGCTACATTGAGACTTCTATATTGTTAAGCACATAGAGAAGGAAAACAATACCAATATTCCTAAGTGTATAGCATAAACTTATTTATTTATATTTTTAAAATTTTTAACTTGAAAACAAATGCATATTATACATATCTATATCCTAACGGATGCCTTTAATTACACGTGTTTCTATGCCCCAAAACAAGAAGCATGCTTTGTCCTCAAAGCATTTAAATAAAGAGGGTAGAACAATACCATGGAAACGCGTGAAATTCTGGGACATCTCCAAAACAAGGTTAGATCATACTAATATAGGAAATAAAAATACTGACGCAACTCTATAAGAGTTCCACCCATTATGGGGTTAACAGAATTAAATATGCTTGGGACATAAGAAAACAATAACAAAACTAAAAACTTACCTTATATCCCGCTTAAACGCTCCTCCTCATTAAAGAGATGAGGTTCCTTCGCATCCTGCCAGTCCATTATAACTTGCCAAGCTTGCCACCATTTATCATCTACTATTGCTAACATGTTAAGTGTTATTATGTCTGATGGGATGTACGGGGCGACCAAATGAGGCTGCACCTGCCATCCCGGCCAAGTCATTATTCACAATGAGCGAACCACCCAATTGGTGGGTCTCATGACTTCAACCCTTTTCCAATCTGTGAATTGTGCACGAAACTGGGTAAACAACTACGCGATGATGCGGCTTACCAACACAGGCATAAGAAGATACTTCGCCTCATGGTTTGGGCTCTCTTAAGACTAGCGACTAAAACTTCGGGGAATGTCATATCGGGCGACATCCCCTCCTAAAGCGAGGAAGATGTCACCAGCAGATCTTGTTTTGCGAAATGAACCGCCATTCCCCAAAATATTCATCAGGATGAATAACATGGTGGTGCCTACGTTTAGGGAAAGGCTACCAAGGGCAATGTTATATCGCCCCTGGTCCATTACTCGAAATACCCCTCCCCCATAATACTCATGGAAATATGTATAATCATAAAGATATGCATTATCGGTCATATATGCCCATGTGTGAACAGGATCAGGTATTGGTAATCCTGAAACTAAAGCGACCACATTTTTATTGAATTGATGTGTTGTGTCATCGACTACGATGGAGAATTCTTGTTCTCTATCCTGATTACAATAGAATTTAACGTGGTCGTAGAAATAAGCAGTATGATCGCTGTGGTGAATATGAATCGTCATCACTTACCAGTTGATGACGCCATCCTAACTGCAGGATCTTGTGTCGGAACCAATGTCCATAGGTCTCGGTGCCCAACACGTCTTCGAAAGACTATTCAGGTATGACTATAGGGGATGTCATCTCAACTACTCTTTGAACAGTTCCAAAAAAAATCCTGGAATGACCCTCTGAAAATTGGAATTTTCCGCGTTGACAGAAGAGCGAATGCTGGCCAGATAGGGTGCGATTCATCACGCCAAGGAGGCGCTGGTCGCCTCGACTAAAGTTTTTGAAAATGCAGAACAGCTGGCTTCGTAAGTCTTTGAAACAGAAATTTGGAGGAAAAAGAAGGAAAAGCTTAGAGTGAAAGGTGCGGGATGATGGTGGGGTGTAGTGTGGTTTGTTAGTGTAGAATAAAGGGAGTTTAAATAGGTTTTGAGCTTCCAAAACGAATCGGCAAGTTCCCAAATTGGTTTAAGGCAATTTCCGGAAATAGAAAAATTCCAAATCCGAAAACGGAAAAAAACCATTTTCGTGATTTTCTAAAAATCCTGGTATCTTTCATAATGGATTTAGAATAGTAACTTCTAAACTCTCCTACATTTCATGCTACCACCACACAAATCATAGATATGCCGATATCGGCCAAATTATCAACCTTTCCTTCAAGACTACTTTACCGCGGATGATCATATAACGAATTATGCTCGGTATAAATATTACCACCCCAAACAAATCGGGAAGGTGGGATTAATGATAAAACAAGCAAGACTTTCGAAATTAACCAATTATATTAAAAATAAAATTTAAATCCAAACAACATTAAACAAACACATTAATATTTAAATTTAACTACTTAATTAAAATCCAACTAATAAAACAATCAAAACCATGAAATAACAGCGAACACAACTGATGGTGAACACCTAGCCATGTGATGAAGATGGGCTCGGAGATGGAGATTGGTCCTGGCATGGAGAATGGCTTGAACCATCTGTCCTTCGGCGACGATACTCATGCCTGTCGGACTCGGCTGAAACAGTCCTCCACGGGTGGCATGCGTCGTAGCATCTCTATTCGAACAAGCTACCGCGGCTTCCATCTCGGTTCGAGTAATCTTGCATCTTGGGCTTGTTGATCTTTGGTGGATAGTCTCCATGTTAGACAAGATATCGTCCTGAACCCCTTCGAGCATTTCAAGTCTCGTCTGCAGGTTTGTTTGCTTCTTTCGAACTACAATCTGTCTATCTCGGATATCTTCACAAATACCATAAACGCAACGCAAGGCAGTTTGCAATACTTGCATGCGTTCTAAATTAGAACTACATGCATTTATCTAATGCATCGTCATCCAGACATGTCATATCCTCCCTTTCATCCTCCGACTCAACCATTTTTTCTTCAGACAACGGCCAAGTCTCTTGGATGCAATCCGTATAGATACTTGCATTAGAATGCAATTTCATCTTAATAGGAGCAGATCTTGCGATAGCTCTAAAGGAGAGCATGATCTTAGTGATCAATACGGGGAAGAAGCCAAGCTTTTTCCCCACTCCTCGAATCACATTAAACATTAAATCGAGGATGCAGAAATTATACTTATTTGTTTGCAAAATCCAGAGAACGCGCGGACATTGCGGGCCGATATCATCGACTTTGTATTTCCCGAGGGCGTTCCTACCAATCCACCGAGCTTCTGACCGGTTGATTGGTTCTCGTGGTTGATTGGCGGGCCTTAATGAGATGTCGGATTGTATTCACCCTCCACGACGGTATCCTTCATCAAAGGGAACTCCGATATCTTGGGATTCCTGAATTGTTGTTACCGAGTTGCTTTCTGCCGTAATTCCTAACAGTTCGACCAACAACCGCCTCGTTACTTCCCTCCTCGTTCTCGCTACCTTTATGAAAATCCTATCCCCCTCCAATTCTCGCTTCTTTTAAAATTGTTCTACCAAATCATAGTGATAAAACTCCTCAGTCGAGTACCACAGTCCATTCCAATGCCTCCTAATCATCTCCGCGTCGTAAAATGGCGCGAAGCTGTCGGAAGCAAAAGCATGCTCCGGCAAAATTCTTCGTCGTAGTGCCATTAAAGTTTTTGAGACAACTAATGGTTTTGTAGACTGTGGGGGAGGCGAGTTTGAAGAAAAACAACTAAAACAATGGTGGTGGTGGTGGTTACTTGAATTGGTGGCGGTTTTTCGGAGTTATGTTGGTGGTGGTAATGGTTTAAAGAAGATTTTAGTTGGATTTGATTATCTTGGAGTGGGTGTAGTTAGGTTTTCTTCTCTCTATTTTTTTTTTTTTTTATTTTGGTGTTTAAGGTTTGTTTTACCTTGATAACCGGCGGGATTGACTAAAAAGAAGGAAACCGTGCGTTTTTTTTTTTTTTTGGAAAGGAAGGAGACGCATAGACGTGCGTGCGGTTTGGGCCCAAGCCCAGTTTGAATTCTGAAATTTTCCGATTTTTCGCGCAATTTCAAACTCAATTTGCAGCCGTTTCCGATTTGGTCCGAAATTATGGAAATGAGATAATTTCCAATCTAATGATCCATAAAACACTCAATTTCAACCAAGGGTGACGTATAAAAGGGTGGAAAAATGCCTCGAAGTGCGTGTATGACGTAAGTTATGCGAACGAAGGAAATCTAAGTTTAGATTACGTCAACCCAATTGAACTACAAGTAATGGGCCTAAGCAACACAAATGGAAAGTTCGAGCAATCCAGATGGAGAGACCGATTGCCCACCCCCAAACAAATTTTTAAACACAAAATTTGTTCTAACACGGGTCGTTTAAATTCAGATTCCCAAGACTTGTTGGATTGCTATTTCTATGATTAAGAATTTTTTATTATTATTTATTTTATTTATTTATTTATTTTTATTATTAGTTTATTATAAGAAAAACGAAAAACATTAAATACATAATTCACCCCTTAGAGTAGGGCTGGTCATCGAGCTACCCTAGTCGAGTTTTGCTATACTCGAGCTCGACTCGCACATGTAGAAGCTCGACTCGAACTCGCATTCGAGCTTAATATTGAAGCTCAAGCTCGACTCACCTAGTTATACTAACAGCTCGAGCTCGACTCGGCTCGACTCGTTTTACACTTCGAGCTCGAGCTCAGGTTCAAACTCGAGTTCAGTTATGCTCGTTTGAACTCGAACTCGAGCTCAAACTCGAAAAAAATGTATATAAAACATTAAAACTAATATAAATTGTAAATTATAGTTGGGTATAAAGTATAAAATGTAGGTATAAATTATAAATTATATATTACGTATGGGCTTATAAAAGCGAGTAGCTCATGAGCTACTCAAGCTCGAAGCTTCGACTCGAGTAGCTCACGAAAGTAACTTCGCGAGCTACTCGAACTCGAACTCGAACTACTCATTATCTAGAATGAGCTTTAAATTAAGCTCAAGCTCGACTCATACTTTTGTGCTTAACGAGTTTGAGTCGAGCCTTCGACGAGCCGAGCTCGAAAGTTACTCACTTAATAGCTCGACTTCGATGACCAGCCCTACCTTAGAGGAACATGACTCAAAACCGAGAAAACATGCAAAAGTGGAAAAACGGAATTATGTTAACCGTGGACTTAGGATCCGGTACTTACAGCCACACACCTCCATAGGGAGGGCCCGGTTACCTAAATGGTGCACTTACCACTATATGGAAGTGAAAGGAAGTACACCAATGACAAAGGTCAATCCTCATAGACAGGGTCCTGTAAAAGGACTTCCTCTACATCAGGGGACAGAAGTTCATGAAAATTTTAACCATTGACCATTAACTTGAAAGGTACTGTTGTCATTTGGATTTACCAAGGTGATTGCCCCGAAAGGGGTGACTTCAGTAACTAGAAAAGGGCCAGAACAACGGGTTTTTTGTTTTCTTAGGAAAATATGTAGATGGGAGTTGTAAAGCAAGACCTTTTGACCGACCACAAACTCTTTGTTTATCATGAACACGTTTCATGTTAGCTTTATAATCCTTCGCGAGATCGTAAGAATCGCTACGGATTTCTTCAAGCTCATTCAATTGTAACTTGCGTTTGACACCTACCTCATCAATATTGAAGTTAAGGCTTTTTATAGCCCACAGAGCACGGTGCTCTAATTCAACGGGCAAATGATATGGTTTCCCAAATACAAGTCTAAAGGGAGACATACCTATAGGAGTTTTGAAAGCAGTTATATATGCCCATAAGGCATCCGATAAACGCTTCGACCAGTCTTTCCTATCAAGGTTTACAGTTGTTTCTAAAATCTTTTTGATTTCCCTATTAGAAACTTCTACTTGTCCGCTAGTTTGTGGATGATAAGGAGTTGCTACTTTGTGTGTAACTCCATACTTTTTCACTAGGGATGCAACAACTCTATTGCAAAAATGTGTTTCACCATCACTAATGATGGCTTTAGAAATGCCAAACCGACAGAAAATATATTCTTTAATAAAAAATACAACTGTCTTATGGTCATTGCTACGGCAAGCCAGGGCCTCTATCCATTTAGACCGTAGTCCACGGCAACTAGAATATAAATGAAACCGTGGGAAACGAGGGAAAGGACCCATGAAATCAATGCCTCAAACGCCAAAAAATTTCTACTATTAAGATTGGATTTAATGGCATCATATTATGTTTCGTGGATTAAGCCCAAGTTGTTGCCAACGAATACACGCCTTGCAATGTACTTGGGCATCCATAAAAAGGGTAGGCCAATAAAATCCACATTGAAGCACTTTAGCGGCTGTTTTTATCCCACTAAAATGGCCACCACACTCTTTGTCATGGCAAAACGATAGAATTTCATTGTATTCCCACCGGGGAATACAACGATAATAATAATCTGATCCGCACAATACTTAAAAAGGTATGGCTCATCCCGGTGAGTATAACTTAACTCGGCCAAGAACTTACGTTCATTTCTTGACCAATTATAAGGCATAACATCAGCTGCTAAATAATTTACAATGTTAGCATACCATGGTGCTGAAAAAATTGCATACAGATGCTCATCAGGAAAAGAGTCCGGTATGGACTCAGAATCACTCTGATCATCGTTTGTGAGTCTAGATAAGTGGTCGGCAACTACGTTTTCGACCCCTCTTTTGTCCTTTATTTCTAATGTGAACTCTTGTAGGAGAAGGGTCCAACGGATTAATCTCTACTTAGCATCCTTCTTTGCAAGAAGGTACTTAAGGGCTACATGGTCCGTGTAAACTAAAGTTTTAGAACCAACCAAATAAGGATCTAAACTTATCTAAAGCATAAATAATGACTAAGAATTCTTTTTTTCGTAGTTGAATAATTTCGTTCAGAATCGTTTAAGGTTTTACTAGCATAATAAATAACAGTGGACTTATTATCTAGTTTTTGTCCTAAGACTGCACCAACTGCATAGTCACTAGCATCACACATGAGTTCGAAAGGTTTAGACCAATCGGGAGGCTGTATAATTGGTGCAGAGGTTAGGGCGGCTTTTAAAGTTTCAAAAACCTGCGTACAGTTAAAATTAAAATCAAAGATTGCAATTTTCAAAAGCATATTAGTTAAAGGCCTAGCTATTTTCGAGAAGTCTTTAATAAACCGCCTATAAAAACCTGCATGGCCTAGAAAGGCTCTAATATCACGGACAGTCCGTGGTTTAGGTAGAGTCGCTATCTTATCTAGTTTGGCCTTATCAACTTGATGCCATCACTAGATACAATGTGACCTAGTACTATGCCTTTTTCACCATGAAATGACACTTTTCCCGGTTTAAAGCGAGACTATTTTCTTCACACCGTGTCAAAACCTTAGACAGGTTAGACAAACAGTCTGTGAAGGAGTCTCCATAGATAGAAAAATCATCCATGAAAACTTCCATAAAGCGCTCTACCATGTCACTAAATATATGAAGCATACTCCGCTGGAAGGTTCTAGGAGCATTACAAAGGCCAAAAGGCATTCGTTTATAAGCATACGGGAAGGGACATGTGAAGGTAGTCTTTTCTTGGTCATCAATATCAATAATAATCTGAAAATAGCCTGAGTAGCCATCCAGAAAACAATAAAAACATGACCAGCTAGGCGTTCGAGCATTTGATCTATAAAAGGTAAAGGAAAGTGATCCTTTCGTGTCATAGCATTTAAACGTCTGTAATCAATACAGATCCTCCATTTCATAGGACCTTGTGTGACAACATAGTCACCCTTTCCGTTACGTACCATCGTAACTCCCGATTTCTTAGGAACTACATGAATGGGGCTTGCCCATTCGCTATCAGAGATTGGGTATATGATACCGCGATCGAAAGTAATCGTAAGACTTCTTCCCTAACCACCTCTTTCATGGCTGGGTTCAAACGGCCGAGGAGGCGAGCGAGAAGTCTTCGCGTTATCCTCCATATGGATACGATGAGTGCAAATATTAGGGTCAATTCCCTTAATGTCGGCTAGGGACCAACCAATCGCAGACCGATGTTCCCTAATCACCCGGATTAAAGCGTGTCTCTTCATTCTTAGATAACTGAGAAAATATAATTACCGGATGACTACCATCCGGATCAAGTTGATTATATTTTAACTCTGGGGGAAGAGGTTTAAGCACTGGGGTGGAAGGAAAATCAATAGATGTTTCGTCGGGGTCGTCATTTTGCATAATGAATACTTGCTTAGGTAGCAAGTCTTCATACTCAATATGTGGAGCAACTGAAGGGTCTACAATTGGTGTGGACTCAAGGATGGTGTTGACTTCCTCTAAGTAGGAGTCATTTACAAAATCTGAAATTCAAAAGAAAGGAATTTGTACATATTATTTTCGGAAGCGTGTTGTTAAAATAATCTTGAGCTAAACTCTCGATCATGCTAACCTCCCCATCTATAGGCGAATCGGTAATTGTTTCATCATTTTAAAACATTTACCTCAACCGTAAGATGGCCAAAAATAAGGACATCTTACCATCGCAAAGCAATTTATAAGTGCATTGGCGGTTGCCAAGAAGGGCCCTAAGATGATTGGTACAGAGTCGTTGGCGACTTTCGTATCGAGGATAACAAAATCATTTGGATAGTAGAAATCCCGAACCTTAACAAGCACGCGTTTTCCACTACACCCTTAGGATACTTAATTGACATGTCCGCTAATTACAGCGTTATTTTTGTAGGTTGCATTTTCGTAGACCTATTTGTTTATACAAATAGTATGGGAATAAGTTAACACTCGCCCCGTGTCTAATGCGGGTCGTGTGGGAATCTCCTAAGGTGCATTTTACAATAGGGCGACCGGGGGTCCTTGTACTTAACAATTCCATTATTTTCAGATAAGGTTGGGAATTGTTCAGTTAGAAAGGCGTCTTTAGGTATGTTGGTCTTACGCCTAGTAGTGCACAACTCTTTAAGAAACATAGCGTGGTTAGGGAGCTTTTTAATAGCTTCAAGAAAAGGAAGGTTTATTGTTAGATTCTTGAAAACGTTCCTAATCTCCTCAAAGTTTGTATCCCTGGTTAGCATGGCTAACTTCTGAGGGAATGGTGGTTTCGCTCTATATTTAGCGTATGGCTCGACTTGATGTGTTACCTTGGCTTTCTGTTTCTTAGTTTGTTGTTTAACTGGTACCTCTACAATGGTAGGCTCTTCAGTTTCTACTTCGGTATCTAGTTCGATATCCGGTGTAGGAAGTACTTATGGGGTAACTATAGACATAGTTACTTTGTTATCAACCACTCTTCCAGAATGGAGAGTGGTGATGGCATTCAGGTCACCTACTATTGTCGTTTCCGTACTAGTATTACCGTTTACCTCAAAGGCTGTGTTTGTTGTTTTAGGGTTGGGTATCGCTTGTCCTGGAAACACGCCTTTTGGTTTGGCTTTCTCTTGGGCTAACTGTTGTATGCCTTGATTTATGGATTGTAAGATATGTTGGTTTGACTGAGTCATTGATTGGAAAATTTGTTGGGTAACTTGTATAAAGGCGTCTATCACGATCGGATGTGATGGTGTAGTAGTCCGCAGGTGGTGCATTTGGAACTATCTCACGTTGATTATTTATGGGTGGGTTGTGATAGTTACTATTGTTAACCGGAACGATACCTCTATTGGTATTATAACTATTATAATTACCCTGACCTTGTCCGTGTTTGCGATTGGTTGTTATAATTATTATAATTTCCCGACTTAGTCCCTGGCCTTGCCTAGGTGGAGCTTGATTATAGTTGTTTGCTTGCCTAACATTTTGGTTATTAGACCCTGGAGGTGAAACTTGTTGATTGTTTTGCCAACTAAAGTTGGGATGTTGTCTCCATGGGGCATTAGGAATAGGATAGTTATTAATGGAGTACACATTATCTTGCTCTAATTGTTGTTGTTCATAGGCGAAAGGACAATAGGAGTCGGGGTGCTTTCGGGACTCAAACGGACATTACATGGGTTGGAGTTAACATTCATGAGGGGTAGGCTTTTTTGTTACGTAAATAGCCTCAACCTTTTTAGTTAGAGATTGATTAAATTTTTAAGTTCTAAATCGGGTTTCATCTCAAACATACCGGCGGCCTTAAGCTGTTGAAGAAGAACTAACGGTAGTAGCGGGGATATCATCACTACCCCCAATTGTTATTACATTTAGTTTGATCTTCTAAAAATTTGTAAGCCTCAGGGGCTCCTTTACTTAGGAAACTACCCCATTCATTATGTCAAGGACTTCTTTATGGTGATGTTGAAGTCCCTTGAAAAAGGCCGCGAACTAACGTGTCTTTTGCTAGGTTATGGTGTGGACACTCAATAAGCGATCGATGAAACGATTCCAAGCCTCGTAAAACGATTCATGAGGATTTTGTCGGAAAAATGAATCTTGGAAAGCATCTCATCTGTCTTTAGGGGTGGGTAAAATGTTCCATAAACAGTTGAACAAGTTTAGCCCACGAGTCCACAGAGTTAAGCTTGGGTAGTTAACCAAGACGGCTGCCTTATCGGCTAAGGTGAAGGGAAATACCCTCCGGTTTAATTTGTTCGTACCAACCGTAGGATGATGGAATGTTGTAAGGACTTATTCAATCCCTACGATGTGTTGGTAAGGTTTTTCATGGTCTAAACCATGGAAAACGTGTAACAAATTAAATATGTTTGGGGGAATTCGAAAATCCCCCACTGGGTCTGCTAGAATGATGCAAGATTTAGGGTTATCGCTCAAGGCTTTGTAAAAGTCGGAGAGAGGAGTCTCTCTTTCTTCAGCCATTATGTCCGGCGTGGTTGGTGGAATAGTAGCTAGAGGTGTAGTGATTGGTATACTCGATAGATTTGTTTGTTGACGTTGACGGTTAATTACGTCCGGTGTTTTTCTCCGACTAGACCTTAATCTCATGCAAGTCTAAGTCTAAACACGACAACAATCCAAACAATCTTGATATATTAGTATGAACCTCTAACTGGAGATGCGAGGTATGGAAGAAAGGAATACATGATAGCGTCCTTGCTTCGCTTATGAATAGCGTCTTGTTTACTGGCGTGTTTGGTGTAAATAACAAGTTAGAACACTGAAAAACTTAAAAAATCGAAGTTCGAAACAAACCTGTAGAAATCCGGAAAATTTGGCTTAGTAGCGGTCGTCAGCATAGAAGGCGCTGTGTAACGTGTAACTTGAAATTCCAGTGTTTTAGAGGGTCGCTCCACACCGGGGTGGTCGCTCCGTATGGGGCGGTCGCTCCGTGTTCCAGTATAGCTATAGGCGCAGTGCGCTCTTATATAAGCCGATCAGCTTTAGTGTAATTTTGTCACGAATTTTTCAACGCTGAAACGGATAACCACAAGATGAATCAAACGAGGGTGGGTGGGTTTAATGGGACTTAAAATGACTAATTCTACTATATGATAACAATGCTAAAGTGCAACTAAGATGGCAGTAGCCATTTGATAAAACATAAAATTGAATAGTTTACCTACGAAATGAACGATGAACTCAAAACGTAAGTAAACTAAAACTATCTTATGAGCCTATATGTTTATCAAAGTTTCTACTCTCAATTCTATCGAAATAGAGTGGAGTAACAAATTCGTTCCACTCCTAGTGCTCTAGCATGGAATGTTTTCTAGTCTAATTAGTCGGTCTTAAGTCTAATGAGAGTTTTTCTGAAGGGTGTTATACTACGATACAATATGAAATTGATTATGTTGAATTTAAACTACTTAATGCTATGGAAATATGATTGTTTTTAATCTAGATAAAGGATTAGAGGGGAATTGAATCCACCTCGAATCCAACTTAATAACCTAGCATAGATTCTTGTATCTCGATTCTTACGTTCTTACGGCAAGAATTTCGAGTTCTAATCCCTAGTGTTCATGGCATTTCTACCAAATACTAACTAGCATGTGAGGTCGTCCACCCATTCTCATGGCGACTCATGACCTTCTAGAGTGGAATAGATTCTACAATGTTTCTACACTATACCACTAAGTTTTCATCAAAGCTTCATCAACCCCTATAATGGAGGTTTTAGCCTTGAGTCATCAAACCATCATTTCCCATTGAATTATAACTACTCATCATATTAAAATTCTAACTTAACTAAATTAACTAACAATGTTTCAATCTACTTAAACTACGAAATGATAATCAACAAGAACTAAAACTAGATCTATAAATCGAGATGACAAAAATCGAAATTGACAAAATAACTATTTTATTTATCTACTCAATCAAGAACAATGATTCAAAGACTTAATCTAAAACAAGAATTGAAAATGGAACTAAAACTTAACAAATCTACTGAAAACTAGATCTAGAATTATCTATATTGTTTTAGGTCTAACTAGCTACCATTAACAAAGAGCTAAGCTTTGGTTTTTATACTTTCAGATCCAAAAATCGTGTATGGGCTTGGAGCCATGTTTTGGGCCAGAGAATCAGGCCCAAAACCCAATACTTTCAGTCCAAAAAGGCCTCTTCAACTGCAGTTGGCTTCAACAGACTTTTCGTCCACTTCTGCTCCTCTGATTGGATCAGGGTTTAGACCATTGGAAAGCTCTTTCCGAGCCGGTCGTTTTGACATAAGGTAGGCCCAATTCCGAGGTCTGAGTCCAAAGATATGGTCTTCAGAAGTTCTGTTGACTTTGTGCACTGTTTCTGCCCGTGTGGACCTTGACTCTTCATCTTTTGACCGGGCTTTACAAAGGCTTTGTCTTCTTGAATCTTGGCCTTTAATCACAGAACTCCTTAGCAACCGACCTTTGCTCCTTTATCTCGCTAAAGTGGCACATTTCTGCACATAATAGACTTTTACGCCTGAAATACATAAAAACACGTAATCAGTATTAACTCTTAATTATTACTCACATAATTGGTCTAAAAGTATGACTGTTACAGGGTTAAAACTATAGTTTTGGGCTCTTATCAGATTACACTAATACACTTTGTGTGTATTGAACAGGACCAAGTGAGGTTGTTTCTCTTTATACTGACTATATAAGAGAACAAACGCCTCTATTATTATGGATGTTTGTCCTCTTAATCCGGATATAATAATGGACGCTTACGTGCATTGTACATTGCTTTAAATCATCAATGAGTGAGATTCATTTGTGAATCAACAAACTCGATGGATTGGGTAATGACATTGTATGTAAGGTGTGCTGTTGATTATAGAAGAAATCCATGTCCCGCAAGAAGTCGGGCTGATGATGTCCCCTTGAGGAGCTCATAAGGATTGTCATGTAAACCTTGTAGGTGGATTTGATCTAACTTGACAATGAGGTTGAGTGGTACTACTCAAGGACATAAGAAGTTTATTAATGTAGTTGTCAGTAACTTGACTTAATCAATGGGCATTCGATATCTTAAACATGGGGAGATCAACGAGCATATAATATGGAGCCCATAAACGCTGACACGTAATTTGGGATTAGGGCGGTAGTGCAACAATGGCCTTTAGTGAAATAAGCCATTTGTTGACGGACTTGGGCTGTGTTTTCTGGGAGAACATGGGAAGCCCAAACCCGTCAGGAGGCCCAACCCTAATTTCTCCTTATGGTCCCTGTTGTAGCCTATAAATAGAAACCTCTTTCTCTGGCCGTTTTCTACACAAGAAAAATCAAGGTTTTGCTCAAGGAAAATAGATCCAAAATCGGTTCCATTTTTGAAAGTGATAGAGGCCAAGTGAGAAAGGAGAGGTTGGTAGATCGTTGTACACACAACGTCCAATCTAAAGATAGGAATACAACAGATGATCAAGAGGTTGATTCAGAGTCATAGCTATTGGATTCTCAGAGTTATCTTAACCGGATTTACAGGTATGTTTTCCAATCCAAAATCATGAGAACCATTAATTCCGCTGCGCGTGGTTTTCATGATTTGTAGAAATATTCATTCTGAAATAACGGTTCCTACAACTGATACACACCCGAGCACTTGCAAGCCAAATTCAATCTTGCTACTCGGTTTCCCCTAGCATACTCCAACTTTTTAATTACCACAACCATATTAACTTGTTTTCCTCTAGCGGTTGCCCAACCAATTGCCTCGCTACGTGTATGAAAGACCTAAACACATAAAAAAAACAACAACTATTATTAATACACTAATAAAATTACATTTAGAAAATTAAAAAATTAAATGAAATCAATGCCTGCTCCATCATACCTCTTCCATAGTAAAAATTTCTGTTATATCACTTAAAATCGGTTAACAATCCACGTCATTCGAGTTTGCAGAGGATTAGTTCTCGGATAGATACAAAGGATCCTACATATAGAATAAAATAAGAGTCTAAAACAATTTGGGTAATGAGGGATTTCAAAGTCACCAAAAAAAAATGAACTTCTCACTAAATTTAGTCCAAACGACCCAATCATGTAGTTCCATAGAGGGTTCAAACAACCCAACTATGTAGTTTCCATAGTCGGTCCAAACGACTAAGCCATGTAGTTCCATAGAGGGTCCAAACGACTCATCCATGTAGTTCCATAGTGTCCCCAAACGACCCATCCATGTAGTTCCATAGTGTCCCCAAATGACCCAGCCATGTCATTTGGGCTCGGGTTTTGCATTCATTCAAGTGCTTTGCATTCATTCATTCATTCAATCAAGTAATTTGCATTCATTCTAATCAATGCTCTCTTGTAGATCCATTCATTCATTAATTCAATCAATCAAGTGTTTTGTATTTATTTTAATCAAGTGTTATCTCATTATTTAGGTTTTCTTGTCTTTGTCGTCGACGATTTCTCGGCATCTCATTTGCTCGACTAGTCGCATCTTCTATTTCTTCAACTTCTTCACCTTCACCTTCAACATTTTGTGCCACTTCTTCACTTTCAACATTTCTTCTATTTTCTCCTTCTCTAATTTGTTGTTGCACCTCAAGCATTACCTCAAATGCTTTTTCTTCATCTTCGTGTTCCATTTAGGATTTTGATTGGGTATTCTATGTAGAGAAACTTGAGTATTCTATGTAGAGATATTTGAAATTTTGATATATTTCAAATAATTGAGTGAAATATGTTTGTAAACCCTAAACCCTAAACCCCAAACTAATTTATTATTCACAATTGAAAAAAAATGGAAAATAACAAGTTTAGATATAAAACAAATTATTATTTTAGATTTGTATAATTGAGTGAAATATGTTTGAAATTAATTTTTTTTTATGTTGGTACGAAATTTATAAACCATGAATCCTAAACCCCAAACCCCAAACTAGTTTATGATTCACAATTTGAAAAAGAAAATGGAAAATAACAAGTTTAAATATAAAACAAATTATTATTTCGACTAATTAAGTGAAATATGTTGGTAGGAAATTTGTAAACCCTAAACCCTAAACCCCAAACTAGTTTATGATTCACAATTTGAAAAAGAATATAAAATATAACAAGTTTAGATATTAAACAAATTATTATTTCGAATAATTAAGTGAAATATGTTGGTACGAAATTTGTAAACCCTGAACCCTAAACCCCAAACCCCAAACTAGTTTATGACTCACAATTGAAAAAAAAAATAAAAAATAACAAGTTTAGATATAAAACAAATTATTATTTTAGATTTTGGCATGTTTGATTACATGTTTTAACTTGGTTATATAGATACTATGTCATAACAGATAAAGAGTGCTGAATGCATGTAATTGTGTTAGTGCAACTAATTGTGTTGTTTCTAACCCAATTTTTTAAATCGGATCTCAATTTTGCTAATTCAATTGGGATGTGTTGAGAATTGATCATTACTAATTCAATTTTGCAGATCATTGTTTAAATAAATTATGATCGATTAATGATTTTGTATTATAAGAAAAGTGTTCGGTGTTTATGTATAAGAAAAGTATAATTGGTGTTTATGTAATCAATTTTTATTGGTTAATCGGGTTAATCATTGGTTAATCGGGCTAATCAATTATTTTAGTTCAAATGACTCACACAAGTTGCCCTATAGTAGCCCCAAATGACCCAGCCATACCGCTTTCATGTGATACCAAACGATATAGTGGTATCGTTTGAGTGTATACTCAAACAACATGGCAATATCGTTTGAGTGTATACTCAACGACCCGGAGGTTTCGTTATGGCGAGACCGGTTGAATTGGTTGTTGGGCCTAGGCTTTGATGGCAAACTTGTAAAATTTCTTTTTTTTTTGGGGGTTGCCCAATCCAATTTGATGAGTGCCCGATTGAATCACCAAAAACCATTCTCAGTCCAAGAATTTCCAAAAACAAACATATATAGACGGCCATAAATACCGCTATGTAGTTCGCTCAATCGACCTAGTGAAGTCATCGAGGGAAGCTAGAGCGACACTGCTAAATCGTTGGGGCACCGTCAAGTATTGAATCCAATTTCCAAACGACCCGACTGGGTCGCAGAAGCTAAGCCCAAACGACACTGCTAAATCGTTGGGACATCCAATTCCCAAACGACCGGCTAGGTCGCAGAAGCTAAGCCCAAATGACACTGCTAAATTGTTGGGACATCCAATTCCCAAACGACCCGGCTGGGTCGCAGAAGCTAAGCCCGAACGACTTCACCACATTGCTCAACATAGTTCCAACGATTTAGCAGGTGTCTGCACGTAATGTTTTTTCCGAAGTATAAAACGATTTAGCTCAACATAGTTCCAACGATTTAGCAGGTGTCTGCACATAATGTTTTTTCCGAAGTATAAAACGATTTAGCACGTAATGTTTGGGAAGATAATAGCACTCTTATGTTTGGGAAGATAATAGCAGCTGGGTAAATAATAGCTAGGTTCGTTAATGAGTTTCAACCTAATTTTCTTTTTATGATAATTGTTTTGCTTTTGTGTCAATGAATACACAAATACCTGTGTATTATATGCGACTAAACCAAGCATGTATAACTTTAATTGGTAGGGACTCCTAAACTTTATCTGTTCTTAGTGGTCAATGCGTTTTGAAGCAGAAGAAGAAAAGGTAGTTACCCTTGGTGCCGGTTGGATTGCTGCTGCTACAAGTCTAAATTTTCTTCGCATCTTTATTGAGGGTGGCCTGCAGGTTTGTGAAATAACTTTTTCTATTTCATTGTTGCTAGAAGAAATCTATCTTAGAATTTTGACTCATTAGTCATTTCAATTCTAGCTTTTTTGTAATGACACTCGGGAGGAATTACAAAATAAAAGATTAATATGCGCTTACTTCTGTAATAACTATGACAGGGTGGATCAGTAAACCACCACATACATTGATTTTCACCATTTCTTTTTTTAGTGCAGTAAGTGTCGGACGAAATGGGGAAGGACGAAGGGTTGAGGACGAAGAGAAAAAGAGAAATGGGAAACTGTTTATAACCGGTTTCTTGGTTTTTTGTGTATTTGGGTGTTTTTGGTGGGGGTGTATTGGACTCCTGGTAGTGCCCAACACAATTGCAGACCCCAATTTGCGCCGGAGTCTGCCCAACATAATTTGGGGTCTGTCAATAGTAGGACCCTACAAAAAACACATCCATGAGACCATGATTCAACCAAACTTTCGCAAGGATAGAAGTCATAGAACCCATCACCTAAAGTGAACTGGAAATTCACAGCACAGCATAACAAGATCAAAACATATTGCAGCACTACTTGCGTTAAACATTCAGGCAAAAGTCACCGCATCGTGGTTTGATTTTGTAGTAGTTTCTATTGAAACAATCCTCATCTTTTCAGATAAAACCTAATACAACTTGTGCAACAGAATTTAATAGGCTACTGGTTGAGAAAACAGCAGTTCATACACATTTAAGAAGCAAACAGCACAGTACCTCAACCAAAATTGTCATGACCACTGTCACCAAAACTCTTGATAAAAGAAAGTCTATATACTAAATACCTCCCACCATATCAAAATAATTAAAAACAAACGACACTAATCTGAACCAGCAGAGGCTACAAAACAAACTAGCCTGCAGAAAAAAAACCATTACTATATCTATGCTGCAGCAACATCAATTTCAGTGGCCGGCCATCAAAGCTGGCCTCACGTATTCCTCCTCGTCCTTTGGCATGTGGATAGTTACGAGATCAGGCAAGGTCATTGGACCCTGCTTGCCCTTGGGATCCCAGTCTAACATGATTTTGACCTTGATACCAAGAACACCCTGCAACAAAAACAGGCAATCAAATACTAGACAAACTAGTTTATACCCTTTGGTTGGAGATCAGTTAAAATATGTTTTAAGTGCATTCAAACAACACCCCGGCATAACTTATTTATTTTAAGAATATCACTGCCCTAGAAAAAAAACACAACATTTAATTGATACTATGACGCCAAGTGGAACAATGGTAGGCTTAATCAAAACTACCATCGGTTGAGAGTAGTCTCGTAATTCTGAGAACACCTTGGTCTAGGTTTGAGATTCATTCGAGCGGGACAAGAAGTCAAGAATGAGCATTTCATATTTTTCTGTCCGATCTTAAGACTATCGTATGCACTCGCTTACTATCTCAAAGGGATAAAGGTATGGTAGCATAACAAAAATTTACACTCAATTTCATTGATTAAAACATCAATAAGAACTATTAATTATTAAAGATAAGCATTTGGAGATGGGTGTTGACTCTCCCTGTCCTGCTCCCTCAAACACAGAAGACATCCATACTTTGTTAGGCATGTTCCTTTCCCTGTCATGAAGTGAAATATCAATCCCTGTTTCCAAAAGTGAGATAGAAGACTATTGCCACTATGACCTAAAACAAGCTGACTTTTAGTAGATTGTCACTCACCGTATTGTTCTAAGCCTAGGTAGCTCCTTGGTATGATGGTATATCGATACTTGTAAGCTTTGGCCATATTGAAAATTTATCTAATTAAATTGATATTGATCTAGAAAAGAAAACAAGCATCAGTGCCGTTCCATCCAGGAGTTGTTTGTTTGGGATTAGCTTTCTGGTGAACAAAAGAAGTTGTAGCATTATCTAGGAGGATGCTAGTTCGTAACTTGGTTCTTAGGGATGAAGCTGAAGATTTACCGAAGAAAAGAAATCCTTGGTTCAACTTCTTAGAAAACACTTAAACTGCAAAGTAACTCTCCTGATGTATATTTTTCCTTGAACAACTACACTTTCTATTCTTACTTCTAACAGTAACGTAAAACATTTGCAACAGCAACAAATACTCCAAACATGTACTGTGTACATGGCTAACCTCAGCATGCACCCCCATGAGAGAGGCATTATGAGGTCATATTTCTGTAAATGAATCTATCAGCTGATGCATTATTTTGATTTGCATTTCTGATATGTAACGGTGATTCCATCGGGCACTCATCAAATTGGATTGGGCAACCCCTCAAAAATAAAGAAATTTTACAAGTTTGCCATCAAAGCCCAGGCCATCAACCAATTCAACCGGTCTCGCCAAAACGAACCCTTCGGGCCATTTGGGTGTGCACTCAAACAATCCCGCTATGTCGTTTGCGTATACACTCAAACGATATGGCCACGTCATTTTCATATACACTCCAACGATATAGTCAAGTCGTTTGAGTATACACTCAAACGATATGGCCAAGTCGTTTTGGTATACACTCAAACGATATGGCCACGTCATTTGAGTGTTTGAGTAACACTTAAACGATATGGGCACGTCGTTTTTGTATACACTCAAACGATGTGGTCAAGTCGTTTTAGTATACACTCAAACGATATGGCCACATTGTTTGTGTGTGCATTTTAGATTTGGCTAATCATTTGGTATCACATGCAAGCGGTATGGCTGGGTCGTTTAAGGCTTCTATGGGGCGATATGGTGAAGTCGTTTGGGCATAAACACCAATTACACTTTTCTTATACATAAACACCGAACACTTTTCTTATAATACAAATAATTAATCGATCATAAGTGTACAATAATTTATTTAAACAATTATGTGCAAAATTGAATTAGTAATGATCAATTCTCAACACATCTGTTTCGACCCCCACCTACGTGGCAAACGTCCATTAGTAGGAGTCTCTATTTTATTCATTTAATCGACAAGGCTAAAGCCCAATTTGTAATATCATGGATCAATGTACAGGCCCATTAACGCATGTGTCTAAGGCTGAACCTTAGCCACATGACTTGCCACTAATGTACATTGATTTATGTCCATATTCATTTCTTATCAAAGAGATAATTATCAGTTGACAGTTATATTATATCACAATTATTCAAGCAACAAAATTACTTGAGCTACAAGGACTCTCTACTCTACTTATATAAATACCAAACTATTTTTCATAAAGAACTACGTGGAAACTTGATCCCTAGAGAATAGATCTTGGGTACGTAGGCAGCCATTATTTGGTTCAGTTTCATCTCCCCCAACATCAAATTCCTCTGTTTCTTAGTGTGTTCTTTACCATTGCTCTCGTTGTGTTGAAGCGTTTCTTTGCCGAAACATAATTGGCGCCGTCGTGGGGATTTTGAATCCATTATCCGTGAAACAATCAAGATGGTAAGCACAAAGAAGCGGACCGAGCGATCAACATATTCCTCCTGCCAATAGGAATCGCAACCCTCGAAATTCAAATCGGCCAATGCAAGAACCGTTGAACAATCAAGTTGCTCCTAGTGGTAAGATCAATTCTTAACATCCAACCGTAGCAGCGCCACCACCACCACCGCCGCCTCCGCTACCGCCACTCCTAATACGGTTGAGTGTGAGTTACGACAAGTCAAAAATTTTAAATAGGAACTTGAGAAGGAAGCTGGCAAAGAGGCAAAGGCCGGTAGACGAGACTGCAAATTCAACAACATCAGGCGACCACGAAGGGACGCAGGCCATTCCAGTGTATGGGACCAGTCTTGAAGATCCACTTCATCGTCCTCAACAACGTGTTATTTCTTAAACACAATCAACCAGTGCACACTCTAAGAGTAATGACCCTATTACCCGTACTTATGGGGAGAATCAGATTGGCAGGGATAACTACTACCCTCGACATGTCAGATCACAAATGGAAGATTTACCTCTGAGAAGCAATTTCAGGGAAGACCGCCATCCGAGATATGTCCGACATGACTGGGAAGGCGGGCATCCCAGACAAGAGCAACAAAACATGGAGAAGTGGTATAATTATACCGACCACCCAGCCAAGGGTGACTATCGACCTAGACAGCCGGTTCTGAGGGATAGACAAAGACAATCACCCGGTCGGAGTTGATCGCGTCGCGTACGCCAAAGATCTCTAACTCCAATAAGAGATAATGGAAGGTATCCTTCTCCACATGGGCACGACCGGGGGCGTCCAGTTGTTCTAGCCAATACTTTAACTCAAACAGAACAACAGTTGAAAGAGTTGATTTCAAAAGAACTTAACGATAGAGAGTCGAGGGATGTAAGAATGAAAAACTTGACAATCAATGATGGCGTACTTGATAAGTTTTCGCTCGACATTCAGGAAGCTTACCACCATCCCGACTTCAAACAATCCGATTTTGAACTTTATGATGAAGGAAGGAGATCTTCGGCTTGCATGTTCTATCATTCAAAAATAAGTTGGTGTTATGGGGTGGAGATGATCCGCTCATATGTAAGCTCTTTCCATCAACTCTAAAGGGAGAAGCATTACGCTGGTTTAGTGAGTTGCCTTCAAGATCAATTCACCAATACAATGAACTAGAAAATCAGTTTGTTAATCGTTTCCGCCACAATTGCAAGACGCCAAAGGATGTCGACTCACTTTTGAACATCAAGCAACAACGTGACGAAAAGTTACGTACTTTTGTTACTAGGTTCCGAAAAGCAGCAGCACCGCCGCCGCCGCTACCGCAAACGGCGGTACAAACGCCTCCGAAAGAAGGCGTCGCGGAAGAAAGTATAAGGAAAAACTTCATCCCAGATTGGACCGACTTGACAGGGAAGGCCGACCTCGCAGATTTGCAGAAAATCGCCATCCTAGACAGGTCCGTCCAGACATGGAAAAAAGGCGTCACGGAAGAAAGTATAAGGAAAAACTTCATCCCAGACTAGACCGACCTGACAGGGAAGGCCGACCTCGCAGATTTGTGGAAAATCGCCATCCTAGACAGGTCCATCCAAACAGGGAAAAAAGACGTCACGGAAGAAAGTATAATGAAAATCTTCATCCTAGACTGGATCGACCTGACAGGGAAGGCCGACCTCGCAGATTTGAGAAAAACTGCCATCCCAGACAAGTCCGACCAGGCAGGGATAAAGGTGTCACAGAAGCAACTAGAGGGAAGACCACAATCCCAGACAAACTACCGACCTAGATAGGTTGGTTACACGCAAAGAAAAATACAATCTCCAGTCTGGCCCAAAAGTGTGTACCGCCTAAAATCTCTAACT
Source organism: Coptis chinensis (assembly GCF_015680905.1). NCBI lineage: Eukaryota > Viridiplantae > Streptophyta > Magnoliopsida > Ranunculales > Ranunculaceae > Coptis > Coptis chinensis. The sequence continues at coordinate 63,474,000 of NC_141461.1, forward strand.
CTTGTAAGAGGTAATGGCAGGTGTCATCTTCCACATAGGCTCGACCGGGGCGCCTCATGTTTTAAATCTTTCGGGTGAAATGGATTTCACTCTTCAATACAATTTTTTCCGATCTGCTGGGAAAAATAATGGAAGCTTATATCGATGATATACTCGTTAAATCGAAGGATACTGAGACTTTAAAGAGGGCGGCAACTTGGAACATTGATTGTAAGATGGCATTGCAACAACTGAAGAAATACTTGGCCAGTCCTCCTATATTGACAAGTCCTTCAACGGGTCAACCTAGTGGCATATACCTGGCAGCTACAACTAAAGCTGTTAGTGATGTTCTTTTCATTGATGATGGTAGACCCGTCTTTTTTTATCAGAATCAAGTAGATTAGCCGAATGGGAAAGTTATCTTAATGCATATAGCATTGTCTTTGAAAGTCGTACTACTGAAAAAGGACATACTCTGGCTTCTTTGGTAGCTGATTTTCCGATTGATGATTCTCCTATTGACGATTTTTTGCGCCAGGAAGAATCTGTGGAAGACATTCTGCCGCCAATAACTGGGGGCGATGAAGACCAACTTGAAAACGCAATTCCTAAACCCATTGACCTATGTATTGTTTACTCAGATGGCTCCCATAGTAAATCTAGGTCGGGAATTGGATGTGTTTTTGTTAAACCCGGCGGAGAAAAGATTGGGAAATCTATGCGACTTGGCTTCGCCGCTTCAAATAACGAAGCCGAGTATGAGGATGCCATTTGTGCCTTGAGAACAGCTTTGACACTGGGGGCGCGAAAGCTCCAGTTATACACGGATTCTCGCCTTGTTGCAAATCAGTTTGGTGGGTCTTTTGAAGCAAGAGATGAGCGTATGGCGGCTTATCTTAGTTTGATACATAGTCTTGTTCGACAATTTGATAGCATCTCTATCACTCAAAGACCCCGAAATGACTTACGTCATGCAGATTCATTGGATTATCTCTCCGCCACCGTTAGAAGCGAAGGGCTTGACACATCACTTTTGCAGTCATCTTTTCGTCAGTCTAAGTTTGAACGCTTTTACGTTCGCTTAGTTCATTACTATCATTACGAAAAAAAATCTGACGAAGTTACCACATTTAGCTTTGTCAGTCTAAGTTTGAACGCTTTTTACGCTCGCTTACTCATTACTATCATTACGAAAAAAATCTGACGAAGTTACCACATTTAGCTTTGTCAGTCTAAGTTTGAACGCTTTTTACGCTCGCTTACTCATTACTATCGCTACGACAAAATCTGACGAAGTTACTACGTTTAACTTCGCTAGTCTAAGTTTGAACGTTTTTACGCTCGCTTAGTTCGTTAAAATCGCTATGACAAAATCTGACGAAGTTATCGCATTTAACTTTGTCAGTCTAAGTTTGAACGCTTTTACGCTCGCTTAGTCCATTACTATCGTTCCGACAAAATCTGACGAGGTTACCACGTTTAGCTTCGTCAGCCTAAGTTTGAACGCTTTTATGCTCGCTTAGCCTAATTTTGCAAAGTTAAGTACGTATTGGGGGCATTTTTCTCTACATGGGGGCGTCTCGTTCTATTTCATTTCAATTACATAAATCTACAACATTGTCAGTATTCCGCAGGTATGTTATCTGACACAACAACAATATTCAATAGCAAACCCATTTTTATTTATTTTTCATCAAAAGAAGTTTTAGCTCTATGGTATTACATTCACACAATTACCTAATCAATTGTCTCTGTCAATTATCTTACAATCGCTCGAGTAAATCTTCGTTTTCTTCTTCAAAATCTGCATTCGCTTCGCTTAGCACTTTCGGTTAACTATCTTCCGCATTCATTATTTTTTCTAAGGCATTGAGCCGATATTTCTGAGAGACACTTTTCGTCGATTTTTCTGAGCAAAAATTTTCTCCGACTTCTTTATTTATTCTACGGCATTGCGGCGTGATCACCTTGAGCAAAACCTTTCTTCAGCTTCTTTATTTTTTCTAAGGTATTAAGATCTTTCCACTCAAAATTTTTCGTCACTATCTTTTGCTCGTAATTCCTCCGTTTCAACCTGCGACAAAAATACAAATATTTTCGTCAGTTTTTCAGACTTAACCAAAATTTTACGATAACTGATGAAAAAAAAAATACTAACATATCTGTTTCCGACACCGCTTTGTCATATTCTCCGTTTTCTTCGTCTTCTTCGACAGACCAAATTTAAGTTTTATCGAAACTCAATAATTTAAGCTTAATATCCTAGCCGATCCAATTTGAAGCTGCTCGATCCTGAGCTAGATTATGTCGTGGCCTCGTGTATTCGTTATATCTGTCACCTTCTTTCCACCTCACCAAGTCTACGATCGTCAACGCATCTTCTTCTTCTCAATTATATTTCTCCCATATATTACGGTCGTTTCTACCACTTAAAAAAAAAAAATCGGGTTAGATAGCTCAAAAACCGAGTTTACTAACTCCACAAGGGTGAACCGGGTCAGATCAAGGCAACACCGGTACAGTGCCCCTTCCTTCCTGGCACTGCACCGTATCTTGTTTGGTTGTAACATGTTTTTGTATATACTAGCACCATCAGTATCGCCCTCACCATCTTCTCCAGCAGGTCTTGAGGGGGTTCACTCAAAATAAGAAAAACCAAAGTGAATATTTTTCGTCGCCACTTACGTTCGACCTTTACCAGCCAAGGTCTATAAACAACAACTATCAAATATTGTTGTAGCAAGAACAGTGGCAAAAAGATATTTGATGGGACAGTGAGATTGAAGGCTTATGAAGGAGTTCCTCCTCATTATGATAAGGTTAAGAGGATGATCGAACCTGATGTTGCAAGTGGATTTTATTCTGTCTCATGAAATTGTTGTATAGTGTCGCATGTACTCCAAATCATGACTCAGCATATGTGTTTCAACTTCCTATATACGAAGATCGAGATGAGATACAGGACTTATTATCTTATCTCATTCGTTGTGCGAGACTTTTGAAGTTTGGTCTCAAATTCAAACAGAGGCCATTTTCACGCAATCTTCAATATACGATGAAAGATTATACAGAGACGAAGTGGGTGACTATCAGTTTTAAAACCGTATAAATAGACAAGCACAGTACTCATCCATAACAATTTAAGGTACGGTGGGAGACTCAGTGGTATATGTGTTATCTAATTCTATTATCCAAACCGACTTAAGTACTGGTGGGATTCTTCTCCAACTCCAACTTCATCTCTACTCTCAATTCTTATCTCATCCGAGCACTTTGAGTCCGATTAGTAGCTAACTTCCTTTGATTACTATTATTACTAGACTGCCCCTACGTTTAATTTTCAACGGTATAATCCAAGTATCGCTATTCCATTGGCACGCATCATCGAATTCAAATTTCGTATTATTACGTGACGCGTTCAGTACAGTTTTCGCCAATCGAATTTTTTTGCAATTTTATTTCTGTGCATATTTAATTTTTTTTAGTGCATTTTCGGCCATCTTTTATTTAACTACATTGCGTCCCGTATACATTAGTTTGACATTATTTCGTTCCCGATAATTCACGATTTTTTTTCGACAGTCAATTTTCCAATTATTTCTTTTCGCACGACACTTTGTTATACATTCCGCTTACTCTTTTCTTATTCCAAGTTTTCTTTGATTTTTCTTCTCTTCTTTGCCATGTGCACTTCGTTCGCATGCCAAAGAGGGGGCTGTCTTTCGACCCCCACCTACGTGGCAAACGTCCATTAGTAGGAGTCTCTATTTTATTCATTTAATCGACAGGGCTAAAGCCCAATTTGTAATATCATGGATCAATGTACAGGCCCATTAACACATGTGTCTAAGGCTGAACCTTAGCCACATGACTTGCCACTAATGTACATTGATTTATGTCCATATTCATTTCTTATCAAAGAGATAATTATCAGTTGACAGTTATATTCTATCACAATTACTCAAGCAACAAGATGACTTGAGCTACAAGGACTCTCTACTCTACCTATATAAATATCAAACTATTTTTTATAAGGAACTACGTGGAAACTTGATCCCTAGATAATAGATCTTGGGTACGTAGGCAGCCATTATTTGGTTCAGTTTCATCTCCCCCAACATCAAATTCCTCTGTTTCTTAGTGTGTTTTTTACCATTGCTCTCATTGTGTTGAAGCAGTTTACTGCCGAAACAACATCCCAATTGAATTAGGAAAATTGAAATCCGATTTAAAAAATTGGGTTAGGAACAACACAATTAGTTACACCAACACAATTACATGCTCTCTGCACTCTTTATCTGTTATGACATAGTATCTATATAACCAAGTTAAAACTTGTAAGCAAACATGCTAAAATCTAAAATAATAATTTGTTTTATATCTAAACTTGTTATTATTATTATTTTTTCAATTGTGAATCATAAACTAGTTTGGGGTTCAGGGTTCAGGGTTCAAGGTTTAGGGTTTAGAAATTCGTACCAACATATTTCACTTAATTATTTGAAATAATAATTTGTTTTATATCTAAACTTGTTATTTTTATTTTTATTTTTAAATTGTGAATCATAAACTAGTTTGGGGTTTGGGGTTTAGGGTTTACAAATTTCGTACCAACATATTTCACTTAATTATTCAAAATAATAATTTGTTTTATATCTAAACTTTTTTTTTTTTTTATTTTCTTTTTCAAATTTTGAATCATAAACTAGTTTGGGGGTTTGGGGGTTGGGTTTAGGGTTTAGGGTTCAGGGTTTACAAATTTCGTGCCGACATAAAAAAATTTTAATTTCAAACATATTTCACTCAATTATCCAAATCTAAAATAATAATTTGTTTTATATCTAAACTTGTTATTTTCCATTTTTTTTTATTCAATTGTGAATAATAAACTAGTTTGGGGTTTAGGGTTTAGAGTTTAGGGTTTACAAACATATTTCACTCAATTATTCGAAATATATCAAAATTTCAAATACCTCTATATAGAATACTCAAGTGTCTCATTTACTCCTCCTTACTCCTTTTTTCATCAAAATCCTTACTCCTTACATAGAATACTCAAGTTTCACTAAATGGAACATGAAGATGAAGAAAAAGCATTTGAGGTAATGTTTGAGGTGCAATAACAAATTAGAGAATGGGAAAATAGAAGATATGTTGAAAGTGAAGAAGTGGAACAAAATGTTGAAGGTGAAGGTGAAGAATTTGAAAATTTTGAAGATGCGTCTAGTCGAGCTAATGAGATGCCGAGAAATCGTCGATGACAAAGTGCAAACCTAAATAATGAGGTAACACTTGATTTGAATGAATACAAAACACTTGATTGATTAAATGAATGAATGAATGCAAAACACTTGAATGAATGCAAAACACTTGAATGAATGCAAAACCCGAGCCCAAAAACATGGCTGGGTCGTTTGGGAACACTATAGAACGACATGACTGGGTCGTTTGGGGACACTATGGAATGACATGGCTGGGTTTTTTGGAGACACTATAGAACGACATGGCTGGGTCGTTTGGACCCTATATGGAACTACATGGTTGGGTCGTTTGGACTAAATTTAGTTAGAAGTTCATTTTTTTTTTTGTGACTTCGAAATTCCTCATTACTTAAATGCAAATTGTTTGAGACTCTTGTTTTATTCTTCTATATGTATGATTCTTTGCTGCTATCTGGGAACCGATCCTCTGCAAACTCGGATGACGTGGATTGTCAACCGATTTTAAGTGATACAACAAAAAAAATTACTACGAAAGAGGTATGATTGAGTAGGCATTGATTTCATTTTTTTTTTTAATTTTCTAAATGAAATTTTATTAGTGTATTAATAATAGTTGTTGTTTTTTATGTATTTAGGTCTTTCATACACGTAGCGAGGCAATCGGTTCGGCAATCGCTAGAGGAAAACAAGTTAATGTTGTTATGGTCATTGAAAAGCCGGAGTGTGCCAAGGGAAACCGAGTAGCAAGATTGAATTTGGCTTGCGAGTGCTCGGGTGTGTATCGGTCACACAAGAAGGAAGACGAAGGGAGGGCTAATAAGAGAAGGTCGGGAACCAAGAAATCAGGATGTCCATTTAAGTTAAAAGGTGTTTTCTAACGCGGCACTATTGAAAGTTGGAAAATATAAGTTATAAATGGTATTCACAACCATGTATTGGCGAAGACCCTGGAAGGACATGCATTAGCTACTGGTCTGACCGTTCTAGAGTTCGAGTACTTGTTAGAGATGAGTAAGTGCGAAATAAAGCCTAAACAAATTTTGGATTCCATTAAGAATAAGTATCATGAAAACATATCTAGTATATCCCAAATCTACACTGCAAGGCATAAGGTGAGGAAATTGGATATGAACGGTCTCACACAATTGCAGAGATTGCGTGAGTTGTTAGCAAAAGAACATTATTTTGAGGAGTTAAGACAGGATGAGAATACCGAGGAGATAACGGGCTTGTTATGGGCCCATCTAGAAGGTGTTAAGTTGGCTCAGACTTTTCCAATGATTTTCATGTTAGACGCTACCAACAAAACTAACAGGTATCAGTGGCCTTTCGTACAGTTTGTTGGGGTGAGTTCAACGTGGAAGTATTTCACCGTGTGTCAAGTGTTGCTTCAGTCTGAAACAACAGTCAACTATGAGTGGGCCATGCATCATTTTAGTGGCTTGCTTGGTGACATAAGCCCATCCGCGGATCGTGATTCGAGCGGGGACTTGGCCCTCGAAGAGTGTGCCGACAAAGTTTTTTCCCTAACGTACATAAGCATCTATGTAGATGGCATATCGCTACGTGCGTCCTTTCAAAATATTACAATATTTTTCCAACTACAGAACTTGTAGAGAAGGCCCAGTTCTCGTGGAACACTGTAGTCAAATCGAAGTCAGAGGTTACTTTCCAGCGTAGATGGGATGCTTTGGAAAAATATTACAGGGTTGAGTACTCCAATTTTGTTAGTTATTTGCGAGAGACTTGGTTTCCTCACAGGGATCGATTCGTATGTTGTTGGACTAACCAACACATTCACTTTGGGAGTACAACGACCAATAGAGTTGAAGGGTCTCATGCTCAGGTGAAGCGTGTACTAGGAAATGCAAATTGTCATAGTTTTTTTAGTATGTTTAGCTTAATCCACCCGATTTTAGAGATCCAGATGTCCGAGATTAGAGCTACCTTCGAGAGGAGTATGATTGTAACTCAGCACCACCACCGGATTCCTTTGTTTCGTGAACTCAGAGGCTTTATCTCACGCAAGTGTTTGGACTTGCTATTTGAAGAAATAGATACCCGCGTAAAGCGTGTTAAAGATGGAGAGATCAGGTGTTGGTGCTATTTGCGCTCGAGCCATGGACTGCCATATGCTCATGAATTAATTGAGTTTGAAGAGCAAGAACGGTCCATCCCTTTGACTGCTATCGACCCAATGTCTGTTTCTCCCAATGTGATGGACTTGTTCATGAATGCCAATGGTTACACCTTTGATGGACTTGTTCATGAAGCTTATGGGAAGCAAAAAACCAAAGGTCAGCCGAAAGGTAGCTGCAGCAGAAAGCTTCCAACTGGAGATGAGAACTGTTCCAAGCGAGATCCATCTCATTTTGAACATTCTCAATGTGACCATGAGGAGTGGGTCTCATCACAACCAAACACTAAGCCCACCCAAAAAACCCACACCACACCAAGAAAGAAGCCTTCTCCAAAAATACCAACCTAAAACACCCACACCACACCAACAAATAAGGCTTCTATAAAAACACCAAAAATAACCACACCAAGAAATAAGCCTTCTCCAAAAACACCAAAAACAGCCACACCAAAAAATAAGCTTTCTCCAAAAACAGCCACACCACGAAATGTGAGAGATGGGTTAGACTTTGGAAATACGAGGGGTCCTAAGGATTACGGGTTGGATATTCCTGAAGAAATGCATAAATACATTGTTAGAGTCCATGACCCTGTTGGCGATGGCAACTGCGGTTATAGAGCTTTCTACATTGCATTAGGAAGAAGACAAAAAGAATGGCCGCAGATGAGAAAGGAGTTGTACCAAGAGCTTATTGACCACCTTCCTATTTATTGTACTTTGTACAGTCAAAATGAGGTTGTTTATGTGATGAAGGAAATCCTACATGAAGAAGGTTATGCACCCTTAAATAAGTGGATGAGCATGCCCTTTGTTGGATACCTATTTGCTTCAAGATTTAATGTTGTCCTCCTGTATATAGGAGCTCATCAGTGCTTCCTTATCATGCCGCTGAGAACCCAAGCAAATCCTGAGAGAGTGAAAAAAGTATTGGGTAGCGCACATGTTGGCGGAAATCATGTTGTCAATATTGAACTTGTTGAAGATTGTCCGGTTCCTCCAGTAATGCCCCAATGGCTTAGAGCTCGATATGATATTGCTGAAAGTTGGAATTCGGCATTGACAGCAAGGTAATTGCAATTTATGGCATTGAACATTCCTAATCTAATATGGGAAAACGAGCCCGTTGAAGACCCAACAGTACATATTATCAACTAAGTTGTTTGTATGTTGTCGATATGATATTTTGTTGTAATTTGGAACAAGTGTACTTTGATTTTATTTTTATGTTATTTGGAAATAATGGTAGGGCTTTTATTTGATTTGATTTGGAAATCGAGTGATCGACTAAGTTGATTCGGACGGCAATCGAGTGATTTGGAAATAATGTTCGAATAAGTGTAATTAGATTTGATTTGATTTGATTTTACTTTATTTTACCCCAAAACGACATGGTCAAGTCGTTTGGCCTTTATACCAAACGATGTGGCTGGGTCGTTTGATATTTAAGGCAAACGATTTGAAGCGGTCGTTTGGCCTTTATACCAAACGATGTGGCTGGGTCGTTTGAGTATTAAGACAAACGATCTGATGCGGTCGTTTGGCCTTTATGCCAAATGATGTGGCTGGGTCATTTGGACAAAAAAAAATTAAAAGTTCATTTCGTTTTTACAACACTTTCATATTCATACAAACTAACATCAAATTCCACTTAACATCAAATAATAATAAATTCCACTTAACAACAAACAGAAACATCCATCATTCATTCAAAATCAAATAACAACAAATTCCAAACATCCATCATTCATTCAAAATCAAATAATCTATCCATTCGTTCCAAAGTTACAATTATAAAGTTAATGATAAGAGCCCAAAACTGTAGTTTTAACCCTTTAACAGTCATACTTTTGGACCAATTATGTGAGTAATAATTAAGAGTTAACACTGATTACGTGTTTTTATACATTTCAAGCTTCAAAGTCCATTATGTGTAGAAATGTGCCACTTTAGTGAGATAAAGGAGAAAAGGTCGGTTACTAAGGAGTTCCGTGATTAAAGGCTAAGATTCAAGAAGATAAAGCCTTCGTAAAGCCCGGTCAAAAGCTGAAAAGTCGACACGGGCTGAAACAGCACACAAGTCAGCAAAACTTCCGAAAGCCGTATCTTTGGACTTAGACCTCGGAATTGAGCCTACCTTATGTCAAAACGACCGAATCGGAAAGAGCTTTCCAATGGTCTAAGCCTTGACCCAATCAGAGGATTAGAAGTGGACGAAAAGTCTGTGGAAGCCAACTGCAGCTGAAGAGGTCTTTTTGGACTGAAAGAATTGGGTTTTGGGCCTGATTCTCTGGCCCAAAACATGGCTCCAAGCCCATGCACGAGTTTTGGATCTGAAAGTATAAAAACCAATGTTTAGCTCTTTGTTAATGGTAGCTAGTTAGACCTAAAATAATATAGATAATTCTAGATCTGTTTTCATTAATTAAATTAAGCTTTAGTTCCATTTTAAATTCTTGTTTTAGATTAAGTCTTTGAATCATTGTTCTTGATTGATTAGATAAATAAAATAGTTGTTTTCTCAATTTCGAATTGTGTTATTTCAATTTATAGATCTGATTTTAATTCTTGTTGATTATCATTCCGTAGTTTAAATAGATTGAACCATTGTTAGTTAATTTAGTTAAGTTAGAATTTTAATATGATGGGTAGTTATAATGAAATGGGAAATGATGGTTTGATGACTCAAGGCTAAAACCTCCATTAGAGGGGTTGATGAAGCCTTGATGAAAACTTAGTGGTATAGTGTAGAAACATTGTAGACTCTATTCCAATCTAGAAGGTCGTGATTCACCATGAGAATGGGTGGACGACCTCACATGCTAATTAGTACTCGGTAGAAATGCCATGAACACTAGGGATTAGAACTCGAATTTCTTGCCGTAAGAACGTAAGAATCGAGATACAAGAATCTATGTTAGGCTATAAGTTGGATTCGATGTGGATTCAATTCCCCTCTAATCCTTTATCTAGATTCAAGCACAATCATATTTCCATAGCATTCGTAGTTAAATTCAAGTAATCAAATTCAGTAAGTATAAGAGTATATCACTTTCATTAAAGCTCTCATTGACTTAAGACCGATTAATTAGATTAGAAAACAATTCCATGCTAGAGCACTAGGAGTGGAACGAACTTCCTACTCCACTATCTGTTCAATAGAAAGAGAGTAGAAACTTTGATAAATATAGACTCGTAAATAAGTTTTAGTTTACTTACGTTTTGAGTTAATCGTTCATTTCGTAGGTAGACTATATTTTTTATGATTATCAAATGGCGCCGCTGCCATCTTAGTTGCACTTTAGCATTGTTTTCATAGTAAAATTAGTCATTTTTAAGTCCCATTAAACCCACCCACCCTTGTTTGATTCATACCGTGGTTATTCATTTCGGCCGTTGAAAAATTCGGGACAGAATTACACGGGCTGATCGCTTATAAGGAGCGCCGCCTATAGTTCTGACTTCGAGCCGCGCGCTCATATAAGACCCACCCTCACTTGGACTTCGGAGCGCGACCGCCCTCATAAAAAGCGACCAGCCACCACTTATGGACAAGGAGCGACCCGCTGCCCTATGCAAAATTTTGCGGATTTCTACAGACGCTATTCATAAGCGAAGCAAGGACGCTTATCGTATTCCTTTCTTCCATACCTCGATCTCCGTTAGAGGTTCATACTAATATATCAAGATTGTTTGGATTGTTTTCGTGTTTAGACTTAGACTTGCATGAGATTAAGGTCTGGTCGGAGAAAAACACCGAACGTAATTAACCGTCAACAAACAAACATATCGAGTATACCAATCACAACACCTCTAACTACTATCCCACCAACCATACCTGACATAATGGGTGAAGAAAGAGAGACTCCTCTCTCCGACTTCTACAAAGCTTTGAGCGATAGCCCTAAATCTTGCATCGTTCTAGCAGACCCAGTGGGGGATTTTCGAATCCCCCCAAACATATTTAATTTGTTACCCGTTTTCCATGGTTTAGGCCATGAAAACCTTACCAACATGCGTAGGATTGAACAAGTCCTTACAACATTTCATCATCCTACGGTTGGTGCGGAACAAATTAAACCGAGGGTATTTTCCCTTCACCTTAGCCGATAAGGCAGCGTCTTGGTTAAGCGCTAAGCCTTTAACTCGTGGACTCGTCGTGGGCTAAACTTGTTCAACTATTTATGGAACATTTTTACCCACCCCTAAAGACGGATGAAATGCTTTCCAAGATTCATTTCTTCCCACGTAACCCTCATGAATCATTTTTCGAGGCTTGGAATCGCTTCACCGACCGCTAATAGAGTGTGTCCACACCATAACCTAGCAAAAGACACGTTAGTTCGTGCCTTTTTCAAAGGACTTCAACATCACCATAAAGAAGTCCTTGACATAATGAATGGGGGTAGTTTCCTAAGTAAAGGAGCCTCAGAGGCTTACAAATTTTTAGAAGAACAAACTAAACGCAATAACAATTGGGAGTGATGATATCCCCCATTTACCGCTAGTTCCTCTTCAACAGTTAAGGCCGCCAGTATGTTTGAGATGAAACCCGATTTAGAACTTAAAAATTTAATCGAATCTCTAACTAAAAAAGTAGAGGCTATTTCTATTCAACAAAAGCCTATTCCCATCATGAATGTCAACTCCAACCCATGTAATTTTGTTTGAGTCCCGAAAGCACCCCGACTCTATTGTCCTCTATGCCTATGAACAACAACAATTAGAACAAGATAATGTTTGCTCCATTAATAACTATCCTATTCCTAATGCCCCATGGAGACAACATCCCAACTTTAGTTGGCTAAACAATCAACAAGTTACAACTCTGTGGTTTAATAACCAAAATGTTAGGCAAACAAACAACTATAATCAAGCTCCACCTAGGCAAGGAGGGGACAAGGTTAGGGAAATTATAATAATTATAATAACCAACCAAACAACCACGACAAGGTGTAGCACAAGGTCAGAATAATTATAATAATTATAATACCAATAGAGGTATCGTCCAGGTTAACAATAGTAACTATCAAAACCCACCCATAAATAATCAACGGAGATAGTTCCAAATCGCAGCACCATTGCGGACTACTACACTTACACAACCGACCGTATCGGCCTTTATACAGATTACCCAACAACTTTTCCAATCAATGACTCAATCAAACCAACAGATATTACAATCCATAAATCAGGGCATACAACAGTTAGCCCAAGAGAAAGCCCAACCAAAAGGCGTGTTTCCCGGACAAGCGATACCAAACCCCAAAACAACAAACACAGCCTTTGAGGTAAACGGTAATACTAGTACGGAAACGACAATAGTAGGTGACCTAAATGCCATCACCACTCTCCGCTCTGGAAAAGTGGTTGATAACAAAGTAACTATGCCTATAGTTACCCCATCACCCTCCCTACACCGGATATCGAACTAGATAATCGAAATAGAAACCGAAGAACCTACCACCGTAGAGGTACCCGGTTAAACCACAACCTAAGAAACGAAAGCCAAGGTTACACATCAAGTCGAGCCATACGCTAAATATAGATTTAAACCACCATTCCTCAAAAATTAGCCATGCTAACCGGGGATACCAACTTCGAGGAGATTAGGAACGTTTTCAAAAATCTAACGATAAACCTTCCTTTTCGAAGCTATTAAAAGCTACCTAATCACGCTTAAGTTTCTTAAAGAGTTGTGCACTACTAGGCGAAGACCAACATACCTAAAGACGCTTTTAACCTGAACAATTCCCAACTTTATCCAGAAAATAATGGAATTGTTAAGTACAAGGACCCCTCGGTCGCCCCATCAGTAAAATGCACCTTAGGAGATTCCCACACGACGACCGCTTTTATTAGACACGGGGCGAAGTGTTAACTTACTCCCCGATTACTTGTATAAACAAATAAGTCTACAGGAAATGCAACCTACAAAAATAACGTTGCAATTAGCGGACAGTGTCTATTAAGTATCCTAAGGGTGTAGTGGAAAACGTGCTTGTTAAGGTTCAGGATTTCTACTATCCCGCTGGATTTTGTTATCCTCGATACGTAAGTCGCTAATGACTCTGACCGATCATCTTAGGGCCCTTTTAGCAACCGCCAACGACTTATTAATTGCCGCGATGGTAAGATGTCCTTATCTTTTGGCCATCTCACGGTTGAGGTAAATGTTTTAAAATGATGAAACAGATTACCGATTCGCTCTATAGATGGGGAGGTTAGCATGATCGAGAGCTTAGCTCAAGATTATTTTAACAACACGTTTCACGAAAACAATATGTACAAATTCCTTTCTTTTGGAAAGTCGATTTTGTAAATGACTCCTACTTAGAGGAAGTCAACACCATCCTTGAGTCCACACAAATTGTAGACACTTCGTTGCTCCACATATTGAGTATGAAGACTTGCTACCTAAGCAAGTATTCATTATGCAAAATGAGGACCCCGATTTAAACATCTATTGATTTTCCTCCCCACCCTGCTTAAACCCCTTCCCCGTGAGTTAAAATATATTCAACTCGATCCGGATGGTAGTCATCCCGTAATTATATCTTCTCTGTTATCTATGGATGAAGAGACACGTTTAATCCGGGTGATTAGGGAACATCGGTCTGCGATTGGTTGGTCCCTAGTCGACATTAAGGGAATTGACCCTAATGTTTGCACTCATCGTGATCCATTTGGAGGATAACGCCAAGACTTTCGCTAACCTCGCCGCCTTGAACCCCGCCATGAAAGAGGTGGTTAGGGAAGAAGTCTTTACGATTACTCGACGCGGTATCATATACCCCATCTTCTCGATAGCGAATGGGTAAGCCCCATTCATGTAGTTCCTAAGAAATCGAGTTACCATGGTTCAGAACGGAAAGGGTGACTATGTTGTCACACAAGATCTTATGAAATGGAGGATCTGTATTGATTATGACGCGTTTAAATGCTATGACACCTAAAGGATCACTTTCCTTTACCCTTTATAGATCAAATGCTCGAACGCCTAGCTGGTCATGCTTTTTATTGTTTTCTCGGATGGCTACTCGTGCTATTTTCAGATTATTATTGATATTGATGACCAAGAAAAGACTACCTTCACATGTCCCTTTGGAACGTATGCCTATAAACTAATGCCTTTTGGCCTTTGTAATGCTCCCCGAACCTTCCAAATGTGTATGCTTCATATATTTAGTGACATGGTAGAGCTTTTATGGAAGTTTTCATGGATGATTTTTCTATCTATGGAGACTCCTTCACGATCGTTTGTCTAACCCGCCTAAGGTTTTGACAAGGTGTGAAGAAAAGAGCCTCGCTTTTAAACCGGGAAAAGTGTCATTTCATGGTGAAAAGGGCATAGTACTAGGTCACATTGTATCTAGTGATGGCATTGAAGTGGATAAGGCCAAACTAGATAAGATAGCTTAATTTTACCTAAACCACGGACCGTCCGCGTGATATTAGAGCATTTCTAGGCCATGCAGGTTTTTATAGGCGATTTATTAAAGACTTCTAAAAATAGCTAGGCCTTTAACTAATCTGCTTTTGAAAGATGCAATCTTTGATTTTAATTTTAACCGTAAGCAGGCTTTTGAAACTTTAAAAGCCGCTTCTAACCTCTCGCACCAATTATACTGACCTCTCGATTGGTCTAAACCTTCAACTCATGTGTGATGCTAGTGACTATCAAGGTTGGGTGCGATTTGGGACAAAAACTAGATAATAAGTCCACTGCCATTTATTATGCTAGTAAAACATTAAACGATGCTCAACAAAATTATTCAACTACTGAGAAAAAGAATTCTTAGCCGCCATTTATGCTTTAGATAAGTTTCGGCCCTTATTTGGTTGGTTCTAAAACTTTAGTTTACAAGGACCATGCGACTTTTTAAGTACCTTCTTGCAAAGAAGGATGCTAAGCAGTAGATTAATCCGTTGGATCCTTCTCCCGCAAGAGTTCACATTAGAAATAAAGGACAAAAGAGGGGTCGAAAACGAAGTTGCCGACCACTTATCTAGACTCACAAACGACGATCGATCGATTCTCGAGTCCATACCGAACTCTTTTCCCGATGAGCATCCAGATGCCATTTTTTCAAAGCACCATGGTATGCCGACATTGTAAATTATCTAGCGGCTGATGTTATGCCTTATAATTGGTCAAGGAATGAACGTAAAAAGTTTTTTTGCCGAGTTAAGTTATACCTTGGGATGAGCCCTACCTTTTAAGTATTGTGCGGATCAGATTATTATTCGTTGTATTCCCAATTGGGAATATAATGAAGTTCTATCGCTCGCCATGACAAAGAGTGTGGTGGACATTTTAGTGGGATGAAAACAGCCGCTAAAGTTCTGCAATGTGGATTTTATTGGCCTACCCTTTTAAGGATGCCCAAGTGCATTGCAAAGGCGTGTATACGTTGCCAACAACTTAGGCTTAATTACTTAAACGTAATATGATGCCATTAAATCCAATCTTGATCGTAGAAATTTTTCGACGTTTGGGGCATTGATTTCATGGGTCCTTTCCCGGTTTCCCACGGTTTCATTTATATTCTAGTTGTCGTGGACTACGGTCTAAATGGATAGAGGCCCTAGCTTGCCGTGAGCAATGACCATAAGACCGTTGTATTTTTTATTAAAGAATATATTTTCTGTCGGTTTGGCATTCCTAAAGCCATCATTAGTGATGGTGGAACACATTTTGCAAATGAGTTGTTGCATCCCTAGTGAAAAAGTATGGAGTTACACACAAAGTAGCAACTCCTTATCATCCACAAACTAGCGGACAAGTAGAAGTTTCTAATAGGGAAATCAAAAAGATTTTAGAAACAATCTGAAACCCCGATAGGAAAGATCGGGTCAAAGCTGCCTATCGGATGCCTTATGGGGGCGATAGAACTGCTTTCAAAACTCCTATAGGTATGTCTCCCCTTTAGACTTGTATTTGGGAAACCATGTCATTTGCCCATTAAATTAGAGCACCGCGGCTCGTGGGCTATAAAAGCCTTAATTTCAATATTGATGAGGCAGGTGTCAAACGAAGTTGCAATTGAATGAGCTTGAAGAAATCCATAGCGATTCGGACGATCTCGCGAAGGATTATAAAGCTAACATGAAACGTGTTCATGATAAGCATATCTTGCGCAAAGAGTTTGTGGTCGGTCAAAAGGTCTTGCTTTACAACTCCCGTCTACATATTTTCCCAAGAAAACTAAAAACCCGTTAGTCTGGCCCTTTTCTAGTTATCAAGTCACCCCTTACGGGCAATCACCTTGGTAAATCCAAATGACAACAGTACCTTTCAAGTTAATGGTCAACGATTAAAACATTTTCACTTAACTTCGCCCCCCGATGTAGAGGAAGTCCTTTTTTACGGGACCACGTTTTATGAGGATGACCCTTGTCATTTGGTGTACTTACTTTCATTTCCATATACCGATAAGTACACTATTTCAGTAACCGGCCCTCCCTATGGAGTGTGTGGCTGTAAGTACCGGATCCTAAGTCCACAGTTTACATAATTCACGTTTTCCACTTTTGCATGTTTTCTCGGTTTTTGAGTCATGTTCCTCTATGGAGTGAATTATGTATTTATTGTTTTTCGTGTTTCTTATAATAAACATATAAAAATAAAATTAAAATTTTAAAATCATAGAAATAGCAATCCAACAAGTCTTGGGAATCTGACTTTAAACGACCCCACGTTGTAAACAAATTTTGTGTTTAAAAATTTGTTTGGGGTGGGCAGTCGATCTTTCCATCGGGATTGTTCAAACTTTCCATTGGTTTTGTTTAGGCCCATTAGTTCAATTGGGTTGACGTAATATAAACTAAGATTTCCTTCGTCAAGATAACTTATGTCACACACGCACTTCGAGGCGTTCTTCCACCCTCTTATACGTCACCCATGGTTGGAATTGAGTGTTTTATGGATCATTGGATTGGAAATTCTCTACTGATCATTTCCATAACTCATTCGCCAAAATCGGGCCAGTAACGAAGCGGCAAATTGAGTTTGAATTTGCGCAAAAAATCGAAAAATTTCGGAATTCAAACTGGGCTAGGGCCCAACCCGCACGCACGTTGCGCGTCTCCTTCCTTCCCAACCCGCACGCACAGTGTTTCCACTTCAATCCCAAACCACCGGTTACATGTTAAATTAAATTTTGGAAACCAAAATAAAAAAATAAATATAGAGAGAGGGAAGAAAACCTAACTACACCTACACCAAGGAAATCAAATCCACCTAAATCTTCTCTAAACAATCATCACCACCAACCCAACTTCGAAAAACAGCCAACAATTATAGTTTCCACCACCACCACCAACGCCGTTTTTAGTAGTTTTCTTCAAAACTCGCCTCCCCCACAGTCTACAAACCATTAGTAGTCTAAGAAATTTTAATGGCGCTACGACGTAGAATTTTGTCGGAACACGCGTTTGCTTTCCAATGCCAAGGCCATTTTACGACGCGGAGATGTTCAAGAGACATTGGAACGGACTGTGGTACTCAACTGAGGAGTTCTATCACTATGATTTGGTAGAACAGTTTTATAAAAAGTGAGAATTGGAAGGGGATAGAATTTTCATAAAGTTAGGAGGAACGCGGAGAGAAGTAACGCGACAGTTGTTAGTCGAATCGTTAGGAATTACGCTTGAAAGCATCCTAGTAACGACAATTCAGGAACCCCAAAGATATCTTTGGAGTTCCCGCTTTGATGAAGGATACCGTCGTGGAGGGTGAATACAATCCGACATCCCATTCGTCCGCCCATCACCACTCGAGAACCAATCAACCGGGTCAGTAGCTCGGTGGATTGGTAGGAACGCCCACGGGAAAGACAAAGTCGATGATATCGCCCGCAATGTCCGTGACGTTCTCGGATTTTGCAAACAAAGAAGTATAATTTCTGCATCCTTGATTTAATGTTTAATGTGATTCGAGGAGTGGGGAAGAGTTTAGCGCCTCTTCCCGTATTGATCACTAAGATCATGCTCTCCTTTAGAGCTGTCGCAAGATCTGCTCCTATTAAGATCAAATTGCATTCTAATGCAAGTATCTATACGGATTGCATCCAAGAGACTTGGCCGTTGTCTGAAGAAAAAATGGATGAGTCGGAGGATGAAAGGGAAGATATGACATGGATGGATGAAGATGCATTAGAGAAGTGTAATTCTAATGTAGAACGCATGCAAGTGTTGCAAACTGCCTTGCGGTGCGTTTATGGTATTTGTGGAGATATCCGAAATAGACAGATAGTAGTTCAAAAGAAGCAAGGGAACCTTCAGAGGAGATTTGAAATGCTCGAAGGGGTTCTGGACGATATCTTGTATAACATAGAGACTATCCACCAGGAACAACAAACCCAGTATGCAGTACTCGGTACTGAGATGGAAGCCCAACGCTTGTTCCGAATAGAGATGCTACGACGCATGCCACCCGTGGAGGACTCTGTTTCAGCCGAGTCCGACAGGCATGAGCGTCGTCGCCAAAGGACAGAGGGTTCAAGCCAATCTCCATCTCAGGGTCCATCATCATCACAAAACTAGGTGTTCACCCCAGTTGGAGTTCGCTTTTATTTCATAATTTCGTTTTATTAGAAGGATTTTAATTCAGTAGTTAAATTTAAATAGTAATGTGTTTATTTAATGTTGTTTGGATTTATATTTTATTTTATTTTTAATATAATTGGTTATTTTTTAGTACTGCTTGTTTTATCATTTATCCCACCTTCCCGACTTGTTTGGGGGTGGAAATATTTAGACCGAGCATAAGTCGTTAAATGATCATATATATGTGAAGTTGTCTTGGAGGAAAGGTTGATAATTTTGCCGATATCGGCATATCTATGACTTGTGTGGTGGTAGCATGAAATCTAGGAGAGTTTAGAAGTTCCTATTCTAAATCCAGTATGAAAGATACCAGGATTTTTAGGAAATCATGAAAATGGCTTGTTTAGTTTTCGGTTTGGGAATTTTCCTATTTCGAAATTGCCTTCAAATAAATAGGGAACTTCCCGATTCGTTTTTGGAAGCTCCTAACCTATTTAAACTCCATCCTTTCTACACTAACAAACCACAATACATCCCACCATCATCCCGCACCATCCACTCCAAGTTTTACCTTCTTTTTGCTCTAAACTCCGGTTTGGGCTTTTACGAAAGCGCGCCAAGGCTTTGTCGAGGCTACCGCGCCTTTGACTTTTTTGAAGAATTTTGTCGAGCGAATACCCGCGCCTCATATCGAGCATAACCACCATAGCCTCACATCTTGGACCTAGAGCGCGACCATAATTCGCCCATAACACCGTAAATCATATTTACACAAAACCGTAATCGATTTATATGAAGAGAGCGACGCTACCGCCTTCTCGTGAACGCTGAAATTTCCAATATTCACGTGGTCATTCCAAGATTTTTGTGGAACTGTTCAAAGAGTAGTTAAGATGACATCTCCCCGTAGTCATACCCGAACAGTCTTTTCGAAGATGTGTTGGGCACCGGACCTATGGACACCGGTTCCGGCCACGGGATCCCGCATTAGATGGCGCCATCTATCGGTAAGTGATGACGAGTCATATTCACCACAACTTACTGCTTATTTCTATGACCACGTTAAATTCTATTGTAATGTCGGGATGGAGATCAAGAATTCTCCATCAGAAGTCGATGACACGACACATGAATTCAATAAAAATTTGGTCGCCTTTAGTTTTAGGAATACCAATACCGATCTTGTTCACACATGGGCATATATGACCGATAATGCATATCTTTATGATTATACATATTTCCATGATTATTATGGGGGGAGGGTATTTCGAAAGTAATGGACCGGGGCTTATATAGCATTGCCCTTGGTAGCCTTTTCCTTAAACGTAGGCACCACCATGTTATTCATCATGATGAATATTTTGGGGAATGGCGTTCATTTCTCGCAAAACAAGCATCATCGGTGACATTTTCCTCGCTTTATGAGGGACGCCGCCGCTATGACATTCCCCGAAGTTTTGGTCACTAGTCTTAAGAGAACCCAAACCATGAGGCATAAGTATCTTCTTATGCCTGTGTTGGTAAGTCGCGATCACGCGTAGTTGTTTACCAGATTCTCGCACAATTCACGATTGAAAAGGGTTGAAGTCATGAGACCCACCAATAGGGTGGTTCGCTCATTGCGAATAATGACTTATTTGGGATGGCAAGTGCAGCCTCATTTGGTCGCCCAGATATCCCATCGCATATAATAACACTTTAAGGTTAGCATTAGTAGATGATAAATGCATGCAAGCTTGGCAAGTTATAATGGATGGCGGGGATGCGAAGGAACCTCATATCTTTAATGAGGAGGAGGATGCTTAAGCCGGGAGATAAGGTAAGTTTTAGTTTTTTTAGTGTTTGCTTATGTCCCAAGCAATTTCATTTTTGTTAACCCCATAATGGGTGGAACTCAGATAGAGTTCGCGTCGGTTTATTTCCTATAGTAGTACGTTCTAACTTTGTTTTGCGGATGTTCCCTGAATTTCACACGCTTCAATGGTATTTTTCCTACCCTCTTTTATTTACAATACTTTGAGGACAAAGCATGATTCTTGTTTGGGGGCATAGAAACACGGTAATTGAGGTATCCGTTAGGATATAGATATGTATAATATGCATTTGTTTTCTAGTTAAAATTAAAAAAAAAAAAAAATTCAAAAATATAAATAAATAAGTTATGCTATACACTTAGGAATATTGGTATTGTTTTCTTTCTCCATGCTCTTAACAATCTAGAAGTCTCATGTAGCTTTTGCATCAGAATAATTGTTAGAAACTTAGGTTAATATATAGGTAATAATCTTTGCATCTATCTATAAATATATTACATGAGTATCTATGATTGTTATGAAGAAGTTTCTGAAATCTAGGCTAGAGTACTTATTCTACAAATCCTGTGAGAATATAGCCTAAAGCCTTATATGAGCTAAAACAATTGAGAAATGACACAAGGGAGAAGTAAAATCCGGATAGAGATATCACACGCCCACTTGCTTGATCACTATGTCATATCCTAAGCGAGAATTTAGGCCCTTTTTGGATCGATATATTTAGAAATTCAAACCTATGAATTATTTTCCGCTAGTAAGCCCCTCGAGCCTTTCTTTAGCCTTCCATAAACCACAATTCCTTTACCTTGTTACAAAACAAAACAAAAAAAAAAAAAAAAAAAAAAAAAAAAAAAATATATATATATATATATATATATATATATATATATATATATATATATATATATATATATATAAATCAACCTACC
Source organism: Coptis chinensis (assembly GCF_015680905.1). NCBI lineage: Eukaryota > Viridiplantae > Streptophyta > Magnoliopsida > Ranunculales > Ranunculaceae > Coptis > Coptis chinensis. The sequence goes on from NC_141461.1 coordinate 63,495,634, forward strand.
CAAGAATAGAATGAATGAAGAAAGAAGAAGAGAAAACCTGTGTAAACAAAAATTAGTTAGTTGCTTTAGAAAAAGAAAAGAAGTTTCCATCCAAGGAAAAAAAAAAAAAAATATAGAAATAAATAAAACTCCAATAAAAGGGAGTCAAAAGCCAAAGAAAAAAAAAAAGAAAAATATGGCTAAGGATGGAAACAAAGTATAGAAGCAAAAGAAAATAACAAGGTTTTTCTAAGTTACATAATATGAAGACTCTATTATCTCGGACTTGTCCTTTTGAATATCCATTTCCTTCCTTCTTAAACCATCTCCTAATCCCCCCGAACACCTAATAAAGACCTCTAGCTCAATTAGGAATAGGTTAGTGTGATAGTAAGTGGCGATGTGTTTGATCGACCCCGCTTCCTTTGTTGTCATTGAGATTGTAAGGTAAAGTGTACCCACCGCATTAATCGGAGCAAATAAACTTGAGTGGAAAAATCGAGTGGTTTTTTCTTGACATTTATGTGAGGACCTACTTAAGGACGCTTATTCGAAGTTTTCATAAACGAACCTCGCTAGGCATTTCATAGTATTACTCATTGTATATATATTTGTATCATAGATGATTGATTATTATGCATATATTAGTTTAGGTTTTTGACTTGGTTATTCTTATTCAATTGCTAGTGAGATGTATAGATAGTTGGGACATGAATGAGGAAAACAATAGTTTTATTTCTTAGTCGTTGTAGTATAGTTGAAGTTTGTGAGTACCTTCATCGGAAAAACTCTCACGAGGCTATAACTCGGCCCACTAGGGAATTCCTAGTGGTTTAAGGCCTTGTTGCATAGGTTCAATGTAATCGCACTCGGCGAAACGAGAGTAGATAGAACTCCATTTTTTGTCACTTATTTTAATTTCTCATCTTTGCTTGAGGAAAAGCAAAATGCTGTTTGGGGGTGGTTTGATAAGAGCCCAAAACTGTAGTTTTAACCCTTTAACAGTCATACTTTTGGACCAATTATGTGAGTAATAATTAAGAGTTAACACTGATTACGTGTTTTTATGCATTTCAGGCTTCAAAGTCCATTATGTGCAGAAATGTGCCACTTTAGTGAGATAAAGGAGAAAAGGTCGGTTACTAAGGAGTTCCGTGATTAAAGGCCAAAATTCAAGAAGATAAAGCCTTCCTAAAGCCCGGTCAAAAGCTGAAAAGTCGACACGGGCTGAAACAGCACACAAGTCAGCAAAACTTCCGAAAGCCGTATCTTTGGACTCAGACCTCAAAATTGGGCCTACCTTATGTCAAAACGACCGGATCGGAAAGAGCTTTCCAATGGTCTAAGCCTTGACCCAATTAGAGGAGCCGAAGTGGACGAAAAGTCTGTGGAAGCCAACTGCAGCTGAAGAGGTCTTTTTGGACTGAAAGAATTGGGTTTTGGGCCTGATTCTCTGGCCCAAAACATGGCTCCAAGCCCATGCACGATTTTTGGATCTGAAAGTATAAAAACCAAAGTTTAGCTCTTTGTTAATGGTAGCTAGTTAGACCTAAAATAATATAGATAATTCTAGATCTGTTTTCATTAATTAAATTAAGCTTTAGTTCCATTTTAAATTCTTGTTTTAGATTAAGTCTTTGAATCATTGTTCTTGATTGATTAGATAAATAAAATAGTTGTTTTCTCAATTTCGAATTGTGTTATTTCAATTTATAGATCTGATTTTAATTCTTGTTGATTATCATTCCGTAGTTTAAATAGATTGAACCATTGTTAGTTAATTTAGTTAAGTTAGAATTTTAATATGATGGGTAGTTATAATGAAATGGGAAATGATGGTTTGATGACTCAAGGCTAAAACCTCCATTAGAGGGGTTGATGAAGCCTTGATGAAAACTTAGTGGTATAGTGTAGAAACATTATAGAATCTATTCCAATCTAGAAGGTCGTGATTCGCCATAAGAATGGGTGGACGACCTCACATGCTAGTTAGTACTCGGTAGAAATGCCATGAACACTAGGGATTAGAACTCAAATTTCTTGCCGTAAGAACGTAAGAATCGAGATACAAGAATCTATGTTAGGCTATAAGTTGGATTCGAGGTGGATTCAATTCCCCTCTAATCCTTTATCTAGATTCAAGCACAATCATATTTCCATAGCATTCGTAGTTAAATTCAAGTAATCAAATTCAGTAAGTATCATAGTATATCACCTTCGTAAAGCTCTCATTGACTTAAGACCGATTAATTAGATTAGAAAACAATTCCATGCTAGAGCACTAGGAGTGGAACGAACTTCCTACTCCACTATCTGTTCAATAGAAAGAGAGTAGAAACTTTGATAAATATAGACTCGTAAATAAGTTTTAGTTTACTTACGTTTTGAGTTAATCGTTCATTTCGTAGGTAGACTATTCATTTTTTATGTTTATCAGTTAACAAAGTTACAAACCCTAAACTGAAACAAATCATGAACTATAACACCCACCACTGTACTTGCACCTAGTCAAGTTGTACGCCCATTTGAAGGAGGACCTTGCTTCCTCTGGAATATTATTCCCAGCCAATTGCAGACCTCTCTCTAGCAAACGACTAGTTTCATCGATGATGTCGTTTTGTCGAAAAAAGGGAAATCAAGATAAGTTACCAATCGAATGCAAAAAATCACAGTTAGAGAAACTCAATTAAAAATTAATCACAATACTTACAATCGGTGAACAGTTAGATAGTGTCTCTAGGGAGGGATGAATAGGAAGATGCTCAGGGTTCTCCAATCGAACGTGAGAATTCCTTGCATACCAAGTCATGTAGTTTTGATGACAATCCCATGGATAAGACAAGATAGGTCTTCGATTGCAGGGTTGTATCACGTGATTCTGCCATGACTCCCAGTAAAGTGGCCCAATATTGGTCCAGTTCACCTCATACCCGCGTCCTGCCACAGTTCTTATTCTCCAATTTGGTGTTGAAGGATTTACGGGTATAAGCTACACGTGACCCAACTGACGCACCACCCTTGCGACAGCGTAAAGCTCGACAATGTTGAAAAAGCATAGTAATCCCTTAAAAAATGCAATGTCATCGATCGGGTTTGTATCTCTGATATTATAGTAGGGATGCCAATCAACCTGAAACAAAATCAAATGTGTCATTAACAACTCCAATGATCAATTACTAAAAAAAAATAATATAAACAAACTTAAATGCTTACATTGAACTCATTCATATCATCCAGCCGATAATATATACTGCAATGCATGCATTATATTGTAATAGTGTAGAGCGACTACTGTGTGTCTATTAGCACGCGGCTGATACAAGCTATAGTCGAAGTTTGGGATTGCTCTGAGTACCAGAAAATACTCATACATCCACGCCTAGATATACACAAATAGTTAACATATTGATAGAGTAATAAAATTAACATTAAAAAAAATAATCTCTAAAATACTAAAGTTTTACCTGTAGAAGAGTCATATATCCTGTAACCCCTTTCAGCTTCGCACATGTGGCAGCCACAAGACCTCTATACAAAAATGCCAAAACTGCTGCACCCCATGCATACTCTCCTATCTCACTGAATTTCAACAACGACCTCAGATAACAAATAGGCACTCGAGTCCCAGACTTGTCAGTAAAAACAGCACATCCAAAGAAAAATAGGATAAAAGCTCTGACAGCCCGTTAGACTTCCTGGAAACTCGTGGCCTTCTCCACCACCTTCCCATCAGCATCACATATGGGGCTATCATGAACCTTGTTAGCAAAATGCTTCCGGATGAATTCTAGCCTTACTTTTGAAATGAACTTGCTATCTTCCATCTACGCCTTAATCAAATCAATAGGGAGACCCAGAGCACGATGTAGGAGATTTATCAATTCTTCTAAGTTCAACTCACTGTCCCCTTGCACCGCTCTTGCTCTAACTATGACTCCACAGATTTGCAAAAAATCGTCCAAAGTAACAGTCATCTCCCCAAATGGCATATGGAAGGTGTTGGTCTCCGGATGCCATCTCTCCACAAACACAGAGACCAATGGAGGATCCATATGCTCGTGATAAGTTACCACGAGATCAAACAACCCAGTCTTTCTCAACTGTTGGGCAAATCTCGGAGACCTTTGAAATTCATCCTTGAAATTCCATTGGGAGAACTTCGCTAAGTACGAAACATACTTCAACGCTCCGCGATCCTCCTGAAACAACCAAGCACGCATTAGATATATATGAGCAGAAACAAAATATTTTGTAAAAGAAAATCAAAGTACTACAGAAAAACAAAATATTACCCTTCTCTCCTGATAAAAGGTAAAAAGATAGTTTTACCTACGAATAAGCAACGAGACTCAAACGCAAGTAAAACTAAACTAATTTCAACTTATGTTATCAAAGTTTTCTACTCTCGATGCTATTGCAATAAGTTGGAGTAGAGAATTAGTTCCACTCCTAGTTCTTTAGAATTCACGTTAACTAAGATTATCAGTTCTATCAAAGTCAATGAGATTAACGATAGAAATTATACTAATCAAGATGCGAGAATTCAAAATACAGAAATACTAAATGGGATGAATTCAAAATACGGAAATACTAAATTGACAATATGATAATGAATTAGGGGAATTTAATTCCACATTGATTCGACTTATTAAACTAACGAAGAAATGTTGTAATCCAAATTGAAATGCTTTCGCATAACAATTGGGTGTTTCTAATCCCTAATTGTTCATAGTAATCTCTACTAACTAACAACTAGCATGTGAAGCAATCAAACTCATTCTCATGGTGAACTAATTACTTTCCAGAATAGAATAGATTTTTACAACCAATTTCTATGCTAACAATAATCAAGTTTCATCAAGACTTCCTCAAACCCCTCTAATTGAGGTTTTAACCTTGAATCATCATACTATCATTTCTAAAACAAGAACAATCAAAACAAGTCATTATTGAATAACTAATTAACTTTCTTAATCTAATTTATTAATAGTCTAAGATTCAAAATGGATTACAACTGAAATTTAAACTAATCTAGAACTAAAATTATGAATACTAATTATCAATTTAAAACAACTAAATTTATGAATGCAAGATTGAATTCGAAATTAAAGATTGAAATATAAACTAAGTATTTTATTCTAAGATTCAAAACTTGTTCTAACAACTAATAGAATTGACAACTAACTAGATTAATATATATAAACTAATTTAATGAATTAAAACTAAGTATTTGGATCATTCACTAATTCAAACTAACTAAAAACTAAACTAAGTAAAAAACTAAGATTAAAACTAATTTTCTGATCTAAAACTAGGTAGCTTAAGAGCTAAGCTTTTGTCTGTTGATATAGAAGAGACCAGATCCACAATTTCATACATGGGCTTGGAGCCATGTTTTGGACTGGAAAATTGAGCCCAAAACCCTCGTACTTCAGTCCACAAAGGGATTTTCAACTGGATTTGACTTCAACAACCATTTCGTCCACTTCTACTCCTTTTATTGGCTCAAGGCTTAGACCATTAGAAAGATCTTTCCGAGCCGGTCATTTTAACATAAGGTAAGACCAATTCCGAGGTCTGAGTCCAAAAAACGGCCTTCGGAAGTTCTGCTAACTTTTGGATGCTATTTCTGCCCGCGTTGACTGTGACTTTTCAACTTTGACCGGGATTTAAAAAGCCTTTTTCTCCTTGAATCTTGGCCTTTAATCATAGAACTTCTTAGCAACCAACCTTTGCTCCATTATCTAGCAAAAGGGGCGTATTTCTGCACATATTTGACTCCAATGCCTGAAATACATAAGAGCACGATAACAGTATTAACTCTTACTTATTAATCACATAATTGGTCTAAAAGTAATATTGTTAAGTGGTTAAAACTACAGTTTTGGGCTCTTATCAAACCACCCCCAAACATCATTTTGCTTGTCCTCAAGCAAATATGAGAAATTAGAATAAGTGACCAAAAATGGAGTTCTAACTAATCTCGTTTCGCCAAGTGCGATTACATTGACCATATGCAACAAGGCCTTAAACCACTAGGAATTCCCTAGTGGACGAGTTATAGCCTTGTGAGAGTTTTCTAGTGAAGGTACTCACAAACTTTATTTATACTACAACGACTAAGAAATAAAACTATTGTTTTCTTATTTATTCTCAATATCTATCCATCTCACTAGCAATGAATATAGAATAATCAAGTCGAAACCTAAAGCTAATATATGCATAATAATCAATCATCTATGAAGAAACATATATACAATGAGTAATACTATGAAATGCACTAACAGGCCCGTTTATAAAACTTTGGAATAGCGTCCTTAAGTAGGTCCTCACATAAATGTCAAGACAAAAACACTCTGATTTTTCTGCTCAAGTTTCGCTACTCTAGTGTGCAGTGGGCACACTTTACCTTACAATCTCAATGACACACAAGGAAGCCGAAGTCGATCAAACACATCTGCCACTTACTATCACACTAACCTATTTCTAATTGAGCTAGAGGTCTTTATTAGGTATTGCGGGGATTAGGTGATGGTTTAAGAATGAAGGAAGTGGATATTCAAAAAAAACCAGTCTGAGATAATAGAATCTTCATATTTTGTAACTAGAGAAAACCTTGTTCTTTTGCTTTTATACTTTGTTTCCATCCTTAGCCATTTTTTTCTTTTTCCTTGGCTTTTGACTCCTTTGATTCTGTTTTTGGAGGTCTAATTTTTATTTTATTTTATTTTTTCTTTTCTTTGGATGGAAACTTCTTTTCTTTTTCTTTTCGGAAGCAACTAACTAATTTTGTTTACACAGGTTTTTCTCTTTTCTTTTCTTCACTCATCCTATTCTCAGACTCATTCTAAAATGGGTAGGTTGATTTTTTATTTTGTTTTGTTTTTGTGAAAGGGTAAAGGAATTGTGGTTTATGAAAGGCTAAAGAAAGGCTCAGAGGGGCGACTAGCGGAAAATAATTCATAGGTTTGAATTTTTGGCTATATCGATCCAAAGAGGGCCTAAATTCTCACTTAGGATATGATATAGTGATCAAGCAAATGGACGTGTGATTTCTCTATCCGGAATTTACTTATCCCTTGTGTCATTTCTCAAATATTTCACTCATATAAGGCTTTAGGCTATATTCTCACAGGATTTGTAGAATAAGTACTCTAGCCTAAATTTTAGAAACTTACTGCCAAACAATCATAGATACTCATGTAATATATTTATAGAAAGATGCAAAGATTATTACCTACATATTAACTTAAGTTTCTAAAAACTATTCTAACACAAAAGCTAACATGAAACTTCTAGATTATTAAGAGCATAGAGAAAGAAACAATACCAATATTCCTAAGTGTATAGAATAAACTTTTTATTTATATTTTTGAAATTTTGAAATTTTTAATAGAAACAAATGCATATTATACATATCTATATCCTAACATATGCCTTAAATTACGTGTGTTTCTATGCCACCCCCAAACAAAAAATGATACTTTGTCCTCAAATTATTGAAATAAAAAGGGTAGAAAGATACCATGCATGGAAACGCGTGAAATTTTGGAACATCTGCAAAACAAAGTCAAAAGTACTAATATAGATAAATAAAAACAGATGCAACTTTATATGAGTGCCACCCGTTATGGGGTTAACAGGAGTAAATTGCTTGGGACGTAAGCAGACACGAACAAAAATAAAAACTTACCTTATCTCCACCATTTAAGCATTATCCTACTCTTATATAAAGAAGTGAGATTCCTTCGCATCCTGCCATGCCATGATGATTTGCCAGGCTTCACACCATTTATCATCTATAATCGCTAACCTGTTTAGCGCCACTTGGTCGGATATGGTGTAAGGTGCAACCTGATGAGATTGTATCCTCCACCCTTACCAAGTCATTGCATGGAAAGATCGAATAATACAATTGGTGGGTCCCATAATGTCGACCCCAACCCAATCCGTGAAGCGGGCACAAAAAACAGGGAAGAAACATAGCATAATACGGCAAACTAAAATAGGCATAAGAAGGTACTTATGCCTCATGCTATGGGCTCGTGCTAAACTAGACATTAAGGTCTGGGGAATATCATAGAGTATACGTCCCCCAGCTAAAGCAAGGAAAATATCACAAGTTCCGTTATTTGTAGAAGAATAACGCCATTCCCCTCTAATGTTTAGCATGATTCAAAACATAATAGTGCCCACGTTCATGGACAGGCTACCAAGGGTGACGTTATATTCCCCTTGGTCCTCTATCCTAAAGATTCCTGCCGCATAATGCCCATGCAAATCCTCATAGTTATAAAGGTACATATTATCTACCAAATAGTCTTGTGAGTCTTGTATTTCAGCGGGCATAGCAAGTCCAGGAACAAAGGCTAGCAAGAACCTGGTAATTTCCATTGGTTCATCCTCAATGGTGACGGAGAACACTTGTTCTCCATCCGGTCTATCAAAGAACTTACAATTATCATAAAAATAAGATGTAAATGTCAGAGAATAATGTTCATCAGGTCTTACCATTAACGGTTCCTAACCTATGTGTATGATCACCTCGCGAAACCAAGCACCGTAGGTGTTGCTTTGGAAGAAATCTTCAAAAGACTGCTTCGGTATGATTGTAGGAGATGTCATCACAATAAACACTCTCTAGAAGTGCTGCAACAACCCTGGAAAACTCACAAAAATCAAAAAATTAAAGCGGCTACGAAGGTCAGGGCGCGAGGTAAGCTCCGAAATAGCCTTTGAAAGGCGCGGGTCGCGCTCCTTTCTAACTCGAGTTCCAGCCGTTTCAACGTTAGGTGCGCTCAGAAGTAGCCTATACAGGGCACAGGGTGCGCTCCGTGTGTGAAGAGCAAGATGAAGTGAAAAACAAAAGGAAAAATTCAGAGGTTCAAGGTGAGAGATGCACGTGAGATGTGTGGGTTGTGAGTGTAGAATGAATCAAGTATATCTAGGGTTTTAGTTTCTAAAACGAATTAACAAGTTGCCCAAAAATTTTAAGGCAATTGCCGGAAACAAAATATTTCCAAAACCTAAAATGGAAACAACTCAGATTCATTATTCCAAAACAAACATATTATCTTTTAGATTGAATTTAGAATAGCAACTTCCTAACTCGTTGAAATTTCATCCTAGCACAATATCTAATCCTAGCCACACCAATATTGGCAACATTCTCAACCAACTCATTGCAAAATTACTTCTAAAATGGTGGATCAGATAAAAGCAATGCTAAAAATAATAATATCACCCCCAAACAATTCGGGAAGGTGGGATTTACGCAAAAATCATCGCATGCTTAGACAAACCCCAAGTTAAATTAAAATAGAAATTCAAATAACAATTAACTACATAATTCAAATTTAACTACTGAATTTAACAACTTAACATCCAATCTACTAAAAACAATAAAAATAACAAATTTATAGAATAGAGTTTAGGATGGAAATATCAACACCCCACCCCCAACAAATTTTATAGAACAGAGTTTAGAAAATTTGTTTGAAACGTGGGTCGTTTAAAGTCAGATTCCTGAGACTTCATCTCTAACATATGTATATAATGAACATGCAGTTTACCATATATCAACAACCGAAATAGTTATGGATCTTGCCATAAATAATTAACATGGAATGCACCCCCAAACAGAATCAAGCACCAAGATTTTCTACGACGCAACTTAGTGAAATGAAAGCGAAGTCTGATAGACCTCGAACGTAACCGAGAATGCACTTTCTTCTTCATCTTTGAACAAAAGGGTGTCCAAGTGAATGATCGTGAGAAAATGGATGTTTGTGGAAGATATATTGGAGATGGATAAGTTTTAGAATGAAAGAATGGAAAAAATGAGAATGTGGGTTTAGCACAAAACTCATTCATGGTGTAGGTAGGAACTGTCTCAATTCTGAAAATGAAGGTGTCAAGTGCCTTTTCTTTGGAAATTATTTCCATATTAGGAGGATTTAGAAAATCATGAAGCACAGGAGAAACAAGAGGGTCAAGTGCAAACTCAAGGTTCCTTTGAAAAGGTGGAAGGTGGGGAAAATTGGTGATGGAAGATGAATGAGTGATAGGATGATGTGAGGTGGATGAATGGTGCTTGGCTAGAACTCTCAGGTCTAGATCATCAGAAGCCTTGAGATATGCAAGGAATTCCTTAATAGGTGGGTCAAAAAAATCACTGGGATAGAGGGTGAAAAATTCATCTTCCGTCATAGTGTCAAGGGATGAATGGATGTTGACAGGGAGGGACTCTCGAGGTGGCAAGGAAGAGTTGCAAAAGAGTCGAAGGAAATCTTCCTCAACTTCCAGGGAGTTCTCATCTAAGTTGGAACTTCCAAAGGAAAGGAATTTGTGCATATGATTATCAAGAAACGTGGTTTTGAAATAATCTTAAGTTAAGCTCTCAATCATGCTAACCTCTCCATCTGAAGTCATATCTGGGAACTGTTTCGTCATTTTAAAAACATTTACTTCAACAGAAAGATGACCAAAGGACAAGGACATCGAACCATCACGGCAATTTATAAACGCGTTGGCAGTTGCCAAGAAATGACGCCCTAAGATGATCGGAACAGAGTCGTTAGCGACTTCTGTATCGAGGATAACAAAATCAGCAAGATAGTAGAAATCCTGAACCTTAACAAGCACGTTTTCAACAACACCCTTTGGATACTTAATAAACCGATGAGCTAATTGTAATGTCATTTTAATAGGTTGCATCTCTTGTAAACATATTTGTTTATAGAGATAATAAGAGAGTAAGTTAACACTTGCCCCCAGGTTTAATAGCGCGGTCATCGTATGGGAATCTCCTAAGGTGCATTGTACAGTAGGACGACCAGGGTCCTTGTACTTAACGATCCCATTATGTTCGATTAAAATTGGAAACTGTTCAGTTAAAAAAGCGTCTTTAGGAATATTAGTTTTATGTCTAGTAGTGCACAACTCTTTAAGAAACTTAGCATGGTGAGGTAACTTTTTAATTGCTTCCAGAAAGGGTAGGTTTATCGTTAGATTTTTGAAAACCTCCCTAATCTCATCGAAATTCATATCCTTGGTTAACATGGTTAATCTCTGGGGAAACGGTGGTTTCTCTCTATATTTAGCATATGGATCAACAGGATGTCTAACCTTGCCTTTTTGTTTCTTAGGTTGTGGTTTAACTGGTACCTCTACTGGGGTAGGATCTTCAGGTATTACTTCGGTATCTAGTACAATATCCGGTGTAGGGCTACTGGTGGGATAACTACAAGCATAGTTACGGCGTTATCAACCACTCTACCAAAACGGAGAGTGGTGATGGCATTTAGCTCACCTACGTTTGTATTTTCCTTACTAGTATTACCATTTACCTCAAAGGCTGTGTTTGTTATTTTAAGATTAGGTATCGCTTGACCTGGAAACACACCTTTGGGTTGTACTTTCTCTTGGGCTAACTGCTGTAAGGAAAGATGGATGGCTTGTAAAATCTGTTGTTGGGTTTGCATAAAGGCGTCAAAATGATCCGATTGTGGATGTGTAGTTGTTACAGGTGGTGTGACAGAAACTATCTCACATTGATTATTAACAGGTGGGTTGTGATAGTTATGATTAACCAAAATGATACCTCTATTTGTATTATAATTATTATTGTTATAATTATTATAATTACCTTGTCCTTGTCCTTGTCCTTGTTTGTCTCTGTGGAGCTTGATTGTAATTGTTTGCTGGCCTAACGTTTTGATTATTATACGCTGGAGGTGTAACTTGTTGATTATTTCGCCAAACATAGTTGGGGTTTTGTCGCCAAGGTGCATTAGGTTCGCTATTAATAGAACAAACATTGTCCGGCTGTAAGGATTGTTGTTCATAGACTACAGGACAATATGAGTCAGGATGCGCAGGACTCAAACATAAATTATATGGAATAGAGTTAACATTCATAACAGGGGTAGGCTTTTGTTGAACAGAAATAGCTTCTACCTTTTTAGTGAGGGATTCAATTAGAGTTTTAAGCTAAGGATTGGATTTAACCTCAAACATACTGGTAGCCTTAACTGTTGAAGAAGAACTAGCGGAGCGGGAGATATTGTCACTACCCCCAATTATTATTACGCTTTGTTTGATCTTCTAAAAATTTATAAGCCTATGAGGCTCCTTTACTGAGGAAACTACCCTCATTCATTATATCAAGGACCTCTTTATGGTGGTGTAAAGGTCCATTGAAAAAGGCATGAACTAACATGTCTTTCGCAAGGTTATGATGTGGACACTCTATAAGCAGGTCAGTGAAACGATTCCAAGTCTCTGAAAAGGATTCATGAGGATTCTGTCGAAAAACATGAATCTTGGAAAGCATTTCATCTGTCTTCAGTGGTGGGTAAAAATGTTCCATAAATAGTTGAACAAGTTTGGTCCAAGAGTCCACAGAATTAGGCGTTTGGGCAGTTAACCAAGACGCTGCCTTGTCGGCTAGGGTGAAAGGAAACACCCTCAGTTTAATTTGTTCCGCACCAACCGTAGGATGATGGAATGTGGTAAGGACTTGTTCAATCCTACGCATATGTTGATAAGGATTTTCATGGTCTAACCCATGAAAAACGGGTAACAAATTAAATATATTTAGGGGGATTCGAAAATCCCCCACTGGGTCTGCAAAAACAATGCAAGATTTTGGGCTATCGTTCAAGGCTTTGTAAAAGTCAGAGAGAGGAGACTCTCTTTCTTCAGCCATTATATCAGGTGTGGTGTGGTATACTAGATAGGTGTTTGTGTTGACGTTCACGATAGATTACGTTAATCATTTTTTCTCTACCTGATCTTAATCTCATGCAAGGCTAAGTCCAATATTGAAAAAAATATGACAACAATCAAAACAACCCTAATATGCTAGTATAAGAACTCCTCTGACAGAAGATTCGAGGAGTGGAAGAAAGAAGTACCTGAATGCCTCCTTGTTTCGCTTATGAATAGCGTCTTGTATACGCGAGCTCAGTGTATTTAACAAGTTAGAAACACTGAATAACTTGAAGAAATGGAAGTTTGAACTGACCTGTGAAAATCGGGCTGCTCCAGAAGAGGGCACGGGTCGCGCTCAGAAATAGCCTTGGTAGGGCGCGGGTCGCGCTCAGGTCTATTTCGAGTTTCAGGCGCTTCAGCCCAGGGGGCGCTCGAAATTTGCCTTGATAGGGCACGGGTCGTGCTCAGGTCCAACTCGAGTTTCAAGCATTTCAATGCAGGGCGCGCTCAAAACTTAGCCTTGGATGGGCGCGGGGCGCGCTTAGGCTTTCCCTGGGAAATTTTTTTTTTGTTTCTGAACCAGACAATCACTATTAAAACCAAACAAGGGTGGGTGGGTTTAATGGGACTTTGGGAAGACTAACAATACTAATGAAAACAATTCTAAATGGGACTAAGATGGCAGCAGCGCCATTTGATAAAAGTAAAAACGATAGTTTTACCTACGAATAAGCAACGAGACTCAAACGCAAGTAAAACTAAAACTAATTTCAACTTATGTTATCAAAGTTTTCTACTCTCGATGCTATTGCAATAAGTTGGAGTAGAGAATTCGTTCCACTCCTAGTTCTTTAGAATTCATGTTAACTAAGATTATCAATTCTATCAAAGTTGATGAGAGTAACGATGGAAATTATACTAATCAAGATGCGATAATTCAAAATACAGAAATACTAAATGGGATTAATTCAAAATACAGAAATACTAAATTGACAATATGATAATGAATTAGGGGAATTTGATTACACCTTGATTCGACTTAATAAACTAACGAAGAAATGTTGTAATCCGAATTGAAATGCTTTCGCATAACAATTGGGTGTTTCTAATCCATAATTGTTCATAGTAATCTCTACCAACTAACAACTAGCATGTGAAGCAATCAAACTCATTCTCATGGTAAACTAATTGCTTTCTAGAATAGAATAGATTTTTACAACCAATTTCTACGCAAACAACAATCAAGTTTCATCAAGGCTTCATCAAACCCCTCTAATGGAGGTTTTAGTCTTGAATCATCATACTATCATTTCTAAAACAAGAACAATCAAAACAAGTCATTATTGAACAACTAATTAACTTTCTTAATCTAATTTATCAATAGTCTAAGATTCAAAATGGATTACAACTTAAATTTAAACTAATCTAGAACTAAAATTATGAATACTAATTATCAATTTAAAACAACTAAATCTATGAATGCAAGATTGAATTCGAAATTAAAGATTGAAATATAAACTAAGTATTTTATTCTAAGATGAAAAAATGGTCGTTTAGTACCATGAACTTTGCTGGTTTTATCAATTTGGGCCAAGAACTTTTTTTTTGAGCAAATTGGACCATGACCTTTCTTTTTTGTATCAGTTTGGGCCACCAGTGTATTTCCGTTAGAAAATTTGCCTATGTGTACAAACGTCTGTTATGTGTGCTGGACTTACCAATGGGCCCAAATCCGCTACATAAAAAGACTGAGACGGTTCATTTTTTTCTAACAAACTTAAGCCCAAAGGAAACTTAAGTTTAAGAAGGCGTATGCCCAAACTAAATAGTGATGATGTCATCATGCATCATCTCATCTTCTTCATATATGAGCACGCACAGATCATCAGTAATGGGTTTTGAAAACCCATGTTCGCCATAACCCGAAAACAAATACCAAGGATCATAATCAATCAAAACCCACCAAAAGGTGAAATCATCACTATTCTCATTGAAGATACTTACCCTTCCCGCAAGAAAATACTTGGGCCGGGTTTGATTTTTTAACCCGAGCTACCGTGAGATTGTTTGTGGAAAATGGATCTTTTGTTGTGATAGCTGATGTTCAAGATGAGTTGGGTCATCAAGTTGTGGAATCCATAGCTGCTGAAAAGGCTAGTTATCGGCATTGTGATGTGAGAGATGAGAAACAGGTTGAAGAAATAGTAGCTTATACTTGGACAAGTATGGAGGTTTGGATATTATGTTTAGTAATGCTGGTGTTATACGTGCTATACATGGGATTCTGGAGTTAGACATGGAAGCATTTGATAATACCATGGCTATTAATGTACATGGTGTGGCAGTAACAATGAAGTATGCAGCTCGTGCTATGGTGGCAAAACAGATTCGTGGTTCGATCATTTGCACTGCTTGTGTTGCGGCGTGTATAGGAGGCTCAGGTCCACATGCTTACACCACGTCGAAGCATGCAGTTGTGGGCTTGGTCCGATCTGTTTGTAGTGAATTAGGAGAGTATGGGATCGGAGTCAACTCCATTTCACCTTTTGGTGTTGCTACACCTCTAGCTTGTAGTCTTGAGGTTGAGTAGTTTCCCTGATGAAGAAGAAAAGAACTCGACCTCTTATTTGCATTTGATTACATTGCGAATTGTTTGTTTGCATTTGATTACAAAAAGCCCCTGCAACTCAAAGTAATAACAATCCCAGGGATTTCTATCTGAATTTGGGGAAACACTTTGAAATTTCTGTAAAATTTCGGGTTTGAAACACTTTGAAATTTTGATGCCACATCACCGTTGATTAGGTGTGCACTTCAACGGTGACACATGAGCATTTGGTCGGACACATACATCCGGCACGCCACATAAGCATATGAAGTAACGGAATGGTAACGGTGGCCCAAACTGATACAAAAAAGAAAGGTCATGGCCCAATTTGCTCAAAAAAAAAAATTCTTGGCCCAAATTGATCGATAAAACCAGCAAAGTTCATGGTACTAAATGGTCATTGCTGCAACTGCTTCTAAGATTCAAAACTTGTTCTAACAACTAATAGAATTAACAACTAACTAGATTAATCTATATAAACTAATTTAATGAATTAAAACTAAGTATTTGGATCATTCACTAATTCAAACTAACTAAAAACTAAACTAAGTAAAAAACTAAGATTAAAACTAATTTTCTGTTCTAGAACTAGGTAACTTAAGAGCTAAGCTTTTGTCTATTGATATAGAAGAGACCAGATCTACAATTTCGTGCATGGGCTTGGACCCATGTTTTGGGACAGAAAATCGAGCCCAAAACCTCAATACTTCAGTCCACAAAGGGATTTTCAATTGGATTTGACTTCAACAGCTTTTTCGTCCACTTTTGCTCCTTTTATTGGTTCAAGGCTTAGACCATTAGAAAGCTCTTTCTGAGCCGGTCGTTTTGACATAAAGTAGGCCCAATTCCGAGGTTTGAATCCAAAGATACAACCTTCGGAAGTTCTGTTGACTTTTGTACGCTATTTCTGTCTGCGTTGACTTTGACTTTTCAGCTTTGACCGGGCTTTAAAAAGGTTTTTTATCCTTGAATCTTGGCCTTTAATCATAGAACTTCTTAGCAACCAACCTTTACTCCATTATCTCGCAAAAGGGGCGCATTTCTGTACATATTCGACTCCAATGCCTGAAATACATAAGAACACGATAACAATACTAACTCTTACTTATTAATCACATAATTGGTCTAAAAGTAATATTGTTAAAGGGTTAAAACTACAACTTTGGGCTCTTATCATCTTCTAAACATCGCGAGTGACATGCACCGCATATTCATACAACAACTCTGACTCATACGGGCCACCCCCATACTCACCTCTTTTAAACTCCAAATCATCATTGAATTTTCTTACAAAATCCAATACCATAGGTGCTTCTTCCACTAGTGGTACGACTTCTACCCCATATTCTTCCACATCATCATCCTGCTCATCCTCCTCCTCACCCTCCTCACCCTCCTCATCATCCTTATCATCCTCCTCACTCTCCTCACTCTCTTTTTCCACTATACTCTTCTATTTGTCCATATTTACATCTAAACCTACATTGTTATCACTATCTACACTATCTTCACTCGATGAATCAACTTCAGGAACCTTTTTTTCCAAATGGTCCCCTCTACGCGCTGATGCCGTTAAGCCCCCTACCTTTTGTCTCTTTTTTCCAACTGCGTCACCACTAGAGGAACCGCCACCAAACAATTTCTTTACACCCTTGAATGTTGTTTTCGCTACATTCTTCACATTCTTTGATCGAGGACCCATCGCTACAAAGAAAAATAAAACAAGTATTAGTAAATATAATAAGTTTAATCAAATCTACACCTATGTTAGAAACAGTAAATTACAACACTGGGAATAACCGATAAGTCCATGGTAGCTATATAAATCAAATAGAGGCTGAACATATATAAAAGGGAAATCTCAATCAAGTAATCATTAGCCTATAAGTCCATGGTAGCTATATCATATTATCTATCAGTCGTGTCAAACATAATAATAAGCTTCTATATTACAATCAAGTTGATCAATAATTTGACATCCAACAAAGTAGTAATGGACGATTATTTCCTGCATTTCAAACTTGTAGAAAAACAAGATAACAGATACTGAAAGTTGAATGGACAGGTGCCTAATTAAGTGCTGATCGATTACAAACACATACACACACACACACTAAGGACATAAACACTGCGACGCTAAAAACATCACTCTCAAATTAACAGCAACGAATTTAACAAAGATAATAGGGGAGTTTAAAAACATCTTTGTTTTGGTTTATAAGGGAGTTTGTTGCATCCTGCGGGTTCAAGAGTTAAGGGGTCTTTTAAGAAATCTCAGCTTCTAGAGTTCCAGGTGTGGGCCATGTGGCCCACCTGTGTTAAATCCCCTACCCTCCTCTTGACATTCATTATTTCAACCCACTCTACAAGTTTGAGCTTGTGATGTCAATGTTAAGGCATGTGTTCCTATTTTTTTTTCCAAAAGCATACCCCAAGCAGGCTTGGCCGGTAAATGATTAGGGAGTTGTTACCATAAACCTGGGTTCACTACCAACTAGTAATGGAGCCGGTTGGGGGACAAATTTTTAATCAGTAAAGCACAAAAGTTGAACAATCAGAATTGAGCAATATACAAAATGGTCTGACAAGTGTTCTATATATTGCCTACATTGCGTGTGTGTAAATCTCTTGGTTGAACTCGAGATTAAAAAGAAAATGAATAGAAGAGACTTTCACCTCTTTAAATGATATGAAATGATCTGACTTATTAGCCTACTTATTTCGACTCTCAAAAGACGAGTGAGATCAATTATAATATTGAATGTCTCTAATTGCAAATTAAATACCTAATAGTAATGAATTAAATGAATATGTTGATATTCTCTAATGGGTCAAAAACCTTTTATTTTGTAAAAGAGTTTGCATAGAGCAACCCAATTTTAAGAGAAAGTTGACAAAGACTATAGGGCAGCAATTGGTGCTCAATCAGATGATGCAGATAAGCGTGCTGACAACAAATAATCATTTACTTCCACTAGACCAAAATTCCTTTTTCGACCAATTCAACTGCTACACTAAAAGTATAGCTAGATATATTTACACCACAACCTAACAACTTTAGTAGTGTTAAAACTATTTTCATGTGGCAATTTGATAACATACATTCAGTAAGTTTGAAGGAAGGGCAAACAGTCAAAAAAAACACCACAATTCCCTGGGATAACACACTCGACTTTTGGGTCTAGTTATATGGCATTGCTAACATCAATTTGGGTAGAATCAGTGCCTAATGCTGTCATATGTGCTTTTGGGTTAAACATTCTACACTGGCAGAGGTAGTAAAACAGGTAAGTGTTTATAGTATCTCAAGCTCGACTTTTGCTACTTAACTTCTCCTTAAAGAGAAGCCAACTACTCTGCCGACACCCAAGTATAGATCAATCTTAGCTAAATATATGTACATTTTAAATCCTACGCGTGAAACACAAGCCATTACATTTTAAAACACATGCTAAAGAATTCATAAACACAATAAAGAGAGAAATATACAGAGTGAGTGAAGTCCATTGGTCCTAATTAAAATAATGAGCCTCATAATTTAAAACATTCAGTTTCAATTATTAGTTCAGTTAGTCCTTTCAGAAAAATGCAGAATTTAGCTTTTACGACTAAGGCTTCAAAGCTTGGAAAGCAGTATTGCTAACTGCTCATCTGACACATTCACTTCCACACAAGCTCCAACAGATGCAGCAAGCCTCATAGCTAACCGATGCTTACACTAAGTAGAAAAGAAAATTTGAATCAAAATCCACATGATAAAAAAAAAAAATCACATAGACAGTTTCTGAGTTATACGAAATCACTTAGGACAGAAAACCTACACAAAGTTGTTCTTCCCTGTTAATATCGTAGAAAAACGAATAGCAAGCACAATAATGCTCGGCGAAACATAAATACTCCTCTTTCCTTCTAGATTCACCAACAACCTTACACACCCAAATAAAAAATCAATATCAATAAACAACAAAACTGGAGGAAACAAAAGTTAAGATTTATGTACTACGATTGCGAATCGGAAATTCGTTGTTATACTACGATTAAAAATTTTGTTGTTATACTACGATCGTACTACGATTATACTACGGAATATTATAACAACGATTAAAAAATCATTGTTATACTACACCAATGATAACAAAATTTGTTCTAAATCAACTGAACCAAGGTTATCGACAACACAGATCAACACTCTACGGAATGGGCAAACTGAATCATATAACTAAACCAAGGTATCAAACATTAACATTCGTTCTAAATCATTAATCATATAAGCATTTGCAATATAAAACATATAAACAACACATATCAAAACAAAACCTAACTCAACACTTACAATTAGATTGGGCGATTTTTAATTGGACTGGGCGAGAATTGGATTGGGCGATTCTCAATTTGATTGGGTGATTCTCAATTACAATTGTAATTAAGCCGATTCTAATTGGATTGGGCGAGAATTGGAATGGGATTAAATTATGGATTGGATTGCTTCAATTTTAAGATTGGATTGTTTTTGGATTTTTTTTGTCAGGGTTCGAAGGGTTTTTTGGCCGAGTGCGCAAGAGAGATGACCGGCTAGATAAGGTTTTTCCGATTTCGCGATGGAAGTGGGGGGTGTACTGGGCTTTTTGTTGGGCTTTGCGATTTGGGCTTGGGCTGGAGGCTGCCCAATCCAATTCTGGTGGCGCCCAATATAGGACCCTATGTAATATAGGTATTCCAAGAACAAATACATAGCTTAGTTAGTTGTTAATAGTGGCCTCTAAGGGGAGATTTTAAACCTTAGGGGTATTTGAGTCTTTTTCACAAAATTTTAGGAAAAAATGCAAAACACACTAGAGTTGAGAGTTTTAGGTTTAGGAAACCCTAGCACACTTGTTAGGGTTGGGCACAAAGGAGATGGTACTGAGAACAAGACACCTTTGAGTGAGGATGAGGACATCGATTTCTGTACGACTGTTCTTTTGAAAAAATATGGAGAGGGGTCTTTGGAGAAATTTCATAAAAGATTAGGCCTTGCTAAAGTCCAATCTAGAAAGCATCACAAGATCGAGGATCATGCATTGGATATAGCATTGAGAGTCCAGGAAGCAGAAAGCAAGGAAAGGAAGTCAGAAGACGCAACAACAGTGGACCTAGAAAAAATCAGATCTGATGAAAAAGTTGTTGATCGTGAAGGCCTAAAGATAAAGCAAGAGGTGCTGAACTTTGTTCTAGGCAATGATGACATATCGTTGAGAATCCAGGAGAAGGTAGCTAATATAGCAGCACAAGAAACCCAAGATACACTAGAGAAGATGCAACAAAATGTCGAGCAATATTTCACAGTCTAATGTATCGGGAATGGAAGAGAGTCCTGGATCAAGGAATACCGCAATAATAGGATTAGGAAAAGAGGCACAAACAGAAGGAAACTGGAAGAAGGCTGATTATACTGAAACAGAAAAACCATCGGAAAAGAAAAGCTCTTGGGCTGAGATGATTGGTAAGAGGGCAGTAGGGAGTGATGAACTCACATATATTCCACCTGCCATGGTTAATGGTAAGGCTGTAGTACATGTTAACAGTTCTCAGTTTTCATATTTGAACAAAAAATTTGAGAATCTCATTGTTGGATCCTTTGTTGGGAAAATGCTTAACTATAACTATGTTAAGGATATAGTAAGTCGTGCTTGGAGAACAAAGAGCTTCGTTATGAAACCATATGGAGATACCATGTTTACTTTTAAGTTTCAAAATGAGGATGAGAGGAAGGCAGTTCTAGATCTCGGATCTTTCCACATAGCTAGCCAACTGTTTGTAGTAAGGCCATGGAAACTTTTTGTTGAGGCAGAAACACGAGAACTCAGAACAATACCTATATGGGTAGTTGTTAAAGGTCTGTCAATGGAAATGTGGAATAAACAAGGATTTAGCCAAGTCGGGAGTGCCATCGGAGTTCCAATGTTCACTGATCGTTTAACAGAGAATATGTCTCGTAAATCTTATGCAAGACTTTGTGTAGAGATTGACACAAAGTGCCCGTATCCAGCTGGTATACCAGTAATCTTGGATCAGAGGAACGTATACAAAGTCTCATTTGAATATAATTGGAAGCCCCAGAGATGCATGGGCTATGAAGTCTTTGGTCACTCTGATCAAAGTTGTCCTAAGAAAGTGAAGGTGGAGAGAGACAATCCTAATAAGGTATGGCTGCAGAAACCCAAAATTGTAAGCAAAGATGTGGAAGCTAAACAAAAAGATGAAACACAAGAAGTGCAGAACCATAAAGGAAAGGCAGTAGTCAATGAGATTCAAGAAATTCATAATATTGATGAAGATGGGTGGGAGTCACCTAGTAAGAAACATCGGTGTAAAAGGCAGAACTTGATTGGAGAAGGAAGCTCGAGGGTAGATGAAGCAGTAGAAGCAAAAAATTCTGAGGCAGAAGAACTAAAAGAGAAAGGCCATGAGAGTGAGGAAACAGATGCACAAAATGAACAAAGTGAGATGCAAGTGGTAATACGCAATGAGGAGAGGCATGAACACACTAAGTTGCAAGATTTAAACGATAAGGAAACTTATGGGAAACAAGCAGAGAAAGGGATGGGTAGAATGGCCAAAGAGAGACTTCCAGAGCAACTGATGGTAAAGCATGGAGAAAGCAGACTCAAGCAGCCCAATGTTAATAGTGAAACAAACCCTGTTATAATGAAGAGAGGCAGCCAAGTAACAAAACAGGCAAAAAGAACATCACAGAGCAACAGCGGCAAAGAAGGGGTATCGAAAAGCCTTTTGATTCACCCTAACACTCTTAAATGATTAATTTCTCATGCTGAAATATGAGGGGGTTTAATAAAGGTTTTAAACAAGTTGAAGTTAAACATAAGGTAAGGAAGTATGATATTAGTGTGATGGGGCTGGTAGAGACAAGAGTCAAGCAGAAAAATCGAGAGAAAGTTTTTACAAGAACTTTCGATCAATGGCAGATGGAGGGCAACTATACTATAAATGGTGGAGGTAATATATGGTGTTGCTGGGACCCGAGGAACTGCCCAGCAGTAGTGTTACAAAAGAATACTCAACATATAACAATGGAGATGACAACGATTACCGGAGAGGAGTTTGTAATTTCGGTCGTGTATGCGAGTACAGAGATGCATAATCGAAGAGAGTTATGGAGAAACCTAGTGGATATGTCACGCATCATTTAGAAGCCTTGGATGTTAATGGGAGATTTTAACTCCATTATGGCGCCTCATGAGAAGGATGGGGGATTGGAGGTACGGACTCAGAACTTCTCTAAGCTCTTGGATTGTGTTTCATCAGCTGGTTTGGTTTATATTAAATTCAAGGGAAACATGTTTACGTGGAATAATAGGCAGGAAAATAGGATTAGTTGCAAGTTGGATCGAGTAATGGCCAACGAAGAATGGATTTGTGAGTATGGGGATCATGAAGCGGAGTTTATGAACTCTGGGGCTTGCTCAGATCACACGCCCATGATTGTAGCTTCAGTAATACAAAGGCACCAGCAGAGAAAAGCATTTAAGTTTTATGACTTTTGGTATCGAGAGAAAGACTTCATGAGCCCGGTAATAGCAACTTGGGGCAGTGAGGTAGTAGGGAATCCGATGTATGTATTCATGAGGAAGCTGAAACTGACAAAGGAAGCATTGATACATTGGAATAGAGAAAGAATTGGCAGTGTAGTGAGTCGGGTAAAAGAAATAAAGGCTGAACTAGATAGGGTACAAACTAGGTTACAAGTACAGCTGAGGGACCAAGCTTTTATAAGAAAACAGAGGGAAGTTATTACAGCTTATGCACAAGCAGTCACTTTTGAAGAAGACATGTATAGGCAGAAGTTGCGAGATCAAGTGATAGGCTCTGGGGATAATAACACAAAATACTTTTTTAAGTCTATGCAAGCTAGAAGAGTTATAAATAAGATCACATGTTTGAGAGACACTGCAGGGAATGTTATACAAGACTCAAATGATATTGGTAATGAGTGTGTGGAGTTTTTCAGAGAACTGTACAGTCCTACTACTATGCAGGAGGTAGACTTCTCTGTGTTTCAAGATATTGGATCGAGAATGAAGATAAGGACAAATGACTATGAGGAAATACAGCGAGAGGTAACAAGGGATGAGATTACGGAGGCATTGGCCAATATTGGCAATGAAAAAGCACCGAGTAGTGATGGATTCTCATCTTTCTTCTTCAAGTGTACATGGAAAATTATTGGGGAAGACTTCATCAAGGCCATAAGGAATTTCTTCCACTCGAGTCAGATGCTCAAGGAGGTAAATGCAACATGTATTACTCTTATACCAAAGATTCATATCCCTTTGTCATTGTCAGATTACAGGCCCATTGCGCATGCTGTGGGGTAATATATAAGTGTATAACTAAGATAATGACAAGAAGGATGAAAGCATTAATGCCTAAAGTGGTTAACCTTAATCAGTCAACTTTTGTGAATGGTATGAGCATCCAGGACAATATTTTGCTGTCGCAGGAGTTAATGCATAATTATCACAGGAATGAGTATCCCCCAAGGTGTGCGGCTAAGGTGGACTTAAGGAAGGCATATGACTCAGTCAGATGGGAAGCAATAGAGTTTGCTTTGAGAAGAGTAGGGTTACCAGCAAGATTCATTACATGGGTTAAAGTATATGTGGAGACAGCGTCATATTCTATAATGATGAATGAATCTTCTTATGGCTACTTTAGAGGAAGTCGAGGGATTAGACAAGGAGACCCAATGTCGCCATATCTGTTTGTACTTGTTATGGATTTATTCATTGAAATTTATGTTACACAGTGTTAGAGAACGAGTACAAGTTACATCATAAGTGTGCTGATCCGATTATTACTCATTTATCTTTTGCGGATGATCTGATGGTATTTATGCATGGAGACAATGGCTCAGCCAATATACTAAAAGAGAATCTTTATAAGTTCAGAACAATTACAGGATTAGAAGTGAATGTACAAAAAAGCAATTTATTCTTTACAGGGGTGGATGATGCCACAAGTACAGACATATAACAGACACTTCTCTTCCCAAGGGGTGACTTGCCAGTGAAATATCTAGGGCTTCCTTTGATCACTACAAGGTTAAAATCACTAGATTGTTGTCCTCTTATAACCAAAATTACAGGGAGAATACAGAGTTGGAAGGGGAAACTTCTTTCTTATGCAGCCGACTACAGCTGGTAAAAGCAGTTCTGAACAACCTAAGTGTGTATTGGGTTGTTGTGTTCACTTTGCCACAAAAAACTATTGAAGACATAAAAAAAAATCCTCAGGAACTTCTTGTGGACAGGACCGGATTGCAAGCAGTCTCATGCCTTGATAGGGTGGGAAGATGTATGTTACCCATACGAAGGAGGGCTTGGAGCTCGGAGTTTAGAAAAGGTTAATCAAGCAGCAACCATGAAGCATCTCTGGAAAATAATTACAAAGGCTGACAACTTGTGGGTACAGAAGAACTTAATAAGGGGGAGAGATTTTTGGCAGCTTAAAACACCCAATGACTGCTCCTGGAGTTGGAGGAACATCCTCAAAGTCAGAATGGAAGCATCAGCTATAGCCCTTCATCAAATTGGGAATGGAAAAGCCACAAGCTTCTGGAATGAACCTTGGCACCCTTCTGGCATTCTACGTGACAAGTTTCCCCAATCCCTGTTATATACCTCAAATGGCAACTTACAAGTGAAAGTCTCAAATTTCATAACAGATGGCCAATGGGCATTTCCACAAAATGTAAAGCGGTACATAAGGGACATTGTTGATGTCACAGAGGGTGAAGTGGAAATAATGGGGGATGAGGATAAAATTGTTTGGTCTGCAGCAACAAATGGTGAATATAATATGAAGGAAACTTATGAGAGTCTAAGGGGAATAAGGCAAGCAGTACAGTGGCATCAATTGGTGTGGTATGCAAATAAGATACGCAGACATTCCTTCATAAGTTGGATGGCGCTGAGTGGTGGAGTAAAGACATTACAAAAACTCAAAGAACAAAAGGTGGTCCAATCTGATGTTGCGTCTTCTGCTAGAGAGAAGTAGAAATTGAGTAGCATCTGTTACACAATTGTCCGATTCCAGAAGCAGTGTGGACCATGTTACTGGAAAAGATGGGATTCAACAGACAGAGAGCACCTAACTGGCAAGGAGAAGTTAACTGGCTTGTAGCTGCTATGAAGGGGAAAGGAATTAAGCAAGATGTGGTAAGGCTTGTGTGGAATGGGTTTAATTATTGGATGTGGAAAGCAAGGAATGCCAAAAATTTTGAAAACAAGCATGTGAATGTGCAGCAGTTATTCCGATCAGTGATTGATGATGTGAGAATCAAACTAATGGCGATTGAAATTAAGATGCCGCGAGGACCAGAAACTGAGAGATTTATTGAGATATGGAATGTTGGGGTACATATTAAGCAAAGAAAGAAAGAATTTTGCAGATGGCAAAAGCAGAATCGAATATGCACAACCTCAACACAGATGGTTCACTTAAAGGGTCGATGATTGGGTGGGCAGCAGTTATAAGAGACAATAATGGTGAGGTACTAGCAGCTAGTCATGGGAAAGCAAGCAAAAATTCGATTGATCTAATTGAATTGGAAGCTTTAGAGCAGGGGATGAAGATGGCAGCAAGACATGGAATTCGAAGACTCCAGGCACAAACTGACTCTACCACGGTGACAGATTTCTTATCCAACAGGTGTCACCACCCGTGGCAAGCAGAGAGGATGATAAGGTGCATTGAGCAAATGAAGGGGCAGTTTGACCATTTTAGCATTATCCATGTTTTCAGAGAAACCAATAGACTAGCAAATGCTTTAGCATCTAATATCCCAGCATGTAGTTATGTAGAATTAGTACCGAGCTCATTTGCAGAGGATGTAAAGAAAATTTTATATGATGATGCGAGAGGAAAGCAATATGTGAGAGAATGAAAATGTAACAAGCTATTTTATTTTAATAAAATGGGGTAGGAGACCTCTCTAAAAACCTCGCTTACCGACCCAAAAAAAAAATCAATAGGGAAAGTTTTTGATGCTAGCTCTTATGTAACTGATAATTTACCAAACATGGATGATGCAATTCGTAGAGGTGAATATGCGGTCATAAGAAGCCTAACTAGGGTCTTAGAGGTGAATATGCGGTCATAAGAAGCCTAATTAGGGTCTTAGAGATGAGCATTGCCTACATCTTCTCGATATTACCTTTGAAGGAGGTTCTATTCTACATTTATCAAATTTATGATTTTAGGGCGGAGTAGAAGGAAAAAGGCAAGTGGATAAAGTCATTGATAAGTGCACCTCAATGCAGGTAAACATCTCCATCTGTTATGAACTGTGAAAGCCTAGACTTTAAGGTCTTTTCTGTAGATGCTTTCTGAACTAAAGATTGAATTTTCCTATAGCTCTAGATGGGTTCTATCGTGAACAATATGCATCATCCGTCTAAGATGATTTATTGTGAAATCTGTAACAGAACTTACGTGAAGCATTTGCTGTTTATGTCAACAGTATTCTGCGCCAACCAGATGAGATGAAGAGGGAGGCTTTCTTTCCTTTTTGTTGAGTATCTGGAGCGGTATTATTTCCTAATCTGTTTCGCTGTATACATTCATACTGACCTGGCAACAGAATTTAATTGGCTACAGGTTGAGAAAACAGCAGTTCATACACATTTAAGAAGCAAACAGCACAGTACCTCAACCAAAATTGTCATGACCACAGTCACCAAAACTCTTGATAAAAGAAAGTCTATACTAAATACCTCCCACCATATCAAAATAATTAAAAACAAACGACACTAATCTGAACCAGCAGAGGCTACAAAACAAATTAGCCTGCAGAAAAAACCATTACTAGTATCTATGCTGCAGCAACATCAATTTCAGTGGCCATCAAAGCTGGCCTCACGTACTCCTCATCCTTTGGCATGTGGATAGTTACGAGATCAGGCAAGGGGGTCATTGGACCCTGCTTGCCCTTGGGATCCCAGTCCAACATGATTTTGACCTTGATACCAAGAACACCCTGCAACAAAAACATGCAATCAAATACTAGACAAACTAGTTTATACCCTTTGGTTAGAGATCAGTTAAAATATGTTTTAAGTGCATTCAAACAACACCCCGGCATAACTTATTTATTTTAAGAATATCACAGCCCTAGAAAAAAATACAACATTTAATTGATACTATGACGCCAAGTGGAACAATGGTAGGCTTAATCAGAACTACCATCGGTTGAGAGTAGTCTCATAATTCTGGGAACACCTTGGTCTAGGTTTGAGATTCATTCGAGCGGGACAAGAAGTCAAGAATGAGCATTTCATATTTTTCTGTCTGATCTTAAGACTATCGTATGCACTCGCTTACTATCTCAAAGGGATAAAGGTATGGTAGCATAACAAAAATTAACACTAAATTTCATTGATTAAAACATCAATAAGAACTATTAATTGTTAAAGATAAGCATTTGGAGATGGGTGTTGACTCTCCCTTTCCTGCTCCCTCAAACACAGAAGACATCCATACTTTGTTAGGCATGTTCCTTTCCCTGTCATGAAGTGAAATATCAATCCCTGTTTCCAAAAATGAGATAGAAGACTATTGCCACTATGACCTAAAACAAGCTGACTTTTAGTAGATTGTCACTCACCGTATTGTTCTAAGCCTAGGTAGCTCCTTGTTATGATGGTATATCGATACTCATAAGCTTTGGCCATATTGAAAATTTATCTAATTAAATTGATATTGATCTAGAAAAGAAAACAAGCATCAGTGCCGTTCCATCCAGGAGTTGTTTGTTTGGGATTAGCTTTCTGGTGAACAAAAGAAGTTGTAGCATTATCTAGGATGGCGTGGCGCAGTGGTGTACCTCCTAAAGTGCAGTTCTTCCTTTGGTGTTTTCTACAAGGAAAAATACTGACAACGGATAAACTGCGCACAAGGGGTAAGGATGTGGAGGCAGAGCGTGTGTTGTGCACTCAACTTGATGAAACGGCAGTTACACTGCAGTTTCAGTAAAGGCGTGTGGCAAAACATTCTACAACCGGTGGTCTGCCCTCATTCAGTAGTCTCTTGCCTTTATAGCTGGGTGTTGCCAAATCCTATGGCCTATGGGAAATGCATTTGGCATTTAGTTCCTTATGCCACGTGGTGGTCTATCTGGAAAACAAGGAACGATGCCACCTTTAACAGCAAGCCCGCATCTATTGAAACCACAATTCGTAACATTAAAGCGAACTTGTGGCTTTGGTCATCGATGCTTTCGGAGAGAAGGGGCTACTGTTTTGGGAACTTAATGTTAGAGTGGGTATCTGTTATTTCAGGTGTACATTAGCTAGGATTTTCACTTTTATGTTTCTTTTTTGTTAAACACCTCATTGTATTGGTGAGTCTCTTGCTCACTTTTTTCTTTCTTCTCATATGAATAAGATGCATATTTATCAAAAAAAAAAATAAAATAAAATAAAAAAACACAACAGTCAAATGTCACTCCTCCATCAAGGAGGGGTAAAGTGTTCGGTTTAATGCAAAGATCCACCTACAACATCTTCAATAAATATTAAACTCAAGTAAGCTAACATTAAAGCAACTAAACTAATGTTTACAACGTAGGACAATGTGGTATATCACATGGAATAGACTCAGAGCAGAGACAATTTACATGAAAACAGACAGATAATATGAAACTCAAAGATGCTGACCTGTCTGAGAAGAACATGTCTCACGGCCGAATCAATATACTCGTTGACAGGCTGACCAGAAGAAATCATGTACCCATCCTTGAACTTCATTGACTTTGCACGTTGTGCCCTGAGCTTACCACTGACAATAACCTATTTCAAAAAGCATTGTTATTTCTGATTCAAATAATTTGTGAAGTCCATTACAATAAAGAACGGAAACTGAGAATGGTCCCATACCTCACAACCCTTTGCCCCACTTTCCATGATAAATCGAAGAACACCATAGCAGGCCCTGAATGATAAGAATTGGACATCCCAAAGAATCAGTTTTGCTAGAATTCTATATGCATAAACTTAAACACCGCAATTTGAATCTGCTTCTTATAGTCAATTATCTGTAGTTCATAACTTCAAACCAAAGATATAATAATAGATCCAAACTGAGCATCTTAATTCAAAAAAAAGAAGAATTTCAGTAGAATGTAGGAGAATATTCCAGACTCCAAGCACATAGAAAAAGTTCAAGAAGCCTGACAAACTCCATGGAATATCATTTAATGTGAGCATTTGACAAAATGGCACCAAAGTAAATACACACATGATGGCAATAAATATATCAATGCTAGAAGCCTAGAATGAAGACACAAAAAGGAGATTGTTCAACCAAGTGATGTATAAGTAACATAAATATCACAAGGACAGGCACAAAAACAGAGTAACACTGAAATAGAACAGTGAACATGTAATAAAGAATATAAGAAATAACAACTATTATGTATCCCTCAAATCAGTAGTACATGAAATGATATGCATATCAATTCACAATTGCAATGGCTTACAAGGAACAATCATTATAGTCTACTTCCGACACAAAGTTGGTACAAAAAAACCTATTTGCTTTAAAGATGACAGCATTAACAAAGAGATTTTGCACAAACTAGAAAACAAGATAACGAAAAAACATAAATATATTATTGGCATAAAGAAATGTATCATCCTCCAAAAGGCTACTACTTGAAAACAGAGTAATTTCATAAGAATTATGACCTGGAGGATAAATCTTAATCTAGTCATCTTCCGACACAAATTTGGTTTATAAAAAAAGTAACCAGTTTGCTTTAATGATGACATATTGTATATAAAAACGTCTAATAAAAGCAAACAATCCTAAATCAAATATCCAATTCATGCTAATAGAGCAAAACAATAAACAATATTTCCCTCAAAATTAATTAGCACAAATGGGTAACAATTTATAGTCATCTTCAGACACGAGATAGGTACAGTGAACCATCACGCTGTAATAATGACATGTCAGATAAAAAAAAATGAAATTTATACCTGCGAACAGCGAGACCACCGAGAAGCTTATAACGAAGAGATTCAGCTTGAGCAATAGCGCAAAGACCCCTATTGTTAACTTTCTCAGCATAAAGCTCAACACTGTTTTCAGGAAACTTAAACCTCTTCTGAACGACAGATGTCAGTTCCCTAATCCTCCTTCCCTTCTCACCTTTTAACAATCCAAATAAACATAACATAAGAAAAGCATTTATATATCGAGATTAAAATAAACGTACAATTTTTAATTTAATTTACCGAGTACGTTTTGGGTACGGGTGGCACGGATGATGATTTCAGTACGCATAGGAGTGACACGGACTTCAACACCAGAGTAACCATCTTCAGCGAGTTCTCTTGTCAAGACCTCATTCAGTTCCGCATAAAATACGCCGTCAGCAACAAACTGTATAACAACAATCCAAAATTAATATATTATAATTTATTAGATCTAGTAAGAGAAAGGGAAAAGAGAGAGAGATACAATAAAACCTTTCTTTTTTTGCTCATCTGGGTCGCCATGATTTGTTAGCGGCTGAGAGAGAGAGGAAACCACCTAATGTTTGAGTGAAAGAGAGTGGGGTGTAGTCGTGTAGAAGATGACGGTTAGATTGAGATTTTATTTAGGTTAGATATTAAACCCTAGTGGGTATGTATGAAATGGGCTTGTGGATATGCCCGGTCCAATAATATTTAGGGATTCTTTGTGTAATTGTGTGTATTCGTTGTGAAATCAACTTTACCCAGTGTGTACTCGTTTTTAAAACTCAACTAGTAATATGTACACATGGGATCCTTTTAGGTCATACACACACTCTTTCGAAGTATACCAGTGAAGTTGCTTTTTTGGGCAAGGAAATATCTTCTTATAATGATATTCAATTGTGATTCACATAAATATGAAAAGAAATATCATGTGATTTAGGGAATCAACAGGGAAAGGGTTGAACAGATGGAGTCTCGCTGGAAGGAAGATATTCTCCAAGAAGCTACAAGGTGCTGTATTTTGTTTTACCTCTACTGTTCTTTTATAATACCTATTTACACCATTGGTTACTTTTTCTCTGTATGATACTGTTAGTATACTTGACCTAGCAGATATGGCAATAAAATCCTTGTAACTGATGAACTTCAATTCCAGATGGTCAGATGGTTGACCAATGGGAACCAGTAACTCATGATTCTGTGAAAACACATGTGAAAATTTTGATCGGTGTCTTGTATGGTTGAATGTTGATGAGGTGTTAGGCTGGTACTATTACACACATTTCCGTGATTCTTTTTTCACATCTTGTTCTCGTTAGGTTTATGTGGAACTACAAGTGGAAGGATATCTTGTTGACTACGAGCGTGTTCCTATAACTGATGAGAAATCACCGAAGGAGCAGGATTTTGACATTCTGGTTAGTGTTTTCATTTTCCTTCACTAAGGTTTTTGTTCTTGTCAAATAGGCATAGATATTTAAGTGGAATTTGCATATATATATATACAGCCCCGCTCCTAGACGGACGTCCGTTTACGGACTTTACTTAAAAACCGAAATTTCAAAATATAATCTCGCGAAGGGTTTTCTAAAAACTCTCTCACTCGCTCTCTCTCTTCTATTCTCTCTCCAAACATAGAGTGATCTCTCCCCCTCTGTACTCTCTCCCTCTCTCATGGGGTTCCTCTTTTCTCTATTTCTCTTCCTAAAATTCCGATTAAAAATGAGGTTGCAAATTCGCGTGTGAAGAATGGTGGAGAGATTGAAGAAAAACAAAAAGAAAGTCATGTGGAGAAGGAGCAAGAACAGAAGATTGTTTCAGAATTTATCTCCTGGTTTTTGGTTGCTGTCGACGATTACTGCAGATTCATATAATTTATCTCCTGACGTATAAAGTGGGAACTGGTTTGGTAGTTGCTCGAAGGTCAGATGGGTCATGGTCTGCACTATCTGCATATCATCTGTTGGTTTGGGTTGGGGTGCTCAGGTAAGCATATAATATTTATTGCCTTTATCATTTGCATAGAATTCATTTGTGGTGCATTGTTTTATATACGCAAAGGTATGTTGTATACGTGCTGCATATATCCTTTGGCACCTTATAAAACTTGTTTTGGTGTGGATGATGCTGGTAGTAGTTATGTTATTTTCAATTTTACTTGATGACCCTGTTCGATTTATCATTTTTTCTTCAGATGCTAAGATTCATTTGGCCAACTTAATGTACTTATGTACCTAAATAAAGTAAAATAAATTGCGCTGACAAAAACTTGGCAATGTGTTTCATTGAGACCCTCCATAGAATCAAACACTCACATCTTTCCTCTATTGCAAGTTATTCTAGCATTTTCCTTAGATATGGTATCTTCCAAAGACAATATCAGATTCCTTAATTTTCTACTGTATTGCTATAAGCTTATAAGACTTGTGTGTTCTTATGTTGATAAATTATTTGATAAGCGAAAAGAGAGTGATGTTTCCAATCATAATAATACCGGACAAAGTGGATAGAATACGAGTGGAAAAAAATTCATTCGAAGCATCCGTTTGTAAACTTAAAAAACACATGTTCTGGATTATATGTTTTGTTCTTATAGGATACAGGATGCTGAATCTTAGTTTCTACTTTTCTACGGTAGACAAAATGTCAGTCACAGCCTATCCACTAAGATGGTCGGCCATTTTCCAACAACATAAGATTAAATCTGGTTTGCAGGCAATTCAACCATCACTTTAAGGATCAATTTCACCACAATTAGATAATGGGGTAGAATCCATTTTATTCTATCTTATAGAAAAAAACTCAGTCGAGAGTGAAACCAAATAAAGAAGCCTTACGGTAGGATTTTATCCCGGATTAATACAGTTGAGAGTTATTTATTCAAATATTGGTTCTTGTAGTTCAATTTTGAACTAGATGTGAAGCCTCGTTATGGAATTCTGTAAGAATTTTTGCATATAGTTACAGTACGGATTAAACACTAGCTCAGGGGGTTCCTCTACATGTGCAGCGCGGAGAATCTATGTATCATGTGACCTTGGCTGCATGAATGGAAAATGCTGTAAATTATTTAGAGAAATGAAGAAGAAAGAAGTCGATGGCTCTAATACACTTAAATAAAAAGCTTGTTTAGTATTTTAGTCTAGTGTTATTGTGACCCAATTAATTTAGTTTCTAATATTGCAAACATAAATGACTGGTAAGTTTCTTTTCTTAGGGGGCTTGATATTTATTTTTGACAATAACCCTTTGATTTGAGAGATTGGGGGTGAGCTTACAGACTATTTAATAGCGCTTCACGATATCAAGGCTGTAAAAACAGTCTGTAGTTGTTTGCAATTTTCTCTTGGGGCTGGATGCGGTGCTGCTGCAGGACCTGTAGGGAGAGTTTTAGAAGCAGATCTTAGAGCTGGAGATAGAGGATCAGGCATGTGCTATACTTACAGGTGCAGTAAAGGTGAGATGAGATAGCTTCTGTATAATTTTTTGTGGACTAGTTACATTTTCTTTTACATCCATACTAAAGAATTGATGTATGTGATGATGTACTAAACAGGTGCATTTATTGGAGTTTCTCTTGAAAGTAATATTGTTGCATCACGGATGGATGCAAACCTATGCTTCTATGGTGATCCGTATCTCACCATGACTGACATTCTTCTTGGGACTGTTGAGAGACCCAAAGCTACTGAGCCTTTGTACTCTGCTTTGAGAGACCTTTATTCTAAGCTGCAGTACTAAAGGTTACTTCTGAAACATTTCAATGTACATACATGTCATAGTATCTTGCCACCTGCAAATCAAGATGTAGACTGGTCTCCCACAACAGTGGTGTCGAATGTTAATATTGTGGATATTGATTAAAGTTCAAAACATGCTTTTTATTTATGTTTTATCATTTCCTTTACACGGCTTGAAGTTGCCTATAGTACAGAAGGTGGAAAAGAATTATGGCTTTTACATTCTAGGAGGTGATTAACCAGTTTTTCCAAATACATTGTCCAAATTATGACAGTGTTTAATGTTATCCGTGTAACACAACATTCTAAGCAATTTTGGATTCAATATTTGTTCGGATAATGTTTATTGCTGTATCTAAACAGCATGGCATTGGCTGCCTACAGAGTGTCGTTATTCCACTATAGTTTTACTGATGGTCTAGTGGAAAATAGAACAATTGCAAATACAGGTTATCTAGAAAAATGTATTCTCCTGTTAATCAGAGATACAAAGAACAAATACACCCAACATATTAGGGAAAAGAATACCATCATCATCACCTAAAAAATGCCTAGTACTATCATCTCCAAAACTATATCATACTGCACTTGTTCATCTTCATTTAACCAGCTTCTTTGATGCAGAATCTTTCTTATACTCTTCCATTTCAGCAATCCACAAATCAGCAAACTCGCAATTCTTCCAAGCATTGCGAGTTTAAATCCATGAAGATGGTAGATGGGCTAAATCCCTATATGGTCATTAGGCGTTTCGTTCGGCTGTATTGGGTCGGTTAAACTCCATGAAGAAAACGTTCTTTCATTTTCACTCTGTAATGATTAATGATGATTTGGTAAGTGCTTGATAGAGATATATCAATGAAAGGAGAACACCTAAGAGAAAAGTTTAATATGCATGCAAATTGCGATATTTAAATGAAAGAAAAAGCTTCAGAAGCTTAATTTCGTAATGCGGAGAAATCCAATTATGACAAACAAAGCAAGCTTCGAAATGTTAGTTTGTAGTACAACTTCAGCTTATGGCCCCAAAAAGTAAGACTTGCTTCTTTTCTGGAGACTATTCCGAACTCCAGTGAATCATCCTCGAATCAGATGAAATGTTTCTTTGAACATGCCCATTTCTACTGTATGCTCAACTGTCACAAGTTTCCTGTTCGTTGACTTGATGAACTTAGTTTCTTTCAGATTTTCACCTCCAACATTCCTAATAATCAATCAGAATGCACTAGTGTTAGAAAATATAGCTAGAGTAGTGTCGAAATCAGCTTTTGTCGAGAATGAAAAAGGCAATGGCACTTACATGCCCAAATCTCATAAATCTTGGGACTGCTTTAAGAGATGTCAATTACACTATGCATGGAGCCTTTAGGAACCATTAGCAATTGTTTAGTAACCTCCAATTGCTTATCTGGATCTGACAGTAATTCAGAAGAGGAAATGATAGTCATTGTTTCCAAGGCTCTTGCATTCTTCAGCAAAAATTTAAGGAAACATAGCTCATTCTTGCTTCCACTAAATTCCGAGACTTCAATTGACTTAAGGTTCGACAGAAAATCTCGAGGAGTTGCCTGATCTGTCACACCATCTTCTTCAAATTCACATACACCAAGTCCACCAAACTTTAGACGGGAGAATACAAATACTAGTAATAAAGGAATAAATGAAGAGAACTATATACTAATATATTGGAAACTTACATAGTCAATGAAAAGACATTCCATGTTAGGCAAGTAGTGAAGCAACTCCGTCAAATATTCACCATTAAACCAATCCACACCCACGCTCAATCTCACATATTTCAAGTTTGAAAATTTTAGTAAATTTTCTATGAGACCTGCTTTAGAGAGCGTCTTGAATATCAAACCATGTTACAACATTTATCAGGAATCAGCTATCCAAATGGTATAAAAAGTATTGGCAACAACAATGAGGTTATATGGCATGCATGTAAACTAGAAAAGCCAAAAAGAATAAAGAACCTACCTCAATTGAATCATTAGATAACCTAAGATCCTTTACATCACAGATCGCTTTAAGAAGCTTATCCACACGCTGACCAATTTTTCGGGTGCTACAGATATCAATAGATGCATTGAATAGAGAGAACAGGTTGCATAATGATAACTCATACGCCATATTGTAATCCAACTCCAAGGATACCAACTCTCTGCATAAACCTTTATCTTACAATCATGAAAACTATCCTTATGCTCTAAAATATCAAGTATTACCAGTCTCTTCAGGACGGGAGTAGAAATGTTGATAGCCTTCATCTTCAACCATCGACAATTCAAAAAAACAAGCTCTTCAAGGAAATAGTTAAGTTTGGACTTCGGAATGAGAAGGAGCGAGTCGTGAGAAAACCGTTGGTGAGAGTCTATATAATAAAGCAGTTTGGTTTTTTATGCTGTTATATCGAGCGGGGAGAAAACAATTTTGGGACGATCCTACGGTCCATAAATCAATTTCTTTTAAGTCTAAAGAGTCCTACTTACTATAAAAATACTTACTCTAAACCGAAATAAAAACAACTACTTTTTCCCCTCTTCGCGGCATGAAAAAAACCCCATCCTCTTCACGCC
Source organism: Coptis chinensis (assembly GCF_015680905.1). Lineage (NCBI taxonomy): Eukaryota > Viridiplantae > Streptophyta > Magnoliopsida > Ranunculales > Ranunculaceae > Coptis > Coptis chinensis. The sequence continues at coordinate 63,532,280 of NC_141461.1, forward strand.
CCAAAATAAAAAGAGGCGCTCCCAAGCTCCAGGTTTAGGTTCAATTAAAAGGTATATATCATATCCTTACTTAATTTCTCCACAAACAAGATACCTGTTTGAAAATGATATACTATTGAGTGCTATGATTTTTGTTGGTATGAGTTATCTGAAAGAAATTTTGTAATGATGGTTTGATGTAGTATTGAAGAGATATTAACATGATTTGTGGACCACCTAGAACAAGAGCGAGGGTGGTGAGTCATTTTTCAAGTTGTTTATATGGGTATTTTTTTGTCATTAATTTATGGATATATTGCCTACCAGATGCTGACGGTTTTGATCTATTTGTTTATTGTGGCAAAATGTGTGTTATTTTTTGTGTACCATGCAATTACAAAGATTGCTTAATCAACAAGTAAACTCAGTTCATTATTTGTGATACGTTGTCGGCATTGGCTGTAAATTATCATTTAAATTAGACGTCGTATCTAATTTACCATACGAATGACGTATCACGGTGAATTAATCTCTTTGTAATAATGGTTTTGAAGAAGTTATCAGGGTCGGAGATGTTGGACCAAACAGTTTGGGGTTGTTTATGCAGGTTGATGAATATATTTTAGTAGTTTTAGCACAATATTTCTCTCCAAATTTTTAGGAAGTCTTCCAACAATCTTTCATAGTTAGTCGAAATATAATAAGTAATTCGAATTTTGTCTTAACACTGTTGGTTTGTCTATTTATGCAAAAGAAAGGCTCGGTGAGGAGCATGTCGGAAAGGCACATGCACACACAATTGAACTTGAAAAGCAGGTTAGTTAAGGATGGAAGAAGACTCCACCCTCTTGAAAACAATTATAAATGTTTAAGTTAGCTGATTATAAATGAATGTCTTTTAACCATTTATTTATTTATTTTTGTTGTCTACTCTACGCACCTTAATTGAAAGTCGCAACATCTCTCTGAAATAACTCTCTTTCTCCCCACTTTACCCGAGCAAAAATATATGTACCCACGAAATTAGGAAATAAGAATAAGAATCATTCGTATGGTAAAACTTTCCAAAAAACAAACAGACTACTAACCACCGAGAAAAAACAGTTCGTTCAACCCCTTTTTTAACTTTTCTTCACTGGCAAAAAGTTTTTCTTCACAAGCCAAAAAAAAATCCCAATAGAGCAAGTTCGACTCTCTTTAGTGGTTTCTACAAGTATTCTAAGAGCACTCCAACTCTCCAAGTTCCACTTTTTAGTGGGTTTCTTCAATAACGACAATAGAATGTGTTTTCATCTAATTCTTATGTGAGTCTTTAATTCTTAGTTTGATTGTCACCTTATTGCCTTATTCTTAGCAATTCACTAATGCTACCCTGTTGACCTATACCGACTAGCGACTACAGTCCACCATAATCCTTGAGAAAGCTAGCTAGAGTATTTTTATTTTTATTATTATTTATTATTTTTTTGTATCGATCAACTTTACAATCTAGAATGGAGCCTCTAAATGAGTATATGACTGAACTTTTCATAAACTTAAAATAAGTGTTTTGGCAGGTTATCTCATGCAAGGAATGCACTCGATTTTTAATACTTTGCATGACTTTAAGATAATGTAGTTCAAAAGGTTATTAGTTAAATAGTACCATGTATTTACGTTGTGGAATATCCAAGCTAGGAACCCCAATTCATCTCACAATTTCTATTGTACATTAGACACCAAGGTATTTGTGTTGGATGCTCACACTTTTTTTTTTTATCAAAGGTGTATGCACTGGAAAGTTAATGAGTATGCATGATCAGTGAAGACTACGCACTACTATTTTTGTGGGGTATCATTTGAACATTGATTAATTTTGGCCGTTATTTAATTGGTTGTGTGATGATGCAGGGAATCAAATGAATATGAAATGAAGCCTCTCTGTTTTTTCAACTTAAAAATTATGAATAAATAGCATTGATCAACAGAGAAAGTTATCCATACTTACCGTTAATCTGCTATGCTTATTAGTCCGATCTGCATATGGTTTCATGTGCCATTATAACTAATGTGGGTGCTTACTATATATTTTTTGTTCTTGGTGGTTTAAATTGCTTGATGATAACGATTTGGAATTTTCGTTAAGTTATTGTTATAGTTCATAGTGTTGCTCTGTAATTCTTTTCATTGTCTTCTTAGACATTTTTTGAGTTGTATGCTTTAAAAAATGAATTTATAAATATGTGAAGTTATTGATAATCCATATCATGTCTAATATCAATATGACGTATGCATGTTCATTTCATATGTCAAAAAAAAAGGGGGAAATCATGCCAAATTTTTAAAAAATAAATTGGTGTAAAATGGTGTTTGATTCAATAAATTCACCCATAATAACAATCGAGTGGCATCACCACGGGTTAAATTCTAGTATATCTCTACTAGTAGTATAGCCTATAATGATCGTGGCCTCTTAAATTCATCCGGGTCTTTTTCTGATGCATAATACCCTTGATGAATAATAAAATCAGATGCCTAGATATTTATTAATGAGGACTACTTTGTCTTTTTATGTCTTTATAAATTTTTATTACCGATATTGTCCTTAAATAAAAATATTGTTTAACACCTTTAAATGGGAGCAATCAGTCATTTCTTGTGGTGATAAATTAAATTCCCAAATCCATGCCACATTTGAATTGTACGCACACCATAAATACAATTTAATTACCATAAATAGATAGCATTTAATTAGACGTAATTAGACGTGTAGAAATTGAAAAGACTAGAGAGAGAGAGTACAAAAGGTTCTCAACAACAAAAACAACTTACCCCTTGCTCTTCACGCCTGCTTCTCAACAACCAAAAAAAAAATTCCAATTCTTCGTCAAGAACAAACAATAAAAAACCAATTTTATTATATATAAATCCCAAATCAAAGTACCTGATGTCTCGATGCTTCTTTCATTTTGTTTTTTTTTTTTTTTAATATGTTGAGTTTAGATTGCTTAAGATCCTTTTGTTTTATATTGTTTTGTAGGCTTTCAGTTTTTAATATTTGACTATTGAAGGTTTGTTTTGGTATGGACAAACAGGAACAGGAAAGACCTTCACAATGGAGGGTATTGAGCAAAATCGAGAGTCAATTATAGGACTCTAGAGGAATTGTTCAAGATTGCCAAAGAAAGGAATGAGACTTTTGCCTATAGCATATCCGTCAGCGTGCTTGAAGTCTATAATGAACATATTAGGGACTTGCTTGCAAACTCGCCAACATAAAAAAAAGTAAATATAACATCATTACCTTTAGTGTAAAGTTAAAATTTATCCATTTCACGGGTTCAGCACTTAGCAGGCTTAGAATCTGCTGCTAAGTTACAAATTACTCTTTAAGTTATCAATAATATAAGTATTGAATTTCTGCCAATAACGGCTAGATTTGGATGTAGGTTGGAGATGAGGCAAGTTTCTGAAGGGGTTCATCATGTTCCAGGAATTGTTGAAGCAAAAGTGGAGAACATAAAGGAGGTATGGGATGTACTGCAAGCTGGAAGCAATGCAAGGGTTGTTGGATCTAATAATGTTAATGAGCACAGTAGCCAATCTCACTGGTCTATGGACACTCGGAACTTTTATTCTTTTTCTTTTATTTTTTCCTTGCAACACATTTCTCTGTTACTTTAGAAGAAAATAAACTAATTTTCTACCTTTTCTAGCATGCTCTGTAATTATCTGGGAGTTGTTATGGGTATAGGTATTTTGGTGCTGCGAAGAAGTTACCCGGTGTTAGAGAGTTGTTTGAGAAACCGCCTGAGTTAAGGAAGAGGAGGTCTAGGTATGATATTTTTAAAAGGATTGACATGAGTTATTATGGGTATCGTGATGATGAGGATGGGATTCTTGGGAAACTTGAAGGACCTGCTGAAGCTGAGATGCGTGCTGCGGCTGTGAAGGAATGGCAGAGGATGGAAATTATCAAGCTAGAGGCTAAGAGAGCGGTTAAGAGTGGGGAAGTTGCTAATGCTGCGAATATATTGTTTGAAGAAGAGGAAGATGTTGTGGAGGAGGAGAGGAAGGCGAAAGAGGAAGAGAATCAGAAAGAGCAAGAGTTGGCTTGTAAAGATGGTTAAGTCAAAGAACTTGATAAATGGGGAGTGCACCAATAGCAAGCTTTGGCTTGTAGATTTGGCTGGCAGCGAGAGGCTAGCTTGCAAATACTGATGTGCAAAGGGAACGACTCAAGGAAGCTCAAAACATCAATAGATCACTTTCAGCTCTGGGTGATGTCATATCTTCTCTAGCAAACAAAAGCAGCCACATTCCATATAGGTCGCTCTTCCGTAACTTGCTTATTCCGTTGGACTTTATCTGGGCATACTTTATTCTTCTGATCCACACACCATGGGGATGTTGCAGGAATTCCAAGCTGACACATCTACTTCAAGATTCATTAGGTAAGGCCAAGATCAAATTGTCATACTTATTTGATTGCCTATCTGCCGCGTCGAGACGCTGGGAGTCTTCAAGGTTTTTTTTTTTTTTTTTTCTTTTAATTTCTGGGTTGGATGGAGATTGTCGTTTGTGTGCTCAGCTTATGGAGGCTTATTTGCGTAACGGTAAATATGAAGGTATGTAGTCAATCTTTCATTCATTTTTGTATTTGATGTTTATTCTTTGAATGGTATACATACTGTTTGCATTGCTCGCAAAGAAATTGTATTGTCAAGTATTGGTTTGTTTTTGAGAGTTTTAGCAGACGGAGGTACATCTCTTAATATTGTCAAAATGTTACTTCTCAAATTTCAGTGGGTATAAAGAAGAGAGAGGCAGATAGTGGGTTTTAGCCTTTTAGGGACAAGTTGATAATGGGTTATACTCCTAAATGGACTGATTTTAAAGGTATGAAAGAAATTCCAATTAACTTTACAATAGGCAAATCAACTACTTGATGCTTTTGTGTGAGTTTGTCATAACATGCCTAAAAGCTCTGCATTTTCATGTTTAGTGCGTCTCATTGCCTTTAATTTTGTATTGTGAATATGTATTTACAAGAATCGATGGGTTCTTTTTTTGTAAGTCTAAATACCATAAAATGAATTATTTTGAGTGCTCAACATGTATTCTGCTTATGGCCATATCTAATTCCTATTGTTATGTGTTTTGAATTAGCATATATGTTTTGTTGCTAACTAAAATGATTTGGGCTTTCTAAATGCCTCACAAACATTTAATCCGAGAATCCCTACTGTGGATGCAGGTTTCAATTATGGAAGGGGAAACCAAGATGCAACTCTACATTTCATAAACCTTACGAATTTTAAACTATATTTTGAACATGGTAACAACCTTCATACATGTATCGTGAGCAATACATTATTGAATTTTAAACTTTTTTACTTTAAAATGACATGTTCAATACTTCAATGTGATACAGTAATATTGTTTTCTTAATTACAAATAGTATCTTCGTAGTAATACACTTTTAGTTATTGCAAACTATATTTTTGTCTTCCAAAGTGTGTTTTCCCATTCACTCATAAAATGGCAGACGTCGAAGCAACCAGAGCAATAAGAATTTTTTTTATAAACTCTTTCTTTCGGAAAATAAATTTAGTTGAAACAAACTAACCCATTCGGGTTCAAGCATTTGTGGAGATTCAAGGTCGTATGATAGAAGCTACTGGCAAGTTGAAACAGGTATTACTCTAAAAATGAATTAGTGTACTCAAATTGTATTCATTTATATTATATTATATTTTAATTTACACTAAATGTATTTTTCAGGTGGTGGCTCAAATGCGAAACAAAGAGACGGAAAAAAAACGTGCTTTTTTAACACTGGAAGAATTACGACCATTGCCCGAGGATACAAATACTTACAAATCTGTTGGTATGATTCAGATATTAGTTCTTGAATATGGTGAGATAAGATTTTTCCGAGAAGTCTGCATGCATTGGTTGCTCATGAATTTTTTTGGTTTTGATTGCTTTTAACTTCACGACTTGCAGGTTTGGTAAGGCAACCTAAATTTGGGCATCTGAAAAATCTTCATATGGGCTATTAAGCTCTGTGAGGGTGCTTTAATTTCTGTCGACCCCATTACTACTTCTTTAATTTAGTACCTTGCCAACGCAAACGTTGAGTAGCATTAAAACGATAGACAAAAGACGATACCCTGGAATAGCACACAAAGTCAGCAGAACTTCCGAAGACTATATATTTGGACTTAGACCTCGGAATTGGGCCTACCTTATGTCAAAACGACCGGCTTGGAAAGAGCTTTCCAATGGTCCAATCCTTGACCCAATCAGAGGAGCAAAAGTAGACGAAACATCTGTCGAAGCCAACTGCAGCTGAATAGCCTATTTTGGACTAAAGAAATTGGGTTTTGGGCCTGATTCTCTGGCTCAAAACATGGCTCCAAGCCCATGCACGATTTTTAGATCTGAAAGTATAAAAACAAAAGTTTAGCTCTTTGTTAATGGTAGATAGTTAGACCTAGATTAGAAATTAGATTAGTAGCCTCCATTAATTAGTTTTAGATCTCAGTTTTAGAATTTCATTCCCTGTTTTAGATTAAAACTTTAAATCATTGTTCTTTATTGATTAGATAAATAAAATAGTTATTCTTGTCAATTTCAATTTTTGTCATTTACAATTTATTAGATCTAATTTCAATTCTTGTTATCATTCAATTATTAGTTATTAATTAGATTTCGATTATTGTTTAGTTAAATTTCATAAAGTTAGAATCTTTGTAATATGTTGTATTCAATTTCAATGGGAAATGATGGTTTGATGAATCAAGGCTAAAACCTCCATTAGAGGGGTTGATGAAGCCTTGATGAAAACTTAGTTGTATAGTGTAGAAGCGTTGTAGAGTCTATTCCATTCTAGAAGGTGGGTGTTTAGCCATGAGAATGGGTGGACGATCTCACATGCTAGTTATAATTGGTAGAAATGCCATGTTAATTAGGGATTAGAGCGAGCAATTCTTACCGTAAGAACGTAAGAATTGGATTACAACAGTCTATTCTAGGTGATTAAGTTGGATTCGAGGTGGATCCAATTCCCCTCTAATTATTTATCTAGATTCAAAAACATTAGTATTTCCATATATTTCGTAGTGACATTCAACATATTGCTTTTCATATTGCATCGTAGTATAATTCCCCTTCATAAAGCTCTCATTAGACTTAAGACCGACTAATTAGACTAGAAAACATCACATGCTAGAGAACTAGGAGTGAAACGAACTTGTTACTCCACTCTATTTCGATAGATTTGAGAGTAGAAACTTTGATAAATATAAACATATAGACACGTAAATAGTTTTAGTTTTACTTGCGTTTGTAAGTTTAATCGCTTTATTTCGTAGGTAAAACTATTATTTTTACGTTTATCACCGCGTGTGAGGACTGTGGAGCGCATCAAGGAAGATCGCCCAGTTTCTCATCTAAGAAGAGGTGGGATGCAGATGGATGCTCATAAGCACTTACATAATAGAACCCTACCACCTTATCAGATAGCAAATACCAAATCACCCATCTGCACATCAGCCTTTTTTTTTTTTCAAGTATTGAATATAGTTTAACATGAGCACAATATTAAGTATAGTGCTCCAGTTAACCATTGAGTAAACTTAGCAATTCTCTATTTTGAATTTCATTTTTTGAGTAATCTTAATATCAGTTTAATTTCTTCTTGCAGTTGCATCTTCGGAGTAAGATGACTCACTGATACAAAAGGCTTAGAATCAGCAGTCAAGCTTCTGAGGATGAAATACAAGCAGCAAGGAACTTTCCATTAGCACTTCGTCGAGTTTGTGCTGCTGGTGAAGGTGGATATTGGAAGATAATGGGAAGTAGTTCAAAATTTTACGGCAAAGATGAGAATGTCAGGTATAAGAAGTCGTTCAACTTTTATAGAGGGAGGCCTGGTCGTGATGAAAAGACAGATTGGATTATGCATGAATATATAGTACAGCGTGGATCAGGAATGGTGGTAAGAAAATTTACATTCAGTACAACAATTTTTCATAGCATATGAAATTGAAATGACATTGTTTGTTCTGCAGTGAAATAGAGGATACTATATTGTTGGCGCTACATAGTCATAAAGTATATGATGATATTGCTCGTGGCACTCGGTGAAAGTTTGAGTCTAACAGACCTCATGTTGTACTTTTTGAAGGCCCCCTAGGTTTGCCATCTTCTATAATCTTGGAAATTTAATACATTTCACTTATTACTCCCACGTCTTGGTTTTGCTCTACAGTTGAGGATTGCCTTGGGTTCAGCAAAGGGTATTCTTTACCTCCATAATGAAGCTGATCCTCCAATATTCCATCGAGACATCAAAGCCAGCAACATACTGTTGAACTCAGATTTAATGCCAAGGTTGCTAACTTTGGACTTTCAAGACTAGCACCGGTTCGGATGTTGAAGGGACCATACCCGGTCATGTATCCACAGGTTGTAAAAGGGGCCCGGTAAGCATGAGTATACGCTGAGATTCCCCTTCTTCAAGCTCCACCTTTTTGACCTCCTTCTGCCATAATAGAGGATATACAGATCAAGAGTGAAGGAATTCTACTAATTCAAGTAACGACCTAAGGTAACTCTGTATCTCTGTACACTTACTGCTGTAAATTTAAGTTAGAAACTTGTAACGCTATACAAAACATTGTAGACTAGGGCATTATATAAGTACCTCAAAATTAATTGACAGGGATAATGGGATGTTTATATATGAGTAATTGAATTATGTTATGCTTACTTTGTCTTAAATGTGAAATGTAATCAAATGTAGCTTCAACTCTGTTGACTCAATCCATAATTTAGAGTGATGCTTGCAGTTTTCATATATGGATGCTTGATTTTCTGTTGTTTAATATGCCTTAGTTTCTGAAATGTTCTATAATTGTTGAAGTTTCAATCTAAGTATGTGTGTTGAACTGTTGGTTTTAGACATTATTAAAATTGACCATATGATTTAAACTGGTAGATTAATCTTGGATAAAATGCATTTGAACTCTGACTGACAATAATATATAGTGATTATAGAAAAAGTGCACTATAATGGATTGAACAATTAAATCACACTTTACCATAGTAGAAGGTGCCCTAGATACTATAAATGAAAGAAGTGAGTTTCTCTTAGATAGTGAGTGAGAACCATTAAGGAAACTGGGAAGAAGGTACTAACTTCGAATTGCTGTTTTTTTATTTGTGTTCATATAAGGTGTTGACATGTGTTTTCCCATTAAAGGTTTTGCGATCCACGTCCCTCTCAAAGGCTGGTTTGTCCAGGACTTAGGATTAATACTATGCAATGCTTTGCATGTGTTAGACATTTTAGACTCTAAGTTGTTGGGTTATCTTAGCTGTTCAGTAATTCTCGAACCAAGGTGATATGACAGTCTGGCCTCCCTCTTGAGGTTTTATCTTGCATCTGTTTTTTGTTTTTTGTTTTTCTTTAGATGATTTGAGTTGTGCCCTTACCATTGATAATATGCAGGCCACTTTTGTTATAAAAAAATGTGATATGTATAATGACTGAAATGAGACTATTTTCATTGAAAGAGTTCAAGCTCAGGTTGGGGTGTGTAAAGTATGCTATTATGACTATTAGATAAGATCAAAATCTAGAATCTCTACCTTTAGGGCTCTAATTTTATTGCTTTCCATTCTAAAGTCTAGCATCTAATTATATGTTGTTTCTACCTTGGTAGTTTGAAGCTTTTTTCGGTGGATCTTGATCTTCATAATAATAAATTTCTGATACTGATAATTCTAATAATCATCCAACGTTAGTGAATTTTTAAAAGACGACTTATCATTGTTGGAGTGGTAATTTGGCTGCTGCCTTCCATTTCAGTATCACGCTGTCTCCACTATAGCCTTGACAGCTTAGTCTCTTTGCTGGACTAGGTTCACGACTTCACACTATAAGAGCTATTATTAGCTCACATCTAGTGTTCTTCTGAAGTTATTTGGTCTTTAGTCTATTAGGCTGCTCTTGAATTTGACAAATGTGTAAGTCAGACGCAATTCCCGTCCTGTCCAGTTATAACACCCCGTCTTTTTATTTGCATTTTCCTATAATAATATTAATAGAAATAATAATAATGTAAATAGGAAACAGAAATAGGATATCCAGTAGTTCGGGTGAAAGCCCGTAAGTAAGTAGTTTTGGAAAAAAGCCCGTAAGTAAGTAGATAGGTTTAAAACCCTTGTTTTTCGGAGAGGTTTGAAAAACTAGAAAATAAGGGTTTCTCACGTAGATTTTTGAGGAAAGAAAAAAAAATGTGAGAGTTTTACTGAGAGAAAAAAAGGGGTTTGAACAAGAAAGATCGTTGTCGACTTCAGGCTTTGGAGGTTTTCGATTTCGGGAGCCGTCGGTCGTTTCGTTTTTAAGCGTGAGTAGTCCGAAGTTTTTCTTGTTATATGTGCTTATTTCGACAGAATTGATCTGAGGGGTAAACCTCTTTAATGGTGTCGACCGAAGTTATCTGAATGTCACAAGATCTTGTAAAACTCTGTTAAGGTCTCGTAGACTATGTTAGATACGTTTTTTTAACAATACAAAGCATACAAAACTATGACTAATTTAGCTTTGAGATGTCGAAGACTCGACACGGTGGTTAAGGCGAAACCTCATAACCCAAAAACGCCTTTCTTGTTTTCATTATGTATAGTTTCTTGGACTTTTTGTTGTTGGGATGGATGAACCGTGGTTATGTGGGCTGTTAGTTGATCGTGATTGTTGAGGTTGAATAGGTGTCTTTGTTGGGATGAGGAGGGATTGTCTTTGTTGAAGCTCAGGAATAGCTTCAATGGTGACCAAACAAAATCTCCGTTTTTTGATTGTTTGGGTTGGTTTTGTTTGGGATCGTTTTGTTTTAGATTTTGTTGTGAGGATATGTTGTTGGGTTGAGGGGATTGTTGGTGGTGGATTGGGTGTTGGAAATTGACAATTGAAGCTTGAATCAATATAAAGAATCAAGTATTTTTGATATGGGTAGAGAGGTTTTTCTCCCCTGAACCAAACCGCTGGGTTTGTTTTTTCGATGGGTGGCATATGGTGGTCGGTAGTGGTTGTTTGAAAGTAGAGAAGAAGGAGATGAAGCGATTACAAAACGATTTTGGGCTTGGGCCAAAATCATGGGCTATTCTCTTTTTGGTTTTGGATTTTAAAATTTGACTTTTAGATTAGACTATGGGCCTTAGGATTTGGGCTTTTGGGTTTTTTGGAGTTTAGGCCGGGTTGACCAGAGTTGACTGTTGACTTTGACCAGTTGACCCGAAAATTTGACTTTTTCCTAAAATTATGATTCGGTCTATTAGAATAAGTCTAGGACTATTAGCATGTTTGATTTAGGCTAGGACCTTTATAAATATACTTGTGTACGTGTATTTACTGCTTGGTGATTTTTCAGTCTTTTGAGATACACAACGTTATGACACTTATATATTCATGAAATTAATAACGCGTAAACCAAAAATAATTGAATCAAGATTTTCCTACGTTCTCTGAAATAATCTATGCAATAAAATACAATAATGCGTAAACAAAACTTACCGCACCCTTTTAGAACTCTCCACGCCTCAAGTCTTAGAATTGAGTTTATGACTGATGAAGTCATATGTAGGTGGGCATTTATTGAATGTGCCATAAATGGCCCGTTAGTGTTATATAAGGGTATTCATTGAATGTGCCATGAATGACCCGGGTATTCATTGAATGTGCCATGAATGACCAGATTGTAGTTGACTGCCCTAAAGAGGAACTAAGGTATTCGCCTTGCGGGTTAGTTGTATTCCTTGAATGTACGGGAATGTAGGATTGGGTATTCCTTGAATGAATGTGAATCATGGCATTCATTGAATATGCCATGAATGGCCCGTTAGTGATATGATAGGTATTCATTGAATGTGCCATGAATGACCACGAGTTTTATTGCCCAAAAAGTATGAAATATGTGTATGAAAGCCCAGAGATGGCTATGATATTGTGATATTCGGTGGGAGAGAGGCACACAGGAATGTGTGATTTGGCAAATGTGTGGAGTAGGTACTAAAGGGTGGGTGTATAAGAAAAGTAATTGATTAATTGATAAGAGAAATGGATTTGATTTTGTGAGTGTGTTGGGCTTACTTTTGAATGCATATAGGATATTTACATATGTTATATATACAAGTTCTAACTTTCTTTTGCAGGAGGGTAGGACTTAATAATATTTTGTGCAGGGACGCGGTCCTACCCTTATACAGCAGCGGATATCGGTAAGTTGTAATTCAATTATGTAGATATTAAAATGAGTTATTAGAATGGGTTAATAAAATGGAAGTTTTGCTTGGGAAGAAACTATGCCGTTTGAGATAACGGAACTACTTGTCTTCCAAGCTGAGAATGATTAGGTTATGATAGAATTTAAAATGTTAGTTGGATAAGTAAAGTTTAAAATGTTTATATGTGTTTAGTCTACTCATACCAGCAAATTCAAATTTGCTGACCCATGTTTGCTTTGTTTTTAGCGTGGGTTTCTTGGGAACATAGGTGGTAATGGAACCATGATGATTGTGATTCGCGGCCCGGAGCGGTTGTTAGTTTTCTTTTAGGTTTGATTTCTTTGTTGGAAGAATGTAATAACGTTTTTGCCTTTTTCATGGCATGAGAACATGGTAGTGATGAATTTTATTTGGAGAGTTGTTTGATGTTTTATTTGGAAGGATGTAAGCTTAATAAAGAGATTTCGGATAATTATTGGGATTATTTTATTTTAAGTTGTTTCTTTTATGACATGGCTATTAGGGTTTGTATGTGTAGTTTTCTCCGTCATAGTCTGGGTTTTTAAACAAGTGAACCTAGTGATGTTTGAGATATTTATATTTCAAATATTCACTTTGTTATTGTTTAGAAATTTGGGCTGTGACACCAGTTCTGGTCCAAGACATGATATAGACTAATCCTGGTCGTAGATCAAGTGTTCTCTGTTTTTTTCTATTTCGGTAAAATGTGATGTATATATATATATATATAATCATAAAGTCAAAGTTCGTAGGATGAGATATCCCACTCAGATACAACAAAGGAAAAGACAATACAAAATCAATACTAGAAAAAAGAAACTACAACTATTAGAGAAAACTAAAACAAAGGGATGCAATCATGCATGGCGGAGCAAGGACTCCCATCTTGAGCGCTTTATTTATGTGCCCTCAGGATGAATTTTTGAAGGAAGCAATTATTATTGCTCTTTCAAGTTATATAGCCTCTAGAAGTTCATTTAATAGTGTCCTCACAAGTTAGGTATTCTTTCAAGGTGTATGGCTCGTATTAGATAGGAGTCATAGGATTTCTTTTTCTTTCATGTAATCATGGTTTTAGCTCGAGTGTTCTTTTTATTTTTATTTAGTTTTTAATAATTGAATTTTATTGATAAGAAAGGAGATATTACTCACTCATGACATTACTAAAAGTAATGGTGTACTGTGGTGAGAGAGAGGGTCACTAGCATCATAGTGATGATACAAACAAAGAGCAAGGCAGCTTAACTAATATCTCGCAAGAGATGCAAGCAACACCTAAAAAAACCCAAATCACTGGTTTTGTTTATTTGCTAAAGAAAAGTAGAGTTACCAATAGATATATTAGGAGATGGAGGAGTGAGGTAAAGTTCGACAATAATGAAGATATATAGATTTTGTTTTCTTTATTATGGACAAGTTGTAAGTATATTGTTAGTAGTAATTTCACCAATATACATGTGGGGTATGTTAGAGGTGAGCGGGGATATTCTTGACGTACTGGGAGCTGGTTGTAGCAACAATGGTTTTGATGTTCCCCTGAAACTCCAGTTGGATGATAGTTGAATTCAACAAAACTTCTTAAAGTTTACTGCTCTTTGGAGTTGTTGCATCCTCGCATTATTTGAAGTAAGATTTTTAGTAGGGTCTTCTTTTAAGCCCACCCAAGACCTGTGTTTAAGTTAACTTCAGGTATCCAAGATGCCAAGTTGAGTTTTGGAGGTTCCTTACTACCTCTGAAGAAACAAGGACAACTTAACTGTAGTACATATTTCAAGGTATCTAACTCCCAAGTGTGCTCAAAATGTTTGAAGAAGACGTTTTTACTTTCTCTGATTGGCAGGAAGGTGTATAATTATTCATCTTCGAATTTGCTGTATGAGTTAAAGAGTAATGTTACGGCATGTGTACAATTACAGATCGTTACAGGAGTGTATAGCTATAATGCTTAAAGAACCATGGGAAAAAGAAAGAGTTTCGCTGCTCGATCTTCATTTGCAGATAATACTTCTGTTTTGTTGTATTGGCCCTATTTGAACTCTGATAGCAATTATGCAAGGATTATAGGGAGTCATTGGAGGTGCTACACAGATGCTTACATTGTGCAAAACAATGGATAGGAGGGTTACATTATAGATTCTCAGAAAGGCTAGGATTCTCTTGGGGAGGGGTTTTGGTTGCGGTTTGGGGTGTCACACAGGTACTACAGGATCCAGTTGATCGGCCCCTATTTTCATTCTGAACATCTACTAATGTTCAGGAACAGACTTCCATAATTTAAGTGAACAAGAAACTCTGAAAGTAACGTTTAAGTACAACAGCAAATGTCAATTTAATTTGTTATGTTTATAGAAACAAAGAGCTAGGCAAAAGTATACATCCCTTTGGCGGCCCAACTTGAAAATTAGTACTTTGAGAAAAACACCTAGAAAAAAGAGGATATTGAGCTTCTCAATATAAACGAGACATTAGTATTGTCTTTTTTCTTTAATTTTTTTTTTTTTTACAATTAACACTTAACAGTTAACCGTTGTCAATGCAAGCTGTCAAACAAGGATTCCAGGATCTTGGTGCACCCTCCATTGGTTCAACTCACAAGTTTTTACAATCAAGTGTACTACGACTAGAGGTATGTTCCATTAATTGCTTATTATTTTCTTACCTCTTTTTTTGTGGTGTCAAAATTGGTTTTATACTTTTATTTCGCATCCTACAATCTCATCGACATGGTATACTTCATATTCCAAAGTGGTTTTAAAGCTATCAGTTTACTCTAACGGCTCATTTTAAGGTGTACTAATGCCTATGTGGTATCCGTGTTTTGTGGAGATACCTTAAGTTGGAATAAGGGTTTTTTAAGGACCCTATTCTTCTGTATTTCTTACATTTCGTTATTTCACACCAATAGACACTCGCTATCTTTTTAACATGTACAGAAGGTATATATAGTGTAAAACATTGGTGGACTCTTTCAGAAGGTTTGAATAAAGCATATAACGTGTTTGGACTATACATCATATCCTTCAACTCCTAACTATAGCATCTCTGTTACCACTAAAGGATCTATTTTTTGGATATGATGCTCCTCTATCCTTCTTCACATGTAGTCTAGAAATTTTGAGTGGTGCATCGTACCTTAAGTGATCCTAATTCTTGCAGGCATGCTTGCTGAATGGCCAAATGATTATAAACTTGGAATAAAAACTACAATTTGTATATCAGTTACAAGGCTCTTAGTGCTTTTTCTATTTGGGATTGGTGTCATTGCTTTGGCAAGTAAAATAGTTAACATATTGGATCGTGGTGATCAAATATATAAATTTGTGCTTCTATGCATAACACAACTCCAAGTTCCATATTACTTCCTGGGAACATTTGCCAACTTGAAGCGGTATGCAGTTCATGTAGTTTCTTCGCGGCTTCTTCCCTTCTCTTCTGGTCAGCATATCTTTGTCATTTTTTCTCTTACCATGTATATAGCCATTTAGTTTAATTTGTTGCCATGTATTTGAGATACACAAGGAAGATTTTCTTTAAATATTCAAATTTTCGATTATGTATATGTTCTCCAGCACATGTCATCATGTCAACTAATGTTGTGAAATACCAGAGGTAACGTCCTCACTCAAATAGAAACAATTACTCAAAACCACCTCACCAGTTCACACTCAACGAGCGTGCCCAAAAGGCTTCCAATTTATTGTCCAGCATGCAATCAAGCGAAAAAGAGACTATGTGAGTAACTTCTTATTAAATACTATGCCATTGTAACTTCATTTTGGATGATTGATTAACAAACCAAATTACTCATCTTTTGGAGGGTATGTCCCATTCTTTCGATTCAATACCTACGGTTGCATATTACCTATGTACCTAAGGTTTGGATATTGGTTTCAATGCATAATGTTAATTACATGAATGCTTTTGATGCACTAACCTTTTATCTTTGTCGTTTGCAGCGTGCACTTGCTAGGATGAGAGGCTCAAAGTACATGTGATTTGGAGCTATACTTAGAAGTTTATTACTTACGTATATCTGGAAATCAAATAGGCATGGAGTTCCATTTAATTCAAATTTTAAACGGCTGTCAGTGTGTCTGTTCAGGCATAATGTCAATTGTAAGTGTGCTCACCCAAATTTTATTTACACTCTTCCTTAAGTTTTGTTTGACATCGCGTGCATAGCACGTGCATCTTGTTATTGTAACTAAATATCTTCTGACAATCTACTCATATCTCCTAATTTCAGGTATCACAAGCGTTCAACATGCTAATCTTTAAATCCATGCAAATATCGTTTCATTATTTTATTATGCAATTGCATTTATACACATATAAAGTAGGTACTTCCGATTTGTAATGATACGCTCAGTGTATAATGAACACACACATTCATGATTCATGCATAGTATCTATGCTCAGTGTTCCGAACCCCTAATGCATTATACAACATATGATATATGTCAGTGACTCACTGCAAGGATGTTTCTGGATTTATTGTCGAATAATTTGAAGAACATACCATCAGAATATGAAGATTTACCATAGAGTAGAGCAACCATTGCCTTAGTATAGAATATGTCATAACAAACATAAACAAAGAACTTGAAGGGAGAGATTACTAACCAGAAAATACATACTAATCAATCAACTAAAATATTAATCTGAAAATAAAAAGACTTAAACTACTCACTCGTGATACGCTCCGGCAGCTATCTCTCAGTAGATTTCCAGCAAGAATTTTTCCTTCTCCTTTATGTGAAAAACTCCGTTTTTATTTTCTTTTCTGTGTGTAAATTAAACTCTACGTGTGAACTCCTGTGTAAAACCCCATTTTTTTTTTTTTTTTCAAAAACCCCTTAAAAATAGGGAATGGGGTTTATCCTCTTTACCTTATCTCTTTCTAATGTTTATCATTTTTTTTTATCTATTATTATTATTATTTAACTTTATATATATATATTTAATTAAAAAGGAGAATAAAAATAGGGGTGTTATAAGTAAAGTCACTGGAAGTCACAGATCTGGTAATAATTATTATCCGCATATGTAAATTGGCATTAATATAGCCTAGCATATGTAACAAGTCAGAACAAGAATGCTATAAAAGTTCATATTTGCATATGTATGCATTCATCAGTATTGTTTTGGTTTCTATTTTCATATGTAAAAGTTTACTTACATAGCTTTATTTGCTGTGTAAATTTGTATTTTCATATGTGAAAGTAAATTTTGAAATGTCAGTTTAACAGATCGAGTTATTTATTACAGACCCTTATTGCAACAGGAGGTAAAACCTACTAGCTCTACCAAGGTGTTCCGTTCTTCTGCTTTGCCTATGCTAGCACTTTCCCAAGAGTTCAAAGGAAGCATTAAAGATGTTGATATTACCAAGATGAAAGAAACTCCTTTTGGCAAAACCTTTTTTTTTATGGTTTTTGTTGAAGGAAAGGTGGATAAAAAAAAAGTTATAAAAGCAAGCCACGCCATAATAAAATTGGTGCAAGGAGAAGCATAAGTTCATGATTGGAAATAAGTTGGTGCCCTTAGCTCCATCTGACATAGTTGTAACATACCAAAAAAAGAAGATCATGAAATGATGTGTTGCGTTTTATTGGTGGATCACTTTGGGATACTAATTTTGTTTGAATTATGGACGTAAATCTTTGATCTTTCATGTAATGCCAGTTTATCTTTGAATTCCGGATGAAACTTTTGGATACTATCTTTGAATTCTGGATGTAATGCAAGAAATGAGCCTGATTAGTTTGTGAGTTTGTCAAATTTTTATAGCTATGCTAGAAAACAGTTTATTAAAATTCATATTTGCATATGTAAATTTACATTTCATAGCCTGTGTCACAAGTCAGATGACAAGAAAAAAATGTATGTGAAAATCAATGTGTACATGTAAATTCATATTTACATATGAAAATGAATGTTTACATATGAAAATTAATATTTTCATATCTATATTCATATTTATTTACATAACTTGTGTCACCTGTCAGATGTCAGAAAAAACGTGTATGAAATTTCATATTTGCATATGTAAATTTGTATTCACATATGTAAATTCATATTTGCATATGCCAATTCATATTTTCATATGTAAATTCATATTTCCATAACCCGCGTCACCTGGTCAGAACTCAAATGTCAAAAAAATGTCTATGAAAATTCATTGACTGTAAATATAGTTTGCATGCCTTGGAAAACAATCGTCGTCTCTGAGCTTGGTTTAGTTTTGATTAGATTAGGAACTTTGTTTGCGTAGACATGTATGATGGTACATTTGCTTGTTTATTATTAATCTACAAGTAGAACCAAATTGTATCTATACAAGTGGTTAATATGAAGTTCTAGTTTCCTTGAATGCGTTTTTTTGCAATGAGTACTTTAAAATTGGAGCTCGACATAGCTGACACATTTAATAAATCAAATCCCGGTGACCTTTGCAGAAAGGTTAAAGGAATAAAGTGTTATTGTTAATCTTCTTATCTTTTCAGTAGCCATTTTCTATAACAAAATATTCACATGTACATACAAATTTGCATAGTTTAAACTAGTATGAAAATATAAATTTTCATAGTTTAACTAGTGTGAAAATATATATTTTCATATGTAAATATAAAATTGCATAGATTAACTACTATGAAAATATAAACTTTCATATGTTATCTCAAATTTATAGATATGTTCAGTTTCAAAAACTACTATGCAAATGACAGTTTTCATATGTAAAAAAAAATTCATGTTAACCAACTATGTAAATATAAATTTTCATAGGAAAAATCAGAAGTCATGCTTGTTCAGATTTAAAATTTTGGTACAGTACCAATTGCTAGTTCAATTGCGGCTTGAGCTTTTTATTTTTCTCGTGCAACACCACTATTTTCATTCATTTTCTTGTTTCATATTTTTATTGGCTTCTTGATTGTGGTTCATGTAATTATTTTCCTCTTGGACATTTCCACAAATACGCAATGAGCATATTCAACTTCTCCCCCACCTTGAATATATACCACTCAAATTTGTACCTATAAAATATGGTTATCCATGAACCCATTTTCTATCACAAGAAATCGGTATTCTTTTTTTAGTGTAACGAAGAATCTTCACTGCTTTATTGGAAAAAAGTAGTTCTTCTTCGAAGGATCTTGATTTAATAAAAAGAGTAGAATAGGAAACCAAAAAATTTAGAGGATAAAAATTAGACTGCAAATTACTTACAATTTGGAAAGCGAGGACTTTATTTGGAAAGGCCTAAATAATAGGGAAATTCTACGGATACGTTAGTGAATGAGGAATTTACCCGTAACCGGATTGGATTGAGGGGGCTAAGGCCCATTTCTTGCATAGATTTAATGCTAAACAGTCTTTGTCGACAATTTTCATACGGGGTTGAATTGGATTTTGGGTAAGATCGAATCCAACACGTTTTCTGCGAGAGCAAAAGTACCTGTATAGGTGTATAGGTGTATAGTGGTGTGTAACGTGTCGAATGCAACATTCCAAGTCTTTACTTCCTAGACCAATGTATCCAAGGACTTTTTTTTTTTTTTTGATAATCATCTATCAATCTATGTATCCAAGGACTTCCTTTGCCAATAACAAAATTATGTTAAATGGGAGCTTAATTTTTTGACGTGTGGAGCCCTCGACAAGTGGATTTTTTAAGAGCACCTCTAATCCTTTGTTTTTTTTCTATAAATACTTTCCTCTAATCCACTCTCCAAATGCTCGAGCGCTGAATTTCCCTTCAAATTCTTCATTTATACATCTCCACTTTCATTCAACAATGGATCACTATAGCAAATCTCTCCATGATATTTCTTCTTCTTCTTCTCCATTTGATTGCCTTCTCTTTGGTAACTTTTTGGTTTTTTCTAACACTCATTCTTTTTGGAATCAATCAATATATATGTGAAATATGCAAAGCTAATTTATATTAACTTATAGACAGATCTCGATGACACTTTGTACTCATCAACGATTGGAATTGCCGCAGCATGCAAGAGAAACATTGAAGGTACTAAAAATTTACTAAATTAATTGTAAGTGTTTTAAGTCTGATCATTTTGTTTTTCAGATTTTCTAGTAGAGAAATGTGGTTTCGCTAAAGATAAAGCTTCAAGTCTTCGAATTGAACATTTTAGAACTTATGGAAGCACTCTAGCTGGTTTAAGGGGTCGTTTGTTTTTCTGAGCCTATGAATGCTGAATGCTAAATGGCTCATTCTCTTAATGCTAAATGCTGATTGCTGAATTCTAAAAAACATGTTTGTTTTTACGTTAGAATAACTGGCTCGGAGAATTTTGAATATAAATCATTCGGACAATTTTACTCATGTTATCTATTTTAAACACTAACTTGATTTCTTGTTAAACAAAATATATATTATATTTGAGGAGAAGAGATGGATTATCGAAAAAAATAAATGATAAATAAATTTATTTAAAATATGTTTTCACAAATATATTTTAACGGTTTATTTTCATATTTTGTTTATTTTCAGAATATATATATGTAATTCTATTTTTAACAAAGTGGATATCATTCACCCAAAAAAATGAAAAAACCCGTGACGCCAACATCAAATTTTGAAGAACTTATTTTGAAGCCATAAAAGTCAAGGTAGGAAAGTAGATGGGTTCTTAAGATTGGGTTCTTAAGAAAGGGCAAGAAGGGACTTCTTGTTTCAAGTATTAGAACTAGCCATTTGGCCCGGCCTATGGCCGGACTTGCTACATAGATAGCTAATGACTCAAAAGCTTAAAGTCTATTTGAATAAATAATATATGTATATTGATAGCTAATAATTCACTACATACTTTATTTGAAGGGTTTATGTTTTTCTATTTTTTTTTAAGAGATTGCAATCAAAATACTATACACACACAATACTTGTATAGATGAAAAAATTTCGATTAAAGAATAAAATATCTCGTCCTCACTTGGCATGCAAAGAAACACCAACAAAGAAAATAATGGATTACATGCATGAGTAAATAAACCTATATTAATGGTACGTCGTTGGACTCAAAAGCTTAAAGTCCACTTGAATAAATAATATATGTATATTAATAGCTAATAATTCACTACATACTTTATTTGAAGGGTTTATGTTTTTCTATTTTTTTTTTAAGAGATTGCAATTAAAATACTATACACACACAATACTTGTATAGATGAAAAAATTCCGATTAAAGAATAAAATATCTCATCCTCACTTGGCATGCAAAGAAACACCAACAAAGAGAATAATGGATTACATGCATGAGTAAATAAACCTATATTAATGGTACGTCGTTGGCATATATTTAGGGTTTAACTAAGAATAGGGAGGCATGTTGTCTTGGATTGCGGGAGCAAGAGCATATCATCACTTTCCGGTAGAAGTCTTTCAAAGTTTTAAAATCAAATAACACATCAACAACCATAGGCAATACCACCATCTTAGCAATCACTTTTTTTATGACCAACTTCCTTAAGACCAACGTTGCATGCCTACATATAGTTTACATTGCCAAAAACTTTAAGCTACTTGACTACTTCGACTAAATCATGGAACCATGAAATGTAATTAAAATGATCTACTATGAAGTTGATTGATGTTAATTTAATTTGTAATCAAATTTACATGTGCAACGATTTGGAATATAGATTAGCCAAGAGTGATGAAATCAATGCGAACTTGATTACAATCTGACGCAACTGAATGCAACTTATTGCAAACCCATAAATGATACTCTGTGAAATGTCATATATTTTTCCTCTTAATTACAGTCTTACATCAGTTTACTCTGTATGTAGTAAACTACAACCAAGATATGGGCCATATACTATGAATCCATCATCGTTGTGAACACCCAACCTTCCTAGATGATCTGCTGTTTTGTTTACTTCTATGTGAACATTCTTGTAAGTAACCTCCTCCAAGAAGAAAGTAAACAGAACATATAAAGTATAAAGTGCTTTGTATGGGCTGTTTCTACAAAAGATTAAGAAAAAAACTTTGGTACAAATATTAACACATTTGTATGTGGATATGTCTTTTTCATACAGTCAGCAACATCAACTTGAACGAAGCATTTGCATACATTTAGTAACATTAAATTCAACAAAGCATTTGCATCCAATGACACGTTCAAGATTGAAAGAAACCATAACACCAAAGTTGTCAGGCATGTAAAAGTCTCCTCCACCAATGCCGCAAAAAATACAAAATAAACTATGAAAGAAAAGAAAGTTCAAAGAAACAGTGCATGCTCAGAAATAGCAGCCAAGATGTCAAGACATTTCTCCTTGATTGGGCTACGCAAGTGCTGCTTTCGAGGATTGAAATCCCAAGGCAGTGTCTTTAAGTGGAGCTCCAATATGTTGAAACAATCATAATTGGGACTTTATTGTTTATCTTACTGCCTTGCTAAGGAACATGACACATAGTGGGCTAAGAGGTATGAGCCTAGCTGAGATGTCTTAGTTATCAATATAGATTCCTTAAGACCTTTTTGTTGATTGTTACTTATCTATTATTACCAATCAACAAATTGATCTGGTTCTAGGTAGAGACATCTTAGCATTTTGGCCCCTATAGACCAAATCCCATCATCTTGACCACATGTATTTGGTAATTTATGACATTTCTCTTCAAGTCATACTTTTTTAAGAATTGGAAGGAACATATTTGGCTTACCAATTCCGCCAATTTTTACAAATCATTCTCGAATAGTTTTTTCACTATCCTTTGGTTTATATTGAACATTGGCCAAGTAGCACTGAAATCCCTTATCGTCATCTGTACCGACCTTTCTAAATAACCAAGAAATCTGCAATTTTGAGGATAAATTTAAACCCTCCAACCATTTATATGAGATTTCAATCAATTTAAATTTAAACCCTCGATCAAGTCCTCAACCAAACAGGTATATAGTTCTCTACTATTAAGCACTATAATTTCAACTAAATCTCCACATTTTAGATATAAAAAGATTACTTAAAATGAGAAGATACATAGCCCGCTGATATTATATGACTCAAATTAAGATGGCAGTGAGAGGTCTAAGAGATCAACATAATAAGTCACAAATGAAAAGAGCAAGGAGATGCATAAGGAATGAACTACAAGAAGTACTTGCCTCAGTAACAGGGAATTCTAAAGTTTGTTTGGCTGCTAACTTTATAGCAACCTCAGAACTGCATCAACCATGCTAAATTCTTTATTTCGAGAAGGTCCAATCATCCTATTGTAAGCAAGGTACCACCATGGTACATCACCCAAAAAACAAACACAATTAGGTAAGTTAACATTTTCTTGAAAATTGGAGGTTCTTTAAATATGTATGATGAACATGAATAATTGCTAAAATGAACCAAAATTATACATAACCACTCTTAGGTTGTTTGAAATGACCATGAATTGACCCTTCCTCAACGATAAATACTGCTGTCTTTTTATCGTGGTCCAGCATTTTACATCCTCTCCCTCTGTGGTTTCCGTCTTAATCAAGCAATTAATCACGGATGGTAAAACTGTAAAATATATGACTATCATTTTAATAAAAGTGTGATCGGACTCGTACATTTTAGTAGCAAAAAAAAGTACCTCCTTTGTCTTTGATAGAGGAGACTTCAAATGATGAGGAATAGCAACCGAAGTCCTTATATATAACCAAATCCGGTAAGATTACAATATAAATTAGGTGTCAAAATAGAAATGTCCAAGTAGAAGATGTAATAGCAAAAAAAAAAAGAATGCAATTACAGACCATCGTCTCTTTTCAAGAAACTCATAGAAACCAAGATATAAAGGAAGCTAGTGAATTGAATTAAACAATCGAAAACCCTAGCCCTTCTTCAGTCGTTTCAACATATGTAATTCCGTTGTTTCAGCATATGGAATAAATAATTCAACTTAAATTAATTAATAAAACACTTGCATTCCTACAATAAAATCACTCAAATTCAACAAAATATGAATAAAATGTCCATTAACAAATAAAAATCATTCATAAAATAGTCTAAACCCCAAAATGAATAAAAAAAACAATATAAATTCAAAACAAAAACAAATAAAATCGTCGGTATATGGGTTATATATATATATATATATATATATATATATATATATATACCAATATATATAAATATATATATATATATATATATATATATCAATATATGTGTTACCAAACTAAAAAGCTTTTGAGAACTAAATCAATTTTTGTGTTGGGAAGCATTTGCATGAATTTTTTTTTGTTGAAAGAATTTTTTTGGGTTTGGGTTTTTGGGTTTGGGTTTGGGTGTAAGGAAAGAAATTTTGTGTTTAGTAGTCAAGTGGTTCGCTTCTTTAGTTAGCGTAGAAGAAGAAGATTGAACCGACGTATGAGGCTTTTTTGGTACAGAATACAGAAGAAGCAAGTCAAGTTCAGTTTTCATATTTTGTTTCTCTCCATGACTATATTATATTTAGTTCTAAGGCCATTTCTTTCCGGTCACATCAAATATATCATGCAATGAAGAGGAATGAGTTAACAATACCTGAAAGATCTCAAATGAATCCAAGAAGATGATGACGCCACCGAATAAGAAGAAGATAAATTTGAAGTTTGAGTTCTAATATCATAAAACAAAAATGAAATTCGGTACAGAGGGATTTGAGAGGTGTTGCCAGAGATAGTAAGTAACATGACATTTCCAACTGAACTGAGTATGCATTCAAGTACCTGGGGAGCAGCAGAGCGAGCTCGTAAAGGAGCTTGTGCCAACGTTTCAGCCATGTTAAGACCACCTATCGAGCTAGGAGGCCACAGTGGACAACTTTGGGGAGTGTTACGTTGAACCGATGAGTGTATGTGTTGTTGCTTCCGGTTAAAGGCGCGATTTACGCCATAGAAGAAGCCAACCCATCAAGTCCAATCATGGACGAAGCACTACCCATCAAGTCCAATCATGGACGAAGCACTATTGGGAGAGCTCAATCTAGGAGATGGGACTCTAGATATATCAGGACTTACTTGCCTTTCTTGACTTCAAGAGAGGGAAAACGCCTTTCAAACACAACCTTCGAATACTTCCGGTCCACGGTGCCCAAAGACTTGTTGTTGTTATACTCTTTTCTTGAATATGTTGCTTTTCGTTGAAACGAGAACTCACCATTTTTCCCGATACTACCATAGGCTGCATAACGCTTATATGCATCATTCCTACCGGTGAAGTAATTGGACACCTCAAAAGTAGTGGGATAAGGATCTCGTATGAATAATGATCTCTCAGAGCCCCCTTGGGTCGATCTCTCATCATTTGTGGTATGCATCACAGTCCCTATAATGATGATTTCTACCAAAACTGCTGGAATGCTTTTCTATTACAACAATAAGCAATAACAATGACTTAATTTCAAGAGAACTAAAAACAAATATATAAACAACTTGGGCAAACCAATAAGTACCTGAACATAACGAATGCCGATTAGATTGTTGCTTTGCACCATTACTACTACCTATACTTCCGTTAATCCTCAACCACTCAGGAGATAATGCAGGCTCAATTCTTTCCATTACCATCCACTAAGCATGATCAGAAAAGAACCAACCTTTCTCCACAATCCCCTACACAACTATTCCTATCTAATCTAAGTATTGCACTTTTGGTCCTTCGAACTAAAAAACTTTCCTTTCTTCAAAATATATCACCACCACCCCCAATAAATTCTCTCTTCTCTAAAAACCTTTGCTCTACAGAATATAATTAATCTACCAATCCCCAAAAAAGCTACGACTATCAAACTACTATCAAGTGTGGAAAAACTCAGGATTGCACTACAATTACCAGACACTAAAATCAAAATAAAGAAATAAACTTTGTGAAAAAGAACGGGTTTTAAATTTCCCAACGAACCAAAGAGAATAGAAAGAGTAAAAAAATTTAGTATGATTGTGTGTTGAAGTAGAACAAACATCTTCGTAATTTTGATATTACTCTATCATCTTGAACAATTTCTTAGTTTAATAAGAGAGAGGGTTTGAAGAGATCAATTTTTTTTTGCAGAGTTGAGAGTATTTTGTAGAATTGAAAAGAGAATATGGAAAGAGATTTTTATCTATTTTGGGTTATCCCCGAACAATTGAAATCGGCAAAAAAAGGCGTATAATTCATTTTTTTATGAAAAATCTGATGTGTCAGTCTCAGAGAAAAAAAGGGGGCTGACGTGGGTCACTGGGAGCATTTTCCACTACTCAGTATTAATGGTCTTTGATTATGTTCCCTAGTGGTACACTGTTGGGCCTCTCTCCAACTCTAGGGCTTTTCGAGTGAAGTCATTCTCAATGGAGGTTGTAAAATAATGTGATACATCTCAAAACTCAAAGACAAAGGAACTGAAAGTTTTCAGCTTAGACAAACACATAATACTACACCAAAACCAAAACTGAATAGCACTTTCATTTTGGACATTAGTGCCCAGTCACTACAGCTTAATCATCATTATCTTGGACTCTGTATGATTGTATATCTAATGAAGAAACAAAGTAGTCAAATACACTCATGCTTAAGGAAAGAGCATACCATTGCATTTTGAGATACATTAGCACCATCACAAACTGCTTTGGGAACACTGAAATCCTGCAACTTCTGGGTTGTAGTTGATAATCTAGGAAGTTTGGATTCTGAGTCAGTTGTTTCCCTGACAGGTGGTTCACTATTTCTTCGAGTAGTCGCATTCCTCGGATTTAAGAAAAATCGAGATCACTGAACTGTGGCATATATTTGAATAAGTTAGGAGCCATCTCCGCCTTTCTCTTTGCAATTGATTTTCCAAATCCACAATTTTTTCCTTCATCTTTTATCAACTTATTTGGTGAAACATCAGTGACACGCTCATCCAATATTTCCTTGCTTTCTAATTCATTAAGACCATCTGATGGTTCACTGCCCAGAACAAACTCGATTACCACCATTTCATGATTAGAAGACTTCAGCTCTGTATCAACGCTACAAGTACTGATTTCTTCCAATATGTTCCAGCAAGAGGAACATAGGTTACGCTAGCATCTATCTTTCTCCAAAAGATGCCAATCTAAGTATATCACATCAGATGCAGATGGAGGGCGGCGGAAATGAATCTTCAATTTCAGTTCAATTCTCCAAATTTTTTAATCCACAGACATTTGGGTTTCGAATCTCGGCTATTTGGTGAGTGAACCAAACACATGCATAGTTCTCACTAACTAAATAGAGATTCTAGATGAATGGGTTGATCAGAAGTAAACTACCAGTTTTTGAGTTCATACAAAAAACTTATTCTCTCTATGACAGATTCAGATCTTACCTGGCTTTTTATAAATAAGAGCAGCATGCAAAGCTGTTCGACCATTTGGGCCTTTATAAGAACAATGTTCAGCTTTCAACAATTCCTCTATGACATCTAATTTCCCTGCTTCCACGACAACATGTAGTGGAGACTCACCAACATCATTAGTTATACATACCAGTTCGGGGTCTTCTTTAATGAGAAATATTACAATTTCTCACCTGATTCCTTTTTGGGGGAAGACAACACAATCCACCATGTGGTGTAAACCTGGTTCATTGACCGCCCGCAGAACACGTACATCACCAGGGTGCAAGCAAGGATTTTTAGCAACAACAACTGTCCCTTCCACAATACGATTACGCTGGTGTGATCCCGTCCAACTGGATGCAAACAACCCCCGTTACCATTTTGCTTACAGCCGGCGTGAGAAATTTGTATAAACACCTCCCCATACTCCAAGGTTCTAGTTTCGTCCAGGCATCCCATCAATGATCTTCCATTCGGAATATATATCCTTGACTTTTTTAGCAGCTCCAATAGCTTTGATTTACGAAGGGTTTGTAACATCATAGAGAGAAATGGCTCAGCATCGGGCTTTGTTGAACTCAGGAAGAGTGGTTTTGTTTCTGTCAAGAAGAAGAAGAAGAATGCGGTTAGGTTAAGATTAACGAAGGGTTGGATTATTTTTTTTTATTTTATAATTACTAAAATAGCCCATGCGGCATAATTGAAATAAAACGGACGTAGTTTTATTTTTATTTTTTTTCAACACATGAAAATACAATTTTGACTTATATTAAATTAGAGAGGAACACCAAATTCAGAATTATTTTGGTAAGAAGGCGAGTAATTATTTTCTAAATAAGGACTTTTTTTAAAAATATGCTGACATGGCTCACTATGAGCATCCTGGGAGAATGGATATTAATGTAGGTAGGATTCAAAGATTTGGAAAAATTTTGAATCTTAAAAAATCTTAAAAGCATTTGAATGCTTAAACTACTTAAAAAAAACAAACAAGTTTTGAGCCTCCGAATGCTTAAAACTTAAGTTTAAGAGGTTCTGAATGCTGAATTCAAAAAAAACAAACAACCCCTAAGAGTAATTTTCTTAACCTGATCACGAAATTAATATGTTTTACACTAGTCCAATTTATCGATAATACCCGAAATATCATTGTGCCATTTCAGGCTCTAGGCTATAATATTGAAGCAGATGATTATCACAGGTGAGTTTTATGTGTAATTTCTCTAAGTGATCAAATTTGAAGCACGTCTTTGAAAATAATTACATACTTTTTATTTTCGTCAGTTTCGTGCACGGAAGGTTGCCTTATGAAGTGATCAAAGCAGATATTCAGCTGCGTAACATCTTACGTAGCATAAATCAAAGAAAACTCATAAGAGAAGTCCCAGCTTTTCATTTCTTGTTGCTTTAACTGCGGACTTTAGACTAAATTTTCGTGTTGCTTTGCTTGCTATTTTGCAGATTTTTACTAATTCAGATAGAAAACATGCTATCAAAGTTCTTGAAAGATTAGGATTACAAGATTGTTTTGATCAAATTATATGTTTCGAAACAATTAATCCTAAAACCGTCAATGGATGCTATGAGAATAGCTCTCACTGTTGCAGACGTGGATCCTCGTTGTACGGTGTGCCCACTAATTCATTATCATCGTTTTTTTTTCTCTTTAATTATTGATTGTCCTTTGTTTTGAAATGTAGGTGTTTGTGACATATTCTTTTATAATTTCGTTTATGCTTCATGTTTTTTCAGTTGTTTCTAGATGACAATGACCGTAACATCGCTGCTGGTAAAGCTATGGGTCTTCAAACCGCATTGGTGAGTTTTTCTGCTAATAGGAAAAAATGTACTTTCTGAGTTGCTGTTGCATACTTGCCCCACACTAAAAAAAGTACTCAAGATTTGAAATTATAGTTGTTCCTAGACACAAAAAAGTTTGTGTCTTTCAGAGTTTCAGTGAGTTGCAACTTGCCCGGCTGATCTGATCTCTATATTGTTTTTTTTTTTCAAAAAAGTAGCAATCGAAATTGACATCTATGCTTTGGTTTCGAACAATAGTTATACATATAATCCTCCCAAGCTGCAGGACACCATAGATTGTGAGCCTGCAGGACACCATAGAGGTTCATGTCATTGTCACCAAGTCACCATAGATTGTGACCCTGAAGTCAATATCTATAACTTCGATATATAATGTTACTTGGCACGTAACGAAACTTCAATTCGTGTTGGCCCTTTAGTGTTTTGTTCACATCACATTTCGTGGAAATGATAATTTGTGTGATGGCATATAGGTTGGTAAGCCATTGAAAAGCAAAGGAGCTGATTATGCGTTGGAAAACATTCATATTTTGAAGCAAGCAATACCAGAAATCTGGTTTGGTGGGGCAGACGTTGGAGATCACAAACTCATACGCACTAGAGGCGAAATCAATTCCATTATTGCAGCAGCACCACCTGTTGGTGCTTGATTAAACCAATTAGACAAATCATTTAAAGCCGTGCGCCAGTGCATGACCACTTGTATGTACATAAAATACAATACAATGGCGTGGCTAGCTCTTGCGTAATATGTGTAAATTTATAATAAATGAAAATGTAAGTTGGGTTGTAGTGTTGTACACTTGTACAGTTGCACATAATAAAGTCTGTATCGTGTTCTTGTTTCCATTTATTTTTATTTTTTTGGTAAAACCACTATATATATATATATATAAACCACTAAAGTGCGTCAGGTACCTAAATATTACGTCATATGATTCTCCTGCAAATGTCCTAGTAACCAAGTGGGTGCTTCCATCTCCCAAAAACAGTCTCTGAGATGATAAGCATTGGTCGCCAACAGATGTGCGACCTTATTACACGTTCTATCTACATGGGTTCTACTTAGGAAATCAAAAGATGAGATGAAGTAATGTGCACCTATAATTATATTAGCGGCTATCCTCCCGATGTTAGTAGCTTGGTGATTCCAAAAGTCAGCTACTATTTTGCAATCAGTTTCAATGATAATCATGTTGTAGCCTAAGACATACGCCCATTGGATGGCGCACTTGAGCCCTCGGCTCTCTCCCTCGTCGACATTTCGTCCACACGTTCTGCTGGTACCTGTTGCTAAGAAAATTCCATTGTTGTCTCGCATAACATAACCAATACCAACAAGTTTAAACTTTGAATAAAAAGCTATATCCATATTAATTTTGACATAGGATGATGGTGGTGCAAGCCAAGCTTTGTTTATAGGTAAATGGGTGGATAGTTGTGTTAGTGTTTTATGATGTTTAATAAGGTGTAGAGAAGTGAGGTGGTTGGTTGTCCTAGGTATATCAAAAAGTAATGGAATAGTTTTTCCTGTGAAAATGTGGGCACATCTTTCTTTCCAAATAGTCCAATATGTGTAAAGGTATATTAATTTCCACTCCTCTACCGCCACCGGCCAACCAAGGGGTGATTTAAACCGGAGACCAACAAAATCTTTAACAACTAATGTTTGAAAGTATCAAGCTTGAAATGTCATTGAGACGCAAACCAGACTGCCCCCTAGTGAACGGGCAATCTATGAGCAGATGGTGTAAAGTTTTGACCGGTGCTCTACAGAAAACATAACGCTGGTCTTTGATAGCGAAGATGCGATTGATACGTTCTCTAGTCGGGACAATATCATGAATGCTTTTCCATGCGAAAATCTCAGTCTGTGGGTTCCCATTTGATTTCCACATTTGGAGAAAAAAACTTAGAATATCCACAATAGGTTTGCTAAGCTTGGCATGACTGAGGTACTCATATAAGGATTTAATACTGAAAGACCCATTTTTCGTACCCCCAAAACAAAGATTCATCAGTAGCATTGTCTTTGACATAAACGTTCATGATATACTGGTCGATAAAGGCAGGGAAAAGAGTTTCTAGCAGGTGGATGTTCCAGGATTTTGTGTTTGGCAGAAAGAGTTCAGAAACTCTCGATCTCAGGTGCCATTATAGGCCTGGGGCCATAAATGCGCACTGGTTTCTCTGCCTTATAGTGGGGTTGTGGCTGATGTTTGATAAGAATATGTGACGCAATATGATGAGAAACCCACGCATGTATCTTATCATCCTCATTATTTATCATATAAGGATATGCATTACACTACCAGTTATTCAGCTTGCAACTTATTGTCAAGAGGAATCAAAGACCATTAATACTGAGTAGTTAAGAATGCTCCCAGTAACCCATGTCAGCCCCTTTTTTTCCTCTGAGTTGGACACAGGGCAGAAAAAAAAAAAGGCAAATCCACGCCATTTTCAATTGTTCGTACGTCTGCCAATAAAAAATAAACCTAAAAATAGAAAGTCCAAAAAAAAAAAAAACTTTGTGCGCCCTCCCAAACTCTCTCTTCCTTTTATCTCCATGTAAACAGAAACCCCAATCACTTCAAACTTCAATTTGATGAAAAAAGAAAGCAAATAGAAACAAATCCATTAAACAATTAAACAATTCCTTATCTCTTTTTGAATAGGAATTGCATTTAGACTTTTGGAATCTTAGATTATCATATTTTCTCTCTCCTTCGAGCACAATCAATTGACTACTTAGCACGTAAACAGAACAAAGATACAAAATTTTACTGAAAGGTTCGTTGGATTACCTGCATTTCTTTAGCAATAGAAGGTAGCCACTTCTCCCCCCTAATCTTTTTCAGCTCTGCCACTCTTTCTTCCTCTTTTTTGGTTGTCGCTTTTGGTCAAAAGCATCTTTGGCTTGAAATCTAGCCAATGATTTTTGACAAGCGTCTCTTGCTGAAGCCATTATATCCATTCCATCAACAACAATAGACTGGAGCTAACGTCTAAACTGATTTCATTCACCATTACAACCAATAGAATGATATCACGTCATTAATTCTTTTCACTGAAATCTTCATGAAATTATTATTTGCAGGTTTCAATGTGGAGACTATCGAATACAAGAACATCTGCTTCATTGTTTGGGATGTGGGGGGGTCAGGACAAGGTATCGTTTCTACTTATTTTATATTACATTGCATAACATCATTAATCGCGGAAGTCTTTGCTCACCAATATATCATCTTCAGCCTTGAAATGTGAAATGGAATACCCTTCTGGCCTGTTTAATTGGATGGATGACTGTATACAAAATACTATCATAATCGTGGTTTTTAACTATAATGGCATTTATCTATACTATAATTAATAAAGAGGCTCTGCGACTCAACCGTGAGAGCCGATGATGTGGAATGTTAGTATGTCGAATATGGCAATGCAAAGGAGATTTTTCACTAATGTGTCCGCTGGATGGATCTTAAAGTAAAAGGGAAATTTAATAACTGCTGAACTTGCTACTTCTTTTCTTGATAATGGTGGTTATGTTCATATTCAATGGTGGCTATATTAATAGTTCATGGCTATACATGTCCATGAAGGCCGGTGATTGGGCACGGGGAATGGGTGCAATAGCATTGAGTGCTTCGAGAGGGACTCAGAGTATATGGATTAGTTTATGGTGAAATAACAAGTTCAAGGTGGATTGCTATATATTTTGCAAGTGGAGTGATTCCACAAAATAGTTCGTGTGGACGACACTATTGATCCAAGTGTGTGTGGATGACTTCCTTTTCCTTATCTTTATTTATTTTTCAAATCTTTTTATCCTACTTTGAGAAAGTTTCTTCGTATTTCAACATATGTATTTTTTTCCACTATTTCTCAATTGCCCTCGGGTTTGGCGGTGCGTTAATTGCTACTCCTCTATCTTTTTTGGGTTTATTCGATTTTAAGGGTATTCGGCGTTTGGTAAAGTTGCTTAATTCGTTTTTGCTACTCCTCTATCTTTTTGTTCATTATCATATTTTTATAATCAATTTTATTATCTTGCACATGGAACATAATTTAATATACAGTTTTTTTTCCAAAATGTACAAGTTTTTCATTACTCAAGGATAATTGAGCCATTATCATTGTGAAAAAGTTTATTTAGTATGAAATTGAATTGTGGGATTTTTAGTATACATTTGAACTGTGAGACATATTCTATCATGAAAAGTATAATTAGAAATGAAACTACATTGTACAATGAAGTTGGTGGGAGGATAAATTGACCCTAATTAATTTAACAATTAGGGTTCTATTTTGCAAAGTAACTTAAGCTCCATATTTTTTCATTTTTTTTGTAACTATATATTTTATTTTTGGCCCCTTTTTAACAAAGGAATTAAAGGACTATGGGGGTTGGATTTGGGAAAGACCATTTTGTTTGAAGTTCGCTAAGTAGGGAGCCATTTTGAAATTTGTAAAACCTCAGTTAAAGTTCTTCTCTTGATTAAGCAACTTAAAGGGAGAGAAGAATCAGGTTTGCATAATTTAATATACATTTTTCCAAAATGTACAAGTCATTAGTTCATGTGAAAAAATGGTATTTATAGATACTAAGAAAAGTATAATTGTTGATCTTTGAGACACGTGTACTCCCATATTTTGTACATATGTAGGGTGGAAGATTATTTGGGAAAAGAGTTGTTAGGTTGGTATCTTTCTTGGTAGGAAGAAGCGGTGATCATTGTAAATGGAGATGAGTGTTGCGACCGTGTTCATAATTCCCGGTAATTGGAAGTACAGATATGGCTTTGGTAATGATTACTCTTGGATTAAGGAAAATGTCTTTATAAGGAAAATGTCTTTTCCCTCTAGGTCGATTCGATCTTCTTGGAACGTTCTTGAGTGAGCTGGAGTGTACCACCTACATAAAGCGAGCTGCTCGCGAGTCGATCTTGGAGGACAATGTCCTGATTGCACAACGATCTCTACTTATGCTTAACGCGTGCTTAATATTCTTTAATGAGGATATTACTCCCTTACACAGCCCCCTCTCAGTAGATTGTGATGTTTATGGAAGCGATCTGCTGAGAGAAAATAGCCATACATGTTGAGCATGAGTGGACGAGCGGCTGGTGCAAGTTGAGTAATTGGCACGCTGTAACGTTCAACTTGGGTTGCATGATAATTCGGTTGGAAAACAAAAGTTGTCACGTGATTGGCATGTGATCGAATCATAGCAGTTGGTAAAGAAACGTGTCGCCGCATTTTCCAAAATCGTGAAAAGACAGTTCCTTGAGCCACGTGTGTGGGCTAGGCCGTAGGTTGTAATCATAACTCCTTGGTAACTGAACGGGCGGTTACACAAAATCAAATTTGGGACAACTGCAAAGTTATTTTTTGTTTTCGTCTTCAGCAAAACTGCAAGCTAGGGTTTCTCAGGTGAGTGTTTCTGCTGCTGCTGTCTTTGTGTTTTTCATTTTCTTTCATCTTAGTCAAGCGTTGTGTGTTTAGTAGATAGGTCGGTGTTAGGCTTTATTATTTAAGTTTGGGTAGTCGGTAAGAAGAAAACGTAAAAATGTCTAATTCTGACGATACTCGATCTGAAGAGGTTCGAGAGGTCTCTTTAAGCTGTGGTGAGTATGAGGATAATAAGGAAGAGTTAGTGAGTCTTGGTAATCAATCTGAGCATGGTGAGGAAGTTAGGGGATATGAGGGTAGTGTTCGATCTGGCTCTGTTGGTGCTGTGGCTAGCACGTCAGGTCGTAGTGAGGGGTCGTCTTCAAGTGGGTTACCCCCTAGGACGGTGGATCGTCGTGCAGCGAGTGCGTTCCCCGAACTGAGGGCAGCTTATGGAATAAACGTACTGGACCTGGAGATATACGAACCAAGGTCGAGTGAAAATGTGCGGAGTGAAGAATACAATCCGCCGAATGGTGGGGTAATAATCTGTGAGGGTCAGCTAAGAGCGCATATGCAAATACTGTTCTCGAAGCTGGTTTGCGACTTTCTAGCTCATTGTTAGAAGTCCCCTTGTCAGTTTGTTTGTAACACCTGGCGGCTGTTCAAGGTGTTCGACCTGCTGAATGCAAGTGGCGAGTACCACATAGGGGTGTCGATATTCCGAGCACCGTTTGTAAGGCTTAACCGGTAATTTCAACTTTAGCCTGCAAACTATGACCACACGTTCTGGTGTGATCGACGAGTGTGAGCAACAAGGCATGGACCAAGAGGCCGTTGCTGCTAGTTGGCAACTACTGTGCTAGCGGGTGTAGGTTAATCTTAAGGAAGCATTATGCATGTAGTTACCGCTTTCTTTTATGGTTGTTGCGCTTTGCTGTGAGGCTCATTGGGAGTACTCTCGTCGAAATGAGCTTAATATTAAGGATTTCTCACTAGGTGAGTTGGTAAGGCGTTGGGGCCTGTAAGCTGTAGATAGCGTTCTGCCCGTAGATAGCGTGTTGGCTTAAGAAAGTGTTGTTGCTTCAATCGTTTCTTTCACCGATCCTAGAAGTATAAGTCCTCGACTAGCGAGACTTCGGGAGGCGTGGAACTGTAAGCTCTTGAGAGCATTACGCTCCGCGAGGCGTGTGGGCTTATGGCGTGTTGCTTTCGAGGCGTTCTCGCTAAGTTGATCCTAGAAGTATAGGTCCTCGACTAGTGAGACTTCGAGAGGGCTGTGGAGCACTGAAGCTTCGCGGAGAGGCGTTCGCTCCACTCCGGAGGCGTGTGGGCTTATGAAAGCGTGTTGCTCACTGAGAGCGTTCTCGCTGAGTCGATCCTAAAAGTATAGGTCCTCGACTAGCGAGACTCGGAGAGGCTGTGGAGCCTGTAAGCTCGTGAAAGCGTTCTGCTCACGGAGAGCGTGTGGGCTTATGAAAGCGTATTGCGAGTAAATGGAGTGAATTGTAATAATAAACAAAAGTAGATTAACTTTGAATTTATAGTAAGAGAAAACATGGGATATATGACAATGTAATTTTATTGATAAAACTTTTTCAACAAAAAAGTATTCCAAGGTCGTGGTAATAATTTCCCTTCTTGAGTTTTGATCTAGTATGCTTCGTTGCCTACAACGCGTTCCACTATGTATAGGCCTTCCCAAATTGGTGCTAATTTGGAGTCATTCCGAGTCTTTTTCAAAACTAGATCACCGGGTTGAAAAGATCGAGGATGCACTCGCTTGTTGTCGAACTTCTTCAGAATTTGCTGATAGGATGTTACTTTGATAGCGGCTAGGTCGCGCCGTTCTTCCAGCAGATCGACCTCTCGTGCTAAAATGGAATCGTTGTCTCCAGACTCGACAAGTTCTGACCGAGTAGTGGTGACTGTCAGCTCGGTTGGAATAACGGCTTCTGTGCCGTAACACAAAGAGAATGGCGATTCGCCTGTATTTGCGCGAGCTGTGGTGCGGTGAGCCCACAAAATGTTTTCTAGCTGATTTGACCATTGGCTTTTGGTCTTCTCAATCTTTTTCTTCAAATTTTCTAAGATTTCTTTGTTGCTAGCCTCAGCTTGACCATTACTTTGTGCTTACTGGGGAGTAGAAAATGCATGAACTATCTTCCACTTGGCCAGAAATTCTTTGACCGTTTTGCCCTTAAATTGTGAGCCATTGTCCATCACCAGTGTGTGCGGCAAACCAAATTTGGTGATGATATGAGTCCAGATGAAGTTTCTGACATGTGATTCTTTGACATTTGCGAGTGGAATAGCTTCGACCCATTTAGTGAAATAGTCGATTCGCGGCTAAAGGCTAAACGGAATCCGATGCTTTTCGTGGGATGAATGGTCCCATGATGTCAATGCCCCACATATGAAATGGCCAAGGGCTCGCGATGCTAATCAACTCGCGAGTTGGTTGTATGATGTTGTGGCCAAAGGTCTGGCATTTGACGCACTTGAGTACATATGCTTTGGTGTCAATCTGCATGCGAGGCCAAAAGTATCCCTGGGAGATCGCTTTGTGAGCCAAAGAGCGACCTCCCGCATGGTTTCCACACTCTCCTTCATGAATCTCAGCGAAAATTAGTTGGCCTTGTTCTGGGTTTACGCACCTCAAGTGAGGGCCTCCCGCGGACTATCTGAATAACTTGTTATTGAGCACGCAGTAACGGCGCGCTTGATATGGGATTTGCTTGGCCTTGGTACGCTCGTCTGGGAGCGTGCCGTGTTGGATGTATTCAATGATGGGCTGCATCTATGTTTGGCTCATCTGATTGGTAGAGAGCGGGCATAGGTCGCTGATCTCTAATACATGGTCTACTTGATAAGCAGGTCGATCAACTACTTCAATGAGTATTGTCTAGGGGCGCAGCTCGGTGTTTGAGTGGCCAAATAAGCTAAACTGTCTGCATGACGGTTCTCGTCGCGCAGGAAATGGTGTATCGTGACTTTTTTGAAAGAAGGAAGTAACTGATTAACAACTTGAAGGTATTTAGCGAGGTTACCTTCATGGGTAGTGTACTCTTTTGCAATTTGGCGAACAACCAGTTGCGAGTCACTAAAGACCTGAAGCTCCTTGGCACTGAGCTGCATCACCATGCGAAGTCCCATTATTAACGCTTCGTATTCGGCTTCATTGTTAGAGGTCGCAAAGTCAATGCGAACTGATTTCTTGACCATGGCTCCCTCTGGGGATGCTAAGATGATGCCGATCCCACTTCCTCCCGGGTTACTAGAACCGTCGACAAAAAGAGACCATATTGACTTGGTGGCTTCCTTTGTGTGTACGACTTCTGCTTCTGGTTCCCAATTTGGGTCATCGACAGGGAAATCTGCTAGGAAATCAGCCACGACCTGCCCTTTCTGTGAAGTGCGAGGGACGAACTCCATGTGGTGCTCTCCGAGCTCTTCGGCCCATTCTGTTATGTGAGTTGTCTTGTTTTCTTTGTGAAGAATTTTCTTCAAAGGTAGGTCGGTGAGAATCTTGATTGGATGTGCTTGAAAATAGGGCCTGAATTTTCTTGCCGAGAATAACAATGCAAGTATTGCTCTTTCAATGTATGAATAATTCTTCTCAGCTGGAGTGAGTGTTTTACTTGTAAAGTAGATCGGCTTCTCGGAGTTGTTTTCTTCTTTGAAAAGAACCGAGCTAATAGCAAAGTCTGATACCGCCAAATATAGCCCCAGCATTTTGCCATCCTTAGGCTTGGCCAGGATAGGGGGTGTAGTCGGGTACTCTTTTAGGGTGGAGAACGCCTGGTGGCATTGATCGTTCCACGAAAACTGCTCACCCTTTTCGAGAAGTTGCAAGAAAGGTCGGCACTTGTCTGATGCCCTTTATATAAATCGGTTAAGTGCCGCGACCATTCCAGACAACTTCTCGATTTGCTTCTTTGTCTGGGGATCAAGCATGTCCAAGAATGCTCGGATTTGGTCTGGATTAGCTTCGATCCCTCTTTGTGATACTTAGTATCCAAGGAACTTCCCAGAGGACGCTCCAAAGAAACACTTCTAAGGATTAAGCTTCATTCTAGTTTGGCGCAACCTGGAAAACGTTTTCTCGAGATGAGTGAGGTGGTCTTCCGCTTTCTTGCTTTTGACGACCATGTCATCAATGTAGACTTCCA
Source organism: Coptis chinensis (assembly GCF_015680905.1). Lineage (NCBI taxonomy): Eukaryota > Viridiplantae > Streptophyta > Magnoliopsida > Ranunculales > Ranunculaceae > Coptis > Coptis chinensis. The sequence goes on from NC_141461.1 coordinate 63,571,277, forward strand.
TGGTGTCACCTAACATGTCTTGGAACATGTCGGTGACGAGACGCTGGTATGTTGCGCCAGCGTTCTTAAGTCCAAAGGGGAGGACGTTGTAACAATAGATTCCTTGTTTTGTAATGAATGATGTTTTTTCTTGATCCTCTTCAGCGAGTGGGATTTGGTTGTATCCATTGTACGCGTCCATGAAAGAGAAGAGCTCATGGCCACACGTCTGATCGACAAGTCGGTCTATGCAAGGTAGGGGGAAGCTATTCTTTGGCGTTTCCTGATTAACGTTCGTGAAGTCGACGCAAAGACGAACTATGCCGTTCTTTTTTGGAACTGCGACGATGTTAGCGATCCAGTCTAGATAGTCTACTTTTCTAATGAACCCAACTTATTTAAGTTTTTCGACTTTATCATTGATGGCTTTCTGGAAGCGCAGGGAGAGTCGTCTAGGTCATTGGCGAACTGGTCTGGCATTAGGGTTCACATTTAGTCTATGACACGCAACATTAGGATCTATTCCAGGCACATCGACATACGACCAAGCGAAAACATTTTTATTCATGGCCAAAAAGTTTACAAGCTGGGCCTTGAGTGTGGGGTCAATGTTAGCCCCTACATATACGAACTTGGGATCATCTTCGGTTCCTAGGTTCACTCGCTCTTTGTCGGCCTGTTGAGGTGATGTCTTTGGTACGGATGCTTCCTCAAATGGGGATGCTGTATCGATCTGAGGGAGAGTGGAATTGGTCGCACGAGCTGGAGCAATATCTGTGGCTACGACAACAGGGGCTGGAATGGCCTTTGTGGTTATGACAACAGATTCTGGAGCGACCTTTGGGATTGATATTTGTTGCGTGACACATGACGGCGCAACTTCTGATGTGCTAACTGGTGGAACGACAACAGCGGATGTGACTTCTGGGGTCTTGACCGCTGGATTGACAACAACTGATGCAGCTTCTGGGATCCGACCTGGTGGAGCGACAATGACTGGATTAACTGCTGGAGTCGAAACAGATGATTGAACCTTCTTGCTGGAGCCCCCAGCGTGCTGCTTTGATGCTTTGGCTCTGACCTTAACAACCAGGTCTTTGGCCATTGTATAACTGGTGGGTTCGTTCCTTGTGTGTGTATGCAAGTCAACGGTCTTGTTTGCAGAAAGGATTTGATTACAATGATAAGCTTCAAGTTGATTGCTTCGAAGCTCCATCATGCCTCTTGGTCCTGGGAAGCGGAGAACTTGATGCAGTGTGGATGGTATAGCTTGCATTTGGTGAATCCAGCGCCGCTCTAGGATAGCATTATAGGATGACTTGATGTCTAGAACACTGAAGCGTGTATTGAAGCTGACTTTGTCCTCTCTAGATCCCACTGACACTGGGAGTATGATATCGCCGATTGGGTCGGCCCTGGAGCCATTAAACCCATAAAGAGGAGTGATCGGATCTATAAAGACTGACTTAGGTAAGTTCATTTCTTGAATTGTATGATAGAACGGGGATGTCGCCATCTAACTGCACGGGTCTATCGGGGCAGCGTTATTTATCCGGTCGCTGATCTTGACATGGACCACAAGTGCATCGTTGTGTGGGAGGCAAACCTTGTTGTGGTCGGCCTCGGTAAATGTTATATCCCCTGTGTTGCGACCTGAACTTCATGGAGCGTGTGACGCTTGTGAAGAAAAATGATAAACTTCTTGAAGGGCACCGACACGCCTGCGTTTCTCTCTGAAAGATATCACAGAATCATCTGGGAAAGTGATAATATGAATAGTTCTGGCATTGTCGCGATCTAATGAGTGCTGTCGGCGTTCATGGCGAGAACGGTCACAGTCTCGGGGCGTCCTCTGCTGCGGGAGCGAGCTTGAATCTTGTGATGGTTCTGGCGAGGTGGGGATCTACTGCGCACTCGGCGAGCCATGAGTTTATGGCGTAAGTCGCCGTCGGCTATGTTAGTATACTGTTTGATATGCCCTGCTTTGATGAGATCTTGGAGGTAGTGGTTTTGCCCCCAGCATGCATCAGTCTCGTGACATTTGGCTCGGTGAAATGCGCAGTACGGTTTGTCAGGTCGGTCCACTGGTTGCCGCACATCAGGTTGGAAATATGAGGCTCGTTTGATCTTTTCTAAGATGTAACTGGGCGAGCGTGTGAGAACGGTGAGCCGCGATTGTTATTCATTCTATTACCCAGCTTCCTCTCTTTTGCTGTCGGGGGCGCCTTTTAGAGACTGGGGGGTCATCTGATATTGCTGCGACGTCTTCTTCTTCTGGTAGGCCTTGACGCTTCAGGCCTTCTTGCAACTTTATATACTTGTCGACTCGAGTGTACAACTCGGATAAAGTCTCGGGACGCTCTTTCATCAGCGATCTGGCGAGTGCCGTGTTGCGCACACGGCAAGCGTTGTAGAATGCCAAGGTGGCGAAAGACTCTTTCAATCCTTCTTCCATGCATAGTAGTTTGGCTTTGAACCGACCTAAAAATTCACGAATTGTTTCGTCTTCGCCAAGTGAGAGCTGGAACAGCGAGTCCAGATCATCTTTCTTACGTCTGTTATGCACATACTGGCTAGCAAATGAATCGGTAAGTTGCTCGAAGGTCTTTATTGAGTCTGGCTCGAGTGAGAAGAACCAATCGAGTGCTCCATCTTTGAGACTGGTAGGGAACAAGCGACAGTGGAGATGATCGAACTCTGGTGCACTATATAATGCCTAGCTTTGGATATAACGAGCCACATGTTGCCCAGGGCATGTGCTGCCATCGTACATCGGAAAACGTGGCTGGACGAAATCCTGAGGAGAGGGTTTATTTAGTACCTCCGTGGTGAATGGCGATGCACGGTACGTCTTGAGCATTTTCTGGACGATCTGGGTTGCGTCTTTTCTCACTGCGCTTTGACCAATTCTTTGCGATAGTTCGTTAATTTGTTGATTAACTTCATTGATCTTTGTTTCGAACGCGTTCCCGGTGGTTGTTGTTTCAGGCGTCTACTTTGTGCCACGAAGAGCAGCATTTTCCTACCGGAACAAGGAAATGCTCTCATTAGTCACACCTAGTTGGTTCGCGAGGCTTTGAACTTAAGCTTCGAGGCTTGCCATGCTTTATGGGCTTGAGAATTTTCATTTTTGAGTTTTGATTTGTGTGAAATTAGTGTCTCAAGTAATCGAAACCACAGACGGCGCCAATGTAAAGGAGCGTTTTTCCCTTACCGAGAATCAAGTTCATAATTCCCGGTAATTGGAAGTACAGATATGGCTTTGGTAATGATTACCCTAGGATTAAGGAAAATGTCTTTATCCGAAGCGTTCTACTCTAGGTGGTTCAGTCTTCTTGGAACGTTCTTGAGCGAGCTGGAGTGTACCACCTACATAAAGCGAGCTGCTCGCGAGTCGATCTTGGAGGACGATGTCCTGATTGCACAACGATCTCTACTTATGCTTAACGCGTGCTTAATATTCTTTAATGAGGATATTACTCCTTTACAGGTACCATGTGCACCAGTATACTGATGGCACAAGTTGTGATCTCACCAATCGGCCTCGAGAAACCGAGGTATGTAGAAATCAGCTTGACTTTTGAATCCTCTAATATTTTTATCATTTAGTTCCAAGTTAAATTTTCTGATGAATTGCTAGACACGTATAATCCATCGGCCTCCATGTGTTTATGCACATGTAGGATTTGTGTGCTCGGAGCCTAGAGCTGTGATTGCTTCTATAATGGAGCTGTCAACTTGCAAGTATGCGCTCACACTTCATAGCCCAATGCTTTGCAAGCACCCGTAAGTCCCTTTCATCTCCTAATCCTTTTTATTCATGTTTAAACCTATCTCCTTTTTTACTATTCTCTTTTTCTTCGATCTATTTCTTCACTCGATCTATTATATCCATATTGTTTTAAATAAAAATCAGTAACAATAATGGTGTGAACTAGAAATGATTAATTAATTAAATAATTTGTTTATTTTGTTTTTTGGTTGGTTTGTGCAGGTAGTGGATTATGGTGTTCATAAGCTATATATGGGATCGAGCCAACAATATCGGGGTATTAATTCTACTACTCTAATTTAGTCTGTCTATTTATCAAATCATATAGCTCGCAGTTTTAAGAACAATTTAACCATGATATCCTCGACCGCCCAAACTTAGGTTTGCAAGCAATTACTTGCTAACGAGTAAGAATGTTTGTTCTTCTATTTAGTAAGACTTACTAGGAGTACCTTACAGTGTGAAGTTATGATGATTTTTTGCACTTAGTAGGAAGCATGTGGACTAGACCAAAATTTGGATCATAAGATAATCAACTGAGGAGCCAACCTTGGACGAAGAAAAAATCTTACCAAGCCAGTTGCATATGTGCTAATACTCTTCAGCATATAGGAACATTTTGATTCCATTCTCAAAGAGGCGAGGGGATCCCGACTTCTAGATTCCTCTTCCTGTACATCATCATGGCTTCGTAGTTTAAGTTTATACACAGTAGGGGTACAAGATATGAAATCCACTCCATTAGCATATATTGATGGATTTTTATTTGTTTGTTAATTAAGGTTTCTCGATTGTTCGGATTTGAAGAGGTTGATTTCCCTGTACTTGAATCTGAGGCGTTTTTTATTTGCAAAGTCGGGGAAGAGATTAGAGACCAGGTATGCATTCTTTTTTTTTTGTAATAATGCAGTTTGTATTTATATATGTATATGAGTTCTGGGGTAGAATTAAAGAGATTGTAAATTCTTGACTGAATTAAAGAGATTGTGAACTCGCGAAGTGAGAAAGACCACTTTGTTATTTGGAAACATAATTATCTTAATAAGCTTTACCGATTATTGAGTTCTTCTCAATTGGTTGAAATTTGTCTTTTTCTTGGCATTGATGAACTTTTACCCTTAACAGATATCTCATGTCATGTATTGTAGGTGGGGATCTCAGTATACTCTTACTTCATTTTGTTCTTCCAACTCTTTCATTTTAAAAAGTGTATTTAGCATCTGAAACTTTCATACCTCCCAAGATCACGACTCATGGTTTCTTGGGCTGGGTCGTAAACTATCATGCAACATACCTCTTTTTTTAAGAAATAAGCAAGGGTTAGACAGACCCCTACCTGTATTCATTAAGATAATTTTACATATTGAGTCCCAATTGCATCCTCCTCTATCAGTACATCGAGCTCACTACCTAGAAGAGGACCAAAAACCAACAAAGATGGAACATATTATATCACAGGATCTGTCTAACCCTTGCTTATTTCTGATAAATTGACCACCTTGCTGATCTTTCAAAGTGTTTATATCATTTAAGGAGAAGTTCATCTTCTTCCAGCTCAAAATTTCAGTGAGTCGGGTATTTAGGGGACTTCATTTAAGGAGGGTATTTTGCGAATGAGGAAGCTCTTTTCAGTAAATGTTGTTGCAACTCATGGTATTTAGGGGACACTAGCATACGTTTTCATTCATATCATAGTACCATGAGACAAACCAACTACAATTTATTTTTAATAGACAGGTTTTGGTGTTTTTCTTTTTCATTTTAGTTCTAATCAATTGAACTCCGATGTTTTGTTTTGTTTTGTTTTATTAGGTTCCATTACGATAAGTTTCTTTCACTAATTAATCTCTTTATCAAATCAGAATGAAGAAGCCCAAAATCAGCTAGCACATAGCCATTTGGTGCAAGTACATACTACATTACTACATACACCCTAAGGTATCAGCTATATCCCAGAAACAATAATGTGGATGTACCGCAACAGATTACATGATCAAGAGAAGGGTTTTAGGCTGGCTGCTGGCATCTAAGTTTGTTGTGTGTGGTGAAAACGAAGAAAACTTGCACCGTCTTCTTTGGGAGGGCAGATTCACAAGGTCTGTTTCGAACTGGTTGGCGGGTAAGTTCAAGTTCATACTTGATTTCCACATGTTGAGATATGCTCTTAAGCTCTCCCAGTGAAGCTGACCACTAACTTTGGGAGCAGCTGTTGTTGGCACCATTAAATAAAATGTATTCGTAGCAGGAAAACTCTCTGAAGCTATTTCCTACCAATGCAGGCATGAAGATGAGATCTCAGTTCTTGGGGCATTAGTTCTAGATATGCTCAGCCCAAACCACCTTTTTAGGGAACTTGACTACCTTCCACAATCCAACAAGTAAAGATAAATACTTATGGTTGCAGGGAAAGGACTAGGCTATGGAAATTTGTAACAAATCACCGGGTGGAATGTGTTGCTATTTTAGAAAGTGTTGAACATGCAGTGACTCATGGATGGCTACACTTATGGGTGGAGCCCGATGCTGCATAACAATTACTGCTTTCAAAACACAATCAATACCTTGGAAGCTACAGGGCAGATGGAATTTTATCCAACAAAAGACGCAAACTATTTGCATTACCCACATTTGGAGGGAAGCAAATATATCTGCAGAGATTGTCGTTAATCTGGGTTACAAACTGTAATGATACTCCACCCAGAAAAAAATACTAACTTATTGTATCTTATTTTATAAATATGGGCAACTGTGCACATTTAGTATATGAGGTACAATACTGATTTGCATATATAGATTTAGAACAAAACAAACAGTAAAACAACACCTAAGCAAAAGTTTCAAAGACAAAAACATGCTAGGTTACCTTAGTGAAATAGATAAATTTTGTATTCAAACAATTTGTTTCATTCAATTTGAGCCCTCTTTTTAGTTCTTACTTTTGTTATTTTCCTACTTTTTATTCTATTGAGAGCGGGTCAATGTTTGGTAGCTGATTATATTATTTCCAAGATGCAAATATGTTGGATAACACGTTCAAGTGTTGTTATTAGGGGGGACATTGTGCATTAAGGATTCGAAAAGAGAACAACAGTATCTTGCCTTAAGTAATTGTGTGTATAGATAGTGGATTCACTTAAGTCGCTTGCATCCATATCCAATATATTTACTGGGTTGAACATAGAATTGAAATAAAATTGCTTGGAATTTTGTCAAATTGATAAATTTTGGCCATTTGATTTGTTTGATATTCTAATATATATTTCAAATGCTCATATATTACAATAATAGTTCAAAAAAAAAATTAGAAAAACATAAACCTATCAAACAAAGTATATATATATTATAAGCAGTGAATCATTAGCTATCAATATATATATATTATTTATTCAAGTGGATTTTAGGTTTTTGAGTCATTAGCTATCTATGTAGCAAGTCCGGCCATAGGCCGGGCCAAATGGCTAGTAATTATTAGTTAGCAAGTTTTTACTGATTTTATTTTCTCTGTACACCCTCCCCCAACTATCAAAGTGTATTTTGATTTCCTCTTATTTTATCATAATTTAAAAACACCTCCTTTACAATATATCTAATATTGTGCAACTAAAAAAAAGTAGATAAAATTAGAAGCACCTCCTTCACTAATTTTCTCATAGTAAAAAGCCCAATAATTTTTATTTTTTATTTTTTAGGGTTAAGACACCAGTTACAACAAAGGACCCACCCAACCGCCTCCACTTTGTCCATAAATACTTGCTTTTGCTCCTTGGTTCACCTATCATAGCAGCACCCTTGTCACTAGCCCGAAGGCTCACCTGACCCAAAGGCCCATCATATGATTACACACCCAACTGCCTTCACCTTGTCCATAAAGACTTGCTTTTGCTCCTTGGTTCACCTATCATAGCAACACCCTTGTCACTAGCCCGAAGGCTCACTTGACCCAAAGGCCCATCACATGATTACACGTAGAAATAAATCCCAACCATTTTGATCGGATTTGAACTTGCAACCTCTCCCATGAAAAGAGGGATACACAACCAATTAAGCTAGAAGCTCTTGTGTAGCCCAGTAAAACTAGAATCACCTCTTTCACTAATTCTCTCACAACTAAAAAGCCTAGGTACTCGCTATGGGCACACCTTCCCAACTACACATCAAGTTAAAACAATAAGTGGTACATCTTCTCCAAGACTGGAACTGAGCCACCTTCTTTAAATAATCCTTTAAATAATCTAAAGTTTGATTCTCTCCACCTTTTTATATATATATATATATATATATTATATATATATATATATATATATATATATATATATATATATATATATATAGGCGGATGTACTTCAAAACCTCATTTACATCAATCTTTTAGGTATTTGTTATTCTTGGGACCCGATTTGTGTTGGGCGGACTCCAAAAAAAAACGATTATTACAAGTGTGCCATTGGTTTCAAAAAATAAAAAAAAACAATTATTACAAGTATGCCATTGATTCCCAAAAAATTGAATTTGAAACCCCAAACTTAAACGACCCGGCTAGGTCGTTTGGACTAAGTCCCAAATGACTTGGCCACACCGTTTGGAACTTAGTCTAAACGACCGGGCTAGGTCGTTTGGACTAAGTCCTAAACGACTTGGCCACACCGTTTGGGACTTAGTTCAAACGACCCGGACACACCAATCAAGAGCCCAAAAGACAGAACTTTGAATTTTTTTTCAAAGTTCAAATCCCGAACGACATGGCCACACCATCTGGACTGAGTCCAAAATGATGTGGCCATGTCGTTTGAGATTTGGACTTATAAAAAAAATGGCCACACCGTTTGGACTTAGAAAAATCCCCAACGATATGGCCACACCGTTTGGACTAAGTCTCCAACGATATGGTCACATTTGTTTGGACTTAGTTCAAAATGATGTGGCCATAATGTCGTTTGGGATTGAACTTGAAAAAAAAATTCAAAGTTACGTTTTTGGGCTCTTGGCCAGGTGTGGCCGAAGTCGTTTGGACTAAGTCCCAAAATGGTGTGGCGGTCGTTTGGACTAAGTCTCAACGGTGTTCTTTAAGTCGTTTAGGACTTAAAGTCAAACGACTCCAACAGGGTCGTTTAAATTTGGGGTTTCAATTGATTTTTTTCGAAACCAACGACATCTTTGTAATAATTGTTTTTTTATTATATTTTTTAAAACTAATGGCATATTTGTAATAATTGTTTTTTTTTTAGAGTCCGCCCAACACAAATTGGGGTCGGCAGTAATAGGACCCATCTTTTAATCCAAAAAAATTGACTTGCGACTTGAAAGTATCGATTTCGATCAGGAACTTATTAACTGATATGACAAAATCCAAATTATGATACAATTCATCAATCTCATCCCTCTTAACGGTTGAAGTTGTTCCTGTTGGGTTCATGGGTTGATGTTTAGCATTAAGCGAGATTGGGAGGTGCATTCAGTCGCTCACAACTCACAAGCTTGTTCGTAGTAGACCAAGAAGCTGAAGTCAGCCTTGAACAAGTTGAAAGGTGGAAGTTGGGATAGTTCCTTGCAATTTCTTGTGCGCCATGGCTTTCAACGGGTCGGCCTTTCGCAATGTGACACCCAACTTCTCTTTCATGTCCATATTTTCTGGTGTAATACCATTTCAAGACTCCATTCAAAAGAATGAATCAGTTGAGTACATCATAAATTGGTTTGGTGCAATCGGTAGCTGCTAAAGGCGAAGACGATCGGCTGAAGCACGAAGAGAGAAGAGAAAAGGTGAAACTGGTTCTAACCGGTTTTTAAATTTTTTGCAAGTTGGGTTTTGGGCTTGGGGGTGTGCTGGACCGTATGTAGTGCCCAACACCTATTAGATTAAGCCATATTCCAAATTCAAGCCCAAGAATTTTCAACGCATGGGCTTCTATATAGTTAGAATGGGCCTTACTCTAGCTTTCGCTATTGGGCTTTACCTCCTCCGGCCTTTTAACGCTCTATAAAAGTAGAAAATGTAGTTCGTGTGTCTTATGTTTGTTGGACAGAAAAGAAAGAGAAGAGTTTATCAGTTAACAAAACAAACACTGTTTTTGAGGATGACGACTATAAGAAGGTTTTGCTGCAACGATCTGCTTAGATTTTCTACTGTAAATCTAGACCATCTAACTGAAACTGTAAGTCCACTTCCTTTTTTTTTTTTCTTATGAATTTAACGTTTATAATTTTTTTAAAAAACTCAGTGGAGCCCACGTGGGTACCACGTGAGCTACTCATTTTCCTTAAATAAACATGGGATGGGACATACCCACTACAAAACATGAGATAATTCTCTCTTTATAGAGTGGTGTACCAAAAGTAAAGTACGTGACAATTTATTTTATTCTTCTTGTCATATATATTCTAGGACGTCTCTCTGATGTGTATGAATTTGTCCCAACATTGAAGGCAGTTTTGTCCCGCTATCCCTTGAGAAAATTCCAATCATATAACTTGAACCGGAGTTCGAGCAATACAGCAAGCAGACTTGTCCACATTCTACATCACAACATTTCTGTCTACGCACTTAAGACTAATGGAAACGATGTGCACAAAGCTCTACAAAAATCCGTGAGTTTCAATCCAATTGCTAATCAGTTTCAATCTAAACACTTGCATTGATATCCCAATAGTTTTTTTTTTTTTTTTTTTTTTTTTTTGTCTTTTTCTTTTAATACAAAATGGCAGTGAAATATCAAATACATCTTGATATCGATCTGCCCAGTTTTGAGGAATCTGCATAATGTTTTGATATGATCAGTATGTCAATATTTTTGGCTTTTTAGTGTTTATAGTGTGAATGTGTGATATATTTTTTGGTTATCATCGAAATTTTGAACGAGTTATTTTTTATCACGTAACATTGTGTTTTTCACAAACCAAAAATTTTCAATAAGAAGTAGCAAAAAGATCATACAAATTTGTGCTTACTTTTTCAGAAGCCAAACAGACTGACATTGGTACTACTTGGCTATTAGTCTTTACAATTCAGACGAATACCAAATTTGAACTATGGACTTCTCATAATTACAGTAGGAGGTATTGTAATAAAATTGCAGGAACGCCAATATACTTGTTTAATGTTTCGAAAATTACATATTCCACCTAGATATAGTGGAGTAATTAAAACAGCAGTGGTTATAATTTAGTGCTGTTTGACTTGATTTGGCAGTTTGAGACATGGTTGCTGACATGGGAAGAAGAAAATGACAAGCCACACCAAGTGATAGCAGAGGTATTGGTGAGCATAATAATCTCTTGTGGTGGTCATTCCCAGGCGGAAGAGCTTTTGTCTCATCCTCAATACAAATATCTCATCCACCTAACCAACAGAGTCTGCTACCAATTTGGTGGTATTTGCAAACGAAAGGTACATCAAATTTCACTTATCTTATCATCAGACACTGCTCTTTATTTCAACAGATTCTCATTTGAACATTTCCAAAATTTGGCTCTTAGTTGTCAGTGAGGAATGGATATTGTCATATTATTCATATAGAGTATCATTTGGTCGGTGTTGAGAATAAAATCAATAAATGATGATGTGCCTAAACTTGGGCATGGAGCATGGACCTATTCTATACTTTGGACTTTGTTCTGTCATAGGTTCCGAGTTAAATGGACTACTTTTTTTAGGCCCCTATTTTTATGGTTTCATTTTTTTTGATTGATAAAGAATTTTATTAAAATCAATCAAGATATTGTTTCTTCACTCAAAAAGAGGGAGGTCCTCTCATTCAGCAGGATAGCCAAATAAAATAATACAAAGTAACTTAAGCTCGTATTGTGTTGCCTTTAGCCCAGTTTGTAATCAGCTCCTCAAATCTTCTGCCGCTTCTCTTTGGACTCTGGAGTATTAGAAATCCAAAACTATATGCACACCTTAATAGTAATTATAATATTTTCCACCGTTGTGGACTTGTTGTGAAAAATCAGGTCATTTCTATGCTGTCCATAGACACCACATAGTCGCGTACGACAACACTTCTCATACCCTTCTCCCAAAATTAGTGACAATAGGTTTCGGCCATAGAAAAAGCAAATCTTTTAGCTCTGGAAAAGTAGGCGTCGATGAGTTAAAAGTGACTATCCCCACTGTTAAGTCATTCCAAACTTGTTTGGCCACATCGCCATTGCATGAATAGATGCATAATAGTCTCCTCTTCGATTTGACACATTACACAGAAGTTTGGAATACTCATCCCTGGTCTTTCTAGGTTATCAATTGTCAAAATCCGATTTAAGATGGCACACCATATGCAGAACTGGATTTTTTAGGGTATAGTTTTTTTACACACTAATTTAGAAGGAAAATGTTGTGGCACTATTACTCCAGCTTCAAGATTGTTCTACTCTCTGATTTTCGCATATAGAGAACTAACAGGGAAGACATTGTGTTATGGTTTCTATAAATTAATATTAAAAATCAAAATTACTAAGGCTCGGTTTAGCTGGTTATGATTTGAAACGAGTGTCAAACTTAGTGATCGAACATGGACTGAGTAAGTGAGATTTGATTCCATCTCTACTTTTGATTTGATTTTTATTTTTTTGCTATAAAAAGTAGAACAATGAACATTTTATTAAGGAGAAGGTAGTAGTGAAGTGATAAAGGACTTATGATATATTCAATCAATATATCTACAATTCGGTTAGTTTCGGGTTGTCATAAAACGAGTATTGAAACAGCCCAAGTGTATATATTCCATTGTTCACTAGGTATTTTGCATGCACTTATTATTGTGTTAATTGATTAACTAAATATGAATTATCTAATGTACATAAAGATCACAATAATGCTAGACCGACCCACTTATTTGATCTACTATTTGGACCTACTGATGTGTCAAAAGTCATAATCATTGATTTACATAGAGATACGTGTCCGTGTGTATTGCAATGCAAACCAACATTATCCAAATAGTGAGTCGCAATAATAGGTCTAAAAAGTAGGTCTATATAGTCTATAACTTTTATGAATTTTTAACTCATATTATACAACAGATAATCTATCTAAATTTGGGCAGATACCAGAAAATTTAGTATGTTGGTCTTTTTGTATGTGGGCATGTGGGTCCAATAAGAATTTGCCACATGTCCACATAAATTAATTATAGCTAAACTAGAGTTTTGGCTTTAAAATGAATAAAAATAATTTTAGGATATAGAGGTTTAGGATATACTCTAGGATATAGAGAGGGAAAAATGAATAAAAATAATTAAGAAAAAATAAAACAACAAAGATTTCTTTGTGTGTGATTCTATTAGCTTCATACAATTTTCAAACTTCATTAGTTTGTCAAAAGTGAGAATTACTCTTGAATAGAATCATCAAATTGGTTTTTTGGAGATTTATTTTTATTTTAAGCCATTTAAATTACTTATAGTATTTTGAAATTTAATTTCTATCAAAAAGGAAAGATGGAAGAAGAATGGAGGTATTAAAAGAATTAAATTACCTTAATTGAGTAAGTTTTGATTGGCAATTATAATTGCCATTTTTTCACTAACCTTTCCTAAATTATAGGAATCAGATAACTAAATCTCCTAGACTTTACTAAGCCTTTATTAGAATCTTGTAACACATGGCAATATCTCATTTGACCCACACGCCACATACAAAAAGTCCAACATACTAAATTTTCTGGGCAGATACATATGTATACCAAGTGTCTTTCCATACATTTAGGAAGACAACCGTATCCAAATTATAAATTTGTCAGATTTTTAAGCCTCCATATGAGACATTAGATAGCATTTTACGTGTTATGCTCTTCTTCATCAAATGGTAGCGATGGTATCATCTCATATCGAATGGTAGCGGTGAATTCAGTTATATGTTTTCCCAAGTATAGGACATATTATTCCCTCTTAATTTAGCATTAAAACATTTGAAAACTCAGTGTAGTGGAAACAGGGGAATTAGACAATAAAGCACCTTAAAATATGTTTTAAAGTTGATCCCATGCACCACTTTGGTGGGAATCTCTTGGACGCTTTTCTTGTCTGCATCCTCCATTCTTTCCTTTAAATCTCCATTCAAATCCCTCTTCTCTTACACCAACAAACAGCAGGTACCAACAAAAAGGGGAAAAGATACTAAACGTAAATGTCTTCTCTAACCACTCCTCTCTGCCTCAATCCTGGAGTTTCTGGCCTATTACTGTCACCATCGTTTGCATCTTTTCCAACACCTGATCCTCTACCACTTTTTTCATCTGGTAAGTTTTAGTTTTTTCTGATTGAACCATGTGCAACTTTATTATGAATTGGCCAAGACCTCTAAAAGATATTTTAAGAGCATTATTTTTGTTAAGTTTGTTTATGAATTCTTGCTAATAATATGATTTTACATTAGTCCGTTTTCTTGTTTATGAATATGATAGATGATTATTTTTTCTGTTTTTTTATTTTCGTTCATTTCATTGTTTGAACATGAAAAACATAGAGACTTTGGATGGAATCCTCACAGAAACACAGAGTTTTGTATTTTTATTAGAATGTGTGTTACTTTTGTTGTTTAATGTAGAAATATGATTCTATATATAGCAAATGTGAATAAATGGTACTATATGACTAAATCCTCTGCATATCGTCTAAAACCATCTTTCTTGTTCTAATTTGTTCCTGTTCTTGTTCTTCTGTTGAGCACCATTTGTTCTTATCAGTGAATAAACATTGAAACTTTGCCTTCTTGGGGAATTTCGTTGTGATAGGTATTTGGTTGATTGGTGCTAAGGATAAACGTCTTTTTTGTTCTAGATGTAGCGCAACATCTAAACAAGGCCCTCAAGGTAATGGGATTACTAAAGTTGGCATTGTAAGCAATACACATGCACAGACACTTGTGCTAATATAATAATCAGTTTTTTGTGCAGTAGTCAAAGTAGTTTTAGAGCAAAGTACGACGCTTAGTAAATGGCAAGATATTACCAATCAAGATAGTGAAGAAAGGGAAGTTCTTAAGGTTGGTTTTGATTCTAATTTTCCGTTCCTTAGCATATGTATACATTCCTCAAGTAAGGCTGAGTTTGATGTTTAAATAACACTAATTGAAGGTTCAAGAGTTGAACAAGTTAACAGAATGGATTGAAACAATAAAATCCATGTTGGCTTCTATGGGAGATGGAGAAATAAGCATCTCTGCCTATGATACTGCCTGGGTTGCTCTAGTTGAAGATATTCATGGCAATGGTGACCCTCAATTTCCTTCAAGCATCCAATGGATCATTAACAATCAATTGGCTGATGGTTCTTGGGGCGACAAATCTATCTTCATAGCTCATGATCGGATCCTCAACACATTGGGTTGTGTAGTTGCGTTGAAGAAATGGAATCTCCATCCTGAAAGACGTGAAAGAGGTCTAAAAACATTTGCCATTCTTAGCTACTTAAAAAGTACAATTTCTTAATTTTTCCAATGACATAATGCTAAATTTTACATTCATTTTGCCATTGTAGGATTGTCTTTTCTTAATGAAAACATGAATAAACTCGGAGATGAGAATGCAGAACACATGCCAATAGGCTTTGAAGTTGCATTTCCTTCTCTAGTCGAAATTGCTCGAAAATTAGACCTGGAAATTCCTGATGATTCTCCAGCCGTACAAAATGTATATGTCCAAAGAAAACTAAAGCTAACAAAGTAAGTTCCTAAATATTTTATCATTACTCCAACTGAAGGGAGTGGCCTATATTTGATGTGATTATTGTATATGTGAATATAGGATTCCAATGGATATGGTCCATATAGTGCCCACCACACTACTCCATAGTCTGGAAGGAATGGAAGGATTAGATTGGGAAAAACTTATAAAATTGCAGAGTGTAGGTGGATCATTCTTGTTTTCACCAGCATCAACTGCATTTGCGCTCATGAACACTAAAGATGAAAAATGTCTGCAATATCTTAAGAAACCTGTTGAAAAATTCAATGGTGGAGGTAAACACTGCATTTTTTTCTCATTAAAGTGCGTGCGTATGGAGTACAACACGAAATACATTTCTTTGATATACAATCTTCTAATATTTTTGTTTTCTTCAGTCCCAAATGTCTATCCAGTCGATTTATTCGAACATATTTGGTCCGTTGATCGCTTGGAACGTCTTGGAGTGTCAAGATACTTTAAAATTTTGAAATCGAAGATTGCGTCAACTACTTATCTAGGTAATGCTAAATTGCTAATCTGAGATATAGAGTAATGGCAATTATGTTTCTACATAACAAACGAACTTCGGTTAGGCCACCTTATTTTTATGGTAAAATGACCTTCAAAAAGTAATGCCCGGATATTGGGACGAAGATGGAATTGCTTGGGCTAGAAATTCAAGTGTTCGTGACATCGATGACACAGCAATGGGTTTCAGGCTCTTAAGATTACATGGGCACGACGTTTCCCCAGATGTATTTCGACATTTTGAGAAAGGTGGTGAGTTCTTTTGCTTTGCCGGACAGTCAAATCAGGCTGTTACCGGACTATTCAATCTTTATAGGGCTGCTCAAGTATTGTTCCCTGGAGAGACTATTCTCCAAGAAGCCAAGAAGTTTGCATATAAATTTCTTCGCGAAAAACAAGCATCTAATCAACTTCTTGATAAGTGGATCATAACAAAAGATTTGCCAGGAGAGGTATATTCAGGATACATAATTAAAACCGAAATCTAATGTTTGCTCGAATATTTAATTTCTCATTAATATAAAAATAATAATTACTTTGCCTTACTATTTAGGTCGGATATGCCCTTGATATTCCATGGTATGCTAGCTTACCGCGCATAGAAGCAAGATTTTATTTGGAACAATATGGTGGGAAAGACGACGTTTGGATCGGAAAAACACTTTACAGGTTCTTATTCATTTACACTTAAAATCTTTTTCTTATAAAAATAAAAAAATCTGTGGGAATTGAAATTTATATTGTTTGTAGTTTTCGTATCTTTTGGTTGGTGAGTGGATTTGTTACAAATCTATACAATGGTTTTGTTTTCAACAATTTTATGTTAAAACAGACATTAGTGTACTCGGGTTTTCACATCTAAAAAAGTTAGATTTCTCGTCCCAAAGAAATTGAATTTTCAATTGAACGAATAACCATATTTCCTTCTCGTAGGATGTCGTATGTCAACAACGATACATATCTAGAATTTGCAAAGTTGGACTTCAACAAATGTCAAGCTGTCCATCAAGATGAATGGGATAAAATTCAAAAGTAAGTGAAAAATTGATTTTTCTTTTTCTATTTTTTTTAGAGGAAAAGACAATGACTTAAGTGCACATATGCAG
This sequence comes from Coptis chinensis, assembly GCF_015680905.1. Taxonomy (NCBI): domain Eukaryota; kingdom Viridiplantae; phylum Streptophyta; class Magnoliopsida; order Ranunculales; family Ranunculaceae; genus Coptis; species Coptis chinensis. The sequence continues at coordinate 63,588,325 of NC_141461.1, forward strand.
GTGGTACAATGACTGTAACCTAGGAGACTTTAGCATAACCTACACAACACTTCTGAGGACATATTTTGTCTAAAGAAATGAGAGCATATTTGAGCCAGAAAGATCAACAGAGCGTTTGGCATGGACCAAAACTGCATTGCTTGTGGATGCAATTTTTGCTCATTTTAAAAATAATTCTAAGGAGCAAAGAACTGCCTTTGTCGATGAATTTATCAACAACAGCGTTAGTTACACCATTGTTAATGGTCATAGTTCAAGGTAAAATTTTTAACTTATTTAATTTATCAATTCACATTAATATATTATTATCATGTACACAAATATTTTCACGAATTATTTTAAAAATACATTATTATCACAAAACTACTTTTTGCTTTTCCTTAGACAAGAAACTCTTAGAAGGAAAGCTAATATGAATTTTTTCATTATATCGACGACTGAGTCAAATGAATTATTCTTTTCGAGAGGTACAACCCAGATCTAATGGCGAGATGCAAACCCTCAAATAGAAGGCTATCAGGACTACCTCTCTGAAGAATTTCTCTTCTTCAATTTTTATTTTTATTTTGCAAAACTATTTTAAGAAAAGATTGATCAAAAGACTTAGATTGAAAATACAAATAACAATAACAATAAAATAGCAGAACTACTTTATGCATTTAACTATTAGGTTTTAGCTTCATTTTGAAATCACCTCACCTCGTGTATTTGAAGTCAATTTTTTTTTCCTATGCAGTATATTTTATGTTCAATGGGTCTATTTTTTTTTTTTTAATATTTTTAACAAAAATATATTTTACTTAATATCCAAAACATAATCTACAAAACTAGTAACAGACAAGTGCGCTACAAATTGCACTGCAAGTTCTTTATGAATAGAAAAAATTATTCTCCTAAATACATATGCATAAGAATTAACAATCATTATATTGTTATCCATTACCGTAATCCATTACCATTTGTAACATTTTTTTTTTGTACTTTTTATATCTATTCGAATTGCTACTGGTTTATAAAAGCTCAAAGTCTCACATCCTTATCACAAGGTCTTTCCCTTTATCATTTTCCTTAAATAAACATGGGATGGGACATAGCCACTACAAAACATGAGATAATTCTCTCTCTTTATAGAGTGGTGTACCAAAAGTAAAGTACGTGACAATTGATTTTATTCTTCTTGTCATATATATTTTAGGACGTCTCTATGATGTGTATGAATTTGTCCCAACATTGAAGGCAGTTTTGTCCTACTATCCCTTGAGAAAATTCCAATCATATTTCTTCTGTAGGAACTTGAACCGGAGTTCGAGCAATACAGCAAACAGACTTGTCCACATTCTACATCGAACCCTCGACAACATTTCTGTCGACGCACTTAAGACTAATGGAAATGATGTGCACAAAGCTCTACAAAAATCCGTGAGTATCAATTCAAATACGTTTTTTTTTTCGCTAATCAGTTTCAACCTAAATACTTGCATTGATATCCCAATCGAGTTTTTATTTTTTGTCTTTTTCTTTTAATACAAAATGGCAGTGAAATATCAAATACATCTTGATATCGATCTGCCCAGTTTTGAGGAATCTGCATAACGTTTTGATATGATCAGTATGTCAATATTTTTGGCTTTTTAGTGTTTATAGTGTGAATGTGTGATATATTTTTTGGTTATCATCGAAATTTTGAACGAGTTATTTTTTATCACGTAACATTGTGTTTTTCACAACCAAAAAATTTCAATAAGTAGCAAAAAGATCATACAAATTTGTGCTGACTTTTTCAGAAGCCAAACAGACTGACATTGGCACTACTTGGCTATTAGTCTTTACGATTCAGACGAATACCAAATTTGAACTATGGACTTCTCATAATGACAGTAGGAGGTATTGTAATAAAATTGCAGGAACGCCAATATACTTGTTTAATGTTTCGAAAATTACATATTCCACCTAGATATAGTGGAGTAATTAAAACATCAGTGGTTATAATTTAGTGCTGTTTGACTTGATTTGGCAGTTTGAGACATGGTTGCTGACATGGGAAGAAGAAAATGACAAGCCACACCAAGTGATAGCAGAGGTATTGGTGAGCATAATAATCTCTTGTGGTGGTCATTCCCATTCGGAAGAGCTTTGGTCTCATCCTCAATACAAACATCTCGTCCACCTAACCAACAGAGTCTGCTACCAATTTGGTGGTATTTGCAAACGAAAGGTACATCAAATTTCACTTATCCTATCATCAGACACTGCTCTTTATTTCAACAGATTCTCATTTGAACATTTCCAAAATTTGGCTCTTAGTTGTCAGTGAGGAATGGATATTGTCATATTATTCATATAGAGTATCATAGTATCATTTGGTCGGTGTTGAGAATAAAATCAATAAATGATGATGTGCCTAAACTTGGGCATGGAGCATGGACCTATTCTATACTTTGGACTTTGTTCTGTCATAGGTTCTGGAGTTAACAGACGACTTTTTTTTAGGCCCCTATTTTTATGGTTTCATTTTTTGATGGATAAAGAATTTTATTAAAATCAATCAAGATATTGTTTCTCCAGCTCAAAAGAGGGAGGTCCTCTCATTCAGCAGGATAGCCAAATACAATAATACAAAGTAACTTAAGCTCATATTGTGTTGCCTTTAGCCCAGTTTGTAATCAGCTCCTCAAATCTTCTGCCGCTTCTCTCTGGACTCTGGAGTATTAGAAATCCAAAACCATATGCACACCTTAATAGTAATTATAATATTTTCCACCGTTGCAGACTTGTTGTGAAAAATCAGGCCATTTTTAGCTCTCCATAGACACCACATAGTCGCGTACGACAACACTTCCCATACGCAACACTTCCCATACCCTCCTCTCAAAATTAGTGACAATAGGTTTCGGCCATAGAAAAAACACATCTTTTAGCTCTAGAAAAGTAGGCGCCGATGAGTTAAAAGTGACTATCCCCACTGTTAACTCATTCGAAACTTGTTTGGCAACATCGCCATTTCATGAATAGATGCATAATAGTCTCCTCTTCGATTTGATACATTACACATAAGTTTGGAATACTCATCCCTGGTCTTTCTAGGTTATCAATTGTCAAAACCCGATTTAAGATGGCACACCATATGAAGAACTGGATTTTTTTAGGGTATAGTTTTTTTCCACACTAATTTAGAAGGAAAATGTTGTGGCACTATTACTCCAGCTTCAAGATTGTTCTCCTCTCTGATTTTCGCAAATAGCGAACTAACAGGGAAGACATTGTGTTATGGTTTCTATAAATTAATATTAAAAATCAAAATTACTAAGGCTCGGTTTAGCTGGTTATGATTTGAAACAAGTGTCAAACTTAGTGATCGAACATGGACTGAGTAAGTGAGATTTGATTCCATCTCTACTTTTGATTTGATTTTTATTTTTTTGCTATAAAAAGTAGAACAATGAACATTTTATTAAGGAGAAGATAGTGGTGAAGTGATAAAGGACTTATGATATGTTCAATCAATATATCTACAATTCGGTTAGTTTCAGGTTGTCATAAAACGTGGTTACGTGGATGCCAAGAAACCTTCATAATCAATAATATCTCTATTCGAAAAGAAAAAAAACAAAAAACAAAAAACAAAAAAAAAAAACAAAAACAAAAACAAAAACAAAAACAAAAAAAAAACAAAAAAACAAAACATTGAAAACAGAGATAGTTAGGTTGACTATTAGCTTGTTAGGTATGTGAGTATGTCTGCATAATAGTCATCGAATAAATAGATTCCAATGGCTAATATTCGGTTCACAAAGAGGAGATAGATACAAATTCAAGCTGGTAGTAGAACCTTGTTGGGGACATAATTGAATAGTGATTATTGTGTACTTTATGCCGATATTGATGGTTGTATAGTCTACTAGTCTATAGAATATATTTCACAAGATTGAAAATAGTCAATTACATTATCAAATCGAATTAGGCTCTCTTAAGTCTTAACAACCCCGCTTGCCTATAAAAAAAACAACGCCACCATTTTGACTGCGGTGCTTTTTGATACTTGATCATGTCACCACAGATGACAAGAATAGTTACTTTCTAATCATTATTTACTATCATTGGTAAATGATTTAAATTACGTTTGTTATTTTACTTTATAGGTTGAAACAAATGGTGCGAGTACAAATGGACCAGCCACGCTTTCAATTGATTCTGACATGCAAGAACTCGTACAGACTGTACTCCAAAATTCTGATGGCATCAGCTCTAAGATCAAGCAAACATTCCTCACAGTTGCGAAAAGTTGCTTTTATACTGTTTACTGTCCACAAGAAACAATGGACCATCACATTTCCGAGGTACTCTTTAAGAGAGTGGTGTGACGGTGTGACCTTTTATAATGCCAAAGTTGAAATATATCAAATGAAAGAAAATAAATTCATTTTAGTATATATCAAATGGAATAAGAATCAATTCTTTTGTGATTTGCAATGTGTTAAACCATTCCCATCCTAATTCAAGAAAATGGCGCCAAAATGCTGAACATAGTGGATATGAAAAAACAGGTTTGTCCTGCAATAAAAAAGATAATTGTATTTCTCGCCCTCTTCTGACTAGCCCTTTCTTTCTGATGATTCTTTGTGATGCAACTATCATCCAATTCTGATCAATTATCTTAACTATCATAACTTTGAATATGCAGATCATAACTAAAGACAATTAGTTTCATATAAGGTGAAAGTGAATATAAGGTCACTACATACACCATGTTAAGTGTTTTACAGCGTACGATGGATCAAGCTCGAGATGGTTTGTGTGGCTCTTCGCAGTTCACATACATGGTCCGTAAAAAATTTCCAAGTGGAGTAAAGTAAAAGTTATTCACATTCAACCACCCTTTGGGGAAATGACACGAAGTCTGCCCATCAAAAGGACAAACTCCATAACAAGGGACATGATGCAACTTCTTTAGTCTTCTACGTCGGACATCAATGTCTCACTGGACTGACTTCCAAGATTTCAGTAGATGTGTCCCCAGAACTGACTTCCAATCAAGTGTCTGAATATGGTTTATCAAGTGTCTGAATATGGTTTATGAGTTCGTAATGTATTTGATTTTGGAAAGTGGAGTCGCAAGTAATATACTCACTGATCATCCAATACTTCCAATGTACCTAAATCACCAAAAGTTTATCACATAGATGCAATCTGTAGCACCAAAGAGAAGTCAACAAAATGCAATCTTGAGTACAAATTACAAAATAGAAGACAATGCACAACTCGCTCTTTTCCACAATCTCGTATTCTGAAAGGCAATTATCAGAAATGTCTGACAAACCCCTTAGTCATATTCCAGTTCATCAGGGGTAATTGGTCTTTGAGAGGGACAATGGACTTCTTCTCAACATCCATTGATAACGCTTTTCTCATGTCTACAAAACAATACCCACAAAACAAAAGTAAATGAATGAGCCCATGATGGTGAAACAAAAACTCCGAATACTTAATATGGAGGGCCTGGTAGTTACCTAGCCCATCCTTCTCCCCGGAGTAATAACGAAGTACACGTCTATAGATTACGTAGCCAAGCTGTATGGAAAAAGATGAGATCAATATCATTGCCTTATATTAGTTAGCTTGTTGTAAGCATTACATACTATGAAAAACATTACCAATAACGGAGGAGGAACCTTCTCTACAATTCACATACTGTTAAACGAATGCATAAGCCCATGTTATGTTGCAAGAACTATTAAACAGTGTATTGACACCAAGGAGTGTGTGGGTGTGACTTTGGGGGAGGCCAGAGAGAGATGGAACCACTAGATTCATGCTATATTTTCTATAAATGGATCTGGCTTTCCTGATTGTTGATTATGTAGGTTACATGTAGAATTCTTCAAATCACTGTGGTACAAAAATTTGTCCATTTGAAGAGAAACAGACCTTTTCATAAATTTTTAAGACTGGTATAGTGGTATGTCAATGAATATATAGTGAATTTTACTGAAAAAAAAAACGGTTAGTTAGAGATGAAACCCCCCACCCCCCACACACACGCACACGCATATTCCCACATTATTTCAGGAACAAGTAAACCTTGTATTGACACCAAGGTGTCTGCGCATTTACAAATGTTCTTTGGTTGGTGGGATGAATGGGGGTCAGTGGCGGAAGAAAACCAGTAATACTACTAGATCACATAGTTGCCAACAAACAAACATAGTTGTCCAAGATTACCCATTATAATTGCAATTTTTTCACTAACCTTTCCTAAATTACCTAAATTATAGGAATTAGATAACTAAATCTCCTAGACTCTATTTAGTCTTAATTAGAATTTTGTAACACATGGCAATATCTCATTTGACCCACACGCCCACATACAAAAAGTCCAACATACTAAATTTTTTAGGCAGATACGGTATGCATACCAAGTGTCTTTTCATACATTTAGGAAGACAACTGTATCCAAATTATAAATTTGTCAAAATTTTTAAGCCTCCATATGAGACATTAGATAGCATTTTATGTGTTATGCTCTTCTTCATTAAATGGTAGCGATGATATCATCTCATATCGAATGGTAGCAGTGAATTCAGTTATATGTTTTTCCAAAGGACATTATTCCCTCTTAATTTAGCATTAAACAGGGGAATTAGACAATAAAGCACCTTAAAATATGTTTTAAAGCTGATCCCATGCACCACTTTGGTGGGAATCTCTTGGAAGCTTTTCTTGTCTGCATCCTCCATTCTTTCCTTTAAATCTCCATTCAAATCCCTCTTCTCTTACACCAACACAGCAGGTACCAACAAAAAGGGAAAAGATACTAAACAGAACTGTCTTCTTCAACCACTCCTCTCTGCCTCAATCCTGGAGCTTTTGGCCTATTACTATCACCACTGATTGAACCATGTACAACTTTATTATGAATTGGCCAAGTCTAAAAGATATTTTAAGAGCTTTATTTTTGTTAAGTTGTTTATGAATTCTTGCTAATAATATGATTTTACATTAGTCCATTTTCTTGTTTATGAATATGATAGATGATTATTTTTTCGGCTTTTTTATTTTCGTTCATTTCATTGTTTGAACCATAGCTCGGGATTCCGAAATCTCTGAAATTCCGACAACCCCAAAAACCGGAATTCTATTCGGAATTCCGCCCCTTGCATCGGAATTTACAAGGTGGCAAAGTTCACCGAAAATTTACTTGAGGCCGGAAATTATGGGAAATTTCGTCATATCCGTTCATAAAATGATGAAAAAAAAAACAGTCCAATTCGAAATCAGTGATTCAATTGATCTAATCATTAAAAAAACCAGTTCAAAAGTTGAATCAAAGAAAAAATCAGTTCATCAAACTTGACATCTCAACCTTTGATGGAAATCAGTTGATGAAATTAACATATAAGAATCAAATAAATACATTACAAGTAATAAACACAAAGAAATCTAAGTTATATTCCAGATATCAATAATAATACCTCACTTAATATGTTTTAAAAAAAAGTTTTTCTGTATAAAAACAAGGAAAATAGTTCCTTCAAATACTTTTTCAAATTTGTTGGTTAATTGATCTTGATCAGGCGATCTTCTTTTCATCGGAACAACTCAAATCTCGTCGAACTTAGGTGGTCTTTGAAGGAGAAGAGGAAGGAGAAGAGGTGTTCGGTGGGTGGAGAGGAGAAAGATTTTATCGGTTTTACCCTATTAATCGTGGTTATTTCTTCATTTCAAGTCTGTTTTTCACTTATTTACACAATTACCAAGCGGCACATGCCGTTATATACTGTTTCGATGCCGTTTCGGTTTTTAAGAAAATCGAAATATCTGCCGAAATTCCAACGTTTCGTTCGAAATTACGAACTATGGTTTGAACATGAAAAACACATAGACTTTAGATGGAATCTTGACATAAACACAGAGTTTTGTATTTTTATTAGAATGTGTGTTACTTTTGTTGTTTAATGTAGAAATATGATTCTATATATAGCAAATGTGAATAAATGGTACTATATGAGTATATGACTAACTCCTCTGCATATCGTCTAAAACCATTTTTCTTGTTCTAATTTGTTCCTGTTCTTGTTCATCTGTTGAGCACCATTTGTTCTTATCAACAAATAAACATTGAAAGTTTGCCTTCTTGGGGGATTTTGTTGTGATAGGTATTTGGTCCATTGGTGGTAAGGATAAACGTCTTTTTTGTTCCAGATGTAGCGCAACATCTAAACAAGGCCCTCAAGGTAATGGGATTACTAAAGTTGGCATTGTAAGCAATACACATGCACAGACACTTGTGCAGTTGTGCTAATATAATAATCGTTTTTTGTGTAGTAGTCAAAGTAGTTTTAGAGCAAAGTACAACGCTAGCTTAGTAAATGGCAAGATTACCAATCAAGATAGTGAAGAAGGGGAAGTTCTTAAGGTTGGTTTTGATTCTAATTTTCGGTTCTTTAGCATATGTATACATTCCTCCAGTAAGGCTGAGTTTGATGTTTAAATAACACTAATTGAAGGTTCAAGAGTTGAACAAGTTAATAGAATGAATTGAAACAATAAAATCCATGTTGGCTTCTATGGGAGATGGAGTCGACATACAGAAATGACATACGGAATTGACATAAGCGATCCTACCTACTTACATAATGAACTAAAAGCTGATTTTATGGGGATGTGATCTCCACAACATAAAGATCATCTTCACAAAAAATCAGCTCCTTTGAGCATGTTTAACCCTACCAAAAATTGAATTCAAATTAGAAATTTATCTGACGGTCCAGAATTTTAACACTCTTTTGACAAGCCTATACATATCCGATTGAGCTGATTTTTTGTGGAGATACTATCCATGGTAAGGAGATAATATCTACCAAAAATCAGCCCTTTAAGCAATGTGTAAGTCTGTTTTTGGATTGCGTATGTAAATTATGTATGTCATTTATGTATGTCGACGTAGCCACCTATATATATATATATATATATCAAATTAACAAAACAGCTCGGTTTCTGACTCGCGGCTGGGATTCGATTTCAGCGAGTATAAATCGAGGGCCACCATTCTGCCCCACGTGGATTGGGAATTAATTAGAGGTATTAATTGTGAAAACCCTTCGTAGTGCATGCCCCTTGGTTCTCACTTTCGCTAATATGGAAACCGAACAAAGAGATGAAAATCTTTCGGTCTTTCCCCACCCCTAACTACTCTTCCTCTTCTTCAGCTCTCTCTTTCGAATCTCAACACCTCAGGAACTCTCAACCCAAGTGCAGTCTCCCTCTCATCTCTCATGCTCTCTAAACTCTCTCACATGAAACGGCCTGACGCAGCTCTCCAGCAGTCTTTCACCATCAAATCCAAAATCGTGTTTTAGTTTCTTTCACCATCAAATCCGAAATCGTGTTTTAGTTTCTGACTGTAAGTGTTAAAAGTTCTTCTCTCTGTCATCATCACATGAAAACATTTGCATGTCATAATTTTTTCCCATCTTTTGGAGTTGGAAAAATTGATTATTGAATTATTGATTCCAATATTTGTTTGTTGTTGTTTGCTTTCGGGAATTATTGATCTTTTGCAATTTTTGATGGCAAGTTTGGACTGCCAGGTTACAATAGATAGTTCCTGCTTCTATATGCAATCAAACCTTTGGTTACTCTGTTGCAACCTAAACTGATTGGTGGTCTATTAGATGTGTTAGTGGAAACTAATCTGTCATTGTAATTTAGTAGTTTGTGTTAGACTGTTTGTTATTCATTGTATGCTTCTGTAGTTGTATGCACCAAACTGCTTGGAAACTTTGAATGATTTAGCCCGTGCCTTAACTGCTTAGGTGGTCATTAAACGACTGTTTTGTTTATTTGTGCACAAATAAACTTCCTCAAGAGTGTTTACTGAATCCTTAACCTCAAGAGTGTTCATTAGATGCTTGGGCATCCAACGGCATCAAGAGTGTTTATTTGTGCACAAATAAAAGGCTGGAGCAAATATGTAGGGCAGCCCTGTTTTGTTAAGTCCTATCCTTTCTGAATGGCCCTACTTAATATGTAGGGCATTATCAGCCGTAGGCTATCAAAATATATTTGGCATGGCATATATGTAGGAAAGTTTGATATGATAATAACATCTCAAACTGCTTTTGCAGCAAGCCAAAAGGTAAAATCAACAAAAAAAAAGCTATACCTCCTCTTTTCATTCGCAGACTGGCACGACAAAGAAGCATCCCTTTGTCAACAGTTAGTTCTATCACAAAGAAATTTTTTCCACCCCCTCCCTCATCTGCAAGAGAGGGTCTCTCTCTCAATTAATCAGAACCTCACTAATTTTGTCTTTATATTTCTCAATTCAGTTTACATCTTATTAAGGGTAGCGGCATAGGCACCTTAAATAGTTAAACGATTGTCTATCATGATATCATGGTGCTGTTGTGATAGTACATTTACTTTTTCTTATTGGTTATAGTTTATCCATTCTAAGTTATTGTTCTCTTGAAATTGCATGTAATGCCTTGGTGCAGCGCCGGTGGGAAAAACTATAGCCGATTTTATGCATAACTATTTATTGTCGGTGCACTCGGTGCAAATCCATCTTATTCCTCTGGAGCGTGTCCAACAAAAAAAACATAAGTTGTTTTGCATGCTCATGTTGTGCCACAAGTTGCTTATTCAAATTTGGTTAGTCATGTTAAAAGTAGCTACTAAACCTATTGTGTTGATGAAAAAAGAAGTTTAGGAATTAATGGTATCTAATTTGCTTATTGTATTCACTTTTTCAGCAAAAACCTCCCCTCAAGTAATTTCAATTGGTCAATTTTGTTGTTATTAGTTTGATTAGGATGTTTTTTCTCCCACTGCATGATGTAGCAGAAGCTACCAATAATTTAATGAACAACAAATAAACAGCCAGGAAGTTGCCGTAGAATTCTTCGATTGCTCGATGTAAGGAATGGGGGGGCTGTTGTGATTAAATCAGATTCCACATGATTAAACTAATTGAACAACAATGGCGCTGTTCAATTGCAAATGGTTAACCTAAAGTAGTTTTACCATTACAGATCAAATCAGAGTTTGCATATGTAGTTTGATCTTGATATTTGCATTGGCTATTGTTTTAGGATGTCGTACCACACCATGCAAAAAGCAACTGTACCCTACTTTAACTAGGCAACAAAAAAGTATTATACGGTTTTTTTTATCTCTATTCTTTTTCTAACCGCATCTTCTTAGATGTACTTTTCATTGAATTTTTGTTCTACTTAAAGGCTTTGGTCAATTTTTTTTCTCTTATCACTTTTTGGTTCTGTGGCATTCATTCTTATTTTGTGACTCCTCATAAATGTACGTTTGATCGATTGGAAGCGCACACGGTCATAAGAGTCTAGGTGTCCTTTTGATTTTGTTTTTTCCCCATAGATTTGTTGTGTGCTCAGACAAGTTTGTCTAGGTTGTCGTTACATTGAGAAGAATAAAATTGTTAGCATACCTTTTTGTAAAATATATATATATATATATATATATATATATATATATATATATATATATATATATATATATATATATATATATTTTTTTTTTTTTTTTGCTTTTCGCACCTATTTTAGCTTTTTACTGAACGTGACTTTTCTTTATACACTTTAATTCATTTGTTCCGTCTTTACATTCATGACATTTCATGTTACATTGATGCTACCAGGGATTCTTTTCTTCTTGGTTGGTGGTTACTACAAATCGGTTTCTTCTGACATTTTTTTGTTGATGTTTGGTCCGGTGACACCATGTTTTCCTGTTTGTTTTTACCACATTTCTAACTTTGTTGACAAATTCCTTTACATTACGTTTCGATTCTATTACAACTTTAGGATAACTTTGGTTTCTTTCTCCTTACTTTTTTATTTAAGTTATTTACTTTTTGGTTAGTTGTGGTTAGATTAATTCTTATTTTATAACTTCTCAGAAAAATGTGCTAGACCCGGCTGAAGAGCACAAGGTTCTTGAAATTGAGGTATACCGTAGATGGTGCAATTTTTTTCTCTTGCTTTGTTATTAGCTTGAACAAATAAATACTTTTAATGTGTTTTTGAGTTTGTCATTACATTTTCACTGTGAAGGGGAGTGTGGAGATCTACCGGGCGACAATACGTAACAAAATCCGAACTCAAATTGTCAAAGAAGTTAAAGTATGTGTATAATTCTTATCTCCGCATTGCAAAGTGTCGTCCGATGCTAGCGTATCCTATCCCCATTACTAACTCAAACGATAAACTACCTACTTTCCTTTTTACCCATAGTCGGGCTTACATGTTCATCGATCAAGGGCGAAGGAGCAACTTTGCACTGAAGTTGTTAACGACGTTAAGGTACGTTTATATTTTTGGACATAATATATTTTGTTTTGTGTTTATTCCCCCGCACGTGTATGTATTTTGTTTTGTTACCCACCGTACACTTCTTGCCTTAAACTATTAATATTGTGTGTGTGTCTTCTTCCTCGGTTTTTATACAGACAAATTTTTTTTTGGATAATTGTGCCATTGTTAATACAATGTCTTATTACGACCATATAATGTTGTTTTCGATGTGCTTATTATAAGTAATATAACAAAAAAAACAAGTGTGGTGCTCGATGCTAGCAACTCTTATTTCGATGATAGCATGTCATTTTGACTGTGCTGATTATAATTAATTACTGTTCAAAGATCGATGCAAACTCCAACGAAATGGCATGAGCGCAGCTCCAACGGCAACTTGCTCCAAGATCTGCTCCTCCTATGCTTTCTCGACGCACCATTGCACAACGTGCTCGAAGAGAAAGAGAACATCTTTCATCTTCATCCACATCTCATGGAATGCAACTATCATCTAAAGATATTCGCATCCATTTGAGTCTAACCGTGACACCAAACCGAAAAACACTTTCGCGGCGTGTCCGAAGCTATAGGGAAAAAATGGCCTGCCTTCCTAGCTCAACTTTAATTAAGCACGGTTGTGTGCCACCAATCACTGATCAGGACCATTGCTAAGCACCTACCGTTGACGGTTCCACATCAGCACAAAATGAAAATAATAATAACCGGAAGAACAAAGTTTATGGTTTCGCTCTGAAACCACGACATTACACAATCACGTATTTGGTTGGGTCATCATCTAAAGGGCACAATGAAGTTCTATTCCGAGTAAAAATTAAGGATGTTGGCACCTTTGATCCACCCCAATGTGTTAGTCAAAGAAGATCATCCTCCTTAAAATTCTTCAAGTACATATTTTCTCTTCTGTTCAGATTACCCGCTCAAAGCTTGATACTAGTTTGGAGAAAATTTATATACTAAATACTTTTTCATATACAAGAGTACTCCGTCTGGGCGATGCTACGAAAGAGCCAGTTGTACAGCTGAAAATGCGTCTGGGGAAGAAATGTGGAATCCATCTGATTCGGACTGCTTTAGCGAAAGCGCTGCAACAAATCTCCTAGCGAAACCATTGACTGATTTGCCAGAAGGACACCATTTTCTAGGACGGATGGATGTTTGTTGCCCACATTGTTCAGCTTTTCACTGGATGGCTGAGAAATTGAAACAGTCATCCAAAAAAAAACTTTAAATTTGGGATGTGTTGTTTACAAGGAAAAGTCAGGCTACCCTCGCTCTTGCCATTACCACCTACTCGCCACTCACTATACGAAGGAAACGATGGACGCACAATGTCATTCAGTGAGCACATTCATGCATATAATGCATGTAACGCTTTTATAAGCCTTGGTGTGGATCCGGACCAACACATATTTAGTGGACGTGGTCCACAATCATTTGTCATCCATGAAGAACTCTACCATAGAGTCGGGTCACTCCTACCAGCTCTAGGCAGGGATCCCGTCTATTCACAACTTTACTTCTATGATGGAAACGATGCTTTGAATCATCTTCTTCGTAGGAACCCTCAGCTATCAAAGGACGTTTTGAGCATCATTCAAGACACTCTTATCCAAAACAACAACTTTTACAGGTTGTATATGAATGACTTTGAGATTTTAAATGCAACTGATTCTACAAATAACAACGTCCCAGCCCGCCTTCATTATAGCTCTGGGAGTGACCGGCGTCGCTACAACCTTCCATCCACAACATAAATAGCTGTGATTTTGCCAGGAGAGGGGAGTACGTTTGATAGCATGCGAGATATTATTCTTCGCTTGTGAAAAGGTGGGTTAGAAAGGATCAGCGAGTGTAACCCCGCATATTCGCCCCTCCATTATGTTCTTCTCTTTCCCCGAGGGGATCTCGGTTGGTCTCCTGACCTACGTCAATGGAACGTCATTAACAATTATCCTACCGATGTGTGTTTGACACAAGCACAATACTATGTCTATCGTATGTTTGATCGCCCATCAGAGTATTCCCCTATTTTGAACGCGGGCGCCCTAGGCCAACAATTTTTAGTCGATGCTTGGGCTGCAACAGACCAAAACTGCGTGCGTTTTCTCAGAGATTGACAAGTTGAGATTCGTGCAGAGTTGTATGATAAGAGCCCAAAACTGTAGTTTTAACCCCTTAATAATCATACTGTTAGACCAATTATGTGAATAATAAGTAAGAGTTAATACTGATTATGTGTTTTTATGCATTTCAGGCTTCAAAGTCCATTATGTGCAGAAATGTGCCACTTTAGCGAGATAAAGGAGCAAAAGTCAGCAGAACTTCCGAATGCCATATCTTTAAACTCAGACCTCGGATTGAGGCCTACCTTATATCAAAACGACCGGCTCGGAAAGAGCTTTGCAATGGTCCAAGCCTTGACCCAATCAGAGGAGCAAAAGTGGACGAAAAGTCTGTGGAAGCCAACTGCAGCTGAAGAGGCCTTTTTGGACTGAAAGAATTGGGTTTTGGGCCCGATTCTCCGCCCAAAACATGGCTCCAAGCCCATGCACGATTTTTGGATCTGGATGTATAAAACAAAAGCTTGACTTCGGTGTTAATGGCAGTCAGGGGCAGTTAGGTTAGGTAGATAGGTTAGAATAGAAAGTAGCCATTAAAATAGCTTCTAGATCTAGATTTAATTGTTTTATTTAATTATTTTCAAATCCTTTATTAGATTAAACCTTTGAATCTTGTTCTTCATTTAATTAGATCAATAAAGTAGTATTTTTTATCAATTTCGATTTTTGTCATTTCCATTTCTAGATTTAATTTCAATTCTTGTTCTTATTTCATTTTAGTCATTAATTTAGATTTCATTATTGTTTAAATTAGTAAATTTCAATGCTTTATATTATGTTTAGATTTAATTTAAATGGAAATGATTGCGGAATGATTCAAGGCTAAAACTCCATTAGAGGGGGTTGAGAAACCTTGATGAAAGCTTGATCCCGTTTATCGTAGAGTCGTCGTAATTTCTATTCCACGCCAGAAATAATTAGTTCACCATGAGAATGGGTTTAATTGTTCACATGCTAGTTATAAATTGGTAGAAATGCCATGTGTAATTAGGGATTAGGAAGAACCGATTGTTCTGTGTAGCAGTTCAATTCGATTACCGACGACTTCGTCGTTAGTGGATTAAGTTGAGTTAAGGTGGAATCAATCCCCCCTCTAACTCCTTATCATCGAATCAACGTAGCATTCCCTTAGTTGTCTGATAATCGACTAGTTGCATTTCGTGGGTAGTTGCATCGTAGTCTAGTTCGTAATTCGTAAATCTCTCATTGACTTAAGACTGATTTCTTAGACTTATAAAACAATCCATGCTAGGGAACTAGGAGTGGAACGAACTTCCTACTCCACTTAGTGCAATTCGCATTGAGAGTAGAAGCTTTGATAATAGACTAGTAAAAGTAGAGTTTTAGTTTACTTACGGATTGAATTCATCATTCATTTCGTAGGTAGACTATTCATTTTACTTTTATCAAATGGCGCCGCTGCCATCTTAGTTACACTTTAGCATTGTTTTCCTTGTAGAAGTAGTCATTTTTAAGTCCCATTAAACCCACCCACCCTTGTTTGTTTCATCTCGTGGTTGCCCGGTTCAGTTGACAAATTCGCGAGAAAAATACGCGAGGCCAGCCAGCGCTCAAGGAGAGCGCGACCAGCTAAGTTATTGGAATTTTCTACCTACCGAAGCGCCAGCATACATACCAAAGCGACCAAGCCAAACACGGAACTTCGACTTTGATTCGAGCGAGCGACCGCCCCATTTGGAGCGCGACCCGCCCTAAAAACACTGTAATCTGAAAATTACTCGGAGCGCGAGCGCGCCCAGTGTTAAAATTTCCGGATTTCCACAGTTTTGATTCGAACTTTAATCTTTCATATTTTTCAGTGTTCTAACCTGCTATATACACTGAACAAGCGTAAACAAGACGCTATTCATAAAAGGAAGAAAGGACGAATCGTATTCCTTTCTTCCATACCTCGTGATTTCGGTTAGAGGTTTTCTACTAGTATATCAGAATTGTTTGGAGTGTTGCATGTTTAGTTAAGCTCAACTTAGTCTTGCATGAGATTAAGGTCTGGTCGAACAAAAACAACAAACGTAATTACACGACAACAAACAAGTCTATCTAGTATACCACCCACTACACCTCTAACTACTATTTCACACACACCACCTGATATAATGGGGGAAGAAAGAGAGACTCCTCTCTCGGACTTCTACAAAGCCTTGAGCGATAGCCCCAAATCTTGCATCGTTCTTGCGGACCAAATGGGATTTCAGAATCCCTCCAAATATTTTTAATTTGTTACCCGTTTTTCATGAAAAACCTTATCAACACATACGTAGGATTGAACAAGTCCTAACAACATTCCACCATCCTACGGTTGGTGCGGAACAAATTAAATTAAGGGTATTCCCTTTCACCTTAGCCGATAAAGGCGGCGTTTGGTTAACTGCCTGCAAGCCTAATTCTCGTGGACTCGTGGGCTAAACTTGTTCAAATTGTTTATGGAACATTTTTACCCACCCCTAAAGACGGATGAGATGCTTTCCAAGATTCATTTCTTTTCGACAAAATCCTCATGAATCATTTTCAGAGGCTTGGAATCGCTTTTCACCGACCGCTTATAGAGTGTCCACACCATAACTTAGCGAAAAGACACGTTAGTTCGTGCGTTTTTTCAAAGGACTTCAACATCACCATAAAGAAGTCCTTGACATAATGAATGGGGGTAGTTTCTTAAGCAAAGGAGCCCCTGAGGCTTATAAATTTTAGAAGACCAAACTAAGCTTAAATAATAATTGGGGGGGTAGTGACGATTACTCCGCCTCCGCTAGTTCTTCTTCAACAGGTTAAGGCCGCCGGTATGTTTGAAATTAAACACGATTCGAGCTTAAAACTCTAATCGAATCACTCACTAAAAAGGTAGAGGCCATTTTCGTACAACAAAAGCCTATCCCCGTCATGAATGTAAATTCAAACCCATGTAGTTTCGGGTTGAGTCCCGAAAGCATCCCGACTTAATCGCCCTATAGCCTATGAACAGGCTTGTTCCATTAATAGTGAACCTAACGCCCCTTGGAGACAAAATCCCAACTCCGGTTGGAGAAATAACCAACAAGTCACACCTCGCGGTACAATAATCAATATGTTAGGCCAACTAGCGCCTTTAACCAAGCTCCACTACGACAAGGATTGTGGTCGTGGTAATTTTAATAATTATAACAACCAAGTGCAACCTCGACAAGGTCAAGCACAAGGTCAAGGTAATTATAATAATTATAATGCTAATAGAGGTATCGCTCCGGTCAATAATAATTATCAGAATCCACCAATAAATAATTCACATGAATAGTTCTAGTCACACCACCGTGACTACTACAACCACACAACCGGATCGCCTTTGACACCTTCATACAAGTGAGCCAAAAACTTTTCCAAACCATGGCTCAATCTAACCAACGGCTTCTACAATCCGTTAATAATTTAACCCAACGGTTGGCTCAAGATAAAGCCCAAACCAAAGGTGTGTTGCCAAGTCACGCTAATACATAATCCTAAAACAACAAACACAGCTTTTGAGGTAACCGATAATACTAGTAATGAATATGAAAATGTAGGTGAGATAAATGCCATCACCACTCCGCTCCGGGCAGAGTGGTTGATAACAAGGTAACTATGCCTATAGTTACCCCACCGATAACCTCTACACCTACTATTTTACTAGATACCGAAATAGAAACTCAAGAGCCTACCAATCGTAGAGGTACGGTTACAACACAACCTAAGAAACAGAAGCCCACGGTTAAACATCAGGTGATACCATTGCTAAATATAGACGAAACCACCGTTTCCACAAAAATTAGCCATGTTAACTAGGGATACAAATTACGAGGAGATTAGGACGCGTTTTCAAGAATCTAACTATAAACCTTCCCTTCCTCGAAGCTATTAAAAGCTACCACATCATGCTAAGTTTCTTAAGGAATTGTGTACTACTAGGCGTAAGACAAATATACCAAAAGACGCTTTTTAACGGAACAATTCCCAACCTTATCCGAAAATAATGGAATTGTTAAGTACAAGGACCCTCGGTCGATCCCCCATCAGACAATGCACCTTAGGAGATTCCTATACGATCTACGCGTTATTAGACTTGGGGGCTAGTGTTAACTTACTCCCATTTTATTTGTATAGACAAATAGGTCTAGACAAGATGCAACCCACTAAAATGACGTTGCAATTAGTCGATCGGTCTATTAAGTATCCTAAGGGTGTCGCCGAAAATGTTCTCGGTAAAAATTCAGGATTTTTACTATCCGGCTGATTTTGTAGTCCTCGATACGTAAGTCGCTTAACGACTCGGTCCCCGATCATTTTAGGGCGCCTTTCTTGGCAACCGCCAACGCGCTCATTAATTGCCGCGGATGGTTCAATGTCCATGTCTTTTGGCCATCTTGTTGTTGAAGTCAATGTTTTTAAAACAAGGACACAAGTTACCCGATTCGCCTATGGATGGAGAGGTAAGATGATCGAGAGCTTCGCCGAGATTATTTCAACAACACGTTCCCTGATAGTCATATGCCCAAAATTCTTTCCTTTGGAAAGTCAGACTCCAACATTCTCATCCCTACACTAGTCGATACACATATTATTGATGAGGATGGGATAGATGACTTTCTCAAAGATGTAGAGGACTACCATAGTAATGTGGATATGACCAATCTAGATGAGGAATTCGATGAGTTTTTTCGAGTAGGTGACAATTCACCCTATCAAGAACTAACTTGCACAACATCCACCTCGATTCCCCTCTTTCCACCCTTTCAAAGGAATATCGAGTTTGCACTCGATCCTTTTGTTTCTCCTGTGCTTCATAATTTTTTAAATCCTCCTAGCAAACAGATACTTCAGAAGGACAAACTATTTGACACCTTCATTTTAGAATTGAGACAACCTACACACAACAATGAATGAGTTCGGTGCTAAAACCACATCCTCATTTTGTATGTGCTGTTTTTTCTACAACTTATCCATATCCACCATATTCTCCACAACCATTCACCTTTCCACACTTATTTACTAGAACACCCACTCATTCAAAAAATGAAAAGAAGGTGCATGATAGGTTACAATAATAGGGTTATCCGACTTCGCTTTCATTCCACTAGGTTTGCGTCGTAGAAAATCTTGGTGCTTGATTGTGTTTGGATATGTTTTCTGTGATATTTATTTATGGAATGATCCACAACTATTTCGGTTGTTGATATATGATCAACTGCATATTCATACAAATGTTTTAGATAAAGTCTCGAAAGTATCCGACTATAAATGACTCAATTTCGTGTTTGGTGCACTTCCTTTCACTTTTAATATATTGGTGAGTGCACCATTAAGGTAACCGGGCCCTCCCTATGGAGTGTGTGGTCTGTAAGTACGGATCCTAACTCCACGGTTCACATAGTTCACGTTTTCCACTCTTGCATGTTTTTCTCGGATTTTGAGTCATGTTTTTCTATGGTGTGAATTATGTCTTTATTGCTTATTGTTTTTCCTTCTAAAAAAAAAAAAATAAAAAAAAAATAAATAAAAAAAAAAAATAAATAAAAAATAAATAAATAAATAAATAAAAATAAAAAATAAACATAGTAATCTAGAAAGTCTCGAATCTGATCAGTAAAAGACCCTATCGCTAAAACAAATTTTCTAAGCTTCGTTGTAAAAATTTGTTTGGGGTGGGGTGTTAAGTATTCGCATACTAAAATGTTTTATGTCCCATTAGAGTTGCTTAGGCCGTTTTATTGTATTACGATTCGGATTGACATAATCTATTAATTTAGAGTTCATTCGTTTGCATAACTTACGTCATGCACGCACTTCGAGGCGTTTTCCACTATCTCGTATGTCATCCGAAGTCGGAATAGAGTGTTTTATGGATCATTGGATAGGAAATTCTCTCCCCGATCATTTCCATATCTCATTCATTAAAAAATCGGACCGTAACGGCCGGGAATTTTGATTTGAAATTCGCGAAAAATCGAAAAAATCAAAATTTCGATTTTGGGCTTCGAGCCCAACCAGCTACCAACCCGCGCTTCACGACCACCGGCCGCCCTTTACATTCTCAGCAACAGTTCATCGCTTTTTTCATCTTCCACCGCCATTAACAAAGCTCAAAACCCTAACAAAAATAAAAATAAAAAAAAAACCAAAATAACCCCTTCAAAATCAAAATCCTAACCCCAAATCTTCTCTAAAACCAAACCACCAAAACCCCCACCAATTTAACCAAACAAAACCACGAAAAAATTAAAATTGGTGCGCCACGCCACCACATCACCACCACCATCGTTTTTATCACTAAGGTCTTTCCTCATTATTCCTACACCCTCTACAAACCCCAAACCGTATTCAAACTAGATGGCTCAACAACCCGAATTATACGGAGCAAGTTTTCATCGCCGACCACTTCGCGCCGTTTTTACGGTGACGAAAATGGCTAGTAGAGATGGGGTAGTTTGTGGTAATTCGACCCGAAGCCTTCTACCATGAAGACTTGGTCCGACGGTTCTACAACACTAGGGAGTTGGGGGAGTAGGATTTTTGTAATGGTAAGGAAGAAGAGGAGGAGTTGACTCATCGATTTGTTGGTCGAGATTCTAGGCATTCCGCCTAGAATCCATCCGATGTCACTCTACAGAGCCCCAATTTGACGGGTAGAGCCCTACGATGGGCGGATCTGTCATCAATGGGAGCTACAATACAAACTCCCATTGGTATGCGCCGAGCATCCTCGGGACCAACCGGTTAGCTCACATTTCGATGGATTGGTCGGAATGTCCTAGGGAAGGACAAGGTCGGCGACATCGGTCCGACCGCCTCCCGTCTTATGGGTACTCCAGGGAGCAGAAGAAACGATTTACGTATCCCGGAGTTTTGGCCGAAAGCATGATTAGGGGGTCGGAAAGTCTTTGGCACCTCTTCCCGTGTTAATCACCAAGATCATCTTTGAAGATGAAAGCGACTCCGCCCGTCGATAGGATTTACATTACCCCGCACCGTAACACGCGTGATCTATAGGGAGTGTGTCCAACAAGTTTGGAGGAGGGCTGAGGATAGAGAAGAAGAAGAAGAGGATGGTGGAGCCGAGAATGAAGAGGAGGTCGGGGACATCGGGATGCCTCCGAGGATGAGGAAGACTTGACCGCTTTGATCGCAGATGCCTTCGAGAGGTGTTGGTATGATGCAGAACGCATGGCTGTGCTTCATAGGGGCATCGCGTTCACTAAACACTATATGTACTGAGACCTCCGGACTCGACAGCGACTATTCATCACAACTTCGAGATCCGCACCCCAGAGAGAGGATGAGAGATGGGAACAAAGCAGGCTGAGATGGAGGCCCAGCCGGTTTAGAGTGGACATGCTTGCACGCTTCCCACCTCATACGACTCGCCTCGAGGACATAGCTACGAGGCATGAGCGTCGTCGACGACGGACGGCGACTCTGCCGGACCTTCGGGAGCCAGGGAGCCACCACTAGAGAGTGTGCCCTCCGCCACGATGGCGAGGTGTTTTAGAGAGTCCGAGGTTTGATAGTGGTTGTTGTTTTATTTATTTTTGTTGTTTTATTGTAATGTAACTTTTATTTTCGTAATTTGAATTTTGTAGTGAAAGGTACTCCGAATGAAATTTTAATATAAGGGGTTATTTTCAGTATGTGTGGTTGTTTCATATTGATCCCACCTTCCCAACTTGTTTGGGGGTGGTTTGATCAATTCAAGCTTTATTTTTATATATAACCCTACTGTTAGTATTTATTGCGGAGTCAAGGTGAAATGATGGCCGTTTAGGCATATCTAGGATTGAGAATCATTGTAGGATGAAATCTAGATTAAATAGGTACATTCAATCATAAATCAACCTAAAAGATACTGGGTTTGAATTAGAATCAAGAAAATGAGTTGTTTCCGTTTTCGGGTTTGGAAATTTTAGGATCTTCGGAAACTGCCGTAATTAGTTTTGGCAACTTTCCGACCCATTTTAGCAACTTAAAACCTATATAAACTGGATACAATCTATCCTCACAACTCACACTACACCTAAACTCCCATCACCTTTCACACCCTTTCACGCTTCGCCTCCATTTTCCAACGTTTCGTCTCCATTTTGCAAATCTGCAAAGACTTCATGCGAAGGCCTTCGCTACACTTCGACGAAAATTTTTTTTCGAGGTAGCGCCCGCCCAAAGTCGCGACTCGGCTTAAAACACTGGAATTCCAAAATACAAAGAGCGACTTCGTGCCCTAGTCTAGTTGAAGCGCCGCACCGACTTCCGTGGACCAGAAATTTTCTAGTTTTTCGCAGAAAGTACCCGGTTGTTTTGGTATTTGTTCCAGGGCGTAGTTTTGAGATGACATCTCCTATAATAATACCGAACAGTCTTTCAAGATTTGTTCCAAAGCACTACTTACGGTGCTTGGTTTCATGAGGTGATCACATACGTTGGCTGGGAACCTCTTATGGTAAGACCGGTGAACTTTATTCTCCAAAGACTTGCATCTTATTTTTATAATAACTGCATTTTCTTTGAGAGACCGGATGGAGAACAAGTGTTCTCCATCAACATTGACGATGAACCAATGGAAATTACCGTGTTCTTGCTAGCATTTGTTCTTGGACTTGCTATGCCCGGCTGAGATACAAGACCCATGGTGCTATTGGGTCGATAATATGCATGTCTACACTTATGAGTTTTGCACGAGGCTTATGGGGGGCATTTTTCCAGATTGAGGACCAAGGGGACTATAACGTTGCCCTTGGTAGCCTATCCATGAACATAGGAACCGTTATGTTTTGGATTATGCTAAACATTTTAGGGAATGGCGTTTTCTTCCGTGAATGACGCCACTTGCAGGCGTTTTGCTTTTAGCCACGGACGCCGGGTTCTATGACCTTCCCTTAACTTTGATGTCTAGTTTAGCACGAGCCCATACCATGAGGCATAAGTACCTTCTTATGCCCATTTCTAATTTCCGTATTATTATGCTATGTTTCTTTCCCCGTTTTTGTACACGTTTCACGGATTGGATTAGGGTAGATAGACGGTGCGACCCACCAATAGTATTATTCGATCTTTCCGTGTAATGACTTGGCAAAGGGTGGCGGATACAACCTCACCAAAGTTGCACCCTACACCCCATCGGACCAAGTGGCACTTAATAGGTTAGCAACCATAGATGATAAATGGCGTGAAGCCCGGCAAATTATCATAGCATGGCAGATCGCTGAAGGAGCCTCACTTCTTTATAGAAGTAGAGGATGGCGAATATAACTAATAAAAGCGGGAGTGGAGGTAAGTTTTTAGTTTACATTTAGTGTCCGCTTATGTCCCAAGCAATTTAATTTGTTAACCCCATAATGGGTGGAACTCTTATAGAGTTTCGTAAGTTTTATTTCCTATATTAGTACGTTCTAACCTTGTTTTGCGGATGTTTTACGAATTTCACGCTTGCCTCAATGGTACTTTTTCCTACCCCTTTATTTAAATGCTTTGAGGACAAAGCATGCTTCTTGTTTGGGGGCATAGAAACACGTGTAATTAAGACATCTGCTAGGATATAAATATGTATAATATGCATTTTTTTTCTAGTTAAAATTTCAAAAATTCAAAAATATAAATAAATAAGTTATGCTATACACTTAGGAATATTGGTATTGTTTCTTTCTCCATGCTCTTAACAATCTAGAAGTCTCACGTAGCTTTTGCATCAGAATAATTGTTAGAAACTTAGGTTAATATGTAGGTAATAATCTTTGCATCTATCTATAAATATATTACATGAGTATCTATGATTGTTAGCAGTAAGTTTCTAAAATCTAGGCTAGAGTACTTATTCTACAAATCCTGTGAGAATATAGCCTAAAACCTTATATGAGTGAAACATTTGAGAAATGACACAAGGGAGAAGTAAAATCCGGATAGAGAAATCACACGCCCACTTGCTTGATCACTAAACCATATCCTAAGCGAGAATTTAGGCCCTCTTTGGATCGATATAGCCAAAAATTCAAACCTATGAATTATTTTCCGCTAGTCGCCCCACTGAGCCTTTCATTAGCCCTTCCATAAACCACAATTCCTTTACCCTGTTACAAAACCTAAACAAAATAAAAAAAAAAAAAAAATATAAATCAACCTACCCAATTTAGAATAAGTCTGAGAATAGAATAATGAAGAAAGAAGAAGAGAAAAACCGGTGTAAACAAAAATTAGTTAGTGCTTCGGAAAATAAAGAAAATAAGTTTCCATCCAAAGAAAAGAAAAATAAAAATAGAAATAAAATAAAAACTCCAAAAATAGAATAAAAGGGAGTCAAAAGCCAAAGAAAAAATAAAAAATATATATATATATATGGCTAAGGATGGAAACAAAGTATAGAAGCAAAAGAAAAAACAAGGTTTTTCTAAGTTACATAATATGAAGACTCTATTATCTCGGACTTGTCCTTTTGAATATCCATTTCCTTCCTTCTTAAACCATCTCCTAATCCCATAACACCTAATAAAGACCTCTAGCTCAATTAGGAATATGTTAGTGTGATAGTAAGTGGCGGATGTGTTTGATCGACCGACTTCCCTCTGTGTGTCATTGAGATTGTAAGGTAAAGTGTGCCCACTGCATTTGGAGTAATAAAGCTAAAACTTGAGTGGAAAAATCAGAGTGTTGTTTCTTGACTATTATCATGAGAACCTACTTAAGGACCTATTCCAAGTTCTCAGAAACAAACCTGCTAAACATTTTATAGTATTACTCATAGTATATATATTTGTATTATAGATGATTGATTATTATGCATATATTAGCTTAGGTTTTGACTTGGTTATTCTTATTCAATTGCTAGAGAGATGTATAGATAGTTGAGCATGAATAAGGGAACAATAGTTTTATTTTCTTAGTCGTTGTAGTATAGATGAAGTTTGTAAGTACCTTC
The DNA here is from genome assembly GCF_015680905.1 of Coptis chinensis. Lineage (NCBI taxonomy): Eukaryota > Viridiplantae > Streptophyta > Magnoliopsida > Ranunculales > Ranunculaceae > Coptis > Coptis chinensis. Next base: position 63,613,722 of record NC_141461.1, read on the forward strand.
ACTGGAAAACTCTCACGAGGCTATAACTCGTCCACTAGGGAATTCCTAGTGGTTTAAGGCCTTGTTGCATATGGTCAATGCAATCGCACTCAGCGAAACGAGAGTAGTTAGAACTCCATTTTTGGTCACTTATTCTAATTTTCATCTTTGCTTGAGGACAAGCAAAATCTTTGTTTGGGGGTGGTTTGATAAGAGCCCAAAACTGTAGTTTTAACCCCCTTAATAATCATCTTGTTAGACCAATTATGTGAATAATAAGTAAGAGTTAATACTGATTACGTGTTTTTATGCATTTCAGGGCTTCAAAGTCCATTATAATGCAGAAATGTGCCACTTTAGCGAGATAAAGGAGCAAAAAGTCGTGAGAACTTCGAATGCCATATCTTTGGACTCAGACCTCGGATTGAGGCCTACCTTATGTCAAAAACGACCGGCTCGGAAAGAGCTTTGCAATGGTCCAAGCCTTGATCCAATTAGAGGAGCAAAAGTGGACGAAAAGTCTGTGGAAGCCAACTGCAGCTGAAGAGGCCTTTTGGATCGAAAGAATTGGGTTTTGGGCACAATTCCCGCCCAAAACATGGCTCCAAGCCCATGCACGATTTTTGGATCTGGATGTATAAAAACAAAAGCTTGACTCAGTGTTAATGGCAGTCAGGGGCAGTTAGGTTAGGTAGATAGGTTAGAATAGAAAGTAGCCATTAAAATAGCTTCTAGATCTAGATTTAATTGTTTTATTTAATTAGTTTCAAATCCTTTATTAGATTAAACCTTTGAATCTTGTTCTTCATTTAATTAGATCAATAAAGTAGTATTTTTTTTTATCAATTTCGATTTTGTCATTTCCATTTCTAGATTTAATTTCAATTCTTGTTCTTATTTCATTTTAGTCATTAATTTAGATTTCATTATTGTTTAAATTAGTAAATTTCAATGCTTTATATTATGTTTAGATTTAATTTAAATGGAAATGATTATGGAATGATTCAAGGCTAAAACTCCATTAGAGGGGTTGAGAAACCTTGATGAAAGCTTGATCCCCGTTTATCGTAAAAGTCGCCGTAATTTCTATTCCACCCGGAAATAATTAGTTCACCATGAGAATGGGTTTAATTGTTCACATGCTAGTTATAAATTGGTAGAAATGCCATGTGTAATTAGGGATTAGGAAGAACCGATTGTTACGTGTAGCAGTTCAATTCGATTCTGACGACTTCGTCGTTAGTGGATTAAGTTGAGTTAAGGTGGAATCAATCCCCTCTAACTCCTTATCATCGAATCAACGTAGCATTCCCTTAGTTGTCGATAATCGACTAGTTGCATTTAGGTGGGTAGTTGCATCGTAGTCTAGTTAAGTAATTAAGTAAATCTCTCATTGACTTAAGACTGATTTCTTAGACTTAGAAAACAATCCATGCTAGGGAACTAGGAGTGGAACGAACTTCCTACTCCACTTAGTGCAATTCGCATTGAGAGTAGAAGCTTTGATAATAGACTAGTAAAAGTAGAGTTTTAGTTTACTTACGGATTGAATTCATCGTTCATTTCGTAGGTAGACTATTCATTTCACTTTTATCATTGTACCAGGGATTAACAAATATTGTAGCACAGGGGCTGCATCCAGGTCAAGTTGGGCAATGTGTTATCCTGCCATTGTCTTATACAAGCAGTCCAAGGCATATGTACGAGATCTACCAGGATTCAATGGCCATCACAAGGTACAATAAACATCCGGATGTTTTCCTTAAGGCAACCGCGAATCTGAATTGGCCAGAAGTTCTAATGGAACTTAAAAGCCATAAAAAATCAACTGATAAACCAACGTTAGTGGCGCGTGTTTTTAAGATGAAGCGTAGAGCAATAATGGAAGAAATCACTAAGAAATACATTTTCGGTCGTGCAGTCGCATGTTTACACCATTGAATTCGAAAAGTGTGGTCTTCCACACATGCACGCTCTCATATTCCTCCAACACAAAGACAAGATTCGTACCACTGAACAAGTTGATCGAATTGTTTCTACTGAGATTCCAGATCCTGACACACAACCTGCTTTCTTTCAAACAATTATGAAATATATGATTCATCGTCCGTGTGGTTCTGAAAATCCAAAAGCGCCCTGCATGCAAGATGGTTATTGCAGGTTCCAATACCCGCGGGAATTTGCTGAGAAAACAACAATGGATCAAGAAGGATACCCGCTATATATGCGTCGCAACACCGGCAGAGTGTACAAGTGCAAGAAACATAAAGTTACCAACCGAAATGTTGCTCCATATAATCCGTACCTATCTGAGTTGTTTGATTACCACATTAATGTTGAAGTGTGTGCATTAGTTCGGGCAGTCAAATATATCCATAAATACATTTACAAGGGTTTTGACAAAATAACCATGGTGTTAACTAGAGCAAATGATGATATACAACAATACATCGATGCGAGGTATATCGGCCCACAAGAAGTTGTATGACGACTTCTAGAGTTTAACATGCACCAAGAGGTGCCCAACGTTGTTCGCTTAGCAATACATTTGCCTGGGATGCATCGGGTTCTATACAACCCAACCGAACCAATGGATGAAATTCTCGCTCGAGCTGAACATCAACAATCAACTCTAACCACATTATTTAAATGTTGTGCTAAAAATCCAAAAGCCCGAGAGTTCACTTATCCAGAGATGCCTGGATCCTTCGTTTACAACAAGGGCTTCAAAAAATGGACACCTAGGTGTCGAGATAGTTGTTTCGCTATTAGCCGAATGTTTTTTGAAAAACCTAATGCCGGGGAGCATTTTTATCTACGCATGCTTTTAACCGTTGTTAAAGGGCCCACATCATTCGAGCCACTTAAATTGGTGGACGGTGTTCCGTTCGGTACGTTTAAGGCAGCATGTATTGCACTAGGTCTATTGGAAGATGATGAAGAGTGGAACCAATGTTTGCAGGAGGCATCATGCATGTGGACTAGGTATCAGTTGCTCTCGATTGTTCAGCATTATCCTAACAGAGTGCTCTCCAACGCGTCCAGTAGTATTGTGGAATAGATTTGTAGTTAATATATGTGACGACCTTCCGCACAAGATGAAAACTAAGTTTCTTATAGAGAATCCATCTGAGGCCCGAGTTACAGACTACGGTTTGTTTTTGTTGGAACAACTCCTTTAAGAAAGTGGGAAAAATCTATCAAATTTCCATGACATGCCCCTACCATAGGAAAATTGGAGCCGTGTAGTTGGAAACAGACTCATTTGGGAGAAGCAGCAACTTCACCATCAAGGCCTACAAGAAGCAACTGATGCTAATATTAGCCGTCTTAATGAAGAGCAACACAGTGCTTTTAATGCGGTGATAGAATCCGTACACAATTATCAAGGGAAGATTTTTTTTCTTGAATGGAGCCGCCGGTACAGGGAAGACATTTCTGTACAATACAATTGCAGCGTCATGTCGTTGTATTGGTAATATCGTTATAATGGTGGCTTCCTCTGCAATTGCATCTTTGCTATTGTCTCGGGGTCGCACTGCTCACTCAACATTTAGCTTGCCCCTAAACGTCTTCAACGACACCATGTGTGGATTTACCAAAGATTCATTGCAGGCCGACCTTTACAGAGAGGCAAAACTTATTATTTGGGATGAAGTCCCCATGCAACATAGAAACTACGTTGAAGCCGTTGATCGGTCACTTCAAAATATCTATGAAAAGAAAAAAAAAATGGTGGAATAACCGTTATCATAGGGGATTTCCAAGAAACGTTGCCTGTTATATGATAAAAGGTAAAAAGATGGTTTATCTACGCATAAGCTACGAAACTATATGCAAGTAAAACTAAAGCTAATTTAAGCTTAATATTATCAAAGTTCTCTACTCTCGATGCTATTGCAATATAGTTGGAATAGAAAGTTCGTTCCACTCCTAGTTATTTAGAATTCAATGTTAACTACGATAATCAGTTCTACCAAAGTCAATGAGAGTAACGATGGAAGTTATACTAAACAAGATACGATAATTCAAACTACGGAATTACTAATTTGACAATATGAGAAGGAATTACGGGGATTTGATTCCACCTTAATTCGACTTAATCAACTAGCGAGGAATTGTCGTAATCCGAATTGCAATACTTTCGCATAACAATTGGGTCTTCCTAATCCCTAATTGTTTATAGTAATCTCTACCAACTAACAACTAGCATGTGAAACAATCAAACTCATTCTCATGGTGAACTAATTGCTTTCTAGAATGGAATAGAATATTACGAACTATTCTACGCTAACAACAATCAAGTTTCATCAAGGCTTCTTCAAACCCCTCTAATGGAGATTTTAGCCTTGAATCATTATACTATCATTAATATATAAATAATAACAAGACACGATAAAAAGATAATAAATTTAATATATTGATCTAATCAAGAATTCAAAACTGAATTCACAACTAAGTAATGATTAATAACCAACTAACTTTATTGATCTAATGAATAATAATCTAAGAGCATCTTTAGGAGTGATATCAACCTAGCATCAAACACTAAATTTCCAACAATTTGGTGGTTTTTCAACTTCATGAGAGTTACATGTTGATGAAAACACCAAAAAAACCAAACACCAAATCGGCCAATATTTGGTTCCAGAAAAACCGCGTAGTTTTGCCAACACCGCGTGAGCTTAGGTTGCTAAATGGGATTCTATGGCGCGGTTTTGGCAAAACCGAGCGGTTTTTCTAAAACCACGTGCTCTCAATGACAACAACGGGCAAAAAACGACTATATCTTTCTAACCCTATAAATTGAAACACTCACACCATAGTTTTATACTCACTTCTTTTCTCTACTCTCTACTCTCTACTCTTGAAACAACAATGACTAGTCAAGAACCAAAATCAAAATCTAGAGGGGCTTCATGGATACAAGAAGAAAATGTTGCTCTCACCAATAGTTGGCTACAAGTTAGTCAAGATGGTGTAGTAGGAAATGAGCAAAAGTCGAACGATTTTTGGGCTAGAATTCTAAATGCATTTCATGCAAATCTAGGAAGAATGACCGAACGCAACTTGACGGGCATGAAACACCGTTGGACTCTCATTAAAGCTAATATCAACAAGTTTCATGCTATTCTTTCTAAGATTCAAGCATCTCCTCCAAGTGGCTATAATGACAATATGGTGGTAAGTATTTACTTTTTATTTGTTATTTTGATTCACAAATACGTCTTTCAATTCTAATTTAGTTTTTGCTTAATTGGTAAGTTGAAAAAGCAATAAGTGTATATGTGATGCATAATGGGGTTTGGAAGTGGATGCAATGCTATAATATGGTGAAAGACTCACCAAAATGGAAGAGGCTACAGTTGAGAAATGATTTGCATCCCACCAAAAAGTCGAAGTCAAACAGTGGGGAAGGAGGTTCATCAGTTCCAATATCAACTGCGACAACTCAACCAATGGATTATGATCCACACCAAGTTCATGGGCTTGAGGATAGGCCTCTTGAAAAGAAAGAAGACAAGAAAAGAAGGCAAAAAGAGAAAGAAGAAGGTGATTCTAAATTGGAGGAATCCGCTAAGAAACTTGATGATTTTCTGGTGGAACTTTCTAAAACCACCAAAGAAGGCTATGAATTGGAAGCTCAAAGACAATTAAAGAAAGATGAGATGGAATTTGAAAAACTTCAATTGAAGAAAAGTTCGATGGATTGGAAGCTCCAAATCCAAAAAGAAAAACTTCAATTGAAGAAAGATGCGCTCCGAGTTCGAGAAGATGAAAATGATGCGAAAATACTAGGAATGAAATTAGAAAGATTACCTGAAGACGAGCGCGAAATTTGGTAACTCAAAAGGGCAGAAATTTTACAAAAAATGAAGAATCGACTTGACAATATCACTGGTAGTAGTCAAAGTAGTGCATAGTCTAAATTTGAGTTTGTATGTCTTTTAATTTGAGTATTTTAATTTGTCTTTTAATTTATGTATTTTAATTAATAACATACTTTAATTTGAGTTTGTATTTTGATTTTAATTAGAATGTACTTTAATTGAATATTTTCTTTTAATTTGAGTTAAGTTATCTTAATTTAAAGTTGATACTTTTTATCATTCTAAAAAAAATTCGGCAGAGTCTACTTTGTATTTTCAAAATTCTCATATATACAAATCCTTTCATAAAACTACAAATACATAGAAATATACTTGGAACACAAATACATAGAAATTGAAACAATAAATAAACACAAAGTCCAAATGAAGTGCAAATAGAAATAGAAATCAAGTCTGACCACGCCGCCCACGCTTACTCTACAAATGCTCGACCAAGTCATTCTTCAATCTATCATGAACAACTTTTGAACGAACCCTCTCGACGCCAGATGCCTAACGAGATAGAACAAATTACCGTTGATCTTCAGATGCACCTTCTCTACTTGGTATTTCCAAATCAGGAATATACTGCAGGATATCCGTTTCGCGTTCATCTTCCACAATCATATTGTGTAAAATGATGCAAGCCCTCATAACAGTAGCCATGTTCTCCAAATACCATAACCTGCACGGATTCGCTAAAATAGCCCAACGCGACTATAATATACTAAACGCTCGCTCTATGTCTTTTCTAGCAGCTTCTTGCTTCTTTGCAAAATGTTTGTCTTGTGCAATAGTCGGTTTAGCAATCGTTTGAATCAAGGTGGCACAATTAGGATAAATACCATCAGCCAAGTAATAGCCCATATCATAATGATGGCCATTCACAGTGTAGTTACAAGGAATAGCTTCATCATTGACTATATCATCAAATATTGGTGAGTGGTCAAGCACATTAAGATCATTGTGAGACCCGCCATTCCAAAAAAAGCATGCCAAATCCATGAGTCACGATCGGCAACTGCCTCCAAAATCACTGTTGGTTTATGCTTATGGCCAGTGTGAGACCCTTGCCATGCGGATGGGCAATTCTTCCATTGCCAGTGCATGCAATCAATGCTTCCTAGCATTCCAGGCCATTCGCGTTCCTCGGACTCTTTAAGCAAACGTTGAATATCTACATCATTTGGTTTGTGCAAGTATTCACCTCCAAAAATTCTAATAATTCCATCACAGAAATAGCGCATGCATTCATGAACAGTTGGCTCAGCAACATGTAACATATCATCTACTAGATCAGCTGCAATCCCATAAGCAAGCATTCGTATAGCAGGAATTACTTTTATTTTTGGGTTAATCCCAAACTTACCCGCACTATTAACTTTTTGTTGAAAATATGGTACATTATGATTAAGATGATTGAAAATACGCGTAAATAATGACTCACCCATATGAAATCGGCGTCGGAAGTCGTGGTCACAAAATATAGGATTTGTGCCGAAGTAGTTAGCATTTACACGAGCCAGTGTTGCCTCGTATTGACGATTCTTACATTTTATTCCTTTCTTCGAACCATCATGTGGTATATAAGAAGACTCCGCTTCTTGCTGACGCAATAAAGTCAAACGATGTCGAACCAATACCCACTAATTTACGAGTTGTAACTGCAATGTTATTATTTGAAGAGCTTGAGCTCTAGCTCGATGAAGAATCAGAAGAAGATGAATGATCCATTGAAAAATCGTCAAGAGTTTTGGTAGTGTTTTTTTTTTTTTTTTTATCAAGGAGATGAGTTTAGATGAGAGGGAACATGAAAAATGAAGAGAACCTCACATGACCAAGAGGGTTAAATGGTTATAGCACGCGGTTTCTGGAAAACCGCGCGGTTTTGTAAAAACCGCGTGGGCTTGGGCCTGTCAGATGGGTTACTATGGCGCGGTTTTGGGAAAACCGCGTGGGCTATATGGTGCGGTTTATCCAAAACCGCATAGTTTGATGTTGAAAATTTGATGTTGTGCTCCTAAAGTTGCTTGGTGTTTTTTTAGTTTGGTGTTTTTTCGTTCAAAATTTTGGTGTTTTTTTGGTAGCTCTCCTAAAGATGCTCTAATGATTCGAAATGGATTATAATTGAAATTAAAACTAATCTAAAACTAAGATGATGATTAACTAATTATCAAATTAAGACAACCTAATTATGAATTTAAGACAACTAAAACTAAATAAGAATTGAATCAATAAACTAAATTGAAATGAAAAACTAATAATTTATTATAAAACTAAAAATAATATATCTTCTTTGTTCTAACACTAATTCTATTCTAATGGCCACTAATTCTATTGAATGTAAAAAAACTAGATCCAAAACTAAGTTATTGTTTTTTTTGCTAAGTAAAAAACTAGATTTAAAACTAATTTTCTGATCTAGAACTAGGTATCCTAAAGAGCTAAGTCTTTGTTTGTTAAATGGAGGAGACCAGATCCACAAAATTGTGCATGGGCTGAGGAGCCTGTTTTGGGCTGGAAAATCGAACCCAAAACCTCAGTACTTCAGTCCACAAAGGGCTTTTCAGCTAGATTTGACTTCAACAGCCTTTTAGTCCACTTTTGCTCCTCTGATTGGGTCAAGGCTTGGACCATTGGAAAACTCTTTCCAAGCCGGTCGTTTTAACATAAGGTAGGCCCGATTCTGAGGTCTGAGTCCAAAGATACGACCTTCGGAAGTTCTGCTGACTTTTGTGCGCTGTTTTTGCCCATGTTGACTTTGACTTTTCAGCTTTTACCGAGCTTTAAAAAGGCTTTTTCTCCTTGAATCATGCCTTTTTATCATAGAACTTCTTAGCAACCAACTCTTGCTTTTTTATCTCGCAAAAGGGGCGCATTTCTGCACATATTCGACTCCAATGCCTAAAATACATAAGAACACGATAACAATACTAACTTACTTATTAATCACATAATTGGTCAAAAGCGATATTGGTAAAGGGGTGAAAACTACAGTTTTGGGCTTATCATTATACCAAAAGGGGTCCGTGAAGATTTTGTTGCTACATCTTTGCATAGGTCTCAACTTTAGAGGCATGGGCAAGTTTTGCTTCTGTTTCGAAACATGCGTCTGGACATGTCGGATCCAGATAACATTGACTTTGGAAGCTATCTTACAGAGGTAAATACTTATAACATCATTGGCTTTGATATGTTGTTGGCGCAAATGCTCGACATTGAACTAAGCACTTTACTTTTAATTGATCGTGTAGATAGGCACAAAACCATCATAAACAATTGAGTTGCCATCATGTATACAAAGCTGTACAAATCTCAAAGACCTCATTTTCTCTGTATACCCTCAATTGGACGAGGAGGGCACAACTTTAGCAGAATTCCTAAAAAAATGTACTATTCTAGCTACAAGGAATGAGGATGTTAAGGATATTAATGATATGGCCTTGAGTTTGTTTCCTGGAGAAGTTATCGAATATTTGGCTGCAAATAAAGCCGTTGATACTAAGTGTAAATCCCAGTCCACAAAAAAAAGGAAAACAACCAACTTCTCCCAATGTTGCTGACTTTCAATTAAAGAAAAGGCAAAACAGTGATAAGTCTCCTGCACCTATTGGCGAATATCCAAGTGAGTTCCTCAACTCACTTGACCCATCTAGTTTACTTCCTTTCAGACTCAAGCTGAAACTTGGGTGCCCAATTATGTTGCTCATAAATATTAGACCCAAAGCTGGCCTTTGCAATGGAACATGGCTTACTGTTCTTCAATGTGCCCCTAAACGTGGCACTCTCCAGATGCATATCTTCAAAGAGAATCAATGTAGTCCTTCCACTAAACTCTTCTAGCTGTACCACAAATATCGTCTACCCAGAAGTTCTATTACAATTAACTTATGTTAAACTGTCTTCAGTTATTCTAGAAGTTGTTTTCTTACGAGTCTGTAGCTACGAAACTTCGTAAGTATGCAAAAAAAATATGGACTCCGCTGCATCCACCCACCCATCCACACACACACACACCACAAATAAACCATTTTTGTGGGTATATGTGCTGTCTAAATGTATAACAAATTCTTCTTCAACCGATTTGATGGTAAAAATCAAGTATAAACACTAACTTGGGTAGAAGATGGTTAAACACGTTTGTTGGGCAAACTTTCACCTCAGTATATCACATTCGCTCGGACATGTCTGCTGTGATTAACTATGCTCAGCTCCGTGAGTCTTCTCTTTTTTTACTTGGATTTTGTTTGTGGTCTCGTTATGCTTACCTTTTTGCCTTAGATTTTATTTGTAGTTCTGTGACGAACCCTCTTCATTTTCAAGGTTGCTGATTGAAGACTCTACTTCACCTTTGATTATGTTTATGTTTTATCTTTGAATTGACCATCCGTGAACAAATCGGCTAATATTCCATGATACAACACCTGTTGTTGTTCATAGTTCAAATTACTGTATAACTCTTCGTGTCATGTTATTAATGGATGGAACTTAACAATATATTGTCTTCAATTACTATTGTCTTCAATCACCTAGGTGCCCGGTCCACTAAGTGCTTCCTGTGGCAGCTTTTCTAGAACGTGCGCTGAGAATGACACTACTTTAACTCTTGCTTGAGCATCCCTTGACTGATTGGCTTAAGAGAACAGATATTACAAAAAGTCAAAGGATGCTAAAAGAAATGCTTCCTTCAACAATGCCTCTGACTTTGGGATATTAGCTCACAGTGTTCCAATGTGGACCTTGACTGTGGTAATCAAGCATACGGTTTCCCATGTACTTTGTTATGTGGCAAATAATTGCCTGCGAGCAATGTTGCAGTGTCTTCTTTGACTTGTTAAATTCTCATGTACATGGTTTGTTCTTCACTTCTCAAAATGCATTACATGTTGCATTTGATTTATAAACAGCACAATCACACTTTCATGTGAACAAATTAATTTTATCTTTAAAGAAAAAAAAATCCATTACTTGATCTGAAATTCTGAATGGTGTTTCATCCTGTAAGAGATTTGGGCTTACGATCAAATAATCAGCATTGCAATGATTTCATTATAGTAGAAATGGGTAAGGTCTATCAGACCCAACACATGCATTGAGGTCTCAAACCAAAATGTTGCCTGTTATCCTTCATACTTAATCAATTGAACAAAATCTTCAAAATTCGTTGAAGATACCCCTTCATCACTCACATTCTTCAGGGCTATCTTTTTCAAGTGCAAAGCATCCTTCACGGCTATCTCTTATAAAACACCTGCTTTTACCATGCTTGGGGTGCCTCCATTTGGTTAATTCCCTATACACCAACATCCTTCTTATTAATTGGTTTTGAGCTGCAATTTTGGTTCGTTTACAAAATTTGGCTCACACAAACCATTTTTAGTTGCCTGGACAATGTGTAGACGCACCTTCAACAAGGTTTTCTTGTCTTCATACTATTTCGCATGTTTTCAGTACCTACTCTATGTCTGCAAGTTCTTCTCTCACTAATGAACACCCGATAATGCAAGATTATTTGTTAAATAATTAAGACCATTTGCTCATCTGCGCTTATAACAGAATGTACACACATTTGTTCGTCAGTTTAGATTTGTTTGCTTTTGATTTGCAACGTCGGCTTCCCATGTTACAAACACCACAAGATTTGTTAATTAGCTTGCCATATTTACCCGATATAGTTTTACAAGCTGATGAAAATCTAAGTTTGGAGTTGGAGAAACGCTTTGTTTAAGATAGTGTACTAAAAACCTTAGACGACCAGTCGTTTAAAATCTTACAGAGACAGCATGTTCGTTAGCTTAGTGTCTCCGTCGGGGTCAGATATCATGTTCCGACTGTTGCGGGGTTCCTATATTAATACACATTTCTTCAGTTCTTAACGCTTTCACCAAACACTTCGTCTCCCCTCCCCCTCCAAGATTCTGTTCATTTCCTCTTCTTCTAGTTCAAGTTTTTTAGCAACTCCTTTAACAGCTTTAAATAGCTTTCAATCTATGACTTCCCATTATGTATCGTTACTCCAAGGTCTCCTCACTTACTATAAATACATTAGAGGAATGAGTTCACTACCAGCAAGTTGTTCAGAATTCTGTCATCTCTTCCGCGAGGTTCGTTTTTTTCCCACCCGTTTGCCTAATTGAGCTATCCTTATTTTGATATTCACGATTTTGTCAATTTGAATGTCCAGATTCTCCAAACACAAAGTTCCTTCAAGTTACCCGGTTTGTTTACTTCCTTATTTCCTAATTACATTTTAATATTGTACTACACACACTTTACAATTTCATTCAATTATGCTTTATTCTAATCACATCTTCTTCTTTTAGATGATTTATCACAGCCAATCGAAAACGGTAGCACTATTGCAATTTCTTTCAAACGTTTGCTAAATGAAATAACCCATCAAATAGGATTACCACTACCAATCTATGATGCAGTCTTCAGGTTCGGCCGTTACAAATCTTGGGTCGATATACAAACGCTTACATTTATCACTTCTAAGAAGAGATATTTCAGAGATCCATCTATTAGCCAAAATGGATCTGATGAGGTTGCCGCCAGGAGAGCGATCGAATACCTTCGTTCTATCTACCATTTTGATCTTATTGACTTCAACTCACGGGAACTACGCCAAATGCGACTTCATAATCAACAGCTCCAAGCCAAAACTCAACAACTCCAAAATCAGAACACTACCCTCCTTCAACAAATTGCAACTATGCAAGCACAATATGTCATTCCTAATGTTATTGTCATTAGTGATGATGAGGAAAGCGTTGCTGACGACTCTGACTCGTACCATCATCGATGGACATGGGCGCATCAAGCGACTCCTAAAGAAAAAAGATGCTATTAATTTCCTCCTACCTATCAGTTATTTAGTTTCCCTTTGCTTCTTGGATTGCGCAACTACCTTTGCAACTTGCTTTATCTTATCATGCTTTGTTGATGTTTGGTACATTATGGAGTGTCGTTTATATATAACATGTTTGAACTAACCTCTGTCATTCTCATTAAGCTTTTTCCGATGCCTACATACATTCTAAGAGTCATCAATGTTGTTTGCCTTATTTTTTTTCCCTTGTTTTTTCCGGTAAACATCAATGTTGTTTGTTTAACACTTCCACTTCTGCCAACAACCAAAATATATCTTATACTTAGTTAATTACTGCTGGCTGTTTCTATTAAACTACTGTGTCTGCTTTAGGGAAAATTGAGGAAGTCGTTTACTAGTACCAAGCCATAAGTCAGGTATACAACTAGCCATTTCAGTTAGAATATAGCCAATACTTTTTAATTTGTTGTCCTTGAGCTCATAAGTTCAGCAAGCATAGAAAAATGGCATTTTCATTCAGTGGGAATTGTGGTGGCACACGATTGAGTAATGCAACCAAGAATCTAAGAAATAAGTTATCGACTAAAAAATCCCAACTTATTGCCACTCTCCAATTGCTCTTGAGAGGCCGCAATGTGTGGCGCTTGAAATTGGATTCATTGCCAGATTCATAATATTCTAAAAAAAAAACATTTCAAGCCCAACTTAAACACATCAGTCAAAGCCTATGGGATCCGCCAAAATTGAATGCATCATTCCAATCACACCCATGAAAATAAAGTTCCCAAACCAACTCTTTTTTACCAACACATACTAGCATGCACAAACAATATTTGTTAGGTGCCTCAAATAAGACCTCGGTAGCTTCCTATTCCACACATAACGATTACGCATCTCTATTAACCAACATTATACGAGCACTGCTAAGCGGACCTACTTTTTTGCCCACCTATTTTGACACACTGTTTGTTAAACGTTGGTTTGCATTGATACAGACGAACATGTGTCGAGCCAAATCAATCATTATCATTAGTAGGTCGGTTAGGCTGCTTAAATTAGTTGTTCTGGGTATCATTACTCACATTATATTCAATTACAATTATTTGCAAGCAAACAAAATCTGCTTTGTACATAATCTATTATACATAGTTAGTATGAAAACTACCGCAATTATTATATTCAAAACATTTTCCATTATTCTTATTTTGACTCACTTAATCCTATATGTATATGTAACTCCCATACTCATCAATTCTCCACCCTTCTATATTTACTACATTATTACTTCCTTCCCCTATAAAAAATTAACCTCATTTCCCTTTCAAGCGAAAAACTTGGTATCTATTTCTCATTACCTCGCCATATAAGCAAGACTTCTCTTACCAAAAAACAGTCCACAGGTACGGTTTCACTTGCTCTTCAGCTTTGTTCATCTAATTTGTACATTGTCATCTATTTATGTGCCTAATATTTGGTGATTCTCATATATATTTTGCAGCAAATGGCTAACTTATCAAACGAAGGTCCAGATACAAGCAAGCCACTAACAACATCCTATAAAGACAACTTCCCAATTTATAAGCCCCAAGCCCCACCAGGAATGACAGGTCTTAACGCAATGATGTATGTTTTTTATCGTCTCACCGAGTCACACTTTAACTACCTTAAACCAAAACTCAAGGTTGAAGAGATGTTTGACAAAACCACCAAGACGCCTATCAAAACCTCCTATGATAAATAATTTTATCCCACTTCCATGGACGACATAGATTAGGTTGTAATACATAACAAGTTCAACTCAATCCTCACTTGCCACCGTTTCACTTTCAATAATAAATTTTTGACTATTTAGTTTTACAATTACTCATGATTTCCCGATTCAAAACATTAAATGCACGAAATGTAATTGACCTGTTTCCCAGTGCTATCTATCAAGTACTGCCTAAATTTTAAGTTTTAACCTAATTTACGTGACTCAGTATACAAACAAAGACTCCATTGCGGTGAACACAACTATCTCGCGGCAATTGACTTTTTTTGCGGTGGCTATCAAAAAAAAAATTTAAACAAAAAAGGACTCACGGTAACAACCTTCTATGGATTTGCCATCTCGCGATAACTCTTTGTTGTGGGCATTATCTTTTCGCAGTAAGAGACAACTTTTTGACGTGGGTGATTTTTTATATGATTAATGGAGGGATGCCAATACCTTGGAATTGGTCAAAAAGGTGTCAATCCCATAAAGTGGGGTGTAAATACCACAACCCATTGCCAAAGGGCAATTTGCTTTTGCCAAGGGACAAATAAATGTGTGACGAAAATGCCCTCAAAATTACCCTCAATCACTTCATAACAGATTCTTATCTCTTCTTCAAGCTTTGTCTCCAGTCAATTTAGGATGCGTGTCTATGTTAAGCTATCAAACACCCTCATTTTCACTCATCATTTTCCCAATTTCTTCAAAATAATGCTCCTCATGAAAAAGAGAACTTCCAAAACATTTTTCTTCATTCTTAGTGAATGGAACAATTTATTGTTCACTTATGAAGTAATTATTTGTTCTCATTGGTTTCCTAATACCCATATGTTAATATGAAAACCAAAAAGACCAATATTGACGGAAGTACTTATTTGCGAGTTGTGAAGTTATCCAATATAAACTGCGTCAAAACCATTTTCTCAGAAGAATTAATCATCGCTGCACTATTAAATTGAATATAAACTGCGTCAAAACCATTTTCTCAAAAAAATTAATCGTCAAATTCAATTAAAGGTCACATTTGGATACTTCAAAACATAGTACAAAATATCAGGATATAGATATTTATCAATATTCAATTTCTAGATATGTATCGTGGATATATCCCCTCTTTGAGGATATTTGATATTGTTTTACATGCAAATATTGTAGATATATCCAAAATATCTACAAATATCGTAGATATTGTGGATATTTCTTGATATATCATGATACATTATTTATATTTATTTGAAATATAATGGTAAATATTAAATAAAACTACTATATACACAAAATATCGCCAAATATCTCTAAATATCACAAAATATTGTAAATATCATCGAAATATCACTGATATTTACAGTCGTATATATCTCTGAACATATCGTGATATTTATATATCTTTTTCTGAAATCTAGATAGATATCTCCAAATATCACGATATATCAGGATATTTTGTAATATGCTTCAAAATCTTAAGAGGTGGTTCATTTTCACTGAAAGATATTGATGAGATAAATACAAAAGACAACATAGTTTCTTAGATTGAAACGGGTTTACCTTTAACAATATATTCATGTGGAACTTTTTATTGATTTTTTGTAACTATGTTCCCAAACATTGGTCTACGAAGTTTTGGAGTTCCCCAACCCACTCAACAGTGTAGAAATTTTCTTTTAACCTTTTCTTTTCTTTTTTGAGATTAGAGGGCATTTTCGTCACATGTCTATTTGGCCCTTGGCAGAAGCAAATTGCCCATTGGCAATAGCCCCTGTATAAAATATGTTTGGCAAATGTAATTAATAAATGGATCTTTGCTATGTGGACTTTAGATAGAAAATATGGAAATCTTGACAATGCTTTTTTGGAATGCTAGTACGAACTTACAAGCAGAAAAAGTGCATAAAGTCTAGCCTGTATCTAAAACTCATTATCTCCTATATAAATAAAAGTAGAACACAGTACAGAGAGGGCAAGCGAACTAACTTGCACTTCTAAACTTCAATTTTGATTTCTGTCTAGCGACCTGACTCAAGCAGAAAACAGGGTAAAAGGGAATACTCTCATTCTTTCTTGCTAGAATCTTTGACTTGACCCTTCTTCCGTATGCGAAGGCAGAACTGCAGACGCCATGCGTCAATAGCAGACTCAGGCAGCATATGAGCCAAACCCCATAGGATAGAATGTGGCCAATAAGGCATGCAACGGGGCTCATAGCCAATCCACCTTATAGCGGCACGAGCATAACCATCTGTTGATGGAACAAATAACGAGGATCTCCTGATTGAAGCCATCTTCGTCGCAACATACAATGGAACCTGAAGTTAAATGACAAAAGTAGTCAAAACAGAATGAGAAGCAGAACTACTCCTACCTGATCTTAAACTCCCCAATTTCAGTTTCAAAGTTCAGATGACAGACACACGAAAGGGAGTAGTAATTACATTATTAGCAGCACAGACCCAAATTACATATGATAAAAAGTGCAAGTCTCAAAGTGGGTATTAAAGGCCTTTTAACTGTACTAAGCTTGCATGTCAAAACAAAGGAATAAAGGATATTTTGCAACAATGATCACCACAAGATGGAGGGTGTCTGGTGTTTCTTTCAAACAGCCTTTAACTCATTCAAATGTGGGCCCACAAAAAGGTGTATAAGTACTTGTGTCCCATAGGGAATTGCTACAATATGGAATAATATCCCTAGTTGGCCTAAACGCCCTAAAGCAACAGGTGTCATAAATATAAAGTAACCTTAAAAAATAATTAAGATCACAAAATTATGCAGTTCATATCTTCAAAACATCAACACCGTCCAAGACTACCATAATGCAAGCAAAAGTAAAAGGATTCAACTCCGAGAACTTAATGGCTACAAAAATGAATGACATTAAAGACCCATAGTTCAAGGAAGTTCTGCAATTTACAATGATCATCAGTGCAGTGCAGATGCGGACAGATTGAAAACAACATGACATGTACACTGATTTTCTAACAAAGTAGAATAACACTGGTATACATCGAATGATTGAGTTATGTAAATATATATTGGTTCATACTGCAAATACATTTAAAAATGTAGATTCAGTTAGGCATAAACTCAATAAAATGAAACTAGGAATAAAAGTTTTCTGCAAACTAAACTTGTTTGATAGTTTAAGACTATATTTCTTAATCCCTTAAATAGTAATTTTTTTTCCCAGAGACAGTGAAGCGAACCCAAGACCTTGGACCCAACCTCCCCAAGTCGTGACCAGTACTGGTCACTAGACACCTTAATGTCTCATACTCCATATAGAGTAACAATAGAGAATGTTATGTTTGCTCGCTGGAGCAACAACAAATCTGCTCATCCATGTAAACGTGTTTTATCCTACTTTCTTAGTTTGAAGAGTTGGAGATTGAAAGGTGATTTTTTTTATGTTTAATCTATTTATTTTCTTCTCTATTTTTACTAGCAAAACGAATACTGGATATAAGCATATAACCAAATAAACTGTTACATACATTTGATAGCTACATAATTAGCGGCGAGCTGACTCAAGAGTTTCCCACCCCCAAGCCCTAACAAAATCAAACAACCCCAATAAAGGAAAGGCTATTCATACCATCTTTTAGGAGCATTTCCAGAAGTGAACCTCAAGTCATTGAGGCTCTTAGGACTCCCCATTTCACTCCTATATTGATTTATCAGTCTTGTGAGACTCCCATATTGATGTCATTAATTCCCTAGCCCTCAGAGCTTGCTTCCTGCTCCATGATGCTTCCATCTACCATCTGTTAAAGAGTCCATTGCGACATTGCCACTTAAATGTTTCCTTTCAAACCTGGTACCTGATCCCGACCTGGGCCAAAATAAGGACCATGAACTACGCGTTACAGATGGCGTGAAGCTGAACTCAATCCACTATACTTAATTGGCCTAACTCCACAATGATCAATTGGACCATCCAGTTGCAGCATTCAAGCATCCCCTTTCATCGCCATAGTGTCTTCTTTCTCCTATTCAATCAACATCTAATAAAGTGCTCGATCACACAACCCCAAGCCATATCCAAAGCCGCTGGTTTCAATTTCAGCAACGACCCTTTACTCTAATCATTCTCTCCTTTAACGATCATCTACAAAATATGGCCTTGGGCCTTGGCTCTCCAATCTCCATTAATACTTTAACAGCCTCCAAAGTCCAAACTATCTAGCAACAATTTCCTCGCATCAATGTCCTTAATTAACCCCAGTGTTGCTAACCAGTTCTCTAATCGCCAGCACACCCAAAACATGGAGTATCAGCACCAATGAAATACAACCACCTCAGACTTCTTTTGATCCAGCCCTCTTGAGGAAATTATCCCTCGTACAAACAAGGCAATAGCTCCAACATATTCTTTAATGTTCCATATTTTAATCTTCATTAAAATGTTCTCTTCACAAAAAATAATAATCCAAAAAGTTCCCAAATGCAAGTCCCCAGTGGCCCAGCGTATCCTGAACATGTCCCAGTGTGCAGATATTAAAAAGGAATTAGCAAAATTGGATACTCCAATGGCATGTCCGCCGCGCATATCAGTAAACTTTCACCTAAATGTCCAAAAATCTCCATGGGATCCCTAGAAATATCGTTTAGTTTTCATGTGAATTACAAATCACAACAAATTCTGCATAAGCAGAAAAGCTTTTATCAATTTTATGAGAATGATGACGAAGATATGCTTCCTTGCAAACTTGTGTGTGCCCTTTTTTCCTGTATGAAACTCATATGATTAGACATTTTTCAATGTCTTCCATGAGCCTGATGGAGAACATATGACATAAGTTGAAACTCACCAACACAGCCATGGACCTATTTTACACCCGCCTCACTAATATCGCAGGCTTTAAATAATCTACCATTGGTCTATTAGGTATAGTCCATTGTCTTATATGATATCATGTTTAGTCTTTAATCTCTCTAAAGTAAGGAACGGACTCCAATTTAACCAAAAAAAAAAATATCTCGTATAACAATTCATTTTGACAACAGAAATAAGGTCTTAGCAGTTAAACTATCTGAAATTGGAAACAAGAAATACATACCTGGCACTGCACATCAATACCACTCTTCTTATACTCTACATATAGGCATCTCGAGAACTGATCGATATACCTGGAAAAAAGAGCCAACACAGCTTCATATTCAATACTCCAAAAGGAGTTACAAGAAACAAACCCCTATAGATTGGTCCATGTAACAGCCTCTCTCTCTCCCTAAACTCAAGTAATTCTCTTTAGTTAGTATGTCTTGTTCTTGGTATGTTTACATATATTGCTTAGGTTTGATTTCCACATCTTTCATCTCCGACTTGTGCTAATTTATTCGTGTGCTGTGAACATATAATTAGGGTTTAATTGCAATAGTTGGAGAGTTTATTAGAGATAGTCTAAAAGTGTACTGCTAAATTTTTGGGCCATTTAGGTTTTGGTCCTAGTATTAATAGCAATATTAAAGTTGGTCCATGGTTAATCATTTACTACAGTTTGATACAAAATCAACGGTTGCCCATCCAATTCTTGATAATGGCACATTTACCCTTGCACGAGTAGTACACGTGAGGACCATACCCTAATTTTTATTTAAAATAGGAGGGCAAACCATAATTATGGGTTATTATTGCGGCTTAAAATTGTTCTAATAAGTGGTCGTATGCTGTGATTAGGATGCAACGCTGATCTTGTTTGAAACCCTAAATACAATAAAATCCCCAAACTAACAGCAAATTATATACGAATTGGGATGTACAATTTGAGTTTTTGGGATGATTAAGCAATAGTTTTTCAATTAATCCCGGAAGACAAGTTTCCAGTCTATGCATAACATATTCTGGTGTTGACTGTTATTTGAGGCTTTTTAGTATTTGGACCTACTACTAATAGCGATATATGCAGTTGGTCACGCATTTCAAAATAAAATGTGGATGGAATATAATTGAACCAAAACCTAAAAAACTTTGCATTAGATCCATTACTTGTAAACCAAAATACAGAGCAAGTTACTTACGCTTTAGTGGCGGCATAGACAGCGTAAAGAGGATCTGAAGGAATAACAATAGCAGCACCAGACCCAATATTAACAATTGCACCTCTCTTCCTCTTCAACATTCCTGGTATAACAGCTTGTGTAACTTTAGTAGTACCTTCCACATTTATGTGAATCAAGTTTCTCAAAAGTTCTTGATCCACTTCATGGAAAAATCTAGCATAAGGATAAGAAATCCCAACATTATTAATCAGAATCCCAACATCCAATTCCTCAACCAATTCTTGAATCTTTATAACACCTTCCGAAAGATTACCCCCAATCGAGAAATCGATGACGAGGTTCTTGATTTCGGTTTTTGGAAATTTCGTTTGAATTGCATCTGAAACTTCTTTTAATTTATCGGGATTTCGACCGACGAGAATTAGATTAAGACCTTTTCTAGCTAGTTGGAATGCGAAACTTTTTCCAATACCATCAGTTGGTCCGGTGACGAGAGCCCATGACCCGTATTTTTTTAGATTTTTAGCTGGTCTGAGGAAAGTTATGTAAATCCATTTTGGAATAGATAACAAGGTTTTGAAAATTGATAAGGTGCCTAAAAGAAGTAGGAGTTGAATCCAAATGGGTTGAGATTTTACTTGGTCCCAGAAGTTGAGCTCCATTTTTTTCTTCTCTCTTCTACACAGATCTGAGATGAAGAAAGAATGTATTTATTTATATGATAAAGGTTCTGGGTTTTTTTACATTAATAAATGAGGGAATGGGGGGAGTACATAAAAATAACGTGGTGGTGGTGGGAGGGGCTTGAGGAAGTAGTTGAAGTAGATGAGCTGAAATCACTGCAACTAACACTGACATTCAGATCTCGCGTCACCAAATATTTAATGGTAACACCATTTTTTAACTGATGGAGTTTTTTACTCATTTTTTAACCAAAACTTAGTAACTATTGGCCAGTCTATGGCCAGACTTGCTACATAGATAGCTAATAACTCAAAAGCTTAAAGTCCACTTAAATAAATAATATATGTATATTGATAGCTAATGATTCATTGCACACTTTGTTTGAAGAGTTTATGTTTTTATATTTTTTTTTAAAGAGATTGCAACCTCTCAAACCTTGATCTAGTATGTGTAATGCGTACATTTTTTTTGGCTGATGCAACAGTAGTAGCCAAAGACAAATCGATGTCAATTTCAAATATAGATAAATATCATAATATAGGTGACAATAAATGTTTGTTTGTACACCATATTGCACCATTTGCAATATTAAAGTATTGAGACAAATAATAGTTATCACAACAAAAATGTAATTTCTTTAAATTCCCAAGTCAATTTGATCATTCAGGTTACCTGCATACATATGATTTATACAATGATTATAAATATCCGCATTAGATCATGATCCAACTCTACTACTTGCTTTGCATAAGAATGTATTGCTTTGCTTATCAACAAAAAGAAACATATTAGAGTATTGGAAAATTAAATTATGCTATAATAATGGCCGCCTTGCACCCCAATGGAAGTGGAATTAATCCAGCGAATTAATCTTCACGGGATGAGATGGGATTGGAAGGGAAAGGAAGTTAAGTGTTGTTTGGGTTTTGGAAAGAGAGGTGGTGGGTTTTAGATAATATTTTGTTTGTCGTGAATTCTCTGTAGATTACTATTGGAAAAAAAAGGATTCTCTGTTAGATTTTGTTTCTTTGCAGTAGTGGTTATAACAATTTAAGCAATAAAACAGGCTTACTAATAAAAAAAAACATTAAAGCCTATTGCAATGTTGCAATCACAGTTTACATGGCTAACGTCTTCAAATTTCATGAGTTTACCTAACTACCCAAGTAATAAATGCAACCCTGTAACCTTGTAACACATGCAGTGAATATTTCTCATTGTAATTACATGAGCAGAATAAGCAAGTACATCCATTTGATAAATTAGAAAGTCGCCGCAAAGGATACCCTATGTTCAAACATTGACATTTTATATAAACCATCGCAAGGATGGTGGTTAAGATATGGAAGTTGTGTCACCTGCATCCCATTGTGCTCCTTACATTTTGCAGAACACGGACACATTCAAAGAAAGAAGTGAAGTCAAAACCCTGCTGGGTTTCCACCATCAAGAGCTACTTTGGAACTTCCAAGAAATTAGTAAATGGATTTTGATTGGATGACCAAGTCGGAACCACCAAAATCATTTATCGAGACTTAAGCTTGTTAGATGTTAACTTGTTAATGTCTTCAATTTGCACCAACTCCCCTGTTTGTCCACTTGCACCGCCACCACTTTCTTAAGATCCTCCAATTTGTTTCACATAATTCCATTGAGACAACGCTTTCGAGAAGAAGGCCTAGGCGATGAAGAGCAACTTCGCCCCTCCAATTCCGAAAAGTGATAAAGCGTTGAGGCCATCCGAAATAGCCACTTCAAGATAGAAAAGCGATAACCCAACGGTAATCCGTTTTAGAAGCTATACTTAAGTAATCTCAGTCTTTCAATGGGGTCAGCACCAACTAACTGGGTGTGCTGCAAATGATAAGAGCACCAAAATGAACATCATCTCTAATTAAGTAATATTATCAAGATAAAAAAAATTAGGCACCTGAGATTCCCATGGCGCTGAAGAATGAATTCTTCCTGAACTATGAGGGGGGGCCTTGTCTGTGCATATTTTGTGCAAAAGCAGATCAATCATCATGCGGATGAATACGGCTATGTGGATTGCATCATTTGCATGCCACCCAAAAACATTCCAGGAGAGTGCATTCATTTTTATAATACCTTTATACAAATCATTGGGCTTTCATCATACTTTTTCTTTGA
The DNA here is from genome assembly GCF_015680905.1 of Coptis chinensis. NCBI lineage: Eukaryota > Viridiplantae > Streptophyta > Magnoliopsida > Ranunculales > Ranunculaceae > Coptis > Coptis chinensis. The sequence continues at coordinate 63,636,994 of NC_141461.1, forward strand.
ATGTTGCTTGATGGAGTAGAACTGCATAACCTAGAATAAAAAGGGATAGAACATAATTATATTCCAACTTATAAATTGTTTGTATGTATTGTGGGTTTAGAATTATTAGTTTTATACATTGGTAGCCATACATATCAATATCCCCCTCCCCCTCCTACACATACGGTGAACATTTCAACACACAACTCCATGAACCAATACAACAGAAAAGCCCGAGTAAATAATTAGCGAGTGTATGATTATAATGTTGAAACCCTTGACAATAATTCTAAAAACTAATGGTTAAAGGTAGCAGGCTTATAAGCTTACGCAGTCAGTTGGTCAAACCAGTGTGACTTGTAGAAATAATGATGACAATAAATATGACAAACATGTAAACACAATTTACAACCACACATTTCCTCTATTTTAAGAGAGAGAGTTATCCATTTCACACTAAACAATCTTTAAGGAAAAGTTCTAGAAACCACTGACAGGTATTACAGAGACGTGTATAATGTACCAGACACCAGTCCAACTCACTTACTCCAAATTATCCATCAATGATTTTATAGTTTAACATCTATCCAACTAAAAATAACTACAAAATTACTGATATAGGATGACTATGTAAAACTTGGAAATGATAAGTAGCTCATTGCAATGAGGCAAAAGAAACTAACCTCATACATGAAGTCATTTACAGACTCGTCTTCAGGATAGGAACCCCTTCCTCTGCATGATATCTAGAACATAGAAAAGACTTTGGGCATCCGAATATTTGGCAATCAAGTAGCAATCACGAAATCATAATAAGGACTCTGATATCCACTTTTACTACGTTAGAGATTGTCTCTCTAATTTGACAAAAGTGCAAATTCAAAGTTTCCTTACTCACAAAATTTCGTGTTCATATAGTTGGAGTAAAGATTCGATCTAACCTAAAGTCTAGGACAACTACAACTTGGTTTTTACTCTTAGGGAACTAGTGAGTAAGTTTAAATACTAATACTAGGTTTCTTTTCTACACAAACATAAAAAAAATAAAGTTTCAAGTGAATGCAACTAAAACACAATACGATTTACTAAAAGAAAATATGGAGAGTTAATCCTCCTCATGTGAAGTTAACTTTTGTTGTTGATTTTAATAAGTTTATTTTATTCTTCCTAGAACTCATAGACAAGTCTAATAGAAGAAAACTTGATCCCTAACATGTATAGCTCATCTCTAAGCTCATACATGCTAGCAAGTGGAACCAAAGCAATGACTTATCTCTAAGCTCATCACTTTGATCCCTAACTAGACACTACACCAACTATCATTTTGGGATAGGGTGTAGGCCTAGTTGTTCTTCCTAAACAACCCACCAAACCAACAACAAAGATTTTTCCCTCACATGAGTTTGATTAACTCCCCAAGGGGAAGTTAGCTCATGATCATTGGGATGAAGGATTACAAGTTAGAAAGTACAAAAAGAGAGAGAAAAAAAAGAAAAAAGAAGACTAATTATCTAACTCACTTGCTTTTGATTTATTTTCAACTAGTAGAAAACCAAAGTTTCCTCCATTAAAACTATTACAAGCTTTTCTTACCAAACTAAAAACTAAATAATCCAAATGACTAAGGAACTAAAATAATACAAGGTAAGGAAAAAGAAGTCAAGGGAGTAAATGGAGTGTCCCCCCTTTGTTTTGTTTTCTTCTCCATTTGAGAGACATCTCATTTTCTCTCATGTGAAACATCAAACCATATTTACTTCATTTTTATCAACCACATTAAAACAAAGTGACACCTTGCCTTTTTTTCACTATTAACACCTAATCTAATTAATTACATGCAAGGTGTCAACTTTGTACCAATAATTTGTCATTTTTGTCTTGACATGCTTCATGATTGATGAGCAGTCCAGTGGCAATCCAGTCTTTGGGCAATTTTACAACTTCTCGCCTATGCGTAGAGTTCATCGCCCTGATTGTCTGAGCAGCTCACTTGTCGCATTCGGAGTCCTGGTTCAAGAGGTAGGAGCTTCGAAAGTTTGATGCTTCTGTGCGGATTTGGACAAATTCATATATATGTTGTTCCTCGTGCTTTATCGCAGGTTTAAATAATATTTCCATGTTTACTGCGAATACCTGCAAAAGTATGAAAACATATTTATTTCATGATTATTAAACACATAATTAACCAAATTTATATGTCTCAATGGGGTTTCATAATACACTTTTGGGTGCTTATCACACTACCCCCAAACAACATTTTGCTTGTCCTCAAACAAAGAAGAGACATTAAAACAGATAAGTGGCCAAAAATGCGTAGTCCTAACTAATTCTCGTTTCGCAGAGTGCGGTTGCATTGACCATATGCAATAAGGCCTTAAACAACTAGGAATTTCCTAGTGGACGAGTTATAGCCTCGTGAGAGTTTTCCAGAAAAGATACTCACAAACTTCATTTGTACTACAACGACTCAGTGACAGAAACTCATTTCCTAAATTAATCTTAGATATCCATACATCTCCTTAGCAGGGAACGAGGATTGATTTCTTTGAAACTCAAGTTAATATATATTCAATAATTAAAACATCTACATATGATCATGCATGCAGTGAACTTTTCATTGAAATATACTAGCAGTGTTGTTTCTGAATCTTTTGGAGAGTGTACCTAAATGGGTTCTCACAGGTATGTGTCAAAACACAATTTCACTCAAATTTTTTCCACTCAGGTTTTGTTAATTCCAGTATGTAGTGGGCATACGTTTCCTCACATCTTAATGACAGTCAGAGGAGCCGATGTCGATCAATCACGTCTACTACTTATTATCACACCACCCTACTCCCTATTGAAATTTGGAGGTCTTTATTAGGTATTGTGGGGCTTAGGTGATAGTGTACAAGAAAATGAAAATAGATAATCAAAATTTACGAGCATGAGAGAATAGGGTTTTCATATATTTACACTAGAGAAATCATTGTTTTCTTTCCTTTTTCTAACTGAGTTTTCCAACCTTGTTCTTAAGCCTCTAATGGATATATATATAGATGGCTTAAGAACATGATTCTATTTTTCTTTCCTGAAGCAAGTAACTGACTTTTATTTGGGACAAGTCTTTCTCTTTATTCTTTCCACATTTCATCCTATTTCTCATACTCATCACTTAGGTAGGTTCTTTTATTTGGTTTAATAGATGGGGATATATATATATATATATATATATATATATATATATATATATATATATATATATATATATATATATATATATATATATATATATATATAAATAACCAAATAAAAGAGAAAGAGATCGTAAAAACACGATTAATCGCGGAAGAAGATCGGTCGAGCAAGAAGAACTTGATTAAACTGAACTTTTATTTATTTATATGGATGGAAGTGTATGTTACAAGGGGAGATGGAGAGCACTCTTAGCAAACTAGAAAGAAAATTGAAAGGTAAAATATTGGATGCCCTCAACAAGGGTGAGGTATCCCTTTTATACTAGTCGGAACTCAAAATATAATTTGGAGTCCGCACAGGAAGTGGCTACGTGTGTTTCAATAATTGCAGTCGACTGGGCCACCTTGACAAAGCATACTTGTCTTTTACTTCTGTCTTCAAAGGATAAGAATCCTTTTGATACTTTAATCCATTACCTTTTGACTTTAAATAAAAGAAAAGGTGAAATGTCCCTTTCATGGGTCCTTCTTGGATAAAGAATCTGTTTGTAAGTATTATCTTTGATTCTATTTTACGGTCCTTAATTTGGGCCAAAGTTAATGCGCCATTATCTTTGATTCGTAGATTCTCAAAGAACTTGGATCAGGATATCATTATCCACATCTTCAAGTTCTGACGCAGAGGAAAGGTCCCCAAGATGGTTAAGATACTCATAAGGTCCTTCTTCATCTATTAATTTGAGGATCTCCATAGCCGTTGGACTAAGAACCAAAGAGCTAATCCTGTTGAATTGCTCAAAGAATTTGGTTTTATTAGAATTGTCCAAGGATTCTGTAAGGATTATAAATCTATCGATTCAGACAAAAAAGTAAACTTTGGATACTTTTGTCTTTGAATTAGATCGATAAACCATTTAATCAATGAAGACCAATAGCACGGATTTCGGCCATTTCTCTGATCCTGTCTTCTGCTGTAATTATATGAAATTTCTCCTTAGATTCGAAAAGAGAAATAACTCTTGATATGTCATCAAAAGGTCTCTGTTTATGGATTAGGACCAAAAATACTGCGGGATAAGTTTCATCTTACGTATATTCGGGACATCTTTGTAATAAATTCACAATGCTTGATGCCACGCCATTTAATCATAGTATTTTCTATGGCATGAACCAATGGTGAAGGGGGAATGTTCGTCATTAGTTCACGCTTCCAAAGATACTTCTGTACTGATGGTTATGGATTTAATAAATCCCATCTCTAGTAATTCATCAATTAGAAACATATCTTCAGGACCAAAATATTGCCAAAATGAAGCAGGAAGGAAGATATGAAGACTAGGATGTATGCTGTGAGTGCCTTAAGTAATGTGGGCAATACCTTTTATAATTAAAGGGCAAGAACCCAAAACTATGGAATTCCAGTTATTAATCCATCTCTGAAAATGTGAAGGAGGAAGATTTTGGATTAATTCAGGTAAAGGTGCTGGAAGGGAAATTTTGGCTTTATTCCAAAAATATTCTGAAAAGTCTTTGGAGAGAATACTCCAAGATACACAATCAAGGGATCTTTTTGAACTATTGGTTTTATTAACCTGAGACCAAGGTTTGATTGAGTTAAGTTAAGTTTTCTAAAATATTTTAGCGATGATTTTAAGAATCTGGATAAGATCTTTTTTATTATGCTGATCAAAGGTATTGATAACATTGTCCAAGATGGACTTCTGAAAGCTGTGAAGCTTTTGATGTGTAAAGAACTTATGTCGGTTATCATAGACATAAGGTAACTCTAGATCATCAAATCGTACTTTTCTTTTACCAGTACTTTTAGATTCTCTAGAAAAATTATGCGAAGAACTTCGATAATTTGAAATATTCGGACTCAAGGTTTTACCCTTGTTGATCTTTATTAGAAATACCAATGCGGACTCAGGAAAGATCCCAGTTAAGGAGGCCTAAATTGTCCTCAAGAATGTTGATAATCTCAACATTAGCAGTATCCTGAAAGGATTCAGAGTCCTTAAAAGGTTGCTCTGTGTGCTGTCCATATAATGGATTCTCCAACGAACCAAATTGGAGCATTCTGGATTCTGTAAAGAGACATTCAATTATGTCTTAGATATACAGGATATAATCCCGGAGAAATATTCTCTGAATAATGAAGAGTATATTATTTCCAAAATATTTGGATACTCATAAAGCCTTTGTTTGTGAATTATATTTCACAATCTTGGATCTTCCGGTTCGCAAAGAAGAAGAGATAAATTCGAAGACCAACGGATGATCCTCAAAGTTAGTGTAAATACCATAATTGTCAATTTTATTTATAGGCATAATGGTATTTAAGAAAGGGGTTCCCAGTATAATTTGCTGGGTAAGGTCTTTAATTAAGAGAAAAGATAGAGGTATATTAACCTCATTCTTATTAATATTAACCTTAGTAAGTTAATCTTTGAATAGCAATTTTACTACCACTTTGGTCATAGTTTGAGTAGTAGTTTCAAAATATTTTGGTGGAATTAATCCTTCTTGGATGCAATTCATATCTGCACCACTATCGACTAAAGCAATATAATTATTCAAAATATATTCTTTGTCAATAATCAAGGTTATAAAAATATTCCATTTCCTAGAAAGTATAGAGGAAGTGAAACTGCAGTGTTGGAAGTTAGTGTCTTCCTTGAAATAGTGTTTCTCTATTTGAAACACTCTTTGCTTTAAATGAAGAATCTCTCTGTTGAGATTCTGGATTTTATCATTGAGATTTTGATTGACTAGAGACTTTGAGGAACTAGGTTTATTCTTTTCCTAGGCGATCAAAACCTCTTTAAGATTATATCCTACGTAGGATCAACAATGTTGTCCTTAACTGTTTTTAAAGCAAGTTTTAATTAACTTTAGCTTAGTGTCGTGGTCAGTAATAGAGTCGATAAGCTCTAAGACATCAATTTGTTCCGAGGTCGAGAACATTAATAGCTAACCCATTCATCTGTAAAATAGCTCTCATGCTATCACATTTAGATTGCAACATGTTACACTGACATGGTGCTTCATTTTCTGAAGTACTAGAGTAAGGATCTTCAGATTCATTATCAGATTCAGAAGAACTAGTATTAAGTAAGATTTTACTTAATTGTAATTTAAGATCTTCATTAATCTCTAGATTATTGATTTTCTGTTTAGTATAGCACTGGTTGGCATAATGACCAATTTTTCCACATTTTAAACAAGTAATATTACTTTTATTGTGTGGATCCTTATAAAAATCTTTATTAGGTTTCCAATTTTTATTGAAACTCCTTTTATGTTTTCGAGAATATATTCTCTTACTGTTTTTCTGGGTTTTTCGGGAAGAAATTTTCTTCTTTCTTTGAGAAGGAATGTCATAAGCAAATTGCTCACAAAATTCTCCTAGCTCTTGTTTACCAGAAAGATTCTGTTTTTTAAGCTGATGCTGTAGCTTAAGATCATTACATAGGCTAAGACCTTCTTGAATGACCTGACTAATGAGACTCCCATAAGTATGAGACTCATAAGAAATATTAGATCCTCCATTAAGATCTCTGAGCTTTTTCCTAACCTTTTCTGCAAAGAAGTTAGGGAGACCATCAATAAATTTAGATTTCCAATGCTCACTATTAGCATCATGTAATTGTAGAACTTTGGCTAGGAAGACATCCTTATACCACCTAAAATGAGATAGAGTAGGACATCTAAGATTTTGCAGCATCTCTCTATTCTTTTCAGCCGACAAACCTTCTGGTCCAATAAAATGATGGACAATGGTTAGGCATAGAGTGTAGACTGCGTCAGAAATAGATATATTCTGATTAGCTTCGGAACTAAACTCCACTTTGGTAGAGTTATAGATTTCATCTCTTTGCTCATGAGTGAGAACATTATCCCACCAACCTTTAAGAATACCTACAAATCCATGGGAAATAAACCTGCAGACATCTGCATCTGTATTTCCATGGGCTTTGCAAACACTCGCATACATGAGCATTTCCTGAAGCGTGTGATAAATCTAATAGTCAGATTTAGCATCAATATTGCAAGTGTAAATAGTCTTAGCTTGATAAGACACTTGGTCATTAAAATAGGCTTCTTCATAAAGAATATCTTGAGGAGTGGGTCTAGGATAATAATTCTATGTGACCTATATGACTCACTTCTCTCATGATACGTTCATAAGTTATTTTATTCAGATTAGGAGAAGTGAAATTTGCTTCAATATCCAAAATTTCATTTGGATTAATATCATCTTCAGAATTAGATTCTTGAGAAAGAATATTAAGATTTAATTTGCTTAATTGGGTGTATAATTTCTCAATAAAATCATTTTTTGGATGAAGACCGATCTAGTTTGAAATTGGGAATATCCACAGGAGGCTGAATAGATGGTCTAATATGACCAAAAGAACTGTTTTGTTTTAAAGAAATATTCTTTAAAGGTTCTTTATCCTTATTAGGATCAATCCTAGGGGTATGTTTAAGGATATTTTCAAGTATTATTCTCAATTCGATTAATTGAGCTCCAATAGTTTGTAAACACAAATTTGTATAATTATTACGTTTTACAAATTTTATTAATATCCTCCATCCATCCTTGATTTGTGGGCTTCTTCTTGGGTAGGCTTGATATAAGCCGCAGTCTCCAGACTATCTTTCAGCTTTAAAGGTGTTGTTGGAGGATGAATAGCTGTCATCTCCTTTTCATCAGTAGTAGTCCATTTTTTCTGATGAAATTCTAACACACCAATATAATTATGTACAGGAGTAAAATTACATTTTTTAATAGTAATATCCTCCTTGATAACAGGTGGAATAACAATCCTTTCCTGTTCTTGAATTACCTCTTTATTAGGTAAATTATTTTCCTTTTTAATTAAGGTATTTTCCTTAGGTAAATCTATTTTTACCTCGGCCATAAGCCTAGCCTCTTGTTTGGCTTTAAGAAAATCACTGATATCTTTTCTCAGAGTTGCACGCTCAACTCTGCCATTCAAAATTTTATGATTCTGATACTCTAAGCAAAACCATTTTGTCAGAGGAGTACAATTCCTCTGATGATAATCATAATAATCATCATAAGGTCTAAGCATAGGTTTTAATTCTGTAGGAGTAAAATATTTACTCAACTCTTCATATTTTAATTTATAAAATTGATAAGTTTCATAAGGTGTATAATCCATCTATAAAACAAAATCCATTTCTGACGCTGTGGGAGATTCCCTAGCTTGCTGTGTATAAATACCATGTGGTATTTGTTGATTAGAGATACGGATCTCTTCTGATTGATTATCTTGTGTTGTAGATTGGCCAAAACTGAATGCCTAGAAGATTGTGGTATAGAGATCTTGTAAGAGGACCTCAAAGACAAACTTCTTCCAACAAAAGGTTTCTTAAAGTTCAATATAACTTCACCTTCTGTTGTTTGGACTATCTGGTCTAAATCATTATTAATGATTGGCGTGGTTGAACAGTTTTTCGCAAATCCATGATTCGAAATTGAATCTCACTCCAAGGAATCATCCTGGGTGTTGCTACACTAGAAGTTAAAAGATTTGTGTCTATTAACACAGTCTTACCTGGTGTAGTTTTATGCCGTACATTAGGTGTTAAAGTCTGTAACACCTTGTAGTGAATTCGTAAGTAATTCCTATCACTTGAGATCGGTAAAAAAGTTATAACCTTTAGCCTGAATTTGTAATGATCTGAGAATCATAAAGATTTCTATCCGATAAAGCTAAACTTAAATTAGGATAGACATCAAAATAGACTGGTCCATGACAAAGACTAGTCTCTCTTTGCTCCCATAAGGGACGGTAAATAGTCGAGACACCTAGCATCTCTGAGTGTTGCTTGAATACAAGCATTCATACCCAAAAGGGTCAATGGTCTAAAAGCAACCTGTATTAGGCCTATGTGAATAAATTTATAATTTTTCACATGGTGATATAAATCACGAGGACTTAAAAGATTTAAATTATTACTCATGGAATTTAAACTAATAGTTTGTTCCATAGTTTTTACAGCAATTTTACTGGTCAATTTTTCAATCCAGTTACCATATCTATATATGGTTTTGGGATCCATATTAGGGATCGTCCATTTATTCATTTTGTCCTGTGTGTCGAGATCATACTCGATTAATTCTGTGTTCTTAATTGAACTCAGATCATCATTATTTGATGATTGTGCCATGGGGGTTGAGGTGTTAGTGCAAAACAGGTAGAGTATAATGAATTATAACTATACCAAACAGTATTAAAACTATTCTTGATGTAATCATTGACACATCGTCTTCTTCTCCAAATATTATAAACAGTATAATCAAAATCAAGTCTTTAGTGCTTATATTAAGTAAAACCACGTCTGTCAACGCTTTACGGGGAGCAAACGGCCTAAACGCTTTCTGCTAAACGGCACAAAGATATACCCCCTACGACTTTGGTGACGTCCCAGAGTTACCAATATAAACGTAAAGAAACAATAATGACATTTTGCCAATGCAAATAGTCTTATTTCAACAAGAATAAAATTAAGTAATCTTAACTTTATCTCTAATAAGATACTATTCATAATACTGGAAAGGAAGAGTCAACAGTATTTTAGGATCCAGGCGGACATTCATGTGGTCGGAAAACCGAGCCTTTAAGCAAGTAGTCCTAAAGAGTAACCCTCACACCTTTTTCCTTAATCATACTTATATCTCTTACTTACATCTTTTCTTAGAAATCATACAATTAAATATAATTGTAAAATATTTCCTCACCGTTATGCACTAACCTCAAGTTAAGCTGCCATGCACTAACCTAAACTTAGGATTGTTATTAAGGAGGATATTACAAAATGTAATTTTACTCCTGTACATAATTATATTGGTGTGTTAGAATTTCATCAGAAAAAATGGACTACTACTAATGAAAAGGAGATGACAGCTATTCATCCTCCAACAACACCTTTAAAGCTGAAAGATAGTCTGGAGACTGCGGCTTATATCAAGCCTACCCAAGAAGAAGCCCACAAATCGGTGCGGATGGAGGATATTAATAAAATTTGTAAACAGAATAATTATACAAATTTGTGTTTACAAACTATTGGAGCTCAATTAATCGAATTGAGAATAATATTGAAAATATCCTTAAACATACCCCCTAGGATTGATCCTAATAAGGATAAAGAACCTTTAAAGAATATTTCTTTAAAAAACAAAACAGTTCTTTTGGTCATATTAGACCATCTATTCAGCCTCGTGGATATTCCCAATTTCAAATTTGGATGGTCTTCATCCAAAAATGATTTTATTGAGAAATTATACACCCAATTAAGCAAATTAAATCTTAATATTCTTTCTCAAGAATCTAATTCTGAAGATGATATTAATCCAAATGAAATTTTGGATATTGAAGCAAATTTCGCTTCTCTAATCTGAATAAAATAACTTATGAACGCAGAATAAAAGTAAAGTGAGTCATATAGGTCATGCTAGGAATTATTATCCTAGACCCACTCCTCAAGATATTCTTTATGAAGAAGCCTATTTTAATGACCAAGTGTCTTATCAAGCTAAGACTATTTACACTTGGAATATTGATGCTAAATCTGACTATCGAGATTTATCACACTTTCCAGAAATGCTCATGTATTTGAGTGTTTGCAAAGCCCATGGAAATCTGAGATCTGCATGATCTGCAGGGTTTATTTCCCATGGATTTGTAGGTATTCTTAAAGGTTGGTGGGATAATGTTCTCACTCATGAGCAAAGAGATGAAATCTATAACTCTACCAAAGTGGAGTTTAGTTAGAAGCTAATAAGAATATATCTATTTTTTAGATCTACACTCTATGCCTAACCATTGTCCATCATTTTATTGGACCGAGAAGGTTTGTCGGCTGAAAAGAATAGAGATGCTGCAAAATCTTAGATGTCCTACTCTATCTCATTTTAGGTGGTATAAGGATGTCTTCCTAGCCAAAGTTCTACAATTACATGATGCTAATAGTGAGCATTGGAAATCTAAATTTATTGATGGTCTCCCTAACTTCTTTGCAGAAAAGGTTAGGAAAAAGCTCAGAGATCTTAATGGAGGATCTAATATTTCTTATGAGTCTCATACTTATGGGAGTCTCATTAGTCAGGTCATTCAAGAAGGTCTTAGCCTATGTAATGATCTTAAGCTACAGCATCAGCTTTAAAAATGTAATCTTTCCGTAAACAAGAGCTAGGAGAATTTTGTGAGCAATTTGCTTATGACATTCCTTCTCAAAGAAAGAAGAAAATTTCTTCCGAAAAACCGTAAAAAAGTAAGAGAATATATTCTCGAAAACATAAAAGGAGTTTCAATAAAAATTGGAAACCTAATAAAGATTTTTATAAGGATCCACACAATAAAAGTAATATTACTTGTTTAAAATGTGGAAAAAAATTGGTCATTATGCCAACCAGGTGCTATACTAAACAGAAAATCAATAATCTAGAGATTAATGAAGATCTTAAATTACAATTAAGTAAAATCTTACTTAATACTAGTTCTACGAATCGATAATGAATACGAAGATCCTTACTCTAGTACTTCAGAAAATGAAGCACCATGTCAATTATAACATGTTGCAATCTAAATGTGATAGCATGAGAGCTATTTTACAGATGAATGGGTTAGCTATTAATGTTCTGACCTCAGAACAACAGTCTGTCTTAGAGCTTATCGACTCTATTACTGACCCTGACACTAAGCTAAAGTTAATTAAAACTTGCTTTAAAACAGTTAAGGACAACATTGTTGATCCTACAGAAGGATATAATCTTAAAGAGGTTTTTGATCGCCTAGGAAAGAATAAACCTAGTTCCTCAAAGTCTCTAGTCAATCAAAATCTCAATGATAAAATCCAGAATCTCAACAGAGAGATTCTTCATTTAAAGCAAAGAGTGTTTCAAATAGAGAAACACTATTTCAAGGAAGACACTAACTTCCAACACTGCAGTTTCACTTCCTCTATACTTTCTAGGAAATGGAATATTTTTATAACCTTGATTATTGACAAAGAATATATTTTGAATTGCTTTAGTCGATAGTGGTGCAGATATGAATTGCATCCAAGAAGGATTAATTCCACCAAAATATTTTGAAACTACTACTCAAACTATGACCAGTGCTAGTGGTAGTAAAATTGCTATTCAGCATAAGCTTACTAAGGTTAATATTAATAAGAATGAGGTTAATATACCTCTATCTTTTCTATTAATTAAAGACCTTACCCAGCAAATTATACTGGGAACCCCTTTCTTAAATACCATTATGCTTATAAATAAAATTGACAATTATGGTATTTACACTAACTTTGAGGATCATCCTTTGGTCTTGAATTTATCTCTTCTTCTTCTTTGCGTAACGGGAAGATCCAAGATTGTGAAATATAATTCACAAACAAAGGCTTTATGAGTATCCAAATATTTTGGAAATGATATACTCTTCATTATTCAGAGAATATTTCTCCGGGATTATATCCTGTACATCTAAGACATAATTGAATGTCTTTTTCTGAGAATCCGGCATGCTCCAATTTGGTTCATTGGAGAATCCATTATATGGGATGACACACGAGCAACCATTAAAGGACTCTCGAATCCTTTTCGAGGATCTTGCTAATGTTGAGATTATCAACATTCTTGAGGACAATTTAGGCCTCCTTGGCTGGGATCATTCTGTGAGTGCATTGGTATTTCTAATTGGCATCAACAAAGGGTAAAACCTTGGAGTATGAATATTTCAGCGCTTATGCGAGTTCTTCGCATAATTTTTCTAGAGAATCTAAAAGTACTGGTAAAAGAAAAGTACGATTTGATGATCTAGAGTTACCTTATGTCTATGATAACCCGACATAAGTTCTTTACACATCAAAAGCTTCAGCCGACTTTCGGAGTCCATCTTGGACAATGTTATCAATACCTTTGATCAGCATAATAAAAAAGATCTTATCCAGATTCTTAAAATCACTGCTAAATATTTTAGCAAACTTAACCAGAACTCAATCAAACCTTGGTCTCAGGTTAATAAAACCAATAGTTCAAAAAGATCCCTTGATTGTGTATCTTGGAGTATTCTCTCCAAAGACTTTTCAGAATATTTTTGGAATAAAGCCAAAATTTCCCTTCCAGCACCTTTACCTGAATTAATCCAAAATCTTCCTCCTTCACATTTTCAGAGATGGATTAATAACTGGAATTCCATAGTTTTGGGTTCTTGCCCTTTAATTATAAAAGGTATTGCCCACATTACTGAAGGCACTCACAGCATACATCCTAGTCTTCATATCTTCCTTCCTGCTACATTTTGGCAATATTTTGGTCCTGAAGATATGTTTCTAATTGATGAATTACTAGAGATGGGATTTATTAAATCCATAACCATCGATCTCTGAAGTATCTTTGGAAGCAGGAACTAATGTGAACATTCCTGCCTTCACCATTGGTTCATGCCATAGAAAATACTATGATTAAATGGTGGGTAATTTCGCATCGTGGAATTTATTACAAAGATGTCCCGAAATATCGAGAAGATGAAACTTATCCCAGTATTTTTGGTCCGAATCCATAAAAGAGACCTTTTGATGACATATCAAGAGTTATTTCTCTTCGAATCTAAGGAGAAATTTCATATAATTACAGCAGAAGACAGGATCAGAGAAATGGCCGAAATCCGTGCTATTGGTCTTCAGCAGATTAAATGGTTTATCAGATCTAATTCAGCACAAAAGTATCCAAAGTTTACTTTTTTGTCTGAATCTGATAGATTTATAATCCTTACAGAATCCTTGGACAATTCTAATAAAACCAAATTCTTTGAGCAATTCAACAGGATTAGCTCTTTGGCTCTTAGTCCAACGGCTATGGAGATCCTCAAATTAATAGATGAAGAAGGACCTTATGAGTATCTTAACCATCTTGGGGACCTTTCCTCTGCGTCAAAACTTGAAGATGTGGATAATGATATCCTGATCCAAGTTGCTGAGAATCTACGCAATCAGCATAATGGCAGACACTATGGCCCAAATTAAGGACCAGAAATAGAATCAACATAATACTTTAAATTTTGTATTCTTTATCCAAGAAGGACCCATGAAAGGGACATTTCACCTTTTCTTTTATTTAAAGTCAAAAGGTAATGGATTAAAGTATCAAAAGGATTCTTATCCTTTGAAGACAGAAGTAAAAGACAAGTATGCTTTGTCAAGGTGGCCCGGTCGACCGCAATTATTGAAGCACACGTAGCCACTTCTTTCGTGGACTCAAATTATATTTTGAGTTCGACTAGTATAAAGGGATACCTCACCCTTGTTGAGGGCATCCAATATTTTACCTTTCAATTTTCTTTCTAGTTTGCTAAGAGTGCTCTCCATCTCCCCTTGTAACATACACTTCCATCCATATAAATAAAAGTTCAGTTTAATCAAGTGTTCTTGCTGCTGACTGATCTTCTTCCGCATTAATCAGGTGTTTTACCTGATCTCTTTCTCTTTCTTATTTGGTATCAGAGCCATGGCAGCTTAATTTGAGGTTAGTGCATAACGGTGAGGAAATGTTTTACAATTATATTTAATTGTATGATTTCTAAGAAAAGATGTAAGTAAGAGATATAAGTATGATTAAGGAAAAAGGTGTGAGGGTTACTCTTTAGGACTACTTGCTTAAAGGCTCGGTTTTCCGACCACAAGAATGTCCGCCTGGATCCTAAAATACTGTTGACTCTTCCTTTCCAGTATTATGAATAGTAGTATCTTATTAGAGATAAAGTTAAGATTACTTAATTTTATTCTTGTTGAAATAAGACTATTTGCATTGGCAAAAGGTAATTATTGTTTCTTTACGTTTATATTGGTAACTCTGGGACGTCACCAAAGTCGCGTAGGGTATATCTTTGCCGTTTTGTTTAGAAAGCGTTTAGGCCGTTTTGCTCCCGTAAAAGCGTTGATGGGCGTGGTTTTACTTAATATAAGCACTAAAAACTTGATTTTGATTATACTGTTTATAATATTTGGAGAAGAAGACGATGTGTCAATGATTACATCAAGAATAGTTTTAATACTGTTTGGTATAGTTATAATTCATCATACTCTACCTGTTTTGCACTAACACCTCAACCCCCATGGCACAATCATCAAATAATGATGATCCGAGTTCAATTAAGAACACGTAATTAATCGAGTATGATCTCGACACACGGGACAAAATGAATAAATGGACGATCCCTAATATGGATCCCAAAACCATATATAGATATGGTAACCGGATTGAAAAATTGACCCGAAGAAATTGCTGTAAAAACTATGGAACAAACTATTAGTTTAAATTCCATGAGTAATAATTTATATCTTTAAGTCCCTCGTGATTTATATTCACATAAATTTATTCACATAATATCTGAGGTTGCTTTTAGACCATTGACCCTTTTGGGTATGAATGCTTGTATTCAAGCAACACTTCGAGATGCTAGGTGTCTCGACTATTTACCATCCCTTATGGGAGCAAGTAGAGACTAGTCTTTGTCATGGACCGATCTATTTTGATGTCTATCCTAATTTAAGTTTAGCTTTATCGGATAGAAATCTTTATGATTCAGTATCATTACAAATTCAGGGCTAAAGGTTATAACTTTTACGGATCGAAGTGATAGGAATTACTTACAGAATTCACTACAAGGTGTTTACAGACTTTAACACCTAATGTATGCATAAAACTACCCCGGTAAGACGTGTTAATAGACACAAATCTTTTAACTTCTAGTGTAGCAACACCCGGGATGATTCCTTGGAGTGAGATTCAATTTCGAGAATCATGGATTTGCGTAAAGCATTTGTTCAACCACGACCCAATCATTAATAATGATTTAGACCAGATAATCCAAACAACAGAAGGTGAAGTTATATTGAACTTTAAGAAACCTTTCGTTGGAAGAAGTTTGTCTTTGAGGTCCTCTTACAAGATCTCTATACCACAATCTTCTAGGCATTCAGTTTCAGAAACTGAATCTACAACACAGTACAATCAATCTGTAGAAGAGATCCGTATCTCTAATCAACAAATACCACATGGTATTTATACACAGCAAGCTAGGGACCAAATAAGAAAGAGAAAGAGATTAGGTAAAACACCTGATTAATGCGGAAGAAGATCAGTCAGCAGCAAGAACACTTGATTAAACTGAACTTTTATTTATATGGATGGAAGTGTATGTTACAAGGGGAGATGGAGAGCACTCTTAGCAAACTAGAAAGAAAATTGAAAGGTAAAATATTGGATGCCCTCAACAAGGGTGAGGTATCCCTTTTATACTAGTCGGAACTCAAAATATAATTTGGAGTCCGCACAGGAAGTGGCTACGTGTGCTTCAATAATTGCAATCGACTGGGCCACCTTGACAAAGCATACTTGTCTTTTACTTCTGTCTTCAAAGGATAAGAATCCTTTTGATACTTTAATCCATTACCTTTTGACTTTAAATAAAAGAAAAGGTGAAATGTCCCTTTCATGGGTCCTTCTTGGATAAAGAATACAGCTGTAAGTATTATGCTGATTCTATTTCTGGTCCTTAATTTGGGCCATAGTGTCTGCCATTATGCTGATTGCGTAGATTCTCAGCAACTTGGATCAGGATATCATTATCCACATCTTCAAGTTCTGACGCAGAGGAAAGGTCCCCAAGATGGTTAAGATACTCATAAGGTCCTTCTTCATCTATTAATTTGAGGATCTCCATAGCCGTTGGACTAAGAGCCAAAGAGCTAATCCTGTTGAATTGCTCAAAGAATTTGGTTTTATTAGAATTGTCCAAGGATTCTGTAAGGATTATAAATCTATCAGATTCAGACAAAAAAGTAAACTTTGGATACTTTTGTGCTGAATTAGATCTGATAAACCATTCAATCTGCTGAAGACCAATAGCACGGATTTCGGCCATTTCTCTGATCCTGTCTTCTGCTGTAATTATATGAAATTTCTCCTTAGATTCCGAAAGAGAAATAACTCTTGATATGTCATCAAAAGGTCTCTGTTTATGGATTCGGACCAAAAAAATACTGCGGGATAAGTTTCATCTTACGTATATTCGGGACATCTTTGTAATAAATTCACAAAGAAAAATGAGTTCCATGCCATTTAATCATAGTATTTTCTATGGCATGAACCAATGGTGAAGGCGAGGAATGTTTCATCATTAGTTCCACGCTTCCAAAGATATTTTCAGATCGATGGTTATGGATTTAATAAATCCCATCTCTAGTAATTCATCAATTAGAAACATATCTTGGGACCAAAATATTGCCAAAATGTAGTAGGAAGGAAGATATGAAGACTAGGATGTATCTTTGTGAGTGCCTTGATAATGTGGGCAATACCTTTTATAATTAAAGGGCAAGAACCCAAAACTATGGAATTCAATTATTAATCCATCTCTGAAAATGTGAAGGAGGAAGATTTTGGATTAATTAGGTAAAAGGTCTTTGGAAGGTAAATTTTGGCTTTATTCAAAAATATTCTGAAAAGTCTTTGGAGAGAATACTCCAAGATACACAATCAAGGGATCTTTTTGAACTATTGGTTTTATTAACTGAGACCAAGGTTTGATTGAGTTCTCGGTTAAGTTTGCTAAAATATTTAGCGTTGATTTTAAGAATCGGATAAGATCTTTTTATTATCTTTGATCAAAGGTATTGATAACATTGTCCAAGATGGACTTCTGAAAGCTGTGAAGCTTTTGATGTGTAAAGAACTTATGTCGGTTATCATAGACATAAGGTAACTCTAGATCATCAAATCGTACTTTTCTTTTACCAGTACTTTTAGATTCTCTAGAAAAATTATGCGAAGAACTCGCATAAGCGCTGAAATATTCAGACTCCAAGGTTTTACCCTTGTTGATCTTTATTAGAAATACCAACGGAGACTCTGGGGAAAGATCGATTAAGGAGGCCTAAATTGTCCTCAAGAATGTTGATAATCTCAACATTAGCAGTATCCTGAAAGGATTCAGAGTCCTTAAAAGGTTGCTCTGTGTGCTGTCCATATAATGGATTCTCCAACGAACCAAATTGGAGCATTCTGGATTCTGTAAAGAGACATTCAATTATGTCTTAGATATACAGGATATAATCCCGGAGAAATATTCTCTGAATAATGAAGAGTATATTATTTCCAAAATATTTGGATACTCATAAAGCCTTTGTTTGTGAATTATATTTCACAATCTTGGATCTTTCTGATTAGCAAAGAAGAAGATAAATTCGAAGACAGCGGATGATCCTCAAAGTTAGTGTAAATACCATAATTGTCAATTTTATTTATAGGCATAATGGTATTTAAGAAAGGGTTCAGTATAATTTCTTTGGGTAAGGTCTTTAATTAAGAGAAAAGATAGAGGTATATTAACCTCATTCTTATTAATATTAACCTTAGTAAGTTTATCTTTGAATAGCAATTTTACTACCACTAGCTTTGGTCATAGTTTGAGTAGTAGTTTCAAAATATTTTGGTGGAATTAATCCTTCTTGGATGCAATTCATATTCTGCACCACTATCGACTAAAAGCAATATAATTATTCAAAATATATTCTTTGTCAATAATCAAGGTTATAAAAATATTCCATTTCCTAGAAAGTATAGAGGAAGTGAAACTGCAGTGTTGGAAGTTAGTGTCTTCCTTGAAATAGTGTTTCTTTATTTGAAACACTCTTTGCTTTAAATGAAGAATCTCTCTGTTGAGATTCTGGATTTTATCATTGAGATTTTGATTGACTAGAGACTTTGAGGAACTAGGTTTATTCTTTCCTAGGCGATCAAAAACCTCTTTAAGATTATATCCTTCTGTAGGATCAACAATGTTGTCCTTAACTGTTTTAAAGCAAGTTTTAATTAACTTTAGCTTAGTGTCAGGGTCAGTAATAGAGTCGATAAGCTCTATGACAGACTGTTGTTCTGAGGTCAGAACATTAATAGCTAACCCATTCATCTGTAAAATAGCTCTCATGCTATCACATTTAGATTGCAACATGTTACAGCGACATGGTGCTTCATTTTCTCAATACTAGAGTAAGGATCTTGATTCATTATCGGTCGAGGAAGAACTAGTATTAAGTAAGATTTTACTTAATTGTAATTTAAGATCTTCATTAATCTCTAGATTATTGATTTTTTGTTTAGTATAGCATTTGGTTGGCATAATGACCAATTTTTCCACATTTTAAACAAGTAATATTACTTTTATTGTGTGAATCCTTATAAAAATCTTTATTAGGTTTCCAATTTTTATTGAAACTCCTTTTATGTTTTAGAATATATTCTCTTACTTGTTTTTACGGGTTTTTAGGGAAGAAATTTTCTTCTTTCTTTGAGAAGGAATGTCATAAGCAAATTGCTCACAAAATTCTCTAGCTCTTGTTTTACGGAAAGATTACATTTTTTTAAGCCGATGTTGTAGCTTAAGATCATTTCATAGGCTAAGACCTTCTTGAATGACCTGACTAATGAGACTCCCATAAGTATGAGACTCATAAGAAATATTAGATCCTCCATTAAGATCTCGAGGCTTTTTCCTAACCTTTTCTGCAAAAGTTAGGGAGACCATCAATAAATTTAGATTTCCAATGCTCACTATTAGCATCATGTAATTGTAGAACTTTGGCTAGGAAGACATCCTTATACCACCTAAAATGAGATAGAGTAGGACATCTAAGATTTTGCAGCATCTCTCTATTCTTTTCAGCCGACAAACCTTCTGGTCCAATAAAATGATGGACAATGGTTAGGCATAGAGTGTAGAGCTAGCGTCGAGGAAATAGATATATTACGATTAACCGAACTAAACTCCACTTTGGTAGAGTTATAGATTTCATCTCTTTGCTCATGAGTGAGAACATTATCCCACCAACCTTTAAGAATACCTACAAATCCATGGGAAATAAACCTGCAGACATCTGCATCTGTATTTCCATGGGCTTTGCAAACACTCGCATACATGAGCATTTCCTGAAGCGTGTGATAAATCTGATAGTCAGATTTAGCATCAATATTCCAAGTGTAAATAGTCTTAGCTTGATAAGACACTTGGTCATTAAAATAGGCTTCTTCATAAAGAATATCTTGAGGAGTGGGTCTAGGATAATAATTCCTGCTGTGACCTATATGACTCACTTTCTGCGTATTCTGTTCATAAGTTATTTTATTCAGATTAGGAGAAGCGAAATTTGCTTCAATATCCAAAATTTCATTTGGATTAATATCATCTTCAGAATTAGATTCTTGAGAAAGAATATTAAGATTTAATTTGCTTAATTGGGTGTATAATTTCTCAATAAAATCATTTTTGGATGAAGACTGATCCAGTTTGAAATTGGGAATATCCCGGGGGAATTTGAATAGATGGTCTAATATGACCAAAAGAACTGTTTTGTTTTAAAGAAATATTCTTTAAAGGTTCTTTATCCTTATTAGGATCAATCCTAGGGGTATGTTTAAGGATATTTTCAGTATTATTCTCAATTCTGATTAATTGAGCTCCAATAGTTTGTAAACACAAATTTGTATAATTATTCTGTTTACAAATTTTATTAATATCCTCCATCCGCACCGATTTGTGGGCTTCTTCTTGGGTAGGCTTGATATAAGCCGCAGTCTCCAGACTATCTTTCAGCTTTAAAGGTGTTGTTGGAGGATGAATAGCTGTCATCTCCTTTTCATCAGTAGTAGTCCATTTTTTCTGATGAAATTCTAACACACCAATATAATTATGTACAGGAGTAAAATTACATTTTGTAATATCCTCCTTAATAACAATCCTGTCATGTTCTTGAATTACCTCTTTATTAGGTAAATTATTTTCCTTTTTAATTAAGGTATTTTCTTTAGGTAAATCTATTTTTACCTCGGCAATAAGCCTAGCCTCTTGTTTGGCTTTAAGAAAATCACTGATATCTTTTCTCAGAGTTGCACGCTCAACTCTGCCATTCAAAATTTTATGATTACGATACTCTAAAGCAAAACCATTTTGTCGAGGAGATTACAATTCCTCGATGATAATCATAATAATCATCATAAGGTCTAAGCATAGGTTTTAATTACGTAGGAGTAAAATATTTACTCAACTCTTCATATTTTAATTTATAAAATTGATAAGTTTCATAAGGTGTATAATCCATCTATAAAACAAAATCCATTTAATTGTGGGAGATTCCTAACTGCGTGTATAAATACCATGTGGTATTTGTTGATTAGAATCTGGATCTCTTCTCTGATTGATTATCTTGTGTTGTAGATTCAGTTTGGCTGAATGCCTAGAAGATTGTGGTATAGAGATCTTGTAAAGAGGACCTCAAAGACAAACTTCTTCCAACAAAAGGTTTCTTAAAGTTCAATATAACTTCACCTTACATTTGTTTGGACTATCCGGTCTAAATCATTATTAATGATTGGCTGTGGTTGAGCAGTGCGTTTTCGCAAATCCATGATTCGGAAATTGAATCTCACTCCAAGGAATCATCACGGGTGTTGCTACACTAGAAGTTAAAAGATTTGTGTCTATTAACACAGTCTTACCGGTGTAGTTTTATGCCGTACATTAGGTGTTAAAGTCGTAACACCTTGTAGTGAATTACGTAAGTAATTCCTATCACTTCGGATCCGGGTAAAAGTTATAACCTTTAGCCTGAATTTGTAATGATCTGAGAATCATAAAGATTTCTATCCGATAAAGCTAAACTTAAATTAGGGTAGACATCAAAATAGACCGGTCCATGACAAAGACTAGTCTCTCTTTGCTCCCATAAGGGGCCGGTAAATAGTCGAGACACCTAGCATCTCGAAAGTGTTGCTTGAATACAAGCATTCATACCAAAAGGGTCAATGGTCTAAAAGCAACCTGTATTAGGCCTATGTGAATAAATTTATAATTTTTCACATGGTGATATAAATCACGAGGACTTAAAAGATTTAAATTATTACTCATGGAATTTAAACTAATAGTTTGTTCCATAGTTTTACCGCAATTTTTCTTGGTCAATTTTTCAATCCGGTTACCATATCTATATATGGTTTTGGGATCCATATTAGGGATCGTCCATTTATTCATTTTGTCACGTGTGTCGAGATCATACTTTCGATTAATTACGTGTTCTTAATTGAACTCGGATCATCATTATTTGATGATTGTGCCATGGGGGTTGAGGTGTTAGTGCAAAGCGGGTAGAGTATAATGAATTATAACTATACCAAACGATATTAAAACTATTCTTGATGTAATCATTGACACATCGTCTTCTTCTCCAAATATTATAAAGCAAGTATAATCAAAATCAAGTCTTTAGTGCTTATATTAAGTAAAACCACGTCTCATCCACGCTTTACGGGGAGCAAGCGGCCTAAGCATTTTTACGCTAAAGCGGACGGCATATACCTACTGCGACTTTGGTGGCGCCCCGAGTTACCAATATAAGCGTAAAGAAACAATAATGACCTTTTGCCAATGCAAAAAGTCTTATTTCAACAAGAATAAAATTAAGTAATCTTAACTTTATCTCTAATAAGATACTATTCATATCTTTGGAAAGGAAGAGTCAATGGTATTTTTAGGATCGGCGGACATTCTTGTGGTGGGAAAACCGAGCCTTTAAGCAAGTAGTCCTAAAGAGTAACCCTCACACCTTTTTCCTTAATCATACTTATATCTCTTACTTACATCTTTTCTTAGAAATCATACAATTAAATATAATTGTAAAACATTTCGTCACCGTTATGCACTAAAGGAAGTAGTCTTGGATTCCTGTTTAGGACTACTTGCTTAAAGGAAGTAGTCTTGGATTCCTGTTTTGCCTTAAGGGCTTCTTTGAACTTGGCCCATATGTCCATAGGTTCTTCTGGAGTCTTGGAAGAGCTTGGATATAACTGGGTTATTGCTTCTGTAATATCAAAATTGTCACCCAATTCTTCTTCGGGCTGACCTTCTCCGGGTAAGCAAGCAAATTGGTTTGCTTCTTCCTGACTATTAATTGATGTCATGGAAACATCATCATGCTGAGAAGATAGCATTGCATTTTCTGAGGATGAAATTTCCTTAGTACCACGGGATTCCAAAGCTGGTAACTTAAAGGAATTTACAAAATGATTTTTAAGCTTCTTCATGCATAACTCATTGATTTGGCTATCGAGCTGGGATTACGAAATTTGATAAGATTCTTCATCATATCGAAGGATTCCCTGTATCCACATCTTTTGTAGGATTAATGCGAGAGTCGTTTCTATGAATGATTTCAAATCATTCTCAAATCCGATGATGGCTTCATCATTTGGAAAAGAAATCCACCATCTTGAATAGAATTTTCTCTTGGAATTTGGAATTTTAAGGTGATTATATTCACAACTAAAATCCCACTTGAATATCAAATACCATATATGGTAAAAAGGTCAAGGATGATAATCCTCTTGGCATCTTATCATTGCCTTTCGGTGAGGATGATTGTGGAGTCCATTTTAGAAAAATATCTAAAAGATTCTCGGGAGAATATCAATTCGGACCAAAATACTCCCACCATTGAAAGATCCAATATGGATAGTCGGGTCTTGATGGATTTGTGGGCATAGCTTGATAAACCATGAGTGCTTTCTGTGAGAATTACGATAGAAAAACACATTAGTAAAAGGCTGAGATATAGTCCCAGTAGTTATATAGGAGATTTGTCGAACTCAATTTTCGACACTTGTTGGGGTCCAAACCCCACTCATTGTAAGAGATAATTCTCTTAAAGATTGCTTTCTTGTAAGAGATCGGACTATATTCGAATCGGGATCTTTATAACGATATGGTGAATATCCATCCGGTGGTAGCCGGCTAAAATTTCTTCATAGATATATCTATGTTTGCCGTCAACAACGGGATCTTTGCGTGTGTCAAAATATCTTCTTTGAATTTCCCAAGGATCGGGCATCCTTTGCTTTCATCACCGGTTGAAGATAAATGATTTGCATTTTGATCCGCCCTTTTATTAGGGACATAAGGAGTCGAGGAGGAGTAAGGACGACCTCTTTCATTGACTTTCCTTTTCTTTGTGATAACGGAGGAAATTGCTCCTTATTGTCAAGGAAATTATATTTTCCTTTACTTTTTCCACGGCCTCTTGTGGTATAACCACGACCTCTGCCTCTCTGAGAGGTACTCATGATCCCTGCAAGAATTCTCTAGTTAGAAAATCTGGCAAAGAATTAGAATCACCTTTGATATATTCAATGTCAAAGTCGAAGGCAGAAAGATCCGCTTGCCATCCTGCAAAAATCTGTTTAGAAGCAATATTCTTGATATCTTTCTGTAATACCTGTTTAGCAGCACTACAATCAATTCGTACCAAGAACTTTTGATTCAGTAAATCATCCTGGAATTTATGAATACACTTTACCAAGGACAGAATTTCTTGTTTAATAGTAGAATAATTAATTTGTGCTTTCTTCCAAGTTCCAGAAGTAAAACGGATTAATTCTTCTCTACTAGAGATAGGATTCTTCTGTTTTAAGATGCCACCATAGCCAAGGTTAGAAGCATCTGTTTCCACAATTTTTAACCAATTAAAATTAGGCAAAGATAGGCAAGGTAATTGTTTTGCCTTAAGCTTAATTTTACAGCACCGCCTTAGTATGAAACGTACTCAAGAGGTTGGAACCTTTGTTAATCTGGAGTATAGAATAGAGGTATCCTGTGAAAGATTTTTATAATAGTCTGCCAAATAATTCAAACTACCAAGAAATCTTTGTAATTGAGTTTTGTCTAAAATTTCATCAGGAAATTTAGAAGCAAACTCAATACTTAAATCTATAGGAATAATTTTTCCTTCAGTAATGTTATGCCCAAGAAAACGAACAGTTGTTTGAAACAACTTCATTTTTGGAGCCGACACTACTAAACCATTTCGTTTAATAAGCTCTTTAAATATCTTTAAATGCTTAATATGCTGTTCTAGAGATTTAGAATAAATTAGAATATCATCAATATAGACAATAGCAAAATCCGAATAAGGATTGCAAATCTCATTCATAATATTCTGAAATTCCGAGGGGGCATTCTTCAAACCAAAGGGCATTACTGTCCATTCATAATGTCCAAAGGGTACTGTAAAAGCAGTTTTATACCTATCTTCGGGGGCAATTTGGACTTGCCAAGAATTGCGACTTAAGGTCAAACTTTGAGAAGATGATGGCTGTAGATAAGCGATCTAATAAATCTTTTTATTAGGAATAGGATATCTAATCCATTGTAAAGGATATTAAGAGGTTTAAAATTAATAACGGTCTGGGAACACCTCTTTCTTTCTCAGCTGCTTTATTGACATAAAAAGCTGTACAACTCCAAGGAGGTTTACTTGGAGTAATCAACTTCTTATCCAGAAGACTCTGGATCTCTTTCTGGCATAAAGTCAAATATTCTGATTTCATTTGACTGGGTCTAGCCTTAGTGGGAATAAACTGTTCATTAAAGCTAGATTCATAGGGTAAATAAACCATATGCTTCTTTCTTTCCCAAAAAGCATTGGGAATATCACTACAGACTTCAGTAATAAATTGATTTTTAATTTGTTCAATTTTATTCTGAAACTCCTTACTGTTGAGTCTTTGCTGTAACTTTAAAGAAGTTATTTCTTCTTTGAGAAAGTTTAATTGGCTTTCTTTAGCTACTAGATTTGTATTAATCATAGCAATCTGCTTTTGAACCGGAGGAGTTATAAACTCAAAAATAACTCTATTTTTATTAATAGTTGCATGAATACCTATTTTAGTGATACTAGTAATAGGCATGATAGAGTTGAGGAAAGGATTTCCTAAAATAGTATCTTTGAGACATATCTTTCACAAAAAAGGAAGGTAGTAGATAAACAATGTCCTTCTTTGAGATGAATACATCACATTAATTTGTATGCTTAACTTGCATAGGTGCACCACTAGCGATAGAAAGATTTTGAGTAGATTTCTCAAAATATTTAGTAGGAACTAAACCCTCTTGAATACAATTTAGATCTGCTCATTTGTCAATAAGGGCAACATGATTAGTGTGAGAGTATATTCTCCTTTAATAACTAAATTTACATGGACATTCCATCTTTGGAATGTGATGTTATTAACCTTATTATAATTCTGAATTTCAAAATTGTCCACCATATTCTTATTGGTCTTTAAGGCTTTTTATATGTTTTTAAGGTTATTAACCTCATCTTGTAGAGATCACGAATACTAGTGATATGAGAATTTCCTTTATATAAAGTATTAGGAAGTCTCATATAATTATAAGAACCAAGATTCTGTAAGGTCATAAAGTTTTGAAGATAATGAAGATCATAAATCTTTTCCTGTGGATTAATCTTAAATTTTCTTATCTTCAAAAGATTACTATAGTCTTGTGGTCTGGTAGAACACTGACTAGTCTTATGACCATTATGATCACACTTAATACAAAAACGAAGGGCTTTGGCTTTAGGCCTAAGTCTCTTCCAATGCTGCTTTTCTCTAAGACTTTTTGGTTTTTTATAAGTCTTAGAATCATTGATTTTAGTAACTAGTATGTTACTATCCTTCTCTTTTATTGGAGACTGAACAGTCACCATGTTCTTATTCACCTTAGAATGTTTTGTTTCACATTCAAGTACTCCAATATAATTAATAGTAGGACATTTTTTTATAGTAATATCCTTCTTGACAACAGGTGGAATAACAATCCTTTCCTATTCTTGAATTACCCTTTTATTAGGTAACTTATTTTCCTTTTTAATTAAGGTATTTTCCTTAGGTAAATCTATTTTTACCTCGGCAATAAGCCTAGCCTCTTGTTTGGCTCTAAGATAATCATCGATATATCTTTTCTCGAGTTGCACGCCAACTCCGCCATTCAGAATTTTATGATTACGATACTCTAACAAAACCATTTTGTCGAGGAGGAGTACAATTCCTCGATGATAATCATAATAATCATCATAAGGTCTAAGCATAGGTTTCAATTCTGTAGGAGTAAAATATTTACTCAACTCTTCATATTTTAATTTATAAAATTGATAAGTTTCATAAGGTGTATAATCCATCTATAAAACAAAATCCATTTCTGACGCTGTGGGAGATTCCCTAGCTTGCTGTGTATAAATACCATGTGGTATTTGTTGATTAGAGATACGGATCTCTTCTACAGATTGATTGTACTATGTTGTAGATTCAGTTTCTGAAACTGAATGCCTAGAAGATTGTGGTATAGAGATCTTGTAAGGGGACCTCAAAGACAAACTTCTACCAACAAAAGGTTTCTTAAAGTTCAATATAACTTCACCTTCTGTTGTTTGGATTATCTGGTCTAAATCATTATTAATGATTGGCTGTGGTTGAACAGCGTTTCTGCAAATCCATGCTTTTGGAAATTGAATCTCACTCCAAGGAATCATCCTGGGTGTTGCTACACTAGAAGTTAAAAGATTTGTGTCTATTAACACAGTCTTTCCTGGTGTAGTTTTATCCGTACATTAGGTGTTAAAGTCTGTAACACCTTGTAGTGAATTCTGTAAGTAATTCCTATCACTTGAGATCAGGTAAAAGTTATAACCTTTAGCTTTGAATTTGTAATGATACAGAATCATAAAGATTTCTATCCGATAAAGCTAAACTTGATTATAACCTGGCTCTGATACCAATAAAAAGAAAGAGATCAGGTAAAACACCTGATTAATGTGGAAGAAGATCAGTCAGCAGCAAGAACACTTGATTAAACTGAACTTTTATTTATTTATATGGATGGATGTATAGTTACAAGGGGAGATAGAGAGCACTCTTAGCAAACTAGAAAGAAAATTGAAAGGTAAAATATTGGATGCCCTCAACAAGGGTGAGGTATCCCTTTTATACTAGTCGGAACTCAAAATATAATTTGGAGTCCGCACAGAGAGTGGCTACATGTGCTTTAATAATTGCAGTCGACTGGGCCACCTTGACAAAGCATACTTGTCTTTTACTCCTGTCTTCAAAGGATAAGAATCCTTTTGATACTTTATTCCATTACCTTTTGACTTTAAAGAAAAGAAAAGGTGAAATGTCCCTTTCATGGGTCCTTCTTGGATAAAGTAATAAGAATACATTCCGCCGATTCTTTACGGTCCTTAATTTGGGCCATATATTAATGCGCCATTATCTTTGAGTCGTAGATTCTCAGCAACTTGGATCAGGATATCATTATCCACATCTTCTAGTTCTGACTCAGAGGAAAGGTGCCCAAGATGGTTAAGATACTCATAAGATCCTTCTTCATCTATTAATTTGAGGATCTCCATAGCCGTTGGACTAAGAGCCAAAGAGCTCCTCTAGCTGAATTGCTCAAAGAATTTGGTTTTATTAGAATTGTCCAAGGATTCTGTAAGGATTAGAAATCTATCAGATTTAGACAAAAAAGTAAACTTTGGATACTTTTGTGCTGAATTAGATCTGATAAACCATTTAATCTGATGAAGACCAATAGCACGGATTTCGGCCATTTCTCTGATCCTGTCTTCTGCTGTAATTATATGAAATTTCTCCTTAGATTCCGAAAGAGAAATAACTCTTGATATGTCATCAAACGGTCTCTGTTTATGGATTCGGACCAAAAATACTGCAGGATAAGTTTCATCTTCTGTATATTCAGGACAAGCTGTGATAAATTCACAGTAAATAGTTCCACGCCATTTTATCATAGTATTTTCTATGGCCTGGACCAACGGTGAAGGTAGGAATGTTCTGTCATTAGTTCCTGCTTCCAAAGATACTTCTGTACTGATGGTTATGGATTTAATAAATCCCATCTCTAGTAATTCATCAATTAAAAACATATCTTCAGGACCAAAATATTGCCAAAATGTGGCAGGAAGGAAGATATGAAGACTAGGATGTATACTGTGAGTGCCTTCAGTAATATGGGCAATACCTTTTATAATCAAAGGGCAAGAACCCAATACTATTGAATTCCAATTATTAATCCATTTCTGAAAATGTGAAGGAGGAAGATTTTGGATTAATTTGTAAAAGGTCTTTGGAAGGAAATTTTGGCTTTATTCCAAAAATATTCGAAAAGTCTTTGGAGAGAATACTCCAAGATACACAATCAAGGGATTTTTTGAACTATTGGTTTTATTAACCCGAGACCAAGGCTTGATTGAGTTACGGTTAAGCTTGCTAAAATATTTAGAAGTGATTTTAAGAATCTGGATAAGATCTTTTTATTATCTTTGATCAAAGGTTTTGATAACATTGTCCAAAATGGACTTCAAAGTTTGTGAAGCTTTTGATGTGTAAAGAACTTATGTGGGTTATCATAGACATAAGGTAACTCTAGATCATCAAATCGTACTTTTCTTTTACCAGTACTTTTAGACTCTCTAGAAAAATTATGTGAAGAACTTCGCGATAAGTATTTGAAATATTCGGACTCCAAGGTTTTACCCTTGTTGATGCTGTTAGAAATACCAACAGACTCCTGGGAAAGATCCCAGTTAAGGAGGCCTAAATTGTCCTCAAGAATGTTGATAATCTCAACATTAGCAGTATCCTGAAAGGATTCAGAGTCCTTAAAAGGTTGCTCTGTGTGCTGTCCATATAATGGATTCTCCAACGAACCAAATTGGAGCATTCTGGATTCTGTAAAGAGACATTCAATTATGTCTTAGATATACAGGATATAATCCCGGAGAAATATTCTCTGAATAATGAAGAGTATATTATTTCCAAAATATTTGGATACTCATAAAGCCTTTGTTTGTGAATTATATTTCACAATCTTGGATCTTCCTGTTCTGCAAAGAAGAAGAGATAAATTCGAAGACCAACGGATGATCCTCAAAGTTAGTGTAAATACCATAATTGTCAATTTTATTTATAGGCATAATGGTATTTAAGAAAAAGGGTTCAAAGTATAATTTCTTTGGGTAAGGTCTTTAATTAAGAGAAAAGATAGAGGTATATTAACCTCATTCTTATTAATATTAACCTTAGTAAGTTAATCTTTGAATAGCAATTTTACTACCACTAGCACCGGGTCATAGTTTGAGTAGTAGTTTCAAAATATTTTGGTGGAATTAATCCTTCTTGGATGCAATTCATATCTGCACCACTATCGACTAAAGCAATATAATTATTCAAAATATATTCTTTGTCAATAATCAAGGTTATAAAAATATTCCATTTCCTAGAAAGTATAGAGGAAGTGAAACTGCAGTGTTGGAAGTTAGTGTCTTCCTTGAAATAGTGTTTCTCTATTTGAAACACTCTTTGCTTTAAATGAAGAATCTCTCTGTTGAGATTCTGGATTTTATCATTGAGATTTTGATTGACTAGAGACTTTGAGGAACTAGGTTTATTCTTTCCTAGGCGATCAAAAACCTCTTTAAGATTATATCCTTCTGTAGGATCAACAATGTTGTCCTTAAGCGTTTTAAAAGCAAGTTTTAATTAACTTTAGCTTAGTGTCGTGGTCGGTAATAGAGTCGATAAGTTCTAAGACCATTTGTTGTTCCGAGGTCGAGAACATTAATAGCTAACCCATTCATCGTAAAATAGCTCTCATGCTATCACATTTAGATTGCAACATGTTCTGACGACATGGTGCTTCATTTTCTGAAGTACTAGAGTAAGGATCTTGATTCATTATCGATTGAGGAAGAACTAGTATTAAGTAAGATTTTACTTAATTGTAATTTAAGATCTTCATTAATCTCTAGATTATTGATTTTTTCTGTTTAGTATATAGGTTTGGTTGGCATAATGACCAATTTTTCCACATTTTAAACAAGTAATATTACTTTTATTGTGTGGATCCTTATAAAAATCTTTATTAGGTTTCCAATTTTTATTGAAACTTTTTTATGTTTTGAGAATATATTCTCTTACTTGTTTTCCGGGGTTTTGGGAAGAAATTTTCTTCTTTCTTTGAGAAGGAATGTCATAAGCAAATTGCTCACAAAATTCTCCTAGCTCTTGTTTACCAGAAAGATTCTGTTTTTTAAGCTGATGTTGTAGCTTAAAATCATTACATAGGCTAAGACCTTCTTGAATGACCTGACTAATGAGACTCCCATAAGTATGAGACTCATAAGAAATATTAGATCCTCCATTAAGATCTCTGAGCTTTTTCCTAACCTTTTATGCAAAGAAGTTAGGGAGACCATCAATAAATTTAGATTTCCAATGCTCACTATTAGCATCATGTAATTGTAGAACTTTGGCTAGGAAGACATCCTTATACCACCTAAAATGAGATAGAGTAGGACATCTAAGATTTTGCAGCATCTCTCTATTCTTTTCAGCCGACAAACCTTCTGGTCCAATAAAATGATGGACAATGGTTAGGCATAGAGTGTAGAGCTAGCGTCGAGAAATAGATATATTACGATTAGCCGGAACTAAACTCCACTTTGGTAGAGTTATAGATTTCATCTCTTTGCTCATGAGTGAGAACATTATCCCACCAACCTTTAAGAATACCTACAAATCCATGGGAAATAAACCCTGCAGGACATGCAGATCGTATTTCCATGGGCTTTGCAAAAACACTCGCATACATGAGCATTTCTGGCGTGTGATAAATCGATAGTCAGATTTAGCATCAATATTCAAGTGTAAATAGTCTTAGCTTGATAAGACACTTGGTCATTAAAATAGGCTTCTTCATAAAGAATATCTTGAGGAGTGGGTCTAGGATAATAATTCTCTTTGTGACCTATATGACTCACTTTCTGCGTGATTACGTTCATAAGTTATTTTATTCAGATTAGGAGAAGTGAAATTTGCTTCAATATCCAAAATTTCATTTGGATTAATATCATCTTCAGAATTAGATTCTTGAGAAAGAATATTAAGATTTAATTTCCTTAATTGGGTGTATAATTTCTCAATAAAATCATTTTTGGATGAAGACTGATCCAGTTTGAAATTGGGAATATCCACAGGAGGCTGAATAGATGGTCTAATATGACCAAAAGAACTGTTTTGTTTTAAAGTGTTCTTTAAAGGTTCTTTATCCTTTTGGATATATCCTAGGGGTATGTTTAAGGATATTTTCAATAATATCAAGCGATTAATTGAGCTATAATTGTAAACACAAATTTGTATATTAATTTTACAAATTTTATTATATTAGACCGATTTTGTGGGCTTCTTAAATGAACCAAATAATTTATCACCCTTGGATAATTTGGTTAAAGGTGATAAATGAACACAAGCATAAGTTCATTTATATGGCTCTGATACAAGATAATTATGCTTAATAATTATGCTCAAATTAACCTCAAAATAATGATTCCCTAGAGAAAGTGTTCTTACTTTCAATCTTTTCTTATTGAATTATCGAGCCATGAATTACCTTTAGTGCATAGGTAAATTATTTTACAATTATATTTAATTGTATGATTTCTAAGAAAAGATGTAAGTAAGAGATATAAGTATGATTAAGGAAAAGGTGTGAGGGTATCTTTTTAGGACTACTTGCTTAAACTCGGGTTTCCACCCACAAGAATGTATGATTCGGATCCTAAAAATCTTTTTGACTTTTCCTTTCGAAACAATTATGAATAGTATCTTATTAGAGATAAAGTTAAGATTACTTAATTTTATTCTTGTTGAAATAAGACTATTTGCATTGGCAAAAGGTCATTCATATTTTAATTTACGTTTATATTGGTAAGTTTCATGGGGCGTATAATCCAAAAAACAAAGGGTATATCTTTGTGGAGTTTCCCAGAAAGCGTTTAGGGCGTATAAATACCATGTGGTATTTGTTGGTTTTACTTAATATAAGCACTAAAGACTTGATTTTGATTAGTTTTTATAATATTTGGAGAAAGAAGACGATGTGTCAATGATTACATCAAGAATAGTTTTAAACTTGTTTGGTATAGTTATAATTCATTATACTCTACCTGTTTTGCACTAACACCTAAACCCCATGGCACAATCATCAAATAATGATGATCGAGTTCAATTAAGAACACGTAAATTAATCAAAGTATGATCTCGAAATTGAGGACAAAATGAATAAATGGACGATCCCTAATATGGATCCCAAAACCATATATAGATATGGTATTTTGGATTGAAAAAAAATTGACCCGATAAAATTAGGTAAAACTATAGAACAAACTATTAGTTTAAATTCCATGAGTAATAATTTAAATCTTTTTTAATTCGTGATTTATATCACCATGTGAAAAATTATAAATTTATTCACATTTGTAATGAGGTTGCTTTCGGACCATTGACCCTTTTGGGTATGAATGCTTGTATTCAAATTAGGATAGACATCAAGATGCTAGGTGTCTCGACTATTTACTAGTCCCTTATGGGGCAAGTAGAGACTAGTCTTTGTCATGGACCGGTCTATTTTGATGTCTATCCTAATTTAAGTTTAGCTTTATTTGGGATAGAAATCTTTATGATTAAATATCATTACAAATTCAGGCTAAAGGTTATAACTTTTTACGGATCTGAAGTGATAGGAATTACTTAGAATTCACTACAAGGTGTTACGGACTTTAACACCTAATGTTATAGCATAAAACTACACGGGTCAATTTGTTAATAGACACAAATCTTTTAACTTCTAGTGTAGCAACACCCGGGATGATTCATTTTGGAGTGAAATTCAAGATCAGAATCATGGATTTCTATGTTCTTTGTTCAACCACGACCCAATCATTAATAATGATTTAGACCGGATAATCCAAACAAATGAGAAGGTGAAGTTATATTGAACTTTAAGAAACCTTTTGTTGGTAGAACTTTGTCTTTGAGGCCCCCTTACAAGATCTCTATACCACAATCTTCTAGGCATTCAGGTTCAGAAACTGAATCTACAACATGATATAATCAAAATCAAGTAGAAGAGATCCTTATCTCTAATCAACAAATACCACATGGTATTTATACGACAAGCTAGGGAATCATCACGTCGAGGAAATGGATTTTGTTTTATAGATGGATTATACACCTTATGAAACTTATCAATTTTATAAATTAAAATATGAAGAGTTGAGTAAATATTTTATTTCAACAAGAATTGAAACCTATGCTTAACCTTATGATGATTATTATGATTATCATCGGAGGAAGAAAATACTCCTCGACAAAATGGTTTTAGGATTAGAGTATCGAGAATCATAAAATTTCTGAATGGCGAGAGTTTAAGCGTGCAACTAAAGAGAAAAGATATCGATGATTTATCTTAAAGCCAAACAAGAGGCTAGGCTTATGGCTCGAGGTAAAAATAGATTTACCTAAGGAAAAAATACCTTAATTAAAAGGAAAATAATTTACCTAATAAAGAGGTAATTCAAGAACTAAGGAAAGGATTGTTATTTATTGTTATCAAGGAGGATATTACTATTAAAAATGTAATTTTACTCCTGTACATAATTATATTGGTGTGTTAGAATTTCATCGGAAAAAATGGACTACTGATGATGAAAGGAGATGATGGACTATTCATCCTCCAACAACACCTTTAAAATTAAAAGATAGTTCGGAGACTGCGGCTTATATCAAGCCTACCCAAGAAGAAGCCCACAAATCGGGTGCGGATGGAGGATATTAATAAAAATTTGTAAACAGAATAATTATACAAATTTGTGTTTACAAACTATTGGAGCTCAATTAATTAGAATTGAGAATAATAATACTGAAAATATCCTTAAACATACCCCCTAGGATTGATCCTAATAAGGATAAAGAACCTTTAAAAGAATATTTCTTTAAAACAAAACAGTTCTTTTGGTCATATTAGACCATCTATTCACCTCTGTGGATGGATTCCCAATTTCAAACTGGATCGAGTCTTCATCCAAAAATGATTTTATTGAGAAATTATACACCCAATTAAGCAAATTAAATCTTAATATTCTTTCTCAAGAATCTAATTCTGAAGATGATATTAATCCAAATGAAATTTTGGATATTGAAGCAAATTTAAGCTTCTCCTAATCTGAATAAAATAACTTATGAAGCAGAAATGAGAAAGTGAGTCATATAGGTCACAAAGGAATTATTATCCTAGACCCATCCTCAAGATATTCTTTATGAAGAAGCCTATTTTAATGACCAAGTGTCTTATCAAGCTAAGACTATTTACACTTGGAATATTGATGCTAAATCGACTATCGGATTTATCACACGCTTCGAGGAATGCTCATGTATGAAAGTGTTTGCAAAGCCCATGGAAATACTGAGATCTGAGATGTATGCAGGTTTATTTCCCATGGATTTGTAGGTATTCTTAAAGGTTGGTGGGATAATGTTCTCACTCATGAGCAAAGAGATGAAATCTATAACTCTACCAAAGTGGAGTTTAGTTAAAGCTAATAAGAATATATCTATTTCGACGCATCTACACACTCTATGCCTAACCATTGTCCATCATTTTATTGGACGGAAGGTTTGTCGGCTGAAAAGAATAGAGATCTTTGCAAAATCTTAGATGTCCTACTCTATCTCATTTTAGGTGGTATAAGGATGTCTTCCTAGCCAAAGTTCTACAATTACATGATGCTAATAGTGAGCATTGGAAATCTAAATTTATTGATGGTCTCCCTA
Source organism: Coptis chinensis (assembly GCF_015680905.1). Lineage (NCBI taxonomy): Eukaryota > Viridiplantae > Streptophyta > Magnoliopsida > Ranunculales > Ranunculaceae > Coptis > Coptis chinensis. Next base: position 63,672,760 of record NC_141461.1, read on the forward strand.
ATTTCTTTGCAGAAAAGGTTAGGAAAAAGCTCAGAGATCTTAATGGAGGATCTAATATTTCTTATGAGTCTCATACTTATGGGAGTCTCATTAGTCAGGTCATTCAAGAAGGTCTTAGCCTATGTAATGATCTTAAGCTACAACATCAGCTTAAAAAACAGAATCTTTCTGGTAAACAAGAGCTAGGAGAATTTTGTGAGCAATTTGCTTATGACATTCCTTCTCAAAGAAAGAAGAAAATTTCTTCCCGAAAAACCCAGAAAAACAGTAAGAGAATATATTCTCGAAAACATAAAAGGAGTTTCAATAAAAATTGGAAACCTAATAAAGATTTTTATAAGGATCCACACAATAAAAGTAATATTACTTGTTTAAAATGTGGAAAAATTGGTCATTATGCCAACCAGTGCTATACTAAACAGAAAATCAATAATCTAGAGATTAATGAAGATCTTAAATTACAATTAAGTAAAATCTTACTTAATACTAGTTCTTCTGAATCTGATAATGAATCTGAAGATCCTTACTCTAGTACTTCAGAAAATGAAGCACCATGTCAGTGTAACATGTTGCAATCTAAATGTGATAGCATGAGAGCTATTTTACAGATGAATGGGTTAGCTATTAATGTTCTGACCTCATAACAACAGTCTGTCTTAGAGCTTATCGACTCTATTACTGACCCTGACACTAAGCTAAAGTTAATTAAAACTTGCTTTAAAACAGTTAAGGACAACATTGTTGATTCTACAGAAGGATATAATCTTAAAGAGGTTTTGATAAGCCTAGGAAAGAATAAACCTAGTTCCTCAAAGTCTCTAGTCAATCAAAATCTCAATGATAAAATCCAGAATCTCAACAGAGAGATTCTTCATTTAAAGCAAAGAGTGTTTCAAATAGAGAAACACTATTTCAAGGAAGACACTAACTTCCAACACTGCGGTTTCACTTTCCTCATACTTTCTAGGAAATGGAATATTTTTATAACCTTGATTATTGACAAAGAATATATTTTGAATAATTATATTGCTTTTAGTCGATAGTGGTGCAGATATGAATTGCATCCAAGAAGGATTAATTCCACCAAAATATTTTGAAACTACTACTCAAACTATGACCCGTGCTGCTAGTGGTAGTAAAATTGCTATTTGCATAAACTTACTAAGGTTAATATTAATAAGAATGAGGTTAATATACCTCTATCTTTTCTATTAATTAAAGACCTTACCCAAACAAATTATCTTTGGGAACCCCTTTCTTAAATACCATTATGCCTATAAATAAAATTGACAATTATGGTATTTACACTAACTTTGAGGATCATCCTTTGGTCTTGAATTTATCTCTTCTTTTGCGTAAGCAGGAAGATCCAAGATTGTGAAATATAATTCACAAACAAAGGCTTTATGAGTATCCAAATATTTTGGAAATAATATACTCTTCATTATTCAGAGAATATTTCTCGGGATTATATCTGTATATCTAAGACATAATTGAATGTCTCTTTTACGAGAATCGGAATGCTCCAATTTGGTTCATTGGAGAATCCATTATATGGACAGCACACAGAGCAACCATTTAAGGACTCTGAATCCTTTCAGGATACTGCTAATGTTGAGATTATCAACATTCTTGAGGACAATTTAGGCCTCCTTAACTGGGATCATTCCCAGGAGTCTGTTGGTATTTCTAACAGCATCAACAAGGGTAAAACCTTGGAGTCTGAATATTTCAGCGCTTATGCGAGTTCTTCGCATAATTTTTCTAGAGAATCTAAAAGTACTGGTAAAAGAAAAGTACGATTTGATGATCTAGAGTTACCTTATGTCTATGATAACCGACATAAGTTCTTTACACATCAAAAGCTTCCACGACTTTTCGAGGAAGTCCATTTTGGACAATGTTATCAATACCTTTGATCGGCATAATAAAAAGATCTTATCAGATTCTTAAAATCAACGCTAAATATTTTAGCAAACTTAACGAGAACTCAATCAAGCCTTGGTCTCGGGTTAATAAAACCAATAGTTCAAAAGATCCCTTGATTGTGTATCTTGGAGTATTCTCTCCAAAGACTTTTCAGAATATTTTTTGGAATAAAGCCAAAATTTCCCTTCCAGCACCTTTACCTGAATTAATCCAAAATCTTCCTCCTTCACATTTTCAGAAATGGATTAATAATTGGAATTCAATAGTCTTGGGTTCTTGCCCTTTGATTATAAAAGGTATTGCCCATATTATCGAGAAGGCACTCAAAGTATACATCCTAGTCTTCATATCTTCCTTCCCCGCCACATTTTGGCAATATTTTGGTCCTGAAGATATGTTTTTAATTGATGAATTACTAGAGATGGGATTTATTAAATCCATAACCATCAGTACAGAAGTATCTTTGGAAGCAGGAACTAATGACAGAACATTCCTGCCTTCACCATTGGTTCATGCCATAGAAAATACTATGATAAAATGGCGTGGAACTATGAATGTGAATTTATTCACGGCTTGTCACGAATATCTGAAGAAGATGAAACTTATCCTGCAGTATTTTTGGTCGAATCCATAAACTGAGACCTTTTGATGACATATCAAGAGTTATTTCTCTTTCGGAATCTAAGGAGAAATTTCATATAATTACAGCAGAAGACAGGATCAGAGAAATGGCCGAAATCCGTGCTATTGGTCTTCATCAGATTAAATGGTTTATCAGATCTAATTCAGCACAAAAGTATCCAAAGTTTACTTTTTGTCTGAATCTGATAGATTTATAATCCTTACAGAATCCTTGGACAATTCTAATAAAACCAAATTCTTTGAGCAATTCAGCAGGATTAGCTCTTTGGCTCTTAGTCCAACGGCTATGGAGATCCTCAAATTAATAGATGAAGAAGGATCTTATGAGTATCTTAACCATCTTGGGTACCTTTCCTCTCGAGTCGAACTAGAAGATGTGGATAATGATATCGATCCAAGTTCTTTGAGAATCTACTTAATCGGATAATGGCGGGAACACTATGGCCCAAATTAAGGACGTAAATAGAATAGAATCGATATATTCTTATTACTTTTATCAAGAAGGACCCATGAAAGGGACATTTCACCTTTTCTTTTCTTTAAAGTCAAAAGGTAATGGAATAAAGTATCAAAAGGATTCTTATCCTTTGAAGGCAGGGAGTAAAAAGACAAGTATGCTTTGTCAAGGTGGTGATCATTTGCAATTATTGAAGCACTGCGTAGCCACTTCTGTCGCGGACTCCAAATTATATTTTGAGTTCGACTAGTATAAAAGGGATACCTCACCCTTGTTGAGGGCATCCAATATTTTACCTTTCAATTTTCTTTCTAGTTTGCTAAGAGTGCTCTCTATCTCCCCTTGTAACTATACATCCATCCATATAAATAAATAAAAGTTCAGTTTAATAAAGTGTTCTTGCTGCTGACTGATCTTCTTCCGCATTAATCAGGTGTTTTACCTGATATCTTTCTTATTAAGCATAATTTGAGGTTACTTAGACAAAATAATAATTATTAAGCATAATTATCTTTTTAATTGGTATCAGAGCCATGGCAGCTTAATTTGAGGTTAGTGCATAACGGTGAGGAAATGTTTTACAATTATATTTAATTGTATGATTTCTAAGAAAAGATGTAAGTAAGAGATATAAGTATGATTAAGGAAAAAGGTGTGAGGGTTACTCTTTAGGACTACTTGCTTAAAGGCTCGGTTTTCCGACCACAAGAATGTCCGCCTGGATCCTAAAATACTGTTGACTCTTCCTTTCCAGTATTATGAATAGTATCTTATTAGAGATAAAGTTAAGATTACTTAATTTTATTCTTGTTGAAATAAGACTATTTGCATTGGCAAAAGGTCATTATTGTTTCTTTACGTTTATATTGGTAACTCACGGGGCGTCACCAAAAGTCGTAGGGTATATCTTTGTGCCGTTTAGCGAAAGCGTTTAGGCCGTTTGCTCCCGTAAAAGCGTTAATGAGGCGTGGTTTTACTTAATATAAGCACTAAAGACTTGATTTTGATTATCTTGTTTATAATATTTGGAGAAGAAGCGATGTGTCAATGATTACATCAAGAATAGTTTTATCTTGTTTGGTATAGTTATAATTCATTATACTCTACCTGTTTTGCACTAACACCTCAACCCCATGGCACAATCATCAAAAATAATGATGATCGAGTTCAATTAAGAAGAACGAAATTAATCGAGTATGATCTCGACACCACGGGACAAAATGAATAAATGGACGATCCCTAATATGGATCCCAAAACCATATATAGATATGGTAACTGGATTGAAAAATTGACCCGATAAAATTGCGGTAAAACTATGGAACAAACTATTAGTTTAAATTCCATGAGTAATAATTTAAATCTTTTAAGCCCTCGTGATTTATATCACCATGTGAAAATTATAAATTTATTCACATAGGCTAATCTGGTTGCTTCGGACCATTGACCCTTTTGGGTATGAATGCTTGTATTCAAGCAACACTTTCGAGAGATGCTAGGTGTGTCTCGACTATTTACCATCCCTTTATGGGGGCGGTAGAGACTAGTCTTTGTCATGGACGGTCTATTTTGATGTCTATCCTAATTTAAGTTTGCTTTATCGGATAGAAATCTTTATGATTCGTATCATTACAAATTCGGGCTAAAAGGTTATAACTTTTACGGATCTGAAGTGATAGGAATTACTTACGAGAATTCACTACAAGGTGTTACGGACTTTAACACCTAATGTAATGCGACAAAAAACTACACGGGTAAAAAAGCTGTGTTAATAGACACAAATCTTTTAACTTCTAGTGTAGCAACACCGGGATGATTCCTTGGAGTGAGATTCAATTTCGAGAATCATGGATTTTGCGAAGCTTATTTGTTCAACCACACCCAATCATTAATAATGATTTGGACCGGATAGTCAAACAAATGAAGGTGAAGTTATATTGAACTTTAAGAAACCTTTTGTTGGTAGAAGTTTGTCTTTGAGGTCCTCTTACAAGATCTCTATACCACAATCTTCTAGGCATTGGTTTGAAACTGAATCTACAACACAGTACAATCAATCTGTAGAAGAGATCCGTATCTCTAATCAACAAATACCACATGGTATTTATACACAGCAAGCTAGGGAATCTCCCACAGCGTCAGAAATGGATTTTGTTTTATAGATGGATTATACACCTTATGAAACTTATCAATTTTATAAATTAAAATATGAAGAGTTGAGTAAATATTTTACTCCTACAGAATTGAAACCTATGCTTAGACCTTATGATGATTATTATGATTATCATCAGAGGAATTGTACTCCTCTGACAAAATGGTTTTGCTTAGAGTATCAGAATCATAAAATTCTGAATGGCAGAGTTGAGCGTGCAACTCTGAGAAAAGATATCAGTGATTTTCTTAAAGCCAAACAAGAGGCTAGGCTTATGGCGAGGTAAAAATAGATTTACCTAAGGAAAATACCTTAATTAAAAAGGAAAATAATTTACCTAATAAAGAGGTAATTCAAGAACAGGAAAGGATTGTTATTTCCTATTATTATCAAAGGAGGATATTACTATTAAAAATGTAATTTTACTCCACGTACATAATTATATTGGTGTGTTAGAATTTCATCGAAAAAAAATGGACTACTCTTGATGAAAAGGAGATGTGACTATTCATCCTCCAACAACACCTTTAAAGTAAAAGATAGTCGGAGGCTGCGGCTTATATCAAGCCTACCCAAGAAGAAGCCCACAAATTGGTGCGGATGGAGGATATTAATAAAATTTGTAAACAGAATAATTATACAAATTTGTGTTTACAAACTATTGGAGCTCAATTAATCAGAATTGAGAATAATACTGAAAATATCCTTAAACATACCCCCTAGGATTGATCCTAATAAGGATAAAGAACCTTTAAAGAATATTTCTTTAAAAACAAACAGTTCTTTTGGTCATATTAGACCATCTATTGACCTCTGTGGATGGATATTCCCAATTTCAAATTTGGATCGGTCTTCATCCAAAAATGATTTTATTGAGAAATTATACACCCAATTAAGCAAATTAAATCTTAATATTCTTTCTCAAGAATCTAATTCTGAAGATGATATTAATCCAAATGAAATTTTGGATATTGAAGCAAATTTAAGCTTCTCTAATCTGAATAAAATAACTTATGAGCGAATCTGTGAGAAAGTGAGTCATATAGGTCCAGTGAGGAATTATTATCCTAGACCCACTCCTCAAGATATTCTTTATGAAGAAAGCCTATTTTAATGACCAAGTGTCTTATCAAGCTAAGACTATTTACACTTGGAATATTGATGCTAAATCTGACTATCGATTTATCACGCTTCGAGGAAATGCTCATGTATCGAAGTGTTTGCAAAGCCCATGGAAATACATATCTGCAGGATGTATGTAGGGTTTATTTCCCATGGATTTGTAGGTATTCTTAAAGGTTGGTGGGATAATGTTCTCACTCATGAGCAAAGAGATGAAATCTATAACTCTACCAAAGTGGAGTTTAGTTAAAGCTAATAAGAATATATCTAGACGACGCATGATCTACACTCTATGCCTAACCATTGTCCATCATTTTATTGGACCGAGGAAGGTTTGTCGGCTGAAAAGAATAGAGATCTTTGCAAAATCTTAGATGTCCTACTCTATCTCATTTTAGATGGTATAAGGATGTCTTCCTAGCCAAAGTTCTACAATTACATGATGCTAATAGTGAGCATTGGAAATCTAAATTTATTGATGGTCTCCCCTAACTTCTTTGAGAAGAAAAGGTTAGGAAAAAGCTCAGAGATCTTAATGGAGGATCTAATATTTCTTATGAGTCTCATACTTATGGGAGTCTCATTAGTCAGGTCATTCAAGAAGGTCTTAGCCTATGCAATGATCTTAAGATACAGCATCAGCTTAAAAAACAGAATCTTTCTGGTAAACAAGAGCTAGGAGAATTTTGTGAGCAATTTGCTTATGATATTCCTTCTCAAAGAAAGAAGAAAATTTCTTCCCAAAAAACCCAGAAAAACAGTAAGAGAATACATTCTCGAAAACATAAAAGGAGTTTCAATAAAAATTGGAAACCTAATAAAGATTTTTATAAGGATCCCACAATAAAAGTAATATTACTTGTTTAAAATGTGGAAAAATTGGTCATTATGCCAACCAGTGCTATACTAAACAGAAAATCAATAATCTAGAGATTAATGAAGATCTTAAATTACAATTAAGTAAAATCTTACTTAATACTAGTTCTTCTGAATCTGATAATGAATCTGAAGATCCTTACTCTAGTACTTCAGAAAATGAAGCACCATGTCAGTGTAACATGTTGCAATCTAAATGTGATAGCATGAGAGCTATTTTCTGAGGATGAATGGGTTAGCTATTAATGTTCTGACCTCAGAACAACAGTCTGTCTTAGAGCTTATCGACTCTATTACTGACCCTGACACTAAGCTAAAGTTAATTAAAACTTGCTTTAAAACAGTTAAGGACAACATTGTTGATCCTACAGAAGGATATAATCTTAAAGAGGTTTTGATAAGCCTAGGAAAAATAAACCTAGTTCCTCAAAGTCTCTAGTCAATCAAAATCTCAATGATAAAATCCAGAATCTCAACAAAGAGATTCTTCATTTAAAGCAAAGAGTGTTTCAAATAGAGAAACACTATTTCAAGGAAGACACTAACTTCCAACACTGCAGTTTCACTTCCTCTATACTTTCTAGGAAATGGAATATTTTTATAACCTTGATTATTGACAAAGAATATATTTTGAATAATTATATTGCTTTAGTCGATAGTGGTGCAGATATGAATTGCATCCAAGAAGGATTAATTCCACCAAAATATTTTGAAACTACTACTCAAACTATGACCAGTGCTAGTGGTAGTAAAATTGCTATTCAGCATAAACTTACTAAGGTTAATATTAATAAGAATGAGGTTAATATACCTCTATCTTTTCTATTAATTAAAGACCTTACCCAGCAAATTATACTGGGAACCCCTTTCTTAAATACCATTATGCCTATAAATAAAATTGACAATTATGGTATTTACACTAACTTTGAGGATCATCCTTTGGTCTTCGAATTTATCTCTTCTTCTTGCTTGAGCAGGGAAGATCCAAGATTGTGAAATATAATTCACAAACAAAGGCTTTATGAGTATCCAAATATTTTGGAAATAATATACTCTTCATTATTAGAGAATATTTCTCGGGATTATATCCGTATATCTAAGACATAATTGAATGTCTTTTCTGAGAATCCGGCATGCTCCAATTTGGTTCATTGGAGAATCCATTATATGGACTGACACCACGAGCAACCATTTAAGGACTCACGAATCCTTCGGGATCTTGCTAATGTTGAGATTATCAACATTCTTGAGGACAATTTAGGCCTCCTTAGCTGGGATCATTCGAGAGCATTGGTATTTCTAACAGCATCAACAAGGGTAAAACCTTGGAGTCTGAATATTTCAGCGCTTATGCGAGTTCTTCGCATAATTTTTCTAGAGAATCTAAAAGTACTGGTAAAAGAAAAGTACGATTTGATGATCTAGAGTTACCTTATGTCTATGATAACCGACATAAGTTCTTTACACATCAAAAGCTTCACAGCTTTCAGAAGTCCATTTTGGACAATGTTATCAAAACCTTTGATCAGCATAATAAAAAAGATCTTATCCAGATTCTTAAAATCACTGCTAAATATTTTAGCAAGCTTAACCAGAACTCAATCAAGCCTTGGTCTCAGGTTAATAAAACCAATAGTTCAAAAAGATCCCTTGATTGTGTATCTTGGAGTATTCTCTCCAAAGACTTTTCAGAATATTTTTGGAATAAAGCCAAAATTTCCCTTCCAGCACCTTTACCTGAATTAATCCAAAATCTTCCTCCTTCACATTTTCAGAAATGGATTAATAATTGGAATTCAATAGTATTGGGTTCTTGCCCTTTGATTATAAAAGGTATTGCCCATATTACTGAAGGCACTCACAGTATACATCCTAGTCTTCATATCTTCCTTCTCGCCACACATTTGGCAATATTTTTGGTCCGAAGATATGTTTTAATTGATGAATTACTAGAGATGGGATTTATTAAATCCATAACCATCGATCTGAAGTATCTTTGGAGGCGAGGAACTAATAATGAGAACATTCCTGCCTTCACCATTGGTTCATGCCATAGAAAATACTATGATAAAATGGCATGGAACTGTTTACTGTGAATTTATCACAGCTTGTCCTGAATATACAGAAGATGAAACTTATCCTGCAGTATTTTTGGTCCGAATCCATAAACAGAGACCTTTTGATGACATATCAAGAGTTATTTCTCTTTCGGAATCTAAGGAGAAATTTCATATAATTACAGCAGAAGACAGGATCAGAGAAATGGCCGAAATCCGTGCTATTGGTCTTCATCAGATTAAATGGTTTATCAGATCTAATTCAGCACAAAAGTATCCAAAGTTTACTTTTTTGTCTGAATCTGATAGATTTATAATCCTTACAGAATCCTTGGACAATTCTAATAAAACCAAATTCTTTGAGCAATTCAACAGGATTAGCTCTTTGGCTCTTAGTCCAACGCTATGGAGATCCTCAAATTAATAGATGAAGAAGGATCTTATGAGTATCTTAACCATCTTGGGCACCTTTCCTCTGAGTCGAGAACTAGAAGATGTGGATAATGATATCCATCGATCCAAGTTCTTTGAGAATCTTTTCGGCATAATGGCGGAACTTACTATGGCCCAAATTAAGGACCGAAATAGAATCGGCATATAATACTTATTCTTATTCTTTATACTTTAAGAAGGACCCATGAAAGGGACATTTCACCTTTTCTTTTCTTTAAAGTCAAAAGGTAATGGAATAAAGTATCAAAAGGATTCTTATCCTTTGAAGGCAGAGTAAAGACAAGTATGCTTTGTCAAGGTGGTGGTCATTTGCAATTATTGAAGCACACGTAGCCACTTCTCAATGCGGACTCAAATTATATTTTGAGTTCGACTAGTATAAAAGGGATACCTCACCCTTGTTGAGGGCATCAATATTTTACCTTTCAATTTTTCTTTCTAGTTTGCTAAGAGTGCTCTCCATCTCCCCTTGTAACATACACTTCCATCCATATAAATAAAAGTTAGGTTTAATCATCAAGTGTTCTTCTGTGATCTTCTTCGCGATTGTCAGGTGTTTTACACGATCTCTTTCTCTTTTATTTGGTATCGAGCCATGGCAGCAATTTTTGAGGTTAGTGCATAACGGTGAGGAAATGTTTTACAATTATATTTAATTGTATGATTTCTAAGAAAAGATGAAAGTAAGAGATATAAGTATGATTAAGGAAAAGGTCAGGGTTACTCTTTAGGACTACTTGCTTAAAGGCTCGGTTTTCCGACCACAAGAATGTCCGCCTGGATCCTAAAATACTGTTGACTCTTCCTTTCCAGTATTATGAATAGTATCTTATTAGAGATAAAGTTAAGATTACTTAATTTTATTCTTGTTGAAATAAGACTATTTGCATTGGCAAAAGGTCATTATTGTTTCTTTACGTTTATATTGGTAACTCTGGGACGTCACCAAAGTCGCGTAGGGTATATGCTGTGCCGTTTAGCAGAAAGCGTTTAGGCCGTTTGCTCCCGTTTTGAGGCGTGGTTTTACTTAATATAAGCACTAAAGACTTGATTTTGATTATACTGTTTATAATATTTGGAGAAGAAGACGATGTGTCAATGATTACATCAAGAATAGTTTTAATACTGTTTGGTATAGTTATAATTCATTATACTCTACCTGTTTTGCACTAACACCTCAACCCCACAATCATCAAATAATGATGATCTGAGTTTAATTAAGAACACAGAATTAATCGAGTATGATCTCGACACACAGGACAAAATGAATAAATGGACGATCCCTAATATGGATCCCAAAACCATATATAGATATGGTAACTGGATTGAAAAATTGACCAGTAAAATTGCTGTAAAAACTATGGAACAAACTATTAGTTTAAATTCCATGAGTAATAATTTAAATCTTTTAAGTCCTTGTAATTTATATCACCATGTGAAGAATTATAAATTTATTCACATAGGCCTATCTGAGGTTGCTTTCGGACCATTGACCCTTTTGGGTATGAATGCTTGTATTCAAGCAACACTTTCGAGAGATGCTAGGTGTCTCGACTATTTACCGTCCCTTATGGGGCGGTAGAGACTAGTCTTTGTCATGGACCGTCTATTTTGATGTCTATCCTAATTTAAGTTTAGCTTTATCGGATAGAAATCTTTATGATTCGTATCATTACAAATTAGGGCTAAAGGTTATAACTTTTTACGGATCGAAGTGATAGGAATTACTTACGAAATTCACTACAAGGTGTTCTGGACTTTAACACCTAATAATGCGGCATAAAACTACACGGGGAAAGGCGTGTTAATAGACACAAATCTTTTAACTTCTAGTGTAGCAACACCGGGATGATTCCTTGGAGTGAGATTCAATTTCGAAGCATGGATTTGCAGAAGCTTATTTGTTCAACCACGCCAATCATTAATAATGATTTAGACGGATAATCAAACAACAGAAGGTGAAGTTATATTGAACTTTAAGAAACCTTTTGTTGGTAGAAGTTTGTCTTTGAGGTCCCCTTACAAGATCTCTATACCACAATCTTCTAGGCATTCAGTTTCAGAAACTGAATCTACAACACAGTATAATCAATCTGTAGAAGAGATCCGTATCTCTAATCAACAAATACCACATGGTATTTATACACAGCAAGCTAGGGAATCTCCCACAGCGTCAGAAATGGATTTTGTTTTATAGATGGATTATACACCTTATGAAACTTATCAATTTTATAAATTAAAATATGAAGAGTTGAGTAAATATTTTACTCCTACAGAATTGAAACCTATGCTTAGACCTTATGATGATTATTATGATTATCATCAGAGGAATTGTACTCCTCTGACAAAATGGTTTTGCTTAGAGTATCAGAATCATAAAATTCTGAATGGCAGAGTTGAGCGTGCAACTCTGAGAAAAGATATCAGTGATTATCTTAGAGCCAAACAAGAGGCTAGGCTTATTGCCGAGGTAAAAATAGATTTACCTAAGGAAAATACCTTAATTAAAAAGGAAAATAAGTTACCTAATAAAGAGGTAATTCAAGAGCGAGGAAAGGATTGTTATTCCACTTTTTGTCAAGAAGGATATTACTATAAAAAATGTCCTACTAATAATTATATTGGAGTACTTGAATGTGAAACAAAACATTTTAAGGTGAATAAGAACATGGTGACTATTCTCTCAATAAAAGAGAAGGATAGTAACATACTAGTTACTAAAATCAATGATTCTAAGACTTATAAAAACCAAAAGTCTTAGAAAAGCGACGATGGAAGAGACTTAGGCCTAAAGCCAAAGCCCGCCGTTTTTTGTATTAAGTGTGATCATAATGGTCATAAGACTAGTCAATGTTCTACCAGACCACAAGACTATAGTAATCTTTTGAAGATAAGAAAATTTAAGATTAATCCACAGGAAAAGATTTATGATCTTCATTATCTTCAAAACTTTATGACCTTACAGAATCTTGGTTCTTATAATTATATGAGACTTCCTAATACTTTATATAAAGGAAATTCTCATATCACTAGTATTCAGGATCTACAGTATGAGGTTAATAACCTTAAAACAGACATAAAAGCCTTAAAGACCAATAAGAATATGGTGGACAATTTTGAAATTCAGAATTATAATAAGGCTAATAACATCACATTCCAAAGATGGAATGTCCATGTAAATTTAGTTATTAAAGGAGAATATACTCTCACGAATCATGTTGCCCTTATTATTGATGGAGAGCAGATCTGAATTGTATTCAAGAGGGTTTAGTTCCTACTAAATATTTTGAGAAATCTACTCAAAATCTTTCTCTGCTAGTGGTGCACCTATGCGGGTTGCATACAAATTAACGAGATGTATTCATGCAAAAGAAGGACATTGTTTATCTACTACCTTCCTTCTTGTGAAAGATATGTCTCAGCATACTATTTTAGGAAATCCTTTCCTCAACTCTATCATGCCTATTACTAGTATCACTAAAATAGGTATTCATGCAACTATTAATAAAAATAGAGTTATTTTTGAGTTCATAACTCCTCCGGTTCAAAAGCAGATTGCTATGATTAATACAAATCTAGTAGCTAAAGAAAGCCAATTAAACTTTCTCAAAGAAGAAATAACTTCTTTAAAAGTTAGCAAAAAGACTTCAATGATGGAGGAGTTTGAATAAAATTGAACAAATTAAAAATCAATTTATTATGAAGTGCAGTAGTGATATTCCCAATGCTTTTGGGAAAGAAAGAAGCATATGGTTTATTTACCCTATGAATCTAGCTTTAATGAGCAGTTTATTCCCACTAAGGCTAGACCAGTCAAATGAAATCAGAATATTTGACTTTATGCGAGAAAAGAGATCAAAGTCTTACGGATAAGAAGTTGATTACTCCAAGTAAACCTCCTTGGAGTTTATGCTGATTTTATGTCAATAAAGCGGTGAGAAAGAAAAGAGGTGTTCAATTTGGTTATTAATTTTAAACCTCTTATCTTGCCTTACAATGGATTAGATATCCTATTCCTAATAAAAAGGATTTATTAGATCGTTTATCTACAGCGATCATCTTCTCAAAGTTTGACCTTAAGTCAGGTTACTGGCAAGTCCAAATTGCCCCTGAAGATAGGTATAAAACTGCTTTTACAGTACCCTTTGGACATTATGAATGGACAGTAATGCCCTTTGGTTTGAAGAATGCCCCCTCGGAATTTCAGAATATTATGAATGAGATTTGCAATCCTTATTCGGATTTTGCTATTGTCTATATTGATGATATTCTAATTTATTCTAAATCTCTAGAACAGCATATTAAGCATTTAAAGATATTTAAAGAGCTTATTAAACGAAATGGTTTAGTAGTGTCGGCTCCAAAAATGAAGTTGTTTCAAACAATTGTTCGTTTTCTTGGGCATAACATTACTGAAGGAAAAATTATTCCTATAGACAGAAGTATTGAGTTTGCTTCTAAATTTCCTGATGAAATTTTAGACAAAACTCAGTTACAAAGATTTCTTGGTAGTTTGAATTATTTGGCAGACTATTATAAAAATCTTTCACAGGATACCTCTATTCTATACTCCAGATTAACAAAGGTTCCAACCTCTTGGAGTACAGCTCATACTAAGGCGGTACAGAAAATTAAGCTTAAGGCAAAACAATTACCTTGCCTATCTTTGCCTAATTTTAATTGGTTAAAAATTGTGGAAACAGATGCTTCTAACCTTGGCTATGGTGGCATCTTAAAACAGAAGAATCCTATCTCTAGTAGAGAAGAATTAATCCGTTTTACTTCTGGAACTTGGAAGAAAGCACAAATTAATTATTCTACTATTAAACAAGAAATTCTGTCCTTGGTAAAGTGTATTCATAAATTCCAGGATGATTTACTGAATCAAAAGTTCTTGGTGCAATTGATTGTAGTCTTTGCTAAGCAGGTATTCTGAGAAAGATATCAAGAATATTGCTTCTAAACATATTTTTGCAGGATGGCAAGCGGATCTTTCTGCCTTCGACTTTGACATTGAATATATCAAAGGTGATTCTAATTCTTTGCCAGATTTTCTAACTAGAGAATTCTTGCAGGGATCATGAGTACCTCTCAGAGAGGCAGAGGTCGTGGTTATACCACAAGAGGCCGTGGAAAAAGTAAAGGAAAATATAATTTCCTTGACAATAAGGAGCAATTTCCTCCGTTATCACAGCAAAAAGGAAAGTCAATGAAAGAGGCTGTCCTTACTCCTCTGACTCCTTATGTCCCTAATAAAAAAGGCAGATCAAGCGATCATTTATCTTCAAACGGTGATGGCGGTGGATGCGATCCTTGGGAAATTCAAAGAAGATATTTTGACACACGCCGATATCTGTTGTTGGCGGCAAACATAGATATATCTATGAAGAAATTTTAGCCGGCTACCACCCGGTATGGATATTCACCATCGTTCTATAAACATCGATTGAATATAGTCCGATCTCTTACAACAAAGCAATCTTTAAGAGAATTATCTCTTACAATGAGTGGGGTTTGGACCCCAACAAGTGTCGAAAATTGAGTTCGACAAATCTCCTATATAACTACTGGGACTATATCTCAGCTTTTACTAATGTGTTTTTCTATCAGAATTCTCACAGGAAGCACTCATGGTTTATCAAGCTATGCCCACAGTCCATCAAGACTGACTATCCATATTGGATCTTTCAATGGTGGGAGTATTTTGGTCCAGAATTGGATATTCTCCCGGAGAATCTTTTAGATATTTTTCTAAAATGGGTGACAATCATCCTCAATTTGAAAGGCAATGATAAGATGCCAAGAGGATTATCATCCTTGACCTTTTTTTACCATATATGGTATTTGGATATTCAAGTGGGATTTTAGTTGTGAATATAATCACCTTAAAATTCCAGTCCCGAAGAGAAAATTCTATTCAAGATGGTGGATTTCTTTTCCAATAGATGAAGCCATCATCAGCATTGAGAATGATTTGAAATCATTCATAGAACAGACTCCCAGAATTAATCCTACAGAAGATGTGGATCTGAGGGAATCTTTTCGATATGATGAAGAATCTTATCAAATTTCAGAATCGGTTTCTCGATAGCCAAATCAATGAGTTATGCATGGAGAAGCTTAAAAATCATTTTGTAAATTCCTTTAAGTTACCAGTTTTGGAATCCCAGGGTACTAAGGAAATTTCATCCTCAGAAAATGCAATGCTATCTTCTCAGCATGATGATGTTTCCATGACATCAATTAATAGTCAGGAAGAAGCAAACCAATTTGCTTGCTTAGCCGGAGAAGGTCAGCCCGAAGAAGAATTGGGTGACAATTTTGATATTACAGAAGCAATAACCCAGTTATATCCAAGCTCTTCCAAGACTCCAGAAGAACCTATGGACATATGGGCCAAGTTCAAAGAAGCCCTTAAGGCAAAACAGGAATCCAAGACTACTTCCTTTAAAAAGTAAGGAAGTTCAGGTTTACACAGCAAATTTTCAGAAGACCAAAGATAATAATAATTATCTTTTCAGCATAATGGCAGACACTATGGCCCAAATTAAGGACCAGAAATAGAATCAGCATAATACCTACAGCTGTATTCTTATTACTTTATCCAAGAAGGACCCATGAAAGGGACATTTCACCTTTTCTTTTCTTTAAAGTCAAAAGGTAATGGAATAAAGTATCAAAAGGATTCTTATCCTTTGAAGACAGAAGTAAAAGACAAGTATGCTTTGTCAAGGTGGCTGATCGATTTGCAATTATTGAAGCACTGCGTAGCCACTTCCTGTGCGGACTCTAAATTATATTTTGAGTTCCGACTAGTATAAAAGGGATACCTCACCCTTGTTGAGGGCATCCAATATTTTACCTTTCAATTTTCTTTCTAGTTTGCTAAGAGTGCTCTCCATCTCCCCTTGTAACATACACTTCCATCCATATAAATAAAAGTTAGGTTTAATCAAGTGTTCTTCTTTGGTGATCTTCTTCCGCGATTGTCGGTGTTTTACCGATCTTTCTCTTTTATTTGTTTATATATATTTATTTATATATATATATATATATATATATATTTTTTTTTTTTTTTTTTTGGTGAAAGTGAAAAGTTTGATGAAAGGTTCGATTGGAGTGACTAACGGTAAAATTTGTAATAGGTAAGAATTTTTAGCTATGTCGATCCAAAGATGGCCTAAATTCTCGCTTTAGGGTTGAGATTGGTGATCAAGTAAATAGATGCGTGATTTTCTCTAATCGGAAAAACTACTCCTCTGTGTCATCACACACAAATCACTCATGTCAAGGTTTTTTGTTAGATTCTCACAGGATTTATAGTTTAAGTAACTAACCGTTGGTTCCATAAACTTACTGCTATATACAATCGATGATATGAAAAGATGTATAAACTATTGCATACGTATTATCTTAAGTTTCTTAAAAACAAATCCTAATTCGGATACTAATGTGAGATTTCTAGACAATTTTCATCATTGAAAAGGAAACAAGACTTTGTCACTAAGTACAATTATTAACATGAAAATAAAAACTATATACAGGTTACAATTTGCTTAATCTTTGTTACAGGGTTAAAGCACCCCCAACAGAATGATGCTTAGTCCTCGAAGTATCAATAATTAAAGAGAGAAAGTACCTGAGAACCGTGAGCAAAATTAGGGCTAGATTGCTGGAACAAAAAGGTTGGAGAACATAATATATTATTTAGAAAGAACAATAAAATGTTCAATAGCACACTAAACATAGCACACTAAATAATGAAAAACAATAGCATACGAAACATGAAAAACAATAGCACCCCAAACATAAGGTTTAGCTAGATATTTGTACAATGGAAAGCTCAAGTTTACCATCCAGTAGGATGTGAAGGTCTGACGTCCTCTTTAAGGAAATGCATTTCCTTAGCATCGCGCCAAAAGATAATAGTCTACCAAATTTACGCCCATTCTTCGTCTCAGATTTCCTCAAATGTTTCTTCATATTTTCATCCTCCGGGTAACAACGAACATGCCTCAAGTACCGAGCGGGACGCTTCCATTGTCGAAACCTCAATGAACGAATGATTCTGTTTGCCGGGCACATAGAATCTACCTTGACCCAGTCATGAAAAGTAGCTACAAACTGTGAGAAATGTGTCTTCATGATTCGGCAAGCGGTGGTGGTAAAAGTATATCTTGATCCCACGAAAAGTCGCGAGCTCGTTTGGGTTGGAGATAACACAACCTAAGATGTTAAATAATGTATGACCTTGAGCGATGCACTGAATACAACGCAGAGGCAACCTCATTGGCGGTAGAAAATGCCAATCTCCCATAATGTTAGAGAGTACAAATAACATCGCTGATCCCCATGTTCATGGTCATGCCGCTAATGGAATGGTGA
Organism: Coptis chinensis; assembly: GCF_015680905.1. Classification (NCBI taxonomy): domain Eukaryota; kingdom Viridiplantae; phylum Streptophyta; class Magnoliopsida; order Ranunculales; family Ranunculaceae; genus Coptis; species Coptis chinensis. The sequence goes on from NC_141461.1 coordinate 63,690,831, forward strand.
TGTCGCACCATGGCACATGGCCATTTCCTTCTCGTTTAATCTCAAGACCATCACCATAAGAGTCGGGAAACGCTTGCCCTTTGAAAGGAGCGGTAAGAATTATGATAGATGTAATGCCATGATGCAGGTTAGGTTCGTGGTATGGAAGATCAAAGTTAGGGCAAGTTGTTGTTCGAAAAGATGTGAGGTATGTCACCAACTAGGATTGTGAACTGTGTGTAAGTAGAAACCATGCATGGTTGAATCTTTGGTGTGTCTTCCATATTAGCATAAAAGTATGCAGACCAAACTTCGGAGAATAGGTTTGGTCGGGGTTGAAGAATTAGGGAAGACCACCCAATGTTTGTAATGTAGTCACGGAAAAGATGGCCATAGGTATTGGAATCCATCATAGGCGAAAAGGATTGCTCAAGAATGAGTTTGGGAGATACCATGTTTTATGAAGATGCAATTGATGAAGATGTCATAGTGGATGAATTAAAGAAATAGGTAAGCGACAAAAGGCAAACTGGATGGATAAATGAGTATGTAAGAGAATAGACCCTCCTGTAAGCACATGTTAAGTTATATTAGTCACAGCATAAATGATGACAATCCTATTAAGCATTTCATACAAAAGAAGACAAAAGGTAAGACAAAATTCATATCTGACGAAAAATGTAATAACATATCACGATTATTTATTTATTGACTTAGTAATATTAGAAAATTATGGATTATTATGTTGATCTTGAGACGATATCGTGCACGGACTATTTAGTTCTTCCATTTGTTGGCGGCTGCATCCGAATGTCCCCTTGGTGGCGAGAGAGTGTAGTTTGATTTTCCATAAGGAGGCGTGATTCGCAAGGGCCGAGAATGATTTTCCAAGATTTCCTCCTGTTCAACATCATGCTTTGCTTGACGTTCTTGAAAATCCTTAAGAGTTGTAATGATGATATTCTGACGAGCGTGTAGTTCCCGCATGCCGTGATGAAGAAATTGAATGCCTTCCATGGGGTTAAAAAACTTTAGCATGACATTTTCATCAAAGAAACGGTCAGGATTTGAGCTTGGGTCGTTTTGTTCATCTGTCAGAGTATCAGGAGTCCAAAAACTAATGGAGTAATCTGTTTGGAGTAAGCTAATATGTGCTCTTTGAAGTGGTGTTTCTGGAGAAATGACTGGATAACTCCAACGCATCATAATTTGCGTGACTAAAGTGGGTAGAGGTAGAGGTGCTGACTTTCTTGTTTTCCTGGTGATCACGTTATAGAGGTGTTGGATTAGACAAAAATCATCTCTTTGAGTCTGCAAAATCCAAAGTAGGTGAAGTTGAGTCTTTGTGACTTCTGATTGGTGAAATGTACCGATCACATTGTGTCCCAACCGAGAGAGCCGCGACTCGTTGATTCGTTTCAAAGAGTTGAAGAACAACGTGATGTCTATTTCCCACTTCGCCATAAGATATGGTAGCTCTTAGTAAACTTTTGACAGAATCAAATGATGATTATGGAAAAAGGCACTCCTGGGTATTCATTGGTATTTGAAGTATGTCAGAGATAATTTTCCTAGTCAATTCCAATCGTCGTCCATAAGCATTGAAGTAGAATTTTCCATTCTCAGGTTCTATAAATTGGTAGAACATCAAAACCAATTCTTGGGAATAACAAGCTGCTGAATGATATAGAAGAGGCGTCCATCCCCGACATATTATTTCGGTGTCAAAATAAGGATAAAACCGGCCATCTTCCAAAACTTTTAGGTAGTCTTTCTCGGGCATTATTTTTCTTGGTTGATCTATTGGTAGTATTACTGAGGAAAGGATAGTGAGAATTGTTTGAATGAGAATGGCTGAAAAAGAAGAGATTTATAGCCAATCTATGAGTCTGTACCAATTTGGATTCCAAGTGTAGTTAATGACCCATGTGATTATGAACAGCAACAATGGGGATCCATAGTAAGTCTTGTTATGTCAGATTTCCAAAAACAATTAATGAGATGTTTCGATGTTAGAAAATACGAAGGAAAGTTTCACAGGGTAATTAGACTTACACATAATTTCAGAAATGATTATCAGTCCTCAGTAATAGCATATGGATAGAATAATCGAGCTGCATGTGTGACAAGTGTTATGCGTACCTTGTAGCGTGCGCGGTCTTCTCTGAACAACATGAGTATCAATTAATTAATTTGGTAAGTTTTGGATGGTCTTTCTTTGTTATGGTTTGTTTATTTATTTATTATTATTATTATTTTATTTATTTTTTTAGAGAGGAAAAGACAACTAATATACACAAATATTTAATACGAAACTTCTCCATTTAATACGTAACCCGTACAAATGTGTGAGAATTATTTAACACACCGTACTAATATACAAAATGAAAGTCAGAAAAAAAAAATGGTTACATAGATCTAGATGTTCTGGATCATGTTATGCATGTAGTGAGGAGAATAATGATAAACACTTTGTTATCACGAATCTTGTGATAGCCCATTCGCGTTGCTCCTTTTCCCATCGCTCGATTGGATTCATTATGATCAAGAAAATGAGAATTTGTGTGTGAAGTGTGAAGAGTGAGAGAAAGGGATGAGTGAAGGTGGAAAATGAGAGTTGTATTTATAATTAGATTTTTGACTGTTGGGCATCTGACCGATTGGCTTTGAGAGTAGGCCTAATGTATCGAGGAACAAACTCACATATTAGAAAGTACAATAATTGCATAACATAAATAATTTCCCATTCAAACCGTCTGGAGATACAAAATTATGATAAATCAACCGATATATAATATTTTTATCACAAAAAACTAAAAATGCAATGCATAAGGGAAATAAATGACATAGTCATTTCTAAGCCAACGGAAATAAGCGACTCTTGGGAATCCTGCGGGTTAGCGAGAAGATGAACCCGGGTTTTCGTCGTCGGCCGGGCCGAACGAACTTATTGGTATTTGGTTTGGAATGTGGCCTATAGACTGTAGCAATTGATCTTGGAATTGCCGCTGATTTGCCATCATCATTCTCTGGAAACGGCCTTGGCGATTGTGCATTTCTTACTGGAAGTCATTTTGGGAAGTAAGCATCTCTTCCTGACGAAGAAACATCCTGCGCATACTTGTGTTCATGTGTCTCAAGGCTTCCATGGGAGTGTTGATTCGGCGCATGGTAGCCTCATTAAAACAGTCGGGTGGTGAAGGGGGAGGAGGAGGTTCGTTATCACGCTCAATATCATCTCTAGCTACTAGGTCCTAGTAGTCCAGAACACAAGTCTCGAAAATTGCAAAATTCTCGAAAGACCTTGTTGGAATGAAAAAGAGCCGGATTTGGAACCCTAAGTTAAGCATAAAAGCCGAGTAATAAGTCTGACAAGAGAGGAGACTGTTTGTTTGCGGTCGTAAGAACATGGCCCGGAAATGGACCATCTGAGAAAGTGTTCTTCTTCTCTGGAGGATCCACGGCAGGTGCAAGAATGTCTTGTTCACGTCGGGCGTCTTTGAAGTTCAATGAGGTTGTCACGCCAGACCATTGAAGTCTTTGCGAAGTCTTTGGTACCGCTTGATTCGAGCCATTATTGTACTCTCCCTCGAAGCGTGTCAAACATTAAGTCCCCGTGAGTCGGATACTCGACAACAACAAGGTCGGACTATCGAGTTTATTGGAATCTGTGTTGTATTCGATATTAACTCAGTGTGAGTTCACGTTCCAACCCATCCGCCGTAATCAAAATTCATCACCGGAAACCTCCATTGTCGTAAAATTTCAACACCAAATCTTGAATAATCGGTTGGAATTCGATGCAAGAGATATTCCCACTCTCTGCTAGCAATTTCCTCATGAAAAATGGATGAAACATCCGAATTGTAGAGATTTTCAAAATTTCTCTCAACTGTGATTCTCCTTCGTGCTTTGCCATAGCAAAGGTCTAGATGAATTTTTGAGGGTGGAAATTACTAGGAGTGATGGAGAAGATGGTCTTTGGAGGAAGGAGTTTGAATTGGTGGAGTTTAGCCAGCGTCTTGTGGGTTGAATCAGTCTGTCTAGTTAGCGTCTTGCTTGAGGTGAGTGTGTGGGGAGACCAAGATCCGGATTTTGAGGGGAAGAAATGTGAGGGATGGATGGCGTGGGTGCCCCGCGTGTGGGTTTTTAAAGCGGGTCCGTGATTTTTTGGGTCAGGTCAATTTTTGGCCCAAACCCAAATGAATTCCAAAAATTCCCCTTATGTCCCAAAGTGTTCCGAAATTTCAAACATGGAATTTCGATTCGTTTTAACTCCAAATTGAAACAATGATATATCAAAACGATTGGCATTAAAAATGCCATTCACTGGAATATGACAAAATCACATTCAAACATTTTTATTTATTTATTTTTATTTATTTATTTATTTATTATTATTTATTTATTTATTTAGTTTTTATTTATTTACAATTTTTATATACAAATGTACAAGACGAAAGGAACGTGTCAACAACACCAGAAATCCAAATAAAACAACACATCACAACAGCTTAACTCAGGCAACTTTCATGTCGGCTCTGGGGCGAACCCAATCCAGCTAGACTGTGGTTTAACCTTTATGTTTTGGGAGCCTAGGGTTCAGGACGGTACCATCCTTGACCAATGTGCAATGGTCTAATAATAATATTACCCTTAGTAGATATGGTATAGCCTCAAACCCCCCCTTGATACAGTCACATAGAAAACCGATCGGGGTTGGCCTAGTGGAATTTATTGCCCGCACGAACTAGGAAATGTCCAATGTTGCATATCATGACTCTCTTTGGGCACCATGCATGGTGCTAAGGGAAAAATAATAAACGAGTATATACATGTTGAGTCTTTTTACGTCAGATCCTCAAGACGAATGTGAGTCTTTTAACGTCAGATCTTCAAGACGAATGTGAGCCTTTTAACGTCAGATCCTCAAGACGAATCCTAACCTGTGGGAACAACGGGACGACGACAAAGTTTATCCTGCTGAGCTGGTGTCAGACAATAATATACCTTATACCGGCTCATCTCGGATAGAAGATCAAGACCTGGACAGAAAGGAGTTTGACAGTTCATACACCACCCCATCCTTTTTGCCCATCGCTTTCGAGCAAAAGTACTATGACCATTACCTATTCGAGATGGGTGAGATTTGCACCAAATGATGAGTTGGAGTTCGCGAGGAAGATAATAGAAAAGGGAGGAGAAAGAAGGAGTTGAAATTTTTGGTACCCATTGTTTTCCGGAAGGCACGTTTGCTCGATTATCAGAAGACATTTATACTCAGTTCTAAAGTAGAGTTTTTGTGGACTATGGTTCCGGCGCTTGCAACCACACACTCTAGTGATTTTTAGAAAAGAAAATAGAAGAGGGCCCGGCTACCCAAATGGCGTAATTTCTCTGTTTAAACACATGAAAAGAAGTACACCATCAAATCTATTAGTCTATGTAGACTGGATCATTGAGAAGAGTCTCTTCGACATTTGGAGAGCGCAACTCATGATAATGTTTAAGGCGTTGGCCATTTACTTGAAATTCGTTGTCATCATTTACGTTTTTCAAAGAAATAGCCCCATAAGGGGTGACAACAGAGACGGTGAAAGGACCAGACCACCGAGTTTTTAATTTTCCTAGAAAAATGTGTAATCTTGAGTTGTACAACAAAACTTTTTGACCCACTTTGAAATCTTTTCTTAATATGTGCTTGTCATGCACTCTTTTCATGTTGGCTTTAAAGGATTTCGAGAGATCATAGGCATCACTCCGAATTTCCTTAAGCTCATTTAACTGCAATTTTCTCTTCACGCCTGCCGCGTTAGTATTATAATTGAGGCTTTTGATGGCCCATATAGCATGGTGCTCAAGTTCAACCGGCAGATGACAAGGTTTTCCAAAAACGAGGCGATAAGGAGACATCCCTATAGGTGTCTTAAAAGCTGTTTTGTATGCCCACAAGGCATCAGATAATCGTAGAGACCAGTCTTTTCTAGATGGATTGACAGTTTTTTCCAAAATGGATTTGATCTCTCTATTAGAGACTTCTACTTGACCACTGGTTTGAGGATGATACGGAGTTGCCACTTTGTGCGTGACTCCATATTTTTTTACTAAAGATTCAAAAAAATTTATTGTAGAAATATTTTCCCCCATTACTAATTATAGCTTTTGGAACACCAAATCGAGAGAAAATATTTTCTTTTACGAACAAAACGACCGTTTTTTATCATTAGCACGACATGCCAATGCTTTAATCCATTTTGACACATAGTCAACTGCTACTAGTATGTATAGGAAGCCATGTGAATTTGGAAATGGACCCATGAAGTCGATGCCCCATATATCAAAGATTTCCACAATTAAAATGGGATTTGAGGGCATCATATTGCATTGAGTAATGCGTCCTAGCTGCTGGCAGCGATTGCATGCTTTGCAATGCTCAGGTGCATCTCTAAACAGTGTTGGCTAATAGAATCCACATTGTAGGACCATGGCCGCAGTTTTCTTACCACTAAAATGACCACCACAAAATTGTTCATGACAGAAGGATAACACATCATTGTGTTCCCAGTCGAATGCTGTGGCGGATTAGTTGGTTGAACAATACTTGAAGAGGTAGGGGATCATCCCAAAAATAAAATTTCACAGTGGATAAGAACTTTTCCGGTCATTCTGAGACCAAGATGAAGGGACTTCTTCGGTAACTAAGTAATTTACTATGTGTCGTACCAGGGGGCGAAAAAATAGAGTACAAGTGTTCATCGGAAAGGAATCACGGATAGGTTGGTATCGATATCAACATCAGCGACAAGTCGTGATAAATGATCTGCAACCACATTTTATAACCTTTTTATCTCTAATTTATAGAGTAAACTCTTGCAAAAGGAGAATCCATCGGATCAACCTTTGTTTTGCATTTTTTAAGCTAATAGATAATAAAGTGCCGCGTGGTCGGGTGTAGACAATAGTTGGAGAACCCACTAGGTAAGGGGCCGAAACTTATCAAAGCATATACAACGGCGAAACTTTTTTCGGTGGTGGTATAGTTACGTTGAGCTTCATTAAGGATTTTACTCACATAGTAAATGACAACCTGACTTATCTTCGGCGTTGCCTAAGTACAGCTCAATAGCATAGTCGCTCGCGTCACATTAATTCAAAAGGTTTAGACCAATCGGTGGTTGAATTATGGGGCGGTAGTTAATCGCGTTTTTAAAATCTCAAAGGCTTGTTTGCAATTGAAACTGAAGTAAAAAGCGGCATCTTTAAGCGGGGAGATTGGTTAAAGGTCGAGCAACCTTTGAGAAATCTTGAATAAATCTCCTATAAAACCTGCGTGTCCTAAGAATTGCGAATGTCTCGAACTGATTTTGGTATAGGAAGTGAAGCAATTTTTTCTATCTTAGTTTTGTGGAACTTCGATTCCGTCCTTTGAAATGATATGTCCTAAAACTATTCCTTTTGTAACCATGAAATGACATTTTTCCCAATTGAGAACAAGGTTTTCTCTTCCTGGCGTGTAAAACCTTTTCAAGATTTGATAGACGACTATCGAAAGAATCTCCATATATTGAGAAGTCGTCCATGAATACTTCCATAAAGCGTTCAACCATATCTGAAAATGTGAAGCATGAAGCGTTGGAAAGTACCGGTGCATTGCAAAGGCGAAAGGCATTCGTCTATATGCAAATGTACCAAATGGACATGTGAACGTGGTCTTTTCTTGGTCAGCAGGGTCTATGACTATCTAAAAATAACCTGAATAATCATCAAGAAAATTGTAATATGCATGACCGGCTAAGCGTTCGAGCATCTGATTGATGAATGGAAGTGGAAAGTGATCCTTGCGAGTGACGGCATTAAGTTTGCGATGCATATTCGCCATTTCACTGGGATACGAGCGGAAATGCATTCATCTTTATCATTTCGCACAACTGTAATGCCAGATTTCTTGGGAACAACGTGTATTGGACTCACCCAAACACTACTCGGAGATAGGGGGTAAATAATACCGCATCGAGTAATTTTAAAACTTCCTCTCGTACCACATCTTTCATGGTAGGGTTTTAAGCGACGTTGCGGTTCACGACGTCTTAGCATTTTCTTCAAGGTGTATGCGATGGGTGCACACAGTAGGTTCAATGCCTTTAATGTCATCGAGGGACCATCCAATAGCAGAACGATGTTGTTGAATGACATTAATTAAACGAGCTTCTTGATCGCCAGTCAATTGTGAAGAAATGATAACTAGGTGACGACCATTTGGATCAAGCTGTACGTATTTTAATTCCGAAGGAAGATGTTTTAAATCAGGGGTGGGAGGAGTGGGTTTTAAAGATTCTTGAGGAAAGTCATCATCCATGCAGTAAACAGATTGATGTTCATCCAAGTTACTGGACATCACAGTCGTAGGGTCAAATAATGGTATTGACTCTAATAACTCATTTACTTCCTGTGTATAATCATCATCCTCAAACTCGGATTCGCTAAAGGAAAGAAATTGGTACACTTCATCTTCTGGAAAAGAGTTTGTTAAATACTCTTGCGTAATGCTATCAACCCTGTTGACCTCACCATCATTGTCAGGCTCTGGGATTTGTTTCATCAACTTGAACACATTCACCTCGACCGATAGATTTCTGAAGGACATGGTCATTGAACCATCCCTACAGTTAATAAGAGCATTAGCAGTTGCTAGGAACGGACGTCCTAAGATGATAGGAATGGAATCACATGCAACTTCTGTATCCAAAATAACAAAGTCTACAGGATAGAAAAAGTATTGGACTTTTACGAGGACGTTTTCCATAATTTCTTTTGGATACTTTATGGAACGATCGGCTAACTATAGAGTCATGGTGGTCAGTTTGAGCTCATGAAGACCTAGTTGTTTAAATAAGTAATATGGAAGTAAGTTCACACTAGCTCCTAGGTCTAGAAGCGCAGTAGCGGTATATTTGTCACCTAATGTACATGGAACTGTTGGTCTACCAGGGTCCTTGTATTTGACTATATCATTGTGTTCGGTGATGGAGGGAAACTGTTCAGTGAGGAACGCTTGTTGAGGAACATTAGTTCTCCTTTTTGTGGTGCACATATCTTTCAGAAATTTTGCATGTTTTGGTAATAGTTTTAAGGCATCGAGAAAAGGTAAGTTGATTGTCAAATTTTGAAAAGTCTCTCGAATTTCAGCAAAATTCTCATTAGGTTTATTCTTTGCCAAGCGTGCAGGAAACGGTGCCTTAGGGCGGAATTTGGCAAAGGGGTTTACCTGCTTGTTTCCTACATTCGGAGATGTTGACTTTGTTGGATCTGGTGAATCCACCGTAGGTTCATTATTGGAAATAGATTCATTTGATCCTTCAGATTCCTTTGGTTGATCATCTGGCATACGTATTTGATTGTCTACAGTTTTTCCAGATCGTAGAGTAGTGATTGCATGCACCTCACCTTGGTTAGGGGTGCTTGTACTAGGTGCATTGGTGAGTTCAAAGGCTGTGTTGGATGGTTTAGGGTTTAGAACTGCTTGTGCAAGAAACACGCCTTTCTGACTCTTTTCTTGCGCCAATTATTGAAGTGATTGTTGGATAGACGTTAAAATTTGAGACTGTTGGTTCATGTAAGCCAAGAAAGTCTCGTTTGTCCTATCCATAACGGGTGGCGCAGGTTGTGCAACAGGTAGTAGTTCTCGATTATTGCTTAGAAGTTGCTGATTATAGTTGGGATCTGGATTAGCTGGAACAAGGCTGCGGTTGGTTTGATAATTAGCATTGGAATTATTTTGAAATTGACCTTGTTGGTATTGTTGATTATTTCCTTGGCGGTATGGAATAAAATTGTTGGTAGGTCGAACAGGTGGATTAGCGAAACCTGGAGGAGCCCCCATCTGTTAGTTATTTTGGCGCCAAGCGAAATTCGGATGTTGTCTCCAAGGTGCATTAGGAATGTTGAATGCACATGCCTCCTCTGACTGTTGAGAAGGGGAGGCATATAACAAGGGACAATAAACATCAGGATGGTCAGGACTGAGACAAAGAACACATGGGGATGTGTCAACGTTCATGACCTGTTTTGGAAGTTGATCGTTTAGTTGAACTGCAAGGGCATCTACTTTTTTAGTTAGGGATTCTATCAAATTTTTTTAATTTGGGATCGGGTTTTACCTCAAAAATAGATGTGGCCTTTGTAACATTGTCCTTTGATGACCCTAGGCGACTTCGGTGTTACCCCGGTGTGTACCTTTTTAAGCTTGTTTTTCAAGAAAAGTATATGCTTGGTAGCTCCTTTGTCCATGAAGCGACCGCCGTTCATTATATCAAGAGTTTCTTTTTGATGATCGAAAAGACCATTAAAGAATGAGCGAACAAGGACAAACTTTGTCTAGTTGGTGATGAGGACATTCTAACGAAGATCGATAAAAACGACTCCATGCTTCCGTAAAGGATTCATGAGGATTTTGACGAAAAGAATTGAATTTTGAAGCATTTCGGTTGTTTTCTTCGAGTGTAAAATTGAAGCATGAAAACTTGAACTAGTTTATTCCATGTGTCTATGGATGTGGCTGTTGTCCCGCTAGCCAAATTGGCGCTTTTTCCGCTAAAGTGATAGAATGGAAATAGCGAAGCAAGAGTTGTTCCTTAGAGGCTGGCGGATGGTGAAATGTTGTGGCCACTTGTTGCAGCCACGAAGATGATTGTAAGGTTTTTCGTGATCCAAACCATGATATATAGGTAACAAACTAAAAACATTTGGCGGGATACGAAAATCACCGACAATGTCCTCAAGTTTGATGCAGGAAGAAGGTCATTCCTGTAATGCGATTATAGAAGAAGTCTAGCGAGGGGCTTCTCGGTTTGGTGGTGGATGATCGTCGGCCATAACGACAGAAGTTAATGGCGATGAAGGATCGTGATGAAGGTAATTAACAGAAGAAGAACAATTTTTAGGTGAGAACTTACGCAATTGTTTATCGTATTTTTTTTCGACGATAGGTATGTTCAATTTCTTTAGTGGAACCAGACCTTAATCTCATGCAAGCATAAAATTAGATCTAATTTACAGAAGGAATTTAGTAGTACTCGAATTTTATTATTATCTTTAAGCATTAGAGTTGAACAACGTAGGCCTAAGTTGCTGTTAACGTAGCAGTGAAGCTAGGAATACGTGTGCATAAACCAACAGCCAGATCACAAGAGAGATATGAGGGAGGCTTTCCGTGCGAGCACGGTTCTAATTAAGTAACCTCAATCTTTTAAGTTTCCTAGACACCGTTGGAATATGATTAAGATTTATGCAAAGTCGGTATTAATTTTAATTTAATTTAATTTTAATTTTTTTTTTTAAGGATTTATGCAAGAGTGAAAATACAAACATGCAAATACGATCTACTCATACAATACTAGGTGCAGTAGCATGTGAAGATACTCTACTCATATGTATACCTATACGAATAAGCAAGCTTGTGTCATCGATAAATACTTTCATACGTACAGACAAATATACATCAGTAATACGTATATGTACGCTAATTTGTAAATCAATATTACGTAGACGTATATCAACAGTAACAGGCAATTTTGAATTACTCATACGTATCCAAATACATTAGCATGCGAATATAGTATACGTACGCAGATAAATACGACAAAACTAAACATGTAAGGTATTATACAGAAACTAAAATACGACTCTTGTATTGCATAATAATTCGATTTCGACAATACTCATTGAGATTATGGGTGCCATATAGAGAGCATCTTCACCCCGTAGGGTTTAGAAACAACTTACCCAACTCAGATTTTAACCCTCGTTGAAATGTTCTCCTCTTTCTTGACAAAATTGACTTATTAAACAATACCTTGTACTTATACGTAGAGAAATACTAAACATGCAACAATAGACACTTATACATAGATAGACATATAACCATGCAAAACAGTACCATTTATATGTATATATATACATTGATATGCAATTTATGCCCAGTTAAACGTATATAAATATTTACAGGTGTTTGAACATGATACATGCATATTTCTAGGCTAATACATAAATAGTAATCCATAAACTAATTTATAATAACTACGCATATGGCATTCATGCAACATTCATGCAACAAAAAAAAAACTTTGGAACATGTAGCTTCCCGCTAGTCTGCCAAAGAAATGAAACAGACGTTTCAAATCGTCGACGTGATTAATCCCAATAGAATAGTCGAATTTTCAGTTATAGGTCCAGAGAGTGAGGCCTGGATATAGATCAAGATAGATCGAGGGGGATCTTTGGAGGTAAATTATGAGCACCAACAAAACAAATACACCCGCGGACGCGGGTTAAACCTGCGGACGCGTGTCCAATACCGCGCACGCGTGTCAATGATGTCACAATGAGTTCAACTTTTCACAGAACCCTTAGAATCGCCTGTAGTGTACTTTCCCAGACCTAACTTTCGGTACCTGGAAGTACAGAAAAATAAATTTTTAGACAGGTCAGTTCGTTTAGTTTTCGACGACGAAGAAATAAGAAAAAAAAACGTAAAAATAGGAAAAACAAGGGAGGATGAGAGGGGTGTTTCCCCTTGGAGTAAAGTCTAATCCGTAGCACTCGTCCTATGCCTTTAGAACAGCAGCGGCGCCATTTTGATATCCACTTTTACTACGTTAGAGATTGTCTCTCTAATTTGACAAAAGTGCAAATTCAAAGTTTCCTTACTCACAAAATTTCGTGTTCATATAGTTGGAATAAATATTCGATCTAACCTAAAGTCTAGGAAAACTACAACTTGGTTTTTACTCTTAAGGAACTAGTGAGTAAGTTTAAATACTAATACTAGGTTTCTTTTCTACACAAACATAAAAAAAATTAAGTTTCAAGTGAATGCAACTAAAACACAATACGATTTACTAAAAGAAAATATGGAGAATTAATCCTCCTCATGTGAAGTTAACTTTTGTTGTTGATTTTAATAAGTTTATTTTATTCTTCCTAGAACTCATAGACAAGTCTAATAGAAGAAAAGTTGATCTCTAACATGTATGGCTCATTTCTAAGCTCATACATGCTAGCAAGTGGAACCAAAGCAATGACTTATCTCTAAGCTCATCACTTTGATCCCTAACTAGACACTACACCAACTATCATTTTGGGATAGGGTGTAGGTCTAGTTGTTCTTCCTAAACAACCCACCAAACCAACAACAAAGATTTTTCCCTCACATGAGTTTGATTAACTCCCCAAGGGGAAGTTAGCTCATGATCCTTGGGATGAAGGATTACAAGTTAGAAAGTACAAAAAGAGAGAGAGAAAAAGGAAAAAGAAGACTAATTATCTAACTCACTTGCTTTTGATTTATTTTCAACTAGTAGAAAACCAAAGTTTCCTCCATTAAAACTATTACAAGCTTTTCTTACCAAACTAAAAACTAAATAATCCAAATGACTAAGGAACTAAAATAATACAAGGTAAGGAAAAAGAAGTCAAGGGAGTAAATGGAGTGTCCCCCCTTTGTTTTGTTTTCTTCTCCATTTGAGAGATATCTCATTTCCTCCCATGTGAAACATCAAACCACATTTACTTCATTTTTATCCACCACATTAAAACAAAGTGACACCTTGCATTTTTTTTTTCACTATTAACACCTAATCTAATTAATTACATGCAAGGTGTCAACTTTGCACCAATAATTTGTCATTTTTGTCTTGACATGCTCCATAATTGATGACTCATCCAATCTTGCAGGCCCGCATAGTGGGTCCTATGTGCAGTCCAGTGGCGGTCCGGTCTTTGGGCAATTTTACAACTTCCCGCCTATGCGTAGAGTTCATCTCCCTGATTGTCTAAGCAGCTCACTTGTCGCATTCGGAGTCCTGGTTCAAGAGGTAGGAGCTTCGGAAGTTTGATGCTTCTGTGTAGATTTGGAAAAATTCATATATATGTCATTCCTCGTGCTTTATCGCAGGTTTAAATAATATTTCCATGTTTACTGTGAATACCTGCAAAAGTATGAAAACATATTTATTTCATGATTATTAAACACATAATTAACTAAATTTATATGTCTCAATGGGGTTTCATAATACACTTTTGGGTGCTTATCAGACTCCTGAGAAAAACTGTACATAATATTATACTTCCACTGGTGGCAAAAATGAAAACTGTTTCTCACCTTAACATGTTTAATACCTTGATTCCTCCAATTAGATGCTGGATAATAGCGGTTAGTGTTTGTCAGATCAATCACTAGACCAAGCTAAAAAGACAGGTTAAAGTACTTTCAGCAAAACTGATTTTTCTTTTACACGGACAACTTAACTTCTACTTCATCCTATTAAATACAGAAACCAAATCCAAACGATGAATACTAATATCTTGAAACTTCAAAATTGAAGGGGGTCTTTAAAATAATAAGCCATAATCATCAAAAGTCAAGTAAAGAGACAATAACAAAAATATGTATAGTTCACCCACACTACAAATTTCCCAACTATTTATTTTAGATTGCAAAAATGAATAGAGTTTTGATTTGAGGTGGGGAATCAATTAGCGCAGGGTTTGGATTTGAGATAATAGAGTTTCACCTGGGTTTGAATAAGTAGGGTTTTTTAGTTTTAAAGTTTTTAGTCGTGGGTTTTGTTGGGTTTCCATTTTGAGTTGGAGCAATTTTTCTCTCGGTAAGTTTTTCTCATTTTTGTCCGCAGTTTTTTTCTCCACCTTTCTCGTAATCCCCCTCCACTGCTTCCATTCCCAAGGCAATCATCAAATGAACTTAGTGGATGACATAAATACAGGGAGTATGCGTACCCTTTCATGCTTTGCCACATACTTAAGAACCGGAAGAGTAATCAGTTGATCAGCTGCATAACCATGTGCAGTTGCTCATAGGTAACTACTTGTGCACGGTACTAATGCCTAGTTTGAGAAACCCATTGCAATGATGATAATGTGATCATGAGTTTTAATTTTCTTCAAATAGTGTTTTATGCAATTGTGCAACTGAGTGAGTGACCATTGTTAAATTGTTTCAACTTTAGGTTTCGAATGGTGTGCACCAATTGCTTCAACTTTGAGTCAACATAAACGAAACCAAGAATTTTCTGCTCAATTAACAGATATGGTTTGGCAATACCTCATATTGACCACAGAACCCATACAAAACCAATCCTTCAACACAATATCTAAAAAATGAGAATAAATCAAGTATGTTGCACTATTTGGTTAAAAGAATAGGATGCATACATGGTTGCTAGCTACCAGTCAGGAAGCTTGCCGAGGATATTGAAAGAGGAGTCCAGAAGAAGACAACACTTGTACAAAAAAAAGTTGAATCATTTGATAAAAGATTTATTATTGAAGAAACTATCGTTGGGGAGGGAGAGATAAATATATAGCAAAGCTATGAGATATGCTCTAATATAAGATATACTCTATATCAAATAGAAAGAACAATGCAAACCAAAAGAGTAAAAAAATTATTGTACCTTGAATAGGCTCAGCTGCTTCGGAGGCAGTAGCAAAGGCCCAACTTGAAGCATAGAACAATAACCCCTAGAAGAGGATTGAGAGAACGCACATGTGGGTATGACTGAGAACACCTGTTATTTAGAAGAGAAACTTGAAGATGAACACTCGTAAGTCGTAAGGAGAGGGGTGATGCTTATCATAGTGTATTAATAGATAAGCCCATAGTGGATGCAACTAAGTCTGCTAATAGTATGAGTCGGATACATGCGTTGGTCTTGTCGGTGGCATCTTGTTCTCCTTCATCTGATGAAGTTGTTGTTTTTGTGTTTGTGTTTGGGAAGAAGGCCCAAACTCTACATCCATCTCTCTTTGACCCCAGTACGGCACATTCCATGGATGGCGGACCTTTCGCTTCCATTCTAGGTGTACGTGTGTTCTTTCAGTGAGGGTACAGACCTTGAATCAAAAGTTACTAAGCTAAAAAACTCACCATTGAGTAAGTTAACTAAGCTTCCCATAGGGTAGTAATCTGAAAGAATGACTTTGATCCTTTTGGCAAATAGATATGCCCTCACCTGCAAAAGATACTCACTGCCCTTGCTAACCTATTTATCTTGTCACACCCGAATTTAATTGAGTGGACTGAAAAATAATATTTGTTCCCGACTCTTCGATCTTCGAGGTATGACGCACTCTCAACTCCCAAAAACCCATAAACAGTTTAAATATGCGGATAATTGAAAACTAATAAAATTTTTAACTTAAACCAAAGTCCTCTTCATTACAAAAATTTACAAATAATATTAGGTTACAAATCTCTTTTCAATAACTCTTTATTTAAATACAACTGAAAAATATAAAACAACATTTGTCTCAACTAAAAATCTATTACACCTTAAGGGAAAACAAAACATATCCTGAATGCGACGCTAATGCAACCACAAGCAGCAACCAACCTTCTTCAACATGAAACCCGCCAAGACTTATCAACTATATTCATTTAATGAACACACCCGATAAGCAAACATGCAAATCGGGTCAGCATTATAAAAATGCTGGTGTGAGTAGCTCTAAAATACAACATATATTTATACATATACATACGCAATCCATAAGGCAGTTAGTTCCTTCCCCGAGGCGCCTTAACTTTCAACGACTAATACAACATCCTTAAGTACACTAAGTAAGGCAGGTAGTTCCTCCATTGAGGCGCCTTAACTTTCCACTAACCCCACAACAAACCATACGCATAATAAAAAGGCATTTAGTTCCTCCACGAGGCGCCTTAGGTTCTAACTAAACTATAACCAGCCAAGCATATTCTATACTTACCGCATTTCATACTCAATTACAGAGTAGGTCGTCTCTGCCCCAGGTAATTAGTTTGACCCACACTTCTGCAAAACCATATACAGTCATCTATCTAAAGATACATCATTAACCAACACATTACCATAATTATATTAATTAAGGCTTTCATTGCGTGTCCCTAAAATCACGTCGTATCTATGTCTTACCTAGTTTCCCTGGCTACCACAATCGCTTCCATTATGTGTACATCCATATGCCTCCCTTACATAATGAACTATTCGGCTATAAAATACAACGGTAACCCTCACACGAAAGTTCATTATGTAATATACTACGCAAAAAATCTGGCGTCGCTCTAATATTACGAGCGGAATAATCAAGCCACTATTGCCCAACCCAACACATGGGTCAATCAACATCTTATATATACACCCTATACAGGGGCCAATCATATCACATACGCCCGCACAGGGCAAATCCTCTGAGTTGTAGTAGCTAGGTTCTAGGATTTTCGTTACGTAATTTATTCAAGTGTCATACATCTATGACTCATAATAATTCCATTATATCACGTGCAGGTCAAATACCTTATTGCACTAAGCCACAATATTTAGAAATATCTCAATTATATCTCATAACCACTTTCATTCTTTCACGTGCCAATATATTATTGCACTACACCACACTCCCGTGGGAAATATCCACAAATACTCTACTACCTCCTAGTAGCATCTCATAGATAAAATAATGGAGCGTTTATACATTTATTTCTCCAAAACTATTGCATTTAATATTTATATCCCAACATATTATATAATGTCACAATATCAACGTCAAATCTTAATTAGATAATGACAACCAAATTTATACAAGCTTCCACAGTATTTTAGCATTTGATTTGTCCATACAATTTACAACATAAAATGTAGCACAATTAAAGCGATCCACGATCCACAATCAAACCCCAAAAATCTAAAGTCCATGAATCTAAGTCCGTATGTAGTTTAATACTCATAAAAACATATATATCAAATTCTTATTATCAGAATTCCCCTCTAGTTACGTGCCAATATTTATATGTTTTACACACTACTTACGTCAAATCTTAATTAGATAATGACCAACCAAGTTATATAATAACGATAATATTTTATTACTACATTTGTCCATATTCTTAAATATGTGAAAAAAAAAAAAAAAAAAACAACATTCCACAGTCAACGGTCAAAGTCAAAGTCAAAGTCAACACGTCATTATCAAAGTCAAACTATCGTTTCCATGTTCAACAGGTTCAGGGTCGTAGCCATAGTTCATGGCTAAGGGCAAAGGTGCATGGCTCATGGGCTCATGACTAAGGTAATGGCTAAGGTCATGGTTCGGACCCACTAGCCAAGCCCAAACCCAACCTTAGAACCCGGCCCCAAAAGCCTAAATGTTGAAAGACCCATTTGGATCTCTATTAAGTCCTATGGACTGACCCCAAGCAATATTAGAAACTGGCCCAAAAACTTAAACTGAACTGGCCCAAAACACAAATGAAACTGGCCCATAGAACTAAATCTAGAACTGGCCCAACAACTAATCTGGAACTGGCCCAACACAAAACAAATAGAAAAAATGGCCCAACCCATTAACTAATATCAAAACCGGGCCCAAACAAAACAACCAAGGCCCAAAAACTGAAACCGGCCCAAGTAGCTAATTGGTTCGGCCCAAGGCCCAACCACAGCTACAGTCGTCTTCTCCATCAGCTCTCTTCCTCCACCGCAACCAAATTTCGGCCACCACAACCTCACCTCCTCCTCACATCGGTTTGACTCCCCATCATAAACCAACTAACTTTAACAAAGGTAATAACCTCAAATGCTTAAATTCACAAACTTCTCCAAAACTAGATCTGGAAATCCATCGACCTCCATTAATGGTTTCCACAAGCTCCACTCGATAGCCCTCGCGCACCCTAACTAGCTACCCATCACCCACAATCCATTCAAACACAACCAAACCCAACAACAAAGTTTGAATACAAGTGGGCAATTTACTGTCGGCCGCCATTAACAAACACCCAAGCTTCAACAGCACCTCCATTGACGCTGTTCAAAGCTATCAACAACCCCGACATCAACCCAACAACCTTCCCACACCACCAACAGTTTACCCAACACTTCATAACAAAAGGAGTTTAAAAACCACAACCAAACAAAACGTTAAAAACTATGCCGCGACGATTTATGGTCGACGCCATTCATTCGCGATGTTCAAAACTTGAACAGAGCTTCAACAGATTCTATAAAATCTACAGGCAATACTATCGGTGGGGCTTTAGCCGCCATGAACAGCACATAAGCTCCCCCCCCCAAATCGCGACCACCAAACAGAAATCAACTCACACACAACACAGTATCACAGTATCACAGTTCGACAGTTCAAATACAAATTTTCGATATTTAACGAAGTTTAATAATACAACAGGCATGACGTCGAGTAAACCAAGATAATAAGCAATATTAATAGGCAGAAATCTTAGACAGTATACACCGATACACAAAAACTATAAATTTAGTGAAATAGCAAAAATAGCTACTCACCTTTATTAAAAGCTCGATGAATTCCTCCTAGTCCGTATCGTCGCGCTCCAACGCTCTAGCAATCCCGCTTCTATCTCTGCCTCCATTTTTATTATTTTATTCTCTCCCAACCCTATTCTCTAGAACAATGTGATTATATACTTGGGTTTGAAACCCAAGCCCAATACAAACTCGGGCCCAGAAATCAGGCCCACATATCCCAAATCCAATCCAGCGACTTTTAAATAAATAATTAAATTAATTAATTAATAAATAATTACGTATTTTAAATACGGGCGTTACATATACGCTCAACTCTCCTCCCAAACTCCTTCCTCTTAACTGTTACCTTACTAAATCTTTTTGCTGCATAAACCGTTCCATCCAATAAAACCACCTTCTCAGATATTCCCACACCACTCACTCCCATCATCTGGACTGAACCCAACATCACTTCTCTTAAACAAAGCACCCCTCACCCTTGACTTGTTAAATGACCCTCCATCACACATGTTAAGTGGGAGTTCACCTGTTAGACCAACAATGCATTCCTCATCCTCATAAGTACACTACTGTGATGATAAACAACTACACTCTCCATATCTAAGGCTTCTAATATTCTTGTTAGTACTTTTTCTTCTTCCGATAAATGCTCTTTATAACATCTGATCAACAGCTTTGGAGAAGGTGTTGAAGGGAAGATGAGAAGAGAATAGTGAGCAAGCAAAGCTAGCAAGCTAGAATGTTTTTTGGACGTTGGGGCTTGTCCTATTTTTTGTTTTGATTTTGCTTGGAATCATGTTTGTATTGATGCATTAGAAATATCGACAGCCAGGTTGGTGTTAGAGAGTTTCATTTGTTACAAAAAAACCAAAGAAAGATTCCATTGATATCCTATATGGCAGTTGTACCCTTAAGTAAGTACTTATTCTTCTTCTTCTGTGTAGCTCGAGCTATATGCATACAATCAATCAATCAATCTAAAATTAACAAAATAACCACAATATTAAATCACATACTCTTTTAATCCTCCTCGCCATAATTAGTATAATACAATTCTTCAATTTCGGCCTCTGTTAGCTTCTTCTTCTCTCTTCTCCTATTCACCACCATTTCGAAGTAATAAATTCAACTCTTGCAAAATCAAAATTTTAACAATAAACCCTAATTTCATAAAGATGTTCGAAAACAATATAAAAAAATCAATTGATATAAATAAAAACTTTGCATATTCGCTACACCATCTTTTTTGACCTCGTTTAATTTTGGAAGAAGAGAAGAATAAGAGAGAGGGTTTGAAGAGATGATTTTTTTTTGGAGAGTTGGGAGTGTTTTGTAGAATTGAAAAAAGAATAAAGAAAAAAGTTTTTATCTATTTTGGGCCACGAACAATTGAAATCGGCAAAAAAGGGCGTAAAATTTCTTTTTTTATGAAAAATCTGATGTGTTAATCTCAGAGAAAAAAAAGGGGCTGACGTGGGTCACTGGGAGCATTTTCCACTACTCAGTATTAATGGTATTTGAAGCCCAGACACCCCGCCTCGACCCGGCCTAATGAAATAAAAGGGCCGTAAAAAATAAAAAAAAAAAGCCCTCTCCATACTGACTTAGGTAATCTCTAGGTAGTAGTATAACCGGTTAAATTCTTCAAATTTGAAGAAAAACTTCGAAATTTCCCATAATCTCTAGGTGCCCTCAAATTCGGTCGCATCACTTGTTTGTTCGCATTCTTGTTCGCAAATTTGGCAATTTGGATATGGATGCAGAGCGACATTGGTAATGTCACGCGCCATTGCAAATGTCGCCCCAATTTTTTTTTTTTTTTTTTGACTTTGACCAGCACCATGCGCCTAGTAGTACTGTCACGCGCCACTACTAATGCCGCGTGCTCCAACAGGAAAAAAACGGGCAAAAAACAATCGAATTCTATATCAATATATCTACACTTATCTCCTTCTTCATTTTACATGCACTCAACTCAAACATTCTTATCAAACAACTCAATCATTTCACACACAACACTCTCAATGTCACAACCAAAACAAGACAGGGGTCCAAGTTGGACAAATGAAGAAAATATTGTGATTGGAGAAGATCCTAGAGTAGGGAATGATCAATCAGGACAAGTTTATTGGGAACCAATTATGGCTAGGATGAATGAAATTCAAGGTTTTGACCGCAATCGTAAGTGGAAGGGAGTTTCACAACGTTGGGCGATTCTTTTACCGTTCTTCAACAAATATCATGCTATACTAAGAAAGCTTGAAGAACAACCTCCAAGCGGGTGGGGACATGAAGACATTGTAAGATTCGTTTATACTTCGTTTAATTTATACTTTGTTTATATACTACTTGATATTGTTTTTTTTTTAATAAACGTAGCTTACATACGCGGCAGTAACTTATGCGGCTACTACTGGAAAACCATGGATATGGCAAGATTGTTATAATCTAGTCAAAAATACGCCAAAGTGGCAAAAACTCAGTTACACAACGAAACGCTTGCTCCAAGACCAAAGAAGAAAGCAAGATCTGGAGATTTTGAAGGCTTTAATTCTTCACCCTCAACCCCTTCAACGCCTCACTCTAAGCCTTCACCTTCACTGTACTCGGAATACGATCCTAGCAGTACCTAAGGTTTTTTAGAGAGGTCGGTTGGTAGGAAGCAGAGCAAAGAAATTGAGAAGAACAAGAAAATTGCTTCTACTGTCGAGAGTAATGTTGCATCCACTGCTAAAAATATGGATGAATTTCTTCAAACTTTTAAAGAAAGCCGAAGAAATAGAGAAGAGATTCTAAATGGGCAATTTCAAACTATGATGAAATTGAGGCAAGAGAAGACACAAAAAAAGTTATTTTTGAAGCAAGAAAAACTCTATGTTAGAGAGGAGGCAAATGAGACTAGGTTGGCAATGTCACTTAACAAAGTTAATCCTCGTTTGCGAAGGGTTTTAGAGCTAAAACAATAAGCAATTATAGCTAAATATGAAAAAAAAAAAATAAAATAAAAAATAAAATAATAATAATAATAATAATAATAATAATAATAATAATAATAATAATAATAATAATAATAATAAACTTGGATCAAGTACTACAAATGAAGCTTTCGACGACGAATGAGCTAATAATGAAGAAAATAATGACTGACTTGATAACTAGAGTAACTATAGTAGTATGCAGTTGGTAGAAAGCAGAGCAAAGAAATTGAGAAGAACAAGAAAATTGCTTCTACTGTTGAGAGTAATGTTGCATCCACTGCTAAAAATATGGATGAATTTTTTCAAACTTTTAAAGAAAGCCGAAGAAATAGAAGAGATTCTAAATGGGCAATTTCAAACTATGATGAAATTGAAGCAAGAGAAGACACAAAAAAAGTTATTTTTGAAGCAAGAAAAACTCTGTGTTAGAGAGGAGGAAAATGAGACTAGGTTGTTGGCAATGTCACTCAACAAAGTCAATCCTCGTTTGCAAAGGGTTTTAAAGCTAAAACAATAAGCAATTGTAGCTAAGTATGAAAAAAAACAATAAATAAAAAATAATAATAATAAAAAATAAAATAAAATAAAAAACCTGGATCAAGTACTACAAATGAAGCTTCCGACGACGAAGGAGCCAATGATGAAGAAAATAATGACTGGCTTGATAACTAGAGTAACTATAGTAGTATACAATAAGGGTGATATGAAATAGTTGTCTTTTATTTATTTATTTTTATTTTATGTTTTTGCAATTATATATTAGTTGTCGTTCTATTAATAAAAATTGCAATTCATTTGCTAAATCAAATTGATTAAAGAAAGTAAATTAGAACTTATCAAAATGATCAAATGAACAATTCTAAATCACACAACATAATAATAATCATCATAACAAACTTAATATTATAAATCATCAAGTCCTCACTTCCTACATACGCCTCCTCTGTCGTGAACTCCTCCTCGATTGTCCTTCTGCTGAACTCTCCATCGTACAACATGCACTTTGTTTGAATAAAGTCAGTGGGAGGCTGCTTATCTCTGACTTCAGTGGTAAATGGTGATGCCTTATATGATTGGAGCATCTTCTGAACGATCTATGCTGCGCTGGCTTTTTCTCCTGAATTTTTCAGTCATTGGGTGAGGTCATCGAGGTGTTGATTAGTGATTGTTGTGAGGGCTGTGACCGCATTGTTATCGATGGCATCTGGAGTCACGTTGTTGGTGTTGGAAGTGGTTTGCTCGCGCATAGCTTTGTTCTCTTGTTGGAGTGTGGTGAATGACTCATGGAGGAACTTGACTTGATCTACTAGAGCTTGTATTTGTGCTTCCATGGTGGTTTTCTAACCAGCTTCGTGGGTTTGAGAAAATAGTGTGGGTGTTTTCTCAAGGAAATGAACTGACAAACGGTGCCAATGTAAAGGTATAGATTTTGTGTCTACGACCTGATGTTGAGTTTGATAGGGAATGATTGCACTCTTTCTTGGGACAAGAGTTGCCTATGTATCAAGTTTCTTGGATAAACTTGAATCAAGCCTTACGTAGTTCATCTCTCTCTACTTATAGATGTTTGAGCCGACTTTCCTTATTTGCTCCAGGCCATTGTCAAGTGTAGATCCATCATTTGTGCTATCTTGATGATTCGTCATTACTTCTGATGTTACAAAGTAAATGTCTTCTTGATTGGTGCGTTGACTGAGCTCCAGGATCATGGTAGATCATTTGCTTCCATATATGGCTGTGTTTGATATTTGAAACGACCTGAGTCTGGGTCATTGTTACAACCTGGTGGCGTGGTACGAGCTGTGAATATACGACCTGGTGTGTGGACACGTGTGCTGTAGTGATATATTTGAGAACGGAGGGTACTTACACTCTTAAACCAACATGTGTCATCAACATAATATCAACACTTGCTCCACATGCACACATTACATCAGACTTTTTCTCATCACAAATCACCTAATTTGGCACCAATCACAAGACACCACCATACTCCACCATACCTCTACATTGACTCTCAACTATAAAGTCATCCATATAACTACATTTTAGTTTGATTCTACACTCTAGCAAAAGGTGGATATGTAGGCACCTTCTAGCTCTATCACAGAATGGTAACTACTCCTAACACTTGAACACCTTCCCCTCTCAAGCCCAACCAATCAACACTAATCACATTCAATGTAATGTCAAACCTCACCTCATTTTATATGAGAAAATTTTACATTTGCATTCCCTTCTGAAAGTTACTCTTTTTGCGATGAGACTCATTTGGTTAATTTGTTAGGTTTATGCCCTACTAACAACTTTGACTTTGAGTTGACTAGTGTTGATTATGAGCTGACTTGTTTATTGACACAATTACCTACTTTTATTCTTCTTCTCAACATCTTCTTCATTCAACAACTCCGCCCACCATCACTGATAAGTGCTCAAAAAGTACATTCTAACCCTTAAAAATACCCCTTGTTAGTCCCACTTCGTGGACTAACTATGCTTGTAAGCTAGGTTTTGTGACTTTATTGGTGAAAAAGAGAGATTTGCAAAATATTGGAGTTAAAGGAAAAAAAAAGTGGGCAATTCGGAGCATTAAATATCACACTAAGCAAATTAACTATTATGGAGAAGGCCTAATGTTTATAACTCATGAAAAGAATGCACTTGGACCTGTTTTAAGTTTATTTGGGTGCCCAAAGATTAGATCAAAGTCTGCTGCAACGATGGACATATTTGAAAGTCATACATATTGGATGCCCAAGACATTGATTAGGACTTCAGCCTAGAAGTTTTCCATCAAACATTACAATGTCATATACCGTAGCGTAGAGCTCATTGCGTTGATTGTTTTTATAGGTCACACACCTCAAATGGACTTACGGTTCAAAAGATAGGAAGTTTACAATATTTGCGTCCCGTAGTAAAACAGTTGATCGAGCGTTTGGGAAGCATGGAAACAAGAAAAACCCAATTTTAGTCAAATTGGTAATAGAAGATAAGTACGCCATCATGGAATAGGAAATTGGACAAAAAAACTCATGTTTTAGATGATTCTAAAGCTCATCTATATAAATAGCACCTCAATGCCAGTTGTAATCATCTCATTCATTATTCTTAATCTCCAGAACTTGAGGCAGAAAGAGGTTAATAATAAAAGACCATATTTTCACTAGATAAGTCTTAATAAATTAATCTTTTTAGTCTTATGTTATTATTTTCTTATTCTTCTTGTGTTTTCCTCTTCTATAAAAGACTAATATTCTCCTTCAAAGGAGGAGATGAAGTCAGTGCTTAGGGTTATTTGATTATTTTGATTCATGATGTTTTCCAATCAGATTAGTTATTATGTTTTAAGAAAATGACGAATAAAGAAGATGGATGTGAATTAATATCGTCTATTGATTTGGGTTGTAGAGATGTTGACATGTGTCTAACTTAGTGGTGACATATCTTCTATTTAACAAAATAGGAAAGTGTGGGGCCCAAAAGGCCCCATCCAATGGTAGGTAATCATTTTCACCAAAATATGATTTGGCAGATCCATGTGTTTAATGAGTTTGTGCAATTTTGTTAAGTGCAATCAATATCATGGGATCTATCCAAAAATCAACAATACCATGAGTTTATAAATTGTTGGGTCTCCAAATTTGACATGGTACTGCACAATTGGCTGACCCAATTAATGCTATTGGGCTTATGGATAATGGACAATTGGGCTGGCCTTGCGCCAAAGGCGTGTGACGAGTGTTTTTTGTGCCGGCGCTGGCGGCTTTTTCTGCCAAAGGCGGCGACGTGTTGTTTCGCGCGAGAAGTATACAGACTGTAGCATACCGGCTAAGCAACGAGTTGTCGGGAGTAGCACGGCAGGCGCGTAGAGGTCTTATAGGCCGTAGACACGGGCATACCCTAGTACATAATAAAAGTGTAACGTGCAATTTTGCTATTAAGAAAATACCAACGTCCATTCGTCATTAGAGGCACAAGAAAAGCTTAAACCTAACAAATTAGCAAATCGAGGATTATTGTAAAAAGAGTAACTTTTGGAGGGGTTCACCTCTAAATCCCCAAATAATCATATAGCCCAAATCCACATTTCCCATTAAAACTTTGCCTTGCAAACGAGTATTCCCCTATTAATTGCTCGTCACTTAACAAACAGGCCCTTAAATTAGAAAACACTAAAAGCCAAAATAAAATCACTCCACTCACAGAGTCACAGCACTCGGCTATTTTCACGTTCTCCCACACTCCCACTTGCCCAAATTCCCCCTGTTTACTAGAAAACTGAAAAACAGAGAGAGAGAGAGTGAGAGTGAGAGGGGGAGTAGAAAAACAGAGTGAAGTAGCAAAACCCTAGAAATTATTAATCTTCTCTCCATCCTCTTTCCACAATGCCGTCTCCTTGCTAAAACAAACCCATATGCTCATTTCTTCCTCCTAAATTATGTCAACATCAGCATTAACAACAACAGCACCGACAACAACAACGACAACACCAGCTCCAGCCGAGCCAGTTCACGAAATTCCACAATGGCTAAAATCCCTACCAGTAGCACCAGAATATCACCCAACCATAGCGGAATTCCAAGACCCAATTGCTTACATTCTGAAAATCGAAAACGAAGCTTCTCAATTCGGAATCTGTAAGATCGTTCCACCTGTTCCTTTACCTTCAAAGAAAGCCACTATTACTAATCTCAACCGTTCGTTATCCGCTAGAAACCCCAACAACAATGTTAATAATAATAAATCTCCACCTACATTTACGACACGTCATCAACAAGTTGGTTTCGACCCTCGAAAAGGACGCCCGGTTCAGAAACCGGTTTGGCAGAGTGGAGAGAGTTATACACTTCAGCAGTTTGAGGCCAAAGCCAAACAGTTTGAAAAAGTTTATCTTAAAAAGAGTCATGGGAAACGAGGGTCAACATTATCTGCACTGGAAATTGAAACGTTATTTTGGAGAGCGAGTGTGGATAAACCATTTAGTGTGGAATATGCAAATGACATGCCGGGCTCTGCATTTGTACCGATAAATACTAAAGCGATGAGGGAATTAGGTGATGCTGCGACGGTTGGGGAGACAGCTTGGAATATGAGAGGAGTTGCGAGGTCAAATGGGTCATTGTTAAGGTTTATGAAAGAGGAAATACCGGGAGTTACTTCTCCAATGGTTTATATAGCAATGTTGTTTAGTTGGTTTGCATGGCATGTTGAGGATCATGATTTGCATAGCTTGAATTATATGCATATGGGAGCGGCCAAGACATGGTATGGAGTTCCTAGAGATGCTGCGTTTGCTTTTCAGGAGGTCGTTAGGGTGCATGGATATGGTGGAGATTTTAATCCACTTGGTGAGTTTAGAATTTTTTACTGCACAACTCTCTGTGTATCATGTTTTCTTTGTTAGGATTCATTGGATTTTTTTGGTGATTGTTTGTTAACTAGTATTTATTCGATACATGTTTGGTGGGTAGTAACATAGTGGAAATGTAGAGCACATCTATGAGTTCCAAAATGATTTAAGGACAAATTTTTTGTGGATATGATCTCCCCAACATGGAGATCATATTCATAAAAAATCATCTCATTTAAATGTGTCTTAAGTCTTTTGAACCATGCAAAACATTGTGCCCAATTTTGAACTTTTGTCTAACTGCCCACAATTTTATGATTTTATAACAAGTTTTGACAAGGTTAGACTTCTTAGAATGAGCTGATTTTTAGGGAGCATGTTCTCCATGGTGAGGAGATAATGTCCTCAAAAAATCAGCTTTTAAATCATCTTTTAAGTCCACATTTTCCTTGAATGTGTACACAATGTGGCCATAAAAGAATGTGGCTCTATCCCTTCCCATATGTATATATGTATATATATGGGGAGGGATCCATATACAACACTTTTTATACAACGCCCCTTTACAAGTTGAACTAAGGGATGATTTTTTGTGGGTATGATCTTACTGCTATAAAGATCATATCCACAAATTTTCAGATCATTTTGAGATATTGACCCTTTACAAAGTTGTTTTAATATTTGAGTTTATTTTAACGACAAGGATTTGAAATTTTGCAACCCTCTTTTGGCATATTTAGAAATTTCTAAATGACTCCATTTTTTGTAGGGATGTTCTCTATGGTGAGAAGGTGAGATCCACAAAAAATCAAGTCTTAAATGAATTTGTAGAGGGAGATAGAGGCCATTGTATAAACTATTGTATATATATATCCGTTTACCATGGTTTATACCACGCCCCTTTACAAAGATGAGTTAAGAGGTAATATTTTGGATATGATCTACTAACTATGGATAGCCACTCTACAAAAATTCAGCTCATTTGGAGACCTCCAACCTAATTAAAAATAGTTGATAACTTTGATTTTTTTTTAACGGCCCAGATTCTTCGATTTTGCAATCATCTTTTGACATTGTTAAACACTATCAAATGAGCTGAAATTTTGTAGAAGTGACTTTCATGGTTTGTTGGACATATCCACAAAAAATTAGGTCCTAGTTCATCTTGTGGGTGAAGTTGTGGAACCATGGTATACTAATCCCTCCTATATATATATAGTCCCTCTCTAAAAAGAAGCTACTTAAGTTAACTTAAAATAAGTACGTAAGTAAAACTTCACCTAGAAAATGAATTCAAACTTAATTTTTTGTGGTTATGTAGCGCTTACCATAAATATCTTCTCCACAAAATTTTATCTCATTTGGAAACCTCTAACATAGATAAAAATTGTTGTCATCTTTAAAACAAAATTTAACGGTCCAGAAATGTCGACTTTTTGCAATCATAAATGAGTTAATTTTTTTTGGAAATGATCTTTATGGTGAGTATATCATATCTACAAAAAATTAGGTTTAAATTCATATTCTAGGTGAAGTTTTATTTACGTACTTATTTTAAGTTAACTTAAGTAGCTACTTTTTAGAGACGGACTGTATATAGTTTTTTTTAATCTTCTTGTAGTTTTAGGATGGCAATGCACTTTTATCTTCTTCTAGTTGTTTGGATGGCAGTGTGCCCTTAGGAAGTGAGTGTCTAAGAAGTTAAGTTTTGTTTGTCCTGGAAAATAACCAATGAAGTAGTAGATCTTGGTGGCACAAAATTTATCATCATTCCACACGACATTTTTTTTTGGAGGAATTCAAGCTTTTTTAATTAACGTTTGAGATCTTTACTCGTGTACTTATCAGTTATTTTAACTGGAGGCATCTGATGCTCTATGCTGATGTGACATGACACTATCAACAATTTGGTTGGCCTTTGAAGCAATGATTATATCTGGGGAAGGATTGTGTCCACTGGCTTGTAATATACTTGAATAAATGGAAACATGATGTCAGTTATTTTAGTCAGCTTGTCCCTATTTTCAATTATGTAAATTGATTGTGGAGGTTCACCCAGTCCTTAGGTACTTCTTGTAGATGATTTGAAAGTTTGGTTCTGAAAGGCATTCTTAAATGTTTTGAAGTTGGTCAGATGAAAAAGGATAAATAACAAAAGTTTGTCGGCAGCTGGCTTGCTTTTTAGGTTGTTCCAACTTCCATGAGTATTGTCAATATTTCTTAATCAAGCACATCTTTTTGGAATCAATAACTCCAGTAGGCCTTTAGTTGGTGATTCCATTAGAAAAAAAATTGTCTTTGCTCAGTGAAATCACTAATTTGCCCCACCATATGTTCATGTTTTCTTAATCACCGGAAGCCTCTTAGAGGGTTTGGCATTTTTGCAACTTTTTGAGCACCTTATAATAATGTTGTATGGCTTTAGTGCACACTATGGGACAACCATATCTCTACATTCTCTTTATGCTGGCCAGTTATATTGGATGACATGGAGCACATAGGCCCTTGGGTAAGACATATTCTCCTGCTCTGCTACCATCTTGAATCTGGATCAACCATGTCAAAACGTTTGGCAATGAGTGGAGTGAAGCCAGGATATTGTACACTATCTTTCAAGGCTGTAAATGTCCAACATGAGACGACATATCTGAGCATTTGCGTTCATGATTCTTCACTTTTATTTGTTTCCTTTTCTTACGGTGAGCATTACTCATTATATCTGTAGTTTCTTTTAGTTTCTCATGCTATTTCTTCAATATAGTAGCAAGAATAGCACATGAAGTTATTAAGACAGTAGTGCTTCAGAGAGTGAGAAGTCGAAGTCCTCAAGTGAAGAGTCAATGAGAGTTTAACTGAAGATGGAAGGACATCTCAGCTAGAGATTCTAGTTGAGCATTTTTTTTTGGGTTTGATTTCGAGTGAAAAACCACTTGGTCTTGCAGATTTAAAGTGTCTTTCATTCATTAAGTTATCTAGATGCTTGTGCTAAATTTTTTTCTTTCTATTCTTGACCAAGGTTGAGAAGGGTTGTGTTAGTTTGGTGGTAAAACGTAATTGGATGTGGTTGTTGATGGTTTTGAAAGAGCGCTCTGATTAGTTAATTCTTCTTACTATTAATTTCTTTCCAGTTTTTATTCTTTTGTAGAGGGTGTTTTGTTAGTTGTTATTCTTTCCAAGATTACGCAAATCTCTTTCTTCCATTTATGTGTTCTCTCCATTTGTTTTTGCTCGGTATAGGTAAATTTCAGTAGAAGTGAAAATAAAAATAGGTTGAGGGAGCCTACAACTTACAAGAGTGTAACAATAAAAAACACAGCCACAGGAGGCTAACCCGAGAACCACAAATCAGCCTGCATCCTAATACAAAATCCTATCCCACCTCACCACAAAATAATCAAAAGGAATGATATGATAAACTCCTGCTTAGATGCTCAAAATCCTTTGAAGTGACGACGATTCTGCTCAATTCAAATACCCCACAAAATAGCAAATGGTAGCAAGTGGTTTCCATCCTTGAAACCCTACTGCTTATAAAGAATCCGAACAGATGCTTATTCCTAGAACTTTAGTGAGTGGTTTGGGACTAGTGGTCCTTTTAGGTAGGAACAGGAAGTCAGAAACAGGAACAGGTTTAAAGGACCATTATGGTTACCGTTCCTAATACCTTACGAATTGGTCCAGCTCATTCTATTGACACCCACCATCTTAAAATTTACGGCTGTTGAGATTATTAATGAAATGGACATGTATTAATGATAAGACTTTTTTCATTTGTTAATGGGCAACTACATTAATTTATAGCAAAGAGCCAAAGATTAATCTTTTCAGTGTAGGACTGTCATTCTAAACAAGTCCTATACATTTTCACTTAGTGAATCTATAAAGAGTTACAACAGGTATCTCTAGTTGCTATAGAAAATCAGGTTGATGTCCCCACCGTAACTTAGTCCCCTTGAGTAAGTGTACACCTATTTTGGCACGATAGTCAGCATTGAACTTCTGATGTGGTGGCTAGTGGTGTTGACGTCCCTATGACGTCTCCCACGCACACCATGACCTTGCCGCACCACCATATTAGAAACAGTCACAATATTTTAATTTGTTCCCAATTTAGTTTTGTTTTGGCCTCCCAATATCAGACACTTGTTTTCTGTCTTCTATTGCAATGGTTATTTTTCTCTTTTGGCGATGCTCTTTCTGTGTCTGCTTTATCCTAGTAATCAGAGAAGATTTATCACTCTCGGCCTGTCTGTCTTCCTCAGAATTTTCCATTTCAATTTATGAGTGGAAAATGCTTTTGTATTTCTTAAGCAAACTGGGATACAAGCATTTTACAGTAAACTTAGAGAAAATAGTTGACTAACTTAGACCTTTTGAGTTGTGATGTGGACAAAGTCTTCGCTATCATTGTCCCCAAAAGATTTTGTTACTGATATCTCTAGACTCTAGTAGTCTAGTTCCTTTGAAGGAAGCTGCAGTCTCAAAGAGTCTTCTTACATGAGCTAAAAGCCAATAGTTTTGGGATATAGATATTAGCAGAAAAATCAGAATCAATTTATTTTCACTTTTCCAGTGATTTGATACATACTTTTTTGGCTGACAAGGTATTTCTGTACTCGGGGTGATAATTTTAAATACTGTCTATTTTTTGGCAGTTACTTTTGCTACTCTTGGCGAGAAGACGACAGTCATGTCTCCTGAAGTACTTGTAGGTGGAGGACTTCCTTGCTGCAGGTGACTGTTGCTCCCTATTATTAGGTTGTGGTTTGTCTTGCCGAAAAAGTTATTTTAGGGTATTGGAATTAATATATCAGCATGTTGTTAATATTCATCAGGTTGGTTCAAAATGTCGGAGAATTTGTTGTTACCTTTCCAGGAGCTTATCATTCAGGGTTTAGCCACGGTGAGGCATCATTTGGTTTGGATGTTTTGATATTAGATATCATAATATAATTAATATATCAGCATGTATTTAAAATTTACCACTATGTAAACCATGAGCTATCTTGCCATAATTGTCACGTGTTATTATCAGTTTATGAGTTTATCACACTATGCACATGTTTATTACCTGTATATAATGCCATTTGGTAATACATTATATGAGAAGATCATAATAGTTCTCAATCAATGTAATGAAAGTAAAAGTGCCATTTTAAAAGGTTATACATCAAATTTGATTCAAGCATCGTAGTAATGGGAGGTCGAGTTGGTCTAGATTTGAATAGGTGAGACGATAAAGAGAGAGTTGGACTTGCACGACTAAAGAAAATTGTGTCGGTCGAATGGAAAACCTTTGAGTTCATGAAAAGCAATGAGAGAATGCTCAGTGTGTGGAGGAAGCTAGGGGTTTCACAACCAAGGTCGATTTTTCATTAGTTTCTGGGAAATGGATTGTAAACAAGCTTGCCGCCTTTGATAACAAGGAGGTCAGAGTGGGTATTGTGGGAAAGAAGAGGCTTGATGATACTGATATCTTGTTAGAGATAAAGAACAACAGATCTGGACTATTCACCTCCTTATTTTTTATTTCAAAAAGGTTTAGCAAAGGAGTGATTTGAATCTGCTGTCCAGTAGGGGAGAACAAGATAGGTTTGTTAACTTTGAAAGAACCACTACTTATCTTCAAATCTTCCCTCAATGTTGTTGGTCATTTTACGACAACTGTTGTGTTAGTTCAGAAGCTGGTGGTGCTTCCAAAATTGTGGTGAAACATGGGTATGCAGATCGAGCGGAATTGTGCACTAATGTTGGAGTCAAAGAGGATGATGTTAACTGTTTAGGCAATCCTGATTTATTAGTTATATTCACCATTACTGAACTCCCTTCGTTGACACGTGTTAACAAAACACAGAGCACTGATGGAACTGTCTTCCAAAGAGGAAGTCTTGAGATTGCTTAAAGCTCCGCGCATCGAGTAACGCCATTTGGAACGATTGATCCCTCATGGCTCCGCAAACTTATACGATGAATTGAATTTCTTGGAATTCCCCTGCACTTATGGTATTTTAAAGTTTTCTAGAAAATGTGTTCTAGCTTTGGGAGGTTTTACAAAGTCAAAGAAGAGTTTGGGGAATACAGAGAAGTAGGAACAAAGAAGAGGTTCCACTATTTTTTGTTCACAAGTTCTTCTCTTAAGATTGTTGGAAATAATTTGAAGTTGGAACAATGAATAGATTAAAGAACACAACCAAAAACTAGTTGAAGAAGACGCAAAACTTACGGAAGTGTTGAGGTGTGTAAGAACACTCTAGTTAAGAGAAGATTTTGCCCATTCGCGGTGCAAAAGGCAACATGACGACTTCCCTCCACGAGAATCAGTAGAATAATGTGTACTCATAGTCATATATTCTACCCTCTAGAACAACACAATAACTATCTCTGGCAGAAGAAGATTTTGTCTTTGGATCTCAAAGGGCACTTTTATGCTGAGGACATAAAACTTTTAAATAGAGGTTCAAGGTTGATCACAAAAGGTTCTCTAGCCATTGTGAGACTAAACAAAATTAAATGGAATGGAAAGTCTGTTTCCAAAAGGTCATTAGTGGGACTAGAACACAAAGCAAACATGGTATTTTGAAATACCAAGTAAAATATTACTAAAAGAATTACAATAGGTTTTATGAGTGGGGTTTGATTTGGCTCTTGATGTGATTTAGTTTGTTGGTGAAAATGTGGTTAGTGTTCAATTCATATCTAGTGTATGTGAAAAACGGGTAGACCCATTTCAGGAAGATCTTGCTGAAATAGGAATTTTTTGGGGTTGTAGGGTGTATTTTGTATATTGGCCTTTATGTTCCCATTCTGGCTATAAAACACATGAGAAGCACGTGTAAGGGCAGTTTTTCCTTTACGGAAGTTTACCTCCTGAGCCACCAGTCAGGAGGCAGGACCTTGTGGTTCGGTGCAAAACCTAGCTACTACGTAATTTTTGGGCCAAAACCTAAATATCCCTATACATTCCTAAAAATCACAACTTGCTCACTGTCATCCATATGATACTCACAGTGTAGATGATACTTAGGGTCCTTTTCAGGGCATAGATGGCATAGTGCGCTACCGGCCTTGGGGCATATGCAGCTCAACGCTTTACTTTTCCCGTTGAGCTCACTTTTTTCCTCTGACATTAAGCTTCCTAAATGGTGTGCAAATGACTGGAGAGTTCATTATATTGTCTTTTGTTTTGTTTTTCTCCAAGAGCACTGTTGATTGCCAGTGGGTGTTCAAGTTGAATCGCAAGTCCGATTATGTTGAACGCCACAGGATGTCTTGTAGCTTATTAGAGTTTCCATCAATGCGAGGATGTTGATTACGATGTGACTTTTAGCCCGCCCTGGTGTTGAACCGGTATCATACTGTTTTTAGTATATTGCTACATCAATTATCTTGCCTGACTTGAAGAGTGCCTGAAACATGGTATTTTTCGCAGACAGTATACATCACTCTGCCGTCTGGATTTATTCATTCTCAGGTCCCTCAATCATGTCTGTAGGCTTCACATAGCTTGCTATGGTCTCAAACTCTGGACCCTTTGTTCTGGAGCAATTTGGTAGAATTAAAACTTTATAGCAGTAATTGAGAGCTAAGTCCCATCTTTCAGTTTATGAAGGTATGCATCTCTTGAAACCTCCAAGTAATCGTCACTTGGATGGTTTCTTAATTGAATCTCACTCTATGATACCTTTGGGGAGTGGCCTGAGGAGTGGTATGATAAAAGGCGCCTAGCCTGGTGATGGGTGACAGCTGCACCATGTTGTGGTCCCACTTCGATTAGGAGTTTGTCCAAGAATTTAGATATGGGTAATTGTCTGTCATATTCTAAGGTTGGCAGGATTTGGGCGTGGGCCTTTGGGTGTCTATGTGGGAATAATATCGACATGTGGTAGGTGGTAGGGCTTAACAAAATGGTATCAGCGTTGTCGTGTAACAAATGGTATCAAAGTCGAGGACGGCTCAATGCTAAAGGTGGTGGGGCTATGATACCCTGGCCATGGCCCAAAGAAGGGTATGTTGGAAAAGCACCTAGCACGGTGCAGTGGCAGTTGTGCCATGGATTAATTGCACCATGGGGGTGTATGGTCCCATTATGCTAGGAGGCTGCCATAGATCCTAGATATAAGTAATTATCTGCCAAATCCTAGTGTCTAGACCTTTTCAAGAAAGGGTATGAGGTTGTGCCATGGTGTTTCACTTAATAGGCTGGCCTACTTACTGGATATAGGTAATTGTCCGTCATGTTCTGACATTGATGCCTTTTCAAGCACAATTGCCTTCAGGGTTGGTGTGAACTATGCAATTAAGTGTGCTCAGGTGGGAGCGATCCTAGCCTGGGTGACCTCTTGGGAACTCTCGTCGGCCCTTGCTGCTAGAGGTCTGCAGTGGTTAAGTGGGGACAATATTGACGTGACAGGATGAGGCAGATGGTTACACACTCGACGACAGGACAATATTGACGTGACAGATGGGGCAAATGGTTACTCACTCGACAGTGTTACCCAATCTGTGGATCATGTTGCTCATTTTATTAGTGTTGCACGGTCTGATCATCTCACTGCAATTAAGCCGTATCTTTCTCTTTTCTCAAAGACACCTTAAATTTCGGTTCGTTTTTTTCGTCTGCCTCCTGGTACTCTATCCCATTGTGCCTTCTCAGAAGCATGCTGGGCTTGCTGTCTTGGCACGAGATGTTCCACTACCAGCTTTTGGATTTTTTTTGGGTCTTAATCTCATTTCTTGGATAACGAAGATCATAGTATAATGCCCTTGCTTTTGGACAGTGTTGAGAATGTTTGAGTTGCTCATCTTCTCTCCATCACCAGTTGCCTACCTCCAGGCCTAACATACTTTATTGTGATAACCGTAGCACCACTTACATGGCCTCAAATCTGATTTTTACTGCTTGCACCAAACATACTGGTTGACTAGAGTACTTTTCGTGAGCTGTGTGTTTCTGCCACTCATTGAGTTCAGTTCATCCATCTGTTGATCAGACTGCGGACCTTTTTGCTAAAGGTTTTCACAATCATTGGATTACACTTTTGCGCTCCAAATTTGTCTGTTAGAGGCACCCAAGTGTGCGGGGGAGTGAAAAATATAAGCCGTTCTGCCAATTATTGTAACATTAGGCACTTGTTTATAGTTGTATATAACCTTTTTTGGTTTTAAAGAACTTTGGATACCTGAAAAGAGAAGAATAGAATTGTCACAATTCAATTGTTTAAATCTTACATACTTGGTTATATTATGGCGTCACGGGCAAGTGCAATCATTTGTATGTATTAGTTCTAAGCCTAGGGGATCACTTGTGTTCCATGGGATTGTTGGTCTACCTAATATATACGCCATCATAATAATATGTTATACTCAGGAGCGGACTCTAACTAATTGTTCAATTTTCATGTAGTAGCCCAAAATCTTCTCAAAGTGTAGTAAACAGACATAATTGACTTTCATGGATAGCTGAGCAACATCACACAATTGACATTCTTCATGTAACCAATATAGAATCATATACCGAAATCATTGTCGGATTATATGAAATGTCTAACTATGAAATAGGACACATAATCAGACGAAGGTGGTGACAAAAATAATCAAATTGCGCACTCAATGAGTTGTTTACTCTTCAGAATTCCTCTAATTGTGGTGAGAATCATTAGCACAAGTTTACTATACTCTCATTTAGAGTTCAAGTCATAACATTGCAACATCTATTTAGCTTGTTCTAACTACAATTCTAGAGCGATCATTGTTGTAGACAAGTAATGCAAAATTAGATTTAAGTCACCATCAGCGCAGAGTAAAGGTGGGTTGAAAAATGTTTCTTGGGTACATGCTCGAGTTAAATTCATGATACGGGACTCAGGTTTTAATTGGGCTCGTTTGATTTTGTTGATTATTGAAACTTCATTTGGCTCGGTTTTGGTTTCAACCTGACCTAGCCCGACTTGTTTCGCTCCTAGATCTAGCAGAGTAATCTACAAATCATTAATAATTCTCAGTAAAAATAGTTTAAAACTTAATGTCATGTTAGATTCAATTGGTAGACCTTTGGAGCCCTCACTGCTAAAGTATTACAAGCGGTCTTTGCCACATTCCATAGACATTGTAGTTTAAATAATCATAGCTCTTAAAATCAGAGACTGGTGGTTTGCAGAGAGATTCTTGGACATTGATATCAGAAATATCCTAGTACATCCGCCATGCATATCGGCAATATCAGAAATTAGGGCGCGACATTGATATTTCTGATGTATACCAACTTTGTCACTTTTATATTTCAGTTTCTTTCTTGACCTTAAAATATTGGTCAACTAGTTTCTATATATTGACATTGTATCAGCAAATCAAGCAGTCTGATATATCGATGGCTATCAATATTTTAGGCCTTGCTTACCTAGTTAAAGTCATCAGTGATGTCAGTCAACAAAAGAAAAAATCTCATTTTCAATGACTTGTCATAAATTCATAATTATGATTGTTACCTTCGAGTGACTTTTGAGTATAGCACCTACTCCCACTTTTTTACTTGCAAAAGTAAAAGGAGCAACTTATTTTGTGCATCCAAATACGCACTCAGTCCTTATCCAGCAAAAGGAAAATTTTAATTAATGCAAATAGAGATTTTAATATAGAAGATAACAAGTGCAAGCAAACAAAAGACAGAAAACAAGTAATCACAAAAGAAAATAATTACGTGGTATTTATTTTATGATAACAGATAAAGATAAAGTTTAGTGAAATCAATGAATGATCCAGTTTATGAATTTTCCAGTATAATCCGCGGGGCTGTGTCCGGTGGATATTGGTATGCTAGGCATAATCCAGGTACTAAGTTTGCATATGGGGTTTTCGGTTTTGAATGTCCTTGGTTTCCTACCTCATCTGCATAAGTAGGCCTTGCATCTATATAATTTTGTGCACTGTTTTCCGTGGTATTGTTGAAATTCTTACATTTTCATTTAATTTTACATTGTAGGATTCAATTGTGGGGAGGCTTCAAACATTGCAACTCCTGGATGGTTGAGGTTTGCAAAAGAAGCAGCTGTACGTCGGGCTTCAATCAATTGTCCTCCCATGGTATCACATTTTCAGCTGCTCTATGCCCTTGCACTGACATTTTGTTCAAGGTTTTGTCTCTCGTTCTTTGAGGAATCTATTTTCATTCACTAGTGAGAGAATTTCCTTGATCTCATCTCAAATTGGTTGTATCTTAAAGATCGGATTTTCAGTGATTGTCATTGGTGCTGTTTGTACCCAATGCTAATAGTTATTTTTAACTTAATTGGAAAATGAGTAGCCCACTCTCTGCTTCAGTAGTTTCTTAACATTTGTTTCTTCCTTGGCTTTGTATGCTGACAGAAATTCTATAGTAAAGAGATAATAAGCTTTAAAGAGAGACCATCTTATTACTAAATTGTCTACTCACTGGGGGAATGGGTTCTAGGGAGAAGTCAGTTTTCCTCCCTAGAGTCCGTCCTATATGTTAACACTGAACAGAAAAGTTAATAGTACCAGGTTTACAAGAAAAGCCACAGTTTTGTGCTCATAGAAGTTGGACTCTATCTTCGTAGCCCCAATATTACTCTAGATTTTATGATCCAAAAGCAAAACATCATTTAAGAAATAGAATTTATGGATGAACAGAAATTTTTTTGCAATTTGTTTTTAGTTCGTTGATCGCTAAAAATTTGTAGAACTGAAATAGTTTGATTGAAGCATCAGTTATTCAGTTCTCAACACTCCATGCAGCATCACATCTACACGTGAAAATTAGTGGGCTACTGGGCTTCAATGTGGCTCCCTCTCTTGCACACACAGACACGCATACAAAAATATATACATTCGTACATACATACATATGCAGATGTTGGGATAACACAGCATGGTTTTTGGACTTGAGGTCTGATTCTTTGTAAAAATGTTCTTTTGATGGAGATTTTTTTCGCGAAATTTGGCTGGTTTTTAAATTCCTATACTTGTAAAAAGTTGTTTTCAACTTTTAAAGTTATCTAACGGTTTTGTAAACCCTCTTTGTGTGGCTTAGTGGGGTTATATATCTCTGTAATTTGGATGATTGATTACAACCTTAGAGGTCAACCAAGTAAGAGAGCCGGCTTGACATATCTATTATTCTATATATTATTGGAATCCGAAATAGTAAGTTGCATATATTTTAATAAATATGTGGTGTTGAGTCTTGACATCATATGTCTGCAGGGTACCTATGAGCCTCAGTCAAGAGCCACGCAGCTCCAGACTAAAAGATAAGAAAAGAGGTGAAGGAGAACGCATGGTCAAGGAATGTTTTCTGCAGAGTGTGATCCAAAATAATGACCTACTTCATATTCTTTCTAGTCATGGGTTCTCTTGTGTACTTCTTCCACAGAATACATCAGAGGTTTCTCTACTTTCAAATACATGTATTGGGACCCAAAAGAAGATTAAGCCGGTGATCTCAGTTGGTGTAGGCTCTAATACTGAGGCATCAGAAGCATCTACAGTTTTATTTTCTGACGAAACCAAATTAGGAACGAACGTGCGGCTCAGGAGTATAACTGGTTTTGATTCTGTAAATGAGACATCTAAGCCTGTCTTCAGAGGGGACAGGGTTGGTTCACTACCTCACCAGTGTAATGTTGATTTGTCAACTACAGTTATAGGTAGCGCTGACATGGAAAAAGATACTAACTATCAAGGTACTGGTTTGTTGGATCATGGGCGGTTTCCTTGTGTCCAGTGCGGGATACTAAGTTTTGCATGTGTAGCTGTCATTCAACCTAGAGAAGCGGCTTCCCAATGTTTCATGTCTGCTGATTGTAGTTTCTTTAACGATTGGAAAGTTGGTTCTGGATTTCTTAAGGACACATTTAGTGTCGCTGATGAGAATGAAACTTTCGAGCCAAATTGCAGTTCTGGTAAGCAGCAATTCTGATTCTTGTGAATAGTGTTCTTCGACCACATGGTAGTATCTCTTCAAGACTTTCACGAACCATATCATCGTTTTTTCTCATGTCCTTTTCTTCCACTGTTTCCTCTATTTATCACAGTGACCTCTGAGTCCCATTTGTTCCATTTGCCTGCTCAGTAGTTTTGACTAGCATGTCATGGATTGGTTAGTTTCTTACTACAGAAAAACCTAATTGTACCCTCATAGTAAAAAAAATAGGGGTTGGACTAGGTGAGATTGGTGCAGAAGAATTCACTTCTGATGCAGAATATGGCATAATATGTTTTGGTTATTCCATTCTGCTTCTATGATTTAGTAATATTTTCTATTGCAAATTTTAAGCTAAATTGCTGTGTTTTTGCAGGAGCTATCAAGAAGGCTTACCAGGGCGGTCTCTATGATGTTCCAGTCCAAACTAGTGATTACCAAGTTCAAGTGTCAGATGAAATGGTTGATGTGGTCTCACGTACTGGATCCCAGAAAGGCATTTCATCTCTTGATTTACTAGTGTCTGCTTATGGAGAATCATCAGAATCTGATGAAGAACTGGTTGAACCAGATATGGTTGTGAATGATGATAATATAGCAGAGCATAAACAGTTTGAAGATAGGAAAACTTTTCTGTGGAAAACCAAAGTTTTTCCTGGTGATTCCAGATTGCGTTCACATGGCTCAGACCATCAGGATGGAATGTCTGAATATATGTCGGACTCTTCTTCTAAACCTGGTTCTGAGGATGAAGTTTCTGTTCAAATTTCTCCATGCACTAGCTCTTTTGTAAGGAAGCGTAGATGGATAGGTTCTGAAGTCAAAGTTGAAAGTCACCTAACTTCTAATAGTTCTCTCAAGATTGACGAGGAAACTCTAGCTTCCAGGAAATTGAAACGTTT
This sequence comes from Coptis chinensis, assembly GCF_015680905.1. NCBI lineage: Eukaryota > Viridiplantae > Streptophyta > Magnoliopsida > Ranunculales > Ranunculaceae > Coptis > Coptis chinensis. Next base: position 63,732,314 of record NC_141461.1, read on the forward strand.
GGTGGGTTCATATAGAGATAAAGGGGTTTTCTCTGGGAGGGTAATAACCGGATCTGCTAAACTTAACGAGACCGGTTTGTGCACTAATCAATTAGATTCTGTTCCCGTAGATACTAGAATGCCTTCAAATACATTATGTGCCCGGCCAAAATTTTCCCTCCTTGGTGAGAAAACCAAGTGTAGCAATATTGACATACCAATACTGGACACAAACACATCACTTATGCAAATATCGCAGGAGGAATCTTCTAGAAAGCATATATTTTGTCTAGAGCATGCTGTGGAGGTAGAAAAGCAACTTCGACCAATTGGTGGAGCGTCTATACTGCTGCTGTGTCATCCAGGTGAGTTGGCAGTAGTATTTGAAATAAATAGTTAGTTGTGTTGCATCACTATTTTTTGAAATAAATTTTTTTATTCGATTTTGCTCTTTGATCAGCTCATTGTTGTTGATGATTTTTTTTACAAATCACGCTATGCCGTCTTTAAAGATTGTGTTTTTTTATCTCCTGAAAATATTTGTAGAGTATCCCAAAGTAGAAGCTGAAGCAAAAGTGTTGGCAGAAGATATGGGAATTGATTACCTCTGGAAGGACATTTTATTCAGGGATGCTACCAAAGAGGATCAAGAGAGAATTAGTTTTGCTCTTGACGATAAGGAAGTCGAACCTAGTAATGGGGACTGGGCTGTTAAACTCGGCATCAATCTCTATTATAGTGTCCATCTCAGCAAGTCGCCTCTTTACACCAAGCAGATGCCTTATAACTCAATCATATACAAGGCCTTCCGTTTCAGTTCTCCTACAAATTACCCCATGGAAGTTGAGGTTTCTGGGAAGGTGCCAAATAAGCAGAAGAAAACCCTTGTTGCAGGCAAATGGTGTGGGAAGGTTTGGATGTTGAACCAGGTTCACCCCTCCCTAGCTCAGAGAGAAACCCAGGAAGAAGAAAACTCATCGTCTTACCATGCTCGAGCAGTACCGTGTCTGAAATCATGTTCAATGCTTGGGAGGAAGGCAGAAATGAGCAACCAATTAAAAGAACCAGTGAATTGTCCTACGCGTTGCTCACCCGGAGTGACTACCACCATAGATGGGAAATTTGGACAAAAGCAGAAAAGAAAATTTGTGGAAGAACCAACCATGAAACGAAAGTTGCCTCTATTGGGGTCCCCAGCTCAAACAGAAGATTCTTCCCAAAGTGATTCCTCTCCAGTCAGTGGTAGGAGGTGTCTCAAAAAGGGTCATACCAAGCATGATAGGCCATTGCTTCAAGGAAGTAGTGTGAAGAACATTCGGCAGTTCGATTCAAATTTGAAAGTTGAAATTGACGGTGGGCCTAGCACACGCCTCAGAAGAAGACCTTCAAAACTTGTCGAAGAAGTCAAAGTCAAACCAGTTATCGGGAAGCAAACGAGGACAAAGGTGAAGAAAACTCCACCTAGTAGTAATGACATAGAGGATGAGGAAGCAGAATACCAGTGTGATATAGATGGGTGCACAATGGGTTTTACTTCAAAGCAAGAACTGACTTTGCACAAGCGTAATGTCTGTTCAGTCAAGGGTTGTGGGAAGAATTTTTTCTCCCACAAGTATCTGGTGCAGCACAGGCGAGTTCACTTAGACGACCGTCCTTTGAAATGCCCATGGAAGGGATGCAAGATGACCTTCAAATGGGCTTGGGCTCGAACTGAGCACATTAGGGTGCACACAGGTGCCAGGCCTTACATTTGTCGTGAGGTTGGGTGTGGGCAGACTTTCAGGTTTGTGTCAGATTTCAGCCGCCACAAACGGAAGACGGGTCATTCTGTGAAGGGATAAAGGATAACTTTGTAGGAGGCGGTAAAAACTTGACTGAAGATTGGATTCTAACGTGGAAGTAGAATGGCTATAACCTAATGTCACTGATGAATATGCGGTTTCATTTATAGGTGTCAGTTTTAGTGATCACGTGTAATTTCAAATTTTCCTTTTCTCTTTTTTATTTAATCTTTTTTTACTCCCTGATTCACAATTTGACATTGTTAAGGTCTTGTGCCTTAGGGGTCATTCGATTAACCTAATTGCTTTATCTGGAAAACTGTGAGACTCACTGTAATTGAATTATTTGCTAAGCGATCATTTATGAATTTATTTTTGGGTTGACCGTGTGTTTTTTGTGTATTTGGTGGGAGAGACCCGAATTATCCATCTAGTGGGGGAAAATTCTAATTGGCCCATCTTGGGGTAACACTAACTAACCCTTTATTTTTGTGATTCTATCGATTGGGGTTGAAGTTGACCTTGTAACTTTCTTAGTGAGGAACTGCCACAAAGAACTTTGTCTGTGCTGTAAAGGACCTAATATCCATGGGAAAAATAAATTAGGTTTCATATCCACCAGTCCTGGATAGGGTGCAATTCGGGCGGGTTCGGTCTGGTTGAGGTCTAACCCGATCTCAACTCGACCTTCAATTACTTCAACCTAAGTCTTACTCGGGCTTGCTTACCAACCCAAGCCTAGAACCGGAAACAAGAATGATTATTTTTTTCATTTTTGCCTATGTATCTACTATTTATATACTAAAGCAGAGACTTCTAAAAGAGATTTTTCTCTCATATGTGGCACTCTAATATGAGAGATATAATTTTCTATCTCCTATGTGGCATTCTAATATGAAAGATAGTTTTTTTTTTTTTTTTTTTTTTTTTTTTTTTTTCCTAATAGCCTACAATCCCACGTACATGTAACCTCTTTAGAGAGTTTGAGTGTATTTCTAATTCTTATATTTAGAGAGTTTGAGTGTATTTCCAATTCTTATATATTTGATCAAATAAAAAAAACCGCTAAAAAATAGGTGATTTGTAGAAGGTAATTTCCTATTACAAATCAAACACTTTTAGTGTTCCAATATTTATATATTGGATCAAATAAAAAATTTGCTAAATAATATACTTTTAGTGTCTATGATAAAGCTCAAACTTATTTCAAATATATCTTTAACGCGGCCTAAAAAACACTACATATTCTTCAGTTAATAACTTATTATAGGGTGTAAAATCAGCTTCCGACGGTTCCCCACATTCTCTAAGGAGTATGTGAGATATACCGAATTAGAATACTCAAAATATTATTCACATAACCCTTTCATATACCTAGAATTTGCATTTGTTGTTGGTTATTAACTTCTTAAGAAGTAGACCAATATACTTCCCGAGTAAGTGCCCGAATACCCATCACGCACTCTCACATTTTTAATATATGCACTTTTCTTTCTTTTCGTTTTTCTTTCTTGGATCTCATTATGATTTTCAAACACATGTAGGCTACAATATGATAATATATATTGAAAGTATAAACCTGTAATAAGAACACCGACTTATTATGAAGGGGTGCTTTTATTTGCACATTTGATTTATGCTTCTTAGTATGACATTGTTTCTTTAGACAATCTAATGATATATCTAATAATCAACCAGACACAACCTCTCACATACATACACTCGAACACTCGATTTAGAAAATGCCAAAGTTAACACGAGATCAAATGCCAATGTGCAAACTCTCCCAAGTTCTTTACATATGCACTTTTCTTCATTTCGTTCTTCTTTCTTGGATCTCATTCTGATTTTCAAACACATGTAGGCTACAATATGATAATACATATTGAAAGTCTAAACCTGTAAAAAAAACACCGGCTTATTATGAAGGGGTGCTTTTATTTGTACATTTGATTTATACTTCTTTGTATGACATTGTTTATTTAGACAATCTAATGATATATTTAATAATCATCCAAACACAACCTCTCACATACATACACTCGAACACTCGATTCAGAAAATGCCAAAGTTAATACGTTATCAAATGCCAAGGTGCAAACTCTCCCAAGTTCTTTCTCATTAATGTAGAGAAATGTACTTCTATCGGTTTAAGAACACTGAAAGGATCGGACGATCACCGATAGTCATATTTGGAAGACAGATAGATGTAATGTATAGTTATGTATGTGATGTTATTTTTCTATTCAATATATATAGAGCAATATAGTACGTTTGTAGAGTTTGAGTGTATTTCTAATTCTTATATTTAGAGAGTTTGAGTGTATTTCCAATTCTTATATATTTGATCAAATAAAAAAAATTGCTAAAAAATAGGAGATTTGTAGAAGGTAATTTCCTATTACAAATCAAACACTTTTAGTGTTCCAATACTTATATATTTGATCAAATAAAAAAATTGCTAAAAAATAGGTGATTTGTAGAAGCTAATTCCCTATTACAAATCATACACTTTTAGTGTCTATGAGAAAGCACCAACTTATTTCGAATATATCTTCAACGCGGCCTACAAAACACTACATATTCTTCAGTTAATAACTTATTATAGGGTGTAAAATCAATTTCCGACGGTTCCCCACATTCTATAAGGATTATGTGAGATATACCGAATTAGAATACTCAAAATGTTATTTGCATAACCCTTTCATATACATGGAATTTGCATTTGTTGTTGGTTATTAACTTCTTATGAAGTAGACCAATATACTTCCCGAGTAAGTGCCCGAATACCCATCAAACACTCTCACATTTTTAACATATGCACTTTTCTTTCTTTTCGTTTTTCTTTCTTGGATTTCATTCTGATTTTCGAACACATGGAGGCTACAATATGATAATATATATTGAAAGTCTAAACCTGTAAAAAGAACACCGGCTTATTATGAAGGGGTGCTTTTATTTGCACATTTGATTTATGCTTCTTTGTATGACGTTGTTTCTTTAGACAATCTAATGATATATCTAATAATCATCCAAACACAATCTCTCACATACATACACTCGAACACTCGATTCAGAAAATGCCAAAATTAACAAGAGATCAAATGCCAAGGTGCAAACTTTCCCAAGTTCTTTACATATGCACTTTTCTTTCTTTTCATTTTTCTTTCTTGGATCTCATTCTGATTTTCAATCACATGCAGGCTATAATATGATAATACATATTGAAAGTCTAAACCTATAAAAAGAACACCGGCTTATTATGAAGGGGTGCTTTTATTTGCACATTTGATTTATGCTTCTTTTTATGACATTGTTTATTTAGACAATCTAATGATATATCTAATAATCATCCAAACATAACCTCTCACATACATACACTCAAACACTCGATTCAGAAAATGTTAAAGTTAACACGAGATCAAATGCCAAGGTGCAAACTCTCCCAAGTTCTTTCTCATTAAGGTAGAGAATTGTGCTTCTATCGGTTTAAGAACACTATGAAAGGATCGGACGATCATTGATAGTCATATTTGGAAGACAGGTAGATGTAATGTATAGTTATGTATGTGATGTTGTTTTTCTATTCAAAATATATAAAGCAATAGAGTATATTTGGAGAGTTTGAGTGTATTTCTAATTCTTATATTTAGAGAGTTTGAGTGTATTTCCAATTCTTATATATTTGATCAAATAAAAAAAATTGCTAAAAAATAGGCGATTTATAGAAGGTAATTTCCTATTACGAAATAAACACTTTTATTGTTCCAATTCTTATATATTTGATCAAATTCTTATATATTTGATCAAATAAAAAAATTGCTAAAAAATAGGTGATTTGTAGAAGCTAATTCCATATTACAAATCATACGCTTTTAGTATCTATGATAAAACACCAACTTATTTCGAATATATCGTTAACGTGGCCTAAAAAACACTACATATTCTTTAGTTAATAACTTATTATAGGGTGTAAAATCAGCTTCTGACGGTTCCCCACATTCTCTAAGGATTATGTGAGATATACCGAATTAGAATACTTAAAATGTTATTCGCATAACCCTTTCATATACCTGGAATTTGCATTTGTTGTTGGTTATTGATATTAGCTTTTCCTTACGTTAGAAATTGAAATCTCTAATTTGGTACAAAAGCAACTCAAAGTTCCTTACTCACGATTTTCGTTTTGGTAAAGCTAAAGTAAGGATTCGAACCAACAAAAATCTAGGACAACTACAAATTAGTTATTACTCTTAGGGAACTAATGAGTAAGGTTATACTACTAATGCTAGGTTTTCTTTCCTACACAAACATTAAGAAAACATTAAAGGTTGAAATCATGCACTTAATACAAAAATACAAATTACTAAGAAAAGGTGGAGAGCTAATCCTCCTCATGTGAAACTATCATTTGGTTGTTGATTTGAAAATGTTTATTGATTCTTCCTAGACTCATAGACAAGCCCCTAATGGAAGAAAACTTGATCCCTAGTATGCATGGCTCACTTAAGAGCTCATACATGCTAGCAAGTAGAACCAAGCAATGACTTATCTCTAAGCTCATTGCTTTGATTCCTAACTAGACACTACACCAACTATCATTTTGGGATAGGATGTAGAGCTAGTTGTTCTTCCTAACAACCTACCAAACCAACAACAATTGTTTTTCCCTCACATGAGTTGGATTAACTCCCCAAAAGGGAAGTTAGCTCATGATCCTTGGGACAAGGAAATTACAACTAGAAAAAAAACAAAAAGAGAGAGAAAGAGGAAGAAGATAAACAATCAAACTCACTTGCTTTTTATTTTCTAGAAGAAAACAAGTGTTTCTTCCATTAAAACTATTACAAGCTTTTCTTATAAAAACTAAAAACTAACGAACTCCTTTTTTTTCTTCACTAAGGAACTAAAATAATACCATGTAAGGAAAATAATTCAAGGGAGTAAATGGAGTGTCCCCCACCCTTGTCTAATTTCTTCTCCATTTGAGAGAAATCTCATTTCCTCCCATGTGAATCATCAAACCACATTAATTCATTTTTATCCACCACATTAAAACAAAGTGACACCTTGCCTTTTTTTCACTATTAACACCTAATCTAATTTATTACATGCAAGGTGTCAACTTTGCACCAATAATTTGTTATTTTTGTCTTGACATGCTCCATGATTGATGACTTATCCAATCTTGTGGCCCCGTATAGTGGGTCCGTAATGCAGACCGATGGCGGTCCGGTATTTGGGCAGTTTTACAACTTCCGCCTATATCGCGTAGAGTTCATCGCCCTGATTGTCTGAGCAGCTCTCTTGTCACATTCGGAGTCCTGGTTGAGAGGTAGGAGCTTTGGAAGTTTGATGCTTATGTGCAGATTTGGAAGAATTCATATATACGTCGTTCCTCGTGCTTTATCGCAGGTTTAACCAATATTTTCATGTTTACTGCAAATACCTGCAAAAGTATGAAAACATATTTATTTCATGATTATTAAACACATAATTAACCAAATTTATATGTCTCAATGGGGTTTCATAATACACTTTTGGGTGCTTATCACACTACCCCCAAACAGCACTTTGCTTGTCTTCAAGCAAAGAAGAGACACTAAAATAGATAAGTGGCCAAAAATGTGTAGTCCTAACTAATTCTCGTTTCGCAGAGTGCGGTTGCATTGACCATATGCAACAAGGCCTTAAACCACTAGGAATTCCCTAGTGGACGAGTTATAGCCTCGTGAGAGTTTTCGAGAAAAGATACTCACAAACTTCATTTTATACTACAACGACTTCGGTGACGTAAACTCCTTTCCTAAATTAATCTCGGATATCCATACATCTCCTTAGCAGGGGGGCGAGGATTGATTTCTTTGAAACTCAAGTTAATATGTATTCAATAATTAAAACATCTACATATGATTATTCATGTAGTGAACTTTTCATTGAAATGTACTAGCAGGGTTGTTTCTGGATCCCTTGGAGAGCGTACCTAAATGGGTTCTCACAGGTATATGTCGAAACACAATTCCACTCAAAATTTTACCACTCAGGTTTTGTTAACTCCAGTGTGCAGTGGGCACACGTTTCCTCACATCTCAATGACAGTCAGAGGAGCCGATGTCGATCAATCACATCTACTACTTATTATCACACCACCCTACTCCTAATTGAGCTAGAGGTCTTTATTAGGTATTGTGGGGCTTAGGTGGATAGTGTATAAGAAAATGAAAATGGATAATCAAAATTTACGAGTATGAGAGAATAGGGTCTTCATATATTTACACTAGAGAAATCCTTGTTTTCTTTCCTTCTTCTAATTGAGTTTTATAACCTTGTTCTTAAGCCTCTAATGGATTTTATTATTATTATTATTTCATATATATATATATTAGATGGCTTAAAAACATGATTCTATTTTTCTTTCCTGAAGCAAGTAACTGACTTTTATTTGGGACAAGTCTTTCTCTTTATTCTTTCCACATTTCATCCTATTTCTCATACTCATCACTTAGGTAGGTTCTTTTATTTGGTTTAATAAATGGGTAAGGAAATTTTTTGGTGAAAGTGAAAGGTTTGATGAACGGTTCGATTGGAGTGACTAGCGTAAAATTTGTAATAGGTAAGAATTTTTAGCTATGTCGATCCAAAGAAGGCCTAAATTTTCTAGGGTTGGGGTGATGATCAAGTAAGTAGACGCGTGATTTCTCTAATCGAAAAAACTACTCCTCTGCGTGTCATCACACACAAATCACTCATGTCAAGGTTTTGGTTAGATTCTCACAGGATTTATAGTTTAAGTAACTAACCGTTGGTTCGAAACTTACCGCTATGTACAATCGATGATACTCAAGATACATGAATATTCATGAAAAGATGTATAAACTATTGCATGCATTATTATCTAAAGTTTCTTAAAAACAAATGTGAGATTTCTAGACAATTTTCATCATTGAAAAGGAAACAAGACTTTGTCACTAAGTACAATTATTAATATGAAAATAAAAACTATATACTGTGCTACAAGATGCCTAATTTTTGCTCTGAGGGTAAAAAGCACCCCAAACGAGAATGATGCTTAGTCCTCGAAGGATCAATAAATAAAGAGAGAAAGTACCTGAGAGCCGTGAGCAAAATTAGGGCTAGATTGCTGGAACAGAGAGGTTGGAGATCATAATATATTATTCAGAAAGAACACTAAAATGTTCAATAGCACACTAAACATAGCACACGATACATAGCACACGAAATAATGAAAAACAATAGCATACGAAACATGACAACCAATAGCACACCAAACATGAGGTTTATCTAGATATATGTACAATGACAAGCACAAATTTACCATCCAGCAGGATGTGCAGGTCTGGCGTCCTCTTTCAGGAAATGCATTTCCTTAGCATCGCGCCAATAGATAATAGTCTACCAAATTTCTGCCCATTCTTTGTCTCCGGATTCCCTCAAATTGGTCTTCATCTTTTTGTCCTTTGGGTAACATCGAACATGCCTCGTATCGAAGGGACGCTTCCATTGACGAAACCTCAATGAGTTTAATGATTCTCGCTTTTCTTTGGGCACATGGAATCCACCTTGACCCGATCATGAAAAGTAGCCGCAAACTGTGGGAAATGTGTCTTCATGATCAAGCGGTGATCGGTAAAAGTATATATCGATCCCGAAAAGTGCGAGCTCATTTGAGGGTTGGAGACAACACAACCTAAAATGTTAAATAATGCATGACCCGAAGCTAAAAACTGAATACAACAAAGCAGCCTCATTGGCAGAGAAAATGCCAATCTCCCATAATGTTCGAGGAGTACAAATAACATTGCAGTCCCCATGTTCATGGTCATGCTTGCTAATGGAATGGTGATGTCGCCATGGCACATGGCCATCTCCTCTCGTTTGATCTCAAGACCATCACCATAAGAGTCGCCAAAACGCTTGCCACCGAAAGGAACGGTAAGAATTATGATAGATGTAATGCCAAGATGCAAAGAGGTTCGTGGTATGGAAGGTCCAAAGTTAGGGCAAGTTGTTGTTCGAGAAAAGATATGAGATGTGTCACCAACTCGGATTGTGAACCCGTCTAAGTAGAAACCATGCGCATGGTTGAATCTTTGGTGTGTCTTCCATATTAGCATAAAAGTATGTAGCCAAACTCGGAGAATAAGTTTGGTCAGGTTGAAGAATTAGAGAAGACCACCCAATGTTTGTGATGTAATCATGGAAGAGATGGCCATAGGCATTGGAATCCATCATAGGATCGAAAAGGATTGCTCAGGAATGAGTTTGGGAGATACCATGGATGATGAAGATGCAATGTTTGATGAAGATGCCATGGTGGATGAAGTAAAGAAATGGGTAACGATATCGGCAACTGGATGGAAAAATGAGTATGTAAGAAAATAGACCCTCCTGTAGCACATGTTAAAATTATATTAGTCACAACGGAAATGATGACAATCCTACTAAGCATTGCATACAAAAGAAGACAAAAAGATAAGACAAAATACATCGTACGACGGAAAAACGTAATAACATATATGATTATATACTTATTGACTTAGTAATATCATGGATTCTTATGTTGATCTTGGAGATGCATATTTTGCACCAGACTGTTTAGGTCTCTATTTGTTGGCCGAGCTGCATCTGAATGTCCCCTTGGTGGCGAGAGAGTGTAGTTTGATTTTACATTAGAGAGCGTAATTTTGCAAGGACTAAGAATGATTTTCCAAGATCTCCTCCGTTCAACATCATCGTTGTTTGACGATCTTGGAAATCTGAAGAGTTGTGATGATGATATTCTGACGAGCGTGTAGTTCCCTCAAACCCTGATGCAGAAGTTTAATGCCTTCCATGGGATTAATAATGTTCAACATGACATTTTCATCAAATAAATGGTCAGAATTTGAGCTTGGGTGTTCAAATTTCATCTATCGAGTATCAGGGGTCCAAAAACCAACGGAGTAGTCTGTTTGGAGTACTTTTATATGTGCTCTTTGAAGGGGTGTCTTTGGAGAAATTATTGGATAACCCCAACGCATCATAATCTGCGTTACTAAAGTGGGTAGGGGTGCTGACCTTCTTGTTTTCTTGGTGATTACGTTCCAGAGGTGTTGGATTAGACAAAAGTCATCTCTTTGAGTTTGCAAAATCCAAAGTAGGTGAAGTTGAGGCTTTGTGACTTCTGATTGGTGTGATGTACCTACAACATTATGTCCCAACCAGTGGAGCACAACACGTTGATTCTGTTTCAAAGAGCGTTGAAGAATAATGTGTTGTGTATTTCCGACTTCGTCATGAGATACGGTAGCTCGTAGTAAAAAGTTTTTTTGAATCAAATGATGACTCTTGAAAAAGGGACTCCTGGGTATTTATTGGGATTTGAAGTATGTCGGAGATCATTTCCTTAGTCAATTCCAATCGTTGTCCATAGGCATTGAAGTAGAATTTTCCATCTTCAGATCCGCTAAATTGGTGGAACATCAAAACCAATTCTCGGGAATAACCAAAATTTGAATGATATAGAAGAGGCGCGTCCATCCGCGACGTATGATTTCGGGTGTCAAAATAAGGAGAAAACCGCCATCTTGAAAGTTTTAGGTAGTCTTTCTCTGCCGTTATTTTTCTTGGTTGATCCATTACTGAGGGAAGGATAGTGAAAATTGTTTGAATAAGAATGGCTGAAAAAAGAAGAGATTTATAGCCAATCTATGAGTCCGTACCAACTGGAATCCAAGTGTAGTTAATGACCCATGTGATTATGAACAACATCAATGAGGATCCATAGTAAGTATTTGTCATGTCAGATATCCAAATACAATTAATGAGATGGTTGAATGTTAGAAAATACGGAGGAAAGTTTCAAGGGTAGTTAGACTTACACGTAATTTTAGAAATGATGATCATAACTTCGGTAATAGAATATGGATAGAATAATCGAGTGCATGTGTGAGTGTTGTTTATTACATCTTGTAGCGTCTTGCGATTTTCTCTGAACACCATGTGTATCCATTAATTATTTTGGTGAGTTTTGGATGGCTTTTCTTTGTTATGGTTTGTTTATTTATTTACTTATTTATTATTATTTTATTTTATTATTATTTATTATTATTATTATTTTTTTAGAGAGGAAAATATAACTAATATACACAAATATTTAATACGGAACTTCTCCTTTTAATATGTAACCCGTACAAATGTGTGAGAATTATTTAACACACCATACTAATATACAAAGCAAAAGACAAAGAGATGGTTACATAGATCTAGATGTTCTGGATCATGTTATGCATGAGTGACAGCAGAACAATGATAAACACTGTTATCACGAATATTGTGATAACCCATTCGCGTTGCTCCTTTTCCCATCGCTCTATTGGATTCATTATGTTCAAGAAATTGAGGATTTGTGAAGAAGAATTTGTGAAGAATGAGAGAAAGGGGTTGAGTGAAAGTCGAAAAGGAGAGTTGTATTTATAAGTAGATTTCTGACCGTTGGGCATCTGACCATTTGGCATCTGACCATTTGGCATCTGACCGTTTGGATCAGGCCGTTGGTGTCTGACCGTTGGGCTTTGAGAGTAGGCCCATGCATCAAGGAATATATGAGGAAGTACACTACGTGCATAACATAAATAATTTCTCATTCAAACCGTCTGGAAATGCAAAATTATAAGAAATCAACCGATATATAATTTTTTTTTATCACTAGAAAAATAAAAAAAATGCAATGCATAAGGGAAATAAATGACATAGTCATTGCTAAGCCAAGGAAAATAAACAACTACTGGGAATCCTCCGGGTTAGCAGAAGATGAACCCGGGTTTCTACGTCTTCGGCCACGACGAACTTCAGGCTGAGCTGACTGGTCTGGAATGTGGCCTATAGACTGTAGCAACTGATCTTGGAATTGCTGCTGATTTGCCATCATCATTCTCTGGAAACGGCCTTGGCGATTTCTCATTTCTTGCTGGAAGTCATTCTGGGAAGTAAGCATCTCTTCCTGGCGAAGAAACATCCCGCGCGATACTAGTATTCATGTGCCTCAAAGGCTTCCATAGGAGTATTGATTCGGGCGATGGTATCTTCATTAAAACAGTCGGGTGGTGAAGGAGGAGGAGGAGGTGCGTTATCATGCTCAATGTCATCTCTAGCTACTAGGTCCCTAGTGGTCTAAAACACAAGTCTCAAAAATTCCAAAATTCTCGAAAGACCTTGTTTCAATGAAAGGAGTAGCGGATTTGGAACCCTAAGTTAAGCATAAGCCGAAAGTAACAAGTACTGACAAGAGGAGTCGACCGTTTGTTTGACGCTGGTCGTAAGAATATGGCCCGTGAAATGGACCATACAGAAAGTGTTCTTCCTCTCTGTAGGATCCACAGCAGTGCAAGAAAGTCTTGTTCACGTCGGACGTCTTTGAAGTTCCAATGGCGTTGCGCCCGACCATCGAAAGTGGCGGCTAATTGGTTACGCCCGGCGAATCTGGGCCGGTACACGATTCGAGCCAATGTTGTACTCTCCCTCGAGAAGCGTGTCAAACATCAAATCCCTCGTGGTCGGATACTCTGACAATAACAGGGTCGGACTATCAGAGTTTATCGGAATCTGTGCGGTATTCGAAATCAACTCCAGCGTGAGTTCACGTTCCAACCCATCCGCTGTAATCCAAAATTCGTCACCCCGGAAACCTCCATTGTTGTAAAATTTCAACACTAAATCTTCGGAGTACTGAGCTGGAATTCGGTGCAATAGATATTCCCACTCTCTACTAGCAATTTCTTCATCGAAAAATGGGTGAAACATCCCGGAATTGTAGAGATTTCCGAAATTTCTCTCAACTGTGATTCTCCTTCGTGCTGCCATAGCGCGGTGTAGATGATCTTTTGAGGGTGGAAATAGCTAGGATTGGTGGAGGAGATGGTGCTGGAGGAAAGGGGTTTCAGTTTGGAGGACTTTGGCGCCAGCTTGCAGTCGAATTCAATCTTTGTTGAGTCGGCGTCTTGAGGGGGGTGTGTGGGGGATACCAAGATCCGGATTTTAAGGGGGAAGAAATGAGAGGGGTGGACGCGTGGGTGCCTCGTGCGTGGGTTTTGTATACGGATCCGTGATTTTGGGTCGGGTCAAATATTTGGCCCAACCCCAAATGAAGTCCAAAAATTCCCCCTATGTTCCGAAATGTTCCGAAATTTCAAACGTGGAAATTCGATTCGTTTTAACTCCAAATTGAACGGATGAGATATCAAAACGATCGGCATTAAAAATGCCATCCACTAGAATATGACAAAATCACATTCAACATTTTTTTTTTGGTGTTTATTTATGTACACATTTATATACAAATGTACAAGTCGAGAGGAACGTGTCAACAACACCGGAAGTCTAAATAAAACAACACATCACAACAGCTTAACTCAGGCAACTTTCATGTCGGCTCTGGGCGAACCCAATCCAGCCAGACTGTGGCTTAACCTTTATATTTTGGGGGCCTAGGGTTCAGGACGGTACCATCCCTGACCAATGTGCAATGGTCTAATAATAATATTACCCTTAGTACATATGGTATAACCTCAAACCTCCCCGAAACAGTCACATAGAAAACTGATCGGGGTTGGCCTGGTGGAATCCATTGCCCGTACGAACTAGGAAATGTTTGATGGTGCATATCACGACTCTCTTTGGGCACCATGCTGGGTGCTAATAATAAAAAAAACGAGTATATACATGTTGAGTCTTTTTACGTCAGATCCTCAAGACGAATGTGAGTCTTTTAACGTCAGATCCTCAAGACGAATGTGAGTCTTTTAACGTCAGAATCTCAAGACGATTCCCAACCTGTGGGAATAACGGAGCGACGACGAAGTTTATCCTGCTACTGCGGTGTCAGACAATAATATACCTTATATCGGCTCATCTCGGATAATAGATCAAGACCTGGACAGAAGCGTTGTTGACAATTCATACACCACCCCATCCAGCGCCCGCATTAAACTTTTCGAGCAAAAGTACTATGACCATTACCAATTCGAGATGGGTGAGATTTACACCAAATGATGAGTTGGAGTTCGCGAGGAAGAGAATAGAAAAGGGAAGAGAAAGAAGGAATTGAAATTTTTGGTACCCATTGTTTTCCAGGAGGCACGTTTTCTCGATTATCAGAAGACATTTATACTCAGTTCTGAAGTAGAGTTTTGTGGACTAAGGTTCCGGCGCTTGCAACCACACACTCTAGGGATTTTTAGAAAAGAAAATAGAAGAGGGCCCGGCTACCCTAATGGCATACTTTTCCTGTTTAAATACATGTTAAGAAGTACACCAGTGAATCTATTAGTCTGTGTAGACTGGATCATTGAGAAGAGTCTCTTCGACATCTGGAGAGCGCAACTCATGATAATGTTTAAGGCGCTGGCCATTTACTTGAAATTCGCTACCATCATTTACGTTTTTCACAGAGATAGCCCCATAAGGGGTGACAGCAGAGACAGTGAAAGGACCAGACCATCGAGTTTTTAATTTACCTGGAAAAATGTGTAATCTTGAGTTGTACATCAAAACTTTTTGACCGACTTTGAATTCTTTTCTTAATATGTGCTTGTCATGCACTCTTTTCATGTTGGCTTTATAGGATTTCGAGAGATCATAGGCATCACTCCGAATTTCCTCAAGCTCATTTAATTGCAATTTTCTCTTTTCGCCTGCCACGTTAGTGTTATAATTGAGGCTTTTGATAGCCCATAGAGCACGGTGCTCAAGTTCAACCGGCAGATGACAAGGTTTTCCAAAAGCGAGGCGATATAAGGAGACATCCCTATAGGTGTCTTAAAAGCTATTTTGTATGCCCACAAGGCATCGATAATCGTAGAACCGATCTTTCCTAGATGGATTGGCGGCTTTTTTCCAAAATGGATTTGATTTCTCGATTAGAGACTTCTACTTGACCACTGGTTTGAGGATGATACGGAGTTGCCACTTTGTGTGTGACTCCATATTTCTTTACTAATGATTCAAAAATTTTATTGCAGAAATGTTTTCCCCCGTCACTAATTATAGCTTTTGGAACACCAAATCGAGAGAAAATATTTTCTTTTACGAACAAAACGACCTTTTTATGATCGTTAGCACGACATGCCAATGCCTCAATCCATTTTGACACATAGTCAACTGCTACAAGTATGTATAGGAAGCCATGAGAATTTGGAAATGGACCCATGAAGTCGATGCCCCATACATCAAAGATTTCCATAATTAGAATGGGATTTAAGGGCATCATATTGTGTTGAGTAATGCGACCTAACTGTTGGCAGCGATTGCATGCTTTGCAATGCTCATGTGCATCTCTAAACAGTGTTGGCCAATAAAAACCACATTGTAGAACCTTGGCCGCAGTTTTCTTACCACTAAAATGACCACCACAAGATTGTTCATGGCAGAAGGATAACACATCGTTGTGTTCCTAGTCAGGAATGCAACGGCGGATTAGTTGGTCTGAACAATACTTGAAGAGGTAGGGATCATCCTAGAAATAGAATTTCACAGTGGATAAAAACTTTTTCTGGTCATTACGAGACCAAGATAAAGGGACTTCCTCGGTAACTAAGTAATTTACTATGTCGGCGTACCAAGGGGACGAAAAAATAGAGTACAAGTGTTCATCCGGAAAGGAATCACAAATAGGTTCGGTATCAGTATCAACATCACTGACAAGTCTTGATAAATGGTCTGCAACCACATTTTCGCTACCTTTTTTATCTCTAATTTCGAGAGTAAACTCTTGCAAAAGGAGAATCCATCGGATCAACCTTTGTTTTGCATCTTTTTTCGCTAATAGATAACGAAGTGCCGCATGGTCAGTGTAGACAATAGTTGGAGAACCCACTAGGTAAGGACGAAACTTATCCAACGCATATACAACGGGCGAAACTTTTCTCGGTGGTGGTATAGTTACGTTGAGCTTCATTAAGGGTTTTACTCGCGATAGTAAATGACAACCGGCTTATCTTTCGGCGTTGCCCTAGTACGACTCCTATAGCATAGTCGCTCACGTCACACATTAATTCAAAAGGTTTAGACCAATCAGGTGGTTGAATTATGGGAGCGGTAGTTAATGCGGTTTTTAATATCTCAAAGGCTTGTTTGCAACTGAAACTGAAATAAAAAACGGCATCTTTAAGCAGGAGATTGGTTAAAGGTCTAGCAACCTTTGAGAAATCTTGAATAAATCTCCTATAGAAACCTGCGTGTCCTAAGAATGCGCGAATGTCTCGAACTGTTTTTGGTATAGGAAGTGAAGCAATTTTTTCTATCTTAGCTTTGTCGACTTCGATTCCGTCCTTTGAAACGATGTGTCCTAAAACTATTCCTTTAGTAACCATGAAATGACATTTTTCCTAATTAAGAACAAGGTTTTTCTCTTCACAACGTGTAAAGACCTTTTCAAGATTTGATAGACAGCTATCGAAAGAATCTCCATATATTGAGAAGTCGTCCATGAATACTTCCATAAACCGTTCAACCATATCACTGAAAATATGAAGTATGTAGCGTTGGAAAGTACCAGGTGCATTGCAAAGGCCGAATGACATTCGTCTATATGCAAATGTACCAAATGGACAGGTGAACGTTGGCTTTTCTTGATCAGCAGGGTCTATGACTATCTGAAAATAACCTGAATAACCATCAAGAAAACAGTAATAGGCATGACCGGCTAAACATTCGAGCATCTGATCGATGAATGGAAGTGGAAAGTGATCCTTACGAGTGACGGCATTAAGGTTGCGATAGTCAATGCATATTCGCCATTTTACTGGGATACGAGCGGAAATGCATTCATCTTTATCATTTCGCACAACTGTAATGCCATATTTCTTTGGAACCACGTGTACATGACTCACCCAAATACTATCAGAGATAAGGTAAATAATACCCGCATCTAGTAATTTTAACACTTCCTCTCGGACCACATCTTTCATGGTAGGGTTTAGGCGACGCTGCGGTTCACGCGACGTCTTAGCATTTTCTTCCAAGTGTATGCGATGGGTGCACACATTAGGTTCAATGCCTTTAATGTCATCGAGGGACCATCCAATAGCAGAACGATGTTGTTGAATGACATTAATTAAACGAGCTTCCTGATCGTCAGTCAATTGTGAAGAAATAATAACTGGGTGACGACCATCGACATCAAGCTGTACGTATTTTAATTCCGAAAGAAGAGGTTTTAAATCAGGGGTGGGCGGAGTGGGTATTAAAGATTCTTGAGGAAGGTCATCATCCATGTAGTAAACATATTGATGATCATCCAAGTTACTTGACATCACTGTTGTAGGGTCAAATAATGGTACTGACTCTAATAACTCATTTACTTCTTGTGTATAATCATCGTCCTCAAACTCAGATTCGCTAAAGGAAAGAAATTGGTACACTTCATCTTCAGGAAAAGAGTTTGCGAAAATACTCTTTGCGGAATCTTTGTCAACCCCCGTTGACCTCACCATCAATGTCAGGCTCTGGAAGTTGTTTCATCAACTTGAACACATTCACCTCGACCGAAAGATTTATGAAGGACATGGTCATGGAACCATCTCTACAGTTAATAAGAGCATTAGCAGTGGCGAGGAACGGACGTCCTAAGATGATAGGAATGGAATCACATGCAACTTCTGTATCCAAAATAACAAAGTCTACAGGATAGAAGAAATCTTGGACTTTAACAAGAATGTTTTCCACAATTCCTTTTGGATACTTTATGGAACGATCTACTAACTGTAGAGTCATGGTGGTAGGTCTGAGCTCATGAAGACCTAGTTGTTTAAATAAATAATATGGAAGTAAGTTCACACTAGCTCCTAGGTCTAGTAGTGCAGTAGCCGTGTATTTGTCACCTAAGGTGCATGGAACCGTGGTCTACCGTGGTCCTTGTATTTTTTACTATACCATTGTTCACGATGGAGGAAACCGCTCGTTGAGGAACGCTTGTTGAGGAACATTAGTTCTCTTTTTTGTGGTGCACATATCTTTCAGAAATTTTGCATATTTTGGTAATAGTTTTAAGGCATCGAGAAAGGGTAAGTTGATTGTTAAATTTTGAAAAGTCTCTCGAATTTCAGCAAAATTCTCATCAGGTTTATTCTTTGCCAAGCATGCAGGAAACGGTGCCTTAGGGCGGAATTTGGCAAAGGGGTCTACTTGCTTGTTTCCTACATTCGGAGGTGTTGACTTTGTTGGATCTGGGGAATCTTCCGTAGGTTCATTATTAGAAATAGATTCCTTGGAACCCTCTTTTCCTTTGGTTGATCATCCGCACGTGATCCGATTGTCTACACGTTTTTCCAGATCGTAGAGTAGTGATTGCATGCACCTCACCTTGGTTGGGGTGCTTGTACGAGGGCATTGGTGAGTTCAAAGGTCGTGGTTTGTTGGTTTAGGGTTTGGAATTGCTTGCAGGCAGAAAAAACTCTTTTCGACTCTTTTCTTGCTTCAATTGTTGAAGTGATTGTTGGATAGGCGTTAAAATTTGAGACCGTTGGTTCATGTAAGCTAAGAAAGTCTCATTTGTCCTATCCGAAAACGCGTTCGCAGGTCAGGCAACAAAGGTGTTCACGATTATTGCCGAGAAGTTGTTGATTATAGTTGGGATCCGGATTAATTTGGAACAAGGGCGGCGGTTGGTTTGATAGTTAGCATTGGAATTATTTTGAAATTGACCTTGTTGGTATTATTGATTATTTCCTTGGCGGTATGGAATAAAATTGTTGGTAGGTCGAACAAGTGGATTAGCTTAAACCACGGAGGAGCCCCCATTTGTTGGTTATTTTTGGCCAAGCTTAAATTCGGATGTTGTCTCCACGGTGCATTCGCGAATGTTGAATGCACATGCCTCCTCCGATTGTTGAGTAGGGGAAGCATATAACAAGGGATATGCATCAGGATGGTCAGGACTAAGACAAAGGACACAAGGGGCGGTGTCAACGTTCATGACTGGTTTTGGTAGTTGATCGTTTACTTGAACTGCAAGGGCATCTACTTTTTTAGTTAGGGATTCTATCAAATTTTTTATTTCGGGATCGGGTTTTACCTCAAAAATAGATGTGGCCTTTGTAACATTGTCCTTTGATGACCGAGACGACTCAGTGTTCCCCCAGTGTGTGCCTTTTTTCGCTTGTTTTTCAAGAAAAGTATAAGCTTCGGTAGCTCCTTTGTCCATGAAGCAACCGCCGTTCATTATATCAAGAGTTTCTTTTTGATGATCAGAAAGACCATTAAAGAATGAACGAACAAGGACGACTTTGTCGGTTGGTGATGAGGACATTCTAACAGAAGATTAGTAAAACGACTCCATGCTTCTGTAAAGGATTCGTGAGGATTTTAACGAAAGAATTGAATATTCTGAAGCATTTTAGTTGTTTTCTTCTGAGTGTAAAATTGAAGCATGAAAGCTTGAACTAGTTTTTTCCATGTGTCTATGGACTGTGGCTGTTGTCCTGCTAGCCAAATTGACGCATTTTCCGCTAAAGTGAATGGAAATAGTCGAAGCAAGAGTTGTTCCTTAGAGACTGCTGGATGGTGAAATGTTGTTGCCACTTGTTGAAGCCTACGAAGATGATTGTAAGGTTTTTCGTGTTCCAAACCATGATATATAGGTAACAAACTGAAAACGTTTGGTGGGATACGAAAAATCACCGACAATGTCCTCAAGTTTGATGCAGGAAGAAGGTCCTTCCTGTAATGCAGTATAGAAGTCCGAGAGGGGCTTCTCTGCTGGTGGAGGATCGTCGGCCATAATGACAGAAGTTGATGGCGATGAAGGATCGTGATGAAGGTAATTAGCAAAAGAAGAACAATTTTTAGGTGAGAACTTACGCAATTGCTTATCGTATTTTTTTCGACGATAGGTATGTTCAATTTCTTTAGTGGAACCAGATCTTAATCTCATGCAAGCATAAAATTAGATCTATCTTACAGCATGGCCCATAATATCGCCGAGATATCCGATATCTCGCCGATATATCTCGGTAAATTGGTACACCGATATCGATATTTCCGACATATATCCACCGAATATTGAACCCCTTTTTTTCCGAGATATATCGAAATTTCCGATATGAAAGTTTATATCGCCGATATAATCGATATTTCCGAGATAATCGATATATATCAGTTGACTTTTTGACCAATTGTTAATAACTTAATATTGAAATTTCAGAAATATCCGATATATTCGAGATATATTGGCGAGATATCCGAGATATATCGGTGAGATATCCGATATTTTAGAAACTTTGGACTGGTCACCAAAAAA
Organism: Coptis chinensis; assembly: GCF_015680905.1. Classification (NCBI taxonomy): domain Eukaryota; kingdom Viridiplantae; phylum Streptophyta; class Magnoliopsida; order Ranunculales; family Ranunculaceae; genus Coptis; species Coptis chinensis. The sequence goes on from NC_141461.1 coordinate 63,753,368, forward strand.
ACCGAGATATCCGATATATCTCGGTTTTTGGGTACACCGATATATTAACCGATATCGAAATTTTGGGCCTTGTCTTACAGAAGGAATTTAGTAGGACTCGAATTTTATTATTATCTTAAGCATTAGAGTTGAACAACATATGCCTAAGCTGCTGCTAACATAGCAGTGAAGCTAGGAATACGTGTGCATAAACCAACAGCCAGGTCACAAGAGAGGTATGAGGGAGGATTTCCATGCAAGCACGGTTCTAATTAAGTAACCTCAATCTTTCAAGTTTCCTAGACACCATTGGAATATGATTAAGATTTATGGAATTAAAATTTATGCAAAGGCGGTATTTAATTTAATTTAATTTAATTTAATTTAATTAATTAATTAATTAATTTTTTTTTAGAGAGATTTATGCAAGGGTTAAAATTTAAACATGCAAATACGATCTACTCATACAATACTAGGTGCAGTAGCATGTGAAGATACTCTACTCATACGTATAGCTATACGAATAGGCAAGCTTGTGTCATCGATAAATACTTCCATACATACAGGCAAAGATACATTAGTAATACGTATATGTACGCTAATTTGAAAATCGATATTACGTAAATATATATCAACAGTAACAGGCAAATTTGAATCACTCATACGTATCTAAATACATTAGTATGCGGAGATAGTATACATACGCAGATAAATACGCGACAAAACTAAACATGCAAGGTATTATACATAAACTAAAATACGACTCTTGTATTGCATAATAATTCGATTTCGACAATACTCATTGAGATTGCGAACGTCATATAGAGAGCAGCTTTACCCCGTAGGGTTTAGAAACAACTTACCCAACTCAGATTTTAACCCTCGTTGGAATGTTCTCCTCTTTCTTGACAAAATCGACTTATTAGACAATACCGTGTACGTATACATAGAGAATACTAAACATGCAATAATAGACACTTATACATATAAATATAGATAACCATGCAAAACAGTACCATTGGTATGTACATATACATTAATATGCAATTCATACCCACTTAATCACATATAAATATTTACGGGCGTATTAATATGATTCATGCATAGTTCTAGCCTAAGACGTAAATAATAATCCATAAACTAATTTATAATAACTACGTACATTGCATTCATGCAGAAAAAACGAAAAATAAAAATAACACTGAAAATTTGAAACCTGTAGCTTCCCGCTAGTCCGCCAAAAAATTGAAACAGACGTTTCAATCCGTCGACGTGATTAATCCCAAAAGATATTCGAATTTTTAGGTACTAGTCCAGATAATTAGGCCTGGTTATGGATCAGGGTGTATCAATGGATGCTGGCGGTTGAACAGGAGAGGCAAAGGAAGAAATTCACCCGCGGACGCAGGTTAGATGATACAAGACGCTGACTTCACACACGCGCACGCGTGTCAAGTAATTCAGAATGAGTTCAAATTTTTCCAGAACTCTTATAATTTCCTGCAGTGTACTCGCCCAGTCCTAACTTTTGGTACCTGGAAGTGCAACGAATTTGTTTTTAGCGAACAGGTCTATTGCGAGGGAAAAATCCGAAAAAATAACAAAAACATAATAACGAACGAGAAGGAAAGAAAAGAAGAGAATGGGGGTTCCCCCTTGATGTAACTTCCGATTTGTAGAACACGTTCTTTGGCTTTAGAACGGCAGCGGCGCCATTTTGATATTAGCTTTTCCTTACGTTAGAGATTGAAATCTCTAATTTGGTACAAAAGCAACTCAAAGTTCCTTACTCACGATTTTCGTTTTCGTAAAGATTTTAACCAACTAAAATCTAGAACAACTACAAATTAGTTATTACTCTTAGGGAACTAATGAGTAAGGTTATACTACTAATACTAGGTTTTCTTTCCTACACAAACATTAAGAAAACATTAAAGGTTGAAATCATGCACTTAATACAAAAATACAAATTACTAAGAAAAGGTGGAGAGCTAATCCTCCTCATGTGAAACTATCATTTAGTTGTTGATTTGAAAAGGTTTATTGATTTTTCCTAGACTTATAGACAAGCCCTTAATGGAAGAAAACTTGATCCCTAGCATGCATGGCTCATTTAAGAGCTCATACATGCTAGCAAGTGGAACCAAGCAATGACTTATCTCTAAGCTCATTGCTTTGATTCCTAACTAGACACTACACCAACTATCATTTTGGGATAGGATGTAGAGCTAGTTGTTCTTCCTAACAACCTACCAAACCAACAACAATTGTTTTTCCCTCACATGAGTTGGATTAACTCCCCAAAAGGGAAGTTAGCTCATGATCCTTGGGACAAGGAAATTACAACTAGAAAAAAAACAAAAAGAGAGAGAAAGAGGAAGAAGATAAACAATCAAACTCACTTGCTTTTTATTTTCTAGAAGAAAACAAGTGTTTCTTCCATTAAAACTATTACAAGATTTTCTTATTAATAAGAGCCCAAAACTGTAGTTTTAACCCCTTAACAATCGTACTTTTAGACCAATTATATGAATAATAAGTTAGAGTTAATACTGATTATGTGTTTTTATGCATTTCAGGCTTCAAAGTCCATTATGTGCAGAAATGTGCTACTTTAGCGAGATAAAGGAGCAAAGGTCGGTTGCTAAGGAGTTCTGTGATTAAAGGCCAATTTTCAAGAAGACAAAGCCTCTGTAAAGCCCGGTCAAAAGATGAAAAGTCAAAGTCCACGCGGGCAGAAACAGTGCACAAAGTCAACAGAACTTCCGAAGACCATATCTTTGGACTCAGACCTCGGAATTGGGCCTACCTTACGTCAAAACGACCGACTCGGAAAGAGGTTTCTAATGGTCCAAGCCATGGCCCAATCAGAGGAGCAGAAGTGGACAAAAAGTCTGTCGAAGTCAACTGCAGCTGAAGAGGCCTTTTTGGACTGAAAGAATTGGGTTTTGGGCCTGATTCTCTGGCCCAAAACATGGCTCCAAGCCCATGCACGATTTTTGGATCTGAAAGTATAAAAACAAAAGCTTAGCTCTTTGTTAATGGTAGATAGTTAGGTTAGAAAATAAGTTAGGTTAGGAAGCTAATGTTAATGGAGTTTAGGGTTAGAATAATTTTTAGATCTAGAATTAAATCTCCATTTTAATTAGTTTTTCTTTCCCTTGTTTTAATTTAAAGTATTAAAATATTGTTATTGCTTCATTAGATAAATTAAGTAGTTTATTATTGATCAAATTCGATTTTGTCATTTATCTATTGCTTAGATCTAATTTCATTTCTTGGTTGTTAGTCATTTCGTAGTTATTGATGTTGGGTTGGATTATTGTTTAATTAAATTTTATAAAGTTAGAATCTTTAGATTATGTTGTATTCAATTTCATATAGAAATGATAGTATAATGATATTAGAAATCTCACATCACCCATTACTCTCACCATTGTTCCTTGTGTCGAGTAGTTGAATTCTAATTAAGTCTTGAGGGTTTAAGAGTGGAACGAATCCTGACTATAATATATTACTTCGTTATTGAGAGTAGGAATATTGATATAAACACGTATTTACGTAAATTGATTATTTGTGTTTACGCAAAGATAGTTAGAATACGTAAAATCACTTTTATCAAATGGCACCGCTGCCATCTTAATCTCGTTCATGACAAGAATTCAATTGCTTGGATCCAAGGGGCAATCCCCCATTCTCTACCCACCCACCCTTTTAATTTTTCATTATTGTTTCTTGAATTTTCAGAACTGTTCACTGTTTCAGGCATAGGGGCTGCGGATTCATAGAGACAAGCACTGCGGTGTATGTATTTCTAAATTTTCTAAAATTCTGAAAATTTTCATACATACTATTTAATGTGTTGTTGATTTACTGGAATATTTTCAGATTTTTCAAAGTTGGTTTACCTTGTGAAAAAAATACGATCTTTACAGTGCTGCATTTCAGTTTTCACACCGTATGTTCTTGAAAAACAGACGAGTAAGGTTACTTAGGGAGTTCTAAAAATTCTATAATTTTTACAGGAGTATCTATCCTAAGTCAGGAGTTTGTAGTATAAATTTGATGAGTTTTTTATTTGTTTTGACCTCCAAAATAGTAGAGTGTTTCCAGTGTGTTTCTGCAGTGTTGCAAACACTTAATATCTGGAACACCAGCCAATAAGGAGAGGTTGTAGAACTCCAATTGCTCTAAATGTTTTACAGGAACAAGTAGGATCTGTCAGGAGTCTCCAGTAAAAATATGGAAATTTTTGGCTTTGTTTTGATGGGTTAACCATTCGGTTGTTTGTATTGTGTCCGAAAACTGTTTTGCAAACTTTTCAGGGAAGTAGAGGGACTTTCATAGCTCCAATTGATCTGAAATTTTACAGACTACTTGATAGACATCTTAGAAAATTACTGTAAAAATTTCAAATTTTTTGGAGTACGATAAAAGGCCTACAACGTGAAAACCCTGGAGCGCGACTGCGCCCAAAACACTGGACATTCGATAAAACAGAGGGCACCCGCGCCCTCGAAGGAAAATTCAGCGTGAATAGCCCAATTTTCATAGGTAAATGCAAATTTTTATTTCTTCAAGTTATTCAGTGTTTCTAACTTGTTAAATACACTGAGATTGCGTATACAAGACGCTATTCAAACGCGTAGCAAGGAGGCATTCAGGTACTCCTTCTTCCACTCCTCGCCTCTTCTGTCAGAGGAGTTTTAATTCTAGTATAATCAGGCTTGTTTTTCGTAAAAATAAATATAACACGCCTATCTAGAATTTCACACACTACACTTGCATCAATGGCTAAAGAACAAGAGACTCCTCTCTCTGATTTTTATAAAGCCCTAAACGATGGCCCTAAATCGTGCATCGTTCTTGTAGACCTAGTGGGGGATTTTCGAATCCCCCCTAATATATTTAACTTGTTACCGGTTTTTCATGGTTTAAACCACGAGAAGCCTTACCAGCACATGCGTAGGATAGACCAAGTTCTCACTACATTCCATCATCCTAGCGTAAGTCCATATCAAGTTAAACTCAGGGTGTTTCCTTTCACCCTAGCCGACAAGGCGGCGTCTTGGTTAACTACCCAAACGCCAAACTCTGTGGACTCATGGGCTCAACTTGTTCAATTGTTCATGGAACAGTTTTACCCACCACTGAAGACAGATGAAATGCTTCACAAGGATTCATTTCTTCCACTATAATCCTCATGAATCCTTTTCAGAGGTCTGGAATCGTTTCATGGATCTTCTCATTGAATGCCCCATCATAATCTTGCGAAAGACACGCTTTGTTCGTGCTTTCTTCAAGGGGCTTTCACATTATCATAAGGAGGTTCTAGATATCATGGTAGGGGGGTAGTTTTCTTAGTAAAGGAGCTTTAGAGGCTTATAAATTCTTAGAAGATCAATCTAAGAAGAACAACAATTGGGGAGGAAGCGATTCCTCCCGGCCATCTCCTTCTTCTCTTGAGGTTAAACATGATCTCGAAGCTGAAAACTCTTATCGATGCCCTCACTAAAAAGGTAGATGCCATCTCTATTCAACAACAACCCACTCCAGTCATGAACATTAACTCTACTCGTTGTAATGCATTGTAGTCTTGAGCATTCCGACTTTTATTGTCCTCTTGTCTATCACAAACACCACCCACAACCATCACACTTTAACCAATTAACTCAACATCAAGGACAAGGGAACTTAGGTGACCGAATAGAGGTTTAGTACCCGGAACCAGAACTATCAACATCAAGACATGAACGCTTAACAAGCTTTAATTCCAATACAACCATCTACAGACAAAGTAGTAGTGACCTTGTTGGAGAAACAAAATCAAATTATGCAACAAAACTCCAACTTGATGAAAGATCAGCATGATCAAAACTCTAATATGATGAAACAAACGATGCAAATGATGCAGTCTTTGTGCCAAAAGGTTATTGACATGTCTTCTAACCAAAATAATAACCAAACCGGCGTGTTTCCAAGTCAAGCAATGCCTAATCCTAAGTTAACAAACACCGCCTTCAAAATAAAAAGTATTCAGTGTAATGGTAATATAAACCAAGGGGACCTACAGGCAGTCACTACCCTTCGTTCAGGGAGAGTAGTTGATAACCAAGTGACTATGCCTAAAGATCACCCGCAAACTATAAATGATACCATACCAAATACGGTCATAGAAATTGAAGACCCTACACCTGTAGAGGTTCCAATATGGAAACCTAGTTGGAAAGTGATAAAAGATAAAGCAACGGTTAACAAATATGTTCCCCCTCATATTAGGTATAGGGATAAAACACCGCATGAACAACTAGATTTTCCTGTAGAAGGTGAAGTTAAGTCTATTGAGAGTTTTGTATATCACATTAGTGCTTCGACGATGTCGCCCCTACACTAGTACATATCCCTCTTATGGAAGAAGACAAAGATCACAATTTTGACTCTTTGAACATAAGCGAACTAGAGAAAGAATTTTCAACCCTACCTTCTGACCATAGAAGAGATGGACTAAACCTCATAAATAGGCTAGATAGATGAATTCCTCAAAGATGGAGATGAATACCATAATTATATGAATGCGAACAACCTAGATGAGGAATTGGACGAGTTTCTAAGAGCTTTGTGATGATCCACCTTCTCTCAAACTACCTAGAGCACCACCCTACCACCATCCACCTGAGTTAATCCCTCATAAAATCCAATCATTCTTCCCACCTTTTCTTCTAACACTTATCCACATTCTAAGTATTTTCCAAAACCATTCATTTACTCACGATCATTCACTTGGACACCTTCTTATTCGACTAAGTCAAGGCCAGAGAAAGTTTTGGAGCTTGATTCTGTTTGGTGGTGCATTCCATGTTAACTATTTATGGAAAGATCCACAATTGTTTAGATTATTGATATATGGGAAACTGCATGTAAATAAATATATATCACTTTAAGTCTAGGGAATCTGACTTTAAAAGACCCACATTTTAAAACAAATTTTTACAAACCTGTTTTCAAAAATTTGTTTGGGGGTGGGGTGTTTGGTTTTTCCATGCTTGATCATTAAACTTCCTATTCTTATCCCCACCTCGCTCCCTTTAAGAGTAGCTAGATTTCTCATTGTTTGTTGTTTTGATTTTTTTTTTTTAATTTTTTAATTTTTATTTTTAGTAGATAGGATGTTACGTTGTTAAATTTCGTAGTTAACTTTGAATTTGGTAGTTAAATGTTGTTTGAATTTCAATTTTAATATAATGTTGTTCTTTTCAAATTGTGCATGGATTTTATTGTTAATCCCACCTTCTCGAATTGTTTGGGGGTGGTATTATTTATTCTATCATGATTTGTAGAAGATCCTCCATTTTAGAGTTTGTTTTGGAGTGAAGGTTGAGAATATTGTCGTAATTGGCATACCTATGATTAGATGTGGTGGTAGGATGAAATCTAAGAGAGTTTAGAAGTTACTATTCTAAATCCAGTATAAAAGATACTAGGGTTGTTATAAAATAAAAAATATGAGTTGTTTCCGTTTTCGGGTTCGAAAATTTTATTGTTTCCGGAAATTACCTTAAAGCTTTTTGGCAACCTACCGATTCGTTTTAACAATTCAAAACCTATAAAAACTTCATTCATTCTACACTCACAACCCATACTACACCTAACTTCCATCTCTCATCTTTCACTCCCACGTTTCCCGTTGTTCTTCACCATTTTTACAAATCAGCACCTCGGAGCGCACCTGCGCCCCAGAGGAGCGCACTTGCACCTTACACATTTATCAGAATTTTTGTACAGAGCGCACTCGCACCCAAGTTGAGCACGACTCGCGCCCAAACACTGTAACTCCAAAACCTCGAGGCGACCAGCGCTAAAGTGGAAGCGCGGAGCGCATACGCTACTGTGAACCGCGGAAAACGAAAATTCCAGCGGGTTGTTCGGTGATTTGCAGTGTTTCAGGCGTAGTTTTGAGATGACATCTCCAACAATAATACCGGAACAGTTTTTCAAAGATTTGTTCAAAGCACTACTTATGGTGCTTGGTTTCGCGAGGTGATCACACACGTAGGCTGGGAACCGCTTATGGTTCTTGCTAGCATTTGTTCTTGGACTTGACATGCCCGCTGAAATACAAGACCAATGATGCTATTGGGTAGATAATAGGCATGTCTACACTTATGACTTTTTGCATGAGGCTTATGGGGCAGGCATTTTCCGTATCGAGGACCAACGCAAATATAACGTCGCCCTTGGTAGCCTGTCCATGAACATAGGAACTGTTATGTTTTGGATCATGCTAAACATTTTAGGGGAATGGCGTTTTTTCTTCTGTGAATGATGCCACTTGCAGTGTTTTCCTTGCTTTAGCCACGGGACGTATGTGCCATGACCTTCCCAGAACCTTGATGTCTAGTTTAGCACGAGCCCATAGCATGAGGCATAAGTAACTTCTTATGCCTGTTTTAGTTTGCCGTATTATGCTATGTTTCTTCCCTATTTTTTGTGCCCGTTTCACGGATTGGGTTGGGGTCGAAATTGTGAGACCCACCAATTGTATTATCCGATCTTTCCGTGCAATGACTTGGCAAGGGTGGAGGATACAACCTCATCAGGTTGCACCTTACACCCCATCCGACCAAGTGGCGCTTAACAGGTTAGCATCCGTAGATGATAAATGGCAGCAAGCTTGGAAAATTATAATGGCATGGCAGGATGCGAAGGAACCTCACTTCTTTATAGAAGGAAGGATGACGAGTAAACGCTAGAGTGGAGGTAAGTTTTTAGTTTCAGTTAGTGTCTGCTTATGTCCCAAGCAATTTAATTCTGTTAACCCCATAATGGGTGGAACTCTTTATAGAGTTCGTTTTTTTGATTTCCTATATTAGTATGTTCTAACCTTGTTTTGCAGATGTTCCAGAATTTCACGCGTTTCCATGGTATTTTTCTACCCTCTTTATTTAAATGCTTTGAGGACAAAGCATGCTTCTTGTTTGGGGGGGGGGGGGGCATAGAAAGACGTGTAATTAAGGCATCTGTTAGGATATAGATATGTATATTATGCATTTGTTTTCAAGTTAAAAATTTCAAAAATATAAATAAATAAGTTTATGCTATACACTTAGGAATATTGGTATTGTTTTCTTTCTCTATGCTCTTAACAATCTAGAAGTCTTACGTAGCTTTTGCATCAGAATAATTGTTAGAAACTTAGGTTAATATGTAGGTAATAATATTTGCATCTATCTATAAATATATTACATGAGTATCTATGATTGTTAGCGATAAGTTTCTGAAATCTAGGCTAAAGTACTTATTCTACAAATCCTGCGGAGAATATAGCCTAAAGCCTTATATGAGCCGAAAAACATTTGAGAAATGACACAAGGGAGAAGTAAAATCCGGATAGAGAAATCACATGTCCACTTGCTTGATCACTATGCCATATCCTAAGCGAGAATTTAGGTCCTCTTTGGATCGATATAGCCAGAAATTCAAACCTATGAATTATTTTCCGCTAGTAAGCCCCTCCGAGCCTTTATTTAGCCTTCCATAAACCACAATTCCTTTACCCCTGTTACAAAAACAAAACAAAATAAAAAATTCAACTTACCCAATCTAGAATAAGTCCGAGAATAGAATGAGTTAAGAAAGAAGAAGAGAAAAAAACCGTGGTAAACAAAAATTAGTTGGTTGCTTGAGAAAAGAAAAGAAGTTTCCATCCAAGGAAAAGAAAAAAAAAAAGAAATAAATAAAAACTCCAAAAATAGAATAAAAAGGAGTCAAAAGCCAAAGAAAAGAAAAAGAAAAAAATATGGCTAAGGATGGAAACAAAGTATAGAAGCAAAAAGAAAATAACAAGTTTTTTCTAAGTTACATAATATGAAGACTCTATTATCTCGGACTTGTCCTTTTGAATATCCATTTCCTTCCTTTTTAAACCATCTCCTAATCCCCATGAACACCTAATAAAGACCTCTAGCTCAATTAGGAATAGGTTAGTGTGATAGTAAATGGCGATGTGTTTGATCGACTCCGACTTCCTTGTTTGTCATTGAGATTGTAAGGTAAAGTGTGTGCCCACCGCACAATCGGAGTAGCTTAAACTTGAGGAAAAATCAGAGTGGTTTTGTCTTGACATTTATGTGAGGACCTACTTAAGGACGCTTATTTCGAAGTTTTTCGAAACGAACCACGCTAGGCATTTTATAGTATTACTCATAGTATATATATTTGTATCATAGATGATTGATTATTATGCATATATTAGTTTAGGTTTTTGACTTGGTTATTTTTATTCAATTGCTAGTTAGATGTATAGATAGTTGAGACATGAATGAGGAAACAATAGTTTTATTTCTTAGTCGTTGTAGTATAGATGAAGTTTGTGAGTACCTTCACTGGAAAACTCTCACGAGGCTATAACTTGTCCACTAGGGAATTCCTAGTGGTTTAAGGCCTTGTTGCATATGGTCAATGCAATCGCACTTAGTGAAACGAGAGTAGTTAGAACTCCATTTTTGGTCACTTATTCTAATTTCTCATATTTGCTTGAGGACAAGCAAAATGCTGTTTGGGGGTGGTTTGATAAGAGCCCAAAACTGTAGTTTTAACCCCTTAACAATCGTACTTTTAGACTAATTATGTGAATAATAAGTAAGAGTTAATACTGATTACGTATTTTTATGCATTTCAGGCTTCAAAGTCTATTATGTGCAGAAATGTGCCACTTTAGCGAGATAAAGGAGCAAAGGTCGGTTGCTAAGGAGTTCTGTGATTAAAGGTCAATTTTCAAGAAGACAAAGCCTCTGTAAAGCCCGGTCAAAAGATGAAAAGTCAAAGTCCACGGGCGTAAAACAAGCACAAAGTGTGGAGAACTTCGAAGACCATATCTTTGGACTCAGACCTCGGAATTGGGGCTACCTTATGTCAAAAAACGACCGGCTCGGAAAGAGCTTTCAAATGGTCTAAGCTTTGGCCCAATCAGAGGAGCAGAAGTGGACAAAAAGTCTATCGAAGTCAACTACAGCTGAAGAGACCTTTTTGGACTGAAAGAATATGGTTTTGGGCCTGATTCTCTGGCCCAAAACATGGCTCCAAGCCCATGCACGATTTTTGGATCTGAAAGTATAAAAACAAAAGCTTAGCTCTTTGTTAATGGTAGGTAGTTAGGTTAGAAAATAAGTTAGGTTAGGAAGCTAATATTAATGGAGTTTAGGGTTAGAATAATTTTTAGATCTAGAATTAAATCTCCATTTTAATTAGTTTTCATTTCCCTTGTTTTAATTTAAAGTATTAAAATATTGTTATTGCTTCATTAGATAAATTAAGTAGTTTATTATTGATCGAATTCGATTTTGTCATTTATCTATTGCTTAGATCTAATTTCATTTCTTGGTTGTTAGTCATTTCGTAGTTATTGATGTTGGGTTGGATTATTGTTTAGTTAAATTTCATAAAGTTAGAATCTTTAGATTATGTTGTATTCAATTTCATATAGAAATGATAGTATAATGATATTAGAAATCTCACATCACCCATTACTCTCACCATTGTTCCTTGTGTCGAGTAGTTGAATTCTAATTAAGTCTTGAGGGTTTAAGAGTGGAACGAATCCTGACTCTAATATATTACTTCGTTATTGAGAGTAGGAATATTGATATAAACATGTATTTACGTAAATTGATTATTTGTGTTTATGCATAGATAGTTAGAATACGTAAAATCACTTTTATCACTTATAAAAACTAAAAACTAACTAACTCCTTTTTTTTTTCTTCACTAAGGAACTAAAATAATACCATGTAAGGAAAATAAGTCAAGGGAGTAAATGGAGTGTCCCCCACCCTTATCTAATTTCTTCTCCATTTGAGAGAAATCTCATTTCCTCCCACGTGAATCATCAAACCACATTAATTCATTTTTATCCACCACATTAAAACAAAGTGACACCTTGCCTTTTTTTCACTATTAACACCTAATCTAATTTATTACATGCAAGGTGTCAACTTTGCACCAATAATTTGTTATTTTTGTCTTGACATGCTCCATGATTGATGACTCATCTAATCTTGTGGCCCCAAGATAGTGGGTCCATGCGATCGATGGCGGTTCGGTATTTGGGCAGTTTACAACTTCCCGCCTATCGCGTAGAGTTCATCGCATACGATTGTCCGAAAGCAGCTCTCTTGTCGATTCGAGTCCCTGGTTCGAGAGGTAGGAGCTTTGGAAGTTTGATGCTTAAATGCGGATTTGGAAGAATTCATATATACTGCCGTTCCTCGTCTTTTATCGCAGAGTTTAACCAATATTTCCATGTTTACTGCAAATACCTACAAAAGTATGAAAACATATTTATTTCATGATTATTAAACACATAATTAACCAAATTTATATGTCTCAATGGGGTTTCATAATACACTTTTGGGTGCTTATCAGTTGTTAACTTCTTAAGAGGTAGACCAGTATACTTCCTGAGTAAGTGCCCGTATACCCATCACACACTCTCACATTTTTAACATAAGCACTTTTCTTTCTTTTCGTTTTTCTTTTTTGGATCTCATTCTTATTTTCAAACACGTACATGAAGGATACAATATGATAATATATATTGAAAGTCTAAACCTGTAAAAAGAACACCGGCTTATTATGAAGGGGTGCTTTTATTTGTACATTTGATTTATGCTTCTTTGTATAACATTGTTTCTTTAGACAATCTAATGATATATCTAATATTCATCCAAACACAACCTCTCACATACATACACTCGAACACTTGATTAAGAAAATGACAAAGTTAACATGAGATCAAATAACAAGGTGCAAACTCTCCCAAGTTCTTTACATATGCACTTTTCTTCATTTTCGTTTTTCTTTCTTGGATCTCATTCTGATTTTCAAACACATGCAGGCTATAATATGATAATACATATTGAAAGTCTAAACCTGTAAAAAGAACACCGGCTTATTATGAAGGGGTGCTTTTATTTGCACATTTGATTTATGCTTCTTTGTATGGCATTGTTTATTTAGACAATCTAATGATACATCTAATAATTATCCAAACACAACCTCTCGCATACATACACTCAAACACTCGATTTAAAAAATGCCAACGTTAATACGAGATCAAATGCCAAAGTGCAAACTCTCCCAAGTTCTTTCTCATTGATATAGAGAACTGTGCTTCTATCTGTTTAAGAACACTATGAAAGGATCGGACGATCACTGATAGTCATATTTGGAAGATAGGTAGATGTAATGTATAGTTATGCATGTGATGTTGTTTTTCTATTCAATGTATATAGAGCAATAAAGTACGTTTACATGTGAATCCATAGAGCTTTTTCCATTACAATAAGAGCTGACTATAATAATCTAGATTTTGTATTCGGATATCATTGGGAAACAAAAATAAACTCAAAAGCAAAAATGTATTTGACACTTGGGATAGTTTCCTTTAGGGCTCCAATGGTAAGCAAAATCTTAAGTATATGTACTTAATTAATTTTATCTATAAACAATACATTGACATTTTTTGAACTAAATATATATAACCTTCTTACATTTCATTTCAGCTCCTGGAACAGAAATTGGAATTGACTCTTATAATAAATACAAGATACAGTGAGTGAAATCACTTCATTCAAGAGCGAGGATTTAATTAACTGATCGAGGCGACTGTCTTTGGTTTCCTAAGTTTTGTTATTTTTTTTTCCTGAGTACAGGAAGATGGGATAATGCTAAAAATAAATTTTCAAAATTTGTGCTCATTCTGAGTGCAAGAAGATGTGATAGTGCTAAAAGATATGGGTCAGGATGCTAGTAGGATCCTGCCAAGTATGTTTCACCTCTCTAACTTCATAAATGGGTGTGGATGTTTATAGAATGTCTATATCATCATGGAATAGGATCTTACCAAGTTGTATAATAATATGATGTCCTATATGAGCTACTCTTGGTATTGCATAAGAAAGCTATCATTGAATTTGCATTGTGATGAGCATTTCAAAGCGATAGAACTACAGTTGAACTTGCAATAGCTCAACAACCTTTATTCGATACGCAACAAACTTTGGTTGCAAAGAGAGCCACCTAAATATTTTTTGGTTGTAGGAATTTTAATAATTTTGGAGTAAAATATATCGAAGCTTAAAAATTCTTACGAGTGTTCTACTGATAATTGATGGATGATAATTCTTTGGTCCAAAAGAGTGAAGAGTGTTTGTGTGAATTATTGTTATACTTATTTTTGTGGCATTTTATTGATACCATCAAACTTAACCCTTTCAACATTAGTGCAATATTGGAAAAACTTTGTGGTACTATTTCTTCATCTGAACTTTGTTTTGCAATGTGCTTGCAGAAACATTGAGAATAGATAAATCTACTATAGATAAATCTACTATAAGAAATAAGGAAAAATGTGGAATAAGATGGAATATTTAAACATTTTATTGTAAGTTCAAAGTGTGTGTTAGAAGTTTCAAGTTTGGAAAGGGAATGTTGTTTGAAAGACACACTCTTCTTCTATCCATTTGATTATTAGATTGTTCAAATATGAAAATTAATGACCATTACTCATTTTACCCAATCTTATGTTAACACTTTAACATGTTCACATTGACGAAAGACATAGAACGACATGATTTTCTATGTTATTCATGTTGGAATTGAATAAGTATATTTTGCATGTATACAAACAATCACATAGAAAAAGAGAAAATACTTGGGAGATTATTTTAAGTAGGTGAACGCATTTTCTTGAAAGATTTTTTTTTTTTTTTTTTGTATTTATCAATTTATCATAGAACACGTTCATGTGATAAATCTTTTCAAGTGAGAGTAGTGCATTCTTTGAGGATATGGAAACAATCAATTTGTTTTAGTAATTTGATAGATATTTTAGTAATTTGTACACATTAGTACGTAAGCCGAGCGGTGATGATTTACCGCTAAATCACCATAAATCTAAGAAAACTATTATACAAACTAGATTGAGTTTAAGATAATCCCATTTGAAAATTATGGCTTAATATCCTAAACCACAAAGTGAAGAGACTTTCTCAATTTGATCCCTTAGTTTCCAAGTACTTATGCACCATAATCGCTGCTCATTAACGTATTTCGATTTATTTCCAATAAAAATATATTCTGATTCGAAAATTGTGTGAGACATTTTGTAAAGCCTTTTTAGCACACAAAATATTTAATAGATCCCGGGTGCATGCCTGGGTCCAAAATCTAGTTTGTACTAAATATGTGATTACTTAAACTAACTATATGCTTTGTTAAATCTGTTGTGTGGAGACTGGCGATCATTAACAACTCCTTGTGTTTGTGTTCTCCTTGCATAGAAACTACAGGCTTCTAGCTAGTAATATAAAATTAGATACTAATAAGATATACTATTTTTTTTTCCGACAAACTTGAGGGTATTCCTCATACACTGGATCCGTCCCTGAATCCAAGCCCTACTATTCGTTACTAAATATTTCTACATTTTTCTCTAATTTAAAACTATTCACATATGCTAATAGGTACTTGTAAAAACTGCTTTCGCTTTCATGGCAGCGAGAGAACTACTCCTTTGAGAGAAATACTCCTTGAATCCTCCTTAGAGAATTTTCCATTTTTTCCTTTCGTTTTCCGCCTTTCCTTACTTCCATCCTCTCCTTTTTTTTTTATCCATAAAATTTTCATAATCATCCACCACTACCACTTGCTGTTATCTATCACCTTCTTTTTCAATCTTTCTTCTTAGTGTCATAATATATATTAATTGTCTTTCTTTGTGTAATAGCTTTTACCTCTAATTTTATTTTCCTCTCCTCCTCTCTTCTTTCAGTTCGCTCTGCTGGTGAGTGCCTGTGATGTCTGGTTCAAGCAACTCGGGAGGTCATGGATATGGTTGTAGTGATCAAGTACGTTTGAATGGAGAAGATGCTTATGTATGAAGGTTGAATGATGATTTGATATGAATTAAACTAACTTTTATTGAAGAATGAAGTTGGTTACACCACTCTCTCTCTCTCTCTCTCTCTCTCTCTCATTCTTTCTCTCTTCTTAAATCATCTCCTAATCCCTGCAACACCTAATAAAGACCTCTAGCTCAATTAGGAATAGGTTAGTGTGATAGTAAGTGGAAGATGTGTTTGATCGACTCTGGCTTCCTTATGTGTCATTGAGTTTGTAAGGTAAAGTGTGCCCATCGCATTAATCGGAGTAAAGCTTAAACTTAAGCGGAAAAATCAGAGTGGTTTTTGTCTTGACATTTATGTGAGGACCTACTTAAGGACGTTATTCTGAGTTTTCATAAACGGACCTGCTAGTTCATCTCATAGTATTACTCATTGTAAATATGTTTATTCGTAGATGATAGATTATCATGCATATATTAGCTTAGGTTTCGACTTGATTATTCTGTATTCATTGCTAGTGAGATGTATAGATAATTGAGACATAGATAAGGAAACAATAGTTTTATTTCTGAGTCGTTGTAGTATAGATGAAGTTTGTGAGTACCTTCACTGGAAAACTCTCACAAGGATATAACTCATCCACTAGGGAATTCCTAGTGGTTTAAGGCCTTGTTGCATATGGTCAATGCCATTGCACTCGGCAAAATGAGATTAGTTAGAACTCCATTTTTGGTCACTTATGCTAATTTCTCATATTTGCTTGAGGACAAGCAAAATGCTGTTTGGGGGTGGTTTGATAAGAGCTCAAAACTGTAGTTTTAACCCCTTAATAATACTACTTTTAGACCAATTATGCGAGTAATAAATAAGAGTTAATGCTAATTACGTATTTTTATGTATTTCAGGCATGGAACTCAATTATGTGCAGAAATGTGCCACTTTGGTGATATAAAGGAGCAAAGGGTTAGTTGCTAAGGAGTTCTGTGATAAAGGTCAAGATTCAAGGAGACAAAGCCTTTATGAAGCCCGGTCAAAAGCTGAAAAGTCAACACAGGCAGGAACAGTGCACAAGTCAGCAGAACTTCCGAAGACCATATCTTTGGACTCAGGCCTCCGATTTGGGCCTACCTTATGTCAAAACGACCAGCTCAGAAAGAGCTTTCCAATAGTCTAAGCTTTGACCTAATCAGAGGAGCAGAAGTGAATGAAAATTCTACTAAAGTCAAAGCCAACTGAAACGGGCTCTGTGGAATGAAGAAATTAGGCTTTGGGCTCGATTTTTCGGCCAAAAACATGAGACCTCAGCCCATGAATGAAATTGTGGATCTGGTCTCCTTCTTTACATAAAACAAGACTTAGCTCTTAAGAAAGATATAGTTAGATAGCTTAGAATAGAAAGTAGCCATTAAAATAGCTTGTAGATCTAGTTTTTGAATTTTAATTAGTTAATTAATTAATTTCATACATTGTTTTAGATTAGTTATTGGAATGATTGTTCTTCATTGATTAGATAAATAAAATAGTAGTTCTTGATTATTTCGATTTTGTCATTTAAATTTGTAGATCTAATTTCAATTCTTGTTGTTATTCCATTCTTAGTTATTAATTAGATTTGAAGTATTGTTAGTTAAAATTAGTAAAGTTCAAATCTTTATATTATGTCTAGTTTTAATTCAATGGGAAATGATAGTTTGATAAATCAAGGCTAAACCTCCATTAGAGGGGTTTGATGAAGCCTTGATGAAAACTTGATTGTGTAGTATAGAATCGTTGTAAGAATCTATTCCACTCTAGAAGGTCGTTGATTCGCCATGAGAATGGGTGGATGACCTCACATGCTAGTTATGAATTGGTAGAAATGCCATGTATAATTAGGGATTAGAACGACCAATTCTTACCGTGAGAACGTAAGAATTGGTTTACAACAAATCTATGCTAGTTTATTAAGTTGGATTCAAGGTGGAATCAAATTCCCCTAATTCTTTATCTAGATTCAACTTTTAGCATTCTGTCATTCCGTTATTCGTATCGTGTTATTTGAATTCACATCGTAGTATAAATTCCCTCGTAAATCTCTCATTGACTTTGGATAGACCATCAATTGTAGAAAACTTTAATGCTAAAGGACTAGGAGTGAAACAAATCTTCTATTCCAACTCTACGTCAATAGGATCGAGAGTAGAAAACAAATATCTTTGATAAATCTAGTAACAGTTCAGTTTATAGTTTTACTTGCGTTTAGAGTTTCATCGCTTTATTTGTGAGTAAAACTATCTTTTTATGGTTATCAGGTTTACATGACAATCCTTATGAGCTCCTCAAGGGAACATCATCAGCTCGACTTCTTGCGGGACACGGATTCCTTCTATAATCAACAGCACACCTTACATACAATGTCATTACCTAATCTATCGAGTTTGTTGATTCACAAATGAATCTCCCTCATTGATGATTTGAAGCAATGTACAATGCATGTAAGTGCCCGTTATTATATCCGGATTAAGAGGACAAACATCTATAATAACAGAGGCGTTTGTTCTCTTATATAGTCAGTATAAAGAGAAACAACCTCACTTGGTCCTGTTCAATACACACAAAGTGTAATAGTATAATCATATAGTCAAGATAGACTAATACCAGATTATACTACAACCGTACCAATGGTTTGTCCAAATCCATCTAGGTTGTGAATGATTACTTATACTTTATAAGGTACTGATGATATGATCTTCTGTGTGCCCACACCATATCATCTACAATATAAAGTATTAGACACATGCATATAACTAATAACATATATAATATGCATAACATTTGCCCATATGATTCTCATTCAAAATATAAAGAATTAGAGTTATTACAAAAGTAATGCGTTTAGTATATAACCCTATCAGTCATGCCCCGGCCGTCCACATTCAAAATAGAAAACTTCTAATCGTTCGAGCTTAATAGGATAACGTACAAAGTTATGTGCTGGATCCAAAGCTTCAGCGTGAGTAGGCAATGGAGCAGTCGTTGAAATGGTAATGCGGACGCGTAAGTATGAACCATCACGATTATGATGGCGTCGAAGTATCAACCTATTGAACGAACCCTATGGAAGAGCCTAGTAGTTTGCCAATGGTTGATGTGAATCTGTCCAAAGGGATTTGATATATTTGAGCCCAGAAATTCACTGTTTGGAAATTCATTTTGTATGGAGTTTTCTCCATTTCCCATGTTTTTAAAAGTAAAACATGCCCACCAACAATCTAAGGACCTTGCTCGAGCACAAAATTCAACTTATCTTTGCAAGAGAACTCAAAAGGGAACAACCCAGATTTAACAACTTGAAGCTTAAAATCATTGAAACCCCCATTGAAGTTGGAGCTACCCTTGAATATAATCCGTGCGGAAAGCTCGATGAGAAACCAATTTTCCATAAGCATTGAGCTTCCATTTGACAGCAATATCTTCGTCAAGGGATAGTACCTAAGCCAACTGAGAAATCTTAGTTGAGACTGTTAATTTTGAACTAAATTCTAGGCCAAGTTCTTCTCCATCACCATTGTCATGGGCAAATCTTGTCAACTGATATTTCAGCCCATATACATAGTCAAATATCGAGATATCGATATAAGGGTTGTTATCTTTCTATATGTTGAATGTTGCAGGTATGAGCGAGAAGAAAAGGATGAAGAAGAAGAATGGACATGCGTTATGATCTGATTGGGTCAAAGCTATTTGAAAAGACTATATAAAGAGGAATGCAAAAGAAAGAATTCATTATCTTCTCCCCCACAAAAACATTGTAAACCAGAGAGAAACAAAGAGAAAGAGAGAGAGTGTTGTAACTAACTTCATTCTTCAATAAAAGTTAGTTTAATTCATATCAAATCATCATTCAACCTTCATACATAAGCATCTTCTCCATTCAAACGCACTTGATCACTACATTGGCGCCGTCCGCACTCTTAAAGCTTGAAAGATCAAGTTTTTTTGTTTTTCTCCCTTTTTGTAGTATGACTTAACTGATCTGTTCGGTGTAGTTTGTTGGTGGAGGCTTGGGTCTGATCATAGTTATTCAATGGCTCCTAGTAAGCGCACACCAGCTAGTAGGGTAGCAGTGAACGAAGCAAGTACATCCAAGAATGACGAAAGGTGAACAAGAAGATCTGTAAGTAGAGTAGTGGAGGAAGTGGAATAGCTACATGAAGAAGAAGTTTCTCTACACGCCTTGTTGAAGAAGTTTACTAAATTGGAGAAGCAAAATAGAGCATTAATGGCAGAAAATAAGGCGGTGAGAGAACTGAATGAGAAGCTTACGCATGAAGAATTCTATGAGAAGGTTAGAGAGGAGTCGACCTCAGCCACCCTAGTAGCTAGACAAAGTCATCTTGAGGAAGCACAATCTGTGGCAAATATAGCACAGAATGTGGGACATGAAGAGGAGTTAAAGCAAACACCGCAGCCAATCACAAAAGAAATGGTTCAAGAGATGATGCAACAACAATTTGGAAACAAATTGTCAAGCAAGGTATTGACATCGGTGCAAAAACTGGCAGATCCCGTTAGTTGTAAAACCCTTAAAAAGGAAATTGAGCAAATGTCGTTACCTCCCAAGTTCAAACACCCAAAGTACACTAAGTATGATGCAACAACGGATCCTATGGATCATTTATTCAGTTACCAACACCAATTTTCAATATATCAAGGAACCGAGTACTGGGATTCCTTGTTATGTCAGTCATTCTCGTCAAGCCTAAAGGGGAAGGCATTGAAATGGTTTTGTTCGTTGTGAGAAGGATCAATTGCCTGTTATCAGGAAGTCGAAGAAAAATTCTTAACGAATTATAGCCATTAGAGAATTAAACTAAAGCAGGCATCGGCTTTATTTCATTTGAAGCAAGGAAAGAAAGAGTCACTTAAGGATTTTCTAGCAAGGTTCAAGGCTGAAACACAACCATTGAAAGGCTAGACGAGTCTGAGATGACAGCTGTCATGGCATTTCAAACTGGTTTGATCCCAGCATCGGATATACATAAGTACTTGCTACGCAAGGAGGTTAAAAGTCTACAAGAATTGTATGACAAAGCAGAAAGAGATATTTGAGTCGAGGAGGGAATCCAATCTATTACTATTCAAACGGTACTCCAAGTAACGGACTCGGGAAAAAAGGAAAAAGATACTCGAGATCAAGGTGAAAATTGAGAGTATTCAAAATCAGATAAAATGAGATCTCAGGGTGATTATGCAAGAGTGGAGTCTCAACACCCAGCCAAGAGGAGATTTGAGAAAACATCAAAAGAAGAGTTAGATCCCAAGAATTTCATTGCCAGACAAGCCATACTATCAGTTTCACAAAATAAGAAATCATGAAACGAATAGGTGTCTGCAATTGTTAAGGGAGATTGATAGATTGATGAAAGATGGATTGTTGCGAGAATTCAGGGCTGACGCTCGACCCGAGGTTACGGCAACAATACATGAAAAGCCACTGGGAGTCATCAATATGATTTATAAGGGAGTGATACCTCAGAAGAAGATTATCAGAGACAAAATCATAAAGATATCGACAGTAAGAGAGGTTCTAGCTAGAGGTTAATATTGAGCCCATCCCAGTAAATCCTAATCTAGTATCAACAAGCATTCTAGAAGCAATAATGTTCTTATTCCCAGATGACTTGTCGAAGGTGATGTTGCCTCATGATAATGCATTGTTAATCACTTTGCATATTTCAGGGTATGATGTGCAAAAAATATTGGTGGATTGTGGCAGTTCTGTGAATATTCTATTCTGGAAGGCGTTCACAGGAATCAGACTTGATGAGACCCATTTAAAAGAACCACAATTCAGCTTGTACAGTTTTAACAAAAGCTCTACCAAGCCAGCTGGGGAGATAAAATTACCGGTAAGAACTGGGCCCCAGACGGTGATGACGAAACTTGTTGTTTTAAAGCATCATTCTAATCACAATGCAATTCTTGGTAGAAAGTGGATACACAACATGCATGCATTTCCAAGCACATTCTATGAGGTAATCAGATTTCCCACTGCGTATGGGTTGCATGAAATCATGGGAGATCAGTCGGAGTCGAAAAAAATGCAATTTTGTCACTATATAGGGAATGATGAAAGGAAAAAGGCAAGACACTGGGGGTATCTTGGAAAGCTCTAGCTAGCAGTTACAGGATACTTTACCTGCCGATACCGATATGCTGCAGATACATGAGCAGGTAAAATTTACGTAAGAGCTAAAACAAAATGAATAGCCCTGGGTAAGAAAAACAATAGAGATAGTGGAAAATGTTAATATTGGCACAGGAAATAATGAGCGTCATACATTCATTGGTACAGATATGCATTTGGGTATAAGGGATGACTTGATGGTTTTCTTAAGAGAAAATCAAGATGTTTTTGCTTGGTCGATGGCGGATCTTACCGGTATCGACCCAGCTATTTGTGCACATAAGCTGAATATGGAAAAGAATGCAACTCATGTCCATCAAAAGCATCGAAAGGTTAGACCAATGTTAGAAGAAGCGGTGCAATCCGAAATACAAAAAATGTTGGCTAATAGCATAATTAAAGAGGTGGATCACTCTGAATAGGTTGCGAATATAGTCGTAGTACCCAAAAAGGATGGGAAAGTGAGAATTTGTGTCGACTTTACCGATCCAAATAAGAAATGTCCCTAAAGATCACTATCCGATGGCAAGGATAGATGAGTTGGTAAATCGGACAGCTGGGTTCGAATAAATTAGCTTTTGCGATGGATATTCAGGATATTTCCAAATTCTAATGGCTATTTTAGATCAACTTAAAATGGAATTCGTTGTAAATGGAGGTATATACTGTTTCATTAGAATGCCATTTGGGTTAAAAAAGCAGGAGCTACTTATCAAAGGCTAGTTGAAAAGATGTTCAAAAAGCTCATTAAACGAATCGTCGAAGTGTCTTTCGATGATATGGTGGTAAAATCCAAGAAAGTTGTAGACCACGTGAAAGATCTTAATATCGTCTTTCGGGTACTGAGAGAATTTAACATGAAGCTTAACCCAGAGAAGTGTACTTTTGGGGTCAACTAAGGAAAATTCTTGGGATATATTGTCACCAAGCGAGGTATCGATGCTAATCCAGATCAGATACGAGCACTTCAGCAGATGTCATCGCCAACAACTAGAAAGCATATACAAAGGTTGACTGGAAGAATAGCTGCTCTTAACAGATTCATTTCCCCAACTTCATATCGTTGTAAGCCACTTTTCAAGTTGCTTAAGAAAAATACTAAATTCTGCTGGAATGAAGAATGTGAAGAGGCATTTTCCGAGCTAAAGAAATATCTGTAAGAAATGCCAACACTTAAGACTAGTGTATTTCCAAAGCAAGACAATGCTTGAGGTGGAGACACGGTATTCGACACTAGAATAGTATGATTTAGCGCTTTTATTCTCATCTCAGAGGTTAAAGCAATATTTTCAATCACACTCTGTGATCGTTATGACGAATCTCCCATTAAAGCAAACTCTGGCAAAACGCTAAGTCAGGAAGGATGTCGAAATGGTCAGTACTTATAAATGAATTTGGTGTCGAATACGAAAACAAGGTATTGGAGAAAAGTCAAGTATTGGCAGACTTCCTTGCTGATTTTCCATGCGAAGATGCTATATCGGCAAATAACTCTTTCGAAGAGGAAATTTATAACATCTTGCTCTTTCACATGCTGTAGTACTATGGCTTCAACCCATTTGGTAAAGTAATATGTTACCGCTAGCATGAACCTTCTTTTTCCTTTCCCAGGGACTAGAAGACCAATGATATCCATTCCCCATAACGAGAACGGCCATAAATTTGATAAGCACATGAATAGCTTTTCTATGTATCTGGCATTGAACACATCGCTTGGCATATCAAAGACAATCTCTTCACATTTGCAGCCAAAAATACCCTTGCCTTGTTATCTTATTTGCCAATGATCTTCCCGCTGAATGATTTCCACATTCTCATTCGTGGAGCTCTGCAATGATTAAATGTGCATCTTCAGGAGATATACATTTCAAATGGGGACCTCCAGGATTTTTTTGATATAGCTCATTGTCGAGGAGGACATATCTTTGCGCTCCCGATTTGATCCTTCTGGCTTCATTTTTGTCCTTAGGCAAATTATCATTGGATAGGAATGAAATATATGCTTCCATCCATGACGCCCCAGCGTGTCAATTTCCATAACTTCTTCATTGATGTCGATGCTTGGTTTTTGCTGAACTCTGATGTGCAAGATGCTACCCTCGGTATTTTCCAACATTACTGCAACATAAGCTAGAGCATCGGCATGTCTGTTTTTGTTTCTGTTGAGATGCTGAAGCCTTATCTTATTAAAATCTCTTAGCTTGATCTTTATGAAACTTAAGTAATCCACCATGTTGTCACACTTTGCTGCATATCCTCCATTAATTTGGCTAATAACAAGCTGCAAATCACTAAAGATTGATAAATCTTTCACTTTGAGAGACTTGACAATCTCCAGTCCTGCGATTAAGTCTTCATACTCGGCCTTGTTATTAGATGCATGGAACCCTAATGTAATTGTTGTTTCGAGCCTTTGGTTATCGGGTGTTACCAAAACCACTCCGATGCCACATCCCTTACTCCCTGATAATCCATCAACAAATAGTCTCCAACCATTTGTTCCAGCCCATGGATCATCTACATCGATAATATCCTCAGGCTCTTGCAGCGTCAAGAATTCCTCTTCCTCCATGCCCCAACTAGGTTGCCGCATGCAATCATATCAGATAATGGTCCCCAATTCAAATGAGGAAAAGTTAAAGCTTTCTTAGAGTCATACAAAGTAAAGCATTTTACATCTTCACCATACTATGCCCAGGGAAACGGCCAAGCAGAGGCAACAAATAAAACAATCATGGATAACATCAAGAAAAATCTGGAAGATAAGAAAAGCCTATGGGTCGATGAGCTCAATATTGTTCTATGGGCTTACAGAACAACACCAAGTACTGCTACTAGAGATCTCCTTTCATTCTAGCATATGGCATGGAGGCAGTAACTCCAACAGAGATGGTGATATTGACATCCAGAACTAAAGTCTTGGTGAATGGACAAAATGAAAATGTAATGGTAGCAGAGTGCTGAACCTCGAAGAAAAATGAGATCAAGCCAGTTTAAAATTAGATACACATCATCAATAGCTCAGGAAAGTCTTCAACAAGAAAGTACAAAAAAGACAATTCCAAGAAGGAGATCTAGTTCTGAAGATGGTAACTCAAGCTACCAAGGAAAAAGGGGCGAGTAAATTAGCTGCAAGTTGGGAAGGACCCTACATCATTCACAAGGTTGAAATCAATGGAGCTTATTACTTAAAAATGTCTGAAGGTGTAATATTACCAAAGCCTCAAAATGCAAGTAATTTGAAAGCATTTTATCAATAAATAGTATGTTTGTTTATTAACATTTGGTATTTTCAAAGTCCTTCATTTAATAAAGATGTTCATATTATCCAAATTACAATATTACAATCCAATGTTAAAAATGTCCTGGTATCGGTAGAAATTCTTAATGACAGGTCAATACCGAAAAACTCCTCGGATATGTAGCATTGAGCTCCATCCAGGTCAAAGATAAAAATCCTGGTATTTGTAGCGCCGAGCTCGATACCAGGTTAATAAAGGAAATCCTAATATCTGTAGCGTTGAGCTCGATACCAGGTCAATAAAGACAAATCCTGGTATCAGTAGCGCCGAGCTCGATACCAGGTCAATAAAGAAAATCCTCTCGATACCAGGTCAATAAAGAAAATCCTAGTATCTGTAGCGCCGAGCTCGATACCAGGTCAATAAAGGAAATCCTGGTATCTGTAGCACCGAGCTCGATACCAGGTCAATAAAGGAAATCCTAGTATTTGTAGCGCCGAGCTCGATACCAGGTCAATAAAGGAAATCCTGGTATATGTAGCGTCGAGCTCGATACCAAGTCAATAAAGGAAATCCAAAGCAAGGAATATCATGATGTACCAGGATGATGACGAAAATCCAGGTATTTTATATTAAGTATCATATTGATATTATCTTTTTTGTGATGGTAGTATCAAAATTCAAGATTTCCCTTCAAAGTAATATATATTAAGTATCAAATTGATACTATCTTTTTGTGATGGTAGTATCGAAATCCAAGTTGATTTTTCAAGTAAAAATATATTAAGTATCAAATTGATACTATCTTTTTGTGATGGTAGTATCGAAATCCAAGTTGATTTTTCAAGTAAAAATATATTAAGTATCAAATTGATACTATCTTTTTGTGATGGTAGTATCAAAATCAAAGGTTTTCTTTTCTTATTCACTTATATTAAATACTATTTGAATTCCCAAGCAAATATATGGTATACAATAAAAGCTCATATTTTCCAAGTCAACAATAATCAGGTAAATAAAATTAGGCAAGAATGGATAGAAGTGATAAACATAAGTATCATATTACAAAACCATATCAAAAAATTATTCCAAGGATAACCCCAAAAGAAGATAACTATTACAAAATCTTTGTTAAACATTACTGTTTAGATAATGCATCCAGGGCAACATCGGCATCAGGCAGATCTTGGGCAGCTTGAAGCAGATTAGGATCATGGATAACATCCTCGTTCTCATTTGCCTTCACAGTCTCGGTCTCAAAAGGTTTCACAACTTCTACTACTTCATCACCAGTTTCATCAGCCACAGTTTCAGTAGTATCTTCCTTACCATTACCAGATCCAAGGTGATATTTATCAATTAGTTCTTGAAGCAAATAAGGAGTGAAGTTTTTCATTATTTTCACACAAAATTCCATCTGAGCCACCAATGTGTTACCTTCAGATTCATACTCAGAAACGAGTTTGTTTTTCTCTACTTCAAACTCAACCTCCATTTTCTTCATTTTCACTACATTTTCATCCAGATCAGCCTCTATTTTCTTCAATTTTTCATCCTTCTCTTTCACGACATTACATAATTCCCTCTTAGCTTTCTTTGCATCAACAAGTTGGTTAGGTTTATTGTTTTCTCTCTCCATCAAGCGAATTCTTTAGAACGTCATTCTCTCGCCTGAAAACACTAGCTGTAGCAGCACTGGCTTCGAACTAGATCACCACAGCAACCCTCATCTAGGATTAGATTGTAAATCAATCATATATTAACATGTTATTCGAGTTATGAACATACCTCAGTCATCTAGCGGGAGAAACCCGAATATAAAGAATGATAACCTTGAGAGTTGTTACTAGCCTTGCCTCTTGAGTAGGATTATTACCAAAATGAATCCTTTGTATCCACACCTTAAACCCCACCCCTTGGTGAATGGAAAAAGAATAGAGTTTTACTGTGAGATAGATTTTCTTTTTCTTCTACTTGTTGTGTTTCTAATACCTATGTAAGGTATATAAAACCAACCAAGCAAATAGCTAACTCCCACAAATCTTGTGTAACAAGAGATTCATGATAGATTATATTCTATCCTGTAGGACTATGATCCTACGATCCAGGGAGTAGCTTATATTGGGGAAGGATCCTTGATCCATGTGGGCGGACCTAAGTGGTCCAACCCACTTACATCTCCCACTCGCCCACATAGGGAAAATATCAATATCTCTATTACTCATTTTTGCATACAAGGAATAAGGTATGCGACCTCACGAGAATAACAAAGAGCAACAGGAGCGATATTATTAAGTTTTCACCCAACTACTAAAAATGCATCACCCAGAAGCATCTCGTATATGCCTTAGATATTGTTGATTACACTGGAATCAGCACTCTTAATCCCTCGTATAAAGTAGTGCTACATCCCCTCCTTGTTTTGTACTCATGACATATTAAAATATAGTCGCGGGCCCACTATGAGTCACAAAATAGATGTAATATCAAAAACATCTTCCCTAAGCATTCATGCCATTTCAATTATATTCAATCGCTTTCCTAGAAATGCCCCGTAATACGGTAAATATCGTCGTACTTAGAAAGCACGCTAAAGTAGCATCACCAAATATTCTCTTCATGACATAACCTTAGGTTAAGAAAGGTATACAATGGGAAAATGTTTTAATTATCCTAGTGGCTCACATAACAATGAAGAAGGGAATCATTCATTGTTCTCACTATTGCTCAGCAAAGCACATACAATGTTATGTATGCTATGGTGTTATCCCATTAAAATGGGTATGTCACTTGCAAAACTGTAACACCATACGAATCTTAGTCTAGTCGCTAAACAAGCCCCTAACTTGAGTTTTATCCCAGTCACTCTCTAGCGCCTGTTAAGAAAAACATTCATATTCGGCTTAACTACAAGCTACATAAAATTGTGGATAAATTTTATGTTTGACCTTTGTTTTATAAGGTCTCATCTTAGTTCAACTAAGGCGACATTCAAGAATTTAAAATAATATATATTCTTTCGCTCTTCTAGAGCTAAGAATATATATGTCTCATCTTGCTCGCTTTCCAAGCGCCAAGGTGAATCACCCATGTGAGTAGGCTGATTCAAGCCTAGTGACAAAAACAAATCAAGAATGTGTAATTAAAAGAATATTCCAAAAAATCTGAATTAATGAAATATATCAAAAACAATGTCAATTACTTAAAAAATGTCCAAACATATCAAATCCTATGAAGTCCCATACTCCTAACATGAGATTTAAACGCATCTTGTGTAATAGGTTTAGTCATGGGATCAGCCAACATGTTAAGCATGGAGATATGTTTCAAGACAACTTCTCCTGTTGCAACCTTATCTCGAATGTAAGGAAAACGAGTCTTTATGTGTTTGGCCTTCCCATGATACTTATGATCCTTTGCAAATGCTAGAGCTACAGTATTATCACTATAAAGTAATACAGTATCCTCTGGATGAGCTGTGATATCTAAGTGTATCAAGAATTTCCTTAGCCAAATAGCTTCTTGGACTACAGATGAGCAAGCAACATACTCTGACTCCATTGTAGACAAAGCAACATATTTTTGCTTCTGGCTACACCAAGTAATAATTCCACCTCCGAGCAGAAGAGCATAACCCGAAGTGGACTTGCACTCATCTTTATCACCAGCCCAGTCTGCATCGATGTAATCTTTCAGTTTCAAGTCTCCACCATGGTAACTTAGGACAAAATCAGCAGTCCCTTGTAGATATCTGAGTATCCTTTTCACAGCTTTCCAATGAGCTGGACCAGGATTACTTTGATAACGACTGACTAATCCGACTGCAAAGCTGATATCTAGTCTAGTACACATCATGGCATACATCATACTACCAATTGCAGCCGCATATGGCACATTGAACATTTGATTCTTTTCTTCATTAGTTTTGGGACACTGATCAAGGTTTAAGTCACATCCTTTTTCCAATGGGGTGTCTATTGGTTTGGCTTTTTGCATACGGAAACACTCAAGAATTTTTCTAATGTAAGTCTCTTGAGACAAACCAAGAAATTTCTTTTTCCGATCTCTCGTGATCTTAACTCCTAACACATAGTCTGCTTCACCCATGTCCTTCATATCAAAATTAGAGGACAACCACTTCTTAGTGGCAACAATGGAATCCATATCATTCCCAACTAAAACAATGTCATCAACATAAAACGAAAGGATAAGAAAACTCTTTATTGATCATTTAGTGTACACGCAGTGATCTTCTTCAATCATCTCAAAATGAATTGAGGTAATTGAAATGTGAAATCTGAGATACCATTGCCTAGACGACTGTTTAAGGCCATATATAGAATGTTTTAGGAGGCAAACTTTGCGCTCTTGTCCCTGGACCTAAAAACCAATCGGTTGAGCCATATAGATCTCTTCCTTTAATTCTCCATTGAGAAATGCGGTCTTAACATCCATTTGAAAAAGTTCTAAACTCAAGCAGCGACAATAGCTAGAATGAGGCTTAATTGAAGTTTAATCTCACCACAGGGGAGAATGTCTCTTTATAGTCTATACCCTGTTGTTGGGTATAGCCTTTCGCCACAAGGCATGTTTTATGCTTGTCAATTGAACCATGTGCCTTGCGTTTAACTTTAAAAATCCATTTATTTTCAACAGTTTTACACCCAGGCAAAAGATCAACTAACTCCCAGACCTCGTTTTTCCCCATTGAGCTCATCTCATCTTGTATAGTAGCCATCCACTTAGCTTGTCTCTAGTAGAAGAAGAAATTGCTTCTTTGAAAAAAGTAGGTTCTTCCTCATCTAATGGAGTACACATAAAAATATCCCCTTCAATCTCGAAATGACGATGGGGAATATTTCCATGTTTACTCCTACGCACTTGAGGATCTTGTGGAGGATCTAGTGGTACACTCCCACTAGGTTGAAAGCCACTCCCACTATCTTCAGCGATTATAGGATGAGAAATTAATTCCCCACCCTCGCTTAAATATGGTAGGATGTCTTCATACTCCACTATCTCATAGAGGTTAAGATCTTTCTTTGCGTTCCTTATGTTAGGCAAATCATTCTCTATGAAATCAATATCGCGAGACTCTATTTCTGTCATTCCTCCATCAAGATGTTCACCATACATAACATATCCTTTTGAGCTATCAGAATACCTTACAAAGATACATTTTCTAGCTCTAGGGCCTAGTTTTCCATACTTATGAGAGATGGTGTGAACAAAACCTGCTGAACCCCATGGGCGCAAATGCTCCAAACGGGGCTTTTCGCCTTTCAAAAGTTCATAAGGTGTTGAAAGAACTGACTGAGAAGGCACTCAGTTAAGTATGTAAGCAACAGTCAAAAGTTCATCCCCCCAAAATGATATAGGGAGATTACTTTGCACCATCATTGATCTAACCATATCTAAAAGAGTTCTATTTCTTCTCTCCGCTACACCATTTTGTTGCGGAGTATAAGGAATAGTTAATTGTCTGTGTATTCCTTTCTTCTCATATAGTTCCTTGAACTGATAAGATAAGTATTCACATCCTCGGTCAGTTCGAAGAGTTTTTAAGCTCCTCTCTTTCTGTGTCTCAACCTCTGCTATAAAGTGTTTAAAACAATTCAAAGCTTCATAGCGGTGAGCTATCAGATAAACATAACCATATCGTGAGTAATCATTTATAAGAGTGAGAAAATAAGAGGCGCCATGACGTGCCTTAACATTCATAAGCCCACAAATATCTAAGTGTATTAGCTCAAGCGGCTTAGTAGCTCTTACTGCCTTTCCACAACTTATTTAGAAATTGGCAAAACCTTGAATAAA
This sequence comes from Coptis chinensis, assembly GCF_015680905.1. Taxonomy (NCBI): domain Eukaryota; kingdom Viridiplantae; phylum Streptophyta; class Magnoliopsida; order Ranunculales; family Ranunculaceae; genus Coptis; species Coptis chinensis. Next base: position 63,784,477 of record NC_141461.1, read on the forward strand.
TCATCAAGAAGAAGGGAAAGAATACTTACTTTTTCCATCGAATCACAAAAGATGTTGAAATGATCAAAATCGAACAGCTTGCTCATCACTAATCGATCTTTAGGAAGAATGGCAGTGGTGGCAAGAGTTTGGCTGAGCCCAGGTATCGGCTTTTCAACAAAGAGAGAAGCATGGAGACAAATTTTCTGGTCTTTATCAAGAAGAAATTGAGGCTCAAAAGCAGTATGACCAACCATCGGTGGTCGTGATATTGGAGCAACCACTGTGTGAGGAGGTGGAGCATTTTTCTCAGACTCGGTCTCAGATATTTTCTTTCTTTTTCTTCGACTCAAGTTAGAGTCGGAATGAGCTTCTTTTTCTTGAGAAGGAGCTTTTGATGATTCACCTCCAGTTGATGGCTAAAAAGCGTTCAAAAACTTTTTCAGAGTAAAGTTCTTCTCGATTCTAGAAGTCATGTATGTATACAGTAGCGAATGGTGATCAAATACATCTTGCAAATAGCATAATTTATAGAAATCTGGGACTTCTTGTTTGATTTTGGGGAAAAGATCTTCAATCATTACTAAGCCACTATCTACATAATCAAAATAACATTGAGGCACAGTCGGAGGCAATTCCAAATTAAAGGTATTTCGAAAAGCACGAGAAGAGCAAGGTTGTAAGGAACTTTGAGCTTTGGTCTTTGGTTTAGGGTCTCAACCTCGACATTCAGCCTTTTTGAGCACACTACTTTTGAGAACGTATAAAGGAGGAAAATAGTTGTCTACATCGTGCAAGGTGAGAGTAGCATGATTCCCATAGATATCGGCATCAGTCTTGACATCTACTTCTTCTTCGGAACCTTTCAAAATATCCATCACTCTCCCTGACCTTGAAGTGGCAGGTCTTAACACTAAGAACATCAAAACAATTGGATTTATCAGATATGGAGTCGGGAGACAGGGTAACGAATTGGAAGTTTTTATCAAAAATATGGTTGAGGTTAGCTTACCTCCAAGATTGAAAACGTGATGCACCAAGGGAGGTACCACTTCGGCTTCATATGATTCCCATGTACCATAAACAATGATGGGATAGAGGGGCCACTGGTGGGCACTATCTCAGTTTACTCGTATGATTCCCTTAATTTCTGGCTTGTTTCGTTTTTTGGGATAAAAGTAACTGTTGGAGTTTTCGGGACTAATGGCTTCTCTTACAGTCAATGTTCTAAAAAATGCTAGGCGGTAGTCGGACGGTAGGGGAGCGCCTAGGCCTTCTAGGCGGCGCCTAAACAGGCTAGGTGCTAGGCGGTTTTATTTAATTAATTAATTAATTAATTAATTATATATATATATGTGTGTGTGTGTGTGTGTGTGTGTGTGTGTGTGTGTGTATAATTATTTAAATATATATGTATAATTATTATTATTTTCTCTGGATAGAACATGTTATATATAGATTTTGATAAAGCCCATTAGCCATTTAAAACATTTTTTGCTAAGTTTAGATCTTGAATATAACCATTCCAAAAAATCCCAAGTCCACATTGCTTATTAAAAGCCCAATTTAATCCTATCTAAGTATCTATGGAAAAGAGAAACAAAATAGCCCAAGCCCACATCCTTTATTAAAAGCCTGCATCCCTTATTAAAAGAAACAAACCCTAGATCTTAGATCTGGGTTGCAACCGCCGGCCATAGAAGAAGATGGTCACAGCCGACCACATCAATCCACCACCACTCAAGGAATTCAGGTCAGTTTACTCCATTTCTTGCTTTCTTCCTTCTTTCTTAATCTTCCTTTTTTTTTTTTTGAACCTGAAAACCGTCCAGCCCTGCCTAGGCCGATTTATCAGCCACCTAGGCCCGATTAAACGGTCCACCATTTTATCAACCGATTAGAGTGAAATACAGTACGGCTAGGCACCGCCTAGATGGCCGCCTAGGCCGTTTTTTAGAACACTGCTTATAGTACCCTCGACAAAGGTATAATGATTGAGAATATCAATCAACCTAATTCTTTTTTATTGGCGCACGTCGAGAGTTAAATGAAAGTTGTAGAAATTGCAAATATATATCAGTCACCAGAAGTTTCCCATGCCTTGGCCAGGAGAGATGTTCAGATGATTAAGTACTTCGCGGTCGAGGTTGGTGAACGGGAGTCGTAAACCTACCGCTAGTTGGCCAACGGTTATAATGATGGATTGAAAGTTACCACTTTGGCATTTGGTCCCTCTCCTCTACCCAGCATAGTGTCGAAGATGGATATCATCGGGTATATTATATGCTGCTCGAACCAGTAATAGATTGGGTCTTTTGGGGAAGTAAAGATTTAACTCGTAACTCCATATATTGGTATCTTCTGTGATGTCACGCTCAGATTCCGAATCCACCGTCTCGAATGGATGATAGGGCAGACTAGTAGCAAGAAAGGTAATTTCCCATGGTTGGTCATCAGATGAGCATTTACTGGATGTCGATGCCGAGGTAGAGGATCTAACTCTTATCACAGATTCGGTATCTTCACTATACATTTTGTTATCACTAGAAAAAAGGAATTTTAAATTAATATTATATCCTATATCAGTACTACTATCACTATATTCGTTACGGTCATATATTATATCGTTTATTATACATGTGTCGAAATTTAGAGGTGGTGGTGACAGAGTTCTAAGAAGTGGAATCTGACGTCTTGTCATAAGACCTCAGTTTCGAAGCCAAAAGTGCACCAAGGTAATTTATCTAAACTTACCAAAAGTTTTTCTCGTAGCCATACTGAAACAAGTAAAAATATGTAATTCAAAAACCCTTTCAAACCTATCTTAGTATCGAACAGTTTAAACAATGCATAGTAACATAGCATTCATAAAAACTTAAATTCAATGTTTTCTAAACTAAGAAGATGAATAGGCATGGTAAAAGTAAATAAATATGACAAAAATAAGAGTTTTAAAAAGTTAAAATAGGAAGTTTTTGTTAAAATCTAACCTGTTTGCTTGAGTTTGCAATATAAAAGAGGATCAATGCTTTTGTTGAAGAACCTGAAGCAAATAACTCTGGGTGTTTGTTAATGGCGGTGTGTGGTTGTTGTTTTTTGAGATTTTCTTAAAAAGTTAAGAGAGAGAAAGTGACAGCATGGTTTATATACTCGCATTTTTGGGAGTCTTTTCAACTTCCAGACGCAACCATTTTGTTTCTCTTAAAATTTGATTTGTTTTAAAAAAAAAATATTGGTAATCATTTTCTTCTCGAAACATTCAATTTTCAAAGAGGGAAAGTTGAAAGTTTCGAGAGGGGGCGATGTCGTGGGCAAATATCGTCAGCTGATATTTCACCCCATATACACAGTAAAATATTGAGATATCGATATAAGGGTCGATATCTCTCTATATATGTTGAATGTTGCAGGTATGAGCAAGAAGAAAAGGAGGAAGAAGAAGAATGGACATGCGTCATGATCTGATTGGGTCAAAACTATTTGAAAAAACTATATAAAGAGGAATGCAAAAGAAAGAATTTATTATCCAGGAAGGAAATTGATATTCAAAGAGAACAAGTATGAGATAATAGAGTCTTCATATTATGTAACTAGAGAAAACCTTATTCTTTACTTTTGATTCTACACTTTGTTTCCATCCTTAGCCACATTTTTTTTTTCTTTTTCTTTGGCTTTTGACTACTTGATTCTATTTTTGGTGTTCTAACTCTTTATTTTCTTTTATATTTTTTTTATATATATATATTTTTTATTTGGATGGAAACTTACTTTTCTCTTTTGAAACGACTAACGAATTCTTGATTTCAAAGGTTATTCTCTTCCCTATTCTTCATCTCTATTCTCAAACTTATTCAAACAATTGGGTAGGTTGATTTTTTTTTTTTTATTTTGTTTTGTTTTGTAACAGGGTAAAGGATTTGAGGTTTATGAAAGGCTAAAGAAAGGCTCAGAAGGGCGACTAGCGAAAAATAATTCATAGGTTGGAATTTCTGGCTATATTGATCCAAAGAGGGCCTAAATTCTCGCTTAGGATATGGTATAGTGATCAACCAAGTGGACGTGTGATTTCTCTATCCGGATTTTCCTTCTCCCTTGTGTCATTTCTCAATGTGTCAGTCATATAAGGCCTTAGGCTATATTCTCACAGGATTTGTAGAATAAGTACTCTAGCCTAGATTTCAGAAACTTACTACCAACAATCATAGATACTCATGTAACATATTTATAGATGGATGCAAGGATTATTACATATATATTAGACTAAGTTTCTAAAAAACTATTCTAATGCAAAAGCTACGTGAGACTTCTAGATTATTGAGAGCATAGAGAAAGAAAACAATACAAATGTTCCTAAGTGTATAGCATACTTTTTATTTATATTTTTAAAATTTTTGAATTTTTTTAGCTAGAAAACAAGTGCATATTATACATATCTATATCCTAACAGATGCCATAATTACACGTATTTCTATGCCCCCCCCCCAAACAAGAAGCATGCTTTGTCCTCAAAGTATTTTAAATAAAGAGGGTAGGAAAATACCATTGAAACGCGTGAAATTCCAGAACATCTGCAAAATAAGGTTATAACATACTAATATAGAAAAGAAAACTGACGCAACTCTATAGGAGTTCCACCCGTAATGGGGTTAATGAGAAACAAATTTTCTTGGGACATAAGCAGACACTAACTGAAATAAAAACTTACCTGCACTTCCGTTTACACATTGTCCTCCTCATTTTTAATGAAGAAATGAGGTTCCTTCTCATCCTGCCATGCCATGGTGATTTGCTAGGCTTCACGCCACTTATCGTCTACTATAGCTAACCTGTCAAGCGCCACTTGGTCGGATGGGGTGTAAGGCGCAACCTGATGAGGTTGTATCCTCCACCCTTGCCAAGTCATTACACTCCTTATAACTGGTTTCATTTGCATGCAATTTCAACATCCTACGCTCACTTTTTGGTTTATTCCCCCAAGACAACATTATCTTCGTAATTAAAACAGGAAATGGTGCGATACTCTTCCCAACTCCTCTAATCATATTTAGCAAAAACTCGAGGATACAGAATTCATACCTCTTCTCTTGTAATATCCAGAGAATGTGTAGACATGTGAACTCGATGTCGCTCACTTTCTCTTTTCCAATGACATTCTTACCAATCCACTGAGCTACAGCTAGTTAGTTGGTTCGCAGAGATGACTGTCGAGCTTAATGAGAAGTCATATTATATTGACACTCCATGAGGGTGTCGCTCATCAATGCAGGAACTCCAGTATTCTGGGATTCCTGCACGGTGGCTTCTAGGTGGCGTCCAGGCGTAATGCCTAAAATTTCAGCCAACTTCTCTCTCGATAATTCTCTCCTAGTCCCAACCACTTTCATGAAAATTTTATGATTGTCCAACTCTCTCTTCATAAAGAACTGTTCGACCAAATCGGAGTGGTAGAAATCATCTGTCAAGTACCACAACCAATTCCAACCCCTGCTAATCATCTCATCACCGTAAAATGGCGCGAAGCGGTCGGTCGTAAACACTTGTTACGGCAACAACCTTCGTCTTTGAGCCATTGATATCTTAGAACGATTTGGGTTTAAAAGGACTGTGGGAATGGAGTTTGAGACTCCCTTACTAACAAAACAGTAGTGGTGGCGCGGCAGTTCGAGTTTTTGGGATTGGTGGAAGAGTGTTTTAGAGAAGATTTGAAGTTGGAATTGTATTGTGGACGTGGGTGTATTGAGGTTTATTTTTTATTTTTATTTTTGGTTAGGTTTTTGAATTTGGAAATGGCAGAATTGGAAAGAAATCACGATTCTGTTTGATTTGGAGGAAGGAGACGCACGCGCGTGCGTTGGGCCTAAGCCCAAAATGATTTTTCGATTTTTGTTGATTTTTTGCGCAACTTCGAACTAAAATTTCCGCTTCGTTACCGGTCCAATTTATGCGAATGAAATATGGAAATGATCAGAAGAGAATTTCCAATCTAATGATCCACAAAACACTCTATTCCGACTATGGGTGACGTATAAGATGGAGGAAAATGCCTCGAAGTGCGTGCATGATGTAAGTTATGCGAACGAATGAAATCTAACTTAATAGAAAATGTCAACCCGAATCGAAATACGATTAAATGGTCTTAACAACATAAATGGAAAGTTTGCCATCAATGAAAGAAACCCGAACACCCTATCCCCAAACAAATTTTAGACAACAGAGTTTAGAAAATTTGTTTTAACAATGGGTCTTTTAAAGTTAGATTCCTGAGACCTTTAACAATTAATTGGATATATTAATATATATACCATGAAGTTTTCCATATATTAACAACCTAAAGAGTTGTGGGTCTTTCCATAAATAATTACCATGGAATGCACCCCCAAACGACGCAACTTATTAAAATGAAAGCGAAGTCTGATAGATCTAGAATGTAACCGTGCATGCACATTCTTTTTTGCCTTTGAACGAGAGGGTTTCCAACTGAATGATCGTGAGAAAATGGATGTTTGTGGAAGATATGATGGATATGGAGGAATTTTAGATGTAAGGAATGGAAGAAATGAGAATGTAGGTTTGGCACAAAACTCATTCATGGTGTAGGTAGGAACTATCTCAATTCTGAAAATGAAGGTGTCAAGTGCCTTTCCCTTGGGAATTATTTCTGTATTAAGAGGATTTAGAAAATCATTAAGTACAGAAGAAACAAAAGGGTCAAGCGCAAACTCTAGGTTCTTTTGAAAGGGTGGAAGGTGGAGAATATTAGTGAGAGAAGATGAATGAGTGTCAGCTAGAGCTCTCAGGCCTAGATCATTAGAAGCCTTGAGATATGCCAGACATTCCTCAATAGGTGGGTTAAAAGAATCACTGGGATAGAGGGTGAAAAATTCATCTTCCGTCATAGCATCAAGGGATAAAGGGATGTTGGCTGGGTGGGACTCGCGAGGTGGCAGGGAAGAGTTGCAAAAGAGTTGAAGGAAATCTTTCTCAATTTCCTCTACGTCCAAGGAGTATTTGTTGAAGTTGGAACTTCCAAAGGAAAGGAATTTGTGCATCTGGTCATTCGGAAACGTGGTTTTGAAATAATCATGAGCTAAGCTCTCGATCATGCTAACCTCTCCATCAATATTTGTATAAGGCAACTGTTTGATCGTCTTAAAAATGTTAACCGCAATGGAAAGATGGCCAAAAGACAAGGACATCGAACCATCGCGGCAGTTTATAAGTGCGTTGGTAGTTGCTAAGAAAGGGCATCCTAAAATGATTGGAACAGAATCGTTAGCGACTTCTGTATCGAGGATAACAAAATCCGCAGGATAATAGAAATCCTGGACCTTAACCATCACGTTTTCCACTACACCTTTAGGATACTTGATAGACCTATCAGCTAGTTGCAACGTCATTGTTGTAGGTTGCATTTCATGTAGAACTATTTGTTTATATAAATAATAAGGGAGTAAATTAACACTCGCCCCAAGGTCTAATAAGGCAGTGGCCGTGTGAGTATCCCCTAAGGTGCATTGTACAGTAGAACGACCAGGGTCCTTGTACTTAACTATTCCATTGTGTTTTGTTAAAGTTGGAAACTGTTATGCTAAAAAGGTGTCTTTAGGAATCTTTGTCTTACACCTAGTAGTGCACAACTTTTAAGAAACCTAGCATGGTGAGGTAACTTTTTAATCGCTTCAAGGAAAGGTAAGTTTATCGTTAGATTTTTAAAAACTTCCCTAATCTCGTCAAAATTTGTATCCTTGTTTAACATAGCTAATTTCTGAGGAAACGATGGTTTCTCTCTATATTTAGCGTATGAGTCAACTGGATGTCTAACCTTTGCTTTATGTTTCTTAGGTTGTGGTTTAACTGGTACCTCTATAGGGGTAGGATCTTCAGTCTCTATTTCGGTATCTAGTATAATATCTAGTGTAGGGACTACTGGTGGGGTGACTATAGACATAGTTACTTTGTTATCCACCACTCTACCTGAACGGAGAGTGGTGATGGAATTTATCTCCCCTACGTTTGCATTTTCGTTACTAGTATTACCATTTACCTCAAAGGCTGTGTTTGGTGTTTTCGGATTAGGTATCGCTTGTCCTAGAAACACACCTTTGGGTTACACTTTCTCTTGAGCTAACGGCTGTAAGGAAAGTTGGATGGCTTGTAAAATCAGTTGTTGAGATTGCATAAAGGTATCAAAACGATCCGGTTGTGGAATAGTATTTGCTACTAGTTGTGTGATAGGAACTATGTCATGTTGATTATTAATGGGTGGATTTTGGTAGTTATTATTTATCAGAACGATACCTCTATTAGCATTATAATTATTATTGTTATAATTATTATAATTACCCTGGCCTTGTCCTTGTCGTGGTTGAGCTTGGTTGTTATAATTATAATTACCCTGACCTTGTCCTTGCCTTGGTGGACCTTGGTTGTAATTGTTTGTTTGCCTAACATTTGGGTTAAACAACCTTGGAGTTTGTTGATTATTCCGCCAACCGAAGTTGGGGTTTTGTCTCCAAGCTGCGTTAGGTTCGCTATTAATGGAACAAACGTTATCTTGTTGTAATTGTTGTTGCTCATAAGCGAAAGGACAATAGGAGTCGGGATGCTCTAGACTCAAACAGAAATTACATGGATTGGAGTTGACATTCATGACGGGGATAGGCGTTTGTTGAACAGAAATAGCCTCTACCTTTTTAGTTAGAGATTCGATTAAATTTTTAAGTTCCGGATCGGGTTTCATCTCAAACATACCGACGGCCTTTACTGTTGTAGAAGAACTAGCATTGCGGGAGATATCGTCACTACCCCCCAGTTATTATTACGCTTAGTTTGATCTTCTAAAAATTTATAAGCCTCTGAGGCTCCTTTACTTAAGAAACTACCCCCATTCATTATGTGAATGAGTTCTTTATGGTGGTGTAGAAGTCCCTTGAAAAAGGAACGAACTAACGTGTATTTCGCGAGGTTATGATGTGGACACTCTATAAGTAGATCGGTGAAATGATTCCAAGCCTCTGAAAATGATTCATGAGGATTCTGTCGAAAGAAATGAATCTTGCAAAGCATTTCATCGGTCTTTAGTGGTGGGTAAAAATGTTCCATGAATAGTTGAACAAGTTTAGCCCACAAGTCCACAGAATTAGGCGCTTGGGTAGTTAACCAAGACGCCGCCTTATCGGCTAAGGTTAAGGGAAATACCCTCAGTTTAATTTGTTTAGCACCTACCGTAGGATGGTGGAATGTAGTAAGGACTTGGTCAATCCTATGCATATGCGGATAGGGTTTTTCATGGTACGGGTAACAAATTAAATATATTTAGGGGGATTCGGAAATCCCCCACTGGGTCTGATAGAACAATGCAAAATTTAGGGCTATCGTTCAAGGCTTTGTAAAAGTCAAAGAGAGGAGACTCTCTTTCTTCAGCCATTACTTCAGGTGGTGTGTGTAGAATGCTAGCTAGAGGTGTAGTGAGTGGTATACTAGAAAGACTTGTTTGTTGCCATTGTCGGTTAATTATGTTAGGCATTTTTCTTCGGCCTAACCTTAATCTCATGCAAGGCTAAGACCAATTTTAATGAAACACAACAACACGCCAAACAATCCTGATATGGTAGTATGAACCTCTAACAGAAGATGCGAGGTGTGGAAGAAAAGAGTACCAAAAACCCTCCTTGGTTTGAATAGCGTCTTGTTTACGCGTGCTCAGTGTATATAATAAGTTAGAACACTGAAAATCTTGAAGAAATGGAAGTTTGAATCAAACCTGTGGAAATCGGGCAGTTTCAGCAGAGGGCACGATCGCGCTCAGAATAGGCCTAGGCTGGGCGCAGGTCGCACTCAGGTCAAGCTGGAGTTCTAGGCGTGTGGGCGCAGGTCGCGCTCTAAGTTAGCCTTGGTAGGGCGCAGGTCACGCTCGTGGTTTGCTTTGGCAGGGCGCAGGTCGCGCTCAGCCAAAAGATGGAATTCCAGGTGTTTGGGCGCAGGGTGCGCTCCAATTTGGCTTGCCTAGGGCGCGGTCGCGCTACGAGTAATTTTTTCGAGGAAAATTTAAGTGCTGAAACAGACAACCACAGTAAGAATCAAACAAGGGTGGGTGGGTTATGGGAGTTTGAAAAACTATCAATTCTAAAGAGTACTAAGATGGCAGAGGCGCCATTTGATAACCATAAAAAGATAGTTTTACTCACAAATAAAGGGATGAAACTCTAAACGCAAGTAACACTATAAACTGAACTGTTAGTAGATTTATCAAAGATATTTGTTTTCTACTCTCGATCCTATTGACGTAGAGTTGGAATAGAAGATTCGTTCCACTCCTAGTCCTTTAACATTAAAGTTTTCTACAATTGATAGTCTATCCAAAGTCAATGAGAGATTTATGAGGGAATTTATACTACGATGTGAATTCAAATAACACGATACGAATAACGGAATGACAGAATGCTAAAAGTTGAATCTAGATAAAGAATTAGGGGAATTTGATTCCACCTTGAATCCAACTTAAGAAACTAGTATAGATTTGATGTAAACCAATTCTTACGTTCTCACGGTAAGAATTGGTCGTTCTAATCCCTAATTATACATGGCATTTCTACCAATTCATAACTAGCATGTGAGGTCGTCCACCCATTCTCATGGTGAATCAACGACTTTCTAGAGTGGAATAGATTCTTACAACGATTCTATACTACACAATCAAGTTTTCATCAAGGCTTCATCAAACCCCTCTAATGGAGGTTTAGCCTTGATTCATCAAACTATCATTTCCCATTGAATTAAAACTAGACATAATAAAAAGATTTGAACTTTACTAATTTTAACTAACAATACTTCAAATCTAATTAATAACTAAGAATGGAATAACAACAAGAATTGAAATTAGATCTACAAATTTAAATGACAAAATCGAAATGATCAAGAACTACTATTTTATTTATCTAATCAATGAAGAACAATCATTCCAATAACTAACCTAAAACAATGTATGAAACTAATTAATTAACTAATTGAAAGTCAAAAACTAGATCTACAAGCTATTTTAATAGATACTTTCTATTCTAAGCTATCTAATTATATCTTTTTTAAGAGCTAAGTCTTGTTTTATGTAAAGAAGGAGACCAGATCCACAATTTCATGCATGGGCTGAGGTCTCATGTTTTGGGCCGGAAAATCGAGCCCAAAGCCCAATTTCTTCAGTCCACAGAGCCTGTTTCAGCTAGCTTTGACTTCAATAGACCTTTTGTCTACTTTTACTCCTCTGATTGGGTTAAAGCTTAGACCATTGGAAAGCTCTTTTCGAGCCGGTCGTTTTGACGTAAGGTAGGCCCAAATCCAAGGCCTGAGTCCAAAGATATGGTCTTCGGAAGTTCTGCTGACTTGTGCACTGTTTCTGCCCGTGTTGACTTTTCAGCTTTTGACTGGGCTTCATAAAGGCTTTGTCTCCTTGAATCTTGGCCTTTATCATAGAAATCCTTAGCAACCAACCCTTTGCTTCTTTATATCGCCAAAGTGGCACATTTCTGCACATAATTAAGTTCCATGCCTGAAATACATAAAAGCATGTAATTAACATTAACTCCTATTTATTACTTGCATAATTGGTCTAAAAATAGTATTATTAAGGGGTTAAAACTACAGTTTTGGGCTCTTATCAAAACCCTGCAGGTGGATTTGATCAGATATGACAATGAGGTTGAGTGGTACTACTCAAGGACATAAGAAGTTGATTAATGTAGTTGTCAGTAACTTGACTTAATCAACGGGCATTCGATATCTTAAACACGGGGCAATCAACAAGCATATAATATGGAGCCTATAAATGTTGACACGTAATTTGGGATTAGGGCGGTAGTGCAACAATGACCTTTAGTGGAATAAGCCATTTGTTGACGGGCTTGGGCCGTGTGTTCTGGGCGAACATGGGAAGCCCAAGCCCGTCAGGAGGCCCAACCCTAATTTCTCCTCATGGTCCCTATTGTAGCCTATAAATAGAAACCTCTTTCTCTGGCTATTTTATACACAAGAAAAATCAAGGTTTTGCTCAAGAAAAATAGATCCAAAATCGGTTCCATTTTTGAGAGTGATAGAGGCCAAGTGAGAAAGGAGAGGTTGGTAGATCGTTGCCCACACAACGTCCAATCTAAAGATAGGAATACAACAGAAGATCAAGAGGTTGATTCGGATTCATAGCTATTGGATTCTCAGAGTTATCTTAACCGGATTTACAGGTATGTTTTCCAATCTAAAATCGTGAGAACCATTAATTCCGCTACGCGTGGTTTTCACGGCTTGTAGAAATATTCATTCTGAAATAACGGTTCCTACAACGACAAATCGTCTTGTGGCATACGTGCATATATCATATGGGCCAAAAGCTACGACTCATGACGGAAAAGATACAGTCATTGGCTCTGTGGCTACCACATTGATTGTATTCCACTAGCTCCACCACAGTCGGCTACTCAATCAACCAAGGGCATACAGAACCTTCCACTCACAACAATCCAACAGCTGCAAACTCAGAGTCTAAGTGGCAAAACTGATGTGAAAAATCAGCCTTCTTGTACAAGTGGCCACCGTTGCTTGCCAAGCAAGGATCAAGCAGGTCCAACTAACACCAAAGAATCTCATGATGACTCCAGCATGTAACTTTTAATAGATGTAGAGGTTCCTCAACAGGGCACACAACATTTAGGTGGGTGACACCTCATCAATTGTTACTCCCAAGGAGATTGTGGTTTCGCCACCTGGTTAAGATCGTATAATGGGAAATCTCGAAGAGCATCAAATGACTAAGACTATTGGTCTTTGTATTACTTATGGTACACTCAATCAGGATAACAATCCCTTAGACACATCTCTTCCTGTGGTGACTCCCAATATTCTAAGCATACGTGATAAAGGAAAAGGTATTATTACAGACAATGTGCATAATATCCCAGAGACTACAGATGATCTCTCTTTCTTGGAACTCAATCTAGCCGCAGTCACTCCAGTATCTACACAAACGCCGTTGATCAAATCTTACTATAGGAATCTCCACTCTAGAAAACACCAACCGTCCTTATCTGCTCACACACCCACAAAAACCTTTAAAAGACATAAACCTAAAATGACTTCCACTAGTACCCTAAACCAAGTTTTGGACAACATCCTCCTTAACCAAGTTAAAGATAAAAAATGTCCTAGAAGTGAAGATGGCATTGATCAAAAGTGTGTTGCTAAGTACTCTCCTCCAATAAAAAAGAGGAAGCTACTATATGATACTGCGACTGTTGGTCGTAAAATGCTGGTTATGGAGTTATCATGCAACTGGTAGGATGACTCTGACGATGAGAACTCTGCTGATGAATCTGCTCCAAGTTCTTCTCATGTGTATAATGACACCAATAACCAACCTAGTGTTTGAACCGGGACATCCAGCGGCTCACCAGGTACACACATCTATCATTTCTCCTTTATTATCATATACTCATCCTTTATTTCACGTGCCCCAAATTACTGTACCTTCTCAAGTCTCAAATCACGTAGATTTTTCTCTTTCACCTTAGCCTACACATCACCATGAAGATTTGTTCTTGGAATTGCAGAGGGAGTGGTAAACACTCAACTGTTAAATACCTTCTCACTCCACATTCTAAGATTAAGTTTGATATATGCTTTGTCATGGAGACAAAAACATCATTGCATGATAGTAAATTTAGAATTAAAACTCTCCTTTTTCAGCATTGATAAGAGATATTTTTATGGGAAAAATAGTAATTAATTATGCTAAAACAGTGAATTTGAATACTCTCTAAATCATGTGATAAAGAGGAGTAGTCGTGTTCGATCCACTCTTGCTTTCACGTACTTGAATACTTATCTAGATTAAACTAAACTAATTCACTATTAAGAGAGTAATGATGTTAAAATAGTAGATATAAGAATTCTAAACAGTGATTTGATGAATGATAAAAGGTATTCGAGAAGGTTAATCCACCACATGATTCAATTGGCTATTAGTTTAGTCATCGAATCGCTTTTCTTTGATCCCTAGTAAATAACCTACATCTCTATAGTCATTGTTTAACTAGCATGAAAGATTAGCACCCCCACAAATCTCTTGGATGGGGTTTCTAATCTTTAGCCCTTCGTTATGAGTTCTATCTCTAGAAACTCACAGCGAAGGTCTTGAAACTCTATTGCAAAATGATAAATAACTAATTACTAATCATCTTAATGTGGCTTCATAAACCCCTTCTAATGGAGGTTTAGCCTTATGTTATCGGATTGAATTTAACTAAACAATAAAATAGAGACATAGAGTAAAGAAGAATAGAATTGAAATAACTAAAGCTTTTTATTGATAGGTTCTAATGGAGGCTACAAAGCTAACCCTAATTTACTTAGCTAAAAACTAAACTAAACTAATGAGAGGGTAATAATTAAGAGTAAGGAGGAGAGCTTAAATTTAGACTTAACCCTCTTTATATAGGAGAGGGACAAAAATGTTACATTAGTTTATGGGACAAAAAGGGAGACTTTGGGCCTCTAATGTGAACCCAAAGTTCATTAGGTTAAGTCTAAAAGGGCCACTACTACTGGAAATTACTTTAGTGCCATTTTTTTCCACTTTTATAGTTATGATTGGGACAAGGCCGGGTCCATTGGAAATCTGGTTATGAGATGGTCGTTTTGACAGAAAGTAGCCCCAATTCCAAGGCTCGAGTCCAAAGATACACCCATTTGAAGTTCTGATGGCTTTACGTCCTCTTTCTACCCGAGTTGACTTTGACTTCCCAGCTTTGACTGGGCTTGAAAAAAGCTTTTCTTCATGATTCTTGGGCTTTAAATGTAGAACTTCGTAAGCAATCATCTTGACTTATTTTCCATGTAAAAATGGTGTCTTTAGTCACTAAATCAACTTCAAGTCCTGATATGCACAAAAACACGTAAACAATACTAACTCTCATTTATTATAAAGATAATTAGCCTAAGTAGAATACTATTAAGGGGTTTAAACTACACTTTTAGGTGTTTATCACACCACCCCAAAACAACATTTTGCTTGTTCTCAAGCAAAAATGAGAAATAAAAACAAATAAGTAGCAAAAAATGTGGTCCTAACTAATCTTGTTTCGCAGAGTGCGATTGCATTGACCATATGCAATAAGGCCTTAAACCACTAGGAATTCCCTAGTGGATGAGTTATAGTCTCGTGAGAGTTTTCTAGAGAAGATACTCACAATTAAAAAAAAAAAAAAAAAAAAAAGCTAGGGTTAGGCTGACCCTCACCTGGATTAATTAACCAAGTCTTACATAGGTGGTACCTAGAGCATCCTCCTCTATGAGTCTATGCAATTCTCTATCTAGAGGAGGTATAAACACTAGCAAATCATTACAGATAGAAGTCTTAAGTCCTGCAAGTAAGCCTGCCGGCTTATTGGCTTCCCTAAAAACATGCGAGAAAGTACAAAAGATGAATTCCACAGCTAGTCTTGAGATCAGAGACTCCAAATTTGAACATGTCCATGGTGGTTTTGCTATCTTTGTAATAATTTTCATTGTCGTGAGTGAATCAGATTCAACTTCCACCTTATGATATCCTAACTTATAGCATAGCTCTAGCCCGATTGCAATTGCTTTCAGCTCCTGATAGAGTACAACTTGACTGTCACCATTGCCCGCATAAGCTGCTAGCACCTCACCATGACAGTTTCTGATGACACCTCCATGACCAGTTCCCTCATTCGTCAAAGCTCCATCAGCATTTAGTTTTGCCTTTCCTTCCTCCGGTTGGATTCAATTGCACTGACGCATCTTCATTGATTTGAACTTGACCTGAATATACAGTGCCTGACATAACTTTCTTGCTTCTAGAGAATCTTCAATTTCAGATGCTTGAGTATGAATATACGTTTTTGTTTCTCTGATGATTTTCCTCAAGACCACGCCAGCTGGTTTAGCATTGCTATTGAATCGTCGCCCATTTCTTTCTTTCCATATCCCATCCACTATCGCACAAATGTAGACCTTATAAATTTCTGCCACTATACTGGATCCTCTGCATAATCTCAACAATGAGGACCATTCCCTATTTGAACTTCTACCATCTATTGTAATTCCAAGAATAGTTTTTATGCCATTGAAAACCTCTCGCGAATATGTGCAATCAAAATAAAGATGATTTGAGAATTCCCTACTTTGATTACACAAGCAACATGAAGAGAAAGAGAGGATCTTTTTGTGTACCAACCTCTCTTGGGTTGATAAACTGTTGGAGAACAACTGCCAGGTCATAAAAGAATGTCTTGGTATAACCAACCTGCCCCAAACAAGTCTCTGCCATTTTACTTTTTCTCCTTTTGTCCTCAAAGCTTCATATGCACTACTCGATGTGAACTTCCCACTCTGGTGAGGCTTCCACACCACTCAATCCTGATCTAGATTCTTATTGATGCTTGTATTCAAGATATCCTCTCATAGCCTGTCACATTGGATGTTCTGTACCACTTCATTCCAACCCCCTTCTGATAAAAGTTCATCCACTGTGGCATTGATTGGAAGCTGGATTTTTGCTACTGCTTGTGCATTGAACAAAAAAGGGCTACTAGTACATCAGATATCATGCCATACAAGTGTGTTTCTACCATTAGAGATGGAGTGCATAATAAGATCTCGCTCTTCTTTTCTGCTTTGTAGGATGTTCCTCCATGACCATGAACAATCTTGCGGGATTGTCATAGTCCACAGGTATTTGTGAGCCAGTTGATTCTTCCATACCCAATCAACCCAAATACTATTTTCCTTGGCAGCTACTTTGAATACCAATCCACAATAAGCTCCTTTATTCCATACATCCATATTCATGATCCCCAATCCACCTTCTTCCTTTGTCTTGCATATGGTTCTTAGGCTCGCTTGATGCACACATCTCTTTGTATCAGTACCACTCCATAGGAAAGTCGCACATATCTTTTCCACATGTTCTAGAACAGTTTTTGGTAAGATGAAAGTTCTAGCACAATAAATATGTAGTGAACTGAGCACTGATAAGATAAGTTGCAGTCTACCTGCATGAGAGAGTAGTTTAGCTTTCCAGTCCTTGATTCTGCTTGTAGCCTTATCTATCAGAGGTTGACATTCTCTGACTCCAAGCCTAGCAGAGAAGAGGGGCAGTCCTAGGTATTGTACTGGAGGAGTTACGAGCTTAATACCTAGAATCTGAGCCAAAATCAATCCATCTTTTTGTCCCATGGCATCAGTCATAATAGTGGTCTTCTGCGAATTTATTTGTAGCCTAGTAGCTTCACTGAATTCCACTAAGCATTCTCTGAGAGTGTATATAGAATTCACTTCCCCTTTATAGAAAATCAAAACATCATCTGCAAAAGCCAGGTGCGTTAGTTGATTCATCTTGCATTTAGAATGGAATTGGATATGCTTACTTTCCACACTCTCTCTAATTAGGTAGCCAAGAACTTCCATTATGAGCACAAACAAATATGGAGACATGGGGTCCCCCTACCTTAAACCTCTACCTCCGGGGAAGAAACCTTCAGGAGAGCCATTTATAAGGACATAATAAGAAGATGAGCTTATACATAACTGAATCCACATTTTCAGCTTGGGTGGGAACTAAAATCTATCCAGCATGTAAAGGATGGACTGCCAACTCACCATATCATAGGCCTTCCTGATATCCAGTTTTACTGAGCATCTAGGGGTGCCGTGTCTTCTATCATATCCTCTCAGAATTTCATGGGACAAAAGGATATTATCCTGTATAGATCTCTCTGGGATGAACACTGACTGGTTGTCATGTACTAACTCCGGCAACACCATCTTCAACCTGCTGGTGATGACTTTGGCGACACATTTGTAGATCGTATTGCACAAAGCAATAGGTCTGAAATCTTCAACTTTGGAGGGCGAAACCACTTTTGGGATCAGGTAGAGAAATGTTGCGTTTGTACCCCCGAGGCATTTTGTTTGTACTAAACACATTTTTGATGGCGTTCACAACATCCACCCCTATTGTATCCCATCAAAATTTGAAAAAGAACGTGTTATAACCATCAGGTCCTGGCACTTTATTGTTTTCCATCTCAAACAAGGCTTCCCTGATTTCTATTTCAGTCACCTCAGCTTCCAATACCGCACTCATTTCTGGATCAATAGTATTTCTGACATTCAGCTTCATGAAAAATTCTCTATCACTCTCTGGTGGAGCTGTAATACCCAACATCTCAGTGAAGTATTTCACTATACTCTGTGTTACTTCTGCCTATCCATGAGTTGTACCTCCACTATCATTCGCTACCGCCCATATTCCTCTCCTGGCAGCCTTTTCCTTTAAGGAGTTAAAGAAAAAACTCGAGCATCTATCCCGTTCTATCATCCATTGAGCCTCAGACTTTTGGGCCAAATCTATTGCTTTAGGTTTTGCTAGATCAATATATTTCTTCATAGCCTGCTTTTCACATAATCCCAAACCCACATTAGAAGGATTATTTTGGAGATGAATCTGTGCGTCTCTTAGCTGCTGCCTTGCTGCTATAACTCTCTAATGTAAATTTGAGAAGTTTTTCCTGGCCCAAGGTCTGATCCTCTCCTTAAGCATCTTGAGTTTTTTGATAAGAACATACACAGGATTTGCATATATCCTTGTATTCCAAGCTTCTTTTAGGATGATTTTGAACTCCGGTTAATAAACCCAAAAGTTACAAAATCTAAAAGGAATTGGGGATCGACTAAAATCATTCCATGTGAGGAGCATGGGGGAATGGTCAGAAACTCCCTGTGATAAGAATTCAGCCCCTGAGTTTGGATATGTTTTCAGCTACAAACTGTTAACTAGGCATCTATCTATTCTTGACATAATGCTTGCAGCACCAATAGATTTATTCCACCATGTATAAAAGAATCTGCTAGAATTGATATCCGTTAGCCCAGCATTCTGGAGATAGAGAATAAAGTCCTGGGCTTCTCTGGGGTGCATTGGATCTCCACCTATTCTTTCATTTGCCGTCCTGATGTTGTTAAAATCTCCGCTACACACCAAGGTTTATTGATTGAACCATGCAACCTTATTACATCTTTCCACAATGCTAGCCTTTCTTGAAAAGAATTGCTCGCATACACCATTGTAAGAAAAAATTCTTCTGCCTTGGGAAGGTATTCAACTCTACAATGAATGAATTGCTCAGTCATATCAAGTTTCTATAACTTCACAACAAAAGGATCCCAACATATCCAAATTCTGCCAGACAAAGCTTTCTCATAGTTATTTTCATGCTCCCATGTAGGACAACAAACACTACGTATGCCATCATACTTATCCTTCTTCACTTTTGTTTCGAGTAATCCATACAAGCATAACTTTTTCTCAATTCTCACTTTATTTATTTCCTTTGATTTTGAAAGGTCATTTGCTCCTCTCACATTCCAAATACATATAGGGCCTATCATTAGTGATGATGTTTTTTGTTCTTTGCTCCCTTGGGTCTCCCTTTGTTTTTGCTTCCTTGTTGTTTTTTTCCATTTGTTGCCTGGGTTTGTTTACCTTTACTCCGAGTCACAACTCCACCTTTAATGGGCGTTTGAGGCTCTTTAGACAAAGGAATAAGATTTCTGTCTTTGAAGTAGGCAGTTTCTTCATCAGACACAACTTCTTCAGATAACTCCCCAAGTCTTGTGCTTTCATTTATGTTATTGTATTCGTCGTGTTCCTCCTCATAGCACATCAAAGGATTGAACCCTATAGCTTGTTCAACGCCTTGTATAATCTCCACATAAGGCACTAAAGCATTCTCATACTCTTCCACTTCCACCATAGAATTACTCATCCTATTCTCATTGTTTACCACCCTAGATTGCTCCTGTTCCATTTCTGCACCACTTTCAGATTCTTGTATCTCAGTATCTTGTTCATTTTCTCTCTTTGACCTTGTCCGAACCCCCTGATCCATCTCACAATCCCCAGCACTGTGTTCACTATTCATAACACCACTATGATCAGTCCCTCTATCAGCTTCGCCATTTTCAGCTACCTCTGTACTAACCACGATACTGACCTCTGATCTGCTCTCAGTGCTGATCACTACCTCTATTTCTGGCAGCGTCTCATCACAATGTCCCGTATCTTTGCTTCTGTCGGGGATCCTTGTTACCATTTCCTCATTGGTGATGCTGTCTATCAACTCCTCTCTATCTGGTAATAGTTCCTTAGGGGTCTGCCTTACTGTGGCTACAATAATGCTTGTAATTTCTTCCCCTGCTGCATTCCCTAACTTGCTACTCTCAGGAATTATGACTGAGTTATCCTCCATCACCTCCTTCTGTTTTTCAGTTTCTCTTGTGTTGCCTTTCTTCAAACACCCTGCAGTCTTGTGCCCAAACTTCCTACATTGGTCACACATCTTTGGTATCCAGCCATATTCCACCGATATCGTTCTAATATCATCACCACCCATATCTATATCAAAGATGTCAGGTAACTCAGAATTAATCTCTACCAACACACTAATTCTAGCAAAAGCCAATCTTTTCCTTGAAGCAGTGGCTTCATCCATCCTCTGAGGTTCCCCTAATCTGCTTGCTACAATCCTTCCCCTGTCCTTAAATCCTTTGGCACATTGTATAAGTTTACCCAAATCGGGATAGTTTTGACTGTATTTTTTCTCTTTTCCACATCTTGATTCCATTGGGTAACAATAAAACATTTTCCTGCCATGTATATTTGGGCCATTTCCAGGACCTTTCTCTTATCTTCATCATTGGTAAATTTGAAGTAGAAAAGATTTGCATCCGCAACCATCTCATAATCCCCCTTTGTTTTCCATTTTTTCCCGAGGAATTCTCTGACCACCGGATATGGGAGTTTTTGTTCCAAAAAGAATCCCACAACATAGTCTTTCCATATATTCCGACCTTTACAAATTAGCTCCTCTGGTATTTGCGTAATACCCTCCACTATATGTAGACTAAACTGTTTAAGACCAGTTTCTAATGTAGTTCCTTTGTCTCCCTAAAACAGTGCATTCCAGTTACGTGTTTGCCCTCCTGGATTAGCTCTATACACTCCCTGAGTGCATTCTCTATCCACCATCTGATTGAGATTTTGTGTTTGAGCAGTTGTGTTTGTGGTTTGAAGTGGTGGGAAATTCTGGAGGTTCAGAACATGAGAACTCATTCTGTATACAACGTTTTGTTTCCACTAAAGAACTCTCACTGTGGGTAATGAAGGATTTTACCTAAAGTGGAAAAAAAACATGCGACTGTAAGAGATAAGAAAGCTTGACTAAGGGTTTGTTTTCCTATTCTAGGAAAAAAGATGGAACACAGGATCATGAATTAGATTAAGTTATGTTGCAACCGTTTTCCACAAGGATACTCACAAACTTTATTTGTACTATAACGGCTAAGAGATAAAAGTAATATTTACTAATTAATCTCAGATATCTATAAATCTCAATAACAATATAATAAGAACAATTCTTTTGAAACCTAAGCTAATATATGAATAATAATCAAATCATCTAAAGATAAACATGCATGCAATGAACTATACTATGGAATGTAATGGCAGGTCCGTTTCTGAAACTTTTGGAATAGCGTCCTTAAGTAGGTCCTCCCAATGTGTCAAGACAAAATACTCTGATTTTTTCACTCAAGTTTCGCTCACTCCAGTGTGTAGTGGGCACACATTTTCTCACAATCTCAATGATGTCCAAAGGAGCCGAGGTCGATCAATCACATCTACCACTTACTATCACACCAAATTAATCCTAATTATATTGAGCTAGAGGTCTTTATTAGGTGATACGGGGCTGAGGTGATGGTTTAAGAAGAAACGGAAAGGATATTCAAATAAACAAGTCTGAGATAATAGGGTCTTCAAAATATGTTAATAACTAGAGAAAACCTTGTTCTTACTTTGCTTCTACACTTAGTTTTCATCCTTAGCCCTTTCGTTTTGGCTTTTGACTCCTTTGATTCTATTTTTTAGAGTTCTAATTTTTTATTTTATTTCTATTTCTATTTCTATTTTCTTTTCTTTGGATGGAAAATTCTTTTCTTTTTCATCTCTGAAGCAACTAACTAATTTTGGTTTTCCATAGGTCGTTCTCTTTATTTTCCTTACTTCATCCTATTTGTCAGACTCATTCAAGATGGGTAGGCTTATTTTTATTATTTTTAAAGATGGCTAAATGAACTATGGTTGTGAAAAGGCTAATGAAAAAGGCTCAGTGGGGCGACTATTGGATAATTACTTATAGGTATGAATTTTTAGCTATATCTATCCAAAGAGGGCCTAAATTCTTGCTTAGGATATGGTATGGTGATCAAGCAAATGGATGTGTGATTTCCTTACTTAGATTTTACTTTTCCTTTGTGTCATTACTCAGATATTCACTTATATGAGGCTTTTAGGCTAGAATCTCACAGGATATATAAAATTAAGTAGTTTAACCTAGGTCTCAGAAAAATACTGCCAAATACACTCATACATGCTCATGCAAGATGTAAATGAAAAGATGCAATGACTATTATTTACATATTAACCTAAGTTTCTAAGAACTACGCTTAATTCTATTGCTACTTGAGATTTCTAGACTAAATATCATCATGGAAAAAGAAATAATACCATTATCCTAAGTTCATAGTATAAACTATATTTATGCTTTTTCTATTTTTTATACTACAAATAATACGTAATATACAACCTAATATGTTCTTAAACATTTACAACGTGTTTCTATACCACCCCTAAACAGAATCATGCTTTGTCCCCAAAGTATGGAATGAAAAGGAAAGGATATAGAGTACCATAGAAACGTTCTTGTAAATGGGAGCACCTGTAAAAGAAAGTTACACGGTACAAATCTAAAGAATTAAAATGCAGACGCAACTCCTATATGAGTTCCATCCATTATGGAGATAACATGAATTAAAAATCATTTGGGACATAAGCAAACTCTAACAAGAAATTATAAATATTACCATATATAGTTGCGCTAATCAAGCATTATCCTCCCTTTGTTCCTCACTTGTGAGATGGGACTCCTTCAAGTCTTGACAGTCTATAACTATCTTCCATGCCTCCCTTCTATTGTCATCTACCCTAGCTAACCTATTTAGTGCAGTTTGGTCGGACGGGGTATATGGGGATACTAGGTGAGGTTGGATGGGCCAGCCAGGCCAAACCATAACACGTAGAGAACAGACTATAGCATTGGTCGTGCGCATAATGTCAACCTTGACCTAATCAGTTAAATGTGTACAAAATTTGGGAAAAACGAAAGTCATAATATGAGTGACTGTGGTTGGCATAAGAAGGAACCTATGCCTTACAATCTGTGCTATGGCAAGACTAGTTACCATTGTTTTGGATATATCGTAAAACCAACGTTCTTCAGCTAAAGCAAGGAAAGTGTTGCATGCGGTAGGATCCGCAGAAGTGAAGTGCCAATCTCCTAGGACATTTAATTTAAGGAAAAGCATAGCAAGGCCCATATTAAGGGCCATGTTTCCTAGGGGTACGTTACGTTGGCCTTTTTCTTCAACTTGAAAAATACCCACACCATAGGTCTCATGTAAGTGTACCCAGTCATAATGGTTTGCATTATCATCAAAATAATTAACATTGTTGTGCAGGGATATGAATTCCTAAAGAAAAAGAAATTAAGTACTTACACTACTAAAGGAAAGGTTTTTTGTGTCACTTTTTAAGCGACACAAGAACTCACTTGTGTCACTTTTGAAATTAATTCTGAAGTGACCTAACAGCCCCCGACACATAAGGTTCTACCAAAAGTGACACAAAAGCCTTACTAAATGTGTCACTTTTTGTTAATAAAATGACACTTAAGAATAGCCTCTTGTGTCACTTTTAAGAAAGAGTGTCACAGTGCTTGTCAAAAGTGACACTAGTTGTATCCCTTTTGGACCAGAGTGGGACATAATTTCGTGAAAAGTGACAAATTAAGTATACTAGTTGTGTATCTTTTGAACCAGAGCGAGACATAAGTACGTCAAAAGTGACACATTAAGTATACTAGTTGTGTCACTTTTGGACCAAAGCAAAACATAAGTACGTCAAAAGTGGCACATTAAGTATACTAGTTGTGTCACTTTTGGACCAGAGCGAGATATAAATACGTCAAAAGTGACACATTAAGTATACTAGTTGTGTCACTTTTGGACCAGAACGAGACATAAGTATGTCAAAAGTGACACATTAAGTATACTAGTTGTGTCACTTTTGGACCAGAGTGTGACACAAGTATGTCAAAAGCGACACAAAAGAGTGGTCAGTTGTGTCACTTTTAATAGATATTATGTCACTTTTTCCGAAAGTGAGACAAATGAAAATAATTTTTTTTTAAAACATTTTCTCATTTTTGTATTCGATTGTATTCATTTCTCAACCTGAATCCTATACGACATAACCAAAATCCCATTAACTTGCTTTATGACAGAAACAACATCCAGATACATTTATCAAAACATCACAACCAAAATCACTTTAACCGGCTTTGTGATATGGAAACAACATCCACTTGGAAAAAAATAAACAACATTCAAAACAATTAACTTATATTGATTTCATGGATAAAACCTAGTATCTATTATCCAGTTTGACTCCTAACAAAATAAGTCATTCCAATACCAAAAGAATCACAATAAATTAAAGCAAAAAAAAAACAAAAAACTACATGACGCCAACGCTATCCTAGCAATATCTTAGCTTGTTGTGCGCACTTCTAACACCAAAAAACCTAGTTGCCATCTATTCATCTGTTAATCGATCCATGCACCTGCATCATATCATGAAGTCGTCATTCCACTATGACTAGTAAATAAAATTAAAAAGCGAGTGAATCAAGAAGGGTATATTGCACAAGTAAAAAAAAAAATCGATAAGAAAAGTATATATACATAAAGAATGGGAAAATATGGGAGCCCACTAACCCAAATTAACTACTCAGATAAATTGTTGGATAAAGTCAATGAATTCAAGACAAAGTTCATCTATTTCAGTGGTGTAACTCTCCTTGCTAGAGAACTCCAATACCTATTCGACGAAAAATATATTATAAATATTATGAAAATGAATAATGCAGGCAATGCATTGCCTAAAATATTGATTTCATTCCAATCCAGTGAAGCAATCTAGAACATAATTGATTTTAGGGTTTCAGCTTGGAGCCCTAGTTCGACACAAGATCAAAATTTTCACCCACAACGTCATAAGAGAAACACTCGTTAAACGCTTTAATATCAGACAACGCCATCAGAAGTATCATCACTACTAAAGAAAGGGCTTTTTGTGTCACTTAAACTAGGATACATGTTTAATAACTCTACTCATTTCTCGCTTGTACGTGTGTTATACAGGGTGATATCTTATCAAACGTTTGCAGACACTTCATCATACAAAATCTACGATTGCAAAGCCACAACAACAGCAAATCTTTAATTAGCATAAAGAAAATGAGTCATGCATACCTCTTCAAACTTCTCACGAGGGAAATAAAAGATTGAGTCCACTGAAAGCATTGCTACGGCTACCAACATTTTGTAGGAACCGTTATTTCAGAACGAATATTTCTACAAACCGCGAGAACCCACGCGCAGGAGAATCAATGGGGTTCTCACGATTTTGAATAGAAAACATACCTTTGAATCCGATTTAGATAACTTTGAGAATCCAAGCTTTATCAAATCCGAAATCAACCCCTTGATCTTCTGTTGTATTCCTTTAGAATAGATTGGACGTTATGTGGGCAACGATCTACCAATCCCCTTCTTTCTCACAAAGCTAGATCCAATTTTGGATCTATCTTTCCTTGCCTCTTTTTCTAATCCAGTAAATAGTGAATTTCGGCCAAAGAGAGAGTATTCTATTTATAGGCTACAACAGGGACCATGAGGACAAATTAGGGTTGGACCTCCTGACGGGCTTGGGCTTCCCATGTTCGTCCAGAACACACGGCCCAAGTCCGTCAACAAATGGCTTATTCCACTAAATGCCATTGTTGCACTACCGCCCAAATCCCAAATTACATGTCTGCGTTTATGGGCTCCATATTATATGCTCGTTGATCTCCCCATATTTAAGATATCGAATATCCGTTGATTAAGTCAAGTTACTGACAACTACATTAATCAACTTTTTATGTCCTTGAGTAGTACCACTCAATCTCATTGTCATGTCGGAATAAATCCACCTGCAGGCCCAATCTTTTTGAGCTCCTCAAGGGGATATCATCAACCCAACTTCTTGCGGGACACGGATTCCTTCTATAATCAACAGCACACCTTACATACAATGTCATTACCCAATCCATCGAGTTTGTTGATTCACAAATGAAACTCACTCATTGATGATTTAAAGTAATGTACAATGCACGTAAGTGCCCGTTATTATATTCAGATTAGGAGGACAAGCATCCATAATAACAGAGGCGTTTGTTCTCTTACATAGTCAATATAAAGAGAAACAACCTCACTTGGTCCTGTTCAATACACACAAAGTGTACTAGTGTAATCCTATAGTCAAGATAGACTAATACCAGATTATACTACAACCGTACTAATGGTTTGTCCAAATCCATCTAGGTTGTGAACGATTACTTATACTTTATAAGGTACTGATGATATGTTCTTCTATGTGTTCACACCATATCATCTACAACATAAAGTATTAGACACATGCATATAACTAATATGCATAATATTTGCCCATATGATTCTTATTCAAAAAATGAAGAATTAGAGTTAATACAAAAGTAATGCTTTTAGTATATAACCCTATCACATTTCCTCCAAGCAACCGAACTCACTAGCCACGATGAGAGCTTTTGCATAAATAGGGTCCAACGGCAAGCGAGCCATTTGATGCCCGACATGACAAGAGAGCTTATTATCATCAGTGAGAGCTCCTAACAAGAATAATTGCTGCAAAGATTTGACAATAGCACTCCTATTCATTCTCAAAGAATTAAAGGGTGGAAAAAGCATAAAACTTTGATTTCTGACTTTGATCACCTAATGAAGAATCTACCAACAAGGAAATAATTTTCTAAGTAAATAATGATATCTTTCTCATAAGACTAAGGAGTCATAAATTTGCAGTTAAGAAATCAAGTGAATAATTAATTATCTATGCAAAGACGAATTTACATCATTAACATAAATAAAATAATAAAATAACAATACTACCACTACTACTAATAATAATAAATCAATAAATAAAATCAATCAACCTAACAAGTTGCAGAATACGACATAAAGAAAGCAACAAAAATATCATTTACAGTAAAAAGAAATAATAAATTACGTAATAAACACCTTTTAAGTTTTCTTTTTGGATGAGGGACATCATTTACATAAAAACATTTACGAACAATTTAGCAGCATTGGAGAAAGAATTTAATCTGGAATTTAAACAAGATCATGTTTCAAATTAAGTGAACAAACAACACAGATGCATGTAAGGCACATCAGTAACTTTACTTCACCTTGATGGCTTTTCCATGAAGTCAAATCCAGTAATATATATGACCCACACCTAGAGCCTTCAGCTGAAGAATTACATTAGAGAGGTTACACCGCTTGATCTTTGGCACAGTGGACTCGACAAGTTTAGCGAATTCACTCGTGGTATAACCGGAAGCATTTCCCCGCCCTTCATCACTCGCACGACCATGCATTAAAGGTCGCGTCAGTTTTGTTTTTGGTTTAGTACTATGTATAAGAAAGACGTTCTTGCAACCAAACACTCCAACAGTAACATGGGCATAATTAAGTATAAAATGTATGGATATTCTATTCAGTGTGGTAATAGAGTTGAATGTACATATACATGCAATGATGTTCATATTCTTTCCTTTCACATGATAAACTCATACACGTCAGTTTCTAAGAGAGATTACAAGAAACTGACGCATGGTTTCTATTAACTTCGAAAGAACAGAGCACTTAGGGATACAATGAAATACGCTCGGATATGTATGATGCAATTGTAAGGAGAGTGTAACCATATAGGGAGGAGAAAAAAGGATTTCTAGTTACAATTGTGTAATACCAATGTCATCGACTTATTTGCTTTGGTGTTAGTGATAGGATTATATACTAAAAGCATTACTTTTGTATTAACTCTAATTCTTTATATTTTGAATGAGAATCATATGGGCAAATGTTATGCATATTATATATGTTATTAGTTATATGCATGTGTCTAATACTTTATGTTGTAGATGATATGCTGTGTGGTGACACATAAAAGATCATATCATCAGTACCTTATAAAGTATAAGTAAACGTTCACAACCTAGATGGATTTTGACAAACCATTGGTACGGTTGTAGTATAATCTAGTATTAGTCTATCTTGACTATAGGATTACACTAGTACACTTTGTGTGTATTGAACAGGACCAAGTGAGGTTGTTTCTCTTTATACTGACTATATAAGAGAAGAAACACCTATGTTATTATGGATGCTTGTCCTCTTAATCCGGATATAATAACAAGCACTTATGTGCATTGTACATTGCTTTAAATCATCAATGAGTAAGATTCATTTGTGAATCAAAAAAATCGGTGGATTGGGTAATGACATTATATGAAAGGTGTGATGTTGATTATAGAAGGAATCCATGACCCGCAGGAAGTCGGGCTGATGAAGTCCCCTTGAGGAGCTCATAAGGATTGTCATGTAAACCCTGCAGATGGATTTAATCTGACATGACAATGAGGTTGAGTGGTACTACTCAAGGACATAAGAAGTTGATTAATGTAGTTGTCAATAACTTGACTTAATCAACGGGCATTCGATATCTTAAACACGTGGAGATCAACAAGCATATAATATGGAGCCTATAAACGTAACACGTAATTTATGATTAGGGCGATAGTGCAACATTGGCCTTTAGTGGAATAAACCATTTGTTGACGGACTTGGGCCGTGTGTTCTGGGAGAACATGGGAAGCTCAAGCCCGTTAGGAGGCCCAACCCTAATTTCTCCTCATGGTCTCTGTTATAGCTTATAAATAGAAACCTTTCTTCTTGGCTGAAATTCACTATTCATTTGATTGGAAAAGAGAGGCAAGGAAAGAGAGAAAGAAAGGGTTGGTAGATCGTTGTCCACACAACATCCATTCTAAGGATTGGAATACAACAGAAGATCAAGAGGTTGTTGATTTCATAGAGCTTGGATTCTCAGAGTTATCTTAGCCGATATAAAGGTATGAATTCCTAAACCAAACCGTGAACACCTTTATTCCGCTGCGCATGGTGTTTCGTGGTTCGTAGTCATTTGATGCGACCATAACGGTTCCTACAGTTAGGTCGCATTATTTTAATCGAATCATCTTGAGATATGCTATATAGTATTCCGTAATCTTATATATACAGTTCTAGTTTAAGGACAAGTAAAATGTAAGTACTCTTTGCTATCATTAAAACAAGCTTCCAAAGGATTTTCGGGGAGACCTATAAATTCCATGGTATGGCGTTTTGATTGAATAAATCAGATGGTATAAACAGCTAAAACAAATACTCTTGAACAACAAACAACAAGAGCTATAAAAATCGAGCTAAAGATATTTTAAAATGGAGAAGTGAAAACATTGACCATAAGAGAAAGGTGCCCTTAGAAATCTACTTATGGTAAATGGGGCTATATAAGGAGTGAGAAGTTAGTAAGAACACATGACATGATCACGTTCTAAATAAGACTTGATGGAGAAGAAATGCCTCAAAATGACCACCACTTGATGAAGAAGAATAGCCTCAAAGTAAGCCTTGATGTTCAAATAAGACTTGATTGAACAAAACAGACGTTGTAGAATTGAATAATTGAAATGAGAATATACTTCATGAACATCACCAACCAATACAATGCAATTAAATTGAGGATGACTCATAGGACACAAGAAAGCCACCTATACTCATGGAGAAATTGGATAACATGTTCATCAAAAAAACGCTAAAAATATAATTTAGAAAGCACTTTGATTTGATATACTATACCAAGTATTTACAATAGGTTTTAAAATTGTAGGGAAGTTGATCATACTGCCCAAAAGTATGTAGCATGCATAGATTAGATATGCAAACTTAGCTACAAAATTACTAAATTAGTCTTATAGCTTCATATATAAAAAGTTCAGATGCTACCTCCTCTGAGCAGCTTGTGCTTTTGATGTTGGAACAATTTCTAATGATTCCATCCCTGTGCTTAGATTATAACGGCGTGCTTTCACCAGCCCGGGATCTATAACATACTTATTCCAAGAATAGTTATTGAAGCCTCAACAACATTCGTTGCCAGTATGACCTACAAGTAGCATAAAGTATATTCAACAAAAACAGTGTAGCTCACGCATTAACTGTCCTTACTCCTTTACAAAAATAATAAAATTAAGACAACATATCAATGGAAGGGCAACAATTAAGAGAGGATGTGAGTTTCCAAAAGTCTAAACACCTTGAATCACCAAGAAACAAAAGCTAAATTGTTTCCCAAAACGTTTAAGCATCCCCTCTTTATACCCAGCTAAAGGCTCTAAACCAACAAAAGAGTAAGCCACCAAGAACAATATCAGTGACTATCCTTCTCCAATCTCCAATAATCAAGCATTTATCTAAGTGGACAGCTGCATCAAGACCTGTGGCACATGGTATTCTATGAAATGTTGGTGCCTCTAGTAGCCTAGAAAACAATAAATTATATTGAATAGTTGAAGCACATTTGAATGTTTACTGATCAATATTTAGATCATTTGGACTAGAAAATGCAGCTTTCCTTAACAAGGCTCACTACCAGTTGGTCCTTTTCTCTTGCCTCATGCCATGCATTTAGCACAAGAAGCACCCAAAAATGTACTTTGGTAGAAAAAGAGAATTTAACTTCAAGCAAGGTTCAACAACACCAGATATTTCGTATATTTGGAAGGTATATGGTTTATTTACATATTTGTTTACTATTTTTGCGTCTCTAATGTAAGGGGGATTTCCCATCAATGAACAGATGACACATGTATGGAAAATAACCTAAGACTATAGATGTCCAGAATGAAACGAGGACCATCAGATCAATTTGGTGAATAAGTGATCTCGTGCTTAGCACGAATGTTTAGTGGACATGTGCTAGGTACGTGGCTATCCGCCTCTAAGTATAACAGTTCTCCAAGTCATTAGGAACTAACGTAGACAATTCTTGAACATATCTTAGGAGTTACCTTTTAGATATAATCTTCCTATACACGATGGGACATTATGATCAATAAGGAAACTTACCTCTCATAAGATTGGTCTAGATTCAGACTTCCATAAGAAGAGGAATCTTAATAGGAAGGCAGAGTCCAAAGATGGAAGGGAACTCACAAGCGGTAAGAACAGTCCTAACCCTAGGACTCTCGTAGCCCTTCCTATATAAACCATAGGGATTCACTTTTAGGAACTACGCAAAATAGGGTTTGATTCTCCTAAATAAATAAGGGGATACATAGGCAGCCGTCAGATGGTTCAACCCTGAACTCACAATCATCTCATCCCTTCTCCATTCAGAAAAAGCTCCTAGATCACAAGGCACAAAGGAAGATCAGGGGATACATGAAAACTCCCCTACATCTAGTGGCGCTATCTGTGGGGACAAAAATAGGTAAATATTTGTTTCAAATGACTGATTTAGCCTAAAAACTCTTACTGTTGTGATGGCAGGGGCAAAGAAAACAAAAGGTGGCACTACCACGCGCAGCGTTGCCATGAGAGAAGAAGAGCATGTGATACCTGAAGGGGGGGGGATAACGTCGGTCATCATGACGCGAATAACCCCCTCCAGAGACCTATGACCAGCACTAATGGACCAGCAGTTCTCGGTGCAGGCCCCAGGAATAACGCTTAAGAAGAGCATCAATATGGTGAGAATGCTGTCCTCACCAACCTAGAGTCTATTCAAGCAAGGCAGGCAGTATAGGCTCTGGAATAGCAAAGGAGCAATCTTGAATAAGAAGTACAGCTGCTGAGGCATTTGTATCAATCTGACACAGGGAAAGAGCCATTCATCGATCTCGATGATAACGACGACCTTCCAGAAGGTGGTCTTGCAAAGAACCCAAGGCGTGGGGGTCCAGCTCAATGCGAGACATCTGAGTTGGAATACAACAATTCAGATGAGGACTCGGATATAGTATCCGAACCAGATGCAACTATCCAGGATCGTGACGTCGACCCTCGACACAGGAAAAGAGCTCAGACCTCGAAGCATTCTACCAAAGAAACAACATGGGAAACTGAGAAGAATGACCTGATCTGTCAGATGTATCGGATGACAGGCAAGAGAAGAAAAATGCAAGACTCCCTAGTTTAATCCGCCATAATGGGGGTAGGAAGATCTCCTTTCGCATCACCGATGATAAGAAAGCCTTATCCTCGTGGTTACAGACAACCGAAGTTCAATGTCTTTAGTGGCAAGTCAGACCCAGTAGATCACGTATTCAGGTATTGCGCCACTATGGGACAATATGAGAGATATGACTATGTCATGTGTCAGAAGTTCAAAGCCTCCCTGTCTAGATCTATGCTCCAGTGGTATCACAGATTACCTGAGCGTTAGATCATGTCCTCAGAAGAACTATTTAGGACCTGCTTAGACAGGTACTTGTGCAACAAGCATCAGCCAAAATGGATTGATGCATTGTTCAACATCAAGAAAAAATATGGAGAGGCATTAAGATCCTACATGCAACGGTTCATAGAAATTTCAATCCAAATAGAGTCTTGTGATGAATAGACTACTATAATAGCTTTCAAACAAAGGTTGGATGAAAACAACACCTTATTCGGATCTCTCTCCCAGAAACCACCCCGCGATTTAGAGGAACTCCTTGATAGGGTTGATACTCATGCGGGGTGGGAAAAGGATGTCCTGAACAGACATCAAGAAGCAAAGAAGACTAGTCGGACAGTTCCAGGGGTCCCTCGAGAAGGGAATGAAAACTCTTCCCCTCAAAAATCAAAGAGAGACCGTAATCATGGTCGCCAAAGGGCGAAATCCCCACCAAAGGGACGAATGCCCAGAGGGCAATACCAAAATATAGCCAGTAGTGCAGATGGAAAATCATAGAAGAAGCCACGTATCAAAGGACCTAAAGAAGCTCTCCCCTAAATGGATAGAAACTTTGCCCCTCTAAATAAAATGCCAGATGAGGTTCTAGACTCGATAAAAAATCAGAGTTACCTCAAATGGCGGTAAGCTCCGCTTTAAGCCGGGCTCCCTGGGTACCAGAGACCAAAGGACTTACTGCAAGTTCCATAAGTAAGGGTCACAGCACCAGAGCTTGTAGGACCCTGAAAAATGAACTACAAGATCTGATTGAAAGGAAGTTTTTGAAGCAGTTTGTGGCACACAAACAAGGCGGAACGCCATTATAGCCTCGAGGAGATCAAAGACGTCGTCGATTCGGGATCCCTCAAGTACTAGACCGCTCAATGACAGACTCCAGATAAATATGATTTCCATAAAAGCAAGTAAACAAAGTGGACATGTCATTGAAAAGGGTGCGCGATATCAAATGCGCATCACCAAGTAGATGAGGATCATAGATAGCGAGCTGACTACAGGAACTCAAGTTAACACGGTACCCCACAAAGATCCGCTCATCCTTTTCACTGAGGCTGACTGTTATAGCATCTAGAGCCCCATGAGGATGCGCTTGTTCTGACACTTCCTTTTGGAGATTATGATTTGCATCGCATATTGGTTAATCCAGGCAGCTCAGCAGATGTGTTATACTATAATGCATTCAAGAAGCTATAGATTCCTGATTCTGAAATGGTTGCCACCAACTCCAACCTATATGGATTAAGTGGGGACAAAGCTCTGACAGTTGGGGATATCCAACTACCCGTAGCTACTGGTCCAGTAACTCTCATCATAAACTTTGTTGTGGTGAAAGCTAACACACCCTATCATATGATCTTGGGCAGGACCTGGCTGCACAAACTCTGAGCTGTTCCTAGTACCTATCACGAATGTCTAAAGTTCCCGCATAATGGGACAATTGAGACAATCAAAGGGGATCAAGTGGCTGCCAAAGCATGCTACGCTTTGGTAACGAAGCAGTCCCCACTCCCTTTTGAACCAACAGAGGTGGGGCAAAATGCCAAATAGCAATTACAGATGGATCCACCTCTCCCAGACCTGCTCCCAAGAGAGAGGGAGGTGTTAGTAGTATACTAAAAAGCAATGCTTTGAGTATAAGTGGGAGATTGATAGGGTTATATACTAAAAGCATTACTTTTATATTAATTCTAATTCTTTATATTTTAAATAAGAATCATATGGGCAAATATTATGCATATTATATATGTTATTAGTTATATGCATGTGTCTAATACTTTATGTTATAGATGATATGGTGTGTGGTGACACACAGAAGATCATATCATCAGTACCTTATAAAGTATAAGTAAACGTTCACAACCTAGATGGATTTTGACAAACCATTGGTACGGTTGTAGTATAATTTGGTATTAGTCTATCTTGACTATAGGATTACACTAGTACACTTTGTGTGTATTGAACAGGACCAAGTGAGGTTGTTTCTCCTTATAATCGACTATATAAGAGAACAAAGCGGCTCGTTATTATGGATGCTTGTCCTCCTAATCTGGGTATAATAACGGGCACTTACATGCATTGTACATTGCTTAAAATCATCAATGAGTGAGATTCATTTGTGAATCAAGAAACTCGATGGATTGGGTAATGACATTGTATGTAAGGTGTGCTG
Source organism: Coptis chinensis (assembly GCF_015680905.1). Classification (NCBI taxonomy): domain Eukaryota; kingdom Viridiplantae; phylum Streptophyta; class Magnoliopsida; order Ranunculales; family Ranunculaceae; genus Coptis; species Coptis chinensis. The sequence continues at coordinate 63,819,246 of NC_141461.1, forward strand.
TTGATTATAGAAGGAATCCGTGTCCCGCAAGAAGTCGGGTTGATGATGTCCCCTTGAGGAGCTCAAAAAGATTGTCATGTTAACCCTACAGGTGGATTTATTCTGACATGACAATAAGGTTGAGTGGTACTACTCAAGGACGTAAGAAGTTGATTAATGTAGTTGTTAGTAACTTGACTTAATCAACGGACATTCGATATCTTAAACACGGGGAGATCAACGAGCATATAATATGGAGCCTGTAAACGCTGACACGTAATTTGGGATTAGGGCGGTAGTGCAACAATGGCCTTTAGTTGAATAAGCCATTTGTTGACGGACTTGGGCTGTGTGTTCTGGGCGAACATGGGAAGCCCAAGCCTACTTTCTCCTCATGGTCCCTATTGTAGCCTATAAATAGAATACTCTCTCTCTGGCCAAAATTCACGATTCACTAGATTAGAAAAAGAGGCAAGGAAAGATAGATCCAAAATTAGATCTAGCTTTGTGAGAAAGAAGGGGATTGGTAGATCGTTACCCACACAACGTCCAATATGTTCTAAAGGAATACAATAGAAGATCAAAGGGTTGATTTTGGATCTGATAAAGCTTTGATTCTCAGAGATTACATCTAAGCCGATTATCAAAAGGTATGTTTTCTATTCAAAATCGTGAGAACCCCATTGATTCCGCTGCGCGTGGGTTCTCGCGGTTTGTAGAAATATTTGTTCTAAAATAACAGTTCCTACAGGAGGATCCCCCCTCACTGGAGCCGTTAGAGGAAATGGAAATTATAGGAGGTAGCTCGCCAAAAACCACTTTCATCGGCACCTTGTTAAGTTTTGAAGAGCACCAGACCCTGATACAGTTCCTCTGAGAGCACAGAGACGTGTTTGCTTGGTTATTCGAAGAAATGCTAGGGGGCCCCCACGTGGCATGCCACCAACTCAATGTCTGCAGTGATGCAGTAGTAGTCAAGCAGAAACCGAGAAGGATAGGTGCTTATAGATCCAAAGCAGTCAAAGCTGAAGTTGAGAAACTAAAGGCAGCTAATTTTGTTAGGGAAATCAATTTCCCCACCTGGATTTCTAATATTGTCCCAATAAGAAAGAAAAATGGGTCATGGAGAATTTGTATCGACTTCACGGATCTAAACTGTGCATGTCCAGAAGACAACTACCCTCTTAACATGAATTGACAAACTGGTGGATGCAACGGCTTGACATAAACTGTTATCTTTCACAGATGGGTCGTTTGGCTACAACCATATCCCATTGCATGAGGAGGACCACAAGCATGATAGTTTCACGACTAAGGATGTTATGTACTGCTATCAGGTCCCTTCGGACTGAAAAATGCTGGTGCCACATACCAGCGTTTGGTAAACAAAATGTTTGAAAAATTGATAGGCGACATTGTGGAAGTGTATGTACAAGATCTCCTGATCAAGAGTCTAAAAATGAGGAGATTAGCTCTCCCACTTGAAACATGTATTTGACGTTCTTCGAGAATATCACATGAAACTCAACCCTGCAAAATGTGCTTTCACTGTATCATCAGGAAAGTTTTTAGGGTACCTAGTTACTAAGAGAGGGATTGAGGTGCACTTAGATTAGATTCGAGCGCTCATAGAAACGCCCTCACCTTAAAACATGAAAGAGGTTCAAAAAGTTACGGGCAGGTTAGCAGCTCTGAATAGGTTCATCTCTAAGAGTTCAGATAAGTGCAAACCTCTCTTTTAGTTGCTACGAAAGAACACCTCCTTCGCATGGATGGAAGAATGCCAAAAGGCATTCGATTAACTCAAAACATACCTGGGGGCACCGCCAATCCTTTCCAAGCCAGTTGAGGGAGAAGTCCTGTGTCTTTATCTCTGTTCATCTGGCTATAGTATCAGTTCTGTACTGATACACATGGATGAAAAGAAGGTGAAAAAACTTATCTATTTCTTCAGTTGCACGCTTCTACCAGCAGAAACAAGATATCCTAAACTCGAAAGAGTTGCTTTAGCCCTTGTTTTTGTAGTAGAGAAGTTAAAACCGTACTTCTTATCCCACACTATCAGGGTAATCACAGAATACTAGTTACGATCAGTTCTGGAATGCCTGAACAGGTCAGGGAGATTAGCTAAGTGGTCCGTGCAACTGTCAAAATATGATATTATCTACGTTCCACGAATCTCAGAGAAGGGTCAGACACTAGCAGAATTCTTAGGCGATTTCCTAATAACCTACACTTGGTATAACTCCACAACTCCCAGTTCAGATGAGGGCATCCTGCCTGAACCTCTAAACACCTACCTAGACCCATGGGAGTCAAGCTCCGGATGACGACTGTTTGTGGATGGGTCTTCAAATGACAGTGGTGCAGGAGTGGGAGCTGTGTTAGTCACTCCTGACAACATGCGACTGGAAAAATCAATCCGGTTGGGTTGGAATGCCTCTAATAATGAGGCAAAATATGAGGCAACGCTTGCTGGCCTCACAATGGCTCTCGACCTTGGACTAACACACCTCATAGTTTTTAGTGACTCATAACTAGTTATGTTTCATGTTGATGGAAGATATGAGGCCGAAGACGAGCGAATGGCCAAATACCTAGAACTGGTAAGGGGTTTTCAAGGCAAGTTTGAAAATATTTAGTTCTATCAGCTGCCTTGATCAGTAAACCGATGCGCAGATGCTTTGGCATATCTTGCCTCGATGTTGGGCAACAACGAGTCTTGTTCCATCACGATAGAGTTCCAAGAGAAATCCAGCATCCAAGCACTCACAGTTATAATAGTTTGTGTTGTTCTAGCCATCACTCCAGATTGGATGGATCTATACAAGTCCTACCTCAAAGATGGGACACTCCCTGAGGATAAGAATGTAGCAAGGCGTCTGCTTGTAAAGATACAAAGATTCACCCTCATGGAAGATGATCTGTACAAGAAGTCCTTTCTAGGACCTCATCTCAGATGTCTTTCCCCGGACCTCGCTCAACAGGTTATGCGAGTGGTTCATGAAGGAATTTGTGGCAACCACACTGGGGGCAGAACATTAGCTCTTAAGATCCTAAGACAAGGATACTTGTGGCCTTATATTCAAAAGAATGCAAAGGTGTTTGCCCGCAAATGTGAAAAGTGTCAACGATTTGCTCCGCTTATCCATGCTCTAACAATGGAACTGCACCCATTTGCCAGCCCATGGTCATTTGCACAGTGGGGAACTGACATTGTAGGACCTCTTCCACCGACTCCCGGCAATGTCAGATTTTTACTTGTTACAATGGATTACTTCACTAAGTGGATAGAAGCAGTTCCCCTTGTCTTCATCCGAGAACAGGATGTTAGAAAGTTCATTTGGAACAACATTGTCTGCAAGTTTGGCATACCTAAAGTTATCATCTCAGATAATGGGCAACAGTTCGCTAGGGGATTGGTCACTAAACTCTATGAGCAGTTTCACATTACCTATCTGTTCTCAACTCCAAGGTATCCACAAGGCAATGGCCAGGCTGAAGCATCTAACAAGGTCATCTTGGATAAAATGAAGTGTAAATTAGATGACGCGAAAGGTTTATGGGTCGAGGAACTACCTAAGGTCCTATGGGCATACTAGCTAAGGTTTCTGGTATAGGAACTACCTATACCAGAAGGTCAACTGGTGAGTCCCCATTTTCACTGACCTACGGAACATAAGCTGCCTTTAATTATTTTGTCCAAAGAGTTATACATATTTTATGTTGTCAATGAAACCTATTCGAAGCATAACCAAATGCTATAACCACTTGTGGTGAAACTGCTCTTCACCTTGCTGTTAAGAACAACCAGGTCGAAGCATTTGAAGTCATGATCAAAAAGTTGAAGCAGCTCAACAAAGAATATATTGTAAATTTGAAAGATGATAAAGGAAACACGATCTTACACCTTGCAACTTATTTGAAGCAACGACAGGCAAGTAACACTTTATACCAGACTAAATTCGCCTCAAATTAGGTTCTAAATTTGTGTATGATTATTAGTCACTTCATTGTGAACCATAAATGGAAAGGTGGAAGGTTTATGCAAAAAGAAACAGTATAAGAATTTATTTTGGTAAATGGGTCTATATGTAAATGGGTTCAAAAATGGGTGAAAGAGATGATGAAAACGGGTTATATGGGTCAGTTTCGGATGAGGTGGTAGAAATGCTGAGGTGGTATGCCGAGTGGAAAATACAAATAAAACGAAATTAGAAAAAAATGGACACATCATCACTTAACTGACGGATGCTAACAGATTGCTATTTTTGTGAAACCGGACATAGTACATTGATACCTTTGTGAATTTTTTTTTTGTTGATACAAAAGTTAATAGGACCTAATTATGTTGCATATTTTTGTATTTAAACCTTCTAAAACCATATAAAGACATAAAAACATACGCAACTCCTATATGAGTTCCTCCCGTTATGGGGATAACATGAAATAATAAATAGCGCTAGGGACATAAGCGGACTCTAACCTAAATAAAATAATACCATATGTTATCAAATCAAGCATCGCTATATTGTCTCTCCTATCGGATTAGCTTCGAAATTCTGTGAAATAGTGAATTTCACGTAATTAAGGTACCTAATTATATAATTACATTATGCATCATAATAAAATCAACAAGGCCTATGGATTATATATTTCGATATTTATACATGCAATTTTAATAATGGAGCCGCATACAATGTGCTAAAATTAAATATATCATCCCTAAACAATTTGGGGAGAAGGGGGTTCAAGAAATAATTCAGTAGCACAATTAAATTATGTAACTAACTAATTTTTATGATTTTTAACATTTTATAAAGAAAAGTGCGTAATTTATATCCTAAAAGTGCCTAATTTTTGCAAATTGATAACTTGAAACGAAATTAAACTGTTACGTACTAACTAACATGGACTCTACTAGAGTAAACATGACAGGCAAAGGGTGGCAAAAAGACTTGAAATGAAATACCAAAATATGCCACCCACAAACAAAATTTGAAAACTCTTTTTAAGTTTGAAAATTTTTGTGGCCTATACTCCAGAAAGGTGATATTGTACAAAAACTTGGGTCTATTAAAGTCAGATACATGAGACTTTATCTAATATGTATGTACAATGCTCTTATCATATATCAATAACGACCGAAAAAGTTGTGGGTCTTTCCATAAATAATTAACATGGAATGCACCCCCACACAGAATCAAGCGCCAAGACTTCCTATAACACAACTTAGTGGAATGAGAGTGAGATCTGATGGATCGAGAACCTAATCGAGCATGTACTCCTTCTTTTTCCTTCAACGAAAGGGTCTCCAAGTGAATGATCGTGAGAAAATAGATGGTTGTGGAAAACACATGGAATGTGGATAAGTGTTAGAAGGAAAGGATAGGAAGAATGATTGGATTCTATGACGGATTAGCTCAGGTGAATGATGGTCGGGTGGTGCTCTAGGTAGTTTTTGAGAAGGCGGATCATTACAGGCTCTTACAAACTCATAGAATTCCTCATCTAGCTTGGTCGCATCCACATAATTATGGTATTCATCTGCATCTTTGAGAAAGTCTTCAATCTCGTCCAAGGAGTCAAAATTATGATCTTTGTCTTCTTCCATAAGAGGGGTATCTACTAGTGTGGGTAGGGGTGTAAAAAAAAACCGTTGACCCATCACCCAGCATGTAAACCGTCTTTGACCCGCCACCCAAACCCGGACCGACCCAAAAGTTGCCCCGCCCCGCCCCGCCCCCGTTTCTACACGGCCTGGGTATGGGTGTAGGTATTGTCTTCCAACCCAACCCGTCCAACCGCCCGACCCGCACCGTTCTAAAAGCCGTTTACTCCACCCGTTGACCCGCCCTAATGGTCAAATAGGACCTGACCTGACATGACCTGACCCAACCCGACAGTTTTTTGAATTGTGTCCAAAATCGATTTTGAACAATTTTGAAATCCGGACGGTACTGTACTACAATTAACTGAATTAAATGATTAACTAAAAACTGAAAAGTCAACAACTAAATGAGGAGAGGCATATTAGTACGACAGCACATGTGAATTGTGATGATGTAACACATTGGTTACTACAGTACACGTTTCGCTCCTAATTTGACTTTTAGCTAAATCACAAATGACTATTTTGGGTTTAATATATGGCAGTTAGACCCTTCAACAACTATATTTTGATGTTACAATTGTAAATTACTCAACATTCAAAACTATAACAACTATATTTTGAGCAAATGACTCTCTTGACCTTAATATATGGCAGTTGGAACCCCAACAACTATATTTTGATGTTAAAATTGTCAATTTCCAATGAATTTTTTTTTTATAAATACCCACTTGTTTGTATTTTTATCTCACAAATTCACAAACTCTCTAACTCTCTCAATTTTAAATATTATTCTCAAGCTCTCACACTCAAGTACTCAACACTCAAGTCTCAACCAATCAAGTTACTCTTTCAAGATGTATTCTTAAGTTGTTTTGGACTTCATAAGTTACAATTATATTCCGGTTAGTTATTTCTTCACTTTTTTTTATAACTATTGTCATTTATTATATATCTCTTCCAAAAACCCCCTTCTTATTATTTATAATATATATTATGCATGTGTATTAGTATTAATATTTAATTTTCATAGTCAAGTTTTCTTTATCTCACTAAAATTTTAATATGGAAGGTGGAGATAGTGTTAGTGATAATCTATATTTTAATAATAATATTCATGAGAGTGATCCAACTTACCAATCGGGGTATTTTCCAAATCTTGATCCCTCAATTGGTGAAACGGATACATTACCAACTCCTAATAGTCTTGAAACGTCGGCGGATCCTTTCCAACCTAGGGAGTTAGTAGAAGAACAAAAAAAAAGAAAATCACCGGTTTGGCAAAATTATGATCTTTTAGAAATTTATGATCATAAAAATAAAGTATGGAACAAAAAAGGTAGATGTCATATGTGTGCAAAATTATTGGGTGCAAATGCAAATGATGGTACTAGTAGTCTTAGAGATCATACATTAGCTTGTGCTAAAAAAAGAAAACTTGATCTTAGTCAACCAAGTTTAACTAGGAGCCCCAATGGTCAACTTATTGCTTTTAATTTTGCTCAAGATGTGGCTAGAAGAGAAATTGTGAGATGGATTGTGAAAAAAGAAATTCCATTTACAACTGCCGAATGCCCCGATTTTGAAAAGATGGTACGTAAATCTTTATGTCCTCAATTTGTAAAATTTTCACGTAATACGGTTAGAGCGGATGTTATCAAAACTTTTATAGAGGAAAAGGATAAATTAAAGTCTACTTTAAGAAACTTGGTTGGAAAAATTTGTTTGACTTCGGATTTGTGGACATCAAACCAAAATATGGGTTATTGTACAATTACGGCTCACTATATTGATTTTGAGTGGAAATTGAACAAAAGAATTGTTTGTTTTGCTCAAATAGATTATCCACATACGGGTGAAGAAGTTGCTAGTTATATTGTTGAGAAACTTCATAGATTGGGCATTCATGATAAAATATTTTCCATTTCTTTAGATAATGCAAGTTCAAATAATAGTGCCGTTAATATTTTGAAACATTCATTGAAATTGCCTTTAGATGGTTCACTATTCCATGTCCGTTGTAGTTGTCATATTTTAAATTTAATTGTTCAAGATGGTTTAAAAATTCCCGAAATTCATGGAGTAGTAACTCGTATTAGGGATAATTTGCAATTTATTTTCAATGCTCCATCAAGATATCAAGCATTTCGTGAAGCATGTAGTGTTGCAAATCTAACTCCTAGAAGACTTCCTATTGATGTCCAACATAGATGGAATTCTACTCATAAAATGTTAAAAGAGGCTATTCCTTATTATGGCACAATTAAAAAATATTTGAATGATAAAAGATGTCCACAACCTGTATATGATGAGGATTGGAATATGGCTGAAATGATTAGAGATTTTTTAAGTGTGTTTAATGATGCTACTGTTTTCTTTTCCGGTATTTATTATACAACTGTTAACATGGCAATACATCATTTGGCTAGTATTAGCATGGTTTTTGATACTTATAGAGGTATTAGTTGGTTTGAAACCATTGTTGGAACAATGGAAAAGAAATTTGTGAAATATTGGGGGAAAACTCCGACATTATATGGAATTGCTTATATTTTAGATCCTAGGGCAAAATATGATGGACTAGATATAATGCAATCAATTATTTTAAGTAATTTTCAAAATTCTACTGAAATTGCTAAATGTTTTGATACTAGTACTGTTATTAAAGATGAAATTATTAAACTCTATGAAGAATATGTTCAATACCATATTGATGCTAATAATGCAAATATTAGTACTACTAGTACAAATAGTAGTAGGCCTAGTAGTTCTAATTTTGGCCAAGGAGGTACATACATGGGCTCTTCTACAAGGTCGTATGAAATCTACTAGTTCAACTGGATCCGAACTAGTACGATATCTATCCGAACCCACTGTTACAGAATTTGGAGATGATTTTAATGTTTTGGATTGGTGGAAAATGAACAAACAAAGGTTTCCAATACTCTCAAGAATGGCACGTGATGTATTAACAGTTCCAATGAGTACAGTTGCATCGGAATCGGCATTTTCTACCGGGGGACGAGTTCTTAGTGATTATCGAAGCCGAATGGTGCCACCATTAGTGGAATCTCTTGTAAGCCTTGAAGATTGGTTTAGAGCGGAAGATGCCACAATCGTAGAAGAAGATGACGATGGAGAGATTATCGGAAAGGAAATGGAATTTTTAAATCTAGATTAGAAGTCATCACTCTGTAATTTTGCTTATCACTTTTGTAATTTTGCTTATCACTTTTGTAATTTTGCTTATCACTTTTTCTCTTTTTGTAATTTTGATTATCACTGTTGTAATTTTGCTTATCACTTTTTCCCCTTTTGTAATTTTGATTATCACTGTTATCAGGCTTTATAATTCTCCATATATAAACTTTTGTGACCGGATCAGTTCAAAAACATTCTCAAGTCACTGAAATTGTAAGATAAGGGATTACAGGAACTGAATCATGTCTTGATATTTTCATCTAAGTCAATGCCGCGTCAGCTAAAAAAGTTAGTTTTTTTTTCGACAAAACTATTTCAAACTTCAAATCTCGAGTTGCATACTTGCATCACGCAGTTTTTCAAATGTTTTTGTTCCTCTACTTGAGTCTTTTTCCAGGTAGAACATAAAAAGAACTTGAATTTTTAACTTTTGAGTTGATTAGTTTTGTAATTTGAAGCTTTGTAATCATTCTAATGTACCAAGCTGGGCAGAACTTAGAAGACTCACCTCTGTCCTTGATCGACTTTCATTATTAGTATAGGTTCACTACTAAACAGCATCTCGAATTGCTTCCTATTTCCTCTCACACAGAATAGTCGGCTGTTAAACGCCATATAGCACCCCGAACCTTTGCAGTTTAAGTGTTAATTTAAGTTTTTTAAGAAAGATGGGTGAAGAAGGTGCTGTTTACCCATTTTCGAAAACCGACCCGTTATCCGCCCCGCCCCAAGAACTGCCCCAACAGGTTGGGTGATGGTATGGACCTTGAGTCTTTGACCCGCCCCGCCCCGCCCCGCCGGAGACTGCCGGACCTTCAACCACCAGACCCGCACCGTTTTACACCCCTAAGTGTGGGGACAAAAGCGTCGGCCGCACTAATGTGAGATACAAAACTCTCAATGGACTTCACTTCTCCTTCTATAGGCAAACCTAGTTGTCCCTTCTTTAGTCTAAATATGTTAACCTCCACAGAAAGATTTCCAAAGGATAGATTCATTAAGCCATCCCAACAATTGATTTGGGCATTGGCGGTTGCCAAGAAAAGATGCCCTAAGATGATGGGAATGGAATCATGAGCAACTTCTGTGTCATGAACTTTAACGAGAATGTTTTCAACTATGCCCTTGGGGGTACTTAATAGAACGATCGGCTAACTGCAAAGTCATTTTGATTGGTTTAAGTTCATGGAGACCTAGCTGTTTATATAAATAAAATGGGAGTAAGTTAACACTCGCCTCAAGGTCTAATAAAGTAGTTGTTATGAAGGGATCGCCTAAGGTGCATTGTATAGTAGGACGACCATGGTCTTTGTACTTAACAACTCCGTTATGTTCAGATAAAGAAGGATATTGTTCAGTTAGAAAGGTTTCTTGGGGTATGTTGATTTTCCTCTTCTTGGTGCACAACTCTTTTAGAAACTTAGCGTGTGATAAGAGCCCAAAACTGTAGTTTTAACCCCTTAACAATCATACTTTTAGACCAATTATGTGAATAATAAGTAAGAGTTAATACTGATTACGTGTTTTTATGCATTTCAGGCTTCAGAGTCCATTATGTGCAGAAATGTGCCACTTTAGCGAGATAAAGGAGCAAAGGTCGGTTGCTAAGGAGTTCTGTGATTAAAGGCCAATTTTCAAGAAGACAAAGCCTCTGTAAAGCCCGGTCAAAAGATGAAAAGTCAAAGTCCCGCGAGAAATAGTCTGAGAAAGTCAACAGAACTTCCGAAGACCATATCTTTGGACTCAGACCTCGGAATTGGGCCTACCTTACGTCAAAACGACCGGCTCGGAAAGAGATTTCTAACGGTCCAAGCCTTGGCCCAATCAGAGGAGCAGAAGTGGACGAAAAGTCTGTCGAAGTCAACTACAACTGAAGAGGCCTTTTTGGACTGAAAGTATTGGGTTTTGGGCCTGATTCTCTGGCCCAAAATGTGGCTCCAAGCCCATGCACGATTTTTGGATCTGAACATATAAAAAAAAAGCTTAGCTCTTTGTTAATGGTAGATAGTTAGACCTAGATTAAAGATTAGATTAGTAGCCTCCATTAATTAATTCTAGATCCAGTTTTCCTTAGATTTAATTAGTTTAATTTAATTAGTTTCATATCTTGTTTTTATTTAATTCCTTGAATGATTGTTCGTCATTTAATTAGATAAATAAAATAGTTATTATTATTCAATTTCGATTTTTGTCATTTGCATTTATAGATCTAGTTTAAATTCTTGTTCTTATTTCATTCTTAGTTAATTAATTAGATTTCAATTATTGTTTAATTTAGATTAGTAAAGTTAGAATTTTGATAATATGTTTAGTTTAGATTCATATGGGAATGATTATGAATGATTCAAGGCTAAAACCTCCATTAGAGGGGTTGATGAAGCCTTGATGAAAACTTAGCGGTATAGTGTAGAAGCATTGTAGAATCTATTCCAATCTAGAAGGTCGTTATTCGCCATGAGAATGGGTGGGCGACCTCACATGCTAGTTAGTATTCGGTAGAAATGCCATGAACACTAGGGGATTAGAACGAGAATTCTTGCCGTAGTAGAACGTGAGAATTGAGATACAAGAATCTATACTAGGTTATTAAGTTGGATTCGAGGTGGATTCAATTCCCTTCTAATCCTTTATCTAGATTAAAAAACAATCGTATTTCCATAGCATTTGTAGTTAAATTCAAATAATCAATTTCATATTGTATCGTAGAGCTCTCATTAGACTTAAGACCGACAAATTAGACTATAAAACATTCCATGCTAGAGAACTAGGAGTGGAACGAATTTGTTACTCCACTCTATTTCGATAGAATTGAGAGTAGAAACTTTGATAAATATAGACACGTAGATAGTTTTAGTTTACTTTACGTTTGAGTTCATCGCTCATTTCATTAGGTAAACTATTTCATTTTATGTTTTATCAAATGGCGCCGCTGCCATCATAGTTGCACTTTAGCATTGTTTTCATAGTAGAATTAGTCATTTTTAAGTCCCATTAAACCCACCCACCCTTGTTGGATTCATACTGTGGTTATCCATTTCAGCGTTGAAAAATTCGGAAAAAAAAATTATACCGAAGCGCGATCCGGCCTATAAAGGAGCCTTAATGCGCCCTATACTGGAACACGAAGCGACCCCGCCCTCATACCGAAAGCGACCCCTGATTTCTTTGGACCCGAGTGCGACCAGCGCTTAACTTACTTAGAACACGGAGCGACCGCCTCTATGCGAAAGCACCTGCGCCCCTAAGCAAAATTTTTCGGATTTCTACATTGAAAAGTTCGCGAAAAATTACGCGGCGCGACGGCGCTTAAAAAGCGAAAGCACACGCGCCAAAAACCTGGAACCTTGAGCTGACCGCCCCCATACCGACCGACCGCTAAGTTACTGGAACATAGAGCGCGACCCGCCCCCATACCGAGCGCGACCCGCGCTAAGTTACTGGAACACGGAGCGCGACCGCGCCCAAAGCGAGCGCACCCGCGCCCTAAGCTGAAATTTGCCGGATTTCCACAGGTTTGTTTCGAATTTCGATTTTTCAAGTTTTTCAGTGTTTTAACTTGTTATATACACTGAACACGCGTAAACAAGACGCTATTCATAAGCGAAGCAAGGACGCAATCAGGTATTCCTTTCTTCCACACCTCGCATCTCCAGTTAGAGGTTTCAACTAGTATATCAGAATTGTTTGGAGTGTTGCATGTTTAGTTAAGTTCGACTTAGTCTTGCATGAGATTAAGGTCTGGTCGAAGAAAAACAACTAACGTAATTACACGGCAACGTCAACAAACAAATCTATCTAGTTTCCCACCCACTACACCTCTAGCTACTATTTCACACACACCACCGATATTATGGATGAAGAAAGAGAGACTCCTCTCTCGATTTTTATAAAGCCTTGGCGATAGCCCTAAATCTTGCATCGTTCTAGCGGACCGGTGGGGATTTCCACATCCCCCAAATATATTTAATTTGTTACCCATTTTCATGGTTTAGACCATGAAAACCTTATCGGCTTATCGCGTAGGATTGAACAAGTCCTTACAACATTCCACCATCCTACGGTTGGTACGGAACAAATTAAACTGAGGGTATTTCCCTTCACCTTAGCTGATAAGGCGGCGTCTTGGTTAACTGCCCAAGCGCCTAATTCTGTGGACTCGTGGGCCAAACTTGTTCAAGTTGTTTATGGAATATTTTTACCCACCCCTAAAGACGGATGAAATGCTTTCCAAGATTCACTTCTTTCGACAGAATCCTCATGAATCATTTTCAGAGGCTTGGAATCGTTTCACCGATCTCCTTATAGAGTGTCCACACCATCACCTAGCAAAAGACACGTTAGTTCGTGCCTTTTTCAAAGGACTTCTACACCACCATAAAGAAGTCCTAGACATAATGAATGGGGGTAGTTTCCTAAGTAAAGGAGCCTCAAAGAGGCATATAAATTTTTGGAAGATCAGACTAAGCGTAATAATAATTGGGGGTAGTGGCGATTACTCCGCTCCGCTAGTTCTTCTTCAACAGTTAAGGCTACCAGTATGTTTGAGGTTAAATCAGATCCTGAGCTTAAAACTCTAATTGAATCCCTCACAAAAAAGGTAGAGGCCATTTCTGTACAACAAAAGCCTATCCCCGTCATGAATGTAAATTCAAATCCATGTAGTTTCTGTTGGAGTCCTGAGCATCCCGACTCCCACTGTCCTATAGCCTATGAACATTCTTGTTCCATTAATAGTGAACCTAACGCCCCTTGGAGACAATATCCCAACTTCGGTTAAAGAAATAACCAACAAGTCACACCTACAGGGTACAATAATCAATATGTTAGGCCAACGCACAGTTATAACCAAGCTCCACCACAACAAGGACAGGATCAGGGTAATTATAATAATTATAACAACCAAGCGCAACCTCGACAAGGTCAAGCACAAGGTCAATGTAGTTATAATAATTATAATGCTAATAGAGGTATCGTTCCGGTAAATAATAACTATCACAATCCGCCCATAAATAATCAACGCGAGATAGTTCCAAATCCACAACACCGTGACTATCGCACCCACACAACCGGATCGCCTTGACACCTTCATACAAGTGAGCCAACAACTTTTCCAAACCATGGCTCAATCTAACCAACACATTCAACAATCCGTTAATAATTTAAACCAATAGTTAGCCCAAGAGAAAGCCCAACCAAAAGGCGTGTTTCCAGGTAAAGCGATACCTAACCCTAGAACAGCAAACACAGCCTTTGAGGTAAACGATAATACTAGTACGGAAACTACAACCGTAGGTGAGCTAAATGCCATCACCACTCTCCGTTCTGGAAGAGTGGTTGATAACAAAGTAACTATGCCTATAGTTACCCCATCAGTACTCCCTACACCGGATATCGAACTAGATACCGAAATAGAAACTGAAGAACCTACCACTGTAGAGGTACCAGTTAAACCACAACCTAAGAAACAGAAAGCCAAGGTTACACATCAAGTCGAGCCATACGCTAAATATAGAGTGAAACCACCGTTCCCTCAGAAATTAGCCATGCTAACTAGGGATACTAACTTTGAGGAGATTAGGAACGTTTTCAAAAATCTAACGATAAACCTTCCTTTTCTCGAAGCTATCAAAAAGCTACCTAACCACGCTTTAAGTTTCTTAAGGAGTTCAGGTAATCGCTAGGCGTAAGACCAACATACCTAAAGATGCCTTTCTAACCGAACAGCGGTTCCCAACTTTATCCGAAAATAATGGAATTGTTAAGTACAAGGACCCTAGTCATCCCCATCGCATAATGCACCTTAGAGATTCTCACACGACGACGGCTATTTACTAGACACGGGGGCTAGTGTTAACTTACTCCCATTTTATTTGTATAAACAAATAGGTCTAGAGGAGATGCAACCTACTAAAATGATATTGCAATTAGTCGATCGGTCTATTAAGTATCCTAAGGGTGTGGTTGAAAACGTCTTTGGTTAAAGTCCAAAATTTTTACTACCGACCGACTTCGTTATCCTCGACCACGAAGTCACTAACGACTCTGTACCTATCATTTTAGGGCGTCCCTTCTTGGCTCTCGCCATGGCGCTCATAAACTGCAGCGATGGTTCGATGTCCTTGTCCTTTGGCCATCTTTTGTTGAGGAGGTAAATGTTTTCAAACGAGGACACAATATCCCGATTCATCTACAAATGGAGAGGCATGATCGAGAGCTTAGCTAAAGATTACTTCAAAAACATGTTTCCGGAGAAACAGATTAACAAATTCATTTCCTTCGGAAATTCGACTTTAACAATGACTCCCCGGTAGTAGAGGCTAAATCGAAGAAGAATTCCTGCAACTCTTTTGCACCGCTTCTTTACCACGAGTCCCCTTTGCCAACAACCATTCATCCCTTGATGCTATGACGGAAGATGAATTTTTCAATCTCTATCCCAGCTTATCCTTTTGACCCACCTATTGAGGAATGTCTTGCATATATCAAGATTTCGATGATATGGACTTGAGAGCTCTAGCTGAGAATCATTCACCTTCCATCACCAATATTCCCCACCCTCCACCTTTTCAAAGGAACCTCGAGTTTGCACTTGATCCTTTAGTTTCTCCTGTGCTTCATGATTTTTTAAATCCACCTAGTAAACAAATACTTCCCAAGGATAAACCACTTGACACCTTCATTTTCAGACTTGAGACAGTCCCTAACTATATCATGAATGAGTTTTGTGCTAAACCCACATCCTCATTTTTTCCATGCTTTCCCTCTAAAACTTATCCCAATCCACCATATCTTCCACAACCATTCACTTTTCCACACTTATTCACTAGGACACCCTCTCGTTCAAAAGATGAAACATAAGGTGCATGCTTTCGGTTATGTTATAGGTCTATCCGACTTCGGCTTTCATTCCACTAGGTCGGCCAGTAGGAAATCTTGGTGCTTGATTGTGTTTGGATATGTTTTCTGTGATATTTATTTATGGAACGATCCACAACTATTTCGGTTGTTGATATATGATCCACAACTGCATATTCATACATATGTTTAGATAAGTCTAGGGAATCTGACTTTAAAATACCCAAATTTTCGTACAATACCAACTTTCTGGAGTATAGGCCAAACAAAATTTTTAAACTTAAAAAGAGTTTTCCAATTTTGTTTGGGGGTGGCGTATTTTGGTATTCATTTCAAATCATGTTGCCACCCTAAGCCTGTCATGTTTACTCCAGTAGAGTTTGTGTTAGTTAGTACGTACCAGTTTAATTGTGCTTCATATTATCATATCATCTTTACAATATTTCTATTACAGTAGTCGCCAATTTTGCCACGTTTCTATGGTAAATTCTTTTCCTTATCTCTTTACACTTTGAGGACAAAGCGTTCGATTGTTTGGGGGTGGGATAGAAACATTGCAAAAATTAGACACTTTTAGGATGTAAATTATGCACTTTTATTTATAAAATGTTAAAAATTATAAAAATTAGTTAGTTACATAATTTAATTGTGCTATTGAATTGTTTCATGAACCCCCTTCTCCCAAATTGTTTGGGGGTGGTATAGAAACACGATGTAAATGTTAAGCACATATTAGGTTGTATATTACGTATTATTTGTCTTAAAAATAATAAAAATAAAAATAAAAATAAAAATAAAAAGTTTATGCTATACACTTAGGAATATTGGTATTGTTTCTTTCTCTATGCTCTTAATAATCTAGAAGTCTCAATTAGCTTTTTGCATTAGAATAGTTTTAGAAACTTAGGTTAATATGTAGGTAATAATCTTTGCATCTATCTATAAATATATTACATGAGTATCTATGATTGTTTGGCAGTAAGTTTATGAATTCTAGGCTAGAGTACTTATTATACAAATCCTGTGAGAATATAGCCTAAAGCCTTATATGAGTGAAACATTTGAGAAATGACACAAGGGAGAAGTATATTCCGAATAGAGAAATCACATGTCCACTTGCTTGACCAATATACCATGTCCTAAGAGAGAATTTAGGCACTTTTTGGATCGATATAGCTAGAAATTCTGATCTAAGTATATTTTCCGCTAGTCGCCCCACTAAGCCTTTCATTAGCCCTTTCATAAACCACAAATCCTTTACCCTGTTACAAAACAAAACAAAATAAAAAAATTCAACCTACCCAATTTAGATAAGTCTGAGAATAGAATGAGGAAGAAAGAAGAAGAAGAAAAACACGTGGTAAACAAAAAGTTAGTTAATTGCTTCGGAAAATAAAGAAAAGAAGTTTCCATCCAAAGAAAAGAAAAATAAAAATAGAAATAAAATAAAAACTCAAAAAAAAATAGAATAAAAGGAGTCAAAAGCCAAAGAAAAAAATATGGCTAAGGATGGAAACAAAGTGTAGAAGCAAAAGTAAATAACAAGGTTTTCTCTAGTTACATAATATAAAGACTCTATTATCTCAGACTTGTCCTTTTTGAATATCCATTTCCTTCCTTCTTAAACCATCTCCTAATCCCCGAAACACCTAATAAAGACCTCTAGCTCAATTAGGAATAGGTTAGTGTGATAGTAAGTGGCAGATGTGTTTGATCGACTCTGGCTTCCTTGTCTGTCATTGAGATTGTAAGGTAAAGTGCCCCACAAGACTAGAGTAGCTGAAAACTTGAGTGGAAAAATCAGAGTGTTGTATCTTGACTATTATTGTGAGAACCTACTTAAGGACGCTATCCCGAGTTTCAGAAACGGACCTGCTATTGCATTTCATAGTATTACTCATTGTATATACGTTTATTGTAGATGATTGATTATTATGCATATATTAGCTTAAGTTTTGACATGATTATTCTGTATTCATTGCTAGTGAGATGTATAGATAATTGAGACATAAATAAGGAAACAATAGTTTTATTTCTTAGTCGTTGTAGTATAGATGAAGTTTGTGAGTACCTTCACTGGAAAACTCTCACGAGACTATAACTCGTCCACTAGGGAATTCCTAGTGGTTTAAGGCCTTGTTGCATATGGTCAATGCAATCGCAACTCACGAAACGAGAGTAGATAGAACTCCATTTTTGATCACTTATTCTAATTTCTCATCTTTGCTTGAGGACAAGCAAAATGCTGTTTGGGGGTGGTTTGATAAGAGCCCAAAACTGTAGTTTTAACCCCTTAACAATCATACTTTTAGACCAATTATGTGAATAATTAGTAAGAGTTAATACTGATTACGTGTTTTTATGTATTTCAGGCTTCAAAGTCCATTATGTGCAGAAATGTGCCACTTTAGTGAGATAAAGGAGCAAAGGTCGGTTGCTAAGGAGTTCTGTGATTAAAGGCCAATTTTCAAGAAGACAAAGCCTCTGTAAAGCCCGGTCAAAAGATGAAAAGTCAAAGTTTACGCGGGCAGAAATAGTGCATAAAGTCAACAAAACTTCCGAAGACCATATCTTTGGACTCAGACCTCGGAATTGGGCCTACCTTACGTCAAAACGACCGGCTCAGAAAGTACTTTCTAATGGTCCAAGCCTTGGCCCAATCAGAGGAGCAGAAGTGGACGAAAAGTCTGTCGAAGTCAACTGCAGCTGAAGAGGCCTTTTTGGACTGAAAGTATTGGGTTTTGGGCCTGATTCTCTGGCCCAAATTGTGGTTCCAAGCCCATGCACGATTTTTGGATCTGAATATATAAAAACAAAAGCTTAGCTCTTTGTTAATGGTAGATAGTTAGACCTAGATTAAAGATTAGATTAGTAGTCTCCATTAATTAATTCTAGATCTAGTTTTCCTTAGATTTAATTAGTTTAATTTAATTAGTTTCATATCTTGTTTTTATTTAATTCCTTGAATGATTGTTCGTCATTTAATTAGATAAATAAAATAGTTATTATTATTCAATTTCGATTTTTGTCATTTGCATTTATAGATCTAGTTTAAATTCTTGTTCTTATTTCATTCTTAGTTAATTAATTAGATTTCAATTATTGTTTAATTTAGATTAGTAAAGTTAGAATTTTGATAATATGTTTAGTTTAGATTCATATGGGAATGATTGCGGAATGATTCAAGGCTAAAACCTCCATTAGAGGGGTTGATGAAAACTTAGTGGTATAGTGTAGAAGCATTGTAGAATCTATTCCAATCTAGAAGGTCGTGATTTGCCATGAGAATGGGTGGACGACCTCACATGCTAGTTAGTATTCGGTAGAAATGCCATGAACACTAGGGATTAGAACTCGAATTCTTGCCATAAGAACGTGAGAATCGAGATACAAGAATCTATACTAGGTTATTAAGTTGGATTCGAGGTGGATTCAATTCCCCTCTAATCCTTTATCTAGATTAAAAAACAATTGTATTTCCATAGCATTCGTAGTTAAATTCAAATAATCAATTTTATATTGTATCGTAGTATAACACCCTTCGTAAAGCTCTCATTAGACTTAAGACTGACAAATTAGACTATGAAACATTCCATACTAGAGAACTAGGAGTGGAACGAATTTGTTACTCCACTCTATTTCGATAGAATTGAGAGTAGAAACTTTGATAAATATAGGCTCACAAGAAAGTTTTAGTTTACTTGCGTTTTGAGTTCATCGTTCATTTCGTAGGTAAACTATTCATTTTATGTTTATCAGCGTGTCCAGGTAGACTTTTTATAGCATCTAGAAAAGGTAGGTTTAAAGTCAGATTTTTAAACACTTCCCTAATCTCATAAAAATTCTCGTCTGTTTTAGACACAACTAGTCTCTGGGGATACGGTGGTTTATCTCTATATTAAGCATAAGGGTCAGCAATATTATTAGTCTTTGCTTTATTTTTAGCCATTTTCCATCTAGGTGTTCATATTGGAACCTCTACAGGTGTAGGATCATCAATTTCTATTGTGGTATTTAGTAAGGTTGTATCTTTAGGTTGTGGTTAGATTGGAACTTCTATAGTTGTAGGGTCTTCAATTCCTATGACAGTATTCGGTATGGTTTCATTTTTAGCTTTTTTTTGGGCGATCTGCAGGCATAGTCATTTTGTTATCAATTACTCTACCTGAATGAAGGGTAGTGACTGCCTGTATTTCCCTTAGGGTTATATTACCATTACATTAAATATGTACTTTCAGTGTTTGTTTTGAAGTGTTTGTTGATTTTGTTAGGGATTAACCTTTTGGCACAAAAGATTGCATCATTTGTTGTAGCATGTTAGAGTTTTGAAGCGGATCTTTCATCAAGTTGGTTTTGTTGAATTTTGATTTTGTGTTGAACAATGTTCATGTCTAGATGTTGATAGGCTTGTTCCGTTCATGTCTAGATGTTGGCACTAAACCTCTATTCGGTCACCTAAGTTTCCTTGACCTTGATGCGGAATAAAACTGGTTGAAGTTTGTAGTGGGCCTAACATTTTGATTATTAAAACCTGGAGGTGTAGCTTGTTGTTGTTGATTATAATTAGCGTGTTGCATCCATTGTGTGTTAGGGTTGTTATTAAAAGCACATACATTTTCTGGCTGTGGTGGTGGTTGTTCAAAGACAAGAGGACAATAGAAGTCAAAATGTTCAAGACTAAAATAGAAATTACAACCGGTAGAGTTTATGTTCATGACTGAAGTGCATTGTTGTTGAACAAAGATGGCATCTACCTTTTTAGTGAGGGCATCGATAAGAGTTCTAAGCTGGGGATCAGGTTTAACCTCAAAAGAAGGAGTGGAGTGGGGGACATCGTTACCTCCCCAATTGTTGTTTCTCTTAGATTGATCTTCTAAGAGTTTATAAGCCTCCAAGGCTCCTTTACTAAGAAAACTACCCCCATTCATGATATCTAGAACCTCCTTATGATGATGTGAAATCCCCTTGAAGAAGGCACGAACAAGCGCGTCTTTCGCAAGATTATGATGCGGGCATTCAATGAGAAGATCAATGAAACGATTCCAGGCCTCTAAAAAGGATTTATGAGGATTCTGGCGGAAGAAATGAATCATTTGAAGCATTTTATCTATCTTCAGTGGTGGGTAAAACTATTCCATGAACAATTGAACAAGTTTAGCCCATGAGTCCACGGAGTTTGGCGTTTAGGCAGTTAACCAAGACGCCGCCTTGTCGGCTAGGGTGAATGAAAACACCCTAAGTTTAACTTGATCCAGACTTATGCTAGGATGATAGAATATAGTGAGAACACTACTACAGAATGACACTTATACCACTGTTTTTAAGTGTAGTATAAATATATTTACCACTGTTATGCAACCGTGACAATAGGTGGTGTGGTATATAATAATAACAAAACTGTGGTATATATGTTTAACGGATACCACGGTTTTTTAAAGAACCGTGGTTTGTATGCCCATTATATACCACAGTTGTCAACAGAACCGTGGCATATAAGCTATTGAAACCGTGGTTTATATTAGTGTATGTGTTATAATACCGTGGTATATAGTTATACTAAATACTACGGTTTATGCCAAACCGTGGTATATATATATATTTTTTATTTAATAATAATGCTAGTAACAGTCTTCCACTTAAAAACCGAACCTGCAGATAACAAAATTTACATACCGCCTCACGCATAATAACATTTTCATCTTCCCAACAAATTCCAAAATGTACAATAAACTATCAAACATTGCAAAAAAAGATAATAGTAATAAAATAAAATAACTTCCATTAATTTTTTGAGTGCACTAAGAAAACAAACTTCAAATTTCTTTTCATAAATTAAAAGGTAAGACTCATAAATTAAATTTGGAGGGTCGAACATAGCTAAAACTCATCCTCATTCGCTTAAAAATTTGAAACACCCCATTTTCCTGGATGAACTGAATAATATCGAGTCGAACATCGTCAAGTTCATCTTGCGTGTATGTCTCCTTCAGTTCTAAATTTGTCATCTGGATGAGTCAAAGCACAACATGTGAGAGTTACTATATAAGAATAAAGGAGAGAGAATGTGCTATTATGAAGCATCTCCTGACCTTCAAATTCCTTATCGTCTTTGACACCCGAAGCATTTGCATGAATATGAGGGTTCTTTGAGGTTTCCTCATTCTTTTCAAACAGTGCATGAGCAATCAGCCGGCGTGCAAC
Organism: Coptis chinensis; assembly: GCF_015680905.1. Taxonomy (NCBI): domain Eukaryota; kingdom Viridiplantae; phylum Streptophyta; class Magnoliopsida; order Ranunculales; family Ranunculaceae; genus Coptis; species Coptis chinensis. The sequence continues at coordinate 63,841,093 of NC_141461.1, forward strand.
CATATATAGGTACATTCCGCGGCTTTGGTGCGATTGACTCTCTTATCCCTCCATTCTCTTCAGAAAAGATCCGCTCACGAGCAGCAAGATAAGTTGCTTCTTTCCTCCAGCGTAGTCCCCAAAGATGTTGGATTATTCTTTGCGGCTTAAATAAAGAGAAAAGAAAATAAAAAGAAAAGAAAAAGTCAATCACACTGGTAACAAACTGAATTTTGTGAGAAGGATATCATAATTAGGAAAAGTAAGACATTAAAGTACACAATTATGACAATTCATTAATCACTTTTATAAAAGGATGCATACAATTTCCAATCTATGTGTTTATACCATTCCCTCTATCAAAGATACAGTACGTTGTAGAACAAAGCTATAAGTTCTACGTAATGCTTGTAGCACATGACAATGTGAAAAATGACAAACTTTTAATAAGTACAAAGTCAAGCTTCGTGGACATATATTACGTCGAGTTCAATATTGTTATTTAAAACTACTGATACTAAGCACAAAGAGAAGTGGGAAATGCACTACCTAGTAAAGCCTTTGTTCTCCTCAACAGTTGATGGGATGCAGCAGGAGACTGATAGTCATTACATTGCCACAGGATATCATTGACAAGAACTGATGGTCTGCAATTCCAAACATGAACAGGAAACATTCAAGAAAAGTAATCTATGAACCAATGTTCCATTCGACTGTGGGATCAACATACATTGATGACTCAGGGGATCCCTCTAAGATTAAATGGCGGTCATCTCCTTCACCAACAGATTTATGAGCCAATCTAGTACCAAAAAAATTTCACAGAGTCACTAGAATGAACTTGTAGTAAAGACAGATGGGTGAAACAAATATGATCGGCAATATCAAATAATTATGCAAAAAGATTTAGAAATTTTAAGTCTGGCTATAGCTTTCAAATATAATTATGATATGAAAATGAAGAAAGAAGTTGGGTTGTAACATAAAAAAAAAACTTACCCGAAACTCGTCCGGCCAAAGCGATGCAAGAGAAGGCGATTATACAAACTCATTGGTTTTCAGCTCCAAGATACCATCTAGACTGCAGTAAACAATGTGATCGTAACTGACACTTTCCTTGTATTGCCGTAAATACGTTGAGTCCATATTTACAAGTTACAACTACATGAATTCTGAAGGTTTCACTCTTTACGGTCTCACACAACTCAAAAATGTGTATACCATAGTAATTTCAAAAGATGCCAGAGGAAATCATTGTAAGCAGACTTTAAAAACGAAAAAAACTTAATGGAAAGAAGACATAGCTGATTCAAATAAGATGGAAATACTATATTGCAAAAGAAGCATACCTAGGAGAAAATGTTTAAATTTAAAACCATGGGGAAAGAAATGGTATGTACCACAAAGCTGGAAAAAGAAGACACATTCTTTTCTTCCAAAAGAGCAGCATTCCAAATTGAAGATGTGGATGGAATATTGTTCCCCAAAAAGACTAAACTATTGGAGAAAAATCAAAAAAGCATTTGGAGATTCTGATATTGAACTAATGAAAAGTTATTCCATATGGAAGACACAACCCACTTAAGGTGTTCATTTAGATGTACATTGCCATTAACATTAAATATATTTGAACATCATCAAAGAATCACTTCAATGTTGATAAGAAGATTTGTGTCGGGGCTTATCATTTGCTGTAAAAGAGATCTCAAGGGAAAGTTAGAAAAAGAAAGAAAGTTAAAATCTCTACCCAACAAAACTAAAGCAGTCCAGGTCCAGGGATTCAATAGAATTTGGATATTTATAGAGCATCTCAATGGAGGAGAGACAGTGCATAACAAGTATGTTACAAGGAAATACTCATTTTATATTAAAATAAAAATAAAAATGATAGTTTCACACCATGTTATAATCTCATATCATGAATTTAGGTCAAACAATAAACAATGCAGGTAGAAGAATCAAGAAATAGGTTATCATCGCAAGCTAACAGAGCCTACATAGTTTACCTAGTATTGTTCTGGAGGAATTGACCATTCTGGTGTAAACTTTTTTTTTTCTTAACTTCATCATTTGATGCTTTGAATCTTTTCATGTAGAAAACATGGATACATAAGAGTAAATCCGCAGAGTTTTTTTGTACTTTGTTCAACAAAGTAGACACTTTCTCAAGTTAAAGAGAGTTCAATAGGGAAGAATGTTATATTCATTACATTTTGTCCTAGTTCTGGAGACATTTAAGGAGGACCAAGCAAGCCATTGTTAGCGGCCTCTCGAAAACTTTCTCGTAAAAAGGGTTAAGGCACATAGACAAAATTCATTTTAGGCTAAGGATCATGAACTGTTAACAAGTACGAAAATAAATGGTTTAATCTAGAATCACATCAGTTTTACCGGTAAAAAAATAATAATATTTAAGTATGTTTTAAGTACTAATGGAATGAAGATATTAGACTTACTCCGCAGAATACTGAAAAAGATTGATCAAGAATAGTTTGATATACTCTGACAACTCAGGACTGGCATCAGCAGCAATCCTTGCAAGTTTCTTATTCATCTGACAAATCAGGAAACCGGAAATTAACGTCAAGGAAGCATAGACTAGGAAGAGCAAGCACATACAAACTATGGAGATCAACATTACAGTGATCAATTTCGACAAGACAGTATACTCAAGCTCCTCCATGTAAGCGCTCATCAAGCTGAACAATGAAGACAATGACTGTTTGCAAGCCATAGACAGAGCAAATGAATCATCCAAAATGCCTGATAGAAAGAATAAAATGACTGAGTTTTTTTATACTGTAGAAGCTAGCCTGTCATAGTGAACAATCATCTTACCAAATCTATCCGTTGGAGAAAGGTGATTGGCTTCTATTGCATGTCGGAGTCTGGCTGTAAGTTCATCATCATATTTTACTCTGTAGAAGCCTGTTTGGTCAACATTAAGCTTAATTCATTTCTGGTGATTCTGTAGCACTTGTAGAGCCCAGAAGATCCATCATTTCTACAGTTTTTGATTTTGTTTGTAAGAGAAATTTTTTGCGAGCATTATATGAACCACATCATACTGTGATTGGGACAATTCATTGTCCATCTCCTTGGGCTCCACTTGTCAAGAATTGAGACTGCAATTTATTACAAAACAATCACAACAGTAATCAAGAGATGATTAAAAAAGAAATGCAGATAAGGCACACATAAAAGGTTAAGCACAGACAAAGTTACAAACAAATGGCATGCTGAGTAAACAGGCTTAATAGCAGCTACTCAGTAGACAAAGAAATCAAACTCGGACGACCACAAGAGAGTATAGATTTCCAAGTGAGGGAAGAAGAAGAGGACGCACACTGCCGATTAAGTGTCTCATTGAGCTTGACAAGAGCGGTGGTCCCGACCAAGAAAACGAGAGATGAACCCCATGTCCACCTTCTCATCTTCCAAAACCACTACTTCTTCTACACACTACTTGACCACGCACGGACACAACAGCTTCACAAAGTAACAAGATTTATTATTTTCCAAGACTTATTAACAAAAATCCTAAACATGAAACCCAACACTTGAAAAAACCGACTTACGCAACAATAGCTCCTCCGTGACAATAAGTTTTAATGAGGAAGAGAAATCGGTGTAACTAGATGAACTAGATCGTCGTCTTCATCTTCATGGGTGATATATTTGGAACCCTAGGTTTGAATAGGGTTTGAGAGAGTTCTAGTCGGGTAAAACAATTAAGGATTATATTGACATACCCCCACTAGTTGAAATTAGGATTACCCCCATAATAATTGAAATTAGGATTTCCCCCAACTTGACAGTTAAAAAGGAGTCAACCAACAAGTGGCCGTCAGGTTGACTAGTCAAGAATAATGAATTGTCCTAAATACCCTCTTTCACGTGAAAATTACAGAATTTGCCATTGACATCGTTCAAAGCCCACAACTCAAAGCCCAAACTTCAAAAATACAAGTTAAAATACAAATAAAAATAAAACTCCAATCAAAGTTTAAAAATCAATTACCTAATAAAATTATTCAAACAAAAACCAAATAAGAAAAATGAACTAAAAAAAATAAAAAAAATGTGAAACTATTTTGGCAGTGGTGATGCTCATATTCTATGGGTGTATATGGAGTCTGTCATGCAATAGCATTAGCAAGTCAAGATGCGAGGAATTTGTATAATCATAGCAACCGCCAATAAACCAGTTTCTTATCTCTCTTTAATCGTGATTGGAGTATAAATGGATATCGGTATAGATACTTCATAGGAGTATCTATACAAAGTAATGTTAGTTGAAGCCATACAAAGCAAACCATTGCAAGAACCAACTATAGTATATCCACTTCTCAATATTAGGTTTTTCACTGGAATGGGGATACATTTCTGTTTATCGATCAAGAGCGAGAGAGTTTCGGGATCAAAGATAATATAAATTAGGAAACAAATGGTCGTTAATAATAGACATTAGGAAACGATAGGTATAGCCATTTTTGGTTCAAGAATAATGTGAAGCCGGATGAGACAAATGCTCTCTTCAAATGCATATTAATGAATTCAGAATCCCTTGTTAATTTGTACCAGGTCTTACATACGCGACTTACAAGTTACAACACATAAGATCCTTAATGGGAAGTCTCAAAAATATATCACAGATGATCTCAAAATACAAATCCAGTAACTTCTTCCACCTATACTAACTTCATCGAAGATGAATCCACATTCCTTTTACTTTTAGGACAACAAACTTGGGCATATGTTCTTCCATCCAAGCGACATGATTTAAACAGGGCATGCACAAAGCAGGTTGATGGAAGATTAACTAAGAATCGAGGACATACCGAAGTTCAAATCTGAAAAACAATCCCCACGAATTATCTTTTGCCCGAAGGTGGTTTGAGGGACGCCTTATGCATTGAGGCAACTTCTTTAAAGTTGATTCAGATGGGGGAAGAACAAAGCAAAAGATGCTTCTCCCATTTCAAAGTTGTCACGGTTTAAATTCTGCAGAGGATGGCTCGTGGGGACTAATTAGATTCCTTATTAACACGCGTATAGGCTTCCTAAAATATTCAGTAAAGTTTTTCAACATTTAATTTTAGTGTAATTTCGAGTTTGGGCTTTGAGTTGTGGGCTTTTAACAGTGTCAATGGCAAATTTCGTAATTTCCACAGAAAAAGGGTATTTAGGACAATTTATGATCATTGACTAGTCAACTGATGGCCACTGTTGGTTGACTCCTTTGACCGCCAAGTTGGGGGTGGGGAGAAATCCTAATTTCAATTATTACGGGGGTAATCCTAATTGCAACTAGTGGTAGGGGGTATATGAATATAACCCAACAATTAATCCTTTATGTTTTTCCTTTTATTTGCTAGAAAAATAATTAAAAAACAATTCAGAATATAAAAAGAAATAAACTAACGGATAACTTGATAAGTAACAATTATATCCGTTAGTTACTTGGTTACGGATATATCTGTTAGAAATCCAAAATATCGTTTGTTACAAATTGGCCCTTATGGTGTAGTGTCAGTTACGGTGGGTTTTCTCACTGTTGCCAAACGTACCCTAAGAGTCGTAGAACTGTAGAAGTTGTGGGGAGAGACCGAGAGAATAGCTGGAATCTAATTTGAATGAGTTTCGTACGTGTATTTTTTATTTATTTTTTCGTGTATTTGACTATTTGGCATAAACCACGGTAGAAAATGGAAAATTTATATACCACTGTTTCTGTTTAAGGTAGTGGGGATGTGGAGTACTCTCATGCGGAAAAAAAAACTAACCATGGTATATGGCCCAACTTATCCCACGGTTTTCATGTAACTGTGGCATATACTAGTAAACCAATGACCAAAGAAGTTTCCGCCGTGGTATATAAGTATTTCCCACGGTTTTTAGAAGAACCGTGGTATAAACGTTCTTATTGACCGTGGTATACATGTCATTCTGTAGTAGTGGAACTTGTTCTATCCTACGCATGTGTTGATAAGGTTTCTCGTGGTCTAAACCATGGAAAATTGGTAACAAGTTAAATATATTCGGGGGAATTTGAAAATCTCCCACTGGGTCTACAAGAACGATGCATGACTTAGGTCCATCGTTCAGGGCTTTGTAAAATCAGAGAGAGGCGTCTATGGTTCTTTAGCTATTGTTGTAGGTGTGGTGTGTGATATTCTAGATAGGCGTGTGCATTGGCGTTGACGATATATAACGTTAGATGGTTTTTTCTTACGAGACCTTAATCTTATGGAAGGTAAAGTCTAATATGAAAGAACAAGAATAACAATTAAACAAGAGCCTGATTATACTAGAATTAAACTCCTTTAACAAAATAAATGAGGAGTGAAAGAAGGAGAACATGAATGCCTCCTTGCTATGCTTATGAATAACGTCTTCAATACGAACTCACTATCTTGTAGAAACTTTGAATTCCGAACCAACAAATATTTTGAACTAAAATATGACCTGTAACTAACCTATAAATTGTTCTTACTTGAGAGGGCGCGGGCGCATTCAAATATAAGGTAACTAGGGTGCGTGCGCGCTGTAAAAGAATACTGAAGAAAAACGCAAACTTAGGTTACTAGGGGTCAGGGCGCGAGCGCGCTCAAATATAAGGTAACAAGGTGTGTGTGCACTCCAAAAAATTTGATATTTTTACTATAGTTTGCTAAGACATCCAATAAGTAGCCTGAAAAATTTCAGAACAATCAGAGTTATGAAAGTCTTTCTACTGCCCTTCAAAGTTCGTGAAACAGTTTTCGGATATAATACAAACAACTGGGTTCGAAATATATTCGGGTGAATTTGAAAATCTCCCACTGGGTCTGCAAGAATGATGCATGACTTAGGTTCATCGATTAGGGCTTTGTAAAAATCAGAGAGAGGCATCTCTGGTTCTTTAGCTATTGTTGTAGGTGTGGTGTGTGATATTCTAGATATGCGTGTGTATTGACGTTTACAATATATAATGTTAGATGGTTTTTTCTTACCAGACCTTAATCTCATGCAAGACTAAGTCTAATATGAAAGAACAAGAACAACAGTTAGACAAGAGCCTGATTATACTAGAATTAAACTCCTCTAACAAAATAAATAAGGAGTGAAAGAAGGAAAACGTATATGAATGCCTCCTTGCTACGCTTATGAATAACGTCTTCAATACAAACTCACTGTCATGTAGAAACTTGGAACACCGAATCAACAAATATTTCAAACTAAAATATGAGCTGTAACTAACCTATAAATAGGGCTTACTTGAGAGGGCAGGGGTGTGTTCAAATATAAGGTAACTAGGGCACGTGCGCGCTGTAAAAGAAGACTGAAGAAAAACGCAAACTTAGGTTACTAGAGGTCAGGGTGCGGGCGCGCTCAAATATAAGGTAACTAGGGTGTGTGTGCACTCCAACAAATTTTAAATTTTTACAATAGCTTACTAAGACATCCAGTAAGTAGGCTGTAAAATTTCAGAACAATCAGAGTTATGAAAGTCTTTCTACTGCCCTTCAAAGTTCGTGAAATAGTTTTCTGATACAATACAAACAACCGAATGGTTATCAAATCAAAACAGAGCCAAAAATCACCAAAATTTTACAGGAGACTCTTGACAGATCTTGCGTGTTCCTGTAAAATTTTTAGAGAGATTAGAATTCTACAAACTCTCTTTATTGGCTGTTGTTCCAGAAATTAAGTGTTACAAAACTGCAGAAACACACACTGGAAAGAATCTACTAGTTAGGTGGTCAAAACAAATAAAAAACTCTTTAAATGTTTACTCTGAACTCCTAACTTATGGTAGATACTACTGTAAAAATCTTAGAATTTGTGGAACTCTCTAAGTAACCCTACTCGTCTGTTTTTCCAGAAACTTACGATGTGGAAGCTGAAATACGGCACTATAAAGATGGTATTAGTTCACTAGGTAAAACAACTAGGAAAAATCTGAATAAATTCCAATAAATCAATAACAACTTAGTTATTATTCTTGAAAATTTTAGAATTTTTAGAAATTTAAAAATACCTTTACCGCAGTATTCTTCACTGTGAGTCCGTAGTCTTAAGGGAGCGTGGGTACGCTTTGTGCAAGGTAAAAGGGAGGGCGGGTGCGCTCTTAGTTTAAAACAGTGAATATGAAGTTTGAATTGTAACAAAAATATGAGAAACAAGAATGAAAATTTAAAAGGGGTGGGTGGATAGAGAATGGGGGATTGCCCCTTGGATTCAACCAATTGAATTCTTGTCCTGAATGAGTTTAAGATGGCAGCGTCGCCATTTGATAAACGTAACAACACAATTAGATCTCTCTACCTTATTCTTATGTTATCAATTATTTATTTTCTACTCTCACATATATATTCATACAATATATGAAGTACGGAATCGTTCCACTCTTAACTCTCTAGACTTAACGAATTCAACTAATCAAACACAAGGAAACAATGGTGAGAGCAATATTTATGGATGTGAATTTATACTACGAAACTAAATATATGAATTTAACTTATACTAATTTAATTAAAGCAATTGAATATGACTTGAATAAAATTTGGAGAAGAATAGAGAGAGATTGAAATCCACCTTTATAAATTCCCAATATGCTAACATAGAGTTGTTGCAAACCTTAATCCCTACATTTTCACATAAGGTTCAAACATAAAGGTTAGGTCTTTTATGATATCTAATCATTTTATACTATCTCTAGTCATAAACTAAATATCATGAGAGAAAACTTGTTCCTATTCTCATAACAAACTCATTATTCTCTAGTTTAGATTAAACTTTTCTTATCTCTAAGTCAAGAAAAACTTAAACTTGAAGTTTTAACCAACAATTATATACTAACAAATCAAGTCCTCATCAAAGCTTTATTGAAACCTCTCTAATGGAGTTTTATCTTTGATTCATGGGGCTATTATGAATAAAAGAATGAGAAGAAGACATAATAAAAAGAGAAGCAATTTAATTGAATAATAATAATAACTTAAATGTATTTTAATGGAGGTTTTATGGAGGCTACAATTATAAACCCTAATTACTTAAACTATACTAAACTAAAGAAAGATGTGAGAGAGAGCTAAATTATTCTAAGTAATGGGAGGGAGAGATCTAAATTATTCGAACTAAATGGGAGAGAGAGAGAGAGTAGAGTTTTTCCTTCATCCTTTTTATATAGGAGAGGGTTAGGTTTACAATTTCGTGCATGGGCTTTGAAGCTGTATTTTGGGCCACTAAATCAAGCTCAAAACCTAATTACTTAAGTCCAAAATAGTTTCTCTGTGGGAATTTACTGCAGTACCTTTTTCATCCACTTTTACTACTTTGATTGGGTTCACATATAATAGGCCTAATTCCTAGGTCTGAGTCCAAATATACGGCCTGCCGAAGTTCTGTTGACTTTTCTGCTCTTTTTCTACTCGCATTGACTTTGACTTTTCAACTTTGACTATGCTTTAAAAAGGTTTTTTCTCCTTGAAACTTGGGCTTTAATCAAATAATTTCTCTAGCAAACAATTTGACTCCTTTCTCTTGCAAAAGTGACGTATTTCTTCACATAATTGATTTCAAGACCTAAAATACACAAAAACATGTAAACATTACTAACTCTTATTTATTATAAACATAATTGCCCTAATTATAATACTATTAATTAAGGAGTTGAAACTACAGTTTTGGGCTCTTATTAGAGAGTGCGCATGCGCCCTCATTTTGTCCTTACCTAGTGTACAGCATTACACCCTAGGCTCATGGATTACACCCCTAGGCGTAACGCGTCTAATTTGTTCTATTTCAAAGGCGATCAAGACCTTAGTTTAATTAGAAAATTTTAATTTTTTGTCATTAACTACAATATTATCTCACGAGTACAGTACAATACTCGTATGCTACCAACTACAAAATTTTAAAAATTAATTTTTCATTTTATACGGTGTCTAGAAAACTTAAAAAATTGGGGTTCTCTAATTAAGGAACATGGACGCACGGATAACCTCCCTCAATTCTTAAGTGGCCTGGCCATTAGTTTGATACAAAAATACAAAAAAATGAATTAATATTAGTTTAATTAGTAAGCCCCCACTACCAAAGCCCGTTTCATAGGCCCGACATCTAGGCCCAACACCTAAGCCCATAGTAAAAAAGCTTAACCCTTATTCTTAAAACTTTATCACTAATCACGGTTAACTTTTTTCAAGTTTTCACAATCCACCCCATGAATTAAAGTTGTAGATTGTGGTGTGTAACTTCAAAAGAGTTTGTAAGAAGTGAGGTTCATCCTAAATTGTTTAGAGTTTTAATGTGGGAGTTAAGAAAAATAAATGTTGACTCTTGATATATATTTGAGTAGTTTTAATCTAATGAAAACATGAAAACTCAAGTTGTTTGGTATGGAAATGACATGAAAACATTGAAAGAAGTATTGATTGAAGATGGAAATAAGAACAATAAGATAAGATTGATTGATTGAAACAAACAAAACAAAATAACAAGATTTAAATATAATAAAATGAAGAACAATAAAGTAAAGGACTTGAATTGAAAAACTAGACAAGAAAATTAAAACAAACCAAATGGTTTGGACCCTAAAGCAATGGATGCTTTCTCTCTCCATAACTTTTAGATTATATACCCCTACTTTTGCTTTTTACTAATTTGCCCTCCTCCATCACTTTTGAGACACCTCACACTTCACTTCTGCTTTTGTTTTTGTTTTTGTTTTTGATTTCTTCTTGACCAAGGTAGGTTTTGGAGAATGTCATATTTTGAGATAAGGGCCTCCATATATAGTATTATGAGTTGAGGGCTTTGACCTTTGACCTTGACCTTTGACTTTGACTGTTGACTTTGACTTTTTTTAGCACTTTTCCATAGCAGCTTATAGTCTTCATAATAAGCGTGATTAAGGCTCCTTTTGGTGCTAAGACATATCTTTTATGATAAGTGGTTTGAAATTCTCCATATCTTGAAAATGGCAATAAAAGCTATGAGTTGTCTTTTCGTTAAACATAAGACGGACTGTAATACAGTAATATAAGGGTAATAAAACGCACATTTGGGAGCTGATCAACACCCCCAAATAGCATCTTGCTTGTCCTCAAGCAAGGATGAGAGATAAAAATAAGATAACAAATGAGTGATTTATTATATGTTATACTAATATCGTTTCGTAGAGTGCGATTGTATTGACCATATACAACAAGGCCTTAAACCACTATGAATTTCCTAGTGGATGAGCTTCAAGCCTCATGAGAGTTTTCCAGTGAAGGTATTCACATACTTCTTCTATTTAGTACAAAGGTTTTGTTTCCTTATTTATTCTCAGAAGTTCATACATCTCATTAGCGGAGAATACGGACAAGCTCCTTTGAACTTAGAACAACATATGTATAGTAATTTAATCATCTCAAGATAAATGTGCAAAACATAAGCAATGAAATGCAAAAGCAGAGTTGTTTATGAGACTTTTAGAGAGCATCCTTAAGGTGGGTTCTCACAGAGGTGTGTTGCAATCACAACTCTCTGATAGATTCACTCAAGGTTCATTCTATCAAGTGCAGCAGGCACTTATATTCCTCGCATACTCAAATTATATCCAAAGAAACTGGGGTCGATTGATCACGCTTGCCATTTACTATCACACAATCCTATTCTTGATCGAGCTAAAGGTCTTTTATTAGGAGTTATGGGGCTAGGGTGATGGTTTTGAAAGAAAAAGGAAGGGAAAAATAAAATCTGATAAGTTGAGAAATTGGGTCTTCAAGATACTTGTAACTAGAGAAGAACCTCATTTTGCTATTTTTGCTTCCGAATTGTGACACATTCTTTTAGCCCTTTGGCTTTGTGATTCCATATGATTGTGAATTTTTGGAATTTCTAACTTTGCTTTTGTTTTTGGGGTTTTAATGTTTATTTAGCTATATCGATCCAAAAAGGGCCTAAATTCTCTCATAGGATATGGCGTGCTGATCAAGCAAGTGGACGTGTGGTCTTTCTATCTAGACATCCTTTGTGTCATTACTCAATAATCATTCAGATGAGGCTTTTGGCTAGATTCTCACAAGATATGGAACTTAATTGTTCTAACCTTTGCTTCGGAAACTCACTGCTATATACAAACAAATGCTGATGCATGATATTCATGAAAAGATGCAGAAATTATTGTAGGTATATTAGTCTAAGTACGAAGAACGAATGTTTACTCTATTGCTATAATGAGACTTCTAAACTTTTTATTCATCATAGAAAAAGGAAACAAGACTTTTTAATACTAAATGGAAAAATATTTTTGGTCTTTTTTGAAAATTTTTTAGAAAGGAAGAAATATACTATTATATCTACTATATAGAAAATGTCTAGTTTTTGCAAAATGTTACTATACCACCCCTAAATAGAACTATGCTTTGTCATCAAAGTATGAAGAGATAAGGAAAGAGATTACTATAGAAACATGAGCAAAAATGGCGAGACACCTATATTATGTTCTTCATGATGAAAATACGCTACCCCCAAATAAGTTTGGGGCGTGGGTTCTTTGATATATAACGAGAAATACATGGTTTATTATACTAGGGATATTTATTCTACTATGAAATCTTTTTGGGTTTTTGTATTTTTGAAAACGTATGTAATGCAGAAAAATATAGAAAATCTAACATGCATGATTATTATTACACTAAAAAGTTAAAAATGTAAAGTATGTAAACAACTATCTATATAGACACATATCTAATGTGTGAATGGTGGGTTTTTTTTTTTTTTTTTTTTTTTTTTTTTTTTTTAATTTTTTTAATTTTTTTTAATTTTTTTTAAGTAATTGTTTTTCTCAATCTAAAGATTTCTCTAACCATATAGAGGTTTTGACAAGAAGTTAAAATTATACGTTGATCCGGTATCATTTTAGTTACACTGGGCGTATAATTTTTATTTTTATATCCTCAGGTTTTGAAAACTATGTAGAGATGTTATAAAGAGATTTGTACTCAAAAGTCGTGATTCTAAAAGCTTATCTTTTGAAAACAAATCATAACAGGTAATCTCAAGCAACTTTCGTGTCGGCTCTTTATTGAACTCAATCTAGTCAGACTGTGGCTTTAGTTATGTGTGTTGGGGGGTTTACTGTGCAAGAAATAATGGAAGGGTTTAGTTGATTGGACACTAGTGGGTGGTGGAATTAGGTCTTTTTGGTGGATTTTGGTAGATCTGGTTAAAATGGGATGGGAATCAATTCTCTGTTCTGATTGCTGTAAGTACCTTGTCATTGTCTTAATGTATTTGATGGTTGATGTGATGATATGCTGGTGAGCAAGGGACAATTGGTATTTATATGGTTTAAGCTGAGATAGAAAGTGCATGGTGATATGGGCGACCCTTAGTAACTGATCCTCAAACCGCCCTTAGAAGAATGGAGATTGCGTACTTCTAAGGGTTGGTCTATGTGAAATCCATTGCCCATTTTCTTTTTGGAAAATCACATCACTATTGATGTATCGGGAATCATCTATTATGAGAATGGAGAAAAACAACTATTTTGAAAAAGAAATGTAAAAGAAAGAAAAAGAAAATTGTATACTCGCTCTATAGGATCACACTTACTCAAACGACGAGTAAAAAGTGTTTTACAAAGAATATGTTAGATATACGTGGACTAAGGTTTTGGCACATACAACCACACACTCCAAATGGAGTGGTCCAGTTACCTTAATGATGCACTCATATGGAATGCATCGAGAAAACATAACATGGATCTTTTATAGTCAGATATTGAAAACTTTATGTGGGGTCGTTTTAAGTCAGATTCCCCAAGACTATGCATAAGATGGATGATATGTTGTTAACTATATACTAATAATCTAAACAATTGGAGATCTTTATAGAAAAACATATAAAAGCATACACTCCCAAACAGAATGAAATGATACATTTGGAGAGTAAGATGCATAATGATAAAAGGATAGTGTAACCCATCATGGAACTTATGCAATAATCTGTCATGTTTGAATTGTCCAAAAGAGTGAGAGGTTGGTAATATATGTCCTTCATGAGGCTCAATTGATGGGAATATGACATACCAGGTTTCTCAACTATTGAATTGATAGACTCTTGAGTTTGTATATTGGGCGAAGTCTCTTTACTGGGAAAGTTTAGAAAATTATGAATGATCTCAAAGGCAATTGGCTTAAGTGCGAATTTGAGGTTTCTTTGAAATGGTTTCATGGTACAGTCCTCAGAAATTGGGGGATTTTTTATGAATGGAGGTTGGATATCAAGAGGTGTTGATTTGGGATGGTGATGGTTGGGTGGTGGTTCTTCACATGATCTCAAGGACTAAGAGAATTCAGCAAAGATCAATCTTATTCTAAAAGCACCTTCTAGTTTTGGCATGTCCACAAGATTGTGGTTCATATCTGCATTAGTAAGGATGTCACAAATTTGTTCCATCGATAAGTCCTTAACGACCAACCTAAATTGAAATTCACTTTCCACCATAGATTTTACTCCCTCTTTTCCAAACACTTCATTTTCTTTGTCCTCTCTGCCTAGATCTTCAAAAAATTTCTCAATTCCATTTTCCAAATGTGTCGAGTCTAATACATGCTCTTGAGTTTTTTCTGCTGAAGTTTTCTCAATTATGGGTGATGATGCATTAAGGCATGTAAGAGAAACTATGACTTTGGGCATATAGTTATCATCATGATAGCTGGACTTCTCACGATAGTCAGGTGGAGGTTGATGCTGATTTAATTGGTCATGAGTATCAGGATGGGCTTTAGCAATAAGCTTTGTTATAGTAACACCTTGTTTCTCTTTTTGGTTGGGTTCTGGATTGGTGGGAAGAATATTAGTCTTAGATGTGGCATTATTTGAATCAGATTGGAGAAAACATAAGGTAGTTGCTATTTGCTGAGTTAGTATTATTTGCTTGGCCGTTTTCTGGTAGAGTTGGTTTGTGATGAATGGTGAAGTAGGATATGAATTTGATATGTATGGTAATGGGTTTTGGTTGAAGCCGCACTCTGACTGACCATATGGATGGATGAATGGTGGTTGACTATTTGTGATGGAACTCCATGAATTGTCAACATGATTAGAAAACTCTTGAGTGTATTGGGTACTCCGGAAGTTTGAATATTGAGGTTCGTAATCGTAAAGAATTCCCGTAGTAGACTCGAATTCGGTATATGATGGACAATGAGATAACCAGTGATAAGGACTACCGCAAAAAGAACAAGGTTCTGGGTTTGCTTTGTAATTCCATGACGGTTGTGATGCATATTGATAAGACATGAATGCTCAATCAATGATGATGCACAAATAGTAGAAATTCTTTTTTTTTTTTTTTTTTATTTGTGAGAATATTTGCTTTGGCCTATAATTTAGTATGTCTTGTTCAGGGAAACAATTGGGCGTGAGACTAGGATGGCTCTACTACACGTCTCAGAAAAGTAGGCAGTCACTTCACTAAGTGGTGTGCTACCAAGAATATCACTCAAGATGAATCTGGGGGACGAGAGTGAGGAAGGTAGTTGGTCCACCGGAATCTGGTAACTGATTACTCTAAATCCTCATGGCTATATTTTTGTCCTTTTCTGGAGGAGCGTGACTACTTTGGGTTATAGTTGATTGATTTTAATTAATTTTTTTGGTATAGGGCTTCAAGAATCAAGCAACGTTCAATTTACCTTCATTGGGGAATAACTTCCCAATGGTTGTTATGTGGCTCGAGTTCAGCCTTATGTGCGAATGTAAATTGCAGTGCTGAAATTAAATTTCAAACAGTCATGTAAGCATGCTTGAACACACAAGGTATCCTCCTACTTGGGCTTTGAGGAGGTTTAGAATTTACCTCTCAAGCCGTACTTACGCGCTACTTGAAGAGAAGTCGACGTCGGTTGGCGCGTGATCTGAGAATCAGGCCCAACCTTCCGAGATTTATCCAGTTTTAAGTTACAATAAAGGCCCACTTAAAAAGTCCGCAAGTTGGATTTTTGATTATTTATACAACTTTGCTTTCAAGGGCCCAAACTTAAAACTAAACTAATACTATACTAATCTATTAGATTAACTAGTTTTAGATTGATAATCGAGATTAACTAGAGTCAAATGGACTTAGAGTGTTGATTACCAAGTTGATTCAAAGTGTGCGAGCTATGATTCACAACTCGCCTCATACACTTGAACTTCCTAAGGCAATGAAAACTCTAATCCCTTGGTAAATGTACAACTTCAACCAAGTTTAACTTATGTTCATCCACAAAAATAAATCCAAAACCAATTTTTCCTAAATTTTTTCGTTTTTCTTTTTATCTCTAACTATTACAAACAAATTCCACTGATTTATCCTACTCTATTACAAAATCCGGGCTTGGTGTTTAACTATTCATCAAAAAACAACTGAACTGCCAAAAAATTGGACCCTTGTGCCTGGAGGTGACTGGGCGGTCGCACCCTGGCTAGACCGAGGTCGCCCGCCGATTCCAATAAAGTTTGGTCGTCTTTCAGCTGTAACTTCAGCTTTTTTCCAACTTGTTGGTCCCAAACCCTGATTTGCAAGAAAGTAAATCAGTACTAAAAACAACAAAATAAAACGACGAAAAAAAAAATAGAAATAGAAAGATGAGAATGGTGCTTCCTCCTTAGATTCTTAACCAAGCACTCTTGCTCCTTCAATCCATGACAACGGCGCCATTTGAATGCTGTATATTGTGGTATGTAACTTCAAAAGAGTTTGTAAGAAGTGAGCTTCATCCTAAATTGTTTAGAGTTTGAGTGTGGGAGTTAAGAAGAAGAAAGGTAGACTCTTGGTATAGATTTGATTTGTTTTAATCTAATGAAAACATGAAAAATCAAGTTGTTTGGTACGGAAATGACATGAAAACCTTGAAAGAAGTATTGATTAAAGATTGAAATAAGAACAACAAGATAAGATTGATGGATTGAAACTAACAAAGCAAAATAACAAGATTTAAATAAAAGGAAATGAAGAACAATAAAGTAAAGGTCTTGAATTAAAAAAAGTAGATAAGAAAATTAAAACAAACCGAATGGTTTGGACTCTAAAGCAATGGATGTTATCTCTCTCCCTAATTTTTAGATTATATACCACTACTTTTGCCTTTTACTAATTTGCCCTCCTCCAGCACTTTTGAGACACCTTACACTTCACTTTTACTTTTTGATTTCTTCTTGACCAAGGTAGGTTTTGGAGAATGTCATATTTTGAGATAAGGGCCTCCATCTCTGGTCTTCTGAGTTGAGGGCTTTGACCTTGACCTGTGACTTTGACTATTGACTATAACTTTTTTAGCATTTTTCCATAGCAGCTTCTGGTCTTCATAATAAATGTGATTAAGGCTCCTTTTGGTGATAAGACACATCGTTTATGATAAGTGGTCTGAAATTCTCCATATCCTGAAAATGGCAATAAAAGCTATGAGTTGTCTTTTCGTTAAATATAAGACGGGCTATAATGCATTAATATAAGGATAATAAAACGCACATTTGGGAGCTGATCATGAACCAAGACCAATACTTGTATAAGTGTTCCAGTAGTAAAAGACGTGCTTCAAGGCTGTTGAAGGCGCTATTCATACGTGTAGCAATGATGCTCTAAGGTAACACCTATTTACATCCTCACATCTGCTGTAAGAGGATTAAATTTCTAGTAATAATCAGGCTATTTTGCATGCTTAATTAGGTTGATTGCATATTAGACATACAATTTGCATGAGATTAAGATCTACTACGCATAAACCTGCTTTACTTGTTTACCGTAGACACAATACCACACGCCTATCTAGAAATTCACACACCACATCTGTAACAATGGCTCAAGAGACAGAGAGACCTCTCTCTGATTTTTACAAGGCTTTGAACGATGGACCTGACTCCTGCATAATTCTTGCAGATACTACGGGAGATTTTAGAATCCCCCCCTAATATCTTTAACTTACTACCTATTTATCATAGGTTAGACCATGAGAAACCCTATCACCACTTACGTAGGATATAACAAGTACTAACAACCTTCCATCATCCTTAAGTAGGTCCTGAACAAATAAAACTTAAGGTGTTTACTTTCACCTTAGCTGACAAAGTGGCTGCTTGGCTAACATCACAAAAACCAAACTCTGTGGCCGGACACATGGGAGAAACTAGTTGGGTTATTCATGGAACAATTCTACATACCACATAAGACGTATGAAATGCTTCAAAAGATCCATTTCTTCTGCCAAAACCCTCATGAATCTTTTTCAGAGGCTTGGAGTAATTTTACGGATCTCCTAATTGAATTTTCACACCACAACCTTCAGAAAGACATGTTTGTTTGTGCTTTCTTCAAAGGTCTTTCACAATACCACAAGGAGACTCTAGACATCATGAACAGAGGAAATTTCTTAAGTAAAAGAGCATCTAATGCGCATATCTTCTTAGAAGATCAATCAACTAAGAGGAGCAACTTGGGAGGTAGTGAGTACTCCCGCTCCAATACTTGTTTATCAACAGCTAAAGCAACCAACATAGTTGAGGCTACACCCAACCCTGACTTAATATCTCTAATAAAATCCCTCTCACAAAAGGTCGATGCCCTTTCTATTAACAAACAAGAACTGAAACCCAATCCGGTCATGAACATAAACACTGCTTTGTGTAATGTCTGTTTTAATCCTAACCATACCAATTCCTTTTGTCCCTTACTCTAGGGTTCACCTCCACCATAACCCATAGATAATTACGCTTTAACCAAACCTAACACAAAATGGATGCAGGACACTAATTATAATCAACAACAATAGCCTACACCTCCATGCTTTAATTATCAAAATGTTAGGCCCACTACAAATTCCACTAATTTAACCAACATCTAGGACAAGGAGATTAGGTGACCAGAACATAAGTTTAGTGCACGCACCTCAGTACTATCAAAATTATAACATAAACACTCAACAAACCTTAGTCCTAATCACCCCTCCTATTACTGCACAAGTGGCTAACCCACAAAAGATAACTTATTATTAACCATGATACAAAACCAACAACAACAAACTAATATGATGCATGCATTATGCCAAATGTTATTTGATCTGTCTCCTAACCAAAATAATAACCAACAAGGCGTGTTTTCAGGTCAAGTTGTGCCTAATCCTAAGTTAACAAACATTGCCTTTGAAGTAAACAGTATTCAATGTAATGGTAATATAACCCAAGAGGAACTACAGGCCGTCACTACATTCATTCGGGTAAGGTAGTTGATAACCAAGTGACTATGCCTAAAGATCGCCCACAAACTAAGAGAATGCAACCATACCAAATACTGTCATAGAAACTGAAGACCTTACAACTGTAGAAGTTCCAGTCCAACCACAACCAAAAGGGAAAACCTTAATAGAAATTGATGATCCTATAACTATAGAGGTTCCAATATGGAAACCTAGTTGGAAAATGGCAAAAGATAACGACAAGGTTAATACTAATGTTAACCCATATGCTAAGTATAAAGAAAAACCACCGTTTCCCCAGAGACTAGTTATGTCTAAAAAAGACGAGAATTTTGATGAGATTAGGGAAGTGTTTAAAAATCTAACTATAAACCTACCTTTTCTAGATGCTATAAAAAGTCTACCTGGACATGCTAAGTTTCTAAAAGAGTTGCGCACCATGAAGAGGAAAACCAACATACCCTACGAAGCTTTCTTAGCTGAATAATATCCTTCTTTATCTAAACATAACAGAATCATCAAGTACAAGGACCCTGGTCGTCCTACTGTACAATGCACCTTAGGTGATAACTTCGTAACAACTGCACTATTAGACCTAGGGGCGAGTGTTAACTTGCTCCCATTTTATTTATATAAACATCTAGGTCTCTACGAATTTAAACCGATCAAAATGAGTTTGTAGTTAGCCGATCGTTCTATTAAGTATCCCAAAGGCATAGCTGAAAACATTCTAGTTAAAGTTCAGGATTTTTACTTCCCAACCGACTTCATTATTCATGACACATAAGTTGCTCATGATTATATTCCAATCATCTTAGGGCATCTTTTCTTGGCAACTACCAATGCCCAAATTAATTGTCCGGATGGATCAATGATTCTTTCCTTTGGAAATCTATCTATGGAGGTTAACATATGTAAACTGAAGCAGGGACAACTAGGTTTGCCTGTAGAAGGTGAAGTAAGTACATTGAGAGTTTTGTATCTTCTATTAGTGTGGTCGATGCTTTAATCCCCACACTAGTGGATACCCCTCTTAGGGAAGAAGACAAAGATCATAGTTTCGACTCCCTGCACATAACAGAAATAGAGGAAGAATTTTCTACCCTGCTTTTTGACCCTATAAGAGATGGAGTCAATCTCATAATGGACGAGATAGATGAATTCTTCAAAGATGCAAATGAATACCACAATTACGTGGATGCAAACAACCTAGATGAGGAATTCGATGAGTTTCTAAGAGCCTGTGATGATCCACCTTCTCCAGAACTACCTAGAACACCACCTGACCATCATCCAACTGAGCTAATCCCTAATAAATACCAATCATTTACCACCACCTTGATTCCCCGCCCTCCACCTTTTTAATAGAACCCTGAGTTTGCACTTGACCTTCTTGTTTCTTTTGTGCTTCATGACTTTCTAAACCCATCTGGTGAAGAAGTAATACCCAAGGACACGCCACCCGATCCTTTTATTTTAAGATATGAGACAGTTTAGACCTACACCATGAATAAATTTTGTGCTAAACCTGCATTCTTATTTTTTCCATTCCTTCATTCTAAAATTTATCCATATCCCACATATCTTCCATAACCATCCATTTTCTCACGATCATTCACTAAGACACCCTTTTATTGGAGGAGAAAGAAGAAAATACACGCTTGATTAGGTTATAGGTCCATTAGACTTCACTCTTATTCTGCTAAGCTACGTCATAGGAAATCTTGGTGCTTGATTCTGTTTGGGGGTGCTTTCTGTGTTAACTATTTATGGAAAGATCCACAACTATTTCGGTTGTTGATTTATGGTAAACTACATACTAATACATGTTTTAGATAAATTTTCGAGTATCTGACTATAAAAGACTCACCATTAAGGTAACCAGACCCTCCTTTTGGAGTGAATGGTTGTAAGTGCCAGATCCTTAGTCCACGTTTTATGTAACTCATGCATTCATCTCTTGCACTTTTTCTCGTTATTTGATTAGTGTTCTCTATGGAGTGAGTTTCATTTTTATTTCTTTTTCGTAACCCCCTTCTCCAAAATTGTTTGGGGATGGTATAGTTACTTTTAGCACATTGTACATTCACATATTAACATTGCATGTATAAATATTGAAATATATAATCCATGGGCCTTATTGATTTAATTGGGAAGCTAATCCTATAGGAGCCACGATATGCGCATGCTTGATTTGTGAGCGTATGGTATTATTATATTTCTATAAGAGTCCGCTTATGTTCCAAGCGCTATTTATTATTTCATGTTAACTATCCCTATAATAGGAGGAACTCATATAGGAGTTGTGCATGATTTTATTTCTTTCTATTAGTATATATTATCATTCTTTTTCAGGTGCTCCCATTTAGAATCACATTTCTATGGTACTCTCTATCCTTTATTTTCATTCCATACTTTGGGGACAAAGCATGATTCTATTTGGGGGTGGTATAGAAACACGTTGTAAATGTTTAAGCACATATTAAGTTGTACATTAAGTATTAGTTGTCGTATAAAAATTAGAAAAGTAAAAAAATCATAAAAATAGTTCATATTATGTATTTAGTGATAATGGTATTGTTCCCTTCTCCGTGATGATAATAGTCTAGAAATCTCACGTACTACTTGGAATAGGATTTATTTTTTAAAACTTAGATTAATATGTAGGTAATAGTCATTGCGTCTTTTCATGAACATCTTGCATGAGCATCTATGATTGTACTTGACAGTATTTTTCTGAGACATAGTTTAGAGTACTTAATACATATCCTCTGAGCATTTAGCCTAAAAAACCTTATATAAGTGAAATATCTGAGTGATGACACAAGGGAGAAGTAAAATCCGAGTAGAGAAATCACACATCCACTTGCTTGATCACCATACCATATCCTAAGTGAGAATTTAGGCCCTCTTTGGATTAATATAGCTAGAAATTTTAACTTAAGTATATTTTCTGCTAGTCGCCCCACTGAGCCTTTCATTAGCCTTTTCACGAACCATAACTTCTTTACCCAATAACACAAAATAAAAAATAAAATCAGCCTACCTATCTGGATAAGTCTGAAAAATAGGATGAGTGAAGAAAATAGAAGAGAAAAACCTATGTAAACAAAAATTAGTTAGTTGCTTCAAAAGAAAAAGAAATAGAAAAAGAAAAGAAAAAAAAAGTTTTCAAAAGGAAAGAAAAATAAAAGTTAGAATTCCAAAAATAGAATCAAAGGGAGTCAAAAACCAAAACAAAAGGGCTAAGGATGGTAACAAAGTGTAGAAGCAAAATAAGAATAAGGTTTTCTCTAGTTACATATTTTGAAGACCCTATTATCTCAGATTTGTCTTTTTGAATATCCATTTCCTTCATTCCTTAACCAACACCTATGCCCCATATCACCTAATAAAAACCTATAACTCAATTAGGAATAGGTTGGTGTACCACTATAAGAAACAGGGTCATTGGCGACAAAAAATACTATCGCTGAAAATTGCCAAAATGCCACCAATTGTATTTTGCGTTGATTTTTGGAGTGTCATGTCAGCGTCGCTAATGGTATAGTCAGCAATGATATGGGCCTACGATTTTTCAATGTCGCCAAATATCATATATTCACCGACGATTCCTACTGTCGCCATTTACCTAATTTCGTCGCTAACTATTTTCTGCATTCTAAATGCAATAACGTAGCAAAAGATGGGGTTTTTGCGACATATTCAAAATCGTCGGTAATGAGGATTACTAGGTACGTTTTTATCGTCGATAGAAGTTCAAAAAATTTGAAAATTTTAGCGTTATTAGTGACGTTTTAATCATCACTATAAGTCCAAATTTTTTTAAAAAAAATGTAGTATTAGCGACGTTTTTAGTGTCCCTAGAGATAATAGTAATTTGAAACTTTGTTCATATAAGCGATGTTTTTATCGTCGTTAAAGATTTAAAATATTTGAATTTTGTGTGTTTTTAGCAATGTTTCCATCGTCGACAAAGCTAAAATGAATTTAAAAAATTGGTGTTATAAGCGACGTTCTAATCGTCGCTGGAGTCCAAAAAAGTCTATTAGTTGTGTTCTTGTTCCGACATTACATGCGCTGCAAAAGACTATTTTTATCACTAATATCGTTGCCAATTGTGCCCCACAAACTATCATTTAACAAATAAACCTAAAAACAAAAACCATAACATCAAATATCTAATAATTTGTAATAAACAACAAATTTTCAATAAATAAAATTGGGTCAATTCACTCCGTTATAAACAAATGAGTTGCATATTTTTTTTTCTAAACTCTTCTTAATAATAAAGGTATTAACGTAACAAAAACAATTCTAAACATCCCTCATGTAGCTTGCAAATGAAACTGTCTTCACTAAAAAGCAAAAAAAAAGTGACATAAAATAGCATATAGATTCATCTGAGGCCTCTTGCAATTCCAAACCGCCATTTCTTCACAACACTCCTCTTTTGATGTACAATTATCTGCACACGAAAAATGTTATCTATTAGACCTTTCGCATTGTAGAGCATAATAACATGAGCAAGCAATATACAAACAACTGAAATCATAATCAATACTAACACAAGGTTCTTCGTCCTGTTCGTTTAAGCAAATAAATTAAAGTTGTGATTATGACTGAAGAATCCCAAGTTTAATCGAATTGTCCAAAAATGAATGTGGGTGCGCACATATAATATATGTCACCGTAGAGTTTTTTCCTTTTCTTTTTTCTGATTTTTTCCCTGGAGTTTTAAGATAAAGAATGTATAACAGATAGTCCCAATTGAACTGTCCTCATTTCTAAGTGAACTATCAAGAAACTAATAACAGATGGTCCAAGTGGAAGGACATCTTCATCTAAAAAGAAGTGTGGGGAATGCGGCAAGTGAACTAAACCCAAGTCCTCATTTCTAATTCCAATTCCGAACATTACACCAGGAATAACTTCTTGATAGAAACCAAAATCCTTGCCTGCCATCACCTTAATTTACAAACTCATATTATCAAAAATTATTCAGAAGTCTTAACTTAAACACCATACTCAAACAAAATATGTTGGGTTCTTAAAGATTATGCAGTAGGCTGATGGACGATATATCGGTAAGTAGCAACCCTCCTTCGTCGAGAATTTGTGTTATCAACAACAGCCATCCATTTTGCCTTCTGAATAGCAATGGTGTAGCTTTTCTCAGCATTTGGAACAAACTCAGCTGCATAGTCTAACTCCCAACCGCCCTCTACTAACTCCCATGTTATGGTCGCACCAGCCTCAATTCCATCAATCTCTAGATTAACCTTCTCTCCTCCTTTAACAATGAACTCATATGCTGGTTTTGGGACACCATCCTATGAATCACCGTGTCGAGACCGATTACCAGATTAGTAATTGGAATGTTCTCTGGCCTAATGTACTTGTCAAGGGTCTCTGCCACATTCCCTTCTCTGACTATTACAAACTCGCTCTTAGTTCTTTGAGTAAGAAATGGACTAAACATCCCATACAACATACTGAAGTACCATGGAACATTGATAAAAACCTTTCTAGCTACCAGCTCAGGATAGTTGTCTTGAAAGAGAGATATAATCTGATTTGAAGCTACCCTTAACTCTCTCTTTGGCATATCTTTCAAGTCAGTTACTTGTATAATTGAATTAACACCACCAGGCTTAAAATGCAAAAGTTTGATACCCCTTTCAAGCACTTGAACTCTCCATTTCAAAAACTTCTTCAACTTCTCATCATCCCCAAATATCCTTTCATACATTTCTCTATCTTTAAACACACCATATGCATTATAACACACAGGTGTCCATCTTTATCATAGCTATGCATATAGGCTACAACCCCTTCAAGTTCCTTAAACCCCAACTCTTCATCAACTATACTTTCAGCACCAAACTCTTTTCTCCAAGCTAAACACTTTTCCAACATAGTAAAAGCCTCAGACACTCTAAAATCTCTTGCTCTTAAAAACTTCAACAGAATAACATCACCCCTTTCATCACCACTTAAAAGAGAAGTACCCCACATGGAATTAGACTTAAGTGAAGTAGTTGAGAGTCTCTCTTTGAGTTCTTGTAAAGCTTTTTTCTCAGAACATTTTAAGTTAGAAGTAATGTAAGTGTCTTCTTTGAATGATGAAGATCTAAATGAAGCAAAAGAAACAAGACTATGTATAACTTTTTCTGGTTGGGTTGAGAGAGGAGATAGTATAGCTTTTTCTTCCATGGTGAAGGTTCTAACCATGAGAAATGCAAATGAAATCTAAGAGAAGATTTACCATGTCAACTTGAAGGCTTCAATAGATTGACTACTGTGGATTGAGTTCACATGGAAAAGTCAAATTTTCACATGGTCCTTCTATACATACTCTGTGACATCCTCCCAATTGGTTTCTCATCACTTCTCTTGATTAATTATGACTTGAAACAAAATTGAAAACTGCCATTTTATTTCCAATCACACTATCCGGGCACACTCTATCAGATATTTTTAACATGAACAAAGCAACATAAATGAATCTTTGCTTATGTTGCTCCAATAGGATATACGCTTGCCCCCACAGAGGACTTTTCAAGGGAGTTTACCATTAGGTTCTTAAGAACCTGAAACATACTAACATACTAACTCCTAACATCTACCAAGAGAATGTGGAGACAGAAAATAAAGCATGCAGCCATTGGTAAAATTACTGCTACATATAGAGAAAGGTGGTAAACTAAAAGTTATTTTACACGGCATAAAGCTGGTAAATGTACTATAACTTGGGGACAACTCAATGACTCAATAAAGTCAACCCAAAGGATAGTGATGCCATATATGGAGGGTTATTCATTCTATGGGACTTCAAACAACTAAAACCCAATGAAACAACACCAACACATATCAGAAAATAGTTAAATTCATAGATCATACCACATTGAAGGAGGACTACCAAACTTCTCCATGAGATAGTCCAACTAGCATTGTTGTTGTTGAATTTGCACCTGGTGTGTTGCTTGTGTCTCTTGAGCCGCTTCCTTCCATTCTCGCAATGAGACTTTGCCCCATCTGCCCTTGCTCTCAACTGATCCATATCTGGGTGTTCATATCCAGCCACACGTTTATAGGATGGGGGTGCCTCACCATGTCCCCCCGTTTATAACCATGTCTTATGCCCAAGACTTTATAAAAAATCTCTTCTTTAGTCAAAGGGTTAGAACCTTCTGGTATAGGTTGATTTTGGAGTTCCACCATTCTCTCCTAAAAAGAAAAAAAATAAATATAAATATCTCACAAAACTACAATTTAGTTAACTTAAAAGGTAAGTACAAGTTACTTACATAATTATTTTCTGCTTCAGGAGAAACCCAACCTTTTTTGTCACTGAAATGAGTCTTACGATGCAGTGCAATCATCCCAGCCTCTTGTTGAGTCTCAGGATCAATCGGCTATTTCATTTCAAAAGACAAACAAACTCCCAAAGTTAGTACTAGAAGAAGACAAAAAAACTATTTTTAATATCTAAAATGAATCATTTAATTAACTATACCATGTCAGCCCGAATACGCAGAAAAGATTTTGAACCAACACAATGGTTGACGACGAGGCATGAACAACTGTACTGGTTATGCATACTAACATCCTAGATTAAAACCATCGTCGCCACTGAAATCATTATCATCATCATCGTTGTCACTCGCCACATCTAAAGGTTCTCCATGGTATATCCAACAAGTGTAATCTTTGTCAAAACGGTTATCATACAAATGATCTTTTACTTCTTGGAACTTTCTATACATCTTATTATTGCACTTCTTGCATGGACACTGTGCCCTACCTACACTGTCTAAATGATTGCTAGCAAGGACAATAAAATCCTTAATACCTTGGGCATATTCAATAGGCCTATTTGGCATATTCATCTAACTCTTATCCATATTTGATCCTATTTATCCATGAAAATAAACACCATCATTTGCATTGAAACCAAAACCACTGTCCTATTTAACAAAAAATGGCATGCATTTAATTCATCAGGCTATATACTTAGGGTAATTCTACAATACTACATTTAAAAAACTAACTTATATTATACTATATATGCTACACTTACATTGATATCACATGCAACTAAATTAGTAGTTCAATTCATAAAGAATGGAAGTTCCATGCAATTAGTCAATATGTAAGGAAAATGTCCCTATCACATACCTTTAGATTTTTAGTTCTCCAGATAAATTGAAAATATATGACAATAATAGTTAAACATGCATACAAATCAGACCAGATCATACCAATTTGTTTATGATATACTCTAAGCGATACATATCAAATAGATTAACTTTTTCAACTAAGATGCCTAAAACTAAGGCCATTTGAATAAGTTTGTAAGAGATACATGCTAGCAGAAAAACTATCCCTAATTATATTTATTAGGAGTGGGATGCACAAACCAGAGATCAAAAACACATGTCTACAAATAGTTCTAACAACCAAACACGAAAAGGATTAGGTAGTAATTACTAACAACAAGAACACATAGCATAGTGTCAAACACAAAGTATCCATCA
Organism: Coptis chinensis; assembly: GCF_015680905.1. Lineage (NCBI taxonomy): Eukaryota > Viridiplantae > Streptophyta > Magnoliopsida > Ranunculales > Ranunculaceae > Coptis > Coptis chinensis. Next base: position 63,868,826 of record NC_141461.1, read on the forward strand.
TACAAAGTATGTAAACACAACCAAAGCCCGACCTAAACTAATGAGTAAAAAAGTTTACACTTCCTAAAACCACCAAGTTAACAACCTCGCTTAATTTTTTTAACAACACATGTCTACATGCTGCAACAAACACAGATCTAAAGGATTAGGCAGAGAACCAAGTAAAAATGAAAAGAAAAGTAGCAAAGTGTGAAACACAAAGTATGCATCAGACATGGTATTTAAACACAAACAATCCTAAACTAATGAGTAAAAGAAAGTCGATTCACATGCATGTTACCGATCAGCAACATTTGTTTGACCAAAAATAAATTTATGAAGGGCAAATCCTGAAAAAAGGGAGAAACTCTAGACTACAGCCAGACCACAAATCCCTTAAGTCAACCACACTGCCAATGTCCACTGTGAGACTTAGTACATTCGCCTCCTTACACAGTGGTTATAAGCATAGTGACAAATCCAAATAATTTATACCACTCTAAATAACATCTCACTTCCAATGCCACTTTAAATTCTTGCCTAGAGACATCAAAACCGAACCTAGACAAAAAGTATAAACCCTTCTCCCAATTTGGAACTGTAAACCGCGGGAGTGAGTCATTGGTGTTCACCAGTAAAGGGTCCTTCCCCTTATCAGTTAGCAGGGAGTTAATAGAGACAGAAGTCTACTAGAGTTTACATAAAGTAGCATAAATTACTAAAATTAATCATCAAAAGGTAGCAATACTCTGACCCATAAGTTTAGTATCAGAAGTGACCGATGGAAAAAACTATAACTACTGAAGCTTTGAATGTTACCAGAAGTGACCGATGAATATCTAATAACTTAACATAAAACGAACGTGAAACTCTGCAAGTTCAGGAACAAATCAACTAAATTACTTAACAAATAAAAAATAGATCCGACCAACACAAGGTTTCCACTTTTGGGTGAATTTTAAGATTTATCCAAACAATAGAAATAGAAATCAAGCTTAAAATTTCACGCAAGGCATCACCTTTTTTTAATTCCAGAGAGAGGGAGAGATAAATAGAGAGGGCGTACCTTAATTTTAGTGCTTCACCTTTTGTTAGCGCAAGGTTGATCCGAGAGCTCCTTTCTTTGTGTAAGAACCTGTAAAACAATGCTTTATCAGATAACCAATATTAAGGTATGGGTTATGGTAGTTGGGATTGAAATAGCCTCACCTTTAACCACCTCAAGCCAAATGTTGGTGTATTGATTCGATTGGTTGCCATGATTCAGTATTGAGAAAGCTGAAGTGTGGGAGAAGGGAAGGAAAGAAGGGTTTTAAATTTGGTTATTTTCTATTTTGGAGACTTAGGGTTTCCTATTTAATTTTTTCTTTGTGTTTTCTTAAAACAATCGGGCGGCAATAGCTAAAAATATAGCGGGCTCGACCGAAAAATATAGCGCCATAAATAAGAAAATTTTGTCACTAAACTAATTAGATATTTTCCGACAATTACTTTGTCCCTAATATAAAATGAATTATAAAGTGGATTAACGACGTATATTTTGATGTGGTTGAAATCCCATTAGTAGCAACGGTTCGAAACAACGTCGGTAATAAAATACAATCACCAACACAAAAAAACGTAGCCAAATAGAAAAATCAATTTACGTCGTTGACTTCGTCGCCAAAATTCTATTTTCGTTCTACAAATAATGATTCCCACTTTTGGCTACGCTAAAAACATCGGCAAAAATATTTTTCAAAAGCAAGTTAGAATAGTATGGGTAACGATTAAAAATGTTGCCAAAAGTGACCATTGGCTACAATATATTGTCATCGCTAAAACTTTTGTCACCAAATACCCTGTTTCTTGTAGTGTGTGATAGTAAATGGTAGATATGTTTGATTGACCTTGGCTTCCTTGGATTGTCGTTGCGATTGTGAGGAAACGTGTGCCCACTACACACTAGAGTTAACAAACTTGAGTGAAAAAATCAGAGTGTTATGTGTCTTGACACATTCCTTGTGAGAACCTACTTAGGCACGCTACCCAAAAGTTTCAGAAACGGACCTGCCATTGCATTTTATAGCATAGTTCATTGTATAGTTGTTTATCTTAAGATGATTTGATTATTATGCATGTATTAATTTAGGAGTAAGATTGATTATCCTTGTTTAAATGCTAGTGAGATGTATAGATTCTGAGATAAAATTAGGGGACAATTACTTTTATTTCTTAGTCGTTGTAGTATAAATGAAGTTTGTGAGTATCTTCTCTGGAAAACTCTCACGAGGCTATAACTCGTCCACTTGGGAATTCCTAGTGGTTTAAGGCCTTATTACATATGGTCAATGCAATCGCACTTTGTGAAATGAGATTAGTTAGGACCACATTTTTGGCCACTTATATGTTTTTATTTCTCATTTTTGCTTGAGGACAAGTAAAGTGTTGTTTGGGGGTGGTGTGATAAGCACCCAAAAGTGTAGTTTAAAGCTCTTAATAGTATTACATTTAGGTCAATTATGTTTATAATAAATAAGAGTTAGTAATATTTACGTGTTTTTTGTGTATTTCAGGTCTTGAAGCTGTTTATGTGCTTAAAGATACCATTTTGCGTGGAAAATGAGTCAAGATGATTGCTAGAAGAGTTCTATGCTTAAAGCCTAAGAATCAAGAAGAAAAAGCTTTTTCAAGCCCAGTCAAAGCTGGGAAGTCAAAGTCAATTTAGGAAGAAAAAGGATAAAAAGCCATCATAACTTCAAAGAGGTGTATTTTTGGACTCGGGCCTCAGAATTGAGCCTACTTTATGTCAAAACGACTAACTCGAAATAAGATTTACAATGTATCTAGTCTTGACCTAATCAAAGTTGTAAAAGTAGATGAAAAAGGGCACTAAAGTAATTTTCAGTAGTTGTGGCCTCTTTAGACCTAACCTAATGGACTTTGGGCTCCCATTAGAAGCCCAAAATCCCCCTTTTTAGCCCATGCATGAAAATGTAACCCTAATCCTCTCCTATATTAAAAGGGTTAAGGCTAAACTTATTCTCTCCATCCTCCCCATTAGTTTAGTTGTAATTAGGGTTCTCTCTCTCTCTCTCCCTCTTTGGTTTAGTTTAGGGTTAATTAATTAGTTTGTAGTGTAGCCTCCATTAGAACGTTTCAATAAAAACTATAATTATTAATTCAATTCTTGTCTTTTATATTATGTCTTTAGCTGATTATTTAGTTAGTATGATTCCAATGAAACAAGGCTAAACCTCTATTAGAGGGGGTTTATGAAGCCATGTGAGGATGATTAGTTCTTAGTTCTCCATTGTTTTTGCAATAGAGTTTCAAGTCCTTTTTTGTGAGTTTCTAGAGATAGAACTCATAACAAAGGGCTAGATATTAGAAACCCCCATCGAAGAGATTTGTGGGGGTACTAATATCTCATGCTAGTTAGATAATGACTATAGAGATGTAGGTAGTTTGCTAGGGATCAAGAAAGACGAATCGATGACTAAACTAATAGCCAATCGAGTTGCATGGTGGATTAACTTCTCTCTAATCTTTTCTCATCATTAAATCTACCGTTTTAGCATAATTATCTACTATTTTCATAGCATAAGAATTACTCTCTCATTAGTGCAATAGTTAGCTAGTCTAAATTCGTTTACAAGTACGTGCAAGAAAGAGTGGATCGAACACGACTACTATCCTCTTTATCACATAATTTAGAGAGTTTTATATATTGATAAGTACTATTTTCCCATCTCTAATATAATGATTTTTAGTCATTAAAACTTACTTAACATAAAGCACAAAATCTAGTTTTGCGCCCAATTGTCTATTTTGAACATGACATAGTATCAAATCTATAGACTTTCAAAGTTTTTATATACAAATTAAAAAAAATGAATATATGTTGTTTGTGCATCATCCTTGTTTGAGCATCCATGGTTTATTAATATGCATCACAACCGTCATGGAATTACAATGCAACAGAACCTTGTTCTTGTTGTAGTAGTCCTTATCATTGGGCGTCTCAATGCCCATCATATACCGAGTTGGAGCCTCCTATGGGAAATTCTTACAGTTATGAATCTCAATTTTGAAACTTCCTGAGTACCCAATACACTCAAGAGTTTTATAATCATGCAAACAATTCATGGAGTTCAGACACAAATAGTTAACCATCAATATACCTACACCTGGTTAGTCAGAAAATGGGTTCACTAATAGTCTATTACCATTCACATCACCATCCATGTCAAATTCATATCCCACTCCACCATCTATCACAGACAAACTTTACCAGGTAATGGTTGAGCAAATAATACAAATTCAGCAAATAACAACGACCTTATATTTTCTCCAATCTATTTCAAATGATTCCACATCTGAGACTAATATTCTTCCCACCAGTCCAGAACCCAACCGAAACGTGGAACAAGGTGTTACTATAGCAAAGCCGATTGGTAAAGCCTATCATGATATTTATGACTAATTAAAACCCCATCACCATCCACTTGACTATTGTGTAAATTCTAGATCTTATGATGATGGTTACATGCCTAAAGTTACAATTTCTCTCACTTGTCCTAGTACACCATCACCTATGCATGAGAAACCTTTGGCAGCAGAAACTTTAGAACTCATGTTGGAAAATAACTCGACACACTTAGACAAAAACAAATAGGACAAAGAAAATCAGGTGCCCGAGGAGGAGGAAATAAAACCTATGGTGGGAAATGGATCTCAATTTAGTTTGCTCGTTAAAGATTTACTGATGGAACAAATTTGTGTTATCCTTACTATTACATATATGAACCACAATTTTGTGGATACGCCAAAGATAGATGAAAATTTCTCTGAGTCCTCGAGATCATGTGAAAACCATCACCCAACTATCACCATTCCAATTTAACACCTCTTGAAAGCCAACCTCCATTCACAAAAAAATCCACCAATTTATGAGGACTACACCACTAAACCATTTCAAAGAAAATTTCAATTCTCATTTAAGCCAATTGCGTTTGAGATCCTTCATAATTTTCTAAACCTTCCCAGTAAAGAGATTTTTCCCAATATACAAACTCACGAGTCTATCATTCCAGTTGATGAGAGCCCTACTTTGATTGAAGTGCCTGAAAAAGAGGTAATAAAATATTTTGCATCATCTGAGCTTCATGAAGAACAACTAGTACTACACTCATACTCTTTTAGACAATTCAAACATGACAGGTTGTTGCATATATTCCATGATGTGTTACTTAAACTTTCTCTTATCATTCTGCATCTTACAGTCCAACATACTCGCTCCACAGGTTCACACTTACTCAAACGATGAGTAAAAAATGTTTTACAAAGAACATGCAAGAGATACGTGAACTAAAGGTCCGACACTTACAACCACACACTCCAAATGGAAGGTCTGGTTACCTTATTGATATACTTTTTTTAAGAAAAAGATGGAATGGAAGGAAAAGGAGAAGGAATACATTGTGGAAAAGAGGATTTAATCCTCGTAGACATGAATACTCATGAAAGAAGTTTTTGTGCTCCAGCTTCGTTCACATTACTTGTTGCTTCAAAGACTGTGTTTGTTGGTTTAGGATTTGGGATTGCTCGTCCTGGGAACACACCTTTTTGGGTTTTGTCTTGGGCTAACAAGTTTAGAGACTGTTGCATGGATGCTAGGATTTGAGTTTGTTATTGCATGACCGATAACATTATCTCGGTTGGCTTATCGGTTTGGACACTAGTTGGTGGTGTAAAGGGAACTAGGTTTTTTTGGTTGTTGATAGCTAGGTTTTGGTAGTTCTGGTTAAACTGGGATGGAACCAATGCTCTGTTATGATTGTTATAGGTACCTTGTCCTTATATGAATGTATTTGGTGGTTAGATGTGGTTAGTGAAACCTAGAGGTGGTTGGTTTTATGGATTATTAGTCCATGCGAAGTTGGGGTGTTGTCTCCATGGTGCATTTGGTATATTGAAAGCACAAACTTCTTCTAGTGGAAGTGATGATAAATTTGTGAGCAAGGGACAAGTGGTATCTATAGAAAGGATGAGGAGGTTAGTCTTTTTTTTTGGTTGTGAGGGCATCTATCTTTTCTGTGAGGGATTCAATTAAAGTTTTGATTTCTAGATCGGATTTCACCTAAAAAATACCACTAGCCTTAGATGTACTGGGTTGGGTTATTCTGGAATTGTTTATATCTCCCTAATGGGTACTTTTTTCAGCTTGGTTTTCAAGAAAGGTTAAAGCTTCGGTTGCACCTCTATCCAAAAAATTACCATTACTCATGATGTCGAGGGTTATTTTGTGTTCTTGGAGAAGACCGTTGAAGAAACATTGGACAAGAGTGGATTTTTCTAGTTTATGGTGAGGACATGAATGGAGTAGGTTAGAGAATTTATCCCATACTTCGGAAAATGTATCACTTGGACTCTGTCTGAAGAACTGTATCTTACTTCTTATCTCTTCTGCTTTCTTTGGTGGAAAATACTTCTTCATGAAGGAGAACACAACCTTTTCCCATGTATCGAAGGAATTAGGCTTCTGAGAAAGAAGCCATGTGTGACTTTTACTAGCTAGAGTGAACGGAAACCCTCATAGCTTCACTTGATCGTCGGTGAGGCCCGGATGGTGGAAAGTATTGCATACTTCTTGTATCCGGCGTATATGTTCGTACGGTAACTCATGTTCAAACCTATGGAAGATGGATAGAATATTGAACACGTTTGGTGGAATGTAAAAATCGCTCGTGAGCGGTGTGAGTCGTATACAAGATGGAGGCCTATCTTGCAACGGTGTGTAGAAGTTGGAGAGGGGCTCTTCAACTTGCACAACTTCGCCAGCCATCTTAAAAAGTCGGGGACGAGAAATTGGAGATTATCTATGATGACGTGCTCTCCTACGTGAGTAAGTTTTATGCTCGCTAAACTTTGTAGTGCCTGAACATAGTATCATGCACTTTAGCAAGACTAGCAAAACTACCTAAAATGCACAAACGATGTAGTGGATGCTCAAACAATCGAAATTTGTTTTTGCAATTTGGAGTTTTGAAAATGTTTGCTTGGTCTATAGATTACTATACCCTGTTCAAACGAACAATTGGCTCGAAACTAGGATGAATCTACTACACGGCTCAGAAGAGTAATCAATCACTTCACCAAGTGGTGTGCAACCAAGAATTTCACTCACGGTGAATCTGGGGGAGGGGAATGAGGAAGGTAGTTAGTCCACCGAAATCTAGTAATTGATTATTCTTAATCCTTGTGGCTATATTTTTGTCCTTTTCTGGAGGAGCGTGACTACTTTAGGCTCTAGTTGATTGATTTTAATATGTTTGTTTGGTTAGACTTTGATGAGAGTATATTTGTAAATGTGAAAATAGTGTTTTTAAACAATACTCATCATGTTTATCAAGATATTATAATACTCTCTAAATCATACAACATAGGGAGTAATCATGTTCGATCCACTCTTGTTCCTTACGTACTTAATAACGAATCTAGACTAAATAAAGTTATTCGCTAATGAGAGTAATATTAGGCTATGAAAACAGTAACTAAATATGCTAAAATAGTGACTTACGATGAGAGAAAGATATAAAGAAGGGTAATCCACCACGCAATTTGATTGACTATTGCTTTAGTCATCAAATTGTTTGTTTTGATTCCTAACAAACCTATAATTATCTCTAATCATAGCTTTACTAGCACGACAGATTAGCACCCCCACAAATCTATTTGGTGAGGTTCTAATCTCTAGTCCATCGTCATGAGGGTTATCTCTAAACCACATGATAATGAACTTAAAAAGCTTACATTAGCAACAACTAATTAACTAGCAATCATCCTCATGTGGCTTCATTATCCCCCTCTATTTGAGGGTTTAGCCTTGTGTTGTTAGATTTTAATGAAGGCTACACTACTAAACCCTAATTACTTAACCGTAAACTATATTAAACTAAAGAAAAGGGAGGCTAGGAGAGTGAACCCTAATTACTACTAAACTAATGAGGATGTGAGGTGTATTAAGTTTAGCCTTAATCCTCTTTATATAGGAGAGGATTAGGTCACATTTTCGTGCATAGGCCTGAAAGGGGGATTTCGGGCCTCTAATGTGAGCCCAAAGTCCATTAAGTTAAGTCTAAAAGAGCCAATGTTGTTGGAAAATACTTAAGTACTCTTTTCGTCCACTTTTACAGCTCTGATTGGGGCAAGGTCGGTCCATTGGAAAGCTCGTTCTGACCCAGTCGTTTTAACATAAAGTAGGCCCAATTTCAAGGCCTGAGTCCAAAGATACGCCCTTTTGAAGTTCTGATAGCTTTTTGTCCTTTTTCTACCCGAATTTACTTTGACTAGGCTTGAAAAGGCTTTTTCTTCTTGATTCTTGGGCTTTAAATATAGAACTCTTCTAGCAATCATCTTGACTCGTTTTCCGTACAAAATGGCGTCTTTAAGCACATAAACAACTTCAATACCTAAAATACACAAAAACACGTAAACAATACCAACTCTTATTTATTATAAACATAATTGGCCTAAATGTAATACTATTAAGGGTTTAAAACAACAGTTTTGGGTGCTTATCACACCACCCCCAAATAGCATTTTGCTTGTCATCAAACAAATATAACAAATAAAATGGAGAAGTGGCAAAAAATGTGGTCCTAACTAATCTCGTTTCACAGAGTGCGATTGCATTGACCATATGCAATAAGACTTTAAGCCACTGGGAATTCCCTAGTGGATGAGTAATTGTCTCATGAGTGTTTTCCAGAGAAGATATTGACAAACTTCATTTATACTACAACGACTAAGAAATAAAAGTAATTATCCCCTAATTTATCTTAGATATCTATACATCTCACTAGCATTTAAACATGGATCATTAATCTAACTCTTAAATTAATACATGCATAATAATCAAATCATCTTAATATAAACAACTATATAATGAACTATGCTATAAAATGCAATGATAGGTCCGTTTCTGAAACTTTTGGGTAACGTGCCTAAGTAGGTTCCCAAAAGGAATGTGTCAAGACACATAACACTCTAATTTTTCCACTCAAGTTTGCTAACTCCAGTGTACAATGGGCACACATTTCCTCATAATCTTAATGACAATCCAAGAAAGCCGAGGTCGATCAAACACATTTACCACATACTTTCACACCAACATATTCCTAATTGAGTTAGAGGTCTTTAGTAGGTGATACGGGGTATAGGTGTTGGTTACAGAAGGAAGGAAATGGATAATCAGAAAGACAAGTCTTAGAAAATAGGGTCTTCATATTATGTAACAAGAGAAAACCTTGTTCTTATTTTTCTTCTATACTTTGTATCCATCCTTAGCCATTTTGTTTTGCCTTTTGACTCATTTGATTCTATTTTTGGAGTTCTAACTTTTTATTTTATTTCTATTTTATATTTCTTCTCTTTGGATGGAAACTTTATTTTCTTTTTCTTATTTTTCTTTTGAAGAAACTAACTAATTTTTGCTTACACTGGTTTTTCTCTTCTCTTTTATTCACTCATCCTATTTCTCAGACATATCTAGATAGGTAAGCTTATTTTATTTTTTATTTTCTTTTATTGGGTAAAGGATTTGTGGTTTGTGATAAGCACCCCAAAAGTGTAGTTTAAACCCTTTAATAGTATTCTAGTTAGGCCAATTATGTTTATAATAAATGAGAGTTAGTATTGTTTAAGTGTTTTTGTGTATTTCAGGACTTGAAGTTGATTAGGTGACTAAATACACCATTTTTGCATGGAAAAAGAGTCAAGCTGATTATTGAGGAAGTTCTATGTTTAAAGCCCAAGAATCAAGAAGGAAAAACCTTTTCAAGCCCAGTCAAAGCCAATTCAGGAAGAAAAAGGATAAAAAACTATCAGAACTTCAAATGGGCGTATCTTTGGACTTATGCCCTCATAATTGGGCCTACTTTATGTCAAAACGAACGGCTCGGAACCAAATTTCTAATGGACCTAGACTTGCCTCAATCAGAGCTATAAAATTAGATGAAATGGACACAGAAGTAATTTCCAACAGCAGTGACCCTTTTAGAGTTAACCTAATGGACTTTGGGCTCACATTTGAGGCCCGAAGTCCCCCTTCCAGGTCCATGCATGAAAATTGTAACCTAATCCTCTCCTTTATAAAGAGAATTAGGGCTAGCCTCTCAATATATATATATATATATATATATATAATAGAACCCATTAGCATAATTTAGTTTAGTTTTTAGATAAGTAATTATGGGTTAGTATTGTAGCCACCATTAAACCTTCAAATAAAGCTTTAGTTCATCATATTCAATGTTTATTTTTATTATTGTCTTCTTCTTGTTGCTTTAGTCTAAATAATTCGATGATACAAGGCTAAAACCTCCATTAGAGGGGGTTTATGAAGCCACGTGAGGATGATTGGTAACTAGCTAGTTTAGTTATTGTTTTGCAATTAGAGTTTCAATTTCTACGTTCTGAGTTTCTAGAGATAAAACTCATAATGGAGAACTAGAGATTAGAAACTCCATCAAAGAGATTTGTAGGAGTGCTAATCTCTCATGCTAGTGAAACCTTGATCATAGATGACTTAGTATATTCACTAGGGATTTAAACAAGCAACTCGACAGCTAACTAATAGTCAATCGAATTGAGTGGTTGGATTTCCCCTCTCTAATATCTTGTCTCATCAATTAAATCACTATTTAGCATCTTAAAAGTATTGTTTTCATATCATATTACTCTCATTAGTGAAGTAGTTTAGTTAGTCTAGATAAGTATTCAAGTACGTGCAACCAAGAATGGATCGAACACGACTACTCCCCTTTATCTTATGATATTTGAGAGTATCTAAATTACAGTTTTCACAACTTTATCTACTATTCAAGCTCTTCAATCTACTGTTCCCATATAAATAATTACTCAATTCTTATTAAATGGCACCGCTAGCCATCTTGCTTGTTTAGATTATCAAAACTGTTTTCACTATTCACAAACCAAAACACTGTTTTTACTGTTCGTATTTTTTCAAAATATTTTTGCTACTGTTAGAGTGCATACGAGTTGTGATTCCAACTCCCTGCAACCCTGTGACCTGACCCTAAAAAAGTCGAACTACTATTTTTACATATGAGCGCGCGCGCCCTAGATTTTCCTTCACAAAGTGCGCCCCGCACCTCACACCAAAGGCGCGACCCGCGCCATAAATAGCTTAATTCCAAGCGCGCCTGCACCTTAGTTTAATTAGAAAAAAATAAGTTTTTTACATTAAGTGCAATATTACCTCACGAGTACATTACAGTACTCGTATGCCCAACAACTTAAGTAATTCAAAATTAATTTTTCATACTATATGGCGTCTAGAAAACTTAAAGAATTGGGGTCCTCTAATTAAGGAACATGCACGCACAGACAACCTCCCTCAATTCTTAAAGTGGCCTGGTCGTTGGTTTGAATATATATGTAGTTAAGTTAATAAGCCCACCCACTACCAAAGCCCGTTTCACAGGCCTGACATCCAGGCCCAACACGAAGCCAATAGTAAAAAGCCTGAACCTTATTCTTAAACTTTAACACTAATCATGTTAAACTTTTTACAAGACTTCACAATCCACCTAGTGAACCTGGACTAGTACTCATATAATTGTTCAAGTAACAAATAGTCGTGCTTTAAGGCTATTGAAGGCACTATTTATATGCGTAGCAATGACGCTCCAGGTAACACCTCTCTACATCCGCAAATCTACTGTAAGAGGATTCTATTTCTAGTAATAATCAGGCTATTTTTGCATGCTCGTTAGGAATTGCCTATTAGACTTAAAACTTGTATGAGATTAAGATCTGTTACACATAAACCTGCCATATTAGTTTCTCGTAGACGGAAGAATAATCTCCTATCTAGAAATTCACACATCATCACACACCCACCACAACTACATTTATAGCAATGGGTGAAGAAATAGTAGAGAGACCCCTCTCTGATTTTTATAAGGCTATGAACGATGGACCTGAGTCATGCATCATTCTTGGAGACACTACGGGAGATTTTAGAATCCCCTCCTAATATATTTAATCTGCTACCATTTTTCCATGACTCAGACCATGAGAAGCCTTACCAACACTTACGTAGGATACAATAAGTTCTTACTACATTTCATCATCTTAACGTAAGACCTGAACAAGAAAAGCTAAGGGTGTTTCCTATCACCCTAGCTGACAAAGCGGTTGCTTGGCTAACAGCACAAAAGCCGAACTCTGTCGACACATGGGAAAAACTAGTTGAAATATTTATGGAATAATTCTACCCACCACAGAAGAGTGACGAAATGCTTCAAAATTTCACTTTTTTTGCCAAAAGCCTCACGAAATTTTTTTCTAAGGCTTGGAATCGTTTCACTGATCTTCTAGTAGAATGTCCCCATCATAATCTTGGAAAAGGCACACTAGTTCGTGCCTTTTTCAAAGGTCTATCCCGACACCATAAGGAGACTTTAGACATCATGAATGGAGGTAATTTCTTAAGTAAAGGACCCACAGATGCTTATAACTTCTTAGATAATCAATCCAAGAAAAGTAACAACTGGGAAGGTCACGATTACTCCCGTTCCACCCCTTCTTTTTCTACAGCTAAGGCAGCCAGTATGTTTGAATTAAAACTAGATCGTCAACTTAGAACTTTAATTGAATCCCTCACTCGTAAGGTCGATACCCTCTCTGTACATAAACAAGAAGTGGAATCCACTCCAGTCATGAACATCAACTCTCCATGTTGTAATTTTTGTTTTACTCTTGAACATTCCAAATTTTATTGTCCTATTGCTTATGAACAATCACCACCACCAGTTAATAATCAACGTGAGATAGTTCCTGCTACACAACTAGCGGCCGCTCAACCTTCCCAACCTGATAGATTCGATGCAAACATGCAGGCTTAACAACAGATTTTACTATCTATCCAATAGTTAGCCCAATAAAAGGCCCAACAAAAAGGCATGTTTCTAAGTCAACCCGTACCTAATCCAAAATCAACAAACACAGCCTTCGAAGTAACCTGTAATCCTAGTAATGATAATCTAATTCAAGGTGAATTGAAGGCTATACCTACTCTTTGTTCAGGGAGAGTGGTTGACAAGAAAGTAATTATGCCAAAATATTCCTAACAAATTGAAAAAGATAATGGAACCTTACTAGATACCGTGGTTGAAACTGAAGATCTGACAACTGTAGAAGTACCAGTTAAACCTCAACCTAAGGGGAAAACAACAAAAGTCAAAGAAAAGGGCAATACTCTTATTGACCATTATGCTAAATATAGGAAAAACCCCCGTTTCCCTAGAGACTAGTCATGATAAAGAAAGAGGATAACGTTGACAAGATTAGGGAAGTTTTCAAGAATCTGACTATAAACCTACCTTTCCTCGATGCCATTAAATGTCTTCCAAAACACGCTAAGTTTCTTAAAGATTTGTGCACCACAAAAAGGAAAACAAACATACCTAAGGAAGCCTTTTTAACTGAACAGTTTCCCTCTTTATCTGAACACAACGGAATCATTAAGTACAAGGATTCTAGTCGTCTTACTGTACAATGAACCTTAGGTGATACTTTCACCACAATTGCTCTTCTAGATCTAGGGGCAACTGTTAACTTACTCCTATTTTACCTTTATAAACAACTAGGCATACATGATCTCAAACCAACTAAAATGACTTTACAGTTAGCCGATCGCTTGATTAAGTATCCTAAGGGCGTAGTTGAAAATATTATTATTAAAGTTCAAGACTTCTACTATCCAGCCGACTTTATTATTCTCGACACATAAGTCGCTCATGACTCTGTTTCTATCATCTTAGGGTGCCCTTTGTTGGCAACTGTCAATGCCCTAATTAATTGCCGAGATGGTTCGATGTTCATTTCCTTTGGAAACCTTGCTGTTGAGGTAAATGTTTTTAAGATGATACAACAGACACCAGAATCGACTATAGATGGAGAATTTAGCATGATTGAGTGTGATAAGCACCCAAAAGTGTAGTTTAAACCCCTTAATAGTATTCTACTTAGGCCAATTATGTTTATAATAGATGAGAGTTAGTACTGTTTACGTGTTTTTGTGCATTTCAGGACTTGAAGTTGATTAGGTGACTAAAGACACTATTTTTGTATGGAAAATGAGTCAAGATGATTGTTGAGGAAGTTCTACATTTAAAGCCCAAGAATCATGAAGAAAAGCCTTTTTCAGGCAAAGTCAAAGTTGGGAAGTCAAAGTTAATTCGGGTAGAAAAAGGATGAAAAGCCATCAGAACTTCAAATGGGCGTATCTTTGGACTCGGAACTAGGTTTCCAATAGAACTGGCCTTACCCCAATCAGAGCTATAAATGTGGAAAAAAAAGGCACTGAAGTAATTTCCAATAGTTGTGGCCTCTTTAGACTTAATCTAATGGACTTTGGGCTCACATTAGAGGCCCAAAGTCCCCTTTTTTGGCCCATACATGAAAATGTAACCCTAACTCCCTACTATATAAAGAGGGTTAAGGCTAAACTTAAGCTCTCCTCCTTACTCTTAATTATTATTATCTCATTAGTTTAGTTTAGTTTAGAATTAGGATTGTAGCCTCCATTAAACCTTAGCAATAAAGCTTTTTCAATTAAATTAAATTCAAGTTCTTTTATATTGTGTCTTCTATTGATTGTGTAGTTAATATGAATCCGATGACACAAGGCTAAACCTCCATTAGAGGGGGTTTATGATGCCACATGAGGATGATTAGTCTTTAGTTTTATTATTATTTTGCATAAGAACTTCAAATTCTTCGTTGTGAGTGTCTAGAGATAGAGCTCATAACGGAGAAGTAGAGATTACCCCCCATCAAAGAGATTTGTGGGGGTGCTAATCTCTTTTGCTAATCAAACAATGACTATAGAGATATAGGTTGTTTGCTAGGGATCAAGAAAGGCAATTCGATGATCAAACTAATAGGCAATCGAATCGTGTGATGTATTAACCCCTCGCTCATCACTTTAGATCTATTATTTAGAAAATTAAATTTACTGTTTCTCAATAATAATACTTATAAATTGTGCCGCTGTCCATCTAGTTCGTTTATGCTACATGTTTAGGTAGAAAAACTGTTTTTACTATTAAAAAAAAAAAAACTGAAAAACTGTTCGTAATTTCTTGAAAATTTTCTACTACTGTCTGAGTGCATACGAGTTGCGAAACCAACTCCTTGCCCTCCCATGACCTAACCCTAAAATTTTCAACCTTAGTTATTCACTTGTGAGCATGCGCACGCCTTAGTTTTGCCTTGACAGAGCGTGCCACGCACTCTACTTTTACACGTGCCCAATATACCTACTTCGGGAGCGCGTGCATGCCCTAGGTTAATTAAATTAAATTAATTTTTTTATATTAATTGCAATATTATCTCATGAGTACAGTACAATACTCGTATGCTACCAACTACAAAATTTTAAAAAATTAATTTTTCATTTTATACGGTGTCTAGAAAACTCAAAGAATTGGGGTTCTCTAATTTAGGAACGTGCAGGCACGGACAACCTCTCTCAATTCTTAAGTGGCCTGGCCGTTGGTTTGATACAAAAATACATAAAAATTAATTAATATTAGTTAAATTAGTAAGCCCACCCACTACTAAAGCCCGTTTCGCAGGCCTGACATCCAGGCTCAACACGAAGCCCATAGTAAAAAGCCTTAACCTAATTCTTAAAACTCTTGGACTAATAAGGTTAATCTTTTTACAGGACTTCACAATCCACCCCGTTAACCTGGACCAGTACTTGTCTAATTGTTTAAGTAATAGTAGACGTGCTTCAAGGCTGTTGAAGACGCTATTTATACTCGTAGCAAGGACACTCTAGGTAACACCTATTTATATCCTCAAATCAACTGTAAGAGGATTCTACTTCTAGTAATAAGCAGGCTATTTTTGCATGCTCGTTAGGAATTGCATATTAGACTTAAAACTTGCATGAGATTAAGATATGGTACGCATAAACCTACCATATTAGTTTCTCGTAAACACAGAAATAATCGCCTATCTAGAAATTCACCAATCATCACACACACAACACCTATACCCACCAACACTACATCTGTAGCAGTGGGTCAAGAAATACCAGAGAGACCCATCTCTGATTTTTATAAGGCTTAACTTTAAACGATGGAACTGAGTCCTACATCATTCTTGTAGATACTATAGGAGATTTTAGAATTCCTCCGCCCCCTCCCTCCCCTCTCCCCATTATATTTAATCTACTACCTGTTTTCCATAGCTTAGACCATGAGAAGCCTTATCAACACTTATGTAGGATACAACAAGTACTTACTACACTTCATCATCCTAACATAAGACCGGAACAAATAAAGCTCAGGGTGTTTCCTTTCACCCTAGCTGACAAAGTGGCTGCTTGGCCAACAGTAAAAGCCGAACTCTGTCGACACATGGGAAAAACTAGTTGAATTATTTATGGAACAATTTTACCCACCATAGAAGACTGATGAGATGCTTCAAAATATTCACTTCTTTCACCAAAAGCCTCAAGAATCTTTCTCTGAGTCTTGGAATTGTTTCACTGATCTTCTAGTAGAATATCCCCATCATAATCTTGGTTAAGACACACTAGTTCGTGCCTTCTTCAAAGGCCTATCCCAACACCATAAAGAGACTTTAGATATCATGAACAGAGGAAATTTCCTTGGTAAAGGAGCCACCGATGCTTATAACTTTCTAGATAATCAATCCAAGAAAAGTAACAACTGGGGAGGTAACGATTACTCCCACTCCATTCCTTCTTCTTCTACACCTAAGGCAACAAGTATGTTTGAGGTTAAATAAGATCATGAACTTAGAACTTTAATTGAATCCCTCACTCGTAAGGTAGATTCCCTTTCTATAAATAAACAGGAAGCGAAACCCACTCCTGTCATGAATATAAACTCTCAACGTTGTAATTTCTATTTTAGTCTTGAGCATTCCAATCATTATTGTCCTCTTCGCAATGAACAACCACCACCAAAGCCAGAAGATGTCTGCACTTTTAATATACCTAATACACCTTGGAGACAAAATCCCACTTTTAGTTGGCGTAATAATCACCATCAAGCCGTACCTCCAGCTTTTAATAATCAAAATGTTAGGCCCACTAATAACTATAATCAATATCAACTAAGGCAAGGACAAGGGCAAGGTAATTATAATAATAATAGAAGTATCGTCTCGGTTAATAACAACTATTAAAATCCACCAGTTAATAATCAACGTGAGATAGTTCCTGTTACACAACCCGTGGCCGCTCAACCTTCCTAACCTGATAGATTCGACGCATACATGCAAGCTCAACAACAGATTTTACTAGCCGTCCAACAATCTATCCAACAGTTAGCCCAAAAAACAATACACTAGAATTTAAGAATTAGGACACTCTTGGGACTATATAACCCGTCTCAAATTAGGAACATTAGCTACCATCTTAAATTGTATGAACCCCGTCGTAGTTGAGTTTTAGGTTGACTTGGGTTGACTAAAGGACACAAGTTTTTGTCCCAAATTAGAGACGAGACATTTTGTGCTCTTCCAGTTTTGGTGACCATCGTAGATGATTTTCAGAGAGAAGGTGATTGCCCTTTTTTTTGCTTGCTCAATATTTCACTAATAATTTATTACCCCGCCCAATATTTCTTTCTTTCTTTCACTAACCCTAACCCTAGTATAAGAAGAAAGTGAGGCTTTTGTGGGAGGGCTCTAAATCTTTGGGGTAGTGGTTTGAAGGTAAGCTTCAAATCTCTCTCAAAATCGACAAGAGTCGGTACATCTCTCTCTCTCCCTCAAGTTTTGGTGACCCACTCTCTCCCTCTTTAATCAATTTTCATATTTTTTAAGTGCCTCAATTGTTGAACCTCAATTTTCAATATAGGGTTGTGTATTTTTTTTTAATTGGCTTAATTTCTTAAATTTTCGGGTTTATTGTGTTTTTAACATTGTCTAGGGTTTCTTCACTCCTTAAAATGTAAAAGCTTATGTCTTTGTTGTAGTATTTTGATGTGATTGTATTGTTGGCATGATTTTATCATCCGACCTAATTAAAATTGTCATGGGTTTTGTAAGAATAATAATTGAATGTTAAAGATACTTTTATTAGATATCGAAACCGATAATACAAGCTTGGGAGCTGATTTTTTTTTTTTTTTTTTTTGGTTTCTTAAGTATAAAGTTTGAAACTTTGTTGATCAGTTAGTAGAGCATTTTTGAAAAAAGTGAAGGAGTAAAATAGATGAATGTTGGTCTTGCACTCTCACCTTTACACATTTTCCTGAAAAATGGTATTGAAATGAATATTCTGATTCAGTTCTCTCTACTTTGGCATTCACTACACCAGAATGGTCAATTCCTAACAGACCACTTTTTTCATTTCTAACGGATATATCTGTTACCAACTTTCTTACGAATATATCCGTTACTTATCAAGTTTTTCGTTAGTATATATCCTAATTTATTTTTTTGACTCAGCTTTTAACATGTTTTACCGAGAAAAAAAGAAAATAAAACAAAACCCAAAACCCAAAAGCTTCTCTCAAACTTGAATCTGAAACTTAGGTTTAATGAGGCCAAACCATGTTTACCATCCTAATCTATCCCTCGAAGAAGAGGAAAGGCTCGTCTTTTCTAAAAAATAGAGGTACACCGTAGCAGTCTCCAAAATAATAAAATATGGCAAGTTCAGGAACAGCAGATCCAGTAATTGAGAAAGAGGAAGAAACAACAACAACACTGGTGGTCACTTTACCACTTCTTCAGATCTCTCTCTCTCTCTCTCTCTCTCTCTCTCTCTCTCTCTCTCTCTCTCTCTCTATATATATATATATATATATATATATATATATATATATATATATATATATATATACGTGTTGTTAATTGTCCATGTCTCTTGTTGTTAATTGTTTGTGCTGTAGTGGAAATAAAAAAGCCGATCTTTTTATAGTTCGATTGTCATATTGATATTTTGTATGAAAGCAAAACTTTATCGGTTCGATAAGGAAGGAAATCAATGGAAGAAAAGAGGTGTGGGAATTTTCAAGCTACTTAAGCACAAGGAAAGTGGGAAAGTTCGTTTGGTTATGCGTCAATCTAAGATGCTTAAAAAGTTTGGTTTGATTTTTTTTTATTTAACTTGATTGCAATATTATTTTGTTTATATGTAGCCCAGTGTTTGATGTTTTCTTTGTTTGGATTTGCAGTTATTCCATCTACCTCAATTCAA
The DNA here is from genome assembly GCF_015680905.1 of Coptis chinensis. Lineage (NCBI taxonomy): Eukaryota > Viridiplantae > Streptophyta > Magnoliopsida > Ranunculales > Ranunculaceae > Coptis > Coptis chinensis. Next base: position 63,888,066 of record NC_141461.1, read on the forward strand.
GAGCATGCTAGAAATGAGAAATCCTGTACAAGTAATACAATAGTTATTACAGAGAGGGGGAAATGAAGCTGAACAAAAGACCATGTGCTGGCAGCTCCTATAGATCCCACCTCCCATGGAAGAGCGACGTTCTGAAGAAGAAATTGCAAGGAAGGCAGTTATAAAGGAAAAACGTGGTCAACGGCTGCGTGATATGGCAGCGTTAAAGAAGACTAATAGAATATCAGAGCTGGAAACCGAATTGGAAGGATTAGAATTTCTTTTAAAGGAACTTAAAATGTGAAAGAGAGTGAGGTACAACCTTTCTGTCTCTCGGTTGGCTATGTCTCCAAGCAGGAAATTGAGTCCGCTATTGTTCGGGTAACACAATCTCTACGCAGATTAAAGGGTGAGCGGTCGAGGTTGAGGAGAAGACGAGTCTTCAAATGATCGAGAAGTATCCACTTATCAATATCTCCGATAATATGTTGTCACCAGAATAGGTGAACTACTTGAACAAATCTTTACTTGACTCTTAAATTATATTCAATCCTGCCATGGCAGCACACACACACAAATACGGTTTAGATACATGTTATTGATTATTTGGGGTCATGAGGATGTGTTTTTAAAGTTACTGCACTTTAAAAAAAATCCTTTGTTCATCTTGTTTCATTAACATAATGCTTGTATTTGTAGGTTATGTTGGAGATGACGAGGCAACTACTTCTACGATGGATTCAGGTGGATGGTTAAAGACTAGTGACTTATGCTATATAAATTCTGATGCCTTCCTCTACATTGTTGATAGACTAAAGGAATTAATAAAATATAAGGCATACCAGGTACCATTTAACTGTTTAGATTGATCACATTAAGTTAGTATCTATTGATTTATCACATCATAACCAATATTGTGAGACAATTTACAGGTCCCTCCACCTGAGTTGGAACATCCGCTTGATCCCACCCTTAAAATTCGCGATGTTGCTCTAATCCTTTATGTGTTTGACAAATTTAACTTTGCTATACTTCTTTTTCTTGCATATGCTAAAATGTTAAACAACCTTGTAAGAAAATAACAGTTAACATGCACAGAAGACAAAATATACCTATAAGTAAATGAATTTGATGATCACACTACATTTTCCTTAACAAAGGTGTACGCGTGGAAACTAGCTCGGCAGAAAAATCAAGATTTTTGGACTATCAAACAATTTTGTGTTTTGTTTTGTTGTCTTTTGATATAGATTAATAAATATGACATAGAAAACCTAATATTGAATAGAATTCTATTTTAGTCTGGTGGAGAATCTAATATCTTGTCACCTGTGGTCCCCTATTAATGGTTAACTTTATATGAATCATTTCACTCGATTTCTTTGATTTAAAAAGAAGCTTGGAACTCTAGTGTACTACAAGATCTAAATCAAACCTCATGGTCCTTTTCCAAATAAATTTGCCATTGTAAAATTTACTAATTACGAGTTGCAGTCGTGCGTTCGTGCTAATTGATTTTCCGTGTTGTTGACCTGAAGGCTGCTCATAATTTTCTGATTCACTCTTTTGCATCACTATGACAGGTACCCTGATGAAGAAGCAGGGCAGATTCCCATGGCATTTGTTGTGAGAAAACCTGGTAGCAATCTAAGTGCAGTTCAAGTCATGGAGTTCGTTGCAAAACAGGCATGCTTACTTAAGACGAAGAGATTCATTTTAAATGCTTATCGTGGTTTTCTTTTATCAGTTATAGTGTATTAAAATCCCTGAATACCATGCATCATCATATGATAAATTATTTTGCTTCCTAGTGCTACGGACAGAACTCAATGCAGCTCTGACAAATTTAATTGTGTTTGCTAACTTTAGCTTGGGTTACATGGTTGGACATTGAAGTAAAAAATTGAGATATAGTTCTTACTAGCCAGATAATTGGTGAAAGGGAAAAGTGAAGGCAACTTTCGTAACTAGAAAACAGATGCACTATGTGGTTAGTGAAAACTCATTTAAAACTTACTATAACAAAAATTTGTCATACTCCTCAATATTCTTAGTATGTTTTGTTGGATTAGGTAGGTTTGAAGTGCTTGCAAGCTAGGTTATATATATTTGGTTGGACTTTTGTGGGTTCAGTAAAAGCCATGTATCTATAGTTTTGTTGTCCATAAGTTTCAGATTTGTATGATTGTGCATCAATGCCGAGGTAGATTTTTAGCTGATGGTAGTGTCCTTGTGCTAAGTTTTTGAACTTTTTCTATGTCCTTCATTGTCAATTCCATCAAATGCTAACCCGATTCCAATCGATGCAGATTAACCAAAGTCGTTCATCAAGGAGCTAGACCTAACACAGGTATGTGAATCGTATTCTTTATGCGTGAACGTTCATACATAGTATGTGAGTCTAATGAGACAAGTGGGCTTGCATGGCATAAGATACAATATACATATAGACTTTATACATTTCTTTGATACACTTTTTAGATTTTACGCACCTTACACTAAAAATATGTTAGAAATGTTCCGCCATGGTGTGGTACCTCTAATATTATAAAATTAATCAAGTTGAATTGAATAGCTTTAGATTTTCATATAATATGTAAGTTTTATTGTGCATTTTCTTTATCGATGAAGGGTTTCTTCGATTGTCACTTCTGCAATCCACTTCCATTACAAAACTACAAGAAGCTATTATCTACAAATCAAAGCTTTGTACTTGAGTTAGGAGATCGACCTGTTTTTTAGGTATACTTTGCATATTATATATATTTCATGTAGGACTATAGTTGCTACCCTATATACGCACCGTTTCTATTTTGGTTTTTCTTTTTCTAGCTGATCGACTTATTTTTACTATATAGTGGTAGTGTCAATTGTAATAACTTTCTCTTTCTTTTGATACCATTTGCTAATTTTGCAGGTGTTGTGAAGCAAGCCTCGCATGTAGAAACATATAAGAGAAAAAGATGAAGTTTTGGATTCGACAGATTAGGTGTAATTGTAGTGAATTAGATCTGTATATGGTTGATTTTGTCGGTAATTTTTTTTTTGTCAAGACTGCTTGATATTTATAATCAATGAAATACATGTGTTTTGTGACTTGAATGATTGAGTTGGTGCACTTTGTGTTTGGAATGGCAGATCAGTCAGTTTAAATGAATGGAGTTCATTTTTTTTTTATTATGGTGTGCTAGTGCAAAGTTCAGCCAACAGTAGCCCAAAACAAAATGGGCTAAATAATATTATTTGACCCAGGGTTATTTTTTATTTTTTTATTTTTTTATTTTAGTGGCTACAATTTACTAACGGATATTTCCATTATAAACAATAGTTAGTAAATAGCACATCCATTACTAACGGATATATCCGTTAGAAATGACAAATTTAATCGGGTCATCAACAATTAGTTATCTGTTACAAAGAATTTTAGTAACCGATATAATCGTTACTAAAATTATTATCAGTAACGGTTATATTTGTTACTAATTTTGGCCTAAGTGAGAGTGACGCCCCAGAGCTAACGGATATAACCGTTAGTAAATGCCTTTTCTGGTGTAGTGATTTTAAAAGCTACCGGTTCCTACTGAGTTTCTTCAATACTTATGCGAGCAATTAGCTATTTTTCTTTTTGTTAACCTTACAAAGAATTATGCGGTTGATACTACTCAAGAGCGATTGACATTGTTATTGCATTTTTCTCAGACTTTACTCCTCTGTTGGTGACAATTCTGGGAAGGCACTTGAAAACTGCAGTTTGTCTTCTTGAGAATGGTGCTAATCCTTCTGGGAAAAATAGACATAACACTACGTCTTTGTTTCTTGCTTCTGCGTTAGGTTGGTCTCTTCCTTTAGATTTTATCCATATAAAAAGAAGTGGATATGTTAGTTTTCCTCATACTCTCACATTTTCCAAATTTTGAAGTTCAATTTTATTAGTTCTACTATACTAATTGCTATGCATTAAGGAGATTATATTTGTTTTTATATGTGCTCATAACCATGCCATCTTTCAAAGTGCTCATTATATACCAAAGGGACTAGTTCGCTTCTATAATCATTGTCACATACAATAAGTTTCATATTGAGGTTTTTTCTTTCTCTTAGGCCTCTATTTATGCAGAGACTAGAGTTTTATCCATTCTTATGCTTTGATTCTCATGAGTTTGCCTGCTTTTCCACAATCATCTAAGCTTTCGTGTCAGAGCTTGTATTTAGGTTTTCATTTAGTTAGGTTATTGAAGTGTCAAAGCTACGTTCCATCTCTTTCTGTGAATTGTAGACATCTAAGCACTCAAAATACTTTGAAATGGTATTGTTGTTAGTCTGACACTTACTACTATTTTCACTGCTGGGTTTTTTCTTTCTCTATGCTTTGGTTCTCATTAGTTTGCCTTCTTGTAGGGGGCATTGAATTTGTACACTTGTGTACTTTCTAGAGGTGTTGATGTGAATGCTCAAATTGACTATGGAGCACCACTACAAGTGGCTGCAACTCTTCATAAGGAAGATGTCGTTAAGATTTTACTAGATCATGGTGCAGATGTAAGCTGATTTCTGTTATAGTTGGTTAAATGTTGTACCCTTGTACTAAACCACACAATTTTTTAGTTTTCTAATATATATGAGTGCAGGGTTTATTTGTTTGTATGTTTGTACATTTTTCTTCTTCTTAAGCATCTATGCATGCAATTTAGCTATGTATGTGCTTTTCAAGAAATATATTTGTTTCTTTAAACTGTTAACTAATGTATAATTTTGGGAGTGCGAGTAATTCTAGTCATAAACAAACATAGCGAACTTAGACATGAAACATGAAATGTTAGGTTGACCCAAACATTCCTAGTAATAGAGGATAAGGTTCCCATTTACATGAGTACACACAACCTTTATTTGCTAAAGAATTAATGATTAATGATAGAAATGAAGAAAACCTAAATCATAGACCATTCAATTTGTTGACAACTAGAAATCCAATCTGACGTAACTTTTTCTTTTATTTACGAGGAGTCTATTATGATAGTTGTGCTTATATAGGAAAGCTAATTTGGTAATAGCATTTAAATGTCAAGATTATTGGTTTATTACTCTATTCATTGAATTTTCAAAAGTTTCTCCTAGTTTTTCGTGATTTAAGAAAACCCTTGTAGAATCATGGTGAGTTTCAATCTTTATTTGCTTTTGCTTCGTCACTCCACCCTACTCACGCCAGTTATTCAAATAGATATCTTGTCTAACTTTTGACTTTTTGAGTTATTTGTTTTCCAGTAAAACTATGTCCCGTCTGCTATATAAGATGGGGGAGTCAAGTATGGTTTTCTTTAACTTGTCTTTTCGCCGTAGGAGCCTTTTCATCTCCCCCCCCCCAGCGTTGTGTTGTTTTTATTGCTTTGAAGCCCGACTATTTTAGCAGTCACCTTGCTAGCCCATTGGCTTCTTCTGTTAGTACGATGTCCCTACAATGCACAAAGATCTTGCTTCAGGTATGAAAAGGTCCTCTGCTGAATTATATACTAACTTATGGTTGTGTTGTCTAATATGCCATGTTCAATGTGAAGTAATCTGACAATTGAAGCATATTGTCGTACTTTGCTGGTCATGTTTACAAGGAAGTTCTCTTGAATTCTCTATCTGTTATAATTAATATTTTCTTCGGCATGACACCTTGTATAGGGTGGTGAAAATCCAAATGAAATTTCATATGGAACAACGCCTTTAACAGCTGCAACAAAAATAGGGGAAATTAAAATGATTGAATGCTTGTTGGAAGTTGGAACTGATCCAGATATAACCGATAATGTGAGACCGCCCACCTCTCTCTCTCTCTCTCTCTCTCTCTCTCTCTCTCTCTCTCTCTTCTGTAATCTAGGTCTAGAAAGTTGTCGTAGTCACTTCCCTACATTGATCTTGTTGAACATTATTCTTTACATCGGTAGCTAAGGATATTTTGCTACTTGGAATGTTGGAAGTTCTTGCCAGTTTTTAATACAATGTTAAGTTTTCTGGTCTAACTGCTAGAGATGTACTTTTTGTATTCACAGATTGGTGAGAAGGCAATAGAAGTTGTTAGCACTCTTTTTTTTGTGACCTCTCCTATTCCAGGATATCCAGATTGGAGCATCGCTGGAATAATGACGCATGTGCGATCTGAAGAATTTTGAGAACAGGTACTGTTACAGATCCTTATAATTGAGGTTATGAGAAGTGTCAAGTGGTACCCCTTTCTAAAACTTGTGTTATATATGGCCATGTGAACTTCTCTAAAGTACTTGGTAAGTTGTCATAGCATCAGTTCATCTCATTAAATCCAAGGCCTTGCATAGTTGCATTAATGTCATTAAGTTTGTTTGGGACCTGTCGGGGTGATTGAAACCCCTCAAATTATTGTATATGAAGGTTCAACAACAGCCTTCAACTTCATTGAAATAGCACTGGACTAAACACTTAAGATGGAATTGCAGGCCTCCAGTGTGGACATCTTTGATCCTATTGTATTATCTAAGAGGAGCCTCTGTTGGGCATCTTTAAAAAAGGGTGAGCTTTCATATAAATATTTTCAATGCATACTTTATGTAATGCCTTGTTCATGTATACATTTTATTGCGGAAATAAGCTTGACATGGGTTTTAGTTTTACTATGTATAAGTTTAACTGGAAATACAGAGCATACAATATAATTCTCGTTGTGTAGGTGGCTTTGAACTAGATAAATGTGTATATAAGGTAGATAATGCTAGGAGGTGCTTGACTGTTTGTGTTAAACCCCACTTTTTGGGATTGGTAACAACTCATGGGCTTTGTATGGGTTTTAGTATTAGGTCGTTTTTGCTTAAAGTTTGGGCTGGTGATTAACTCTTTGAACTAGGCTAGATTGACACAATGAGCTGATCCAAGAGTTAGAAACCCCTGGAATCATCTCTCCCTTTCCCATCATCTTCTAAAACCATCAGTGCTGAACTAGGTCGGTTATGAGAGAGTGACTATGGCTCTTTACCGTTTAGATCAACTCACTTTATCAATTCATCATTCAAGAAGTAAATCAAAGGCAGAAACCAATTTTTAATCAGTTTTAGCACCTGCTATTGAAACAGTTGTAGTTTTCTCCCTAGTGATCGGTTTGGCATGCCGTTTGTTTCCCTGTAAACCAGATTCGATAGTCTGTTAGATGGCATAAGGCTTAATAGCTGGTTTCAAGTGAAAAGCTCCAGACATTCAATTTGTTGGAGGGTTTGAAACATGGACGATAACTGATGAGTTTTGGAGGAATTTGATCAGGAAATTGGAGACACTAAAATATATGGTTTTTTTTTATTATTATTTTTTAATTTATTTATTTCAAGCAAGTATTCTCTACTTGTTTGCCTTATCTTCTTACTTGAGTGTAGTGCTTGTGATTATATAAATATTTGGGTGTTTTCCATGTTTCATATTGACTTGTTGTATTCCCATGATTAATGATATATTAATTAAGTGATGCATGTGCGCGTGTGCAGATATAGCGAATTTTAGGCTCGAAATCTGGTGAGATTCTCCTTTTTCTTTGATTATTTGATTTAGTTTTGTAATTTTAGTGTCTATATTCAAGCTTTTTTTTTGGTAGAACTGTAGAAGTCTATATTCAAACTTCTTGTTGACTTCTATGTTTTTATGTTTAAGGATATATATTTATTTGTTTTCTAGCTTTAATTGGGTCACTTTAATTTGATGCACCTGTTCCAACGTTCACATTCTCCACGCAATATGATCTTATTGATAATTTGCTAGACAATTATTTATGGGTAAGTTTTGCAATTGCTTGGGGGTTTCTCAGTTTTCCATTGATAGTCTACCCACACACTACGCTTAGGCTCTTGTTCACTATTAGCAAAAAAGGTGAGTACTACAAGCATTACTATGGAATATAAACTTTGTTCGTGATTACAACGGTTTTCGTTATTAGCTAGAACACACTCTTATTCTATAAAAGAATGCACTCGAATATTTGATATTGTAATGAACACTTAGTTCCCCTTTTTTTTGTTAGACAGTCCAGTACATGAAACTTGCCTTCATACATATTTAGTCATCTTCGCTTGATGATGCACTGAACTAGCACCTCCTTGACTATGTCCAGATCCTTCTAATTATGTTAGGGATGTTTTGTTTGTTCAACTCTACTGTCAGTTTTTCGCTAGGTTCAACTCTACTGGGATTGTTTGTGTTTAATAATTTATTGTTTCATTTACACCTTTTATTTATGTGGTAACCTGATTGCTAAGTGGATATGAGTTTAGATTATGCATATCTATTAAGAAGCTTATTTGCATGTGGTTGTGATATGAGAATTTGGGTATAAACTTCATAGTTGTTGCATGTGGTACTTAACTTAGAAAAGACACCTATAAGAGTATGGTTATATTATGTAAAGGTACATCAATAACTAAGATATACATGCAGGTTCCGCTCATGTTGGGCTAGCTTTACTAGGAGAAATTGGATCGTGGCAGACCGAAGGCAAGGTTGTCTACTATAACTTAACTACTTTATCTACGTACTCCTTATCTGCATAAGTATTATATTATTTATTGATCAGGCCATAAGTAGTCTTGTACAATAACTTCCAATTTCATTTGGACGAATTGAAGTCAACTCTTGTGAACTCACTTATTTGTGTGGAGTGGCATCGGACTCATAATGCTCATGTTGTGTTGTTTGCCTCTACTTGGGCTAGCTACCCTTATTGTTCCATCTCTAGAAAACTCTCAAGGTTGTTTACCGTCATGAAAGGCTATATAATTCACATGAAAAACAAAATGCGTAAAGGTGATGAAGATAGGTATTTCAAATTTCAAATTGTTTTTTCATTATGTTCTTATTCTTCCTTGTATACTTTCAAAGCCTAGTTGTTGGCAATCAAAAGCTTGAAAACATTGTAAATTGGAAGTTATCAATGTATATGTATATATCAATTTTTGAAATGTGTTGTTTTAGTATGTTGCTTGACTAATTGATTTTATAAATTGAGAAACCTTAAATCAGGTAGTAAGGGTATTTCGAAAAATAGATTCTATAAAAAAAAATTACTTTAAACTAATACGACGGGGAACATTGTTGTTAATTGAAATCTCAAAATGAAATACGACGAAAATGCATGTCCTAAACTTAGGACACAAATTTAAGATGGTTGGCCGAGTTCCCGTTTTGAAATTTTGTAGTACCATTGTAAAGAAAATATACGACGGTTTTGAGTGTCCTATATTTAACGACGACAAAAACTGTCTCATACCCACGCAATTCTAATTCATCTTACCACGCTCTTTCCCGTCCTTAATATTAGCCACAACGCTATTTGCGATGGAGTCTGGGACACCATTTCCAATTGCAAATCTCGATTTAGGACGGATTTAACCGTCGTTTTTGGCCATTTCTGGTATAGTGAAAGACCCAACAAAAAGGCGTGTTTCCAAGTCAACCCGTACCTAATCCGAAATCAACAAACACAGTCTTTGAATTAACCGGTAATCCTAGTAATGATAATTTAATACAAGGATAATTAAAGGTTGTAACTACTCTCCGTTCAGGGAAAGTGGTTGACAACAAAGTAATTATGCCTGAGGATTCCCCACAAACTGATAAAGATAAAGAAGCCTTACTAGATACCATAGTTGAAACTGAAAGTTTTACCATTATAGAAGTACCAGTTAAACCTCAACCTAAGGGAAAACCAACAACAGTTAAAGAAAAGGACAATACTCCTATTGACCCTTATGCTAAATATAGGGAAAAACCCCCGTTTCCCCAGAGACTAGCCATGCTAAAGAAGCACGATAATTTTGACGAGGTTAGGGAAGTTTTCAAAAATTTAACTATAAACCTACCTTTCCTCAATGCCATAAAATGTCTTCCAAAACACACTAAGTTTCTTAAAGATTTGTGCACCACTAAGTGGAAAACAAACATACCTAAAGAAGCCTTCTTAGGCTGAGTCCAATGGCTCCCTATCTCTTTAAAAGTAGTGTTAAAGTCAACAAAATAGAGCTAAAGTCAACAAAATAGAGCTAAAATCAACATATTTTACTCTATCATTATTTTTCTATATATATATACAAAGAATTTTACTCTCTATCTCTATTTTACTCTCTATATATAGAGAGTAAAATAGAGATAGAGAGTAAAATATATTGACTTTAGCTCTACTTTATTGACTTTAGCTCTACTTTATTGACTTTTGCTCTACTTTAGCTCTACTTTATTGACTTTAGTTCTATTTTATTGACTTTAACACTACTTTTAAAGGGATAGGGAGCCATTGGACTCAGCCTTAACAAAACAGTTTCTTTCTTTATCTGAGCACAACGGAATCATTAAGTACAAGGACCCTGGTCGTCCCACTGTACAATGAACCTTAGGCGATACTTTCACCACAACTACTCTTTTATATCTAGGGGCAAGTGTTAACTTTCTCCCATTTTAACTTTAGAAACAACTAGGTATACATGATCTAAAACCGACTAAAATGACTTTGCAGTTAGTCGATCATTCGATTAAGTATCCTAAGGGCGTAGTTGAAAATATTCTTGTTAAAGTTCAAGACTTCTATTATCCAGCCGATTTTGTCATTCTAGACCCAGAAGTCGCTCATGACTCTGTTCCTATCATCTTAGGGTGTCCTTTCTTGGCAACTGCCAATACCTTCATTAATTGTCGCGATGGTTCGATGTCCATTTCCTTTGGGAACCTTGCTATTGAGATAAATATTTTTAAGATGATGCAACAGACACCAAACACGACTATATATGGAGAAATTTGCATGATAGAAAGTCTTGCACAAGATTACTTTAACAAAACTTTTCCAGAAAATCAGATGCACCAATTTCTTTCCTTTGGCAGCACTGAGGATTCTTACATCCAAGAAGTACATGCCCTCTTAGAATCTACTCCTATACATGACCCCTCAATAGATCTAGCTCCTGAGTTTGAAGAACTTATTCCTAAACAAATCTACATTGTAGAGAAAGAAGACCCTCATGAATCCTCATTCCCACTCCTCCCACCCCTGTGCTTAAACCTCTTCCCGCTGAGTTAAAGTATATTCATCTAGATCCGGATGGCACTCATCCGATTATCATATCATCTCAGTTATCTACTACTGAAGAGGAAACTTTGATTAGAGTTATTCTTGAACATCGTTTTGCGATTGGTTGGTCTCTAGATGACATCAAGGGTATTGACCCTAGCGTATGCAAACATCGCATACATTTGGAGGATAATGCAAAAACCTTCCATGAGCCACAACATCGTTTGAACCCTGCCATGCATGAAAGAGGTAGTTAGAGTGAAAGTTTTGAGATTACTCGATGCTGGCATTATATACCCCATCTCAGATAGTGAATGGGTGAGCCCAGTTCATGTAGTCCCTAAGAAATTAGGTGTTACAGTCATCTGTAATGCCGATGGAGAGTTAGTTTCCAACCCGAGTTCTTATAATGTGGTAGATTTGTATTGATTGTAGGAAGTTTAATGCTATGACACGTAAAGATCACTTTCCTTTACCCTTTGTCGACCAAATGCTTGAACGTCTAGCCAACCATGCTTATTACTATTTTTTAGATGGCTACTTTAGCTATTTCCAAATTATTATTGACCTTGACAACCAAGAGAAGGCTACATTCACATGTCCCTTTGGTACGTTGAAGTAGTCTAGATTGGAGTATCTCAAAGTTGTATTTGATGTGGTTCATCCTAGATTGTTTAGAGTTTGAATGATGGGAGTTTGAAGGAAGAAGGTAGACTCTTATTTTAGAACTAGTTTAGTTTATAAATGAAAAACATTGAAATTCAAGTTGTTTAAGATGGAAATGATTCAAAATAATGAAAGAAAGTATTGAAATGAAGATAGAAACAAAGAACAACAAAATAAGATTGATTGATTGATTGAAATAAGCAAAATAAGAAGATTGAAATGAAAAGAAAATGAAGAACAATAATGTAAAAAGACTTGAAAAATAAATGACTAGAAATTAAATCCTACATGACACTAGATTAAGTCTAGGTTCATTCTCTACTCCTACAAACCAATTGGTTTGGACCATAAATCTAATGGATGCCTTCTGTCTCCCTAACTTTTAGACTATATACCCCTACTTTTACCTTTTACTGATTTGCCTTTCTCCATTATAATTGAGACACCTCACACCTCACACTTCACTTTTTGCTTTTCCTTTTCATTTTCCTTTTTGATATCTTCTTAACAAAAATAGGTTTTGGAGAATGCCATATTTTGAGATAAGGGCCTCCATCTCTGGTCTTTTGAGTTGAGGGCTTTGACCTTTGACTTTGACCGTTGACTTTGACATTTTCAGCACTTTTTCATAACAACTTCTAGTCTTTATAATAAGCATGATTAAGGCTCATTTTGGTGCTAAGATGCATCTTTTATGATAAGTGGTATGAAATTCTCTGTAACCTGAAAAAGTCAATAAAAGCTATGAGTTGTCTTTTCATTAAGCATAAAAAAAGCTGTAATGTAGTAATATAAGGGTAATAAAACACATATTTGGGAGCTGATCATATGTATGCATATAAAAGAATGCCCTTTGGCCTTTGTAGTGCACCTAGTACTTTCCAGCATTGTATGCTACATATTTTTAGTGACATGGTGGAGAAATTCATGGAAGTATTTATGGATGATTTTTCCATTTGTAAATGTATTGAATTATACCTACAAACTGAGATTAAGTTTGGTCAGAAATGGTTGCGCTCTTCCTTTGGAGAAGAGTTGCCTATGTACCGAGTTATTTAACCCAACTCGAATTAAGCCTTTCATAGTTTGTACCTCCCTTTTATAGGCGTAGAGTTGTCCCTTCCTTTTTTGGATGCGTTTATTACGAAGTAAAGACCTGGAGATCGTTGCCAAGTAAAGTTTCCCATTAATGTTGTTGTTAACTAGCTTGTATTGCATAACAGTTACATTTCCTAGGTCGTCTGGACGACCTGACCTTAGAGCATAGTGGTTGCTTCTTCCAGGTCGTGTGCTTGTAAGTTATGGTTAGAATCTAGACATGTGGGCTGCCACGAGTGGTTGAGAGTGGAGGATACTAACACAGCCCCTCTTTCTTTAGATCACTATTTTTAGAACAGTGGTGTAAAGAAAGATAATAAATGAGACCATGTGTCTTACCTGGTTTGAAATGGAGATTGCTGTGGACTGAATTTTTTGTGTTTGTAGGTTGGATGTCATTTGTTGCTTAGAGCTTTGTTGCGAGTTGATGTGCTAGGTTGTACTTCATAGTTCGTAGATCGTAGTGCACAGATTGTAGTTTGTAGTTCATAGTACGTAGATCCTAGTTTGTAGATTGAATTTGATTGATAATTAGCTTTTGAGCGGTAATTACAGTTGAATCGAATTTACCCTTATGTAGGTTTTAAGTTGATTTGTGGTCTATTTAGGGGACCTTTGATTGGATTTGACTGATAATTAGCCTTTGAATGGTAATTACAGTTGAATCGAACTTACCCTTATATAGGTGTTAAGTTGATTTGTGGTCCTTTTGGGGGACCTTTGATTGGATTTGACTAATAATTAGCCTTTGACTGGTAATTACAGTTGAATTGAACTTACCTTTATGTAGGTGTTAAGTTGATTTGTAGTATTTTTAGGGGACCTTTGATTGGATTTGACTGATAATTAGCCTTTGAGTGGTAATTACAATTGAATCAGACTTAACCCTTGTATAGACGTTAAGTCGATTTGTACGCCTTTTGGGGGAGTTTTTGATTGAATTTGACTGATAATTGGCCTTTGAGTGGCAATTATAGTTGAATCGGACTTAACCCTTGCATAGGTGTTAAGTTGATTTGTACGCCTTTTAGGGGCGTTATTATTGATAGATAGCCTTTTGTGGGCGTCACTATAGTTATTAGCCTTGAATTAGCGTGACTATAGCTAGCTCCAGTTTTGGAGCTTGAGTGACCTGCAAAACAAATGAGCTAGCACCAAGGAGTTAATACCAACTAGTTATTACACGTCAATATTAATTGTAGTAATTTTGGAGATGTATGGTGTATTAAGTTGGACTAGACATGTGTAACTAGTTAGTCTCTGTTTAGAGATGTTGTAGCTAGCCCCAGTTAGAAGTGTAAGTCACATGTGTTACGTCTTGGTCCAGTGGGTCTAGTGAACTATAAGTCGATATAGTCAATGTTGTAGGAACCGTTATTTTAGAATGACTATTTCTACAAACCGCGAACACCACGCGTAGGGAAATTAATGGGTGTCCACGATTTGTGATTGGAAAACATACCTTTGAGAATCAGTTTAGATAACTCTGAGAATCCAAGTTCTATGAAATCCGGAATCAACCTCTTCATCTTCTATTGTATTCCTTTAGAATAGATTGGACGTTGTGTGGACAACGATCTACCAACCTTATTCTTTCTCTGAAGATCATAAACGAATTCAGATCTACTTTTCTTGCCTCTTTTTTAGAACAATGAATAGTCAATTTCGGTCAGAGAGAAAGAGTATTCTATTTATAGGCTACAACAGGGACCATGAGGACAAATTAGGGTTGGGCCTCCTGACGGGATTGGGTTTCCCATGTTTGCCCCGAACACACGACCCAAGTCCGTCAACAAATGGCTTATTCCACTAAAGGCCATTGTTGCACTACCGCCCTAATCTCAAATTATGTGTCAGCATTTATGGGCTCCATATTATATGCTCGTTGATATCCCCGTGTTTAAGATATCAAATGTCCGTTGATTAAGTCAAGTTACTGACAACTACATTAATCAACTTCTTATGTCCTTGAGTAGTACCACTCAACCTCATTGTCATGTCGGAATAAATCTACCTGCAGGGTTTACATGACAATCTTTTTGTGCTCCTCAAGGGACAATGTCATTACCCAATCCATTGAGTTTGTTGATTCACAAATGAATCTCATTCATTGATGATTTAAAGCAATGTACAATGCATGTAAGTGTTTGTTATTATATCCGGATTAGGAGGATAAGCATCCGTAATAACAGAGGTGTTTGTTCTTTTATATAGTCAGTATAAGGAGAAACAACCTCACTTGGTCCTGTTCAATACACACAAAGTATACTAGTGTAATCCTATAGTCAAGATAGACTAATACCAGATTATACTACAACCGTACCAATGGTTTGTCCAAATCCATCTAGGTTGTGAACAATTACTTATACTTTATAAAAGGTAATCGATGATATGATCTTACGCGGTGTTCACACCATATCATCTACAACATAAAGTATTAGACACATGCATATAACTAATAACATATATAATATGCATAACATTTGCCCATATGATTTTCATTCAAAATGTAAAGAATTAGAGTTAATACAAAAGTAATGCTTTTAGTATATAACCCTATCAATTGTGTGCATCTTCTGAATGACGAGCTTATCCCAGCTCTGAAGCTCTGTTGATGCCCCTTAGTTTAATGCAAGTTTAGCTCGCATTTATGCTTATTAAGCTCTTGTACTGTAAGACATTGAGGTCATTTGTTTTAGCTCCTTTATTGCTTGGACCTTTGCTTGCTCTGTGCACGACTTGAAAATTCTATTGAGATGCAAAAATTCTTCTAGTACGTGTTGTGTTGAGTTGATGCACTAAGGGTACACGAGATGGAAAGAAGGGCCAACTCTGGAGGTTCTCCTTTATAATTCGAAAACTATAAGTCTGTGGAAGACAGTTAGCACTTGACTCCTCCATAGCTCCAGTTTATAGTTTGATGAAAAAATAGATGTTTTGTACCATGAACTTTGTTGGTTTTATCACTTTGGGCCAATAAATTTTTTTTTGAGCAAATTAGGCCATGACCTTTCTTTTGTTTATCAAGTTAGACCACCGGTGTGTTTCCATTACTTCAAATGCTTATGTGTATTAACAGATGTCAATGTGGCTTAACAGCAGCTTATGTGGCGCTATTGGAATAGACGCCTAGGAGATGTTGCCATGTGTAAACTCAGTCCCCACCCGAAACAGACTCTTCCCCCAGTTCTCTCCTTAAATCTCTCATTCTATGTGCTCATTTGTAGCCGATAGCTTAACCTGAAAAGGCGTAAATTTTTAAATAAACTCCGTGAATGATCGTCCGGTGCAGGGGCGATTCATTGGAACGAATAGCATTTTATTTCAATGAAGCATTATCAATCGGATATCGACCAAAAGCAATTAAAAATTTGCCAATGTTATTCGATACGAATTCGGAAGAGCTTGTTCTTTCTTATAAATTAAAACTTTAAATGATGCTTGCCCTTACTCAAAGTTTGCTCATTTAACAGCAAATCAAGCAATTCATGAAGCAACTGAGACAGCTACTCATATACACATTGTTGATTTTGAAATAGTTCAAGGTCTTCAATGGGCTGCTTCTTCAAGCTTTCGCAACTCGGGTGTCTGGTAAACCGAGTTCCGTATTTCGGGTATTCTAGCACCGGCTCTTGGGAAATCTCCGGCTTCTTCGCTTGTTGCTACTGGTAACCGACTTCGGGAGTTTGCGGAGCTTCTTGGATTGAATATTGAGCTTGAACCTATTTTAACACCAATTAAAGAATTGAATGAATCGAGTTTTCAAGTTAAAGGAAATGAGGTACTAGCTGTGAATTTGGAAAAGATGAATGCTTCCTTAATGGAAGGAGAAGTATTCCTCTAGTTTCATTTAGAAAGGTAGGGGATAAATAAAGAAGATGAACAAGGACCGTCATATTAGATTAAGTGTTGATGGGCCACATTAGTTGGTGGCATTTTAGAAATAGAAAGGCATGGACTTTTTCATCACTTTTTTCTAGTAACAAAAAAAAATAGTAAAAATAGTTGGCTTATTAAGTGTGCACTTCAATAGTGCCACATGAGCATTTGGCCGGACACATATACATCCGGCATGTCACATAAGCATGTGAAGTAATGGAATGGTAACGGTGGCCTAACTTGATAAAAAAAAATAAAGGTCATGACCCAATTTGCTAAAAAAAAAAGTTTTTGGCCCAAAGTGATAAAACCAACAAAGTTCATGGTACAAAACATCCATTTTTTCAATAGTTTCATAGTTTGATCAACGCTACCAATTTGGTTAAGCTGGAGTTTTGTAGCTGTAGGCTTTCTGATGAGCTGTAGCCCCTGTTCGGATTGCAATCGATTAGCTCCCAGCGACAATTTCGTTGGGCAATTACTTATGTACCCAGACATGTATTCTTGAAAAAAAGAAGCGTAATTGCTGGTGCATGAATATCTTCTTGCTTTGAAATTTAGAGGTCGTTAATTATCTCCAAGGACGAACTGAAATCACCAAGAAAATGAATTAGTTTGTCCATACTGTTAAATTTGTTAATCAGATTTCGCACGCCCTTGATTAGGCTGGGTCGCTCAAAATTTTAGAACTCCTAAACATGTAAATTTATGGGTGAAACAGCCTACCAAGAACGAACTGAGTGTCAGGTAGTGAGTGAATGCAAACTATAAAACTGATTAAGTTAAGCAAATTTGATCTTGTCTGATCAGTGTACGCCCAAACAAGTATTGTAGTTCTAAAGTCTACTATTAGTATTCACTTTTTGTAATGGTGCATATAGTTGTTTATAATCGCTTATGATCTGTCTAACTTGATTATTTAGATATTATTGCCTTCACATACAATTATAGCAGTAGAAATTATTGCAACATGCAAGAGCAATAAGTTGGTAACACATATGCAGTTGTGAGTTGCATATATGCAATGGAAACCAAAATAGAAATTGAGACTTGATGGCAACAACCTAATCAAGCTTCATTGTAAGCCATAATAGCTAGGATCCATCAAAAAAAGAAAATAATGGTAACATGAAAGCATCCAACTATGTACTGTAACGTTCAAACATGATGAGAAATGTCATCTCTTTGGTTTAGTCTAATGTAGAGGAGTTTGTAATAAAGTTGATAAGTCTTAGTAGAATAAAATATTTTCGAAGGCAATGATCTGAAGCCCCCAATTGGGTTCTTTTTGCGATCTGACTTTCTTCGAAATGACCAGATAAAATGTAAAACCTGATGAGAAGAAATTAAATGGAACATGACCAGTTGAATTTGAACAGGAGTTGATTGTTGAGGTCGGTGAAACATTGTATGTGAATCTTGTTTAACGATGGCTAGAAAATATATATTTTTTTTTACAATCATTTATTTTATGGATCCCATCTGGATATTTGCCAGCGACCTAATAGCATCAGTTCGAAATTTGATGCATGACTCAAGAAATTTTGTAACTTCCAAATGAGGTTATGGACTCATGGCCATAGCCACAATAGTAAAATAAATATACTGGTAAACAAATGAATATGCAAATGATATTCAAACTGTTGTTCATGCGACTGGTGTAAAGAAGAGCCACATAGGCAGTAATTGTATAAATTCATGACTATGCTGAATATAATAGTTGAACAGAAACAAGATTGTTCAAAAATGAATTGAACTTTTGGCCTTTCCCATGAAACATAACAAAACCAACTCAGAAGGCTATGTAGTATGAAACTATGAAATATTAAGTAGATCGATAAGGAAAACTTATCTTTCATGTACGGATTCACTCCATGGCAAGCAAGCCTCTTTGATTGATTGTTTGAGAACAACCAACACCGTGCTGGGCTTGAGAATAACAAGTGAAAAGTGTAGTTTTCTCAAGAACTTCGACCTGCAAATGGCGCCAATGTAAATGTATCGAATTATACCTACAAACTGAGATTGAGTTTGGTAAAAAAAATGGCTGTGCTCTTGTTTTGGAGAAGAGTTGCGTACGTATCGAGTCGTTTTGCCCAACTCAAATCAAGCTTTATGTAGTTCATACCTCCCTTTTATAGGCGTAGAGTTGTCCATTCCTTTTCTGGATGTGTCTGTTACGAAGTAAAGACCTGGAGATCGTTACCGAGTAAAGTCTCCCATTAATGTTATTGTTAACTAGCTTGTAGTGCGCAGCGGTTACATTTCCTAGGTTGTCTGGACGACCTGACCTTATGGCGTAGTGGTTGCTTCTTCCAGGTCGTGTGCATATTATTAGGTCATATTGTTTCTAAGAATGGAATAGAAGTAGATAAAGCTAAATTAGATAAGATAGCGTCTCTTTCTATACCACGAACTGTCTGTGATATTAGGGCCTTTCTAGGCCATGCAGGTTTCTACAGACGTTTCATAAAAGATTTTTCAAAAATAGCTAGGCCTTTAACAAAATTGCTTCTAAAATATGCCATTTTTTATTTTAATCATGACTGCAAACATGCTTTTGAAACTTTAAAAACCACTTTAACTTTTGCACCTATCATACAACCACCAGACTGGTCTAAACCTTTTGAACTTATGTGTGATGGTAGTAATTATGATGTTGGTGATGTGCTAGGGCAGATGTTAGATAATAAATCCACAGTTATGTTTTATGCTAGTAAAACCTTAAATGATGCTCAATGTAATTACACTACTACTGAAAAAGAATTTCTAGCCATTGTCTATGCCTTAGATAAATTTTGTTCCTACTTAGTTGGTTCCACGACCATCGTGTATACAGACCATCCTACGCTTAAGTACCTTCTCGCGAAGAAGGATGATAAATATAGATTGATCTATTGGATTCTTCTCCTAACTGAGTTTACCTTAGAAATTAAGGATAAAAAAGGAGCTGAAAATGTAGTTGCAGATCATTTACCTAGGTTAAATAATGAGGATGACAGTGATTCCTGATCAATATCTGACCCTTTTCCAGATGAGCATCTTTATTCAATTTTTTATGTACCTTAGTATGTGCAAATTGTTAATTTTTTAGTGTCCGAAATCATTCTTGATATATGGTCTAAAAGTGAACGCAAGAGATTTTTAGCCAAAGTTAAGTTTTACTACTAGGATGAACCCTACCTTTTTAAGTATTGTGCGGATAAGATATTTCGTCGTTGTATTCCTCAGTGGGAGTTGATCAGTCCCCAAATGTGTGTTTTATTACATTTACAATACTTCAATTATGCCTTTCTTATGCTTAATGAACAGACAACTTATAGTTTTTGCTACCGTTTGCATGATATAGCCCATTTAGGACGTATATTCCTAATACATGCATTTTATTGCAAAAATGATTGCTATTGACGCTACTTGGGAAGATTCCAACTGAGGAGCAAAAGTATCAAAAAGTCAAAGTCAACTCTCAAAGACTCAAGGACTTAAATCTGAAAGCTATGGGCTCAGGGACTTAAAGCCACACACTCCAAGTGGAGTGGTCCGGTTACCTTTTATGATGTATTCTATAAAAATAGGTGTAAGGGAATGAAAGGATTGGAAATACATCACGGAACAGAGGATTTAATCCTCATAGATAGGATCTTCGAGAATGGTTTCTTCTACATCCGTAGACCGTAGCTCTTGATAGTATTTTAGGCGCTTGTAGCTTCCAAGGATGAGTTCACTTGTTTAGGATTAGGAACTACTTGTGCTGGGAACACACCTTTCTGGGCTTTCTCTTGAGTTAGGTTGCTTATAGATTGTTATATGGACACCAAGATTTGAGATTGCTGATGCATGAAAGATAGCATCATCTCGGATGTTTTGTCTAATGGGACATTAGTAGGTTGGGCAACTAGAACTAAGTCTCTTTGGTTGTTGATTGGATAGAACCATCGCTCTATTCTGATTGTTGTAGGTACCTTGTCCTTGTCTGAACTGATTGAATGTATTTTGTGGTTTGGCATGACTTGTGAACCCTAGAGGTGGTTGAGTTTGTTGACTAGTATTCCATTGAAAATTTGGATGTTGCCTCCATGCTGCATTTGGTACATTGAAAGCACAAACTTCTTCTGGTTGAAGTGATGTTATGTTGTTGAGCAAGGGACAATGGGTAGATATGTGATTTAGATCGAGACAAAAAATGCATGGTGCTATATCGATGTTCATGACTGGTTGGGCAGTATGGTCTTTTTGTTTGGTTGCAAAGGCATCTATCTTTCTTGTGAGGGTTTCGATTAGTGTTTTCATCTCTGGATCGAATTTAACCTTAAAGATACCATTGGCTTTAGAAGTACTGGGCTGGGATGTTCTAGAATTTTTTGTATCGCCCCAATGAGTACTCTTTTCCGCTTGGTCTTCAAGAAAGGATAGAGCTTCTGTAGCACCTTTATCTAAAAAGTTTCCATTACTCATGATATCCAGTGTGACTTTGTGTTCTTGGAGAAGACCTTTTGAAAAAACATTAGACAAGAGTGGATTTTTCTAGTTTATAGTGAGGACTTGAATGGAGCAGGTCAGAGAATCTATCACATGCTTCGGAGAATGTCTCACTCGGACTCTGTCTGAAGACCTGTATCTTGCTTCCTATCTCCTATATTTTCTTTGGTAGAAAGTACTTCTTCATGAGGTGAACACTACCTTTTCCCAAGTATTGAAAGAATCGGGCTTCTGTGATAGAAGCCATGTGTGGCTCTTGCCAGCTAGAGTGCAGGGAAACACTCTCAGTTTAACCTGAACATTAGAAATTCTCGGATGATTGAACGTACTGTAGACCTCATGTATCCGGCATAGGTGTTTGTATGGTAACTCCTGTTCGAGACCGTGAAAGACGAGTAAAAGATTGAAAACGTTCAGTGGGTTGTGGAAATCGCTATTGAGCTATGTGAGTCGTATACAAGATGGAGGTCCATCTTGTAACGGTGTGTCACTACTAAAAAAATGACTTGTAATGACGGCTAAAAGTCGTCATGAAACAGGTTTAATGACGTTTTGTAATTAAAGAAACAACCGTTATTATAGTGTCCGTCATAAAAGTTAACAAAAACTGTCATAAAGTCCATGACAGTTTTAGTTAAACTGTCACAAAACTTCCTTTTTTAATGTCAAAAAATAGGTTAGAAGCATCATTTATGACGGTTTCAGTGATATTATCAACATTCAATGACAAAAAGCATCAAGATATACCTTTGCTTAATGATATTCAAATAACAAAATCAATAAATATATATATATATATATTTTTAAACAAAAAATAAAAAATAAAATTGTAATTTCCATTGTTAACCTGTGGTGGATATCATTTAACATGTACCATTCCAATATTTCAAACCATAACAAGAAAGGTATACAACTTTGAACTTTCCATTAACTTATCAAGAGAATAAGTGAATAACAATAATGAACAAGTATATACAACAGTGCTAGAACTATGAAATTACCAATGACTAACATTGTAACACTCCATTCCATTCAACATGACCAACAAAATATTAATCAGCTAGCTATACCAAAACAAATCGTGTCATGCTCTGGCTATTCATCCGTCAGATGTATCTTCCAATTTACATGTTGAAGATTATCCCATTCTTGCATGCCAATTACGAGCAATGTAGCTAGGGAACTTGATAATGCCCCTAAATAATAATTTGCAAAAACCTGCAGGAGTTCCTAAGATAATCTAAGTTTTACTTAATACTTAATAGTGTCAACTTATATAATTAAAATAAAAGAAAAGTGAGAGACAAAAGTACATGGTTTAGTAAAATAATTTTAATTAAGAACTTGTGCATAAATTAAAGAGGTCCATTTGTTAATTAATTTGAATCTATGAAACCATTAGTCATGACAAGTCACTACTGAACAAAATAAAGTTATGAAAAGTCACTGAAAGTCATCTTAACAAAAGAAATAATGCACCCATTATAAAAGCAAAGTTTGGTATAAGTAATAAGACATTCTGATACCCATGATATTAGGGACAGCGAAAGTACAAAGGAAAACGGTTATACTTGTAGGAACCGTTATGGTTTCATGTAATGATTTACAAACCGCGAAAACCCATGCGCAGCGGAATAAGGGTTCTCCGGATTTGGTTAGGAACATACCTTTGATCAGCTGTGATAACTTTGAGAATCCAAGCTCTACGAATCAGCAACCTCTTGATCTTCTATTGTATTCCTATCTTAGAATGGACGTTGTGTGCAGTCCCGGCCCTGAGCAGGTGCCATGTGGGCGACCGCACAGGGCCCCAATATATAAGGTCCAAAAAAATAGTTTTAGTAGAAAAACTTATTTCGCAAATCAAAAGCCCAAACCAATGAAAAACCCAAAAAACCAAAAATTTCACAGTAAACAGTCATTCTCTCATATTCTCTTTCCTCATTAATTATGTTAATAAAAAAAGAAAATAACAATAGATATAATAGATGGTGAGATCTTCTCAATGACTAGATCTCTCTCTTCCTAATTAATAACGTTTTCTTTTGGAAAATCACTCCAATTAATTGCTTGAGCTGTCCTCAATTACTCAAATACAAAAAGAATTAGTAAAAAAAAAAAACCCCTCATTCACCTTATAACCATCTAGTATCCTCTCATTCTCAATAATTTCTTTCTTTACAGTTGTGGATCCGTATTAATTTTCACTTCGATCAATCTTAATTACTTATTCACCTAAATTTTGATTATTTTTCAAGTAAGTTAGAGATTAAAATCAATTTTTCCTTTTCTTAAATATTATTTCAATAACTCAATTTAATTCCAAAGTAATCTAGTCTAATATTATTCACCTAACTTGATTTCTTGAAACGCCATGATTGTTTTCCTAATGCATTCATAACTTATAGAATTTTGTTGATTGTTCCCATTCTTCATGCAGTATCTTTGAAGAAGTTTTTAAAATTAAAATTATTGAAATCATACCTTAGATCGACTATGTCACAAGAAAGTCTAAATGGGCTAGCGTTAATATCTATTGAAAATGAATTTTTAAATAAAATTAACTTTGAAAGCTTCATTAATGATTTTGCAGCCAAAAATGTGATAAGGGAAATATTTCGATAATCCAATTTGTGTTGATGGAAGACTGAAAGAGGGCCACATTTCGCTGTTTGCACATGGCCATTGAAAACTCAGGGACGGCCCTGGTTGTGTGGGCAACGATCTATCATCCCTTTCTATCTCTCTTGGCTTCTCTCACTCACAAAGTTAGAACCGATTTTGGAACTCTCTTTTCTTGAGCAAAACTTGAGTTTCTCTTAGTGTAAAAAATGGTCAAGAAGAAAGGTTTTTTTTTATAGGCTACAACAGGCACCATGAGGAGAAATTAGGGTTGGGCTTCCTGACGGGCTTGGTCTTCCCATGTTTTCCCAGAACACACGGCCCAAGTCCGTCAACAAATGGCTTATTCCACTAAAGGCCATTGTTGCACTACTGCCCTAATCCCAAATTACATGTATTACGTTTATGGGCTCCATATTATATGCTTGTTGATCTCCTAGTGTTTAAGATATCGAATGCCCGTTGATTAAGTCAAGTTACTGACAACTATATTAATCAACTTCTTATTTTCTTGAGTAGTACCACTCAACCTTATTGTCATGTTGGATTTAATCCATCTGCAGGGTTTACATGACAATCCTTATGAGCTCCTCAAGGGGACATCATCAACCTGACTTTCTGCGGGTCACAGATTCCTTCTATAATCAACAACACACCTTACATATAATGTCATTACCCAATCCATCGAGTTTGTTGATTCACAAATGAATTTCACTCATTGATGATTTAAAGCAATGTACAATGCACGTAAGTGCCCATTATTATATCTGGATTAAGAGGACAAACATCTATAATAATAGAGGTGTTTGTTCTCTTATATAGTCAGTATAAAGAGAAGCAACCTCACTTGGTCCTGTTCAATACACACAAAGTACTAGTGTAATCATGTAGTCAAGATAGACTAATACCAGATTATACTACAACCGTACCAATGGTTTGTCCAAATCCATTTAGGTTGTGAACGTTCTTATACTTTATAAGGTAATTGATGATATGATCTTACGTGTGTCACCACACACCATATTATCTACAACATAAAGTATTATACGCATACATATAACTAATAACATATATAATATGCATAACATTTGCCCATATGATTCTCATTCAAAATATAAAGAATTAGAGTTAATACAAAGTAATGCTTTTAGTATATAACCCTATCAATACTCACATAGATAGATCAGGCTATTTAGATCCTCAAGTATAGTGTATATGTCCTCCCTTAGAATAGGTAAGCTTTACATAATCACTTTGTACCTGTGCAATGAAAGGTATCCAAAGTTTACTGGTCAATCACCATATTATACCTTGAATGACCCAATAACTAATTGCTAACCAAGGTATATATCGTTAAGACTTGTTCTTAAATATAGGTGAAGTGGCAGCTAGGGACCATGTTGCTCTCATTCCAAAGTACACTTAGGAAGAAATAGAAAGTTGGCACATACAACTTAGTTGAACTAAATCTACTCTAAATATACAAGTTCAAAGAAGAAAAAGGCACAACAACATATAATCCAACATGTCTATAAATAACATGTTTATGCTAAATTTGAAGTGGAGCTGCCTTTGCAACTAGCTAAACCAGATTACACTAAATTAAATTAAATGCTTTTCAAAAAAAAAATCATAGATAAATTAAGAAGCCATCTTGATCAGGAAAAAAAACCTTCAAAGAAGAACACATAAAAAATATAAAAAATTGTAGAAGGCAAAAGCAAGAACGTAAATCAATAGAACAACCACGTAGCAGATAATAAGATTACTATAAAATTCAAAACCTTTGTCTCATTTAGGCTGCCCAACAAATTCAATTACAACTAACATAACACCCTAACCATCTTTTATTTTCATGTATCTGACAGCTATCTCAAATCATTCTAAGTAATGAGAAAATCTACAAACCATCTTTCAACAACTATAAAGCAAGATACTGCATCCCACTCAAACACAACTATTTTTTTAAATCTGAGTCAAGTCGTTTTATAATGCTAAAACATGGCCAATCGGAAGGATTCAAACTCACGAATAAAACAAGAATTCTACCATACAGAGTACCACTGCATATTGTACTAATGCTAAGATGAAATATGCGAAGATCTAACAGAATATTCATTATCAGTGTCTCTATTACCTGTTCGTGTTGCATGCCTACATAGCTACACCATACACATTATGTAATTTGTTCAAGGTTGCAAATTAAACTAAGGATCAGGAGGAGTAAAGGGTGAGTAGGAAAGAAAAAAAAAATGTGAAATATGTACAACAATGTTAAAATATGAAGTAAGCAAATTTCTAATAGAAATTTATTCAAACAGTTTCCATGACTGATGAAAAAAAAACATATATTTAATAATTACCTGTTCAGAGCAACACTGTATATTGAGGGGTTAAACTGTTGCTACTATAGTTGTTCTAGTTGAACCTTTTCCTCTTGCAAATATACTAACAATATTAGAGATTAGAAATTTTATGATCAGTAATTCTAAATTAAACTAGGGAAATCAGAAAAATTATCAGATTTGGTAAAGTAAATTTCAGTGAAAAGCTTCAAGAAGTCTAGTGGAAACAACAAATTGAGCATCATATTCTGGGTTGATTTCCTGATGGTTCAATTCAAGTTCAAAATTCCCAGAAGTAAATGAGCAAATGAAGGAAACGACCAGATGGATGGAATTAGTATGAATTAATAATGAAAATTTCTATACTAGCATATACTCGTGAGGGGGTACTGATCAAAATTTTTTTTTATGGAATTGGGTTAGTCTTTAGTTAGAGTTTGAGAGAGGAACAAATGGAGGAGATGAAACTATAAAACTTATCAGGAAGGAGGCGATGAATTAGGTTTGAGGAGTATAAGCCTATAAGGGGAGAGGTTGGGTGTATGAAATTTCAACATTTTATTTTGTTTCACGACATTTTGAATAAGAAAAAAACGAGTTGGCTCTTTTTGACGCTTTAGTTTTGGGTAGTGCTAGGTTGTTTTAATCTTGACGGTTCACTTTTTCTAATCATGTTGGGCTTTCTTTTTTTTTTCTTTTGCCTAGTTCTTGACGGTTGAATATGGTCCATGAATGTGAAAGGCGTTGACGGTTTATTATGGTGGCCGTCATAAAATCATAATATTTTCTTGACGCGTGAGTCATACATGTCATAATGTTGCAACAGCTGTCATAAATATATATTTAGATTATAAAAAAAAATAAACATATTTTCTTGACGGTTGCATTGGGTCCTACACCACATAATGTTGTAATAGCCGTCATAAAATCAACATATTTTCTTGACACCTGTCTTGGTTACGTCAAAATTGGACAAAACGTCAAGAAATTTTAATGTACTTTGGTTTATTATATTAGTGACTTGACTATTTTAGGAAACCGACCGTCATCAAATTATCAAATTTTCTTAATGCTTGTGTTATACGTGACATAATGTTGCAACAACCGTCATAAAACCATCATATTTTCTTGACGCTTGTGTTATACGTGACATAATGTTGCAACAACCGTCATAAAACCATCATATTTTCTTGACGCTTGTGTTATACTCGACATAATGTTGCAACAACTGTCATAAAGCCATCATATTTTCTTGACGCTTGTGTTATACCCTACATAATGTTGCAACAGCCGTCATAAATTTTTTACCAAAATACCTATCTTGGCGGTTTTAAATAAAGCTGTCAAGATAGATGAAAAGCATGCGTCATAATATGTCTTTTTTTTAGTAGTATGTAGAAACTAGAGAGAGGCTCTTCAGCTTGAACTTCTTCATCCGCCATCCTAGTAGTTGGGGGATGAGAAATAAGAGTATGTCGAGATCGACATGCTCTCCTACGTGGGTAAATTTTAAACGCGCTAAGTTTTGTATAGCATGAGCGTAGTCTCATGCACGATTGCAAGACTATTTAGAATCTACTTATATGCGCATACAAATGTATTGGATGCTCAAACAACGAAATTCATTTGTAGCTTTGAAGTTTTTGAAAAGTTTGCATGCAATGTCTATAGATTAGAAACTATGCCCTATTTAAATTTAATAGTGGGCGCGAAACTGGGTTTTGGGAACTACATGCGTCGAGGGAGAAGATTGCTACTTCACCAGATGGTGTGCCTCCAAGAATCTGAAATCTCCCAAAAGTTCAAAATCAATCAAAAGGAGTCGAATTTAAAAGACACAAAAGCAAAGTTAGAACTCCCAAAAATCAAAATCATATGGAGTCATAAAGCTAAAGGGCTAAAGAATGAATCACAAATTCGGAAGAAAAAGAACAAAACGAGGTTCTTCTCTAGTTACAAATATCCTGAAGACCTAATTTCTCAACTTATCAAAGTTTTTTTCCCTTCCCTTTATTTCTAAACCACTACCTTAGCCTCGTAATTCCTAATAAAAGACCTCTAGCTCAACTAGGAATATGATGGTGTGATAGTAAGCGGATATTCGTGTATGTGAGGAATATAAGTGCCCTTTACACTTGAGAAAATGAAACTTGAGTGAATCTATCAGAGAGTTGTGATTGCAACACACCCCTGTGAGAGCCCAGCTTAAGGACGCTCTCCAAAAGTTTTGGAAACGACTCTTCTTTTGCATTTCACCGCTCATGTTTCGCATGTTTATCTTTAGATGATTAAACTACTATATATATATATATATATTATTCTGAGTTCAAATGAGCTTTTCTTTATTGCCCCGCTAATGAGATGTATAAACCTCTGAGAATAAATAAGAAAACGAGACCCTTTGTACTAAATAGAGGAAGTTTGTGAGTACCTTTTCTGGAAAACTCTCATAACGCTTAAGCTCTTCCATTAGGGAAGTCCTAGTGGTTTAAGGCCTTGTTGTATATAGTCAATGCAATCGTACTCCGCAAAACGAGACTAATATAATAAATCACACATTTGTGGTCTTAGTTTTTTTCTCTCATCTTTGCTTAAGGACAAGCAAAATGCTGTTTGAGGGTAGTTGATCAGTCCCCAAATGTGCATTTTATTACCTTTACAATACTTCAATTATGCCCTTCTTATGCTTAATGAATAGACAACTTATAGCTTTTGTTACTGTTTGCAGGATACAAGATTTTTAAGACGTATATTCCTAATACGTGCATTTTATCGCAAAAAGGATTGCTATTGACGCTGCTTGGGAAGATTCCAGCATAGGAGCAAAAGTGTCGGAAAGTCAAAGTCAACTCTCAAAGACTCAAGGGCTCCAAGCTGAAAGCTATGGACTCAGGGACTTAAAGGCAAAATCAAGAATTCAATTGTATGGGCTTATGTCAAAAGCCCACAAGGTTGTTTCTAGAAGGAAGGGCATAGATGTAATTGGTGTCCTATATAAACCAAAGGTGTAGAGAAAGAACATTATCCTAGAGCTAATCTTTGGTAATTAGGAGTAGATAAAATGTTTTAATTTAATACTGTAATTTGTTATTTACTTGTTTTCCATTTTTATGTTCTTCAAGCTTTAAGTGATTTAATACAAGTTTTTAATATTAACTTTAATACAAGTTTTCATACTTCTTTTCAATGCAAGTTTTCTCTACTTATCTCATCTTTGATTCAATCCCAAACACTAGTTATACTCATTTGACAAGTTCAAATGAGTATGACTTTGTGAGCAAGATATCCATCAAAACCAATTTCATTCCATGTTTTGATTCAACAAGAAGTTAAAATCAAGTTTTAATCCATCTACAAATCAACCAAGAGATTCACATTAAGAAGTAATTTCAAATAGCCATTAGAAAGTAGGAGAGAAGAGTTACAACTCTAGTTTTTCCAACTATGAAAACCATCCTCCAAACAAAGGATTCAAGATGAACAACACAATCCTCAACGCCACTATTCTATCAATATCAGGAGCACAATGAAGTCTTATCCTTCTGCCATGAACAATCATGAGGGGGTCATTTTAGTTGAAAAAAAAACTGCCACCAAAGTTCTACAATGTGGTTTTTATTGGTCAACCATGTTTCAAGGTGCCCATGCACATTGCAAAGCGTGTATTAAATGTTAACAACTTGGGCGTATTACTGAACGTAATATGATGCCCTTAAATCCCATTCTTATAATGGAGATTTTTTATGTTTGGGGTATTGATTTTATGGGTCAGTTTCCCGTTTTGCACGGTTTCATTTATATCCTTGTAGCTGTAGACTACGTTTCTAAATGGATTGAAGCCTTGGCTTGTCGTAGTAATGACCATAAAATTGTAGTATTGTTTATGAAGGAGTATATCTTGTCACGTTTCGGCGTACCTAAGGCCATCATTAGTGATGGAGGAAAACATGTTTGTAACAGAGTTCGTTGTTGAAGCTTTAGTCAAGAAATATGGAGTTACCCATAAGGTGGCGACTCCATATCATCCTCAAAGTAATGGTCAAGTAGAGGTGTCCAATAGAGAAATCAAAAAGATTTTTGAAACAACTCCTGATAGGAAACACTAGTCTAGATGCCTAACAGATGTTTTATGGGCATATAGAACGGCTTTTAAAACACCTATTGGTATGTCACCCTACTACTTAGTTTTTGGTAAACCTTGTCACTTGCTTGTTGAGTTGGAATACCATGCCCTGTGATCTATTAAAAGTCTTAATTTCAACATCAACGCTGCTGGTGTCAAGCGCAAATTACAATTAAATGAGCTTGAACAAATTCGTAGCGAATCTTACGGTCTCACGAAGGATTATATAGCTAACATGGAATGTATTCATGATAAAAATATTTTATGTAAAGAGTTTGACCTTGGCCAAAAAGTTTTGCTATATAACTCACGTTTGCATATTTTTCCTGGTAAATTAAAAACACGTTGGTCAGGACTTTTCCTGGTTACTGGTGTCACCTTTCACAGGGCAATCACCTTGGTAAATCCCAAAGACAAAAGTACCTTTCAAGTTAATGGCCAACGTTCAAAACATTTCCACGAATTAAGGTCGCCACCTGTAGAAGAAACCCTTCTACAATACCCTATTTATAACTAACCCTCTATATTTGGTGTACTTCATATATTAATTCTATATTTTGGGAGTGCTCCATTAAGGTAATCGGACCCTCCTTTCTGAGTGTGTGGTTGTAAGTGCCGTATCCTTAGTTCAAGTTCATGTAATTCATGTATTCCTCTCTTGCACTTTTTCTCGTTTCTTTTGAGTAATGTTTCTCTATGGAGTGATTTACATTTTTACTTGCTTTATTCTTTGATTTTCAAAAAAGTATTTTCATAAAAATTAGAAAATATAAAACCCATAAATATTAGATAGATTAGTAAGTCTAGGGTATTTGACTTTAAAAGACCCACATTTTCACCACAACAAAAAAAATTTATCCTATTCCAATTTTTTTTTTGGGGGTGGGTAATTACCCCACCTTATTCTCTCAATTTCCAATCTTAATTTGTTTATGCTGCCTTTTAGTTGTTTAGATTCGTGTGGCACAATCTAGTCTTCTAGATTTTTCTTCGCCCTCATAACTTATGCCATTTAGAAACTTAGGTTAATATGTAGGTAATAATCTTTGCATCTATCTATAAATATATTACATGAGTATCTATGATTGTTTGGCAGTAAGTTTCTGAAATCTAGGCTAGAGTACTTATTCTACAAATCCTGTGAGAATATAGCCTAAAGCCTTATATGAGTGAAACATTTGAGAAATGACACAAGGGAGAAGTATATTCTGAATAGAGAAATCACACGTCCACTTGCTTGACCACTATACCATGTCCTAAGAGAGAATTTAGGCCCTTTTTGGATCGATATAGCTAGAAATTCCGACCTAAGTATATTTTCGCTAATTAAGCCCTAATCGAGCCTTTCATTAGCCCTTTCATAAACCACAAATCCTTTACCCTGTTACAAAACAAAACAAAATAAAAAAAATTCAACCTACCCAATTTAGATAAGTCTGAGAATAGAATGAGGAAGAAAGAAGAAGAGAAAAACCTGTGTAAACAAAAGTTAGTTAATTGTTTCAGAAAATAAAGAAAAGATGTTTCCATCCAAAGAAAAGAAAAAATAAAAATAGAAATAAAATAAAAACTCCAAAAAAATAGAATAAAAGGAGTCAAAAGCCAAAGAAAAAAATATGGCTAAGGATGGAAACAAAGTGTAGAAGCAAAAGTAAATAACAAGGTTTTCTCTAGTTACATAATATGAAGACTCTATTATCTGGTGTCCCTTTTGAATATCCATTTCCTTCCTTCTTAAACCATCTCCTAATCCCAGGAAACACCTAATAAAGACCTCTAGCTCAATTAGGAATAGGCTAGTGTGATAGTAAGTGGCAGATGTGTTTGATCGACTCCGGCTTCCTTGTGCTGTCATTGAGATTGTAAGGTAAAGTGTGCCCTCTAGCACTAGACTAGAGTAGAAACTTGAGTGGAAAAATCAGAGTGTTGTATCTTGACTATTATTGTGAGAACCTACTTAGGGGCTATCCCGAAGTTTGAAAACGGACCTGCTATTGCATTTCATAGTATTACTCATTGTATATATGTTTATTGTAGATGATTGATTATTATGCATATATTAGCTTAAGTTTCGACATGATTATTCTCTGTATTCATTGCTAGTGAGATGTATAGATAATTGAGACATAAATAAAGGAAACAATAGTTTTATTTATTAGTCGTTGTAGTATAGATGAAGTTTGTGAGTACCTTCAATGGAAAACTCTCACGAGACTATAACTTCGTCCACTAGGGAATTCCTAGTGGTTTAAGCGCCTGTTGCATATGGTTAATGCAATCCTTTTCAGTAAACGAGTAGATAGAACTCCATTTTTGGTTACTTATTCTAATTTCTCATCTTTGCTTGAGGACAAGCAAAATGCTGTTTGGGGGTGGTTTGATAAGAGCCCAAAACTGTAGTTTTAACCCCTTAATAATCATACTTTTAGACCAATTATGTGAATAATAAGTAAGAGTTAATACTGATTACGTGTTTTTCTGCATTTCAGGCTTCAAAGTCCATTATGTGCAGAAATGTGCCACTTTAGCTATATAAAGGAGCAATGGTTGGCTGCTAAGGAGTTCTGTGATTAAAGGCCAAGATTCAAGAAGACAAAGCGTTTCTAAAGCCCGGTCAAAACTGAAAAATCAAAGTGAACGTGGGCAGAAACCGCACACAAAGTCAGCAGAACTTCCGAAGACCATATCTTTGGACTCAGACCTCGGAATTGGGCCTACCTTATGTCAAAACGACTGGCTCGGAAAGAGATTTCCAATGGTCCAAGCCTTGATCTAATCAGAGGAGTAGAAGTGGATGAAACGTCTGTCGAAGTCAACTGCAGCTGAAGAGCCCATTTTGGACGAAAGAAATTGGGTTTTGGGCCTGATTCTCTGGCCCAAAATATGGCTCCAAGCCCATGCACGATTTTTAGATCTGAAAGTATAAAAACAAAAGATTAGCTCTTTGTTAATGGTAGATAGTTAGACCTAGATTAGAAATTAGATTAGTAGCCTCCATTAATTAGTTTTAGATCTCAGTTTTAGAATTTCATTCCCTGTTTTAGATTAAAACTTTAAATCATTGTTCTTTATTGATTAGATAAATAAAATAGTTATTCTTGTCAATTTCGATTTTTGTCATTTACAATTTATTAGATCTAATTTCAATTCTTGTTATCATTCAATTCTTAGTTATTAATTAGATTTGATTATTGTTTAGTTAAATTTCATAAAGTTAGAATCTTTGTAATATGTTGTATTCAATTTCAATGGGAAATGATGGTTTGATGAATCAAGGCTAAAACCTCCATTAGAGGGTTGATGAAGCCTTGATGAAAACTTAGTTGTATAGTGTAGAAGCGTTGTAGAGTCTATTCCATTCTAGAAGGTCGTGTTTAGCCATGAGAATGGGTGGGCGATCTCACATGCTAGTTATAATTAGTAGAAATGCCATGTTAATTAGGGATTAGAGCGAGCAATTCTTACCGTAAGAGCGTAAGAATTGGATTACAACAGTCTATTCTAGGTGATTAAGTTGGATTCGAGGTGGATTCAATTCCCCTCTAATTCTTTATCTAGATTCAAGAACATTAGTATTTCCATATATTTCGTAGTGACATTCAACATATTGCTTTTCATATTGCATCGTAGTATAATTCCTCTTCGTAAAGCTCTCATTAGACTTAAGACCGACTAATTAGACTAGAAACCATCCCATGCTAGAGCACTAGGAGTGAAACGAATTTGTTACTCCACTCTATTTCGATAGAATTGAGAGTAGAAACTTTGATAAATATAAACATATAGACACGTAAATAGTTTTAGTTTTACTTGCGTTTGTAAATTTAATCGTACTATTATTTTTACGTTTATCAACTATCGTCTGTGGGCAGTGGTACTTAAGCAATCCAAGTGATTCACCATAACCCTAGAAGAGACAACTTTGGACAACGGGCGAGATACTAGCTGCAAAGCCCAACCCAGTTGAAGGAAAGTAGTTTTATATTTTAGTATAACTTAGAATAATTGCATACTATTCAAGCATTGTAGGATAGTTTTTCGTCATTTTCATAGCATTTTCTAGTGTATGCCCTGTCGTCCATATCATCATATGGTAAGAACACAACAGTGGACAAGGTTTAACAACCAACTCAAAAGAATACTAGACAAGATTGATACAATGGCCGCACGCAATGATGGAGGTGTTTTGGACACCAATAATCTTGAAGCTATCCTACCTATGCAAGCACAACAGAGGAAGAA
Organism: Coptis chinensis; assembly: GCF_015680905.1. NCBI lineage: Eukaryota > Viridiplantae > Streptophyta > Magnoliopsida > Ranunculales > Ranunculaceae > Coptis > Coptis chinensis. The sequence continues at coordinate 63,922,549 of NC_141461.1, forward strand.
GCTGAGTGATTTCTATTCGCCAATCATTGGAGACCAACCCAGCTGTATTTATTTTCCAGAGACAGAAGCTAACCAGTTTGAACTTAGAGCATTAGTAATCTCTATGCTTCCAAAGTTCAATGGTTCAGACAATGTTCAGCCTTAAGTTCACATGAACAAATTTCTATCAGTCCTCAGAACTTTCAGGAACCAGAATATTAGGGATGAGAGTATCAAGTTAATTCTTTTTCCACTCTCACTCGAAGGTAAAGCATCTGAATGGTTAACTGCACAACCAATCAGTTCAATCAACAACTGGGATAAGTTGAGAACAAAGTTTATGAACAAGTTCTACCCACCCCAGAAAACAGATGCCATGTAGCAAGCCATCCGTAATTTCAAAGGGAAGGTGACTGAAGAATATCATCAAAGCTGGGAGAAATTCAATAATCTGCTAGTCTCATGTCCACATAATGGTTATAATAAGAGCACACTGGCTCATTTTTTCTTTCGAGGACTTCCTACTATAAACAAGTAGATGATACAGTCAATGCATCAAGGTAAGTTTACATCATTGAATGGAGAGGAAGCCTACAACTTTCTCAAGAATTTAGCTGAAGACACTCAACAATGAAGTACTAACAACGAGGACGTAGCTAGAGTGGAGGGGGTGCCGAAGCAATTTGGCAACCAAATTCAAGAAGACCCAAATCAAGCAATAATATCAATTATGGCAAGCCTATCAACAAGACTTGAAATTCTAAACAAGAAGTTTGATCAGTTCTCTATGAATCCTCCAAAAGCAAACAATTTCCAAGCTAAACCTCAGCCAACCAAGCCTTGTTATGCCATTTGTGAGTTATGTTCTGATGAAGGCCACACCACTGAGGAGTGTTCGTACTATCTGGATACTAATACAGAGGCATGTAGTATCAACTCTTTAGGAAGAAATAACCAGTTCAATCAAGGGACGTAATTATTGGAAGCCACAAAATACAAATCGGAGGAATTTCCATCGGGATTCCAAAATCACCAAATCGGTTCGAATAACCCGATGCTCGGTTCCAAAACCGCCCGGCAACCATACAGAAATCAGCGGTCATACTAGAACCGGCAATACCAAGCCAACATAAGCAGAGAGTTAGTACCGGATCTTATGAGTGGATATATTGCCCCTCCTCGATCCAAAGCAAAGCGGTTATCCCATCGGAAGAAGCTATCACCACCATTGTCAATGAGCTGAAACGGACAAATCAAAGAACCCAAAAGTAGGAGAGTAACTTTAGTGTCATTCAAGGCGGATAGGGCAAATCGTCGCCTTGCTTGCCGGAAAGATCGAAAGGAGCATTACCAAGCCGGCCGAGCCAAATCCGAAGGAAAGAGGTGTCTACTTGGTGGATAACACGGAAATTACTCATGAACAAGTTAATGTTGTTACCACTCGAGGTCGGGCAAGAAAGTTGATAACAAGATTGTCTATGAACCAGGAAAAGATTTTGTGGAGCCTAAGATAACTTATGTCCCCACCATCCACCCAGGTTCTAACATTCGGATATATCTAGTGTTGTACCACCCAATTTGAAATGCTTGTTGAGAGAGGTGGAAGGAACTATTGTGGAAGTAAGTAAGAAAAAGCCATCACGAGTAACTCCACCTGTCACTCCACTATCTATTACCAAGACCACCGAAATCGAAAGAAGAGAACCGATATTGGAGAATCCGCCAGCACCGTTGCCTTCGAAACTAGTGAATACCAGGAAGGATGACCAGTACAAAGAGATTTGCGATATATTTCAAAATTTGCATATTAATATCCCATTTCTGACCGCCATCAAGCAAGTTCCCTCGTATGCCAAGTTCATGAAAGATCTGCTGAAGAAGAAGACCAACATTCCGAAAGAAGCTTTTTTCGCTCAAAGATGTTCATCGTACTTACAGAATCTAGCGGTTGTGAAACTGAAAGATCTTGGAAGTCCAACTGTTACATGCAGAATTGGAGATTCTTTGGAGGAGCAAGCTTTATTAGATTTGGGTGCCAATGTGAATCTTCTACCATATTTCATCTATGAGAAGTTAGGCTTGAAGGATCTAAAACCGATTGATGTTACTTTATAGTTTGCAGATAGATCAGTAAAGATACCTAAAGGAATAATTGAAGACGTCATAGTCAAGATCGAAGATTTCTATTATCTGGTTGATTTCATAGTACTCGACACAACACCTACATCTGGTAGGCAGATACCAATCATTCGAGGCAGACCATTCTTGGCCACTGCAAATGCACTCATCAACTATTGAAACGGTAATATGACGTTATCCTTTGGTAATATGAGACTCGAAACCAATGTTTTCCATATGTTACAGCAACCACAAGAGGTGTGTGCTGTGAACGAGGTATGTATGATTGAAGCGTTAGCACAGGATTATCTGACTCATTCATATCCTATTGACGAGTTGTTGAAAGCTCTGATAGACTTAGACTGTGAGGAACTTAATGTTGAGGCAATCAATGCAATTTCGGATTCATCACCTGTCATGGATGAGAGCAAGTTCAGAGAAAAGTTTGAATCCCCTATGCCTGATGGACCATCTAAAGAGCTTAAGAAGGAGCCGCCTAAGCTAGAATTGAAGCCTTTGCCGTCTACACTCAAGTATGTTTTCTTGGAAGATTTGGGAACCTACCCAGTAGTCATTGCATTAGATTTGACTGAGGAGTAGGAATCCAGGTTAGTAGCACTTTTAAAGGAATACAAGTCAGCCATAGGTTGGACAATTGATGATATCAAGGGGATCAGCCCTATGATAGTTCAACATAGGATTTATTTGGAAGAGGATTCCAAGACTTCTAAGCAACCACAGAGGAGGCTTAATCCGAAGATGAAGGAAGTAGTTCGAGAAGAGGACGTCAAACTCCTTGATGCCAGCATTATCTACCCTATTTCTGATAGTCAATGGGTTAGTCCAGTTCAAGTTGTGCCGAAGAAGTCCGGAACCACAGTAATTGAGAACGAGAACAATGAGTTGATTCCAACTAGGATTCAGACTGGATGGAGAGTTTGCATCGATTACAGGAAGTTGAATAGCGCATAGAGGAAAGATCATTTTCCATTACCTTTCAGCAATCAGATGTTAGAAAGATTAGTAGGACAAGCTTACTACTACTTTCTTGATGGTTACTCAGGATATTTTCAGATCCATATTCACCTTGAGGACCAAGAGAATACCACATTCACATGTCTTTTTGAGGATTGTCTGCACCATCTCTCCTTAGTCCTTTTATTTGTTGCGATACCAACTTAGTTCTGAACTGGGAAAAGTGTCACTTCATGGTCAAGGAAGGGATAGTGCTGGGTCACCAAGTTTCAAAGGAAGGAATTCTAGTAGATCAAGTGAAAATATCTACAGGAAGTAAGCTAGGTTGCTGTGAGAATTGCCATTCTGAAACTTGTCCTGGATTACAGCCATTAAGAAAAAATTGTTGGTACAAGGTATACTTTGTCAATCACATGCATAGAGAGATCAGAAGAATTCCTACAAAGTGGAACCTAGTGGGTGGGAATACCAATCTTAAGGATCTGACTATAAAGGACTCAAAAGTCTTGAGAATCTGACTTTAAAATACTCACATTACGTCTTGGGGATCTGAAGTAAAAAGACCTAAAAATTTGTTTCTTGAACTAATTCTGATATTCGGTATCAATGATAATATCCTACCTTTTTCTCATCCATTTCATTTACTTCTTTATACATTGAGGTTAATGCATGCATAAGTAGGGGGAGGGTGTACTTGAGAAATGAATTTCGAAAATTAGTTTTCAAAAACAAAAATATTTTTTTTTCTATATCAGTAGCATGAGAAAAATGAATTTTAATGATGAGTCTGGGATATATATTCCATACTGCTTAGTGTTGAGTTTGATAGATAGTTGATATTATTGATTTCATTACCGCTTAGACTATTTATTATGCTCGGACATAGTTCTTGTTGATTGAATTCTTTATCAAGGCACCACCATAATACTTGGTCGGTTTTGTGTACTTTTACTAGAAGAGAGATTTAAACCCCTAGTAAACGGGAAGTAGAATTTTTTGACTTAGCCCGTGAGACTTGAGCTTTATACCCATTCTTTGGAGAGTTCTTACGAAAAATCCGAAGTCTTAGTGACTCAACATCTTTCAGTTCTTTATGTCGTTGTAATATAGTCTCATTATTTGTTGATTTGGTTAATCGAAGTGACATCAACTGGGGAGATAGCCATTAGGTCTTGTAGTCTATTCAAGCAGTATCATCATTCGATAAGTCAAGTAGTGAACCCATTCAGCCTTTATCCCACCTAGTATGACCATCATGTTAAACCCTTTTAAGCCTTACAATTAGCCATTTTCTTTTCATAAAACTATTCACCCCTTACCCAACTCGGACAAAGAGTATAGCCAAAATTTTTATCACCAAACCCATATGTTTCGAGAATACGAGGCAAAAAAGCGTAAGAAATAGCACAAAAGGAAGATTACAAGGAAATACCGAGGAGAGATACAATGAAGACCATCATTCTGTTCTAAGTGAAAGAAGCTAGTGGAAAACAAGCATATCGATTACTAATCAAGGATATACCCATCGAAGTTTTAAAAAAAAAAAAAAAAAAAAAAAAGTTGTTGGAGAATGGATGGAAAAGCTAAAACAAAGGAAGAATTTTTCTGCAATACAGAATTTGAAGAAATCTTCCAAAGAATGAAGCAAAACCCATAGTGCTTTCAGAAATAGCCTTAGAATTCTTTTTACCTTTCCTTCATAAACCAATACCCAAGCCAAGTTACAACCTATGACTTATCACTACAGTATGGTATGAAGTCTAGAATAAGTGAGAGGATGCTAAAGTGAAGGACCCGACACTTCATATGTGATTGACATTCTTTCCATGAGACTACTTTTATTCAGAAGTCTGTTTTTCAAGGTAGTATGTGGGATGTTCGTATGCATTATTCTTTTCCCCATATACATGAGGTAAAATAGTAGACCATCTTCTGAGAGATTCTTTTCTGAGAGTATAACCGGTGAGGATTGAAAGTCGAGATTATCTACCTATGGTAAACTAGGGATTCCGTTTCTTGGATAGGAGAGTATAGGAGATTGACTAAGTACACACATAAGCCTTGATTAAGAATTTTGTCAATTTTTACTATCTCCCATCATAATTTATGATGGGTTGTAACTTGATTGAGAATTTTGCAGCAATGTAGTTAGCAATGGAGAATGTCTGTTGGAGTAAGCACTAAGTGGGTAAGGAATTTCTCTCTCTAAAAAATACTATCATTCTTGAACATGCTATTGATTAATTTTGTGGGTATATCACCTGAAAACCCTCACGAGACTATAACTCGTCCTTTTTGGGAACTTAAAGGGTTTAAAGCCTTATTGCATATGGTAAATGCAGTCGCAATGCCCGAAAATGAGTTAGGATTTTATTTTTGTTATTAGGATGTGATTTTGATCACTTATTTATTTTTTTATCTTATTTGCTAAGAGACTAGCAAATGGCTAGTTGGGAGTTATGATAAGTGCTCAAAAAGTGCTATTTAACCCTTGATTATGCCTCTTGTTTAGCCATCTTAGTGGACTAATAGTCTTTGTAAGTTATGTTTTATGATTCTACAGGTCAAAGAGAGTATTGTGGAATATTAGAGAAAAAGGGGTAAAACGGAGCAATTCGGAGCATTAAGGATCATATGGGAAGCCTGTGGACAATCATAGAGAAGGCCAAGGAATTTGAGCTATTAAAGATGTGACTTGGAACTATTTTAAAGCCTATTTGGATGCCCAAGGCCAAATGATTCTTTGCTTAGACCAAAGCCCGCAAAAGAGGATATAAGGATAGAGCAGAAAAGACAAAATCGGCTAACGCGTCTGGGACACATGGATCGAGCATCCAGACGCATTGCTTGTGTCTGAGACACATGAATAGTGCGTCCAGATGCATGGATCGACACTGTAGCCAATTCCTTCTCAGTTTTAGAGACGAAGTTGGACTCTGAAAGAAGTCTATTTGTATTAGGAAACAAATGACGGTTTGGAATGCTTCTAGAGCTCATTGTAACCTCTATAAATAAAGGACCTAAGTGCCTCATGTAATTTGCCAATTCACTTATACTCTTGTCTCCAGAACTTGAGGCAGAGAGAGATTAATAATAAAAGATCTATTTTAACTAGCTGAGTCTTAATAAATTAGTCTTTCTAGTCTTATGTTCTTGAACTCTTCTTCTTCTCGTTCTTCGTGTTCTTCCTTCTCTATGGAAGGCTAATCTTCTCCTTCAAGGGAGAAGATGAAGCCGATGCTTAAGGTTTAATGATTCTTCTGGTTTATGGTGTTCTTCAATCAGGTTAGTTCTTTATAATTTTAGTTATTAGTTTCATTGCCCACACTAGGGGATGGAAGTATAGAACAGGGTTTATGTTTTGCAATATTAATATCATGCTAGTGTTCTTTACTTTTCTTCTAGTAGTATAATTCTTTAGAGTTAGGGAAGTATTCTTTGTGTTGCCTTAGAAGGGGTAGCTCAGGGAGTGGCTGCCTAGGGGAAGTATTCTTTGTGTTTGCCTTAAGTGGTGATTCATTGAATGGCCGCCCTATTAGGAAGTACTCCTTGATGTTGCTCTTGGCAATACATTGAATGGCTGCCGAGCTTACATAAAAGGAAAGAAGATATTAATAGCATAAACATAGGAACAACCTTAAGTAGAGTTAATGGTTAACGATGTTTCGTCCAAAAGGGCATCGACACTCTCTCGATTGCCTAATTGTAGTCTACTTGTAAGAACAACCATGAAGCAGAAGGTCATAGATTAAAAGTATTGGTGGATTCTAATCTCTTGAATTCCCTCTCTTATAAATTCTCAATAGTTTAGTTAATTTAGTTTAGTTTAGCATTAGAATCTAAAATCTCTATAATCATAGTTTTTAATCTCTTAAACCCCCTTTCCAGTCTTGTCCTTCATATAAACATACACTTAAAAGTGGAACGATACCCTACTCATCCTTTACTTATTAAGGGATAATTAGGTTTTGATGCTCTTCTGTTTTGTTTAACGACTATACACCATCTACATACACGAAAAGACGATCGGAGAGTTATTGTCTCTGGTCATGAGGAAGTAGTAGGACTGGTCTCGAATACGCCGGACCTCATAAAAATAACCAAACACCCAACGATTCAGAGCGAATCCATGTCTGTTGGCAAGAAGGGCAGAATACATGGCAATTCTGTAGAACAAGGGTGCTGCTTGATCAAGAGCAAGATTGAAGTGAATCAGACACTCTCTCAGCAATGGGTGGAGGGGAAGAGTGAGCCCGGCCCTAAGTTGACTAATGGTGATGCGAGCCACCTCATTATAGGCCAACTCATCAAATAGCCTTCCCCACTCCAGGTCAATATCCTCAGGGATGTGAAATTTCTCCCGGATCAGTTCTAGGGAGGAAAGATCTTCAAAGTTTACAAGTGACCAGTTGGGATTCATGATCAGAAAAGAGGAAAAGTTTCAAGTTTTGGTTAAACCCTAATGGGAGATCAAATGGTTCAGTATACAGAAACGGGTAGTAGAAGAGATAATGAGAGTTCTCTTACTAGATCCTTTATATACTAATAAGATGGACGGTTATGATTAGCCCAAGCGGTGCACCTTTTTGGGATGGGATTGCCATCATTACCTTTTTTGGGAAATGGCGTGTCTGTTCGAGCCGTTATTTCAGAGCCTTAATCGGTTGGATATGTCAGCAGTTCTAGTAACAGTTTAAGAAAAAGATTCTCACACCAAAAGCAGTCTCGCTTCAAGCGCCCACGTGCTAGATGGCACAAGAGGGGGCATCTGTAAGGGGGATTTCCCATCATTGAATAGATGACACGTGTATGGGAAATAAACTAAGACTATCGATGTCCAGAATGAGACGAGGACCATCAGATCAGTTCTGTGAATAAGTGATCTCGTGTTTAGCACGAGTGTTTAGTGGACATGTGCCAGGCCCATGGCTGACCACCTATAAGTATAACAGTTCTCCAAGTCATTAGGAACTGACATAGTTCCTGAACAGAAGGAAACTGAAAATGGCGATCTTAGATGATAAGGAAGGAATTGTCGACATATCTTAGGAGTTACCTTTTAGATATAATCTTCCCATGCATGATGGGACATTATGATCAATAAGGAAACTTACCTCTCATAAGATATGGTCTAGATTCAAACTTCCATAAGAAGAGGAATCCAAATAGGAAGGCAGAGTCCAGAGATAGAAGGGAACTCACAAGCGGTGAGGAGCTAGGACTCTCGTAGCCCTTCCTATATAAACCATACGAATTCGCTCTTAGGAACTACGCAAAATAAGTTTTGATTCTCCTAAATAAATAAGGAAATACGTAGGTAGCCGTCAGACGGTTCAACCCTGAACTCACAATCATCTCATCCCTTCTTCATTCAGTCAAAGCTCTTAGATCACGAGGCATAGAGGAAGATTAGGGGATAATTAAAAACTCCCATATAATATAGATGTCACCAGTCCCTTGATCACAAACTTATCATCACTTCAGCTAGAAGAAGTATGTGCTTTCAATGTACCAAATGCACCATGGAGATAACATCCAAACTTCGCATGGACTAATATTCCACAAAACCAATCACTTTCAGGTTTCAACAAACCACCAAATACATTCAGACAAGGACAAGGATAATGTACCTATAACAATCAAAACAGAGCATTGGTTCCATCCCATCTTAGCCAGAACTACCAAAACCCACCTATCAACAACCAAAGAGACCTAGTTCAAGTTACACCATCAACTAGCATCCAAACAGATAAGCCCACCGAAGTAATGCTATCTGTCATGAAACAACAAACCCACATCTTAGCATCCATGCTGATAGGGTTATATACTAAAAGCATTACTTTTGTATTAACTCTAATTCTTTATATTTTGAATGAGAATCATATGGACCAATGTTATGCATAATATATATGTTATTAGTTATATGCATGCGTCTAATACTTTATGTTGTAGATAATATGGTGTGTGATGACACACAGAAGATCATATCATCAATACCTTATAAAGTATAAGTAAACGTTCACAACCTAGATGGATTTGGACAAATCATTGGTACGGTTGTAGTATAATCTGGTATTAGTCTATCTTGACTACAGGATTACACTAGTACACTATGTCTATATTGAACAGGACCAAGTGAGGTTGTTTCTCTTTATATTGACTATATAAGAGAACATACACCTCTGTTATTATGGATATTTGTCCTCTTAATCTGGATATAATAACGGGCACTTACGTGCATTGTACATTGCTTTAAATCATCAATGACACCCAAGGAGGATGAAAATTTTGATGAAATTAGAGAAACATTCAAAACTCTAACCATAAACCTACCATTTCTCGATGTCATCAAACATTTACCCAAACATGCCAAGTTTCTTAAGGATATGTGCACCAACAAAAGAAAAACTAACATTCTAAAAGATACCTTCCTTACATAACAATTTCCATCCCTCACAGAGACCAACGGAATTGTCAAATACAAATATCCTGGTCGTCCTACCATCCCTTGCACTATTGGAGACAATTACACTACCACTGCCATGCTCGATCTTGGAGCAAGTGTTAACCTCCTTCCATACTACCTAATTAAACAACTCAGTTTCCATGAGCTTACACCTGCCACCATAACATTGCAATTAGCTGACTGATCCATCAAATACCCGAAAGGAGTGGTAAAAAATGTGCTTGTCAAGGTTAAGGATTTTTACTACCCTGTTGATTTTGTCATCCTTGACACCGATGTAGCTCATGATTCCATACCCATCATTCTAGGGTGCCCATTCTTGGCAACTGCCAACGCCCTCATAAACAGCCGTAATGGATCTATGACCATGTCATTTAGAAATCTCTCAGTAGAAGTCAATATTTTCAAGATGATGCAACAGCAGATGGAAGATAAGTTGGATGAAGAAGTTAGTATGATAGACAGTGTAGTGCAAGAGTACTATGACAAGACTTTCCCATAAAATGAGGTGCATCAGTTCTTATCCTTCAAAGATTCAGAATTCGATATGGATCATTATAAGGAAGATACAGCTGCCACTTTAGAATAAGTTCCTTTATATAATTTAGATGATAAGTTACTTAAACAGGAAAGACGTCACCAGCCCAAGTGTTTACTGTGGAAGAGTAGAATCCGGTTGAGACCTTGTTACCCACATCACTTTTGTATTAACTCTAAAAGCATTACTTTTGTATTAACTCTAATTCTTTATATTTTGAATGAGAATCATATGGGAAAATGTTATGCATATTATATATGTTATTAGTTATATGCATGTGTCTAATACTGTATGTTGTAGATGATATGGTGTGGACACACAGAAGATCATATCATCAGTACCTTATAAAGTATAAGTAATTGTTCACAACCTAGATGGATTTGGACAAACCATTGGTACGGTTGTAGTATAATCTGGTATTAGTCTATCTTGACTATAAGATTACACTAGTACACTTTGTGTGTATTGAACAGGACTAAGTGAGGTTATTTCTCATTATACTGACTATATAAGAGAACAAACGCCTCTGTTATTATGGATGCTTGTCCTCCAAATCCGGATATAATAACGGGCACTTACATGCATTGTACATTGCTTTAAATCATCAATGAGTGAGATTCATTTGTGAATCAACAAATTCGATGGATTGGGTAATGACATTGTATGTAAGGTGTGCTGTTGATTATAGAAGGAATCCGTGTCCCACAAGAAGTCGGGTTGATGATGTCCCCTTGAGGAGCTCAAAAAGATTGTCATGTAAACCCTGCAGGTGAATTTATTCTGATATGACAATGAGGTTGAGTGGTACTATTCAAGGACATAAGAAGTTGATTAATGTAGTTGTCAGTAACTTGACTTAATCAACGGACATTTGATATCTAAAACACGGGGAGATCAACGAGCATATAATATAGAGCCCATAAACGCTGACACATAATTTGGGATTAGGGCGGTAGTGCAACAATGGCCTTTAGTGGAATAAGCCATTTGTTTACGGACTTGGGCCGTGTGTTCGGGGCGAACATGGGAAGCCCAAGCCTGTCAGGAGGCCCAACCCTAATTTCTCCTCATGGTCCCTGTTATAGCCTATAAATAGAATACTCTTTCTCTCTGGTTGAAATTCACTATTCACTGGTTCTGAAAAAGAGGCAAGAAAATTAGATCTGAATTCGTTTCTGATCTTGAGAGAAAGAAGGGGGTTGGTAGATCGTTGCCCACACAATGTCCAATCTATTCTAAAGGAATACAACAGAAGATCAAGGGGTTGATTGTTGATTCGGATTCATAAAGCTGGATTCTCAGAGTTATCAAAACTGGATCTAAAAGGTATGTTCTCTATTCAAAATCGTGAGAACCCCATTAATTCCGCTGCGCGTGGTTCTCGCGGTTTGTAGAAATATTTGCATTTTGAATAACGGTTCCTACAATCCCATCATCATTTCATCCCAGTTATCGGAGGAGGAAGAAGAGCGCTTAGTTAGATTGATTCAAGAACATCGTTCTGCCATTGGTTGGTCTCTTGATGATATAAAAGGAATTGATCAAAAAATTTGCACCCACCGGATTCACCTGGAAGAAAATGCCAATACCTCTAGAGAGTCGCAACGTCAGTTAAATCCAGCTATGAAAGAGGTAGTAAGGGAGGAGATCTTAAGATTACTGGATGCTGGAATCATTTATCCCATATCTGATAGCGAATGGGTTATTCCTATCCCTGTGGTGCCAAAGAAGTCTGGGATTACAATGGACCGAAATGAGGAAGGGGAGTTAATTCCAACACGAATTCCCATAATGTGGAGGATTTGTATTGATTATCAGAAGTTGAATGCCATCACAAGGAACAATAATTTCCCCTGCCATAGATCGGATGCTTGAATGTTTAGCAGTACATGCTTATTACTATTTCTTGGATGGGTATTCATGATACTTTCAGATTTTAATTGATGAACCAGATCAGGAAAAGACTACCTTCACTTGCCCTTTTGGAAGTTATGCTTATGCACATATGCCCATCGGTCTCTACAATGTCCTAGCCACATTTCAACGCTGCATGTTACATATTTTCAGTGATATGGTGGAGAGATTCATGGAAGTTTTTATGGATGATTTTTCCTTCTATGGAGATTCTTTCGATGATTGCCTATCCAACATTTCCAAAGTATTGGTGCGTTGTTATGAAAAGAATCTAGTCTTTAATTGGGAAAAGTATCACTTCATGGTAAAAAAGGGAATAATGTTAGGTCACATTGTGTCTAAAAATGGTATAGAAGTAGATAAAGCTAAAATACACAAAAATTCTACTCTACCTATTCCCCAGAACATTCGTGACATATGACCATTTCTAGGCCATGCTGGATTATATAGAAGTCTTATCCAAGATTTCTCAAAAATTGCTAAACCTTTAACTAATCTTCTTATAAAAGATGCACCCTTTGAGTTTAACTCGAACTGCATGCAGGCTTTTGAAAAGTGGAAAGCCGCCTTAGTAACTGCACCTATAATTCAACCTCCTGATTGGTCAAAACCGTTTGAGCTCATGTGTGATGCCAGTGACTACGTTGTTGGCGCCATTCTAGGTCAAAAATATGATAAGGGACCTACAGTTGCTTACTATGCAAGTAAAACACTAAATGAGGCTCAACGGAATTATACGACTACTGAAAAGGAATTCTTAGCCATTGTCTATGCTTTTGACAAATTTTGTCCTTATTTTATAGGTTCAAAAATCTTAATCTATACTGATCATACAGCACTTAGGTATCGTCTCGCAAAAAAGGATGCTAAGTAGAGGTTGATCTGATGGATTCTCCTCCAACAAGAATTCACTCTGGAGATAAAAGATAAAAAAATAGTTGAAAATGGAGTGGCTGACCACCTGTCCAGGTTAACCAATGATATTGGCATTGATTCCGAACCCATTTTAGATTCTTTTCTTGATGAGCACCTTCACGCGATCCTTTCTGCACCTTGGTATGCTGATATAGTAAACTATCTAGTAACTGAAGAGACTCCATCATTATGGAATAGAAATCAGAGGAAGAAGTTCCTAGCTCAAGTAAAGTACTATCATTGGGATGACCCATATCTTTTCCAATACTGCCCAAATCAGATCATTCGACGTTGCATTCTAGAATGGTAACAGTCTGCAGTCCTTTCCTTTTGCCACGAGCAGTCCTGTGGAGGACATTTTAGTGCAAATAAAACCGCTGCTAAAGTCTTACAATATGGATTCTACTGGTCAACACTCTTCCGCGATGCATTTCTTCAATGCAAGGTGATCACATCGCAAAACTGTAGTTTTAACCCCTTAACAATAATACTTTTAGACCAATTATGCGAGTAATAAATAAGAGTTAATGCTGATTACGTGCTTTTATGTATTAGAGGCATTGAAGTTAATTATGTGCAGAAATGTGTCACTTTGGCGAGATAAAGGAGCAAGGGTTGGTTGCTAAGAAGTTCTGTGATTAAAGGCCATGATTCAAGGAGAAAAAGCCTTTGTAAACCCCGGTAAAAGTTGAAAAGTCAAAGTCAACGCGGGCAGAAACAACACACAAAAGTCAGCAAAATTTCTGAAGACTGTATCTTTGGACTCAGAACTCAGAATTGGGCCTACCTTATGTCAAAACGACCATCTTGGAATCAGCTTTCCAATGGTCTAAGTCTTGACCCAATAAGAGGAGCAAAAGTGGACAAAAAGTATGTGGAAATCAAATCCAGCTGAAAAGGCCTATGTGGACTGAAAAATTGGGTTTTGGGCTCGATTTTCCGGCCCGAAACATGGCTCCTCAGCCCATGCATGAAAATATTGATCTGGTCTCCTCCATTTCAAAACACAAGATTTAAGTCCAAATAATGAATTAGCTTCGGATAGAAGGTAGCCATTAGAGAATAATTCTAGATCTAGTTTTCACTCCATTAAGTAATTAGTTTTCATTTTCATCTTGTTTGAATTTAGTATTTGAATCATTGTTATTCTTCATTAGATTAATAAAAGTAGTTTGTTATTGATAATTTTAGTTTGGTTTATTAAATTACTTAGATCTAAATTCGGTTATTAGTTGTTATGCATTTCTTAGTTGTTTAATTTAGATTTAAATTCTTGAGTAGATCAATATAGTAAAGTTAGAATCTTTATACCATGTCTTGTTTAATTTCATTGGGAAATGATAGCATAATGATTCTAGGCTAAACCTCCATTAGAAGGGGTTGAAGAAGCCTTGATGAAGCTTGATTTGTGTTAGCATAGAGTAGCCGCAATTTCCATTCTATTCTAGAAACGATTAGTTCACCTTGAGAATGGGTTTGATTGTTTCACATGCTAAATGTTAGTTGGTAGAGATTACCATGAACAACTAGGGATTAGGAAGAACCAATTGTTATGCGAAAGCAGTTCAATTCGGATTACGATGATTCTTCGTTAGTAAATTAAGTCGAGTTAAGGTGGAATCAATCCCCCTAATTCCTTATCATAGTATCAATTTAGTATTGTCGTAGTTGAATTATCATAGTTAAGTATTTTAGTATAATTTGCATTGTAGTATAAATTCGTAAATCTCTCATTGACTTTGGATAGATTGATAATCTTACGAAACGCTAATTCTAAAGAACTAGGAGTGGAACGAATCTTTTACTCTAACTCTATTTCGATAGAATCGAGAGTAGAAATCTTTGATAAAAAGTCCCTTAGAAAAAGTTCAGTTTTAGTTTTACTTGCATTTGAATTTCATCATTTAATCGTAAGTAAAACTATTTCATTTTACATTTATCAAATGGCGCCGCTGCCATCTTAGTTCCCTTTACAATTGTTTTCGTCTGTATAATTAGTCTTTCCAAAGTCCAATTAAACCCACTCACCCTTATTTGATTCTAACTGTGGTTGTCCGTTTCAGAACTGAAATTTTCCTCGCAGGATTACACGGAGCGCGCCTGCGCCTTAGTGGAGCGCCACACGCGCCCAAATCACTGTTAGTCAAATTTCTCCAGGGGAGCACCACCCGCTCCCAAATAACTGGACATCGGTGAATTACGGAGCGCGACTGCACCTCAGTGGAGCGCAACTGCGCCCTCTTCTGAAACGCCAGATTTCCGTAGGTTAGTTCAAACTTCCATTTTTTCAAGTTATTCAGTGTTGCTAACTTGTTATATACACTGAGCTCGCGTAAACAAGACACTATTCATAAGCGAAGCAAGGAGGCTTTTAGGTACTTCTTTCTTCCACACCTCGCATCTCCTGTTAGAGGTTCATACTAGCATATCATGATTGTTACAGAGTTGTCATGTTTAGTTAAGATTGGTCTTAGCTTTCCATGAGATTAAGGTCAGGCAGAAGAAAAATGCCTAACGTAATCAACCGGCAACGTCAACAAACACGCCTTTCTAGTATACCACTCTCTACACCTCTAGCTAATATACCCCACACAGCACCTGAAATAATGGCTGAAGAAAGAGAGTCATCTCTCTCTGACTTTTACAAAGCCTTGAACGATAGCCCAAAATCTTGCATCGTTCTATCGGACCGATGGGGATTTACGAATCCCCAAATATATTTAATTTGTTACCCGTTTTTCATGGGTTAGACCATGAAAAACCATATCAGCACATGCGTAGGATTGACCAAGTCCTTACCACATTTCACCACCCTACGGTTGGTGCTAAACAAATTAAACTGAGGGTATTTCCCTTCACTTTAGCCGATAAGGTGGCAACTTGGTTAACTGCCCAAGCGCCTAATTCTGTGGACTCGTGGGCCAAACTTGTTCAACTATTTATGGAACATTTTTTCCCACCCCTGAAGACCGATGAAATGCTTTCCAAGATTCATTTCTTCCGACAGAATCCTCATGAATCATTTTCAGAGGCTTGGAATCATTTCACCAATCTTCTTATAGAGTGTCCACACCATAACCTTTAAAGACACGTTAGTTAAATTGCCTTTTTCAAGGGGATTTGTTACACCACCACAAAGAGGTGATTGACATAATGAATGGGGGTAGTTTCCTAAGTAAGGGAGCCTCAGAGGCTTATAAATTTTTTAAAGATCAAACAAAGCGTAATAATAACTGGGGGGGGGGGGGGGGTAGTGATGATATCTCCCGTTCCGTTAGTTCTTCTACAACAGCTAAGGCCGCCGGTTTGTTTGAGATGAAACCCGATCCTAAACTTAAAAATATAATCGAATCTCTCACTAAAAAGGTAAAGGCTATTTCTGTTCAACAAAAGCCTATCCCCGTCATGAATGTCAACTCAAATCCATGTAATTTTTGTTTGAGTCTTGAGCATCCCAACTCCTATTGTCCTCTAGCCTATGAACAACAACAATCACAACAAGATAATGTTTGCTTAATTAATAGTTATCCTATTCCTAATTCCCCTTGGAGACAACATCCCAACTTCAGTTGGAGAAATAATCAACAAGTAACACCTCTATGGTTTAATAATCAAAATGTTAGGCAAGCAAACAATTACAACAAATCTCCACCGAGGCAAAGACAAGGTCAGGGTAATTATAATTATAACAACCCAGCTCAACCACGACAAGGACAAGGTCAAGCACAAGGTCAGGGTAATTATAATAATTATAAAAATAGTAAATATAATGGTAATAGAGGCATCGTTCTGATAAATAATAACTATAAAAAGCCACCCATTAATAATCAACGTGACATGGTTCTTGTCACACAACCTATAGCTAACACTACTCCACAACTGGATCGTTTTGAGGCCTTTATGCAAACCCAACAACATATTTTACAAGCTATCCAACTTTCCTTACAGCAGATAGCACAAGAGAAGGTACAAACAAAAAGTGTGTTTCCAGGACAAGCGATAACTAATCCTAAAATAACAAACACAACCTTTGAGGTAAACGGTAGTACTAGTAAGGACAATGAAAATGTAGGTGAGCTAAATTCCATCACCACTCTCCGTTCAGGCAGAGTGGTTGATAATAAAGTAACTATGCCTATAGTTACCCCACCAGTAGTCCCTACACCAGATATTGAACTAGAAACCGAAATAGAAACTGAATATCCTACCCCTATAGAGGTACCAGTTAAACCACAACCTAAGAAACAGAATGCCAAGGTTAAACATCCTATTGATCCATATGCTAAATATAGAGAGAAACCACTATTTCCCCAGAGATTAGCTATGTTAAACAAGGATACAAACTATGAGGAGATTAGGGAAGTTTTCAAAAATCTAACGATAAACCTACCTTTTCTCGCAGCAATTAAAAAATTACCTCACCACGCTAAGTTTCTTAA
Organism: Coptis chinensis; assembly: GCF_015680905.1. Lineage (NCBI taxonomy): Eukaryota > Viridiplantae > Streptophyta > Magnoliopsida > Ranunculales > Ranunculaceae > Coptis > Coptis chinensis. Next base: position 63,939,893 of record NC_141461.1, read on the forward strand.
AGAGTTGTTGATAAAAGTAATTTTACGTATTCTAACTATCTATGCGTAAACACAAATAATCAAATTACGTAAATACGTGTTTATATCAATATTCCTACTCCCAATAATGAAGTAATATCAGAGAGTCAGGATTCGTTCCACTCTCAATCTATCAAGACTAAATAGAATTCAACTAATCAAACCAAAAGGAACAATGGTGAGAGTGATGTGTTTGGTGTGAAATTTCTATACTACCATTCCCAACACAAGAACAATAATAACAATAAGACATAATTAAATTAAACTGAAATTAAAACTTTATAAATCTAAATTTAACAATAGTCTAAGAATCAAAATGAAGACAACCTAATTTATGAATTTAATGAACAATAATCCAACCCAACATCAATAACTACGAAATGACTAACAACCAAGAAATGAAATTAGATCTAAGCAATAGATAAATGACAAAATTGAATTTGATCAATAATAAACTACTTTATTTATCTAATGAAGCAAGAACAATATTTTAATACTTTAAATTAAAACAAGGGAAATGAAAACTAATTAAAATAGAGATTTAATTCTAGATCTAAAAATTATTCTAACCCTAAACTCCATTAACATTAGCTTCCTAACCTAACTACTTTTTGCTACCTAACCTAATTGCCATTAACAAAGAGTCAAGCTTTTGTTTTTATACTTCCAGATCCAAAAATCGTGCATGGGCTTGGAGCCATGTTTTGGGCCGGAAAATCGGGCCCAAAACCCAATTTCTTTAGTCCAAAATGGGCTCTTCAGCTACAGTTGGCTTCGACAGATGTTTCGTCCACTTCTGCTCCTCTGATTGGGCCAAGGCTTGGACCATTGGAAAGCTCTTTTCGAGCCGGTCGTTTTGACATAAGCTACTCCCAATTCCGAGATCTGAGTCCAAAGATATGGCCTTTGGAAGTTCTGCTGACTTTTGTGTCAAGTTTACGCCCGCGTTGACCTTGACTTTTCAGCTTTTGACCGGCTTTACAAAGGCTTTGTCTCCTTGAATCTTGGCCTTTATCACAGAACTTCTTAGCAACCAACCCTTGCTCCTTTATCTCATCAAAGTGGCACATTTCTGCACATAATTGACTTTGAAGCCTGAAATGCATAAAAACACGTAATCAAGATTAACTCTTACTTATTACTCACATAATTGGTCTAAAAGTATGATTGTTAAGGAGTTAAAACTACAGTTTTGGGCTCTTATGAAACCACCCCAAACAGCATTTTACTTGTCCTCAAGCAAATATGAGAAATTAGAATAAGTGACCAAAATGGAGTTGTAACTACTACCGTTACTGAAAGCATTGCGCAGTTACCATATGCAATAAGGCCTTAAACCACTAGGAATTCCCTAGTGGACGAAGTTATAGCCTCGTGAGAGTTTTCCAGTGAAGGTACTCACAAACTTCATCTATACTACAACGACTAAGAAATAAAACTATTGTTTCCTTATTTATGTCTCAATTATCTATACATCTCAATCGGGCAATGAATACGAATAGTCATGTCGAAACCTAAGCTAATATATGCATAATAATCAATCATATACTTAATAACATATATACAATGAGTAATGCTATGAAATGCTTAGCAGGTCCGTTTCTGAAAACTTCGAATAGCGCCCTTAAGTAGGTCCTCACATAAAAGTCAAGACAAAAATCACTCGATTTTTTTCCGCTCCAAGTTTACTACTCCCAGGTAATGCGATGGGCACACTTTACCTTACAAACTCAATGACACACAAGGAAGCGAGTCGATCAAACACATCTGCCACTTACTATCACACTAACCTATTCCTAATTGAGCTAGAGGTCTTTATTAGGTGTTGGGGGATTAGGAGATGGTTTAAGAAGGAAGGAAATGGATATTCAAAAGGACAAGTCTGAGATAATAGAGTCTTCATATTATGTAACTTAGAGAAAACCTTGTTATTTTCTTTTGCTTCTATACTTTGTTTCCATCCTTAGCCATATTTTTCTTTTTCTTTTCTGTGGCTTTTGACTCCCTTTTATTCTATTTTTGGAGTTTTTATTTTATTTCTATTTCTATTTTTCTTTTCTTTGGATGGAAACTTCTTTTCTTTATTTTCTGAAGCCTACTAACTAATTTTTGTTTACACAGGTTTTTCTCTTCTACTTTCTTCATCATTCTATTCTCAGACTTATTCTAGATTGGGTAAGTTGAATTTTTTTATTTTGTTTTGTTTTTGTAACAGGGTAAAGGAATTGTGGTTTATGGAAGGCTAAAGAAAGGCTCGAGGGGCTTAATTAGCGGAAAATAATTCATAGGTTTGAATTTTTGGCTATATCGATCCAAAGAGGGCCTAAATTCTCGCTTTTAGGATATGGCATAGTGATCAAGCAAGTGGACGGTGATTTCTCTATCCGTTTTTTACTTCTCCCTTGTGTCATTTCTCAAATGTTTTGGCTTCATATAAGGCTTTTAGGCTATATTCTCACAGATTTGTAGAATAAGTACTCTAGCCTAGATTTCAGAAACTTACTACTAACAATCATAGATACTCATGTAATATATTTATAGATAGATGCAAAGATTATTACCTACATATTAACCTAAGTTTCTAACAATTATTCCGGTGCAAAAGCTCACGGAGACTTCTAGATTGTTAAGAGCATAGAGAAAGAAAACAATACCAATATTCCTAAGTGTATAGCATAAACTTATTTATTTATATTTTGAAATTTTTAACTTGAAAACAAATGCATATTATACATATCTATATCCTAACAGATGCCTTAATTATCGTGTTTCTATGCCCCCCAAACAAGAAACATGCTTTGTCCTCAAAGTATTTAAATAGAGAGGGTAGGAAAAATACCATGGAAACGCTGCGGAAATTCGGAACATCCGCAAAACAAGGTTATAACATACTAATATAGAAAAGTAAACTGACGCAACTCTATAAGAGTTCCACCCATTATGGGGTTAACAGAATTAAATTGATTGGGACATAAGCAGACACTAACTGAAACTAAAAACTTACCTCCACTCCAGCGTTTACTCGTCATCCTCCTCTTCTATCAAGAAGTGAGGTTCCTTCGCGTCCTGCCATGCCATGATAATTTGCCATGCTTCACGCCATTTATCATCTATGATTGCTAACCTATTAAGCGCCACTTGGTCGGATGGGGTGTAAGGTGCAACCTGATGAGGTTGTATCCTCCATCCTTGCCAAGTCATTGCACGGAAAGATCTGATAATATAATTGGTGGGTCTCACAAATGTCGACCCCAACCCAATCCGTGAAACGGGCACAAAAAACAGGAAAGAAACATAGCATAATACGGGAAACTAATATAGGCATAAGAAGATACTTATGCCTCATGCTATGGGCTCGTGCTAAACTAGACATTAAGGTCTTAGGAAGGTCATATAGCAGGCGTTCCTCAGCTAAAGCAAGGAAAACATTGCAAGTGGCATCATTTGCAGAAGAAAAATGTCACTCCCCTAATATGTTTAGCATGATAAAGAACATTACCGTATCACATTAAGGGACAAGCTACCAAGGGCTACGTTATATGTCCCTTGGTCCTCTACACGGAAAATGCCGGACCCATAAGCCTCATGCAAAAAGTCATAAGTGTAGACATGCATATTATCTACCCAATAGCATCATGGGTCTTGTATTTCAGCGGGCATGGCAAGTCCAAGAACAAATGCTAGCAAGAACCATAAGCGGTTCCCAGCCTACGTGTGTGATCACCTCGCGAAACTAAGCACCATAAGTAGTGCTTTGAAACAAATCTTTGAAAGACTGTTCGGTATTATTATAGGAGATGTCATCTCGAACTACGCCCGAACAGCTCGCGAATGAACCGAACAACCCGCTGAAAACCGGAATTTTTCCGGTCGAAGAAGTCAGCGCTGGCCTTCAACTAGGCGAAGTCGCTCTGTGTATTTGGAATTCCAGTGTTTGAGCGAAGTCGCTGACCTTGAAGCGGGCCTTCTCGAACAAAATTTTTGACAAAAGTGTAGATGAAGCTTACTTTGGGCCGGGCGACTCGAGGTGTTGATTCGTGAAAATGCACGTTAAACATGGGGAAACGTGGGAGTGAAAGGTGAGAAATGGAAGTTAGGTGTAGTGTGGGTTGTGAGTGTAGAATGAATAAAGTTTTTATAGGTTTTGAATTGTTAAAACGAATCGGTAAGTTGCCAAAAAGCTTTAAGGCAATTTCCGGAAACAATAAAATTTCCGAACCCGAAAACGGAAACAACTCATATTCTTGATTCTATAACAACCCTAACTTCTAAACTCTCTTAGATTTCATCATACCACCACATCTAATCATAGGTATGCCAATTATGACAATATTCTCAACCTTCACTCCAAAACAAACTCTAAAATGGAGGATCTTCTACAAATCATGATAGAATAAATAATACCACCCCCAAACAATTCGGGAAGGTGGGATTAACAATAAAAACCATGCACAATTTGAAAAGAACAACATTATATTAAAATTGAAATTCAAACAACATTTAACTACCAAATTCAAAGTTAACTACGGAATTTAACAACGTAACATCCTATCTACTAAAAATAATAAAAGACAACATCAAAACAACAAACAAGAAGAAATCTAGCTACTCTTCAAGGGAGCGAGGTGGGGATAAGAATAGGAAGTTTAGTGATCAAGCATGGAAAAACCAAACACCCACCCCAAACAAATTTTTGAAAACAGGTTTGTAAAAATTTGTTTTAAAACGTGGGTCTTTTAATGTCAGATTCCCTAGACTTAAAGTGATATATATGTATTTACATGCAGTTTCCCATATATCAATAATCTAAACAATTGTGGATCTTTCCATAAATAGTTAACATGGAATGCACCACCAAACAGAATCAAGCTCCAAAACTTTCTACGACGCAACTTCGTTGAATAAGAAGGAGTCCAAGTGAATGATCGTGGAGTAAATGAATGGTTTTGGAAAATACTTGGAATGTGGATAAGTGTTAGAAGAAAAGGGTGGGAAGAATGATTGAATTTTATGAGGGATTAACTCGGTGGATGGTGGTAGGGTGGTGCTCTAGGTAGTGCTTGAGAAGGTGGATCATCACAGCTCTTAGAAACTCGTCCGAATTCCTCATCTAGGTTGTTCACATCCATATAATTATGGTATTCATCTCCATCTTTGAGGAATTCATCTATCTCGCCTATTGTGAGGTGTAGTCCATCTCTTTGTATGGGGAAAGGCGGGGTTGAAAATTCTTTCTCTAGTTCAGGTTATGTTCAAAGAGTCAAAATTGCGGATCTTTGTCTTCTTCCATAAGAGGGGTATCTACTAGTGTGGGGACTAAAGCGTCAGCCGCACTAATGTGAGGTACAAAACTCTCAATGGACTTCACTTCTCCTTCTATAGGCAAACCTAGTTGTCCCTGTTTTTGTCTAAACATGTTAACTTCTACGGAAAGATTTCCAAAAGAAAGAGTCATTGAGCCATCCCGACAATTGATTTGAGCATTGGCGGTTGCCAAGAAAGGACGCCCTAAGATGATGGGAATGGAATCATGAGCAACTTCGTGTCAAGAATAACAAAGTTTTGGATAGTAAAAATCCTGAACTTTAACGAGAATATTTTCAACTACACCCTTGGGATACTTAATAGAACGATCATTAACCGCAAAGTCATTTTGGTTGGTTGAAGTTTTGTTAGACCAGTTGTTTATATAAATAAAAACGGAGTAAGTTAACACTCGCCCTAGGTCTAATAAAGCAGTTGTTATAAAGGTATCACCTAAGGTACATTGTACCGTAGGATCGACCGTGGTCCTCGTATTTAACAATTCCATTATGTTAGGATAAAGAGGGATATTGTTGTTTAAGAAGGCCGTGGGGTATGTTGGTTTTCCTCTTCTTGGTGCACAACTTTTAGAAACTTAGCGTGTCTGGTAGACTTTTTTATAGCATCTAGAAAAGGTAGGTTGATAGTTAGATTTTTAAACACTTCCCTAATCTCATCAAAATTCTCATCCTTTTAGACACAATTAGTCTCTCGGGATACGGTGGTTTATCTTTATGCCTAATATGAGGGGAACATATTTGTTAACCGTTGCTTTATCTTTTATCACTTTTGAACTAGGTTTCCATATTGGAACCTCTATAGGTCCACTCTCTATTAGTGGTCTTCAGTTTCTATTATAGTATTTGGTATGGTATCATTTTTAGTTTGCGGGTAATCTTTAGGTATAGTCACTTGGTTATCAACTACTGCCACGAACGAAGCGGTAGTGATCACCAGAAGTCCCCTTGGTTTATATTACCATTACACTGAATACTTTTTATTTCGAAGGCGGTGTTTGTTAACTTAGGATTAGGCATTGCTTGACTTGGAAACACGCCGGTTTGGTTATTATTTTGGTTAGAAGACATGTCAATAACCTTTTGGCACAAAGATCGCATCATTTGCATCGTTTGTTTCATCATATTAGAGTTTTGATCATGCTGATCTTTCATCAAGTTGGAGTTTTGTTGCATAATTTGATTTTGTTTCTCCAACAAGGTCACTACTACTTTGTCTGTAGATGGTTGTATTGGAATTAAAGCTTGTTGAGCGTTCATGTCTTGATGTTTATAGTTCTGGGTTATGGGTACTAAACCTCTATTCTGGTCACCTAAGTTCCCTTGTCCTTGATGTTGAGTTAATTGGTTGAAGTGTGATGGTTGTGGTGGTGTTTGTGCATAGACAAGAGGACAATAGAAGTCGGAATGCTCAAGACTACAAATGATTACAACAAGTAGAGTTAATGTTCATGACTGGAGTGGGTTGTTGTTGAACGAGATGGCATCTACCTTTTAGTGAGGGCATCGATAAGAGTTTTAAGCTCGGGATCATGTTTAACCTCAAGAGAAGAAGGAGAGGAGCGGGAGGAATCGTTACCTCCCCAATTGTTGTTCCTCTTAGATTGATCTTCTAAGAATGTATAAGCCTCCAAGGCTCCTTTACTAAGAAAACTACCCCCAGTCATGATATCTAGAACCTCCTTATGATAATGTGAAAGCCCCTTGAAGAAAGCACGAACAAGCGTGTCTTTCGCAAGATTATGATGCGGGCATTCAATGAGAAGATCAGTGAAACGATTCCAGGCCTCTGAAAAGGATTCATGAGGATTATGGTGGAAGAAATGAATCTTGTGAAGCATTTCATCTGTCTTCAGTGGTAGGTAAAACTGTTCCATGAACAATTGAACAAGTTGAGCCCATGAGTCCACAGAGTTTGGCGTTTGGGCAGTTAACCAAGACGCCGCCTTGTCGGCTAGGGTGAAAGGAAACACCCTAAGTTTAACTTGTTCTGGACTTACGCTAGGATGATGGAATGTAGTGAGAACTTGGTCTATCCTACGCATGTGCTGGTAAGGCTTCTCGTGGTCTAAACCATGAAAAACCGGTAACAAGTTAAATATATTAGGGGATTCAAAATCCCCTCCAGTCTCCAAAGAACGATGCACGACTTAGGGCCATCGTTTAGGGCTTTATAAAAATCGAGAGAGGAGTCTCTTGTTCTTTAGCCATTGATGCAAGTGTAGTGTGTGAAATTCTAGATAGGCGTGTTGTATTTATTTATAGGAAAACAAGCCCTGATTATACTAGAATTAAAACCTCCGACGAAAAGGGCGAGGAGTGGAAGAAGGAGTACCTGAATGTCTCTTTGCTACGCGTTTGAATAGCGTCTTGTATACGCGATTTTAGTGTATTTAACAAGTTAGAAACACTTTATAACTTTAAGGAATAGAAATTTGAACTTTCCTGTGAAAATCGGGCTGTTCATGATGAATTTTCCTTGTAGGGCGCGGGTTGGGCGCGAGTGCCCTCTGTTTTGTCGAATGTCCAGTGTTTTGGGCGCGGTCGCGCTCAGTTTGGGCGCGGGTCGCGCTCCAGGATTTTCAAGTTTTAGGCCTTTTATCATACTCCAAAAAATTTGAAATTTTTACAGTAATTTGCTAAGACGTCTATCAAGTAGCCTGTAAAATTTCAGATCAATCGGAACTGTGAAAGTCCCTCTACAGCCCTTCAAAGTTTGCGAAACGGTTTTCGGACACAATACAAACAACCGAATGGTTAACCCATCAAAAAAATCCAAAAATTGCTAAATTTTTACTGGAGACTCCTGACAGATCCTACTTGTTCATGTAAAAAATTTAGAGCAATTGGAGTTCTAAAACCTCTCCTTATTGGCTGGTGTTTCAGATATTAAGTGTTTGCAACACTGCAGAAACACACTGGAAACACTCTACTATTTAGGAGGTCAAAACAAATCAAAAACTCATCAAATTTTTACTACAAACTCCTTAGTTAGGATAGATACTCCTGTCAAAATTATAGAATTTTTAGAACTCCCTAAGTAACCTTACTCGTCTGTTTTTCAAGAACATATGGTGTGAAAACTGAAATGCAGCACTGTAAAGATCGTATTTTTTTCACAACGTAAAACAACTTTGAAAAATCTGAAAATATTCCAGTAAATCAACAACACATTAAATAATATGTATGAAAATTTTCAGAATTTTCGAAAATTTAGAAATACCTTCACCGTAGTGTTTTTCTCTGTGAATCCGCAGCCCCTATGCCTGAAACAGTGAACAGTTCTGAAAATTCAAGAAACAAGAATGAAAAATTAAAAGGGTGGGTGGGTAGAGAATGGGGGATTGCCCGTTGGATTCAAGCAATTGAATTCTTGTCTTGAACGAGATTAAGATGGATGCCATTTGATAAAAGTGATTTCACGTATTCTAACTATCTACAAAAACACAAATAATCAAATTATGTAAATACGTGTTTATATCAATATTCCTACTCTCAATAATGAAGTAATATCAGAGAGTCAGGATTTGTTCCACTCTCAATCTATCAAGACTAAATAGAATTCAACTAATCAAACCAAAAGGAACAATGGTGAGAGTGATGTGTTTGGTGTGAAATTTCTATACTACCATTCCCAACACAAGAACAATAATAACAATAAGACATAATTAAATTAAACTGAAATTAAAACTTTATAAATCTAAATTTAACAATAGTCTAAGAATCAAAATGAAGACAACCTAATTTATGAATTTAATGAACAATAATCCAACCCAACATCAATAACTACTTAAAATGACTAACAACCAAGAAATGAAATTAGATCTAAGCAATTGATAAATGACAAAATTGAATTTGATCAATAATAAACTACTTTATTTATCTAATGAAGCAAGAACAATATTTTAATACTTTAAATTAAAACAAGGGAAATGAAAACTAATTAAAATAGAGATTTAATTCTAGATCTAAAATTATTCTAACCCTAAACTCCATTAACATTAGCTTCCTAACCTAACTACTTTTTGCTACCTAACCTAATTGCCATTAACAAAGAGTCAAGCTTTTGTTTTATACTTCCAGATCCAAAATCGTGCATGGGCTTGGAGCCATGTTTTTGGGTCGGAAAATCGGGCCCAAAACCCAATTTCTTTAGTCCAAAATGGGCTCTTCAGCTACAATTGGCTTCGACAGATGTTTCGTCCACTTCTGCTCCTTTGATTGGGCCAAGGCTTAGACCATTGGAAAGCTCTTTTCGAGCCGGTCGTTTTGACATAAGCTACTCCCAATTCCGAGATCTGAGTCCAAAGATATGGCCTTCGGAAGTTCTGCTGACTTTGTATGCTATTTCTGCCCGCGTTGACCTTGACTTTTCAGCTTTTGACCGGGCTTTACAAATGCTTTGTCTCCTTGAATCTTGGCCTTTATCACAGAACTTCTTAGCAACCAACCCTTGCTCCTTTATCTCATCAAAGTGGCACATTTCTGCACATAATTGACTTTGAAGCCTGAAATGCATAAAAACACGTAATCAGTATTAACTCTTACTTATTACTCACATAATTGGTCTAAAAGTATGATTGTTAAGGAGTTAAAACTACAGTTTTGGGCTCTTATCAGTTGTGCACTACTAGGCGTAAGACAAAGATTCCTAAAGACGCCTTTTTAACTGAACAACTTCCAACTTTAACGGAACACAATGGAATCGTTAGGTACAAGGACCCTGGTCATCCTACTGTACAATGCACCTTAGGAGATACTCATACGACCACTACTTTATTAGATCTGGGGGCAAGTGTTAACTTACTCCCTTACTATTTATATAAACAAATAGGTCTACAGGAAATGCAACCTACAACAATGATGTTGCAATTAGCGGATATGTCTATCAAGTATCCTAAGGGTGTAGTGGAAAACGTGCTTGTTAAGGTTCAGGATTTCTACTATCTTGTTGATTTTGTTATCCTCGATACAGAAGTCGCTAACGACTCTATTCCGATCATTTTAGGGCACCCTTTCTTGGCAACTGCCAACGCGCTTATAAATTGTCGCGAGGGTTCGATGTCCTTGTCTTTTGGCCATCTTTCTGTTGAGGTCAATGTTTTTAAAATGACAAAATAATTACCTGATATGACTATCGGTGGAGAGGTTAGCATGATAGAAAGCTTAGCTCAAGAGTATTTTAACAACACGTTTCCTGAAAAATCATATGCACCAATTCATTTCCTTTGGAAGTTCTACTTTTGACAAGGACTCCTTGGACGTAGATGAAATTGAGGAAGATTTTCTTCAACTCTTTTGCAACTTTTCTTTGCCACCTCGCGAGTCCCCACTTATCAACATCCATTCATCCCTTGACGCTATGACAGAAGATGAATTTTTCACCATCTATCCCAATGATTCTTTTGACCCACCTATTGAGGAATGTCTTGCATATCTCAAGGCTTCTAATGATCTAGACCTGAGAGCTCTAGCTGACACTTATTCATCTTCCATCACCAATTTTCCCCATTTTCCACCTTTTCAAAGGAACCTGGAGTTTGCGCTTGACCCTCTTGCTTCTTCTATGCTTAATGATTTTCTAAATCTTCTTAATATAGAAATAATTCCCAAGGGAAAGGTACTTGACACCTTCATTTTCAGAATTGAGATAGTTCCTACCTACACCATGAATGAGTTTTGTGCTAAACCCACATTTTCATTTCTTCCATTCCTTACTTCTAAAATTCATCCATATCCACCATATCTTCCACAAACATCCAATTTCTCAAGATCATTTACTTGGACACCCTTTCGTTCAAAGATGAAGAAGACGGTGCATGCTCGTTTACATTCTAGATCTATCAGACCTCGCTTTCATTTCACTAAGTTGCGTCGTAGAAAATCTTGGTGCTTGACTCTATTTGGAGGTGCATTCCATGGTAATTATTTATGGAACTATCCATAACTATTTCAGTTGTTGATATATGGTAAATTGCATGCCAAGTATATACATATGTTTTAAATATAGTCTTGAGTATCTGACTATAAAAGACCCATTTTGTTGTTGGTGTACTTCCTTTCACTTCCATAGATTAGCAAGTGCACTATTAAGGTAATCGGGCCCTCTTTATGGAGTGTGTGACTGTAAGTACCGGATCCTAAGTCCACGATTAACATAATTTATGTTTTTCACTCTTGCATGTTTTCTCGATTTTTAAGTCATGCTCCTCTATGGTGTGATTTATGTCTTTATTGTTTTTAGTTTTTCTTATATTAAATCTTATTCATAAAAAGGAAAACAATATATTGAAACCATAAAAATAGTAATTTAGGAAGTCTCGGGAATCTAACTTTAAAATACCCACGTTCAACCAAATTTTCTAAACTTTGTTGTCTAAAATTTGTTTTGGGGTGGGGTGTTCGTTTTTCCATCCTTGATTGTTTAACATTTCATTTATGTTGCTTAGGCTGTTTAATTGTATTTCAATTCGGGTTGACATTATCTATTAATTTAGAGTTCATTCGTTCGCATAACTTACGTTAGGCACACACTTTGAGGCATTTTCTATCTTCTTATATGTCACCCATGGTCAGAATAGAGTGTTTTACAGATCATTGGATTGGAAATTCTCTCCTGATCATTTCCATATCTCATTCGCAAAAATCGAACCAGTAACGAAGCGGCAATTTTAGTTTGAAGTTGCACGGGAAAATCGACAAATTTCAAAAAATCAAATTGGGCTTGGGCCCAAATCTCGATGCACGTGCCACACACGTGCGTCCCCTTCCTTCAACCAAAATAGATCATGAGTTTCCATTTTCACTTATGCCATTAACAAAGCTTTAAACCCTAACAAAAAAAATAACCTAAATACACCCACGCCCAAAGTTCAAACCCACTCCAAATCTTCTCCAAACCTCTCCCACCACCATCTCCAACAATTTCAACCAAAGAAAACATCCAAAAAATTGAAAAATCCGAACTGCCACTGCCTCCACCATGCCACCACCATTGTTTTTTTTTAATAAGTTTGTTTCAAAACTCATCTCCCTACCTTATTCAAAACCACAAATCCTATCAAAATTACAATGGCTCAAAGATGGAGAATTTTGTTAGATGAAGTTTTTACGGCCGACTGCTTTGCGCCGTTTTATGGTGACGAGATGATTAGGAAGGCTTGGAATAGGTTGTGGTATTCGACTGATGATTTCTGCCACTCCGATTTGGTCGAACAATTCTATAAGAAGAGGGAGTTGGATGAGAATAAAATTTTTGTTGAGGTGGGTGAGACGAGGAGAGAAGTATCGAGAGAGTTGTTGGCCAAGATTTTAGGCATCACGCCAGAATGCCACCTCGACACCACCGTGCAAGAATCCAGTATACTGGAGTTCCTGCATTACTGAAAGACACTGTCATGGAGGGTGAGTACAATCCAAATTCTCATTACATTCGACAGTCGTCTCTACAAACCAACCAACTGGTTATAGCTCAGTGGATTGGTAAGAACATCCTTGGGAAGGACAAAGTCAGCGACATCGGTCTGACAAGTCTGCACGTTCTCTGGATATTGCAGACGAAGAGGTATAATTTCTGCATCCTCGAGTTTATATTACATGTGATTAGAGGAGTTGGAAAGAGCTTTGCGCCCCTTCCGGTATTGATCACTAAGATTATCCTGTCTTTTAGAGCTGTCACAAAATCTGTTCGTATTATGATAAAATTGCATTCAAATGCAATTATTTATATGGAGTGTATCCAAAAGACTTGGAAGTTGCCGGAAGATAGTGTGGTCGATTTGGATGAGGAAATGGAGGATATGACATGTTTAGATGAAAATGCCTTGGATAGGTGTACTTCTGATTTAGAACACACGCAAGTGTTGCAGAATGGCTTGTGTTACGTTTATGGTATTTGTGAAGATATACGAGATAGGCAGATTATAATTCGAAAGAAACAAAAGACCCTTCAGACGAGTTTTGAAGTGCTTGACAAGAACTAGGCAGATCTCCATTATAACATAGACACAGTCCTCCAGCGTCAGGTTACACATTATACAGAGATGAAGGCTGAGATAGAAGCACATCGCAAGTTCAGAGAAGATATGCTTGAATGCTTCCCACCCCACAGAGGTTCTTTTTCTGAGGAGGCATCTGTGAGGCACGAACGTCGTCACCAAGGGGCAGATGGCTCGGGGCCATCGGGAACTCAGGCCAAATCTTCTTCTCATGTTCCATCACCCCACCAGTAGCGGATGTTCTAGAGAGTTTATGGATTAGATGTTGTTTTTATTGTTCCTTTGTTGTTTTGTATTTGTTTTTATTTAGTTGAATGTTAAATTTTGAATTCCGTAGTTAAATTTGAATTGGGTAGTTAAATGTTGTTTGCATTTCAATTTTAATATAATGTGGTTCTTTTCAAATTGTGCGTGTTGTTATTGTTAATCCCACCTTTCCGAATTGTTTGGGGGTGGTATTATTTATTCTAGCATAATTTTTATAGGAACCTCAAATTTAGAAGTTGTTTTGGAGTGATTGTTGGGAATATTGCCGATATTGGCAGGCTATGAATAGATATGGTGGTAGGATGAAATCTAAAAGAGTTAGAAGTTACTATTCTAAAATCAATCTAAAGATATTAGGTTTGTTTTAAAATAAAAAATATGGGTTGTTTTCGTTTTCAGTTAAGGAAATTTTTTTTGTTTCCGGCAATTGTCTTAAAACTTTTTGGCAACTTCCCGATTCATTTTGGAATCCCAAAACCTATATAAACTTCATTCATTCTCCACACAAAACTCACATCTCTCACATTCATCTCTCACCTTTCACTCCCAAGTTTTCCTTTTTTTTCCTTCTCACTTCATCACTCAAGCATTTCGAGCGTGCTCAAGGCTTCGATGGAGCGCCACCCGCTTCAAACCATCAGAAGTCCAGTTTTCTCTTGATCGCGACCGCGCCCTCCCAAGACCAAACTTGAGCGCGACCCATGCCTAAAACACTATAAATCAAAATTCTTCAGAGTGCGCCTACGCCTCAGTGGAGCGCCCCAGCTCCCTGACCTCTGTAGGCACGAAAAATTCCAATTTTTTGTGGGTTGTTCAAGGATCTTTTGCAGCTGTTCTAGAGAGTACTTTTGTGATGACATCACCTATAGTCATACCTAAACAATCTTTCGATGACTTGTTGGGAAGCGAGTCTTATGGACGTTGGTTCCACGATAGGATCTTGCAGTTAGGATGGCAGCATCTACTTGTAAGTGAAGACGACTCGTATTCACCTAAGCTTACTGAATATTTTTACAATAATGTTAGTTTCTATTGTAACCAGGATGGAGAACAAGAATTCTCTGTCGTGGTTGATGACACGCCACTAGAATTCAATAAGTATTTGTTAGCGTTAGTTTCGGGATTGCCCTTGCCTGACCCTATGCACACGTAGGGATATATGACCGATAATGCTTACCTCTATGACTATACATATTTCCATGAGTATTATGGGGGAGGGGTGTTTCGTATAATGGACCAAGGGCGTTATAACATAGCCCTTGGTAGCCTATCCCTAAATGTAGGCACCACCATGTTATTCATTATGATGAATATTTTAGGGGAGTGGCGGTTTACTTTTGCAAATAGTACCACTGGTGACGTTTTTCTTGCTTTAGCTGAGGGACGTCGCCGCTATGACATTCCCCGAGTATTAGTGTCTAGTCTTAAGAAAGCCCATAGCATGAGGCATAAGTATCTTCTTATGCCTATTTTGGTTTGCTGCATCATGCATGCTTATTTACCTGAACTCTGTACCCAGTTCACGGATTGGAAAAGGGTTGAAGTTATGAGACCGACCAATTGGGTGGTTCGCTCATTTCGAGCAATGACTTAACCGGGATGGCAAGTGCAGACTCATTTGGTTGTCCCTTACACCCTATCAGACATAGTAACACTCAACAGGTTAGCATAAGTTGATGACACACGGCGGCGGGCTTGGCAAGTTATCATGGCGTGGCAGGATGCGAAGGAACCTCATCTCTTTAGAGAGAAAGATGAGGAGGATAATGCTTAAATGCAGGAGTTAAGGTAAGTTTTTATTTTCAATTAGTGTCTGCGTATGTCCCAAGCAAGTTGATTCTTGTTGTCCCCATAACGGGTGGAACTCATATAGAGTTGCGTCTATTTTTCTTTTTCTATATTAGTATGTTTTAACCTTATTTTGCAGATGTTACAGAATTTCACGCATTTCCATGGTAATTCTCTACCCTATTTATTTAAATACTTTGAGGACAAAGCATGCTTCTTGTTTGGGGGGGGGGGGGGGAGGGGCATAGAAACACGTGTAATTAAGGCATCTATTATGATATAAATATGTATAATATGCATTTGCTTTCTAGTTAAAAATTAAAAAAAAAATTAAATATAAATAAAAAGTTTATGCTATACACTTAGGAATATTGGTATTGTTTTCTCTCTCTATGCTCTCAATAATCTAGAAGCCTCACGTAGCTTTTGCGTTAGAATAGTTTTTAGAAACTTAGGTTAATATGTAGGTAATAATCTTTGCATCTATCTATAAATAAGTTACATGAGTATCTATGATTGTTGGCAGTAAGTTTCTGAAATCTAGGCTAGAGTACTTATTCTACAAATCCTGTGAGAATATAGCATAAAGCTTTATATGAGTGAAACATTTGAAAAATGATACAAGGGAGAAGTAAAATCCGGATAGAGAAATTGCATGTCTACTTGCTTGATCACTATACCATATCCTAAGTGAGAATTTAGGCCCTCTCTGGATCGATATAGCCAAAAATTCAAACCTATGAAATTATTTTCTGCTAGTCGCCCCTCTGAGCCTTTCTTTAGACTTTCATAAACCGCAAATCCTTTAACCTGTTACAAAAACAAATAAAAATAAATATTAGCTTACCCATTCTTTGAATGAGTCTGAGAATAGAGATGAAGAATAGAAAAGAGAAAGACCTTTGGAATTAAGAATTTGTTAGTCGCTTCAGATAAGAAAAGAAAGCTTCCATCTAAATAAAAAATAATAATAAAAAATAAATAAATAAAAGAAAATAAAGAGTTAGAACTCCAAAAATAGAATCAAAGGAGTCAAAAGCCAAAGAAAAAAAAATATGGCAAAGGATGGAAACAAAGGGTAGAAGCAAAAGTAAGGAACAAGGTTTTCTCTAGTTACATAATATGAAGACTCTATTATCTTAGACTTGTCCTTTGTGAATATCTATTTCCTTCCTTCTTAAACCATTTCCTAATCCCCACAACAACTAATAAAGACCTCTAGCTCAATTAGGAATAGGTCAGTGTGATTGTAAGTGGCAGATGTGTTTGATCAACTTTGGCTTCCTTGTGTATCATTGAGATTGTAAGATAAAGTGTGCCCACTGCACACTAGAGTAGTGAAACTTGAGCTGAAAAATCAGAGTGGTTTTTGTCTTGACATTTATGTGAGGACCTACTTAGGGACGTTATTCTGAGTTTTCAGAAATGGACCTGCTAGTGCATTTCATAGTATTACTCATTTTATATATGCTTATTAGTAGATGATTGATTATTATGCATATATTAGCTTAGGTTTTAACTTGATTATTCTGTATTCATTGCTAGTGAGATGTATAGATAATTGAGGCATAAATAAGGAAACAATAGTTTTATTTCTTAGTCGTTGTAGTATAGAAGAAGTTTGTGAGTACCTTCACTGGAAAACTCTCACGAGGCTATAACTCGTCCACTAGGGAATTCCTAGTGGTTTAAGGCTTTGTTGCATATGGTCAATGCAATTGCACTCGGCGAAACGAGAGTAGTTAGAACTCCATTTTTGGTCACTTATTCTAATTTCTCATATTTGCTTGAGGACAAGCAAAATGCTGCTTGGGGGTGGTTTGATAAGAGCCCAAAAATGTAGTTTTAACCCCTTAACAATAATACTTTTAGACCAATTATGCGAGTAATAAATAAGAGTTAATGCTGATTACGTGCTTTTATGTATTTTAGGCATTGAAGTCAATTATGTGCATAAATGTGTCACTTTGGCGAGATAAAGGAGCAAGAGTTGGTTGTTAAGAAGTTCTGTGATTAAAAGCCAAGATTCAAGGAGAAAAACCCTTTGTAATGCCCGGTTAAAGCTGAAAAGTCAAAGTCAACGCGAGCAGAAACATCACACAAAAGTCAGCAAAATTTCCGAAGACCGTATCTTTGGACTCAGACCTCAGAATTGGGCCTACCTTATGTCAAAATGACAGGCTTGGAATCAGCTTTCCAATGTTCAAAGACTTGAGCCAATCAGAGGAGTAGAAGTGGATGAAAAGTCTGTGGAAGTCAAATCTAGCTGAAAAAGCCTATGTGGATTGAAGAAATTAGGTTTTGGGCTCGATTTTTCGGCCAGAAATATGGCTCCTCAGCCCATGCACGAAAATGTGGATCTGGTCTCCTCCATTTCAACACACAAGATTTAACTCTAAAGAATGAATTAGCCTAGATCTAGTTTTCACTCCATTAATTAATTAGTTTTCATTTTCATGTTATTTGAATTTAGTATTTGAATCATTGTTATTTGTTCATTAGATTAATAAAAGTAGTTAGTTATTGATAATTTTTGTTTGGTTTATTAAATTACTTAGATCTAAATTTGGTTATTAGTTGTTATTCATTTCTTAGTTGTTTAATTTAGATTTGAATTCTTGAGTAGATCAATATATTAAAGTTAGAATCTTTATACCATGTCTTGTTTAATTTCATTGGGAAATGATAGCGGAATGATTCTAGGCTAAACCTCCATTAGAGGGGGTTGAAGAAGCCTTGATGAATCTTGATTTGTGTTAGTGTAGAGTAGTCATAATTTCCATTCCATTCTAGAAACGATTAGTTCACCATGAGAATGGGTTTCATTGTTTCACATGCTAGATGTTAGTTAGTAGAGATTACCATGAACAACTAGGGATTAGGAAGAACTAATTGTTATGCGAAAGCAGTTCAATTTGCATTACGACGATTCTTCGTTAGTAAATTAAGTCGAGTTAAGGTGGAATCAATCCCTCTACTTCCTTATCATAGTATCAATTTAGTATTGCCGTAGTTGAATTATCATAGTTAAGTATTTGAGTATAATTTGCATCGTAGTATAAATTCGTAAATCTCTTATTGACTTTGGATAGATTGATAATCTTAGGAAACGCTAATTCTAAAGAATTAGGAGTGGAACGAATCTTTTACTCCAACTCTATTTCGATAGAATCGAGAGTATAAATATTTGATAAACAATCTTGCAACGAAAATAGTTTTAGTTTTACTTGCATTAGAATTATATCATTTATTCGTAGGTAAAACTATTCATTTTACATTTATCACAAGGCTTGCGTTCGTTTCCAACAGCTTGGTCGTATTTCTGCATGTAACATGATGCCCTTAAATCCCATTCTCATAGTGGAGATTTTCGATGTCTGGGCCATCAATTTTATGGGACCTTTCCCAACTTCTAATGGTTTAATTTACATCCTCGTAGTTGTAGACTATGTATCCAAATGGATTGGGGCCATACCATGTCGTAACAATGATAACAAAATGGTAATCTATTTCATAAAAGAAAACTTTTTTTTCAAGATTTGGTGTTTTAAAAGCCATCATCAGTGATAGTGGATCACATTTTTGCAATCGAGTTTTTAAACATATCATGAAAAAATATGGAGTAATCCACAAGGTTGCAACTCCATATCATCCTCAAATAAGTGGCCAAGTAGAAGTCTCCAATCGAGAGATTAAGCGTATCTTGGAGAAAACAGTTAATCCAAATAGGAAAGACTGGTCTCTCCGTGCGGACGATGCATTATGGGCATACATAACAAATTTTAAAACACCTATAGGGATGTCCCTGAAGTAGTGTATATTGGAGTATTTCAAAGTTTGTTTTTGATGTGGTTCACCATAGATTATATTAGAGGTTAAATGTTGGGAGTTGAAGGGAGGAAGGTAAACTCTTAGTTTAGGACTAGTTTAGTTTCTATTTGAATGAAGAACATTGAAAACTTAAGTTGTTTTGAAGATTAAAATGACACAAACATTGAAAAGAATGATTGAAATAAAAGATTGGAATAAGAACAACAAAAAGAAGACTGATTGATTGAATAACAAAGCAAAATAACAAGATTAAAATGAAGAACAATAAAGTAAAATGACTTGCAAATGTAAAAGACTAGAAATTAAATCCTACATGACACTAGATTAAGTCTAGGTGCATTCTCTCTCCCTAACTTTTGAATTATAAACCCCTACTTTATGTCTTTTATTGATTTTCCCTTCTCCATTACAATTGAGACACCTCATACTTTACTTTATGCTTTTTCTTTTCCTTTTGCTTTTTGATTTCTTCTTGATCAATATAGGTTTTGGAGAATGCCTTATTTTAAGATAAGTGCCTCTATCTCTAGTTTTCTGAGTTTAGGGCTTTAACCTTTAACTTTAATTTTTTCAACACTTTTTCATAGCAGCTTCTGATCTTCATAATAAGCGTGATTAAGGCTCCTTTTTGTGCTAAGATGCAGCTTTCATGATAAGTGGTCTAAAATTCTCTATAACCTGGAAAAGGCAATAAAAGCTATGAGTTATCTTTTCATTAAACGTAAGAAGGGTGGTAATCCAGTAATATAAGGGTAATAAAACGCACATTTGGGAGCTAATCACCACCCCCAAATTGCATCTTGCTTGTCCTCAAACAAGGATGAGAGAAAAAACTAAGATCATAAATGAGTGATTTATTATAAGTTATACTAATCTCGTTTTGCAGAGTGTGATTGCATTGACCATATGCAACAAGGCCTTAAACAACTAGGAATTCCCTAGTAGACGAGCTTTAAGCCTTGTGAGAGTTTTACAACGAAGGTACTCACAAACTTCTTCTATTTAGTATCTCAGAAGTTCTTACATCTCATTAGCGGGGAATAAGGACAAGCTCCTCTGAACTTAGAATAACATATGTAAAGTAATTTAATCATCTAAATATAAATGTGCAAAACATGAACAATGAAATGCAAAAGCAGAGTCGTTTCCGAGACTTTTGGAGAGCATCCTTAAGGTGGGTTCTCACAGGGGTGTGTTGCAATCACAACTCTCTGATAGATTCACTCAAGGTTCATTCTCTTAAGTGTAGTGGGCACTTATATTCCTCAAATACTCAAATGTCATCCAAAGAAACTGGGGTCGATTGATCACACTTGCCACTTACTATCACACCATCATATTCCTAATTGAGGTAAAGGTATTTTATTAGGAATTTCGGGGCTAAGGTGATGGTTTAGAAAGAAAAGGAAGGGAAAAACAAAATCTTATAAGTTGAGAAACTGGGTCTTCAAGATACTTGTAACCAGAGAAAAACCTCATTTTGTTCTTTTGCTTCCGAATTGCGATACATTCTTTTAGCCCTTTGACTTTTTGACTCCATATGATTTTGAATTTTGGGAGTTCTTACTTTGCTTTTGTTTGTTTTTGTTTTTGTTTCTGATATCGTCTTCTTTTGATTTTGAACTTTTGGGAGATTCGATTTTTGACTCCTTTGATTTTTTGGAGTTTTGGCTTTTTGTGGGTCTTTCTTTTCTTCGCTTTATTTTTCTTTTCTTTTCGAAGCAATTAACTGTTTTGTTTTTGTACAAGGTCTTCTCTTCTCTTTTTTTGGTATTCATCCAGTTCTCAACTCGTCAGCTGGGTAAGCTTTTTATTGTGTGTTGTAATGGGTTAGGAATTTTTGGTGAAGAATAAAAAGGTTTTTAGAAAATGGTGAAGGCTTAAGAGGGGTGGGTAACTAAAGGAAACTATATTTTTGGGTTTTTAATGTTTATTTGGCTATATCGATCCAAAAATGGCCTAAATTCTCTCTTAGGATATGGCGTGGTGATCAAGCAAGTGGACGTGCTGTCTTTCTATCCGGATATCCTTTTTGTCATCACTCAATAATCATTCAGATGAGGCTTTTGGCTAGATTCTCACAGGATATGGAACTTAATTATTCTAACCTTGGTCTCGGAAACTGATAAAACGATAAAATTGAATATAATTCTACCTACGAATAAAATGATGAATTTCAAAATGTAAGTAAAACTATTTCTTTATACGGAGACAGTTCTTATCAAAGATTTCTACTCTCGATTCTATTGAAATAGAGTTGGAATAGAAGATTCGTTCCACACCTAAGGAAGGTATGTGTGTGTGTGACGTAAGGTATGCGAATGAAGGAAATCTAAGTTTAGATTACGTCAACCCAATTGAACTACAAGTAATGGGCCTAAGGAACACAAATGGAAAGTTCAAGCAATCCAGATGGAAAGACCGATTGCCCACCCCCAAACAAATTTTTAATCACAAAATTTGTTCTAACGCGGGTCGTTTAAAGTCAGATTCCCAAGTCTTGTTGGATTGCTATTTCTATGATTAAGAATTTTTTTTATTATTATTTTTTTTATTTATTTATTTATTAGTGTATTATAAGAAAAACGAAAAACATTAAATACATAATTCACCCCTTAGAGGAACATGACTCAAAAACCGAGAAAACATGCAAAAGTGGAAAACGTGAATTATGTTAACCGTGGACTTCGGATCCGGTACTTACAGCCACACACTCCATAGGGAGGGCCCGGTTACCTGAATGGTGCACTTACCACTATATGGAAGTGAAAGGGAGTACACCAATGACAAAGGTCAATCCTCATAGACAGGGTCTTATAAAAGGACTTCCTCTACATCAGGGGATAGAAGTTCGTGAAAATGTTTTAACCGTTGACCATTAACTTGAAAGGTACTGTTGTCATTTGGATTTACCAAGGTGATTGCCCCGTAAGGGGTGACTTCAGTAACCAGAAAAGGGCCAGACCAACGGGTTTTTAGTTTTCCTGGGAAAATATGTAGACGGGAGTTGTAAAGCAAGACCTTTTGACCGACCACAAACTCTTTGCGCAAGATTTGCTTATCATGAACACGTTTCATGTTAGCTTTATAATCCTTCGCGAGATCGTAAGAATCGCTACGGATTTCTTCAAGCTCATTCAATTGCAACTTGCGTTTGACACCTGCCTCATCAATATTGAAGTTAAGGCTTTTTATAGCCCACAGAGCACGGTGCTCTAATTCAACGGGCAAATGACATGGTTTCCCAAATACAAGTCTAAAGGGAGACATACCTATAGGAGTTTTGAAAGCAGTTCTATATGCCCATAAGGCATCCGATAGACGCTTTGACCAGTCTTTCCTATCAGGGTTTACAGTTGTTTCTAAAATCTTTTTGATTTCCCTATTAGAAACTTCTACTTGTCCGCTAGTTTGTGGATGATAAGGAGTTGCTACTTTGTGTGTAACTCCATACTTTTTCACTAGGGATGCAACAACTCATTTGTAAAATGTGTTCCACCATCACTAATGATGGCTTTAGGAATGCCAAACCGACAGATAATATATTCTTTAATAAAAAATACAACTGTCTTATGGTCATTGCTATGGCAAGCCAGGGCCTCTATCAATTTAGACACGTAGTCCACGGCAACTAGAATATAAATGAAACCGTGGGAAACAGGGAAAGGACCCATGAAATCAATGCCCCAAACGTAAAAAAATTCTACTATTAAGATTGGATTTATTGGCATCATATTACATTTTGTGATTCGCCCAAGTTGTTGGGAACGAATACACGTCTTGCAATGCACTTGGGCATCCTTAAAAAGGGTAGGCCAATAAAATCCACATTGATGCACTTTAGCGGCTGTTTTCATCCCACTAAAATGGCCACCACACTCTTTGTCATGGCGAGCGATAGAACTTCATTGTATTCCCACCGGGAATACAACGATTTAAATATCTGATCCCGACAATACTTAAAAAGGTATGGCTCATCCCAAGAGTATAATCTTAACTCGCGCCAAGAACTTCTTACATTCATTTCTTGACCAATTATAAGGCATAACATCAGCCGCTAAATAATTTACAATGTCGATACCATGGTCTTTGAAAAAATCTGATACAGATGCTCATCGGGAAAGAGTCCGGTATGGACTCGGGAATCACTCGATCGCCGTTTGTGAGTCTAGATAAGTGGTCGGCAACTACGCTGACCCTTCTTTTTGTCCTTTATTTCCAATGTGAACTCTTGCGGGAGAAGGATCCAACGGATTAATCTCGCTTAGCATCCTTCTTTGCAAGAAGGTACTAAGTGGGCTGCATAGTCCGTGGTAAACTAAAGTTTTAGAACCAACCAAATAAGGATCTAAACTTATCTAAAGCATAAATGACAGCTAAGAATTCTTTTTCTGTAGTTGAATAATTCCGTTGAGCATCGTTTAAGGTTTTACTAGCATAATAAATAATGATGGACTTATTATCTAGTTTTTGTCCCAAGATCGCACTAACCGCATGATAGTCACTACCAATCACACATGAGTTGAAAGGTTTAGACCAATCGGAGGTCAGATAATTGGTGCAGAGGTTAGGCAGCTTTTATAGTTTCAAAAGCCCGCGACAGTTAAAATTAAAATCAAAGATTGCATCTTTCAAAAGCAGATTAGTTAAAGGCCTAGCTATTTTCGAGAAGTCTTTAATAAACCGCCTATAAAACCTCGCATGGCCTAGAAAGGCTCTAATATCACGCAGACAGTCCGTGGGTTTAGGTAGAGTCGCTATCTTACCTAGTTTGGCTTTATCTACTTCGATGCCATCACTAGATACAATGTGACCTAGTACTATGCCTTTTTTCACCATGAAATGACACTTTTCCCAGTTTAAAGCGAGGCTCTTTTCTTTACCGTGTCAAAACCTTAGGCAAGGCTAGAGAAACAAGTCTGCGGAAAGAGTCTCTATAGATAGAAAAATCATCCATGAAAACTTCCATAAAGCTTCTACCATGTCACTAAAATATATGAAGCATACACACTTTGGAAGGTTTCGTGGAGCATTACAAAGGCCAAAAGGCATTCGTTTATAGGCATACGTTCCAAAGGGACATGTGAAGATAGTCTTTTCTTGGTCATCAATATCAATAATAATCTGAAAATAGCCCGGCGCAGCCATCCAGAAAATAATAAAAAGCATGACCAGCTAGGCGCTCGAAAGCATTTGATCTATAAAAGGTAAAGGAAAGTGATCCTTTCGTGTCATAGCATTTAAACGCCTCAGAATCAATACAGATCCTCCATTTCATAGGACCTTGTGTGACAACATAGTCACCCTTTCCGATTACGATACCATGGTAACTCCCGATTTCTTAGGAACTACATGAATGGGGCTTACCCATTCGCTATCAGAGATTGGGTATATGATACCCGCATCGAGTAATCGTAAGACTTCTTCCCTAACCACCTATTTCATAGCTGGGTTCAAGCGACGCTGAGGTTCGCGAGAAGTCTTCGCGTTATCCTCCAAATGGATACGATAAGTGCAAATATTAGGGTCAATTCCCTTACTGTCGACTAGGGACCAACCAATCGCAGACCGATGTTCCCCAATCACCCAGATTAAACATGTCTCTTCATTCTTAGATAATAGAGAAGATATAATTACCGGATGACTACCATCCGGATCAAGTTGAATATATTTTAACTCTGGGGGAAGAGGTTTAAGCACTGGGGTGGAAGGAAAATCAATAGATGTTTCGTCGGGGTCCTCATTTTGCATAATAAATACTTGCTTAGGTAGCAAGTCTTCATACTCAATATGTGGAGTAACCGAAGGGTCTACAATTGGTGTGGACTCAAGGATGGTGTTGACTTCCTCTAAGTAGGAGTCATTTACAAAATCTGAAATTCCAAA